>NC_064573.1:43214773-44457273 GCF_937001465.1 Orcinus orca
CCGGCGATTACGGAGAGATGACTGTATATACAAAAGCAGAGTAAACAGTACAATGAGCATCCACATAGCCTGCACCCAGTTTCAACAACTGCGTAGCACACACTTTTTTTTTCTTTGCCCCATTGCTTCTGAAGGGGTTTTATCCCGTTTACATTTTACTATTGTTAATGCTTTAGTTATAGCAGCATTTGATTTTTGAGAATTTCCCTAAATTTTTTTTTAATTGAAGTACATTTGACATACAGTATTTGTTTCAGCACACATTTCTTTTTAAATAAATTTTTAATTCAGGGATATATTTAGATTTACACAAATATTGTACAGAGGGTACCAAGAGTGCCTTTACTCATTTCCCACTAAAGCTAACATTTTATTTTTATTTATTTTTTTATTTAAAAAAATTTTTAATTAATTAATTTATGGCTGCGTTGGGTCTTCGTTGCTGTGTGCAGGCTTTCTCTAGTCGTGGCAAATGGGGTGTACTCTTCGTTGCGGTGCACGGGCTTCTCATTGTGGTGACTTCTCTCGCTGCAGAGCACAGGCTCTAGGAGCGCGGGCTTCAGTAGTTGTAGCACGCAGGCTCAGTAGTTGTGGCTTGTGGGCTCTAGAGCACAGGCTCAGTAGTTGTGGTGGACAGGCTTAGTTGCTCTGCGGCATGTGGGATCTTCCCAGACCAGGGCTCGAACCTGTGTCCGCTGCATTGGCAGGTGGACTCTTAACCACTGCGCCACCAGGGAAGTCCCTAAAGCTAACATTTTAAATAACTGTGGTACATTTGTCAAAACTAAGATATCAAAATTGGTATATTTAGATAATGCGCAGTTAACTAAATTACTACACTTTATTCAGATGTTACTGTTGTACTAATGTCCTTTCTCTGTTCCAGGATCCAATCTAGGATCCCACATTGTATGAAGCAGTCATGTTTCCTTAATTTCCTCTGGTCTGTGACCATTTCCCAGGCTTTCCTTGTTTATGACCTTGACAGTTTTGAGGAGTACTGGCCAATTATCCTGCAGACTGTCCTCTCATTTGGATTTATCTGTTGTTTTTCTTATGTTTAGAACCGAGTGATGTGCTTTTGTAAAGAACACCACAGAGCGGTGGTGAAGTGGCCTTTTCCTCACAGCATATCAGGGGTACATGATACTCACCTGACAATATTTGTCAAAGTAGCCTTTGTAGGTTTCTCCACTGTAAAGTTGCTGTTTTTCCCTTCACCTGCTGTATTCTTTAGAAATGTATCATTAAGTCTAGCTCACCCTTGGAGTAGGGATGCCGGGAGGAGAGAGGTTAAGCTCCACTTCTGAGGGGGGGCATCTCTATATATTATTTGGAATTCTTTAGCAAGAAAGATTTGTCTGTTCTTCCCTTATTTATTTATTAATTCAATCATTTTTATCAGCTTGGATTCATGCATATTGATTTTATTCTGTGGGTTATAATCCAATACTATTTAATTTATTTTATTGTTTAAATAGTTCCAGCTTTGGCCGTTGAAAGATCTTTATGGTTAGATTCTGTGTCCCTTTGACATGTCCCCATGTTTTGTTTTTTGAGCTCTTTCTTACTGTCTAGTATTACAAGATGCTCCAGGCTCATCTTGTATTTTCCCTGTCCTGGCTTTAGAATCAACCATTTCATCAAGGAGCCCTGATTTCTAATACTGAATGGTATTTAGAAGCCAAGATCTGGGTGTGTAGGTGTAGCACACACATTATAAAATTGTTTCCAGTCTCCTCAGCCACTTTAAAGGGGAGAGAATAAAGATAGAGCGTTTCTTATTAACTTTGTTGTTACCAGAGGCTGTGTTTTAATTATTTTTCAGTAGCAAAAGGTTCATCTAAACTTAATTAACTCCCAAAGGTCCCATCTTCAAACACTATCCCATATGAATTTTCGGGGGACACAAACATTCAGTCTGTAACAACGTGTAAGGGAATTTGGCCAATGAGATATCAGGAGAATCTGGAAAAAGATACTTGTCTCTCATAAGAAGAAAAACATATTCATAGCCTCTCTTTTTACCTGCTTCTGGAGACTGCTGAGCAAGGATGTGACATTTGGAATCGCAATGGCCATCTGTGACCATGAGTAGAAAGCTAATAAAATGGCAGAGAAGACAAACTGAAACCATAACATCTTTGAGTTACGAAACTGGTCAAATCTGGGGCCACCCCATCTCCTGACCATTTGTTATGCGATATTAAACATTCCTTTTAATTAACCTTTTAGTTGGGTTTTGGTGCTTACATTTGAAAGCAGCCTAACGTGTACCATTGTTCAGTTATTATACAAATTAAAAGAAATAATACATAAACGTATTTATTGCAATGACTGGCACATAGCAGGCACTCAGTGAATACAGTTATGATGGTATTTCCTCATTTCTAAGACTTGCATTTTCCTCAGCTTAAAATTTCTGAAATCTGGATTTATCCATGCCTTCAATTTCCCAAGCTCCTGCGATGTTCCTGTCCTCTTGGATTCTTACATTTTTGGGAGACAGACAAAAGTAGGTTGTGATAAAAGTTGTAAAGAAAATTAAAGCAGGGCCAAGGTAGTAGAGAGATTTAAGACTGTGGGGAGGCTCTCAGAAGAGGTTACATCTGCATAGAGACGGGAATGGGGTGAGGGAGCAAGCCAGGTAGAGCCCTACAAAAGGAATAGCCAGACCAGGAGGTGGGAATGAGAGCGCTGTGGTCAAGGTGGTGGTGATAGAGGGGAGGGATCCAGTGAAGACGGTGTCAGGGTGCCGCTTATGTTTCTTGATCTCGTTGCTGGTTACACGGTATGTTCGGTTTGTGAAAATTCAGTATTCAGTACACTTCACTAAAAAGTTACCAAAATTGATGTGCACCTTAAAGCTGAGGGTTTTTGGCATCTACCTAATAGTCCTGCTGTTTGCATTTTACAGCATCTATTGCAATAGCCTGTTTTCACAGACACTTAATAAAGACATGATAGACTGAAATATTTGCTCCACATTCATGGTACAAACAACCCAAGAGAGTTGTACCAACATTTTGTCAGTTGTGGAACTGTTTGTTTATTTGACTAAGGAAATAGTTGAGATCTTAACTACTCCTTCCTAAAGTAAATGATTTGGATGTTTCTTTAGGAATGTGTATCTCACAGCACACATTCTTAATTTAGGACAGTAGTTCTCAGTTGGGGGAGATTTTGTGCACACAAATTCCCCCACCCCTTTCCTGTGACATCCTGTGGTCACCTGGGATATTTGGTAAAGTGTGGAGACATTTTTGCTTATCAAACCAGAGTGCGTGTGTTGGGGGCGGGGGGAAGTAAGTGCTACTGGCATGTACTGGGTAGAGACCAGAGAAGCTGCTCAACATCCTACAATGCACAGGACAGCCCCTCCCCCAACAAAGCATTATCTGGCTCTAAATGCAAAGTGCCAAGGTTAAGAAACCCTAACTTAGACCATGTTTCTCTGATTGCAAGTTACTGTAATAACTAGGGCCAAGAAGGTCATGCAAGTTCTGGAGGACCATGGATTTATGTAAATTTCCAAACTGGTAGCATATTGCAGACAATATAAATGGAGTAATTGACACACTCTGTCTTCTGTCCTCCATTCCCACTCCTTCCCGCTTCCCTTTGAACATTTTCAGTTCTGTAAGTTTGAGTGACGTCCTGTGGGGATGTTGTAAAAGGATTTCAAGCACTGGAAGGACGTCTGGACAAGGTGACCATTATGGTTTCTCCTAACTATGAAATCTGTCATTCTTTTTTCTCACAAGGAACTTAGTGATAGAAAAATGTCATGTGTGACACGCCTTTAAGACTGAAGAAGAAACGTAAGTTTCTAGTCTCTGTAGTCAAAGAAGTAGTATTTTTAGATGAACCAGAAAAATCCTTCAAAACCTTTCCCAATTTACTGAAGTTCAGAAAAAATTAAAAAATTTTCTACTGTTAGATCCCATGCATCCTGTAAAAACTGGCCTTTTTGGTAACTGGAAAGAAAATAATTTTTTTTTTTTTTGGCAGAGCCATGAGGGAACGTCAAATATCACTGAAAAAAATACAATCAATCAATGACTCTTTGTCCCCAAGGTCAGCACCTTTAGAAAAGACATCCAACTCTGAAGTCACCTCGATGAGTTTAACAAACAGAATCCTGGAGGACTTACAAGTCAGTGATGACAGTTCTTCCTGGCTAATAGGCTGTCGGCCGGAAGTAGAGGATTTTGAAGCTTTCTTTTGTGATTCTATGAGTCCAAGGTTAGGTGACCCCTTAAACTTTAATATCTCAGACCAATCGATAACTTACTGAAGATGAGATGTAGAGGGTTACAAAGTAGTTTAAAATATTGTTTTAACTTTGAGGCATTATCATGGCTTATTGTTTCCATTCAGCCAGAAAGAACTTTAGCCTACTTTAGCAGGGCGGTCAACGGATGATCTTCGGTACCCAAATAGAGGTGACCTAACACATGCCCGCTGCTGCTCTTCGACCTCATGCCCACCCCCGACAATCACAGAAAAGCCTGTTACTTCCCTTTCCTACCCACCCTTCCAACCACGCAGAATGTTTTCAAATTCTGTTTCTCCATTTCACTGTACAGAATGCAGAATCAGAAATTGCTCTTAAGGTCCCTGGCTTACACCCAACCCATTCTTAAAGGGTTTCCAGCTTTGGCTAAAATAATTTAAAGAAAATAAAATGAGATAAAATAAAGGTCATGGATGCCACTTGTTTATTTCCTGTGATTACATATCCTGAATTTTCTAATTGTATAGACAGAACTGGTCCTCAGTAGACTCTGTATCCACAAGAAGGTCTGATAAACCTGATGTTAGAATTATGTTAGAATTTCACTTATCATACTATTTTCCTCTGGTCTTTTTTTTTTGAAGGAGGAGAGGTGGTCTATAAAATTTCTTATTTTATGGCTAAACATTATACCATATTTAGAAATTCCCAACTTAAAAAAATCCAACTTACAAATGACCCACACATAAGTACAATTCCTAGGGCAGCCTCACTCAACAGCTAGTTTAAACATATGTTTGTTTTCATGGCTGCTGTTTAAAAAAACTCAACCACCAAGAAAAGCAATATTTTGAACTTTAATTTTTCAACTCTGAATTTGAATTTTAGATAGTAAAATTATATACGTTAAGTCTGACAAAAATTCTATAATTGATCATAAATTCTATAAATTGAACATAATCTTTTGCCCGCTCTTTAGATGTTTGGGCTAATCTTAATGTAATAAATATGATTTGGGGTGAGTCATATTGACGTTAACTTTAAAGGGGGAGATATTTTCCTTGGAAACATTTATTGGTGCCAAGAATTTTGAAATGCTTGAGTTAGCAATGCTGTGCTACACTTGAGTTGTTAGAGCACGTTGTGAACTGTCCTTTCAAGTTGCCTTTTGTGTAGTCATGGACAGCTCCTATTTTTAACTTGGCATAGACAAATAAACAGAAGACCCAAAAAAGTCAACATTATTTTATTTAGTCAATTTCCTTGGCCCCTAAAACATTAAAAAAAAATCAGAGTTGCTAATAAATAGCTAAAAGTAGGCTTTTTCATATTTAATCTTCTTTTTCAATTCCCAATTATTTTCTAATAGGGATGTTAATAAACAGTGGTTCTCAAACTTGAGTGGCACGTGAATCATCTTGTTGAAACACAAGACTTCTGAGTTTCTGATTCAGTAGGGCTGGGGTGGGGTATAAAAATCTGTATTTCTAACAAGTTTCCGGGTAATGCTGATGCTGCTGGTCCTGAGACCCCACTTTTGAAAACAATTGTGTAAAATCACAGAGTAGCAAAGGAAAGGGAAGGAGAGCCTGCATAACTCATAGACTGGAGAATTAGCCCTTAATTACAGAGATGTGTGAAACGATACATTCCAAATAAGGAAATTCAGCAACTGAGTTATTCCCATCGCAAGAAGATTTTCCACTTTACAAGTAGTAATCAACTACAATAAAATTGCTTTAAACAGTGTTCATACCTCTTCTTCTAGCTGAAGATTTACTGATCCTGAGCATTTATCATTTTTGAAATACTTTACCATTTTATTGGTGTTTTCTATAATTGCTACAAATGCTTTTGGAATCAGGCAAAATACAAGCAAATCTGTAAAATACATCTTTTCAGATACATCTACATAATACATAATTTCTTAAACAAAAATGATGGGCTGTTTCCACCCTTTTGCTGCAATATATTTCTGAAAATTACACTAAAAAATAGAATGAAGAAAACCAGATTTCTTCCCCCGCCCCCCCAAGAAGCTTAAGAAGACCAAGAACTTCAAATTGTCCTTTTTCATCACTAGATGGCACTATCCTGTCAGTAAGTCAAACTGCAGGAACTACCAGAAACTGACCAACAATTGACTCCAAGGTCCAAAGTGGAAAACAGGCATCTTCAATTGGCTTCAAATAAGTGGACTGGCAAAACTGAACAGTGAGAAATCAATGGTTTTAGAAAGTTGTTTAGAATACTTCTGCAGGACTGTGCAATTAGGCAAATTTCAATTTACATTTCTTCTCCTTTTTTTTTCCTTTCTAGGATGATTCTATCTTGTAATGAAACTGAACCAATTATCTAGTTCCAGAAGTTCAGGCCTTATGTATGACTAACTATAGAAAACTGCTTGTAAAGGAGGTCACAGTGATGCCTTTGGATTGACAGAGAGGCATTTGGTGTCGGGGGACTTGGGTTCTACCCAGATTAACCATTAATAACATTCAGTAAATTCAGTTACTGGCACACAGTGGGTACTCAAAAAATGTCAAATTAGTTTCCCTACATTCTCCTTTCCCCCACTGTAGGCTTCATGATAGTGGGACAGCTCACAAGCACCTAGAAGGCTGTTTGGCATATAGCGAAAGCACATCTAGTAATTGCCGAATGTGTTAAAGGTCAAACAAAAACTTACCAACCACACTATCTGAGCCTTAAACGTTTCTTCTAAACAAATGAAATCCAGATTATTATTCCACCTTTTTCCAAACATAGAAAGATACATTAGCTTTTAGGTTTTTAAAGGATTCTTCTGTGTCCAAGGCATTGAGCTAGTATAGATAAATGGTACATAGATCCTGTTCTAAAGAAGTTTAGCAGGAGAGATAAAGTGTATATAAATTACTATAACAGAGGTAGAAGAAATTCATCGTGTGCACGGCAGTTGCAAAAGCAGTTCTGGGGAGCTCAGAAAAGGCAGAAATGACCTCCTTCTAGAGAAATCCGGAGAGGTTTAGGTGTGGGAGCAGATGGGAGGCGGAAGGAAATGATCTGCTTTAAAGACCGCACCGGCCAGAACTTGCAGAGGGAGGGCAAAGAACAGGAAGGCGTGCAATTTGACACCTAGACCGTGTGTCGGTAGTGAGTAGAAAATAAGGACAAAAAGTTGTGCTAAGGATCTTCACTGATCCTGTAAGGATCAGCTTCTGATGAGGGATACTATGCCCCCAGAGCTTCGGAGAGATTGTTTTGGCAGTGCTCCACGGCGAGAGGCAGGAGACAGTTTGAAGGTTAAATAAGCCAGAGCAGATGTGATGAGGGCCCGTAATAGGGTAATGGCACCGGGATGGGTGGGTGGAGGCAACAGTCTTTATGGGGACGACGTTAGCGCTTGGCAGTGCCCTGCGTGTGGAGGATAGGGAAAGGGATCAGAGATTGAGTAGTTAGAAGGAGGCATTCTCAGAGCACGAACTGTAGAAATGTTAAGCTAGAATCCTGAGGAAACGCTCTGCGTAGGGAAGAGGCCGCAGGCTCGAGAGTAGGGCGCTGCGGCTCAAGGGGCAGGGCTTACCGCGCGGTCCCAGGGGCGCGCCCCTCAGCCACCGCTGTTACCGGCCACGCTCTGCCTCCCCCATGTACCTCCTGGGCCTCCTGGTGATCTGAGTACAGCATATCCTCCGGTGCCGGATGGGAAAACCACCGCAGCCTCCCGGAGGTGAAAGGACCCCCAGCAGAGTACTATGGAAGCAAAGGAAGGAGATATTTGAAAGAAGAGCCGATCCACAGTGTTAGAACAAGAATGACGATTGGGCTAGGCGCCCTGCCCCATTTCCCAGTTAGCACTTTTGGGGTGTAAGGAGAGTGGATCTCCAACATGAGGGAGTTTATGGGCCACTTATTTGTGTATTTTTAGTTTGTATCGTAGGGAACGTGAAAGAGTAGTGGGATGGAGGTATTTTAGAATAGGGGAAATGGGACCTCTTTCTTCTCGTCTCCGCCCAAATCTGCCTTCTCATTCCCTCAGCCAGGCAGCACCTGCTAGGCTGATGAAAGGAATTCCCATGAAGGTGCGATTTTGAGGTAAGACCTAGAAAAGTGTTTGGCACAGAGTAGGTGCTCAATAATACTTGCTGAATAAATGAATGTATCAAGGCTTAATCAACTGAGAGGATATTTGCATTTTAAAAAGACAGAGGTAAGTAGGATGAATCCCTGATTAGAATCTCTCACTATTTGCCTATCGCCATTTCTCAGCGGGGGAGCTATTGGCATTTCTGATAGGAAAAGTCTTCCTGAGTGGCCAATTTTTTCTTGAAGGTTCTGTTCGTTGCTGGAGGTTTAGCCACGCTGCATTTGGAGTACTAAATGCCAGTAGCATCCTGCACCTTGTGACAATCAAAACGCCCCTTTCACATCCTTCCCCCCACCCCCACCCCCGGCCCCGACATTTTCTTGAGAACCCTTGTTCGCAAACCAACCCTCCTGCCAGGCTGCACCCTCCCTCCACAGGACTGTCTGGGCTTTTCTGCCGTCTTTGATCACAGCATCCCAAATTCTGGAAGTTTTTTTTTTTTTTTTTTTTAATAATGAGGCAAAATTGTACCCAGTCGACTACCATCTCTTCTTTCTCCACCCCTTCCTGACCTACTCAACTAACATTCATCTTTTCATTTTATGATTTGAACACCTCCCTAAAAGCACTCACTTGTCAATTAAGCCTTCTGTGGCTTCCCTTGGTATCAAGAAGGCTGCAGACATCTTTCAGCATGTCGTTCTGCTCTGCATACTGTGTTCCAGCTACATGGACTCTTTCTGTTTTTTCAAGGAACCATGCATCCTTGTCTTCAGGCCTTTGCATATGCTCTTCTCTCTACCTAGAACATTCTTCCCCCTCTTTCTCTTCATATCATCTCATTAATTTATAATTACTCTCAGGTCTTAGCTGGGATGTTCAGTGCTGGAGCTCCTTCTGTAGGCTCCATGGCACTGTGTGTTCTTTTATTATTACTCTTCTTACCATCACCCATTTGGAATTTAGCCATTTACTTGTTTACTAGACTGTAAGCACCATGAGGGCAGAACCCATCTGACTTTTTACTGGTCTCCCAATGTCTAGCACACGGTTTAGAATTGAGCAGGGAATCACTAAAGAGTGGTCATATGGGGTTAGTTCCTACCTAGTTTATTTTCTTGTGGGCATCATTCATCTTACCATTAGACTATAGTACAAATCCTGGTGTTCCAGCTTCCTTCACCCTAATCATCAAGCTTTGCATATGATAAAAATCTCAGTAAATTTTAAAATAATTAGAAGTAAACAAAAAGAGTGCAATGTCATATGTGGTATACATCTGAAACTTTAAGATAAACTTAACTGAGAAAACAATCTTGCATCATATGGGGACTGTATGTTTGAAAAGTGTTATCAGCTGTTAAAATCTGTGGCACAATGAAAGACAGAAAAAAAGCTGTGATTGAGAAATGCTAAAATTGATCTAAAGCTCATTTATAATTTCAATTAAGCTTTCTGACTTTTACTGCAATTTGGCGGTTTTAAAAATATGAACCCCTATTCAGTGTGTAATTTCTTTTCCATATAAATATTTGTATGCTTCATTCATGAATAAACTATTTTGCAAAATTTAGATTGGTAATTCTCTCACACCTATCTAATTATTAGATTAACTGGGAAGTTTCTATCGATATACATTTCTGGACTTTAACCTTGAGATTTTAATTTAGCTCATCAGGTATTTCTAATGATCAGGGAGAATGTAAATGAAATTAATGCTCATGTCTTTTTGTAAAGTACTTTCCGCTAAGTTTATAATTAAAGAAACTTCTGTTAAGAGTTGCCATTTCCCCATTACCTATTAATTTTTTAGAAACAAAAACAAATGTGAAATCATACATTTCTAAAATCCCTGAATATAACTGATTATTCTTATAAGTTTCAATATTTACCATCTCACTTACACTTGAGTTTATTCTAAAATCTGTTATCCAGTTGCATATTAGAACCTTAAGCATAACTCCAAAGTTGTTGATAATTTATAGATAGTTGAACCTACTTGTTATGGGCTGAATTGTGTCTCTCAAAAGAAGATATATTGAAGTCCTAACCCCCAGTACCTCCGAATGTGACCTTACTTGGAAACAGGGTCTTTGCAGATTTAACCAAGTTTGATGTTATTAGTGTAAGCCCTGATCCAACAGGACCAGTGTTTTTATGAAAAAGGTAAATCTGGACACAGACTCAGACATGCACAGAGGGAAGTCGATATGAAGAGACAGGAAGAATGCCACGTGAAGACAGAGGACTGGAGTGTGTACCGACAAGGCAAGGAATCCTAGAGACTGGTGGTCAACCACCCAATCCCAGGAAGAGGCAAGGAAGGAAACCTGTAGGTTTCAGCCCACACCTTAATTTCAGACTTCTGGCATCTAGAACTGTGAGAAAATAAATTTCTGTTTTAAGCCACCCAGGTTTTGGTACTTCGTTATAGCAGCCCTAACAAACTAACATATGAGTAGACACAACCGCTCACAGTATAATTCGCTCCCACTTAATCTTTAAAATGTAGTTTGATTTTGAAGGACAAGCTTAATTAGTCAAAGGCAAAACTGAGGCAACCACCAGAAAATCTCTTCAAGTGCCCTCTTTAGCAGGGTGTTGAAGCCTGTGGACCTCTTCTCAGAATAATGTTTTTAAATTTATAAAATAAAAAACATCGAATTATGAATGAACTCAATTACATTGAAATAGTTATCAGAATTTTTTAAAAAACACCAATTTGTGATGCAGTCACGTCATGTACTTCATTATCAACACATTAAGTAATAAAATATAGCAGAAAGTCTATTAATGATGAGAAAAATGGTATTTTAAGATACCTATAGTATTATGTGAAAATATCTGTGAATTCTATTGTCTAAAGTCACAAGTACTGCTATGCTATTGCAGTGTCTTTCCTACACATAATTTAAAGAAATGTTAAATTTCAGTTAAACATTAGTGAGAACAGGTATGTAATTTATTCCCAGCCATGTCTAAGGACCTTCTGAATTCTATCTATGGACCATCTGGGAGTCGGTAAATGCCAGGTAAAGAACTCTTGGTGAGGAAAGGTTCTCTGACTTTATTTACAATATTACCTCTATTTCCCTATTTGATAGAGTTGGCTCTATCTGTGTGATAGCTATGTGGGTGCCACTCAACATCTCGCTTCTGGTTTATCTCCGTGAACTTCAGAGGAAACCTAGAGACCACATATCAGACTCCCAGCAGCTAACGTTCTGAATGTGATTTAGGTTCAACAACCAGCATCTACGTGAGATGTGAAAGAAGGAAGTGAAGCAGAAGCTACGTGTCTGCTGCTCTTGCTGGCAAGCATAGATGTGGATGGAGCTGGGTTTTTGCAGCTATCTTACTCTGGGTTCTAGTGTTCATCTAGTAGATTCTGTACTAGATTCATGGGTACCAAGGTGCAGAGTCCTGGTACATTTCGTTGGTATGCATCCTAGCAAATGTGGCATGGTTCCGGAGCTGGCAGCAGAAGTAGCACCCTGATCATGGCCGTTTCCACACTGCCGGGTGGCGGTGTTGGTTCCTGATCACAGGAGAGGCAGCAGCTCCCTAAGGGCTTAGGCTCTGCGGGATGGATGGCTCTGAAGTCACTGACAGCTCAAAATGGAGTGTTTCCTCAGTCCTTGCCACACGGATGCAATCAACACAATGCCCTGAAATAAATATCTTCCTGCTTTAACTAGCTAGAGTGAATCCTGTGATCTACAACTGAACTCTGACCCATACGCACTACAATTTCTATTACCTTCTATAAAAGAGCTGCGTCCTGGAGAAGTACTTCTGTCAGCATAGCTGCTTTCAAATATTCTTCACTAAAATCTATACTTCCAACTTCAAACACATCAGTGCGCAAAATGCCCACTGTTCCTTGACCAAAAATAAACATACTCAAATACATATCGTGCAAGTATTGCAGAAAATACAAAGAAGTGTCCAAGAATTTTGCTTATTCAGTTAGTTAGAATCACTTTTCAAAGGAGCAGTCAATCGCTGCTCAATAAAGTAAAAATACTGAATTGGTAAAGTAAAAATTATGCCTAAATTATATACCTATTTCTCTGTAAATGTACTTGAATTGGCCTGCTTGTTATATCACTTGAGAACAAAGGCAATTTCTTTTCTAGGATTTTATATTTAACCCTCAAACTAAGCTAGGTGCTATGCTAGTTTTGTAATCTCCTTAGTCTGGAAGTACCATGATGAGGGAACTAGTTGCTTTGCTACTCTGGAGGCCAAAAAGGAAACCACAAATTATCTTTGAAAAGTTTTATTAACAAAATAAACTTGAATTGAAAATTACCTCAATGATTTAGGCAAAATGAAATGGATAAAAAGCATGAAAATTAACTGGTGTGCCAAAGGTCCGCAGGTCCTAAATAGCACGCAAGTGAGAGTTCACTGAAATCCCTAGATTTCATTAGTCATGTTTCTTCCTGTGTGAGATATAGGAAAAAAAAATATTTTCCCTCTTTCATTGTAATTCTGGGATAGAGAGAAGGCAATCTTTCGGAAGTTAGCGCTTTCAATACAGAGAATGTACTTGTAGTTTTTATTTTCACCATTATATAAGAAAGCAGTATGATTTTGTACCTAATCTCTGTGAACATACATGTGTTAAGTCTCTGGAAGGTGAATGCACGCCTATATGAACAGGATAACTGTCATTTTATCAAAACCCATCTAGCAAACCCTTATAAAGCAGATACATTTCTTAATTATGTACAATTCCTTTAACAAACAAAACAAACATATTTAAAAACCCATCTGAATGTAGAAGCCAGGCATAAGAAATGCAGATCGAGAGATGGAACACTGTTTGCCAGTTCCTTTAAGAACCTCTGAAAATCCCGTTTGACTGTGGCGCTGCATATCGATTTTGTGTAATCTTTTAAAATGAAAAAAATCTTAAAACTATTACATATGTTCATTACCTTTAATACTAGGCGACTGTTTTAAAACACCAACTTTGGGAACTTTAAGTTCAGACTATATGTGGGTGATTTCAAAAGTAACGTGGCTTTAACCAAAAAATTACACTTTGTAAAATACATTAAAGAAACTATTTGGGGCCCTTTCCTGCAGTCTAGGAATACAGGTGTTTCCCCAGGTCACTGCCGCGCCCGGGTGGCGGGAGCCCCGGGGAGGAGGCGCGGCCGCTGCTCCCACCGCCTCCATGTTGCCGTCTGAGGAGACTCCGGACAAAGCTCTCGACCTCCAGGAAAGGTCCCCGCTCCAGGGCTCACTACAACCGCGGATCGCAGATACAGAAACGCGCCAGGGCTTGCGCGTGGCGGTAAGAAAAACGGAACTTCAGCCAGCTTCCCACGCCCGCTCCTTCCCAGCGGAGCCGCAGGGTCCGCGCTCGCCGCCGCCTGCTCGGCCCTTTCCCACCTCGGGGCACAAAGAGGGAGCGCCGGGCGGGCCGATCCTTGCGCGGCGGAAGCGGGCAGGTCGGGGCGCGGGCCGGGCGCCCGCAGCTGCCCAGGCCCGCCCGAGGCTCCGCGCCCCTGCTCCCCGCACTTACCAGGAGAAGCAGCAGCGAACCCCCCGCGCCCAGCGCCATCCCGTCGCAGGCTCCGTCTCGGGCCGCCAGCACCACTCGGCGCCGCCGGCTCCCTGCGTCTCCGCGCGCGCGCGCGCGCCCGCTCCTCCCCGGCGCCCCCGCCCCGAGGGTCCCCTCCCCCGCGGCGGCCGCGCGGCCCTGCCCAAAGGCGCGGTTCCAGGTGTGGCCTCCGCGAGAAAATGGAGCCCGGAACCGGGAGCCCGGAGCCCGGCCGAGCTGCTCGCGCTGAGGTGGGACCTGCGTGGAGGACGGAGGCGCACGGTGGACTCCCGCCCCGCGGCACCTGGAGCCGTGACGTCCCCGGCATGGGGACTTGGAGTGGCAGGCCCCGCCCTGTCGTCCTCGCCTCCCCGCCCCGCTCTTGCCGGACTGTGGCCCGGCTCTGCAGCCGAGGCCCGCGGCGGCCAGTGAGCCGGCCCGGCCGCCCGAGGCCGCCGGAAGGTCCAGTGCTTTGTAACTGTGCGCGAGGCCCAGGTGGCGCGGAGGAGAAAGACGAGTGACGCCCGGACCCGCGTCCTCAACCGCGGCCGGGTGCGTGTGGCCCGCTCTCCGGGAGCGAAGGTTCTGGAGCAGGATTTCGGGTGGTTATCTCCGCGAAGGCTTCTCACCTCTTCCCCTGGCCCCTTCAGTGCTTCCCACAGGTATGCCGCTTGTCTGGCTCAGGGGAAGCCGTTATTAGAGGAATCACACATGATCCAAATGGACAGTTCTTCGGCCCCTTGTTAACTAGCTTCGACTGGCAGAAAACTCTAGAGGGCTTCAGGGAAACATATACGCTTCGATATGATTTACAGAATCTCTTGCATAAAGTGTCACTAGAGGTCAGAATCCTCTCTGCAATAGTTACTTAGCTGTGTGACTGGGACAACCTCTCTGTGCCTCAGTTTCCAGATCTGTCAAATGGGATTAATGGCATCCAACAAATAGGACTGTTGTGAAGATTAAATCAGAAAATCTGTATGATGCGTTCTGTAGTGTCTAGCACATCCGGGTTCAGCAAATGGTGGTGGTGTTATTATTTTTGCAAGTGTAAATATTAAGTTGGATTCTTCTCGAAAAAAACAGAAACTCTAGAATCAGCAACAGATTAGGAAACTTCTAAGAAAGGCTAATTATTGACCATGAAGTATTGGAAAAGCCTATAAAAGTATAAACGGTTGATTTGCTACTAGAACGAGACATTTGGCATCAGAGTTGGCCAAAATAGCAGAGTTCCTTTTGTAGTTAAAAGTGCCTTCCTCTCCCTCCCCCAGTATCTCCTACCCTTCTTTCCCCAGTTCTAATCTTGCCACTTTTCCAGATCCAGTACAATGGCCATCTCTGCCTTAGTCCCTTTCTTCCTAAGCTGCCAGGGACCACTCCCTTTTTGAGCTGAGAACCACATTTTCCTCTGTTTAGGGAGTAAATGCAGAGTGACTTTTCTCATAGTGTTACTTAAGTATCAGTGGCTAAACTGAGGACAAAGTATCTAGGAGGAGTGTCTGCTTAGTTTCCCACTGTTTCCAGTGACTAGAACAGTGCTGAGTACCATGATGGACTCTCAATAAACGTTGGTTACGTAGCTGAGTCAGGAGGGAAGAATGTCTTCTAGTTTCCACTCCTTTCTCTTGAGTTAGGTGTGGTTGGTAGCACCGTTGGTGATAATTCTCATTCCCCATCACTGCTGGGAAAGCTACTAATTAAACAAGGCAGGCTTTACCAAAACACTCACAAATCATCCCTGGAAACTATACATAAGTCCTACCTAAAATTAGTGCTCTTGCAACTGACTCCTATAGGCAAGTATTTATGCCTCATTATCTAGAGTTTGATCTCTGTTTAGTAATGAAGATAATTGTAGCTTCCAGAATGAGAAAAGCTAATGCAAATTTTATTTCTGTTGGATTATTTACTCTCCCCTGGAGGCTGTCAAAGGGCAATTTCAGGAAAGTATTCCTCTATAAGACATTTATTGTAAGGCTTTGAGAGAAGATGTCAATACGTGTACAATCCAATGCCATAGTATGTCATTCTTGAATTAGTTCCTTCTGAAACTTCTGACTCAGTGAGTTGAAGGGACTTGTTGGAAGTCACATCATACACAGCTAGTTCTCTAGCTCCTGACTTTTTTCTGCTGGCAAGAGAGTCAATCTATTTCATAAATCTCTTTGCACAAGAACAAATGCCATTCCCAATGAAGTGTTGATTGCTTTAAAGTAAATTGAAGTGTTAACAAGATGTGAAAGGTTTAACTTGCAGGTTTTTCCCCCTAAATTGTTGAACATTATGGTAAATGTACTTTTAAGACACGTACTTATAATGCATCAGTTAAAAAAACGTACTTTGTGCAAATAATTAGCTTTAACATTTAGATATATTCAAAATATCTATCTGGGTTATGTTTCCCAGCATACTTTGTTTCACATGTACACACAGGTGATTAGCTTATTAGAATCATCTCTTAGTATTATCTAAAACAAAAATGTTAAAAAAAAGTTTTCATAAAGACCAACAAAAACTGGTTATGACAGTCAAGAAGCTTTCTCATAGAATGTTGATTAATAAAGGATATGTGAAACAGGGAATATAGCCAATATTTTATAATAACTATAAATGGAGCATAACCTTTAAAATTGAATCACTATATGGCACACCTGTAACTTGTATAATATTGTACATAAACTATATCTCAATTTAAAAAACGAAAAAAATAAAGGGTATGTGGATACAGGAAAAACTATGACACATATCTAGGTCAAGGGAGAAGGGCGAAAAGAGGAGGAGTTTGTTTTCTGGTTTAGTTCCACTCATTTGTTCATTTATTCAACATTTAGTTTGTCTCTGTTCACCAAACATTTAATTTGCATTTTATTGTCAATACAAAGATAAGTAATCCAAGAAACAAAAATAGATGCTTATGAAATAGTATAGCTATGCCTAATATATAGACTGTTATAAGTGCAGTGGTAGAGCTATTTGCATGGTATAAAGCAAACGTAGGGAAGAGAGTACCTAACTCATGCTTTGGACCGTGAGGTTGGGGTGGAGTGGTGTGGTGAGCTGATTCTTAAAGGATGAATAGTTGTGAAGGAGACATTGAACCTGTCAGGACAGAGTAACTCAAAGCATAAAGGCTGTTGGTGAAGAGTCAGGGGTTTCAGATTTATCTGAGAAAAAAGCATTTTTTTTTTCATAACGTTGACACAAACAGGAAAGTCAGAAGTAAAGACTTTTTTGTATGTGTGAAAGTTGAATTTGAGATATTAGAGCAATATCCAATGAGAAAAGTCCAGCAAGTAGTTTGAAATGAGAACATATTTGCAGGTAGATTTAGGAGGCAGAAAGTCACCTAATTTTCTTTCTTTTCGACTATTCTTTCTCAATACATTTCTTATTCTCTGCCAACCTGTTAAGTGTTTATGCCTTTTGAGTCCTTTCTATCTTTTCTTCTTACTTGGTACCTAGCACGACTCTGTAGCCACTCCCATTGTGCAGATCCATCAGTTTTCTCTTCTGAGCTTCTAACATGGGACATTACCATTTGGACATTTCATAGGGACATCAAACTACCATAATACTTTTGTAGGGATATCAAATGCAGCATACTGACAAAAAAGATTTCCCTATCCCTCTATACCTCTCCAGCTCAAGCTTGCTACTTCCTCATATGCCTTGTCAACTTGGCCACCCAAGCCAGGAACCTGAGAGTCATCCTCAATTCTCCTTTTTGCATTCTCTCCAATTATTGTACTTAACTTTCCTTTCATTCTCTGTGGCTGTGTTCAAAGTGACTCACACAACCTACATAGCAGCTAGTCACACTGTGGTTTATGGTTAGTTCATTCCTGTCTGCTACTTCGATTGTTTTCCTTTCTCAAGATTGTTACTTCTTTAAGAGCAGAGGCCATATCATATTCATAGTGGGCCCAGCCCCTCGTGTCCAGCACATATTAGATGATCAATAAAGATTTGTTAGACACATGTAGAGCACAAACGTACAGACACCAAGAGGGGGTGGTGGGGTGATGAATCGGGAGATTGGGATTGACATATATACACTAATATGTGTAAAATAGATAACTAATAAGAACCTGCTGTATAAAAAATAAATTAATTAACTTTTAAGAAAAGATAAAGCTACTTTACCTTAAGGGAAAAAAAAAAAAAAGGTTTGTTGAACCAAGCCCACATGGAAGGAACTAATTACAAGTGGAAAAGGAGAGTTATGGGGGAAGGTGTTTGAAATATCCACTCTGGATGGATTAATAGTGGATCTGGTCAGAAAATGTTGGTCCGGAATTGTGTGTGTGTGTGTGTGTGTGTGTGTGTGTGATGCACACGCATACATGTGCACATACACACATGCACGTGTGTTGGTGGGTGTTTGTCTGTTTCCCCCAACGATACTGCAGCCCAAGAGCTGGAGAGGGGTAGCGGATGGTGGGTGTGAGTCAGAGTTTCACAGTGGCCTGGCTGATAATTAAGAGGTCAAAGTGTCTGGGATATAGTATCTCGGGAGTTGAATGTGGCAGGAAGGACATGGACAAGGCAAAGCTGGAGGAGTTCAGGGTCAGGTTGAGAAGAGAGTGTATCGCACTAGGAGTGGAGAAATGGGAGAGGATCATCCTTCCCCTTTGTCCTGGAGAAGGAATCATGGTCTTTTTCCATAGAGGCCAAGGCAAGAGGGACATCAGACACTAGGTGTCAGGATGTTGAAATTTTCATGGATTCTCCAGTTAGCTGGGCCAAGAGCGGCCTCTGCCTTAGGCAGTAAGAGAACAGCACTGGCTGATTTGGGGGGTGGGGCCTCTAACAACAGGGTGGGAAAAGCTTTGCTACCTTTCTGAGCTAGAACTTACAGAGTAATAATCAAGCCCAGTAGACTGCCAGCCCCGTGGTCTAGCACAAAGAAGCCAGCTTATCTTTGGTGAACAGTCATCGCCAACACCCTGCCTGATAGAGAGCCGCACGCAGTGAGTCACAGGCTCTAGCTGAGCTGTTTCCCAGAGGCTCCTCCTCGTGAGTCTGTAGATGAGGACCGACTCCTCAGATGCAAAGTCCCGAACCAAAATAATGAAATTGTCAGCAGTGTTCACAGACCAGAGAATTAGAGGAAGACACTACAGTTGCAAGATGAGATTTGGCTCAGCAAAGAAAACAGAATTGTCTATCCTTGGGTCTAAGTAGAGTGCTGAACCAACGTCGTCAGAGATTCTTTTTCGAAATAAATCATACACTAGTTTTACAAGGTGATGAGGCTATAATAATGCTGAATTGAGGTGTGTACAAAGCAACGATTGCCTAGAAAACCTCAGCAAGGTCTTCATGGCCCATCAGAATGCCTCTCCCTCCTACTGACTAAGGTCTGAAATCCTTGAGCTGAAGGTTCCCTTGGCTCATACATGCATATTCCTGGGAGGGTGGCATGCTAATCTCTTATCAGTTATTTACATCACAACATGACACCACAGATACACCAAGCATGCTCCACCTCAGAGTCCTTGTACTCTCTGTTCCTTTTCCTGAGAAGGTTCTGCTCCAGACATGTACCAGGTTTCCTCACTCTTCACTTTTTTCCCCTCAAATATTACCTTATCAGTGAGATCTTCTCTGACCACCCATATAAAAATTATAATTGTTCCCACCCCCAGGGCTCCCCATCGCCCTTTCCCACTTCATTTTTCTTCTTGGCACATCACAATTTAAAAGACTGTGCATTTACTTATTATCTGTCACCATTCATTAGAATGTAAACTTCATGAGGGCTGGTGTTTTTCTCTATGAATTGCTATGTATTCAGCACCTAAACAGTGCCTGATCCATTGTAGGTCTTCATTATATACTAGTGGAACATGTGAATGAAAGAATAGTGAATATATTGGGTTGGCCAAAAAGTGCCTTTGGTTTTTTAGTAAAAATAAAACATGTTTTTCATTTTCACCAAGAACTTTATTGAACAACGTATTCACCCTTCTGCCATTTTTCAGGCAACTTCATAATTCCATCTTCCCAAAACTTTTTATCTTTTTGAGCAAAGAACTGTTCCAGGTGCCTTTTACAGTCTTCTAGGGAATTGAAATTTTTTCCATTAAGAGAATTTTGTAAAGACTGAAATAAATGGAAATCCGAAGGTGCAATGTCTGGTGAATATGGCGGATGAATCAGAACTTCCCAGCCAAGCTGTAACAGTTTTTGCCTGGTCATCAAAGAAGCATGTGGTCTTGAGTTATTCTAATGGAAGATTATGCGTTTTCTTTTGACTAATTCTAGACGCTTTTCATTGAGTGCTGCTTTCAATTGGTGTAAGTGGGAGCAGTACTTGTTGGAACTAATCGTTTGCTTTTCTGGAAGGAGCTCATAATAGAGGACTCCTTTCCAATCCCACCGTACACACAACGTCACCTTCTTTGGATGAAGACCGGCCTTTGGTGTGGTTAGTGGTGGTTTATTTCACTTGCCCCACAATCTCTTCTGTTCCACGTTATTGTACAGTATCCACTTTTCATCGCCCGTCACAGATTGTTTTAAAAATGGAACGTCTTCATCAAGTTTAAGTAGAGAATCGCATGTGGAAGTATGGTCAAGAAGGTTTTTTCGCTTAACTTATATGGAACCCAAACGTCAAAGCGATGAACATAACCAAGCTGGTGCAAATGATTTTCAGTGCTTGATTCGGATATTTTGAGTATGTCGGCTATCTCCCGCGTGGTATAACGTTGATTTTCTCAATTAATATCTTGATTTGATCACTATCAACTTCAACTGGTCTACCCAACGGTAGAGCATCATCCAGTGAGAAATCTCCAGCTCAAAGCTTCGCAAACCACTTTTGACACATTTGATCAGTCACAGCACCTTCTCCATATACTGCACAAATCTTCTTTTGCGTTTTGATTGCGTTTTTATCTTTCTTGAAATAATAAAGCATAATACGCCAAAAATGTTGCTTTTTTTCTTCCACCTTCAATAATGAAATGGCTACACAAAAATTCACCAATTTTGATAAGTCTTTTTAAATTTTTTATTATTTTTTATTTTAATTAATTAATTATTTATTTATTTTGCTGTACGTGGGCCTCTCACTGTTGTGGCCTCTCCCGTTGCGGAGCACAGGCTCTGGACGCGCAGGCTCAGCGGCCATGGCTCACGGGCCCAGCCGCTCCGCGGCACGTGGGATCCTCCCGGACTGGGGCACGAACCCGTGTCCCCTGCATCAGCAGGCGGACTCTCAACCACTGCGCCACCAGGGAAGCCCCTTTTTTAATTTTTTTAACGTCTTTATTGGAGTATAATTGCTTTACAATGGTGTGTTAGTTTCTGCCGTATAACAAAGTGAATCAAAAAATATGGACCGCTTCACGAATTTGCGTGTCATCCTTGCTCAGGGGCCATGCTAATCTTCTCTGTATTGTTACAATTTTAGTATATATGCTGCCAAAGCGAGCACAAGTGTTTTTTTAAATGCACGCTGATATGACAGCTGTCACACACCATCTAACAAAATTGTTTCAGTGAAGTTAAAGACAACTAAGTGCTACTAGAGCCATCTTAGGGAAAAAAACGAGCAAACCTTTTGGCCAACCCAATATTTTCAAGGTTATTTTGGAGGATAGGTGTGTGTGTGTGTAAAATGAGGGTAAAGGGGAAAAGAGAAGAGAGCATTATATTCCTGGAAGGACATGAGTAAATGTCACCAAACTGAGGTGTGGGTGTGCTGGGAGGCCTGCTTCACTGTGGGCAAAATCCCCCTACCTCACAATTTTATCACAGGTGGGCCTGCCAAGGCTTCCCGAACAGTATAAAGTTTGAGGCGTTTAGAGGCCAGTGGAGAACATTTCTGTGTTCTTTCTCCTTTTCAAGACGCCCTTCCTTACAGGGGGAGCAAAGTGCGAAACCAGAAACCATAAACAATATGGAAAATCCCTTTTCCCTCTGGAGGTGAACGAAGTTAGCATTCATTACAATGTTGATTTTATCTCTCCACCTACGTTTTCTGAAAAAAATTTCAGAATAAATCTCTAGCTTTGATTTCACCCTAGGGTTTGTTTATAGGAATTCTTGGAAAGATAAGGGAAGTAGCAGTGGCTGGGGAAGAGAGGAGGAGAGTTTGGTTGCTAATAGCAGCCCTGGACTGTGTGACAGGACTTGTAGGGCTTACGGGCAGCACAAGAGTGTTTACCGAGAGTGTCAGACAGAAACCATCATGCTGACCCAAATGTGACTAATGAGCCTAGGGAGATCCACCAAAAAACCCCTCAGAAGACAGAAAAGAATACTGGTTTCTCGGCGGTTACTTCATTCATTTGCACGTAGACAAGTGACATTCTTGCATATCAGGAAAAAGTGAAATAGAAGCGATGCAATGGCTTTGGAGAGCAAAGGTGGAAGTAAAATACTGGCTTTAAAGACCTTTTCAAAATGATCTGACTGATGATTGTAAATACTGTAGTAGAGAGAAGCAAAATTTCAAAAATAAATAACAATTTCCATGTTAAAGAAAAAACAAGGATTCAAAGAAATTAAATGATTTTAATTTACTTTCAAAACTAACGTTGTTGGTGGTTTTTAAAAAACTTTTGTACCATGCAAGTCGATGCAGTAGCTTATTAATTATCAAGTTCTGAAATTTGTGATTGATTTACTTGTTAAAATCATTAGAGCACATTTAAAGTTATTCCTTAATGATGTTACTTACTTGCATTTTTGACATCCCCCTTGGGTGGAGAAAGGGTTGATTCCAGCGGGGGAGGCAAATGGAGCCTGAGGGTGAGCTTGTCCATGGGAGGGTGTGAGCTTGTGAATGTCATTTGTCACACGTACTACACAGAAGAAATATTGGGAACTACTACCCTGCTGAGCAAAAGTTATGATATTGTTATTCTTGAATCCCAAATTTGATATTACAAATGCAAATTACTTCTATGTAACTTTACTTTTATAGTATAAGCAATTGAAAAACTTTTAATATGATAAATAATAATTTAATTAACTCAGTTACATCTGTACACACCCAGGAAATAGGAGAGTTGAAGCAGTCTTTCAGATATCATAAGAAAGAAAATCAAAATGTCCCTGGTAGGGTTTCCCTGGTGGAGCAGTGGTTGAGAGTCCGCCTGCCGATGCAGGGGACATGGGTTCGTGCCCCGGTCCGGGAGGATCCCACATGCTGCGGAGCGGCTGGGCCCGTGAGCCATGGCCGCTGAGCCTGCGCGTCAGGAGCCTGTGCTCCACGAGCCTGTGCTCCACAACGGAAGAGGCCACAACAGTGAGAGGCCCGCGTACCGCAAAAAAAAAAAAAAACAAACAAAAAGTCCCAGGTATGTGAGCATTTCAGGAAAGTGTTCTTAAATCCGTTTTGCTTGAACTGTACTTTTTTTTTTTTTTTTTTTTTGCGGTGGACCTAGTTTGAGTTTCATCACCTCGTCTAGTTCCCATTTAGAGATTTTATTAGACAGAAATGTGTTCAAACATTATCAAACGAGTTAAGCAAAACTGTGATACAAAAAAGGCAGTGGGAAAAAAATTGCTCCTGATAACTTTAGTTTTAACGATCACAGTAACCCTTACCAGCTGGTCTGAGGACATTTGTGGTTAAAGATTTTTTTTAAATCATAGTGTTTATTATGAACATTACTATATGCCTTGAAAGCAGACCTCTTATTTTACAAGGGAATTGTCTGCTAATTTGCTATAACATTTTTTTAGGTGGACCTCTCTTAACTTCTACTGAAACAATGTCTGAATGATTCACACCTTTGGAGAGAGTCACACCCATTTCACGCAGACTCAGCTACAATAAAGGTAAGTCAGCCAACAAAGACTTCTTGTGACTAACTCTCCTGTGGGTATGAAAGAAGAAGAGAGTGTATCCTTGTACTTCTTGCTTAACTTTAGGATTAGAACATTCATCTGAAGTAATCAGTAAATTTATGACAACAAGTTAAGCAGAGTAGTATTACAGGGAAAACTTGTTGAACAAAGAAAAATCCATGTGAAGGGTCATATGGAAGAATTGTTTTATGGTTCATAAAAGTGCCATTGTGAGTTTCCATTGTTTGGACCTTGGAATTTTCAATAATAGGAATCTCAAGTCCGTAGAGTATGGTTTATTGTCCTTTATAACTCGGATTTTCACTTTAGAAGTATGAATAAGCCATCTAAAACCAAAAATTTTGTTTAAATCAGAGGACAATTTTTATTCTAGGCTTCAGGAATAAAAAGATGATGGAATTTCTATGGAACATTTTATTTACTTTTATTTCTTAGAGACTAGATGCATTAGGTCAATTGGTCAGAATGTGAAACCTGAATCTCAGGTGTGATCCGTGGTCCTATATGGACAGATAGGTGCCACATATGTGATTTGACAGGAAAGTGTCCGTGCACTAAACACTCCACCTCCTGACCTATGACCTAATGATAATGAAATTTCACTTTGTTTTTTGAGACTGCAGATATTTGAGTATTAAAGGTGTATACTCCAAGGAGGAGAATAAGTCATTTTCTGTGATTTATACTTTGCTGTGAATTAATTTATCAATTAAAAAACTTATCAACTAGTTATGGTCAGATTTTTAAAGGAAGTAGGAAGTAGTGATTATGAAAACATTAAGCGTATCCTATTCTAGAAATAAGGTAATAAAATATGCAAAGGTAAAGACAATTTAACTTCCTTCTATTTTATGTTGGGTCCACTAGCTTTTGTAAATAAAACTTCTTTTCACTTGGCACCATAAATCCTATAGAAACTGGATGTAAATTGTGGTCATTTTCTTTGTACAGTAATTAATGTTCTACCAGCATTCCCTAACATTCCTTTTATGCTAATTTGGAAGTAACTATTTTTTTTGCCCAGAGCCACCTAGCTGCCCTATTTTACTTGGTGGAAATGACATAGTTAGAACTCTTAGGGTAAAAAAGCCTCCCATTCTGTCCTTAGGGTAAAAAAGCCTCCCATTCTGTCCTTTTCCAAGGGAGCTCAACTGAAATATTGCAGTCACCTGGTCAAATTCTCATTACTTGTTTGGCTACAAGTCACAATTTGATTTGAATGAATTCATCTCTATTTGCTTGTGTATTCAGAGGAATTTCCAGTGCAGAGTAGAGTAGACAGGACAAGTTCTGTGGTTAGGCAAAAGATTAGTGAAAAAGAAATATTACAGTGGCAGTTTGGAATCACAAGAATAGAATTGGCCTAGCTAATTCCTAACTCTACCTTTGATGGACAAGTTACTTTTCTTTTTAAAATTTATTTATTTATTCATTTATTTTTGACTGCATTGGGTCTTTGTTGCTGCACGCGGGCTTTCTCTAGTTGCGGCGAGCACGGGCTGCTCTTCGTTGCGGTGCACGGACTTCTCGTTGCAGTGGCTTCTCTGTTGCGGAGCACGGGCCCTAGGGCGCACAGGCTTCAATAGTTGTGGCTCACAGGCTCTAGAGCACAGGCTCAGTAGTTGTGGCGCACGGGCTTAGTTGCTCCGCGGCATGTGGGATCTTCCCGGACCAGGGCTCGAACCTGTGTCCCCTGCATTGACAGGCGGATTCCTAACCACTGCACCACCAGGGAAGCCCTGGACAAATTACTTTTCAGCCTGTTTGAGCATCTGTAAAACAGGACTTAGGATCGGATAATATAGATGTTTTGAGTTTGTATGGTTTCAGTAGTTTTGTATGTCACCACTCAACTTTTTGAGTTCATTTTAAAGATTGAAAAAATAGTAATAATTATTTTTATTTCAAATCTTTATGAGTGCTGTGTCCCAAGTGCATTCTTATAACTTCTTTACAGAAACCTCATGAGGTAGGGAATGTTATTATCTCTATAACAATAATCCAGAAAGGTGCAAAGAGGTAAGTAACTTGCCAAAGACACACAGCTAGTAAATGGTGAAGCTGGGATTTGAACTCAAGTACTTTGTCTCCAAAGCCTGAACTCTTAACCATTAACTTAAAACACACAGTTGAAAAACAAAACAAAACAAAAATTTCAAGTTTATCTTTTGTTAGTCATTAAAATATAATACACAGTTATTTTTTGTTTTGTTTTGTTTTTTTGTTTTGTTTTGTTTTTTGCGGTACGCGGGCCTCTCACTGTTGTGGCCTTTCCCGTTGTGGAGCACAGGCTCCGGACGTGCAGGCTCAGCGGCCATGGCTCATGGGCCCAGCCGCTCCGCGGCATGTGGGATCCTCCCGGACCGGGGCACGAACCCGTATCCCCTGCATCGGCAGGCGGACTCTCAATCACTGCGCCACCAGGGAAGCCCAATATACAGTTATTTTTGATTGACTAACAGATGGAATGAAATTTAAAAATTTTCTCTTAGGTCCTCCAGTAGTAAGTTTTCATTTTATGCAAACTAGCAGGTTTTCTTTGCCTGACAGCTCACAGTTTCCTATCAAAATATTCAGTAACACCTCCTGATTTGTTCTTTCAGTGGAGACATCCTTCCCTAGCTAGAGTTGGCAAAGGTGGCAATAGCATGCATTGGCTTGTTCTGGAGGCCCTGGGAGAGTGTTGCATAGAGAAGGTCTTGGATCATCCTGACAGCATATGCCTTTGTTGTTGGTTTGCAATTCAAAAGAATATTCAAAGACCAGCACAAAGAGGACAGTTCCAGGGTACAAGAAAATGTGTACAGAAAGAGTGGCTAGTTAGAAAATCAACTTAGATTTCAAACATTAGCAGCCATAAAATATCTTCTGAGGAAGAATCCATAGCAGATTATAACAGTTGAGAGGAAAAGGGAAGATGAACAAAAATATTGTCAAAATTTATTAGACTAAGGGTTTACTATACATTAAATTTTTTTTGACATACAAAAAGTTGTACATAATTAATGTATGCAACTTGCTGAGTTTGGAGATAAGTATAAACCTATGAAACCATTACCACAATCTATACCATAAACCTATTTATCACCTTTAAAAGTTTCCTCCTGCCCTTCTGTTTGTTACTGTTATTTTGTGTGTGACAAGAACACCTGACATAAGACTTACCTCTTAGCAAAATTTTAAGTATACAATACAGTATTTTTAAGTATAGGCTCTATGCTATACATTAGTCTCTAGGACTTATTCATCAGTTATAACCGAAACTTTGTACCTTTGACTAATAGCTCCATTTCTTATTTCACATGTTTTTACTAATCAAAAGTTGTGGGTGTCAGCCCTGGATGAGAATAATTAAAAGTTTGGTCAAGCAAGGCCTCTTCATTGTGTCTTACCTGAAGAAATTTAGGTGGAAAATTTAGGTGATTCTTTTCTTTTTAATCATACATCTAGAGAGTAGACTCCTTGTATTGTGTGTGTGTATATATATATATATATATATAAACTTTGTTTCTGCAGTACCACTGAGCATTAGTGTCTGGTCCATGGGTTGGATGATGGCAAGATACTGCTTCAGCTATACCAAGCTACATAGTTACTGGAGGCAAATATGTATGCATATGTGTGCATATGTGTGTGTGTGTGTGTGTGTGTGTGTGTTTCTCCTCCTAGTTAGGACCATACAACCTTATTATCAATACCAGTCAGTAGGACATGGAAGCCATGACTAAGTTAATCTCACATTTTCTGTTTAAATACTCATTTTTGGCTTAGTAACAATGCCTCCTTGCAGGAGTAGAAACCATACCATTATGTCATTTAAATAAATCCAAGATTACCTGATTCTGTATTGCTTTATAATTAAGAAACTTCTTTGCAATCTTCTCTTGATTATGAAAGAATATAAATACTTTCTCTGCCTTCTAAGGAAATGAGGACGTATTCTTTCAATATCAGTGTTTGGCTTTTATCATAATTTGATGTTCTGTTTTCATACAAAATTTACTGTTGCTAATTTAATAAAAATTCAGCTCACAGAAAACATAAGGAACCATTTAAAGTTATTATTTTAAAAAAACAAAACAAAAACCCAGTTCATAGATACAGAGAACAGACTGGTGGTTGCCAGAGGTAAGGGGTTGAGAGATGGGCAAAATGGGTGAAGGGGATCAAAAGGTACAAACTTCCAGCTATAAAATACATAAGTCTTGGGGATGTAATGTACAGCAGGATCACTATAGTTAATAATACTGAACTGCATATTTGAAAGTTGCTAAAATCTTAAAAGTCCTCATTGGAAGAAAAGACATTTTTTTGTAACTATGTGTGGTGACAGATGTTAACTAGACTTATTGTAGTGATCATTTTGCAATATATATAAATACCAAATAAAAAATTTTAAATATAAAGTTATTTTTTATATCTAGACACATGTCACATAACCTCTTCTAAATAGTGGGCTGTCAAAGTAAGTCTCAGGAGTTTACTGGAAAAGCGATTCCATGACTTCCAGGTAGCTTGTTTCTGTTATTAAATGTGGAGGAGAACTGCTCACTGTGACCTGAAAAATAAACCCAAATATTTTTCAAAACAGCAACAAATCATGTATTTACATTCTTTCATCTATCCCTACCTTTTTATCTTTCTATCTCTACCTTTCAATTGTATATATGTATACATATATATGCCTACATTGTACTGCTTCTTTAATCTTTAGAATTATATCTAGATTTATAATCTTTTTATTGTATAATTTTCATTGTTTTCTTTCCAATTTTTCATGTTCTACTCAAGTCAGAGCTGAAAATAAACAGATTATTCTGAGAGAGTAATAAGTATTATTATTGCTGAATAATATAATTCAGCAATATAATAATATTATAATATAATAAATATTATATATTTATTATTATAAATATTTTAGAAGTATATTATAAATAATAATAATTATATATTTATTATAATAAATATATTGAAATATATTATAAATTATAATAATACAATTAGATTTGTGTCACTTGTATGACTTTGAGGAAGTTACTTTGCTTCTCTGGGTCTCTGTTTTTGTGACTGTAATCTCAGGGCTACTGTAAAAAATAAATTAGAATATAAGTTTCTTGGCCATCTGGTAGCCCTCACCAATGTCACGCTTCTTCCTGCTCTGGTAACTCCATCCTTTGCACTTTTAGACCATCACTATCTTGAGTTTTAACTACACCTGCATTGTGCTTAGATTTTTTTTTTTTTTTTTGCATTTGTAAAAAAAAAAAAAAAGTCCGTGTATAAAAGAAAAAGAAAGCAAAGACACCAACCTGGAATGGCCTATGTCTTGTCATGGAGGGAATTGTAGTGCACTCTGGATCAGGCAAAGCAGAAGAAAGCTCAGTGTTCTTTGTGGAAAACGTGTTGTTTCTGGCACCTGGAATTTAAATAATTGTCTTCTTTTCTCATCAGTTATCCCCCTTACATAAAAATGATCTCAGACTGTGCTGTTGAGCAAGTCTTAATCACGGATTCAGAATTACTCTTTGTAGACTCAGTAAAGGAGTTGAGAAAATACTGGATTGCTAATAACAAGAAGGAAAGATCCGTAATTTTTACTTAATTGCTAGTTGTTTCTTATTTGCTAGTTGCAGTGAAGCTAGTCAGTTGAATGTACTCCTTTACACTCTTACTTGATTTCTGAAAATTAAGATAGGAGAAACTGATCTTGCTGGTTTTATTCGTTCAACTTTCTGTGAAGAAGAGGAACTGGTGATTTTTTTGGAATTTACCTGCGTAGCTTTCATTTTCCTGAGATTGATTTGGAAGCCTGAGTTAAGCGATCCACTTTTCTTCACTCAGCATTCACTCTAATCCAGTTTCTGCTCCCCGTACCCCAGGTCCAGGTTGAATTGTCTGCATTTAAGAATGAGGAGGGTCAACCAAAGCAAGATCTGAGTTCTGAAGGGAGTTGTTTTGTGGCATCCCTTTAAAGGAAGACATAAAAATAACAGGCATTTACTGGGAGACAAACTCACCGCAGGGGCTGATGGCTGTCCCCAAGGTCATGGTACATTTTTGTCACCATGTTAGGCTGGAAACCTTACTTTCTCTTTACTTCAACTTCTCTCTGAGTCTTCATAGAATGTCAAATTTTTGCCTGAGAGACCATTCCAAATTACCAAACAAATAATAAATGAGTTAAATCATCCAGTTAATAAGTCTGCCCTGACCTCGTCCAGCACCTTATCCAGCACCATTTCTACCCGAAGAAGAGATCCTGAGTCCCCCAGTACTTCCTTCCTGCCTGGGAGGATGCAGAAAAAGTATCAGCTAGAAAAACAATGTAGAATACTGATAAAAATGCATGTGCAATCTCTTTTTTACATCATATTTCTTAACAGTTATTAACTGCAGAGAGTAGTTCAGCTTTTGCTAAATGGTTAAGGAAGTACTCATAAATTTGTTGCAAAACAGTTTTATTATAACAATGTTTGACTGTTAAAGTTTTAGTATATACTGTTTAAAAATTATAATACATTAAGTCAAAAGACAGTTTTTAAAAAGTTTTTCTGTTGAAAACAATTTTTATTTTTAGTGAAAAAATACAGATACATTTTTGCTTTGAATTTCATTTACATGGCAAATCAATTTTAGGTCCTCCTAGACAAGATTGATCTATTTTTATTTTAAAACTCCTTTAATTTCAATTTTTCCCTTATTAGTCTTTACTACTATGTCATAGTTTCCTCTGCAGTTTGACAACGAAGCAAAATTCTCATTTCATAAGTTGGATTTTAAGAGGCAATGTTAAAATACTTTGAGGATCCTGAAAACACATTTGAACTTGGAACAAGGGTTATTCTGATTATTAATTTAATTCTCATGCATAAACAAGAGTCACAAGTCAACTCTGTGTTCTAGATCTCAGAGCAAGACCCCTCTATTGAGAAGAGGCCCCAGTGGTAACAGCAAGGTGACTTCCTCAGGACCTGGCAGGCTGCTCCAAAGGGTCTAGCTCCCCTCACTTCAAGATGGGCACCCTGCAGGCCTTGTTGCCACAGCCGCCTAGTCTTGGAAGAACAGATTGTCTGTGCTTCTCGGGCTGTCTTAGCACATGCCTTCCTGGTGGTCATGGCACCAGGAAGAGGGAAGAATGCTAGATGTAAGGACGTTTAGGGGGTTTCTTCCCCCCCAGGAACCCTAAGGACTGTACACTTCTGGGTTAAAAAAAAAAAAAACAACACTTTATTACTTTGCATTCCATCTAAAAAACAAATATAGGTTTTGAATATGGCAAAAGCCAGAAAGGATTATTTTATATACAATTAGAGATAATAGAGCATAGAGCCAGACGATGACCTTGTATAGACTCAGTTAAGGACAAAAAAGTTGATAAGAGGTAGGGTGCTCTCTATGGGCTAAAGGCTGAAGACCTTGAATGATCAGAAATGATTTGAAGAACTGCGTTGCCATCAGGGTAATACCCCTGAAATGACATATTCTAAGCCGTCGCTTACCTAACATTGTTACGCTCAAGAATTAAATTGCGGTAGCAGCTTAATTTAAAAGGAGTGAGACTTAATAAAATAGAGTTACTGATAATTCCTTTCTGTATCGCTTTTTGACCAGAAACACTGTGTATAATACACATTCACAAATTTCACTATGTGTTATTGTAGTCAGAGGCCTCTTTTGCTTATGAAAAAAGCCATGTTTTGTGTTCCCATGAAGTCTGTAGACACAGTTAACAAGATAAACATCACTATAAGTGATATGTAAATTACAGCTACCTACTGACATTTAAAAAATAAAGAGTAATTTTCAAAGACTATTAACACAGGATTACTGTTACTGAGAAGTGTGTAGGGAGGAGCTTAATGTAAAATATTTTCTTTAGGTAGATCCTTTCAAGGTGATTTAATAAAACACAAAATATTTATACCATACTAAACTTTCCTAAGTTTTCTATGATACTTCTATTTCAAAATTGTCTTATTGTGAGAATATAAGGAATATAGATGCAGTGAGTTTAATGCATAAACCAATACCATTAGCTTGAGCAAAATATGTACACAGGGTCTCCCAGCACCAAGAAGATAGCAAAAATTCAACTGCAACTACTTCCTTTTTTCCAAGCAGCTCAAAATGCTTTAGCAAAGACCTTATGACCATATCATTATTAATGATATAAGAAAAGGTGAAAGATTTAACAACTGGGGCTCTTGACTCCAAGCACTTAATCCACTAAAACACCTGGCATTTGAAGTTTAAAAATTATTAGGAAAATTTCCCACTGAATATGATCTCAAGATTTCTTTTGTAAAACATTAAGATTTACTAGGACTTGAATAGTATTTGAGAAGTAAGAGTGACAACACATCCAGTTTGGGGATATAAACTAGACAATTTAGACTGTAATCGTGATCAGTTTATAAGAGTAGCAAATAAGTGCCAAATCAGACCAATACTGTGAGATTTGCTATGCTATTTTGAATAATTTGGTTCAAATATCCATATTTGGCCAGTATATAATTCCAGTTCATTCTGGTCACATCAGAAGGGAACAAGGATCTTCTGTACAGATTTTACGACCTGACCCTTGTAGCTCTGCCAGACCATGTAGGTGGCCAGGAACACTGGAAATGGGACAAATCACTCTTTCCGTCACTATTACATTTTATGTGAGAAGTGGATCAAAGACTGCAGTGGAAGGCTGCACGTAGGAACCAGCAGCTGAGCTAGTCTCCATTACCAAATAGCTACCATGCTGCAAAGGGTCAAGGATGGAAATGGCTGGCTGGAGGACAGAGCCAGAAGCAGACACAGCAGACGCTCCCTGGCTGCCTGGCAAAATCTGGTACCTAACAGATTCTGACTGCTGGACTTGTACGGATTGGCCACGGGATTCAATCCCAGAGCCACTCTCTTTGGTGGGTGGCTGAGAGTTTTTGGCTTCATCATCCATCCCAAGGCTTATCTCTGCAAGTTTTTTAAATTTGGAACTGAGTGAGTCCAAGCAGCTGTCATCAAACTCATCAGCAATAAAACTGCAACAACCCAGGGAGCCGACGGGAGAACCAGGGGCACCTTTTCCTTCGTTATCATAGATCAGCAAGCAATCGTTTGCTTCCTGGCCATCGTCTTCCTCGGCACAGGCAAATGCTTTCTAAAGGTGGAGAAAAGTGGAAAAAAATGAATCGTAAGAGACACTCAGTGGAAGAATGTAATATTATACCATTCTTAGAACTCAAGGTTTGATCAAGAATGCGTGATTTAGGTAATCCATAGGAGGGCATCCTCTGTATCAGCAGTCTTGTGAGAGCCTGACCCGTAAATAGGGCCTATGCCACACCTCGGAATATTCCAAGAATCCTCATCCTAAACAAACCCTTCCTGCCAGTCTCTCCTCACACACAGTGTCAGCCTTCATCTGCTCTACCAGGCTAGATGCCAGCACTTGCCATTTCTGATACCGAAACTGTAGGTGAGATCCGTTCTAAAGATGCACCAACCAAGAGGCAAGCAACCTGCCTCCCAAAGTCCTCTCTGTTCTTGCACCCTTGTCCCATTTTGATTCTGTGCTTCCCGACACTTCACCTAATCTTGGACCACAGCCCTCGTTCCCCCTTTTATGTTTGGGTCATTAATTCAATGGTTCTTCAACATTTTTGGACATGGACTCCTTGACAATGTGAAGAATACTCCAACCCTCTCAGAAAAATGTTCGCAGATGTATTCTGACATACTTCATGGTATTGGAAATAGAAAATAAGCTGCTTTGTATTCCTAAAGAGGATGCTGCTGATCTGAAATGCAAAAGGTTTTGCTTTCTGTTGTTATTCCAGTTGGAGGAATGAGGAGCCATATTCTCTCATCTTATGTCTACCGGCCCCTCCTCCCTTTTGACCAGTAGCCGGATTTTGGCAGCCATCTTAGGTTATCTGTATTATTTTACAAGGAGCCTCTACTTTTTTTGCTTGTATTTCACCAAGCTGCAAACAAACGAACTGTAAAACTGAAGTAGAGTCAAGTAGAAAGATCTCTAATGTAAACAAGATAACAAAGCCACAAAGTTTTCCACCAAATTACCTGAGAAAAGTAGGAGTCTAGGAAGTTCATGTTTATTGCCCCTTCACCATAGTCCATGTTGGTTCCTTCCATGGAATGCCTTGTTCTCATCGTTCCGGACCGTCCTGCGGAACAGTTGCTAAGTCCAGCGGCTGCTCCGAATGCTGCAGCGGCTCCAGATCCTGCAGCTGCTCCAAGCCTGGTGGTCACTTCCATTCCCGAAGCTCCTTCCATCACCGTCCCTCCAGTGCATGTATTTGTAAAAACTTCTAAAAACAGGAGAAAATTCGATAACATCTCATGCTGTGATTTGTTTTGTTTTGTTGTGTTTTCCTGGTCTTTGATATCCGTGAGCAGTTGCCAAGTAAAGCAAGTATGTGGGAGAAAATACAATTTTATGACTCGAGGTGATAAGAATATCCCGCAGTCTGTTATGTGAGAGTAACAGAGGAGGTGAGGACGTAACAGAGGATATTAGCAGATGAAATAGCTCTGAAAACATGCTAACTGAAAAAATATACAAAGGAAATAGATTTTCAGTGACAACGGCCAGAAATGAAAAAGTAAAAACAGAATATTCAGCACACAGCAATGGAAAGCTTCTAATGTAATGCTTGTTTGTTTTCAGGAAAAAAAGAAATTATAATTAAGCTGTCATATTGGCTCAATATGGAAACCAAAGAGGAAACATACATAATGTAATCATGCAAATTAGCAGATGCTAGTTTGGTGTCTTGGTGCTTAATGAAAATTTAATAAGCTGTGACTATTTTGCCTGTTACTTTTACATTGCATTTTCATGGAAAGCTATTTTTTCTAGAGAATTCTGAATATAGTTTTTGCTATGTAATTATAATGGGAGAAGCAGGTAAGGATTAAGGATTAAGGTAGCTGATAAAGACAGTTACCTTTTTGGGGGAGATCTTATGCGGACTTTTCAGGCTGGACATTTAAAAACAATCTATTGCTAAGCATGGAATTAAGAAAAAATTGAATATTAGGCATTAGGTCTTATGGTTCTAGTTTACACCTTAGTTGTAGCGTTGAGATAAGATGAATAAAATAGTCATTTGGTAAGCCAAAGAAATAAATAATTTCACCTATATGACAAATAAGCGATCCTTGTCCCATTATGATTAAATATAAGAATTGGTAATTGAACTCAAATCAGGATCCTGTTAGCTCTGGGGAAGGAATAAGGGCAACAAGACCTAGGATGTGCACACATGAGGCTTTAACTGCAAATATTACTATTGTTGATAGGCAAAGTTGGGTGGTGAGTGCATAGTGTTTGTTATATTTTCCTTTACATTTTTCTATATGTGTGAAATCTTTGCTAATTAAAAAATTAATAATTGACTCCCTGAGAGTTCTACTTCAGTTTATTAAAGTTTGGAAAAGTATAACAAATCTTCAGCTAGTAAAAAATGGTGACATCAGTGGACAATGAACTTATTGAAGCCAGAGCTAGGTCACAGAATTGACTGATATACTAACAGTAAACCATTTCATTGAAACCCTATTTCAGGGGTAACATCTCTCAGTATGTGCACAAATATGCAAATTATTAAGAAAAGAATTTAGAACATTTCTTATCTTTCAATATTTCTTATTTAACCCATTATTGCTTTCAAAAATAAATTTTATGTTCACTTACCAGAATTTTCCATGTAATCAACTCCATTGGCAGTTATAGGTGGCACATAGATATTTGCGATTTCCTACAAACCACATGCAAAAAATAAATACATTTAAAAATTACCCAGATTTCACCAATATAAGTAAGATATGCAAATGGAGACATTACAAGAATTCCAAATTCTTCCAGGAGTAACCATTTTTATGATTTGACATCTGGAGAGCTAAGATCCTAAAAGGCTCCATTCATTTTAGTACTGACTCTCATGGGTCCTTGAGGGTCAGGAGTATCATTTTTATACCCCATTTCCTCTTTATCTATATGAATATAAATCGAATTTTGTTCTGTATGATTGAAATAAATGTTTTACGAAGTGTATCCTCACCTTGTCTTCAGGTTGGGCTCCTTCGATTCCCCACGGACGAATTGCTCCTTCTGAACCATCAGGCACTGGCATGAATCCACCCGACACGCCCCCGATAGGACCGGTCCCAAAGTAACAGGTCAACAGCAGAAGGGGGGCCACTAGTATATAGGAAAACAAAATATCAGAACATTTGAATCACTTGGAAACAATTTGACATGGCAATTGCCAGAAACATTACAAAGAAAATACAATATTTTGTAACGCTTATGGATAATCTAATAGAAAGCAAAATTCGTTTCTACAAAATAAAATTTAGTAAATTAAGCATACTAAAATTTCACATGATTATGAAACTGAAGGAGACAGATCAGATTATTCTTGAGACATGTATATTGTTTTCTTAAAATAGGCACTGTTCGATGAATGATAAAGGTGGCCATTCAGTTCCTCAATCATTTTCCGTAATATATATTTTTTTATTATTGCATTTATTTGTACATGTTGAGGCTATGTATATGGTGTCAAGGGAATACACACCTGAAGAGTCAAGATTTTAGGTGGGCATTATAGTGATTTGGTAATCTGGTCTCCAATGATCTCTTAGAGAATAGCCATTAACTTGCAAACTCCCTCAGCAACTAGAGTGATGATCTAATATCATTGCACTTTTAATTGTGACTTAGGAATTCGTAGCTTGGAGGGGCCTTCCTGCCTGGGTAATTACCATTCTTTCTGTGTGTATCAGTCACATCTTAGCAATAAAGATTAACATCATTCTCAGGCTAATGGGCCAAGAGAGAAAGGAGGCACTTCTCAGTCTAGGTAGTCAGTGACCCCACCTCCACCTTTGGCCTGCGGAGGCCACCTGAATCCTAATGTTTGAATTCTGTTCACTTACTGGCAGCTTAGTGAGAGATTTAAGAGTATATAGCCTCTGGAGTCAGACTTCTAGGGTTTGAGTTTTGGTTCCACCATTCACCAGCTGGACAAATTATGTCGTCTTTTCTTGCCTCCATTAACTGATCCAAAGAATGGGAGAATATATAGTATCTACCTCATAGATTGTTGTGAGGATTAAATGAGTTAATATAGATAAAGGATGGTACTGAGTGCCATGAGGACTTGCCAGTATTGTTTGGATGGGCTACATCAGTTGTACAAATTAGGTCAGTTTTATATATTTTATATACACATAAATGAAAAAAATTAGGCCAAGTACATAAAATAAAATAAGTTGGACATAATACATTTTCTCAAAATTTAACATAAAGTTCATATAAGTGATACTTCTAAAGGTTTTCTTTGCTTATTGCCATTCTTAATTCTATGACTTTGTTAAATGTGTGGGAAGGGTCAAATATTATAAATGGACAAATTAGTTTTGAAAAGTAATGAATATATATCTGTATGGTCAGTATTTTTAGGTGGCCATAGTAGTCTTTTAGAAATCTTGTTTATCATGTGTGTGCAATATGTATTAGGTTTTTACATATGCATCCAGAGAAAGTTCTGTCCTGCACAAAATTCAAGATACGACATTTTGCAAATGGTGATATTTCACATGAAGCAAATGTGATTGTGGGAGTAACGGAGTATATGTCCTCTGACTGTCCTGAGCCACAATCCCAAATGTACAGTAGCCTAGAGGATATATGCACACCTCAAAATTCAACATTTCAAAATCAGGCTTATCATTGCCACCCTACTTATCCGTGCTTCCTCTGATATTTTCAATTTCAGTTAATGGTTTCAGTAGCAGCCAAATTCAGTGGTGCCTATGGACTTTTGTTCCACTCTTCCTATCTATTTGTCTCCAGATCCTCTCCATGTACCCGCATCGTGCCTTGCACATCAATCCTTTCCTTTCCAGTCTTATGCCATGGCTCAAAACCTGGCCTCCATCATCCCTTGTGAACTATTACAGTAACCTCCTAACTGTTCTTTCCTTTTTACTTTACAGTACACACTGTGCCAATGTTATCTTTCTAAAATACAAATATGATCGTGTTAGTCTTTTATTCAAATACTCTCAACAACCTTCCTTTCCATGTGTGTGTAAGCTCTTTCAAACTAGTCCCAAAGCGTTCTCCAGTTTCATCTCCTTCAGTCTCCACAATTTCCCCTTGCTTTAACCTCCCAAGGCTGTGTGCTTCCTAAAACCTGCCAAGCATTTTGTGGCTTTGGCTCACGCTGTTACCCTTTGGAAACACCTTTCCCTCTTTTTGTACTTGCTATAGCCTACTCATTTTCCAAGGCTCAAATGGATGATTCCCCTGAGTCTGTGAAACCTCTGCAATATTCCTTAGTGTTCACTTTTATTTTATATTATATTATTATATATGTTACAGCTTTATCATGGTATATGTTTTCCATAGAGTTAGAGATGAATAAATCTACTACTACATGAAAACCAGAATCAAGTTCCCTTTCTTGGGAACTTGATTGATCTTGATTGAACTTGGTTGATTGAACTTGATTGATCTATATAAAGACTCATATATAGGTACTTGAAAAATTTTTGGTTTTGAAATTGACTAATCATGACATTGGAAAACTGAAACTCTGAGTGTCAGTTTCAGCTATTAAATGAAATGATGCATGATAACTTTAGAATAGTAAACACTTAAGGGGAAAGAGGAAGGAGAATATATGGCATGTGTAGGAGGCCACTAAATGTATGGATAGCAATTTATTTCTTTTTTTTTTTAAAGAGATCTGAATAAATATGGCAAATATTAATGTCTGTTAAGTCTGAGTGATGGTTATATGTTATGTGATTATATGTGTGCAAATATTAATATCTGTTAAGTCTGAGTTGTGGTTATATTTGTGCTTGTCATGGCAATTTTCTGTTCTTCTTTGTGGTTTAAAAATATCTCATAAATTAAAAAAAATTAAATTAAGAGGTTGAATAATCATTTTAACTCTAAATGTCTATGATTCTGTAATAAATTAGGGAAGTGACTGTGAATTTATCAAGGATTTCTTTTATTTACACTATAAGAATTTGCCATGAAGTTCTTTTAAATAGAGACTTGTTACATTCAAAATACTAATTGAGTCACACGATTTTAAGTGTAACTTTTTGAAACCTACCTATTAAAAAAATAAATTTTAGTTTTATTGAAAAATAATACATGTATGTAATTTCCCTCAATGTGTTCAATAAACTTAATATATTAAGTATGAGAGCCTTACAGGAGTATATTTTCAGGTAGAAAGCTATTCTGAGGAAATTCTAGATTAAGCAATAACTTCTCAGGTCTGTGATATATTTATGTGCATCGTAAAGCTCAAGGCTTATGATATCTTATATATTTTCCCTAAATTTATTTGGTCAGGGTTCTATTTTATTTTAGAATTTCATGAGCTTTGTATACAAAAAAGACATTTTAGAAAGTGCCACACTCATGGATAAAGTCATTATTTTGACCATGAACATCATGGCCAGTGTGTAGACTATTCATGCTTCAATTTTTTCCTTCTTGAGTCTCTCGTGTCGTTTTCTATATGTCTAACATATACGACTTGCTTCTCTGTATTATAAATACAGATTGTTGGCAGGTGACGTGTTAGCTTTAAACATTTCTGATTTTTCCTGAAAATGCCATTTCCGATACTTCCTGAAAATACCATTTCCCCCCAGCTTTGCCTCTAAAACAACTGCGGAGATGCATTGTCCATGCAGCGGGAAGGCCTCTGCATGTGCTGACACCCAGTGCAAGCAGGATGATGCTGCGGCATACTCACACAGCAGCAGCAAAAGACCGAGGAACAGTAGGCCGATGGCGGCAGGCCCCAGCCTCCCAGGCGTCTCAACGGGCTCAGGGGTTGTGGTCGGGGGCGAAGTTTTACAGATGTTATTGTTGTCACACAGACAGACTTCCAGAGTCAAGTCCTCCGGGGTCTTACACCATGTGCCCTTGTCGTCCGTGACGACCAGGGAGATTCTGTACACACCGGGATATACCGCCTGCAGAGTTGTTAGGGTTGCAGAGGTGTCTGAAGGGAAACAACCAAACGAATCAGCAGTAGAACAAAGCGTATCTTGCTCCTTGTTCTGAAAACTATGTTTTGTTTTTTTTTTCTTTTTGGTGAACAGAACCAGAGTTGCCATAGACATCACTGTCACAAATAGTAGGGTGAGGCTTGAGCAGATACGAGGGCTTTCGGAGATCAGTGGGTGTATGGGGCTGTACTTCCTCCTGTCCTCCTGTCTGCCCCAGATGGGCCCATTATTCTCCCCCGTGAAAACTCAGTCCTATATTTTTCCTGCGTTACGCGGGCCTCTCACTGTTGTGGCCTCTCCCATTGCGGAGCACAGGCTCCGGACGCGCAGGCTCAGCGGCCATGGCTCACGGGCCCAGCCGCTCCGCAGCATGTGGGATCCTCCCGGACCAGGGCACGAACCCGCGTCCCCTGCATTGGCAGGTGGACTCTCAAACACTGCGCCACCAGGGAAGCCCCTCAGTCCTATCTTGATTTTCCCCCCAAAGAGGAGGGGAGATGGGCATCATTTAAATCCCAGACCTCCTTCTTCTGGGACTTAACCACTCTTCTGTACGTCTGCACCAACCCCTGGACCCCTGGTGTAGACATCTGAATGTAGCCCTTCCGCCTCACTCCATGCTTTGGTGCCTGACTTATCAAGACTGAGTTTCTGCTTTGGCTGCTGCTACTTCAGCTGCTCCTGTCAGTACTTGTCCCATGAGCCTAATGCCAGTTGTATGGGATTCCCTGCGGTGAAGGCCTGTTGCTTCTCTGACTCATGAGCAATGATCATTCTCCATTCTTCATTGCTATGCTATCCCTTCCTAAGTGGGCTCCAGCAGCAGCTCTCATAAGCTGTAGGGTTGTATCCCTTGAATCATTCTTGACCCCATCATGCCCCTTGACATTGTGCCCGATCCACCTAGTCCAACCACTGCTACCTTGCCTACCCTCACCCACACAGGTGTGTCTAGTGCCAGGTCCTGTCTCTCTATGATGTTCCTTTTGTAGCCTTTTCACTGGACATGTGTCTGGTAAACCCATTCGGCTACATGCACAGTTTGGAGCTAGATCCCTACACCAGGATCAGCAAGACCCCAGGAAAGAAGGCCACGGAGGACAAGATGCCTTTGGTGACTCTAGCAATGACAGATCCCTATGACTAGGGTACCACAGAGTAAGCACATTCATGAACGGAAGCAAGATTAGTTCAGAAAAGAGCTAGAGATAAGTGAGTTCATTTACAGAGGATTTGAAGTGGCCTGCTGGTCATTATAAAATCCTAAAAGGGAGAAGATTCTTATTGTCTAATGGCTTTTTCTGTGAGACTCCTGGAAAACAGAGGAAATGTGAAATTAGCATGATAAAGGTTAAGAGAAAAGAAAGGATGGATTAGCTCTTGCCCATTGGCTAATAGGGTTTACAAATTTCAGTCCACCATGCTCTCAAGATTCCTGACTAGTGACCCACTAGTGACAACCTTGAGCAGGCTGACCCCTCCAGCGCTTCATGTCTGTTGACAGCCTGCAGACATGAAGGCTGTATTTAGAAGCCTAAACAGCTCTGCAGTAAAATAGGTGCCTGACGCTAATCTTTTTATTTTTTTGGGGTGCCGTGGAGGTACAGATAAAAATATAAAGATGTCCAAAAATTGGAGTCCACATGAAAAGCAGAAAATATTAAATAGTGCTAATATTATATCATCCCTTTTCTTTCCTGAAGAGAGAAGAAATTCATGAGGCTAGGACCTCATCTTCATTACAAAGAATTTTAAAAACTACTCTTGGAAAGGAACTGCTCCCAAATGAACTCTCTCTTAACCTTCTGGAAATATAAAGAAGCAGCAACTTTCATTTGTGGAAGCAGCTTTACAAGTAAATACTCACCATCAAGTTTTGTGATCGTCCACACTGGCACGTTTATAATTTGATTGTCCTGTGAAAATGTGTAGGAGCCAGTATAGTCATCGTTGTCCAGTAATATAGCTGTGACAACCACGGAGGGTGATGAACTACAGGTTGTTTTCTTTTTCAGGACAATTGTTGGACACTTGTCATTAAAATCAGGTAGTAGGACAAATATGGTGCCTGTAGCAGTTTCACCTGTTTTTTCTATAAGAGTGACATTTTAGAGTTAGAGAAATGTACACAAGTTGTACAAAAAATAACTAAATAAATAAACCTTTAAAATTTCTCTCACATGCAGCCAGATTAGTGTATCTACTCATGAGAAATTGTATTCGTTATTCCCACAGGTAAAAGGATGTCACCCAATTTCCACACCTTGTTGAGAGCAAATTTAAATTTATCAACTTGGCAGATGTCTTGATTAGAAGCATGGCTATTAATTTAATATGCTTGGAACCAAGACCTATAAGGTGATAAATTAACTGATTACAAATGAAATCAACATAAAAATAATAGTTTTCTTAAATGTATCCTACTGCACGAGCCCAGACTGTGTGAAAGATTTTTGCTTCTAAAGCTTGAGCCAAAGTATTTGGAATAAACTATGATTTATTTTTATTACCCAAAATATAAAGTTTATTGAAGAAAAATTTTTTAATGTTGACAATCAAAAACCATAAAATAAAAATCTCTCAGTGGTGGCATTATGAATTATTTCTGTTGTTTCCCTTAGTGCTTTTTTCTCTTTTCCCAGATAACATGATTTTGGGTGTTTATTCTTTTGTTTTATTTTTATGTTTGCTGATCGCCTTGAGCATAAATTAATTTTACACTTAGGGAAACACACATAGTCAGTAAATATTATTTTAAAAACATTTCAAAAGATTTTTATTGTTCAATGATATAAGTGCTTGAGGTCTCTATAAGTAACTCACTCTGTGTGTAAGTAACTCACAAAGGCACCTCACATTGGAGCTGAGCTTCCCTGATAAGCTTTCTGTCTCAATCTTTATCCACCTTCTCAAACCCAGAAGTTCCTGCCCCAACAGCCAACAATAGGACCAACAAAGAATTCACTGGTCCAACAAACTCCAGTGAGAAGCTGGGATGCTCAGTCTTCTCCTGGATTTACCCACCTCAGACTTGAGACCCAGGGCCCTTAAGATAATTAACTTCATCTAATGATAAAGGTAATGTGTTAATAATCACAATCATCTATTCATCAAGAAATGCCAGTTGGAGTAACATTTCTCTAAAAATGAAATATTTTTTCTTACCATCTGTGGCCAGAACCTCAGCTGTGATTGTCTTGTTAACTATGACAGCAACATCCCGAACAGTATTTTTGACAAATTTGATTTGAGCAGTGTTTGAATCAATGGTTAGCAAACCACCGTCATTACGTCTCAAGGTGTATCTGTTTTGTAATAGAAAACAACAATAGGTTTTTTTTCCAAACATGGAATGTTACCTATTTAATGAAAATGACTCATTAATATTTATTTATACTTAGTATAAGACTATGAAATATACTTTTATAAAAGCAGCAGAAGCTTAACATATTAGCACAGACAAGCAGTATTTTATAATCCTTAAGTATATGTTAGCCTGGTTTTTCAATTTTCTGCTCTGCTCAGTAAAATAACTGTGTCCTTGTTCTTTTTTTTAATGAAGATTATTATTATTGTTTTATTTTCAAATTTCTTTTTGGCTGCATTGTGTCTTTGTTGCTGCATGGGCTTTCTCTAGTTGGGGCGAGCGGGGGCTACTCTTTGTTGCGGTGCGCGGGCTTCTCATTGCGGTGGCTTCTCTTGTGGAGCACAGGCTCTAGGTGCGTGGGCTTCAGTAGTTGCAGCACGTGGGCTCAGTAATTGTGGCACATGGGCCCTAGGGCATGCAGAATACAATAGTTGTGGCACATGGGCTTTGTTGCTCCGTGGCATGTGGGATCTTCCCGGACCAGGGATCGAACCCATGTCCCCTGCATTGGCAGGTGGATTCTTAACCACTGCACCACCACGGAAGTCCCTGTGTCCTTGTTCTTTATACTGCAGCAGCTACTTTGCATGGTGCTCCACTATTTTAGGCATATGTGTCTTGTATGTGCTGTTCTATCTGACTGCATCACGGTCTTCTGGTGAAATTCAACTCTTTTTTAAGGCTCAACTGAAAGTCTCCATGAAACTTTTTCCTGATCTCTCTAGACAGGCTAAGTCATTCTTTTCTTAGTTTCCACTTTAACTTGTGCTTATGCTACCTTTGCTCATAGCACGCCTCTTCTTGAGTTACATGGTTCCTTGAGTTGGCTGCTTTGTATCCCTTTGTATCCTTGGCACAGAATAGTTTAGTTGTTATATTGTAATAGTTTATAAATTAAAACTAGTCAAGGTAAACAACAAGGTCCTACTGTATAGCACAGGGAATTTGTTCAATATCCTGTGATAAACCATAATGGAAAAGAATATGAAGAAGATTATATATGTATAACTGAGTTGCTTTGCTGTACAGCAGAAATTAACACAACATTGTAAATCAACTAAACTTCAATAAAATAAAAAAAATTCAAGGAATACTAAAATATTAAAATAAAATCTCACTTGACAAATAAGGCAGCTTTGCCAGTGTCTTCATCAATGGCTTGATATGATCCCACGATATAACTGATCAGGTTTTTACCACTTATGCCTTTTTGGACAGTAAATGTCTTGGAAGCAGGACGGAATACAATTCCTTCCCTCATATTTATTACTTTGATTATGAGTGAGGTTGACTGGACTGTGTATCGAGAGATAATTGATTTGTGAAATTCAGCTTTGTTTTTGACGGCGATACCAAGTTGCAAAGTTTGTAGTTCTTCATAATCTAGAGACTAGAGTAAAAATAAAATTAAAAGGAAAGAGGCGTTACAAAAATATGATCTGGAAAGAGGACAAGAGAGTTCTATGTTACGTGCTATGAATGAATCCTTTATTTCTATACAGCAAAACGGTTTCACAGATCTTCACAATGCTGTGATGAGACTCCTTTAGAATTTGTAACTCATGAAACCTCAGTTTGGTAATGGATACTTACAAAGCAGAGTACTTCTTTTTAGACTAACAAAACATCTTTATAGTTTCTTCAGGCTGTGTGGTACAGTGGAAAGAATCACAAATCTTCTATGGTAACATGGTTTGAACCCTGCTTCTGCTACTTAATAGCTATGTGACTCAGGGCACAATTTTTACTATCTCTGATCCTCAACTTTTTGCTTCTGGTAAAAAACCCTTACCTCATCAGATTGTTGTAAGGACTGAACTAATTAAGGCCCAAAATACGTTCCTGTAAATGGCAGCTACGTCCATTCACAGAATAGTTATTGGATTCCTGTGCAATAATATCCTTTCTGGCTTTAAAAATTCCCTGTTGGCAAAGATAAAGTATCCTAATAATCTTGGTTGGCAAACAGGCCTCTGCAAAACGATGAGTGGGTGGCCCACCGACTCTTCATAGAACCATTTTCAGATAGTCCTGTGTGTTACCTATTTGTTTGACTCTGTTATTGAGTGGCCCAAATCAAGGCCTGAGGTATCCCAGGATAGCTTTTTCCATTCACTAGTAAATTTTTTAAGGGTGATGGGACAAGGAAATGTTCATTTTGGTTACATTTGTGTATAACTGAAAATAATTATGGTATGAGAACCAGATTTGAGTTTTAACTTTGCAATGACTGGTTTTGTGGGCTCAAGTGTTTCCTAGTGGAGAAGAAGAGAACGATGCTTAAATAGGTAATTATAATATAAGGGGTAATTGACAAAAGAGATTACAGAGTCTATGTGTGAAAGCGAGTGAAGACTTGTACTTGAGAAAGTCAGGAAAGGCTTCCGAGAGGTTTTCATGTGAGCAGAGTGATACAGGTTGAAGAGGAGTTATTCAGGCAGAGTGAAAGCACTTGCAAATACCAGTTACAGAAGGTGATAGGGAGATGACTGCTGAGAGGCCTTGGATGCAATTCTGAGGGGGCTGAAGGTCATCTCAAAGGCCAGCAGGTCATCACCCTGGCTGCATATTAAGAGTCCCCTGAGGAGCCTTTAAGAACCGCTTGCTGCCTGGCCTTCCCTGCAGACCAACTGAACCAGTAGTTCCTAACTTGCCGCAGGCTGGGAGAAGCTGCAGGTCATTCACATGGACAATCTTGATTGAGGGCCATTTTCACAGCCAATGGAGAACAAGTAAAGTTTTTAAAGAGGAGAGGAGCTGGTCCAAATTGGCTTTAAGAAAAATGTGGTCGAAGGAGAATGAAGGGAAGTATACACAGGAGGTAGGTACGTCAATCAGGAACGGAGGGGGCAAGGCTGAGAAGAACACAGGCTGTGAGAAGGAAGACCAGGGCTAGACTTTAAGGGCGGTTTCTAGGGCAGAATTTGATGTCTGGCTCTAGGTGGTGAGAAAATGCCACGACTGAAGGACAAGGCCCAGGTTTCTAGTTTGGGAGACTGGATGACACCAACACAGAAGACTGGGAATATCTCATTCCTAGGCATTGTTGGGAGTTTATAACAAAACCCTTGCAACTGAGGATGGCTGTAACCCACTCTGAAAAGCAGAGTAATAGCAACCACTTATGTGGCTTCCAACAATCTAGAATTCCAGGGATCTCCCTGTTAAGGCATATTATGGATCTGTCATTCTACTGGAGTCACAGAATTAAAGAGAGAAGCTCCCATATAGTCCAATGTTCTATGGCAAGGAATGTCCTGAAATAGTGGTAATATTTTTCTAGTCTATACAATACCCAGGCATAAATAGCCTTATGTTATTTCAGATGAAGGGTCTATTGTAGCCAAGCCTGTTAAATGGAAGTGTTACTCAATTATTTATTTTTTATTTTTCAGATTTAGTTTTTACATTTCCATTTTCTAGAAAAAGTCACATTGTTTTTCCCTCTGAGGACCGTAGCTAATCCATTTAAAGTAAGTTGACAAATTCACAAGCAGCTATTCCATGTATTCTTGTCTGTTCCCGAGTTTAAGTCAGGAAGTGTGTTTTACTTTCTTGCGCATAAAACAGGCACACCGATAAATATATGTATATTAGTGTGTTTGTGTTTCTATAGAAAGTGTGATAGCTTGGAAGGAAACAAATCAACATGTTAAGAGAATTTCCTTAGGTAATGGGGCTATGTGTGTCTTCAAAATTCTATCTACTTTTATGTGTTTTTTATGTTTTCTATAAAGAAGTGGTATTATTATTCATAAGTGAATAAAGTTTATTTATGACAGTTTTGGTTAAAATATAGTAATAGTTTTGGTTAATACAGAACATTTTTCCCACTGGAGGGAAATCAGACCTTACCTTAACAACCTTCAAGATGCCTTCATTAGTTGTGAGATCAGTTTGTATTTCAAACCAGTTCCCATCATTTCCAGAGGTAAAGAAATACTCTGCAAGCCAATTATCTGTGAATTCTTCATCCAAATCTATTACTTGAAATCGAAGCAAGTCAGAACTTAAAGTGTTTTCCTTGATACTTGCTGAATACTAAAAAAATAAAAAAAAATTTTTTTAAAAAGCAAAATTTAAGACTCACTGGCAGGTTTTATCTAAATGAATTATATTCATTCTGAATGGCATTAGTCATTAATTCTCTAATTATGTATTGCCTCCTTGCTGGTTACTGAATTCTCATATTTTACAATAGCTTATTTTAAAAGAAAAGTGCAGAGAGCTTAAATAAAAGCCAGCAAGCAGGCAAATCCTGGATTAGGATGGCAAGGTATAATATAAAAAAAATATATAATTATTTTTCAAGGAATGAAAGGCACACCTGCAATTCTGTGAAGCTTGGGATATTATCGTTGACATCTTTCACTTTAATGCTACATTCACATTGTGCCGCAAGTCCTTCTCCATCTTTGTCTGTACCACTCACAACCAGATGATACTCGCTAACTTGCTAAATTTGGAGGAAAAATAAAGAAAAATGATTAATCTCTAGTGCCAGAGATACGAATGACAACTACTTGCTTCCCATGGGAAGGAGGTGAAAATATTCAAGTTCGTGGTTCATTCTCTAGAAGGACCACACGCGCTTCATTGCCCATCATAGAGGAGGTATGTGGGGCTCTGGGTGGTTAGGTGGAAGTCTTTATGAGGCTAGTACAGGTTTTCTCTGAGCTTCTTAGGGCAGGATAGTACACTTAGAGCAAAAAGGGGTAATGAGGATGGTGGGATGTTTATCGGAGGGAAACTCACTTACAGAGCTTCCCTGCTGGTCTGTTTGGAAAATCACTTGTATAAAAGTTATACAGAGTCTGATGGGGTAGCGTGCATTGATGGAGATGTGGTGGTAGGACAATGGAGCAGAGAGAGGAACGGGATTCTTTAGTATTCCGGAAGTAGGAGTAAATTTGAAAGAAGTCAGGAGAAAAAGCATGACACCAGAGAAGGCTTTACTCCAGATAGAAATTTCTCCCTCCATCTAAGAAATTTCCTTCTCCTCCATCATATGAGGGATTAACCCCGGTTCAGTCTCTGTCGTACATGCAATAGCTTCCCTTAACTCCCCCGCTTTAACTCCCACAGGTATGCTGATACTTGTTTCCTTAGGTACAGTTGATTGCGCAGGTCTCAAGTACACATCCCACCCCAGCAGAATCACACTAGGATGCAAGGAGTTTCCCTAGATTGGGCCACGTGAGTCCTGGGAACCTCTATTCCTTCCTCCTTTCATTCTCAGGTAGAAAGGAGTCACCTCTCTTAGCATTCTTACAACAGAATCCTGAGTTATTGAACGCTCCCCAGTGCCTTGCTTTACCTCTCGATCAAGTGAACTGGTCAAAGTGTGGACTTCTCCGGTGTGTCTGCTTATGAGGAACATGGGTGTGCCTGCAGGTTCCTGAGAGATAATTTTGAAGGCAATTATAGAGTTCAAGTGGTTTGGCTCATCTGCATCTGTGGCATTTAGGATCATCACCAGTGAGTCTAGGAAAACAGAAGAAGTTTATTAAAGAATATGTAAAGATTGACATTATGTTCACATGAAATGTTCGGCACAATTTCAAACTGATCTTTGTCATTTAAGATCTTAAAACTAGAGGGCTTCGCTGGTGGCACAGTGGTTGGGAATATGCCTGCCAATGAAGGGGACATGGGTTCGAGCCCTGGTCTGGGAAGATCCCACCTGCTGCGGTGCAACGAAGTCCGTGCGCCACAACTACTGAGCCTGCCCCTTAGAGCCCACAAGCCACAACTACTGAAGCCCGCACGCCTAGAACCCGTGCTCCGCAAGAGAGAAAGCACCGCAAGGAGAAGCCCACGCACCGCAAGCTGCTCTCCGCAACTAGAGAAAGCCCGTGTGCAGAAACAAAGACCCAGCACGGCCAAAATTAAATAAATAAATAAATAAAATAAATCTATTTAAAAAATTTAAAAAAAAATCTTAAAACTATCTGTGTGGGGCTTCCCTGGTGGCGCAGTGGTTGAGAATCTGCCTGCCAATGCAGGGGACACGGGTTCGACCCCTGGTCCAGGAAGATCCCACATGCTGCGGAGCAATTAGGCCCGTGAGCCACAACTACTGAGCCTGCGCGTCTGGAGCCTGTGCTCCGCAACTAGAGAGGCTGCGATAGTGAGAGGCCCGCGCACCGCGATGAAGAGTGGCCCCCGCTTGCTGCAACTAGAGAAAACCCTCGCACAGAAACGAAGACCCAACACAGCCAAAAATAAATTAATTAAACAAAAAACAAAAAAACTATCTGTGTGCTAAAAAAATATTACATGTCACTTGCAATATCTCTTACTGTCTCTGTCAATCAGGTGAGCTGCGCTGCCTTCCGTAAAAATCCTCCACTTCTCACTAAGCCTTGGTTGGTTGTGTTGAGGTTGGGACTATTTTCTCTTTATTTTTTCCCTTGCTGGTTGGACTTATAATTCTCCCTTCCCCCCCATTATCCAAGTAATGAGTGTATCTCTGTCCCTTATAATCTAAAAAAGCCCAACTGATGCATCCAGGTTGCCTAAAGCCACCTCCTTAGCTTTGTGACTAGGATAAGCTTTGACTTGATAACAATCACAACTTGGAAATATAGTACACTGGCAGTGGACAAGTAGCTCAACCACAAATATTAGAAAGGAAGACTCAGGTTATCTCGACGAATTTTTCTTCAAAACTACTGATGAAACTAAGAGGATAAATTAGCTTGTAAAAATGATGTACTATAGTGATACTTGTATCTGAAAAAAAAAAATTAAAAATGGTAGTTAAGACTTACTCGAAGCACTATTTTCTTCAATTTCACCCGTGAGCACACTTTGTGAGAACACTGGAGCATTGTCATTTATATCTAAAATTTTGACTGTTAGTATAAGTGGTTTCTCTACATCTTGTCCCAGGACACTGAGAGCACGACAGGTAATCTAGAAAAGGAGGGGAAATGTTAATTAACATTCTACAAACTTTAGTTTGCCTATTATTAAAACTTGTAGAGACAAGGCCTCTCCTGGCATGTACAGTGCTTTTGTGCAAAGAGGAAAAGTATTTCCCCAGAGAGGAGACAAAGCAGGAAAAAGTGCCGACTCTGGGCGTACCAGTTGGGCAAATTGCCCCTTCCTGCAGGCTGGTACATGTCTCCTGGCAGCATGAAGCTCTTGGCAAACAGCGTGCTGGAGTTGAGCGCTCATGCACCCTCCTGGGGTATTCCTTCAGGGGCACAACCATAAGGGGAGGCTCTTTGTTTTATTTTATTTTTTAATTTTTTGGCCATGCTGCGAGGCATGCAAGATCTTAGTTCCCCAACCAGGGATCGAACCTGCGCCCCCTGCAGAGGAAGCGCAGAGTCTTAACCGCTGGACTGCCAGGGAAGTCCAGGGGAGGCTCTTTGTAGAGGGACTAATATTGTTATTTGTCGGTGGATGGATTCATGCACTGATCTCTCTTCTAAATTAACCCCCTAAAGCCACTGTGCACCAGGGGAAGGGTGGCCGATATCGAAGACACAAACTTACTTGGAAGCTTGGGGTTACCTCACGATCAACTATGGCTGTTATGTTAATTTCTCCAGTGTATTTGTCAATAATGAAGATTCCCAAAGGGGGCTGATCCACTCCTATTCCAGAAATGTGGTAGGTAATATTCTGGGTTGCTTTGAAGTCTGAAGTAATCTGTAGCCCAAAATACCGAAAATGTTAAGGTGATCATCACTCAGGCCTATTCCTTCCCCTCCTCTCCTCCATACTCTCAAGTCAGCTATTCATTTTATTCACACTTTCTTGACACTGTGCTGTTTCCTTTTTTGCCTTGATAGATAGTAGGAGTGTGAAATAAACTCAAATTTTTGCTTCTGTTGACCACTATGGACCAATGTGTCGTTAATCATTCTGGCTTTAGAATATTTGCCCAGATTGTGGTCACCATGGTGATGTTAAAAGGTTGAGAGAAAGTCAAGGACACTTAATATTGACAAGGCTACTTCTGGATGCTCCCTTCCTTCGCAGGTAACATTAAAAAAACAAAAAAGACATTTATTTTAATTTAAAAAGGAGGAGCTGGAGAAAAAAAGGGAAAGGGATTATATAGTAAGTGTTAATATTAGAATGCATTGCTTTTATTATTATTTTTTAAACTTTTTAATAGGGAAAACTTCAAATATATTATAAAGTTAGAAGAATATAATGAGCCTGATATATCTCATCACCCAGGTTCAACAATTCTGAATACATGGCCAATCCAATGTTGACTGTCAACCATCTTTAATTATCTTATTGCTGTGTATTGGTATGGTATGATTTCAAATCCACTTAAAAAAAAAAATCTAAGAATACAGTTGTTTTGTTCTAAGAGTGAAGTTGCTTATGTTGAGAAAGCTGTGTCAGGATGTTGTCATGGACATCCGTGGCTGTCAATAAACACTCAGTAGCTCAGCTATTGGAGAGCAATGTTGGGGGCTTATTGATACGAACATGTGGAGCAGCCATAATGGCTGGGGGACATTTAAGCTTTAAATATCAAGAGATTATGAGGACCTCTTGAGAGTGTTCAGTCTGGGCAAGGCAACTCTTTGCTGACCTAAATAGCTCTCTTGAAGACCTTGGGGCATTATTAGCTCCTGCCTGGGCAAGGCAGCTCTTTGCCTGGCAGTGGTGAAAACCACGATCTTGCTTGCCAGTACCACCGCCTCTGTTCCCTAGTAATGTGCTCTAGTGATAAGGGGCTTGTGTTTTTGCACTGGACATCAGCTTGTGGTTGACTAAACTGGCTCTCCCAAGAACCAACTTGTAGAAAAGTACAACTCAACTACATTTGTACTCTATTCCTTTAACCTCTCCCTTGCCTGGAACAATAGTGTGATTAATCTACTTGTGGTTAGGAGTACGGTATTTATTGGTTTATTGAGAGACATTATCTTATATGTTATTGGCTTGTGAAATTATTATAACTCCTGCAGTGAACCCATGTTAAATAAATTACTGATAAAAATCTTATTCTCTGAGCATAATTTGCTGCCCCAAACAAAGCACTTTCTATATAATTTTTCTATTTGTTTGCTAGAATCTGAATCCAAAAAGGTGTATCCATTGAAATTGATTGAAATGTCTCTTAATTATGTTTTATTACTCTAGAAGCTATAGCTCCTTCATCTTTCTCTCTTTTAAATTGTTATTACTATTATTACTGTGTTTTTTGTTTTGTTGAAGATACCAGGTTATTTGTCCTGTGGACTCTTCAGTCTGCATTTTGCTAATTGGAATTGCCATATTATTTTAATTTACATCTAGTACATTTATTCTGAAAACGTTACTTCTGCTCATAAGACTTACTGTGGCAATTGGATTTCTTTTTGAGTTGTCTTCTTCTTCTCTGCAGGGTCTTGCAAATTTCACCCATTCACGTTTGTATCTCCTTTTGCCTTGTACCGCTGTCTCATATTCTCCATGTTGTCCTTTTGTCTTATGTAAAAAGGGATTCCATTTTATTATGCACATTGTTGGAAATTTTTGCTTTGAGTATTAATTATAGACACCTAGGTTGAGGAGCCTCCTATGTTTCAAGATCTCTCAGACTGTTAAATATCTAATTTTCTCTCCCTCACACTGTCAAGCAAAGAAGAAACATTAAATAACTAGAATAGCTACAGAGCTATATGATTTTTAATATTAGCATTTAATCATATTTTATATTTTCTATATATATTCCACAACGTCTAACTATTCTGTGCATAAAAGACAGGTTTAATGAAAACCTGTTGATTTATTTAAGATAAGAAGAATGCATGAGATAAGTTACAATAATGACACTTATTCTTGCTAGTATTTAAATATTATTAGGTTAGCATTTAGAATTTTAATTATATTTTCACAATTAAATTATTAAATAATTTAAAACATTAAATATTTATTTTTCCTGAGTACAATTTTAATTTTTTAACTAAACTGTTACTTTAATTACAAAAAACTTTTTCATACTTTACCTCTATTCTCAATTCTCCATGAACCAAAAGGACCACCTGTAGACATTTAAATAAAGTCAAATTAAATGTGAATTCTTCAAATAAGTAATTATATAAGATAATAATCCTGGTTTTTACATTCTGCTGTTCATATTGTAGTTTGTTTCTATTCCAAAAGAAGTAGATTTGGAGATGCAGTATTCAAAGGGCAAAATCCTTCCAAAAAAAAGAAAATACTCTTCATATAAACAAGTTCTTTCAGTTCTTTAATCTGACTACAGCATTTCAATGTTACACAGGAGAATCTATTGGACTTTTCAAAATTCTAACAGTTGTTGCAGCAACCCGACATTTCTTACCTGGTTGCTCTATAAACACTTCCCGGGAGCTATGGAAGCTATTGCTTTGGGAAACAATGATGAGCATCATTGTGATAAGCTTCAGAAAGTGCCATAGGAGATTATTAAAAGCCATGACCTACGCTACTGACTTGTACAAAGGCAATGCTGTATTAGTTGCAATTGCAGGGTAAGGCATTTTCTTAGTCATATAAGAGTGGAGAGAGTGGAAAGGAACTAGTCTAATTTAGAGAATGAAACGTAAAAGATCGGGATATGCTATTCCAACCACTAGTGTTGTTTTCTGTGGGACATGGATCTGCGCATCTCTGTCTTACTAGTTCAATTTAAATTTGAGCTTAATATTCATACTGATCTGAAAAAAACTAAAAATAAAGATAAAATGAAGCCAGGTGGGCCAGGGTCTTCACTTTCTCAAGGGCATACAGGACCTTCATCTGTGTCATTTTCCCCCTGGAATGCATTCTTCTTTCCCTTCACACACTTAAATATTCCTCATCCTTTAAGATCATTTCAAGTTCCAACAGTCTCCATGAAACTGTCCTTACTGATGTCTCCTTTTCTCAGTTTGTACAACACATATTCTATAACATGCAGTTTCGCTCGTAATGGTTTACCATGATTTATTATTTCTTATGGCTTTATGTGCATTGTGATATCAAGCCAAGAGAATTGCAAACTTCCCAAATCATTGCTTCTGTATTATTTTTCTTCTTGCAATTCGTACAATACCTGTCCCTCAGCAGATGTTTTGTGACTCACGGATTACCTAATCTGAAGAGAATCTGTTAGGGAAAAGATTGTGAAAAATAAATCAGAAGAAAAAAATGACTATTTTTTTGTGCCAGTTGCTATTCATAGAGCTTTATGTTTACTCTCTCACTTAGTATGGCAGTCATCTGAAGGAGATTCTATTATTGTAATCCTTATTTCATGGATGAAGAAATGGAGACATGAGAGAATGAGTACTTTGCCCCAACTAACAGTCCCAGGAGAGCCAGGATTTGAACCCCTGCAGCCTGACTCTAAAGCGTGCACATCACCACTACACTAGATTCTAACCAAAGTCAATGTAAATAAATAGAAAAAAAACTAGTCATAGAAAGAAAGTTATATGATAGTCAGTTTAGATTTCTTCCTGGCAAAGGCTGCAGTTATTCCTGAAACAATGTAGATTTATTACATTGTTTATTTTGGAAGGTTATAATAAAGAGGCAGGTCCCAGTCTGAACCAAAGGAATAATCATACCAGACATAGAATGCCAGGACCCTTCCATTCTAAAAATTTCAGTAAAATCTTTATTTCAAAGGGTGTTTTTTAAAATTGTCATGAAAAAGAACCATTACTTGTGGTTCTAACAGGTCTCAAAATGATTTTACAGCTTTGCTGCTCTTTATTAAACAATATCATGAGTTACTTGGGAGAAAAGACCAGAGCAATGTAGTCATTGTACTACTTTCTCAGTTCATAAGAACAACTCAGCCACACGTGAGAGGAGGGATGGACCAGGCACAATCTCTTTTACAGGAAAACCAGAAAGAGTCATCCAGAAAATATGAATCATGTTTGTACTAGCCCCACGGAGAATGATTCTTCTAGTAGACATTAAGACATGATTTCTGTTTTCCTGGGAAGCAAAGGAAGGACAAACCCTGAACTATGGAAAATGAGCATTGCAGACAGGTGTTTCTTATTTGTTCAATCATTTCAATGAATCAGAGCCCTTAGAGAAGTCACTCAGCCAGACCTTTACTGTTTCCCATCCTCTCTTTTAAAGTCAGGCCAACAAGAATGTTCTCCAATTTTAGGGAATATTGTGAAAATGGGATTTTTTTGTATTTCTAGGAATATGGGGCACTTGTGAATAATGCAGTGTTCTTTATATGGGTATTGAGACATATAATCATAGGCTTACATTATTTCGAATAGTGTTTTAAAGAATCTTTCCTATTTTAGTTAATTAATACTTATATGTGGCTACTTAGATGTTTTAGTTACTTTGTTCATATAAGTATTTTGAATATGTAATAAATATTTCAATAGCTTCTTGACAATGTAAATCAACTAAGTTTTCTTTTTTTGTGGCCTAGAGTCTAGGAAATACCACTGTGGAGAAAACACTCCATATCTTGAGAATTTCTTTACTTTTCTTTCTTCCCTTTGTTTCCTGGTTATTTTTATAATTTTTTGTTGTTGTTGTTTGTTTTGTTTTGTTTTGTTTTTGCGGTACGCGGGCCTCTCACTGTTGTGGCCTCTCCCGTTGCGGAGCACATGCTCCGGACGTGCAGGCTCAGCGTCCATGGCTCATGGGTCCAGCTGCTCCGCGGCATGTGGGATCTTCCCGGACCGGGGCACGAACCCGTGTCCCCTGCATCGGCAGGCGGACGCTCAACCACTGCACCACCAGGGAAGCCCTATTTTTATAATTTTGACTACATGGTTTTTAAAGCATTGATATGGTCTAAATACCTTGGCATACGTAAGAATTAGAAATATTTTATTAAAAGCAAATGAGATTATTAGGTTAAAAAGCGTATGACATAAAGTGATTTGATATTCACATGCCCTATTTGCTAATTAAAATGTATGTAGTTATATCATTAAGATTCCTATTGAGTATGGTAGGTCCACAATAAATATATTTTGAGGATATGGGTGACTGGATTTTTAAATATCATATATAATAACAATTGCTTTTTACTGAGTTGGCCAAGGTTTTGTTTAGAGTAATCTGATACTTTAGTGTGGGGAAGGACAGACTATTAGACTGTGCATTGGATCCACGGAGCTAGTCCTAGCCAGGCAAGTTTTGCTCAAGTCAGGCAGGGCTGGCTGGAATTTCTTGGCAAGGTTATTCTGATTTTAGAATCTTAACTTTCGGAAAGGCTCAGGAGGAAATTAATTTTCATATATTTATTAGTACTGGAAATTGGATTGCTTCATCAATCAAGATTCATCTTTATTACTAAAATATTACAAATAATAGGAATTAGAGTCTTACAAAGCACTTTATGTTTTCCAGAGCACTTTCCTGTGCACATTGCTCCTTTATTCTTACTGTGGTCATTCTCATTAGTCAGGGGGATATGATTATTCTTATTTGACAGCTAAGGAAGCAAGGCCTGGAATGAGTCAGTGGTACAGGCATAGAATGGAGTCTGTGACTTAGCTTTCATATATTACCTCTCTAGGCAACACTTGTATGGTCATAGGTTGGTGTCATTAACTCAAAACCTCCAAACAGGTCTTCCAACTTTCAGACCCCACCCTTTAATAACAAAAGATTTGCTTTCCCACTCACAGTGCTTTTAAAAACATTGTTTTTTCCCATCACCAAGCTATTTCGAAACTCTGGGTGGCTCCCCACTTCTAAAACGGTTTCATTACCCTTCACAGAATGCACTTTTCAGTCTGACCCTCATCTGCCTTTTTAACTTCATGTCCAGATTCTCCAATGCAGACTATCATTCCAGCCAAATCAGTGTGTCCATTTCCTCTAGGCAAGTGCCGTAATTGCGCCTGCCTTTGCATGTGCTGGGCTGACAACCGAAGATATCTCCCTGTGGCCCATCTATACTTATCAAAAAGCAGCTCAAATCTCACCTGGTCCATGGAGCCTGGTTTGCCTACCTCACCTCTGACTGACACTGCCTTCCACTAATAGCATTAAGAGTAGACCAGCACCATCCAGTTGAAATATAATAATCACAAATGTGAGCTGCATATATAATTTTAAATTTTCTATTATTCATATTAAAAAGGTTAAAAAGGTGAAATTAATTTTATTAATATATTTTAAACTAATATGTCTAAAATATTGCCATTTCAATATGTAATCAACATAAAAATTATTAATGATAAATTTTACATTTTTTTTTCATACTGAATCTTCAAAACATGGTGTATGCTTTATACTTAACAGCACATTTCAATACAGATCAACCACATTTCAAGTGGTTGATAGCCACATGTGGCTACTGGTTACCATATTGGAAAGAGCAGGTCCAGACCTCTCAGTTTAACAATTATGTATGAACTTATATTGTTGTTTAAATAGCTTGTGTGTTTGTGTATGTGTGCCTGTAAAATTTTCCTGAGGGGAGCAAAATGTTCTAACCCCTCATAGCTTCTTCCATGACTAACATTATAGAGGCACCGTGAGGGGAAGTTATAGTTGAGAGAGACCTCATTCAATCATTCATTTATCCATTCTTCAAACAATTGTGCATCCACTGTAAGACAGATATTATGGTGGGCATTGGGGATAAAAAGAAGAATAAAACAGCCCTCAGTATAAGGATCTTACAGTCACTCCAGAACCAGAATGGTAACTGAGAGTGGTACATGTCAAAGCAGGGAAAGAAGCTCCTCTAAGCATGTGGCCGTCAAACTCTGTGACAACACTATTCTGACATTCCCTTCCACATATCCCCTAGCTTCCCAGGTTGGTCATTGGCTTGGACAGATGGGTTATGAGGCTACCTGCAGTTCATTTAGTTCAGAAAGGACCATCTGGAAAAGTGGGGAAGTCATTACAATTGTCACATTTCTTTTTACAATGTTCCTGGGTCAATTAAATTCATTAGATTGCCAAAACAATTAGTTATACTGTCATAATAGAAACAGACTCAAACAGAAGGGTGTGATACCAATTTTTCTGCTTGACCATTGCCATGAGAAGGAAGGCTGGGAAACTGGCTCACAGGCAGTCTATTCTAATTTTAAACATATTTAATTTTTAGAATGTTCTTCCTTGAGAACTATCTCCCTATAACTTCTTGAAGTTCAATTATCTCCATTTTTTTAGATGAGGAAATGAGGGAAACTGATGTGTAGGCCAACCCAATTTATTATTGATAAAACAAGGAATCAGTATTAGGAATTTAAAAAATATTCATTATGGTATATTTCACTATTTTGATATCTTTGTGTAACTGATAATATTGTGACAAGTTTTCTTCTTTACTAAAACAACACATTTATGGAAAAAATTAGTCTGTAACATCCAGGCTAGTGCTTTGCTCTCCAGATTCCACTTCTCTTTTATGTAATATTATATAAAACTTTCCCAATCCACAAAAGTATTACTCTTCTGAAAAACTGGCTTATAAGATATTCTGTCTTCTTTTGTACCCAAAGGTTGGATGTCTTTTGCACATAAAGGCTAAACATAAAACGCTGTTTTCTTAATAACCCTCCCAACTTCTCTAGAGTTAAACATTGCTTTGATTCTAATTCCATGGTCTTTGACTACTTAAAAACATGTCAGGTATCAAGACCAGGCATGTACAATTCTTAGCCATATCCTTAAGAGATATAAAACCTTGGAAAATAGAGCTTGTTCTCTTTTATGTGTTTTAGTTTGTGTATTAGAATAAAAGCATGAATAAAAAGACGAATAAAAGCATTACTTTGAAGAAGGTGAAGGTGTTGTGGAAAATAGACTTGAGACCAGGATTATTTAATTCTTTAGTTAATTATTTACCTAAAGAAATGCTAAATGGCAACTTTCAAATTCATTTCTATCATCTGCCTTATTTTCTTATGTGAAAATACAACATTAAAAAAAGCAACAAAAGGGGGAAATTGGTAATCTTTACAGTTTCATTTTAAAATGTTTATTTCCACTGAACTCTTTTTAGAATTTATAATAGGGATTCAGCAGTCAAATATAGCATTCTCTAACAAGGAAGGAAACAGGGAAAGTTTGCAATTATTAGAAAAAAATAGGACTTACCATTAAAATGGCCAGAGCCCCTGTGGTTCTGAAAAGGGGCCAAGCCATTGTCTCTGATTTCCTTGGTGAACAAATCCAAGGGAGCTGCTGCTTTAGTCCTTCCAACCGCCTGCATGCGATGTCTAAGGAAAGCCCTCTCAGCGTCTCTGCTGTCTTCAGGACAGCAAGAGTCTTCAGGAGTCTGCAGATAGCCTGTTATGCAGGTCCTCCCCACCCTAAACCAGAAACGCTTGCATCACTCTTGCTCCCAGGTAAAAACTTAGACACACCTCAATTCCTGAAGCAATGAAATCCTCTGTTGGAAGCTGAAAGAAAAGTTCACAGGCTTCACAGGCTGGTTTTTACAGTTTTAATAGGAAGGTACCAGATAATAAACTAATCATGGTGTGGAAGTGAAAAAGTTAACCTTGACTACACTGAAAAAGGATCTAGTTGGCTGCTTCTCATGGTGCCAATTAAAACTGAAAAATAAAACAAAGCCTACAGAATTCCCCCAAATCTAACTTGTGGAAGAGCATTTATTTTTAGCCTGAGTGTATGTGAGTAGATTTAAAGTTAAGCAAAATATATTTTAGGTGTTAAGCAATAATATGGCTTTCAATTTTATTGAAAGAAACTACAAATCTGAAGAAGAAAACCATCACATCAAGCAGTTACTAATACAAGTTTTGAATGAAAACAATTGGAAATAAAATTGGACTAAACGCATATGGTGCCTTGGATATTTGAAATATATAAGCTGTGCATTGCAAAATCAGATCCCTGATAATACTCAGATGACATCTTTCTATTGTGTTTCTTTTCATTTATAAGTTTTTAAAAAATTAATTTGCCTAGTGAAGTAGGTTAACTCTGTGCACTTTTAATTACATTTCCTCTAGAGCAGATACCCTGCTCACTGCTGTTTACTTGTGCACTTCTAAACTCCTGGACTCCAACTCAAGTTATGGGATGGGGAAAAGCTACTAAAGCACCTTTTTAGTTTGCTTATAACACTAGAGTTAAGAGCACTCTTAACATTCCAGAATATTTTTTTAAATGTTTGGTAGAAAAACAATATTATAAGTATCTGTGCATCAGGTTTTGGAGCTTTTTAGTACCAGGGAAACCATTTAATCAGAATATTTTAGACAGAAAGGATTTTATAGTCTAGGAGTTGGAAAAAAACACCTTATAGGTAAAAATCTTGTGGGATTTTTTTTTGTCTTTTTAAAAATTGTGGTAAAATATACATAACAAAATTTACTATTTTAACTATTTTTAAGTTTCAGCTGAGTGGCATTAAGTATATTCACTAGTCTGTGACTGGACTAGTTAACAAATGTAAGGGGATAGAAGCTGGGATGAGCTTTATTGAACTTAGTGATTTGTATAATGCAGAATTCAGCAATTGAAGTGTTGGTTGCTTCTGAATTTAGTATCTGAATTTGTTTAACATTGGTGAGAGTTTTGGGTTTATATGTATGTATACTGGGGCTTTTTTCTTATAGCATAATGAAAAATACATACATATGGTCAAAGACTAGAATGAACCACCTTAATATACTAGAACTTATTTTTTGAATGAAGTGATTATGGATGTATTTTATTTCTTCATTATGGTTGTATGTATTTTCTTAATTTTGGTAATGAGAATGTATTAGTTTTATAATTTAAAAAGAAACTTCTTTAAAAATAATGTGAGTACAGAAAGCTTTTATGAATAACATTCTAAACTTTGGGGCAGGGAAAAAGAGAAAAACATAATGAACTTTCAATTCCTTCCTTTTTCCGTAATTTAATATCTTGCAATTTCTTCAAAGCATTATTGTGCTAAAGACAAAAGAAATTTAAAAAATGATAGCAGTGAATTATGATATTCCTAGGAATACCCATAAGTTGCATTTTGGACTAAATTCTAGATATGACTCAATTTTTTTTTCTGATTTACCTTTCCTAAAGCTCCAGTTCTTTGGCAATTATATAAATATTTATTTATTTATTTATTTATTTGGATGCACTGGGTCTTAGTTGTGGCACGTGGGATCTTTGTTGCTGCATGCGGGCTCTTAGTTGCGGCATGAGGAATCTAGTTCCCTGACCAGGGATCAAACTTGAGCCCCCTGTATTGGGAGCGTGGAGTGTTAACCACTGGATCACCAGGGAAGTCCCTTCTTTGACAATTTTAATTAATTAGACTTAAAAATGTTGATTATCACTTCACTCTTTCCTCACCTGAACACAGGTTAAGGACTTAACTGGTATTTCATTTTTGTATTTTGAAATACCATCTAAGGATTCTTGGTTAGGTGGTGTAAATAGGGTATGGGCACCCTTATAGGAGAGTAATGTACCAGACTTGGCCTGATTCAGGCTGGCTCCATTTACTCTTCCCTGTTAAGGAGGGTTTCAGAAAGCAAGGACGGATCCCATTGTGCATTCTGTAGGCAGACAGGACTCCCCTAATCTTTCCATGTGCTCTTGACAGTGTTTTAAGCCAACACTGCTTTTTCTTTGCAGGATTGGGAACCTCGGTAAGGTAATGAAGCATCCTTGTGTTGGGGCCACATTTACATGGTGATAGGAAGGTGGCCTGGAGCTTACTCCTGCTGGGGAGTGCATTGCATTGTGTCTTCTGGACTAAGCAGTGTTCTCACTTGCTATTTTTGTTTATGTTTATGTTTGTGAAAAGGAAAGAAGGGAGGATTTTCCAGTAGTTTTTGTTGAGTGGTTATGTTATTACTCTCCAGATAATGGCTTTGGAAACATAAGCCCAACTTGAAACTGGCTTTTACTCAAGAAGCTGAAATAAAAATGAGGATCATAACAATAATAATCATAATCGTTAAAAAGGAGCTTCATTGTATGTGTGTATTGTGCTTCGTTTGATGCATCATATTAAAAATGTAAGAATTGGACAATAGATACAATACATCGTAGGTGTAAGAAGAGACCATTCTTCAATCTGCTGGAAATTGAACCATGGCATAAGAAGTGAAACAATAAAAATGAGTGTTTATTTAAGAGGCAGTGGCTTCAGAGGTTTCCATGATGTTTCTAATGCTCATTATCTACAGCAGTTCTATTATTCACCAAGTAGAGGATGTTAATAAGACTGCTTTCAGTGGCAAGCCTTCACTGGTTTTTGTTTGTTTTGACTGGAAACATGTATATACTATATCTTATATGTCAGACATCACTACTTCTTGATATTTAATTGTTCTTGAATGTCCACAACTTCATTAATTAAGGTATGAGTTCCACAAATCATGCATTAACAAAATGATACATACATCCTGAAATGGCCTGCCAATGTAGTGATACATCACTTTTTGTTATTTGAGATAATGGAAATCGTACACTTCTTTCATTAGGATCATCACTTGAAGGCATCCAGAAATGTCAGAGAATGCAATAATTGTGCATTTGCAGAGAACAGTCTGCAACTTTAAAAATCAGTGAAAATAGAGCTATTGATCTAATTTTCTATTAGAGAGTATGTAGCATGGTCACCATGGTTCTGTAATTCCTGGAATTCTTTCTTTCAAAAGATTTGTGCAATTTTTTTTTTATCATATATTGATTCAAGCCCAAATTTCAGAAGGGTAAATATGGGTGAATGCACAGTTAAAAATTTTTTACTTATGCCATGGTTTAGGGTCAACATCTTTTGGCTTTGTTTAATCTGATTAGGCAATTGCTTATTTGTGGGAATATTTTTATAAGGTAATAAAGAGTGTGAATGGAGGAATTTTCCAAATGAGCCTCATGTTCACTTCAACAATGTGTTTCTTTAGGAAATTTTTCTTTGGTTCTTGTGGTTGGTTGGAGATAAACTTGACCAGATGGAATCTACTTACAAAATCTATTTTGAATCCATCTAGTTCCCTCCTTCTCTGGGCATCCACACTCACCAGATTCCTGGCATCTCTTAGGCAGCCTAGGCAATGGGCCTAGGACTGAGCTCCTGTTCCGTTCTCACCTCTCACCCAATCCTCCTCTCACTCAGCAACCTGACTGCTATTTTTGAAAGGATCGTGGCTTCCAATGTACTTGGAACAGAATCAAAACTGCCTGTTGTGGCTTCCAGGGAACTGCCTGGTCCATTCCCTGTATTCCTCTCCAGCCACTTCACACACTCCTTCCTTCTCACATGCACCTTCTTTTGTTCTTCAAAAACCACCAGCTCTTTCCTGCCTCAGGTCTTCACTCGGTTTCTCTCCTGCCTGGTTGGCTGCTTCTCATTCATCAGTTGGTAGCTTATGAGACCTTCTCAGAGGGGTCCTTTCTTCCTACTCCCTAACGTGGGCACTGTCATCCCCATTATTTTATCTGTCATCCCCATTTGCTGCCTGTATAGGGCTTAGTACCATGTGTCCGTTGTTATTTCTTAGTTGGAGTGCTTATATTGCCTTTCTCCACTTGACTGTGCCCTCTATCCGGGAGATATCATATCTATTTCATTTAGTAGCTTATTCCCAGCAATTTGCAGAGTGAATAAATGAATATATCTTTAAAAATTTTGTGCAAGTATATCTGCTGGATCAAAGGGCACATGTAGTACAGTTTTTAATAGGTCGTCATCCCAGAAGGCTATACCAGTTTACATTCCCACTGATAGTGTACGAAATTGTCCTTCCTCCCTCCCCTCCCCCAGGTATAATGTTTATTATAGGTAATTCTCTTCTGCTTCTTATATGAGAAAATAGTACTTATATAAAAATATATTTTAGTTCTACTAAGAGATTTAAATGTTGATTTAAATGCTAATAATTTATCAGATTATAATAAATGGAAATAAAGTTAAGATTCTGAGCATAGCAATCTAAGAAACTGGACCCAGAACTAAGTAAATTCTGGATCTTGGTTAGATCCAAAAGACCTAGCATCCCTCCTGGATCTAACCTCATACTGGCCTTTTCACCATCTCAGGTGATATAATAATAAGATTTGAGAGAGAGGAACCAAGATGGCAGAGTAGAAGGACGTGCTCTCACTCCCTCTTGCAAGAACACCAGAATCACAACTGGCTGCTGGACAATCATCGACAGGAAGACACTGGAACTCACCAAAAAAGACCCAACATCCAAAGACAAAGGAGAAGCCAAAATGAGACAGTAGGAGGGGCGCAATCACAGTAAAATCAAATCCCATAAGTGCTGGGTGGCTGACTCACAGACTGGAGAACACTTATATCACAGAAGTCCACCCACTGGAGTGAAGGTTCTGAGCCCCAGGTCAGGCTTCCCAACCTGGGGGTCTGGCAACGGGAGGAGGAATTCCTAGAGAATCAGACTTTGAAGCCCAGTGGGAATTGATTGCAGGACTTTGAAAGGACTGGGGGAAACAGAGACTCCACTCGTGGAGGGCACACACATAAAGTACTGTGTGCATTGGGACCCAGGGGAAGGAGCAGTTACCTCAGGGGAGACTGAACCAGATCTACCTGCTAGTATTGGAGGGTCTCCTGCAGAGGTGGGGGGTGGCTGTGGCTCACCATGGGGACAAGGACACTGGCAGCAGAAGTTCTGGGAATTACTCCTTGGCATGAGCCCTCCCAGAGCCTGTCATTAGACCCACCAAAGAGCCCAGGTAGGCACCAGTGTTGGGTTGCCTCAGGCCAAACAACCAACAGGGAGGGAACCCAGCCCCACCCATCAACAGTCACATGCATTAAAGTTTTTCTGAGCTCTGCCCACCAGAGCAACAGTCAGCTCTACCCATCACCAGTCCCTCCCATCAGGAAACTTCCACAAGCCTCTTAGATAGACTCATGCACCAGAGAGCAGACAGCAGAAGCAAGAAGAACTACAATCCTGTAGCCTGTGGAACAAAAACCACATTCACAGAAAGATAGACAAGATGAAAAGGCAAAGGGCTATGTACCAGATGAAGGAACAAGATAAAACCCCAGAAGAACAACTAAATGAAGTGGAGACAGGCAAACTTCCAAAAAAAAAATTCAGAATAATGATAGTGAAGATGAACCAGGATCTTGGAAAAAGAATGGAGAGAAAGATTGAGAAGATGCAAGAAATGTTTAACAAAGACCTAGAAGAATTAAGGAACAAACAAACAGAGATGAACAATACAATAACTGAAATGAAAAATACACTACAAGGGATCAATAGCAGAATAACTGAGGCAGAAGAATGGATAAGTGACCTGGAAGACAGAATGGTGGAATTCACTGCTGTGGAACAGAATAAAGAAAAAAGAATGAAAAGAAATGAAGTCAGCCTAAGAGACCTCTGGGACAACATTAAATGCAACAACATTCACATTATAGGGGTCCCAGAAGGAGAAGAGAGAGAGAAAGGATCAGAGAAAATATTTAAGAGATTATAGTTGAAGACTTCCCTAACATGTGAAAGGAAATAGCCACCCAAGTCCAGGAAGTGCAGCGAATTCCATACAGGATAAACCCAAGGAGAAACACGCCGAGACACATAGTAATCAAATTGGCAAAAATTAAAGACAAAGCAAAATTATTAAAAGCAACAAGGGAAAAATGACAAATAACATAAAAGGGAACTCCCATAAGGTTAACAGCTGATTTCTCAGCATAAACTCTACAAGCCAGAAGGGAGTGGCATGATATACTTAAAGTGATGGCATGATAAACTTAAAGTGATGCAAGTACTAAACCAAGAGTACTCCACCCAGCAAGGATCTCATTCAGATTCGATGGAGAAATCAAAAGCAAAGGCTAAGAGAATTCAGCACCACCAAACCAGCTCTACAACAAATGCTAATGGAACTTCTCTAAGTGAGAATCAAAAGAGAGGAAAAGGACCTACAAAAACAAACCCAAAACAATTAAGAAAATGGTCATAGGAACATAGGAACATACATACTCTCTCTCAAATCTTATGCCCACCCTGCATTGGTGGGCGGATTCTTTACCACTGTACCAGCAGGGAAGCCCGGACTTGGGGTATCATGCAAAATGAAATAAGTCAGACAGAGAAGACAAATACTGTATGATATCACCTATATGTGGAATCTAAACACTACAACAAACTAGTGAACATAATGAAACAGACTCACACTTGTGGTTACCAGTGGAGAGAGGGAAGTGGGGAGGGGCAACAGAAGGGTAGGGGATTAAGAGGTACAAACTACTAGGTATAAAATAAGCTAAAAGGATATATTGTACAACACAGGGAATAGAGCCAATATTTTATAATAACTATAAATGGAGTATAACCTTTAAAAACCGTGAATTACTACTGTACATATCTAATATCTAATATATGTATTAGATATTAAATTGGCTAATTAGCAATACCCTTCAATGTCAAAAGACAAAGCAGTTTGCTTGTGAAGCTGCCTCCAGCTGTGCTCAATTGGTCACAGACTGTCACAGGAAGAGGTGGGCTGGGAGGTGCAGAACTGAAAGCAGAATCAGCCCAATTCCTTCCCTTCATCAAGGTTTACTCTCCACAAATTTAGCACCACAGAGGCACTGAAAAGACACATGTGAAATACAAATCTGAGCGTTTGCTTTCCTTGCTTAAATCCTTCAGTGTCTCCTCAACTGCTGTAAGATAAACTGCCAGCCCTTTACCGTGGACACAGGGTTTTCCATGATTTGTTCCAATGGACGTCTTGGTCTCATGGCCACCATTTCCCACATGTACTTGATGCTCTTTATGCCTGTGTCACACCAGGCTGCACACTGCTGGTGGTTGCCCCACCCCCATTCCACCACCTTGTGATCACCACCTTGCTACATGCTTCCCTAACAATGAGCTGAGGATTCATCCTCTCCAGATACCATCTCTGATCTCCCAAACTAGCCTGTGCTCTGGGTCTGCATGTCCATATGTAGCACATAGGTAGAGATTTCTTAAAGATTATCCTGAAATGTTTGCTTAAGAGTTGATCCCTCTTACTAGTCTGTAGCATCCTGAAGGGTGGGACTGTGTCTGGTTCCTCTTTGTAGCCCCAGTGCCTCGCCTATTCATGCCAGATACTCAATAAATATTTTTGAAATGAAATGAAGTCAGTGGATTGAAAGTGTGAACAAAATGTGGGTTAGGAATCATGCCGCTGAGTGGTCCATTGAAAGAACAGATCTGGGAATCCTGGGAGAAAATCTAAGATCAGGGTCAGAGTTACCAGGTCAGACTGTAAGATGTGGGCATCTTTCGGTATCTGGAAAAGTTCTTGTTGTGCTAGCACTCAGAAATCCAAGTCAGGTCTAAGGGAGAAGCAGTCAGAATAAAAGTCAAGAGTTTGGCATTTAGGACTCGTATGAGAAAAACAACAACGACAAAAATGGGAATGGAGTACAAATTAGGAAAAAGAGGGCTTCCCTGGTGGCGCAGTGGTTGAGAATCCGCCTGCCGATGCAGGGGACACGGGTTCGTGCCCCGGTCTGGGAAGATCCCACATGCCGCAGAGCGGCTTGACCCGTGAGCCATGGTCGTTGAGCCTGCGCGTCCGGAGCCTGTGCTCCGCAGCGGGAGAGGCTACAACAGTGAGAGGCCCTCGTACAGCAAAAAAAAAAAAAAATTAGGAACAAGAATCAGAACAGGCAACTAGTCAGTTTAACAAGCTCCAAACCAGGAAATGACTGTCTATCCTAGAACAAGTATTATCTCTGCTCTGTCTTGTGCAGGCTTCCTGGTGAGGTTAGAGATCAGGTTGGGCCAGTGTGACTGGTTCCAGAGTGTGGCAGGCTCCTTGGGGCTAGTGAGCACAGCACTGGCTCCTGCTTGCCTTTCAGGGTGCACCCCTCTTCCAGTCTGCTGTCTGGATGCAGCTTGCTCTCTCCATTCCTGATTCCTAGTCCCTCCCCCTCCCTCTCAACACTTTTCTTCCTGCTGCTTCAGGAGGAAAGCCGTCCTCACCATATCCATCCATTCTGTCTTTTCTTTCTATTAGTTTTCCCTTTTCCACACTACCTGGGGGCAGAATGTAGATCTGAAATTTGTATTACTCTATTTATCAGAGGAAATTTTACGCTCCGTATTTTCACTAGAAAATATAAATGCCCCCTCTTCCAAACTTTTTTTCACTCTTAAAGAAGATCCAACTAATAAAATTGCTTGGTATCCATTTAGACTTAATTAAAACCCATTCTGCTAGAGCTTGAAGAAAAGCAAGCTATTGTGTGTATTGGTGGGGGGGGGGATTGAGCATGTGCGAGTGGACTCAGTAAGTCTGATGCCCCCTCTCGAGTCCATTAAGAAGGGCAGCACACAGAAAGGGGCGCGGTAACACAAAATCTGAAGTAATTCTGAAGTTTCTTTCGGAAACTTATCCCTCAGGGAACAACAGTTCATTTCTCTCCATGAAGCTTCATTCCTAATTTTCTCAGTTGACCATAAAATATCCTGGAAATTGTGTACCTGGGGTTTTACTCCCAAAGGGGGATCCTCTGAAACTGGTTTCTTCTTGAACAAAATACCTGGAATGCCTCAGGTCATTCTCATTTTAGGAAAGACTTGATATAGTGAGAGCAGATGAGATCTGGGCAATTTCATACACAGAGACATATGTTGTCCAAGAAACTCACATTTTGAAGGGGATGCTTGCGAAGCCCAGAGAGGTATGGGACTTGCCTATCACTGCATGGTTTGTCTACGGTGGAGACTGGGCACCAGTCCCATCCCCGGTGTCCAGGTTAGGATGACAAGTCACTACTGGGCAGGAATTACGGGCACGTGTCTCATCATCTACAAAGTGCAAGCTATCTCATACTCCAGAAGTTGAAGATCAAAGCAAAGAGAGGCAGAAATGGGGTCTGCTAGGTTCAATTTAAATGAATGAAGATAGGATATACCTATAACCTACATGGAGCCTCCCTTTCCTCCATATACGTAAACGGTCTTCCCTTAGTAACAATTATAATAGGCCTTTGGTAAATGAGGATCACTGTGTACTAATTTTTACAAACTCTTCTATAGTCCTCCAGGGATTTGATAACTTTCTTATTTTCCCAGTGCTCTCCAGGAAGAGGTATTCTGTATAAAAGATATACTGACTGCTTATCTTCATATGATGTGGATAATATTAAAGGCACTGAATTATCTCTTACCTGCACAGCTTTTGCTCTGCTCCAAGAGACACTGTCCTCTGTCACTCTAACTTCCCATTCCTACCACTAAAGGCCTTCCTATTCCTCTTTCAACTTATTCCTAAAGTTCAAGCATTTGAGACTCTGAGGAAACTTAAGATGATCTAGTCTAGAGGTGTTCAAACTTCTTTTAACCATGGTCAAAAATATAGTTATGTCAACAACCAATACACACATAATGCAAGCACATACTCTTACTATGTGTGATATACTCTGCTATTTCCTTTTCTTTTATGTTCTATCTAATTCCATTAAAAATATTTCCCTATATAGGCTTGCTAAATTGACTTCATGACTCATTATTGGGGGGTGTGACCCACAGTATAAAAACATTGATTTAATCCAATTCTCTAATTTCACAAATAAGCAAAGTACGGTGAAGAAACTTAAGTGACTTGTCCAAGAATTGAACCCAAATATGAATAGAATTCTCAGTCTAGTTATGCAGAGCTGCAAGCCTTGGAACGTAGACGTTTAATATCTCTTCATGATTTTTCTTTTAAAAGCATAGATCCTCCCATAATCTACAGCTACTAGAAGAGACAATTTTGATAACAATGTTAAGAATTGATTGAATAAGGGTAATTCAATTAAGTATATTTTCCATGTATATTGAATATATTTATTTATTTATTCAGATTATAAAAGTTAATTTTTTAAAATTTAATTTTATTTATTTACTTTTATACAGCAGGTTCTTATTAGTTATTTATTTAATACATATTAGTGTATATATGTCAATCCCAATCTCCCAGTTCATCCCACCACCCCCCACCCACTTTCCCCCTTTGGTGTCCATAAGTTTGTTCTCTACATCTGTGTCTCTATTTCTGCCTTGCAAACTGGTTCATCTGTACCATTTTTCTAGATTCCACATATATGCGTTAATATGCGATACTTGTTTTTCTCTTTCTGACTTACTTCACTCCGTATGACAATCTCTAGATCCATCCACGTCTCTACAAAGGACCCAATTTCGTTCCTTTTTATGGCTGAGTAATATTCCATTCTATATATGTACCACATCTTCTTTATTCCTCTGTCGACCGACATTTAGGTTGCTTTCATGACCTGGCTATTGTAAATAGTGCTGCAATGAACATCGGGATGCATTTCGAATTCTGGTTTTCTCCAGATATACGCCTAGGAGTGGGATTGCTGGGTCATATGGTAATTCTATTTTTAGTTTTTTAAGGAACCTCCATACTGTTCTCCATAGTGGCTGTATCAATTTACATTCCCACCAACAGTGCAAGAGGGTTCCCTTTTCTCCACACCCTCTCCGGCATTTATTGTTTGTAGATATTCTGATGATGCCCATGCTAACTGGTGTGAGGTGATACCTCATGGTAGTTTTGATTTGCATTTCTCTAATAATTAGTGATGTTGAGCAGCTTTTCATGTGCTTTTTGGCGATCTTGAGACACAAAGATGAATGAGACTGTGGTAGAGTCTTGGATCAAGGTGTATCTATAGGCATGGAAAGAAATGAACTAATTCAGTTCATGCTATGAAAGATTTTAGATGACTAACTGGTCATATGCGATTGTCAGATATTTAATGGATGCCTACAAGGGTGACTGTATTTTCTAAAACTCAACTTAGTCTAACAAGAATGAGTACATAAGGGGATAACAGATTGATGATTTTAAGTTAAGACTGAAAGAGCTGGTGATCAGTGTGAACCCATCCTGGAAATCCAGGAGGTATGGTTACTACTAATTATTGTACCTGACACTTAAAATCAACAGTTGATCCAGATTTCAAAACTCCTTATAAACCAATTTTCATTTTGCACAGATTTTCCAGTTGACAATGTGATGGATGTTTTCTAAGTAATCACTGCTAATCAGTCTATCATGGAGCTTAGTGGTTTTAATTTCAGGTATCATTTCTCAGCCCTTTTTTTCCTGCTAGGCTACATATTTTTCTGTCTTAGCTGAGGATGCTTCACAAGTACTTTGCCAAAACATGCAGTGAGCTGAACACACCCTTACCTTCGGAGAAAGGACATCCCTTTCGATTCTAGGGAAACCATAATTGCTAAGCCAGTGGAATTTTCTGTGGTCTTTTCTCCCCTTCCTCCTTCTCTCTCTAGGGAAGGGAAGAGTGTGGAGGGAGGAGTCTGGTGTCCTCCTGACCTGCTGCTGGGTACTCCTTTCTGAGGTAGCCTGTGGTACAGGGCAGAAGGGAACTGTGACTTGGAGAGAGACTGGGAGAGGCAAGAGTTAATGGAGGGTAGGTGTCCTGTTCCCTCTTGTTCTGGTAGAGAATAGCTTCTCTTTCAGATTCTCATGCTTGCTTCCTCTCAGCAGAAAATGAGGCTCCCCTGAGCCTCCCATGAGAAAATCTGAAGATTGAGAGAGGAAGGCATTAACTCCCTAAAATAGTTGACTACCAGAATATGGTAAAGGATTTAACTTTCTTTTTTTCCATTTCTTTAGGTAATCAGTTGGTTTTCACTGATAAATTTTGTGAAATTGGAATGGGCGGAAAAGTGTTAAGGTTCCAGTTAACTGTTTTAGTGCTTGCTGTGTGATTTGGTCTAAAAGTACTAGTCGATATCGGTAGTTAGTTGGAAGCATCTTGATTCTAACCATTCTGTGAAGATTATACTCTGTATGAATAGATAACAGCCATCAGAAACAGTTAATGAATCTTGTTAGCTTGTGATATTTGTTTAGGGTTTGCACTCCAGCTTGTAATTGTTGTGAAAAGGATAAGTGTATAAGCCAAATTTCCCTGATGGGTCCAGGTCTTCCATCCTCTCCATTCAAGAGTTGAACATTTAATCTTAATTTTTCAGTGTCATTTGTCACAGTATCTTCTCTCCTCCCAGTATGTCAGTGCAGGTGAAGCAGAAGATGTAAATTCTCTAAGTTAAGGGAGGCTGGGTGAGGGGAGGAAACATTGGTTTCAAACTGCGGAAATGTAAAATAACAAGGAACAGGCTAGAACCTGATTGAAATCCACCAATTGTGAAAGGTTAGTCAGGGTTTAATGTATTCTGGACACTGTAAAAATCTCAAATATTTTGAAATTAAGGCCACAGGTAAGTAATAAGTGCCATCCCAGGATGGGATTTACCATCATCATGTCAGATCATGTCCTATTTTTGCTGGGAATATTTTTTCCCTCTAAAGCACATATTTAAATCTAAGGATTCTTTCTGTTGGATGGTTAACCTAGTTTTATCAGTGAGGCCACAGGTGGTACCTGGGTGTGCCAGTGTGGCATTGTGGTGCAGACTTTCTCATGACTTTTTTGGGGGAGAGATGCTTTTCAGGGCTTAAATTGTTAGATGATAATTTGGTATTTTAAAAGAAAATTGTAGCTCAATACTTTGGTTCTAGGATTATACCTACATAGATCAGGGCTGAACACATTATACAAAGACAGCAGAGCCTGTATTGTCTTCAGTCTAAAAACTGAGTAAGTTTTGTGGCCATCAAAAGTAACCTGTGACAACTTAAGCCTTGATAGCACGGGATATCTATCTAAATATTCCTCTAGAGTGCTGGCATCCTTACAAATGAATATGAGCTTCATAGTAATAAGAAACATCTATTGGATACTCGGACTCAATCTCAGAACTGGAAGGGAACTGGAACTCCAGAAATGTAAAAAATATAGCTATGATTATGGCACTGAAGTGTATAAGGTGTTTTCACTAACATCCTGGACTACCTTGTTAATAATGTGTTATAATATACAGATTTTAAAATATGTGCATAGTCTTTGACCCAGAAATTTCAATTCAAAAGGAAATAATGCAAAGTGCATGCAAAACTATACACATGAAGATATAAATCATGTCACTATTTACAATATAAAAGAAGTGGAAGAAACCTCAATGTTCATTAATGGAATGAAATATCCCCTAAAATACTTTTAAAGAATTTTAAATATAAATGGTAGGCACAAACTTTTGTTTATAATAATCTCAACTTTAAAATTATATGCAATGAATAAGGTTGTAGAGAAAGGGTGTAGAGAATAAGTACTAACTACAGATTTGGTTTTCTTAGGCATTAGCTGTCAGCCAAAGGGTAGAGTTATGATAGCATTAACTGAAAGGAAAACTATCATGGTGTGAGCAGTAGATGTCTCTGGGTAATGGAACATGATTTCCATTTTCTTTTTATTTATTTTTTTTTGAATTTTATTTAATTTTTTAAAACAGCAGGTTCTTATTAGTCATCAGTTTTATACACATCACTGTATACATGTCAAATCCAATCTCCCAATTCATCACACCGCCACCTCCAACCCCCCACCATTTTTGACCCCTGGTGTCCATACGTTTGTTCTCTACATCTGTGTCTCAATTTCTGCCCTGCAAACCAGTCATGTGTACCATTTTTCTGGGTTCCACAAATATACGTTAATATATGATATTTGTTTTTCTCTTCTGACTTACTTCACTCTGAATGACACTCTGTAGATCCATCCATGTCTCTACAAAGGACCCAATTTCGTTCCTTTTTATGGCTGAGTAATATTCCATTCTATATATGTACCACAACTTCTTTATCCATTTGTCTGTCGATGGGCATTTAAGTTGCTTCCATGACCTGGCTATTGTAAATAGTGCTGCAAGGAACATTGGGGTGCATGTCTTTATGAATTATGGTTTTCTCTGGGTAAATGCCCAGTAGTGGGATTGCTGGATCATATGGTAATTCTATTTTTAGTTTTTAAAGGAATCTCCATACTGTTCTCCATAGTGGCTGTATCAATTTACATTCCCACCAAGAGGGCAAGAGGGTTCCCTTTTCTCCACAACCTCTCCAGCATTTGTTGTTTGTACATTTTCTGATGATGTCCATTTTAACTGGTGTGAGGTGATACCTCATTGTAGTTTTGATTTGCATTTCTCTAATAATTAGTGATGTTGAGCACCTTTTCATGTGCTTCTTACCCATCTGTATGCCTTCTTTGGACATTTGGAGAAATGTCTATTTAGGTCTTCAGTCCATTTTTGGATTGGGTTGTTTTTTTTTAATGTTGACCTGCATGAGCTGTTTATATATTTGGGAGATTAATTCTTTGTCTGTTGATTCATTTGCAAATATTTTCTCCTATTCTGAGGGTTGTCTTTTCATCTTGTTTGTAGTTTCCTATGCTGTGCAAAAGCTTTTAAGTTTCATTAAGTCCCATTTGTTTATTTTTGTTTTTATTTCCATTACTTTAGGAGGCGGATCAAAAAATATCTTGCTGTGATTTATGTCAAAGAGTGTTCTTCCTATGTTTTCCTCTAAGAGTTTTATAGTGTCCAGTCTTACATTTAGGTCTCTAATCCATTTTGAGTTTATTTTTCTGTATGGTGTTAGGGAGTGCTCTAGTTTCATTCTTTTACATGTAGCTGTCCAGTTTTCCCAGCACCACTTATTGAAGAGACTGTCTTTTCTCTATTATATATCCTTGCCTCCTTTGTCATAGATTAGTTGACCATAGGTGCATGGGTTTATCTGTGGGCTTTCTATCTTGTTCCATTGATCTATATTTCTGTTTTTGTGCCAGTACCATATTGTCTTGATTACTGTAGTTTTGTAGTATAGTCTGAAGTCAGGGAGTCTGGTTCCTCCAGCTCCGTTTTTTTTCCCTCAAGACTGCTTCAGCTATTCAGGGTGTTTCATGTCTCCATACAAATTTTAAGATTTTTTGTTCTAGTTCTGTAAAAAAAAGCCACTCGTAATTTGATATGGATTACATTGAATCTGTAGATTGCTTTGTGTAGTATAGTCTTTTTCACAATATTGATTCTTCCAATCCAAGAATACGGTATATCTCTCCAACTGTTAGTATCATCTTTAATTACTTTCATCAGTGTCTTATAGTTTTCTGCATACAGCTCTTTTGTCTCCCTAGGTGTGTTTATGGCTAGGTATTTTATGTGTTTTGTTGCAATGGTAAATGGGAGTGTTTCCTTAATTTCTCTTTCAGATCTTTCATCATTAGTGTATAGGAATGCAAAGGATTTCTGTGCATTAATTTTGTATCCTGCAACTTTACCAAATTCATTGATTAGCTCTAGTAGTTTTCTTGTGGCATCTTTAGGATTCTCTATGTAGAGTATCACATCAGCTGCAAACAGTGACAGTTTTACTACTTCTTTTCCAATTTGCATTCCTTTTATTTCTTTTTCTTCCCTGATTGCCATGGCTAGGACTCCCAAAACTATGTTGAATAATAGTGGTGAGAGTGGACATCCTTGTCTTGTTCCTGATCTTAGAGGAAATGCTTTCAGTTTTTCACCATTGAGAATGACGTTTGCTGTGGATTTGTCATATATGGCCTTTATTATGTTGAGGTAGGTTCCCTCTGGAGAGTTTTCATCATAAAAGGGTGTTGAATTTTGTCAAAAGCTTTTTCTGCATCTATTCAGATGATCATATGGTTTTTATTCTTCAATTTGTTAATATGTTGTATCACAATGATTGATTTGCGTATATTGAAGAATCCTTGCATCCCTGGGATAAATCCCACCTGAGCATGGTGTATGATCCTTTTAATGTGTTGTTGGATTCTGTTTGGTTGTATTGTGTTGAGCATTTTTGCATCTATATTCATCAGTGATATTGGTCTATAATTTTCTTTTTGTGTAGTATCTTTGTCTGGTTTTGGTATCACGGTGATGGTGGCCTCATAGAATGAGTTTGGGAGTGTTCTTTCCTCTGCAATTTTTTGGAAGAGTTTGAGAAGGATGGGTGTTAACTCTTCTCTAAATGTTTGATAGAATTCACCTGTGAAGCCATCTGGTCCTGGACTTTTATTTGTTGGAAAATTTTTAATCACAGCTTCAGTTTCATTACTTGTGATTGCTCTGTTCATATTTTCTGTTTCTTCCTGGTTCAGTCTTGGAAGATCCTACCTTTCTAAGAATTTTTCCATTTCCATTTCCATTTCTTCCCTTTTATTGGCATAGAGTTGCTTGTAGTAGTCTCTTAGGATGCCTTGTAATTCTGTGCTGTCTGTTGTAACTTCTCTGTTTTCATTTCTAATTTTAATGATTTGAGTCCTCTCCCTCTTTTTCTTGATGAGTCTGGCTAATGGTTTATCAATTTTGTTTATGTTCTCAAAGAACCAGCTTTTAGTTTTATTGATCTTGTATTGTTTTCTTTTTTTGATTTCATTTATTTCTGTTCTGATCTTTATGATTTCTTTCCTTCTGCTAACTTTGAGTTTTTTTCGTTCTTCTTCCTCTAGTTCCTTTAGGTGTAAGGTTAGATTTTTTGAGATTTTTCTTGTTTCTTGAGATAGGCTTGTATAGCTATTAACTTCCCTCTTAGAACTGCTTTTGCTGCATCCCATAGGTTTTGGATCATCGTGTTTTCATTGTCATTTGTCTCTAGGTATTTTTTGATTTCCTCTTTGATTTCTTCAGCGATCTCTTGGTTATTTAGTAATGTATTTATTAGCCTCAATGTGTTTCTGTTTTTTACATTTTTTTCCCTGTAATTGATTTCTAATCTCACAGCATTGTGGTCTGAAAAGATGCTTGATATGATTTCAATTTTCTTCAATTTACTGAGGCTTGATTTGTGACCCAAGATGTGATCTATCCTGGGAATGTTCTGTGAGCACTTGAGAAGAAAGTGTAATCTGCTGTTTTTGGATGGAATGTCCTATAAATATCAATTAAATCTATCTGGTCTATTGTGCCATTTAAAGCTTGTGTTCCTTATCAATTTTCTGTTTGGATGATCTGTCCATTGGTGTAAGTGAGGTGTTAATATCCCCCACTATTAATGCATTAGTATCAATTTCCTCTTGTATAGCTGTTAGCAGTTGCCTTAGGTATTGAGGTGCTTCTATGTTGGGTACATCTTGGATTGACTCCTTGATCATTATGTCGTGTCCTTCCTTGTCCCTTGTAACATTCTTTATTTTAAAGCCTATATTATCTGATCTGAGTATTGCTACTCCAGCTGTCTTTTGATTTCCATTTGCATGGAATATCTTTTTGCACCCCCCCACTTTCAGTCTGTTTGTTTCCCTAGGTCTAAAGTGGGTTTCTTGTAGACAGCATATATATGGGTCTTGTTTTTGTATCCATTTAGTGAGCCTATGTCTTTTGGTTGGAGCATTTAATCCATTCACGTTTAAGGTAATTATCAATATGTATATTACTATTACCATTTTCTTAATTGTTTTCAGTTTGTTTTTGTAGGTCTTTTCCTTCTCTTGTGTTTCCTGCCTAGAGAAGGTCCTTTAGCATTTGTTGTAGAGCTGTTTTGGTGGTGCTGAATTCTCTTAGCTTTTGCTTGTCCATGAAGCTTTGGATTTCCCCATTGAATCTGAATGAGATCCTTGCCAGGTAGAATAATGTTGGTTGTAGGTTCTTCCCTTTCATCACTTTAATTATGTCATGCCACTCCCTCTGGCTTGTAGAGGTTTTGCTGAGAAATCAGCTGTTAACTTTATGGGAGTTCCCTTGTATGTTATTTGTTGTTCTTCCCTTGCTGCTTTCAATAATTTTTCTTTGTCTTTAATTTTTGCCAATTTGATTACTATGTGTCTCAGCATGTTTCTCCTTGGGTTTATCTTGTATGGGACTCTCTGCGCTTCCTGGACTTGGGTGGCTGTTTCCTTTCCCATGTTAGGGAAGTTTTTTACTATAATCTCTTCAAATATTTTCTTGGGTCCTTTTTCTCTCTCTTCTTCTGGGACCCCTATAATGTGAATGTTGTTGCATTTAATGTTGTCCCAGAGGTCTCTTAGGCTGTCTTCATTTCTTTTCATTGTTTTTTCTTTATTCTGTTCTGTAGAAGTGAATTCCACCATTCTATCTTCCACGTCACTTATCCGTTCTTCTGCCACAGTTACTATGCTATTGATTCCCTCTAGTGTATTTTTCATTTCAGTTATTGTATTGTTCATCTATGTTTGTTTGTTCTTTAATTCTTCTAGGTCTTTGTTAAACATTTCTTGCATCTTCTCGATCTTTGCCTCCATTCTTTCTGAGATCCTGGATCATCTTCACTCTCATTATTCTGAATTCTTTTTCTGGAAGATTGCCTATCTCCACTTCATTTAGTTGTTTTTCTGGGGTTTTATCTTGTTCCTTCATCTGGTACATAACCTTCTGCCTTTTCATCTTGTCTGTCTTTCTGTGAATGTGGTTTTTGTTCCACAGGCTGCAGGATTGTAGTTCTTGCTTCTGCTGTCTGTCCTCTGGTGAATGAGGCTATCTAAGAGGCTTGTCTCTTTTTATATTTTCTAAATTTTCTACAGTAAGCACACATTAATTTTTTTTTTTAATTTGCGGTACGCGGGCCTCTCACTGTTGTGGCCTCTCCCATTGCGGAGCACAGGCTCCGGACGCGCAGCCTCAGCGGCCATGGCTCACGGGCCCAGCCGCTCCGCGGCATGTGGCATCCTCCCAGACCGGGGCACGAACCCGTGTCCCCTGCATTGGCAGGCGGACTCTCAACCATTGCACCACCAGGGAAGCCCCACACATTAATTTTATGCTAGGAATATAATCAGTGGTTCACCAATAGCAAAAAAAGTCTTAAAATCCTAACACTGATTTTTCTGTTGATTTCATTTCTATTCCTTGTAAAAGTAGAAAGCATATTATTCTTGAGGTGAAAGCCTGGGTCTTAGTGTTCATGTTCTGCTCCTTCAGCAGATGATCTTCCAGGAGGGTTATCCAGTTTTAACGGCATTTACTGGCTTGGTGTTTTTAGGTTAGAGTGCCATCTTTGGGACATAGCTGGCATAACTGGTTGCCACCATTTGCTGATTATGTGAAATGCACAATTCAAATATGATTTTGTGACATGGGCAGTTAATTATTCAGTTAGCCCAGGGATCAGGACGTGTAGATGAAACTCAAAGCAGTTCCTCACTGCTTTGTTTCATTGAGAGAACTTCCTCTGATCTCCTCACCAACAGACTCATCCTCCTCCTATCTACTCCAGAGCAAACTTCACAAGTGATTTTGTAGTCACTGTTCTCCTGGTTCTCTTTACCTTCCAGGTTAAAGTTAAAATATCCTTAGAATTTCATAATATTTAGGCCTCAGACTTCTTGTTTATAGAACCATCCTCCTTCATTCCCCAGCCTTACTATGCTAAGAGATTAGCCAGTTTCCCTCTCTTTCTCTCTCTCTCTCTCTCTCTCTCTTTCTCTCTCTCTCTCTCTGTGTGTGTGTCTCTCCCCCATTCTGTTCTATTGACCTGGAATGCCATTCCTGTTTCTTCATTTGGCTATTTCCTGCAGTCCTGCCAGACCCAGCTGAAAGGTCACTTCTTCAGAGAAGCCTTTCTCAACTCCACTCAGCTGGGCACCCCTCTCTTCTCCCATAGCCCTCTCATTCACACCCCTCATGAAACACTTGTCATACTGTATTTTAACTCTTATTTCTTCCTGCATCTGACTGTGAGGTTCTTGATGGCAAGGACCTTAATTCAACCTCTCCGTTCCCAGCACTCAGCTCACAGGTAATAGTGAAATACTAAAAACATTTTTTTTTATGCGGTACACAGGCCTCTCACTGTTGTGGCCTCTCCCGTTGCGGAGCACAGGCTCCGGACGCGCAGGCTCAGTGGCCATGGCTTACGGGCCCAGCTGCTCCGCGGCATGTGGGATCTTCCCAGACTGGGGCATGAACCCGTGTTCCCTGCATCGGCAGGCGGACTCTCAACCACTGCGCCACGAGGGAAGCCCTAATAACATTTTTAATGAATGAATGAATGAGCATTGAAATGAGGTCACAGGGGCTCCCATATCATTTTTCTTTTTCTCACTTTTCTTCATCTTTAAAAGGAAGATCATAGGGTGGATTGAATGAGAAAATATTTGAAAAGTAATTAGCATAATGCTTGGTGCATGATAATAAATATTTATTTTTTCACTCTTTTATTTACAGTTCCTATCTAGCTTCAGGTTCCCCACACCTGGTGGCTCATGCCTTACTCATACAAAAGTCTCCACCCCATCAGTGCCTCCTTGTTAAATAGATAAGACTTCCCAGTCAAGCAATACTTATGCTGATCACATGCAAACACTGTGACTTTTGTACTAACACCTCATCATCACTCACCACACATACTCACTGCCTCCTATTAAACACACATTCAGCATCTCTGTTACCTTTAACTCAGTCATCTTACTCATCACAGGGAAACTCAGCTCTATGGATTTCTAACCAAGGCGTGGTCTTTTTAAGAAAAAATTTTTCAATACTTAAGGTTGATCCTTTATGCCAGTGACAGTAAATACAGATAGCCCTCAATTTTCATTTTTTCCCCTCAACTCACTTTTTCCACATTGTATATTGGTACCACTGCATTACCTTTCTTATGCACAACTCAAACTGCTTATGAGCTAATGAACAAGCACTTTGTGCCAGCATGTGATACCCACTTGCCAACAGTTCAGTACCAATCACCATCTTTAGCTGCAAAAAAGGATTTATTCGTATAATTATTGGAATGGTTTTATTGCCTTTTCCTTTATCATTTTTTTCTGCATTCAATTTCACTTAATTTTGTTATTTTTTAAAATGATACGACACAATCTTTTGCTTATTCACTTTCTTAACAATCCACAAAAGCACTGGCAGATCTCCAACAGTAATTCTTTCCTAGTATGAACTCTATTTTTTCACTTACTTTTATTTCAAATAAGCTGAAATAGAATTTAAAGAAGTTTTCACAAATTAATTTTTATTATCTGTATTTATTATTTAGTCCATGTTTAAAAGATTGCAACAACCATTTACACATGGACACATGGTTAACATTCAAGAAAAAAGTAAAAAATTGTATATCATATTTAGTGACAGTAACTGGCTTTTTGGGAATGGGATTTTTTCCATGTAATATGTTTAATAAGTATAATATTTAGGATTCATTTATTTGGTTTTCATGGTTGTTTTTGAAATATATTATGATGGAAAGTAAATGAATTGTATCTTACTATTGGGAACTTTATTTTGCCCTCTACTGTACGATTTTCTGGGGTTTTTTGGTTTTGTTTTTTTGTTTTTTGTTTTTTGTTTTTTTTTTGGATACTGAGCTTATATATAAGAAATAGAGGAAATGGTTTTGAAAGAAAATAAAAACTATCAACCAGTCAATGGTTATAATGAAAAGTATTTATCAGCAGTCTCAAATTTCCAGAAGTTTTAACTTTTTTCTGAAGTATTTATCCTGTGTAAAATATCACACTAGAAAAGGCAAAGCGTTAGATTAATGCTATTTTTGAATGGCTCAAAGTTATTCATTTATATATTCAATTTAATTTTATTTTTAATCAAAATTCCATTGTTTGCTATTTTTTCTAAACTTGAGTGTATCAGAAGTGCCAAGATAAGTTTAAAAAAAAAAGGTAATGGGTGGTGACTGCACTTACCAGATATCAAAACATACTAAAAACAATGTAGTACATCTGTAACAATAGTCAGAATTATCAGCATACTTAATAATATGTCAGTGTAATAAAGGACAGACTAGAAATGTGTCTAAGCATATATGGTAATTTATAATAATCATTTAATGGTTCATTCTTTTATTCAATCAACTTATATTTATTGATTGTCAGAAGCTGCATAAATGATGGGTGTACATCAGGTAATCATAATTCTTACTAGATTATTAAAAATTAAAGAATTGTTTAAATCAATTATTATTAAGTTTGTGTTTAAGCAAGTCCTATCAAGAACTGTTGGTGGCAGGCGCTTGCCCAGCTAAGCCTGGGCGGGGCCACCTAGGTAGCTCCCAGATCCGCAGGCAGCCTCCAGGTCCCGACCCCTGCGCCCACGGCCCTAGGCAAAGACAAGGGCTCACCTGAGGCTCGGCAGCTGGCACGGCTGTCGGGTTAGGTCATGGTGGAGTCTAATTTTTGTGATGCTTCCCTTCACTGTTAGCTGTTGAGGAAGTGTCCCTCCCTGTGTCTCAGATGAAGAGCCATTTGTGAGTACAGCATCTGTGCTACCAGTGTGAAACCTAGTTGGTCCATTCATTGATTGCTCAGTTGAGCGCTCAATTCATCCATTTGCCAATCAAGACTTCTGGATGGAATCTGCCTCACCTGTTTCTTTCCAAGGAAAGCACGGTAAAGGCTTCAGCTGTAAGTTGCCTCTTTCTCTGTGCCCGGAGACGACCCTCACCATTTCCCTGTGCAGCCCTGCATGGTGTGGGGCCCTCTCCTCTCCAGAACCGCACAGAACAAGGCACTGGAAATACAATAAACCAGCAGCCATTGATGGTGCCTTCACAGAGCTGATAATTTTGGTGGGAAAAACTAAGGAAGAAGCAAAATTTGTGACCCTGAACCAAGATGGTGGAGTAAAAGCATGTGCTCTCACTCCCTCTTGTGAGAACACCAGAATCACAACTAGCTGCTGGACAATCATCAACAGGAAGACACTGGAACTCACCAAAAAAGATACCCCACATCCAAAGACAAAGGAGAAGCCACAATAAGAAGGTAAGAGGGGCACAATCACAGTAAAATCAAATCCCATAACTGTTGGGTGGGTTACTCAGATACTGGAGAACACATATAACACAGAAGTCCACCCACTGGAGTGAAGTTCTGAGCTCCACGTCAGGCTTCCCAACCTAGGGGTCTGGCAACGGGAAGAGGAATTCCTAGAGAATCAGATTTTGAACTCTAGTGTGAGTTGATAGCAGGACTTCAACAGGACTGGAGGAAACAGAGACTCCACTCTTGGAGGGCACACACAAAGTAGTGTGTGCATCGGGACCCAGGAGAAGGAGCAGTGACCCCAGGGGAGACTGAACCAGACTTACCTGCTAGTGTTGGAGGGTCCTCTGCAGAGGCAGGAGGTGGCTGTGGCTCACCGTGGGGACAAGGGCACTGGCAGCAGAAGTTCTGGGAAGTACTCCTCGGCATGAGCCCTCCCAGAGTCTGCCATTACCCCACCAAAGAGCCCAGGTAAGCTCCAGTGTTGGGTTGCCTCAGGCCAAACAACCAACAGGGAGGGAACCCAGCCCCAACCATCAGCAGTCAAACGGATTAAAGTTTACTGAGCTCTGTCCACCAGAGCAACAGTCAGCTCTAGCCACCACCAGTCCTTCCCATCAGGAAACTTGCACAAGCCTCTTAGCCTCATCAAACAGAGGGCAGACAGCAGAAGCAAGAAGAACTACAGTCCTGCAGCCTGTGGAACAAAAACCACATTCACAGAAAGATAGACATGATGAAAAGGCAAAGGGCTATGTACCAGATGAAGGAACAAGATACAACCCCAGAAAAACAACTAAATGAAGTGGAGATAGGCAATCTTCCAGAAAAAAGAATTCAGAATAATGATAGTGAAGATGATCTAGGACCTCGGAAAAACAATGGAGGCAAAGATCGAGAGGATGTAAGAAATGTTTAACAAAGACCTAGAAGAATTAAAGAACAAACAAACAGAGATGAACAATACAATAACTGAAATGAAAAGTACACTAGAAGGAATCAATAGCAGAATAACTGAGACAGAAGAATGGATAAGTGACCTGGAAGACAGAATGGTGGAATTCACTGCTGAGGAACAGAATAAAGAAAAAACAATGAAAAGAAATGAAGACAGCCTAAGAGACCTCTGAGACAACATTAAACGTAACAACATTCGCATTACAGGGGTCCCAGAAGGAAAAGAGAGAGTGAAAGGACCCAAGAAAATATTTGAAGAAATTATAGTCGAAAACTTCCCTAACTTGTGAAAGGAAATAGCCACCCAAGTTGAGGAAGCGCAGAGAGTCCCATACAGGATAAACCCAAGGAGAAACACACCAAGACACAGAGTAATTAAATTGCCAAAAATTAAAGACAGAGAAAAATTATTGAAAGCAGCAAGGGAAAAAAAAGTAACATACAAGGGAATTCCCATAAGGTTAACAGCTGATTTCTCAGCATAAACTCTACAAGCCAGAAGGGAGTGGCATGATATACTTAAAGTTATGAAAGGGAAGAACCTACAACAAAGAGTGCTCTACCTGGCAAGGATCTCATTCAGATTCGATGGAGAAATCAAAAACTTTACAGACAAGCAAAAGCTAAGAGAATTCAGCACCACCAAACCAGCTCTACAACAAATGCTTAAGGAAATTCTCTAAGTGAGAAACACAAGAGAAGAAAAGGACCTACAAAAACAAAAACAAAACAATTAAGAAAATGGTCATAGGAACATACATATCAATAATTACCTCAAACGTGAATGGATTAAATGGTCCAACCAAAAGACTTGTGTGCTTGCTGAATGCACACAAAAAGAAGACCCATATAAATGCTGTCAATAAGAGACCCACTTCAGACCTAGGGACACATAAGACTGAAAGTCAGGGGTTGGAAAAAGATACTCCATGCAAATGGAAATCCGAAGAAAGCTGGAGTAGCAATACTCATATCAGATAAAATAGACTTTAAAATAAAGAATGTTACAAGAGACAAGGAAGGACACTACATAATGATCAAGGGGTCAATCCAATAAGAAGATATAACAATTATAAATATATATGCGCCCAACATAGGAGCACCTCAATACATAAGGCAACTGCTAACAGCTATAAAAGAGGAAATCGACAGTAACACCGTAATAGTGGGGGACTTTAACACCTCACTTACACCAGTGGACAGATCTTCCAAACAGAAAATTAATAAAGAAACAGAAGCATTAAATGACACAAAGACCAGATAGATTTAGTTCATATTTAAAGGACATTCCATCCGAAAACAACAGATTACACTTTCTTCTCAAGTGTGCACAGAACATTCTCCAGGATAGATCACATCTTGGGTCACAAGTCAAGCCTCAGTAAATTTAAGAAAATGGAAATCAAATCAAGCATCTTTTCTGACCACAGTGCTATGAGATTAGAAATCAATTACAGGGAAAAAAACGTAAAAAATGCAAACAAATGAAGGCTAAACAATACGTTACTAAATAACCAAGAGATCACTGAAGAAATCAAAGAGGAAATCAAAAAATACCTAGAGACAAATGACAATGAAAACACGATGATCCAAAACCTATGGATGCAGTAAAAGCAGTTCTAAGAGGGAAGTTTATAGCTATACAAGCCTACCTCAAGAAACAAGAAAAGTATCAAATAAACAATCTAACCTTACACCTAAAGGAACTAGAGAAAGAAGAAAAAACTAAACTCAAAGGTAGCAGAAGGAAAGAAATCATAAAGATCAGAGCGGAAATAAATGAAATAGAAACAAAGAAAACAATAGCAAAGATCAATAAAACTAAAAGCTGGTTCTTTGAGAAGATAAACAAAATTGATAAACCATTAGCCAGACTCATCAAGAAAAAGAGGGAGAGGACTCAAATCAATAAAATTAGATATGAAAAAGGAGAAGTTAAAACAGACACCACAGAAATACAAAGCATCCTAAGAGACTACTACAAGCAACTTTATGCCAATAAAATGGACAATGTGGAAGATATGGACACAGTCTTAGAAAGGTATAACCTTCAGACTGAACCAGGAAGAAATAGAAAATATGAACAGACCAATCACAAGTAATGAAATTGAAGCTGTGATTAAAAATCTTCCAACATGGGGCTTCCCTGGTGGCGCGGTGGTTGGGAGTCCCCCTGCCGATGCAGGGGACATGGGTTCGTGCCCTGGTCCGGAAGGATCCCACATGCCGCGGAGTGGCTGGGCCCGTGAGCCATGGCCGCTGAGCCTGCACGTCTGGAGCCTGTGCTCCGCAACGGGAGAGGCCACGGCAGTGGGAGGTCCATGTACCGCAAAAAAAAAAAAAAAAAAAAAAAATCTTCCAACAAACAAAAGTCCAGGACCAGATGGCTTTACAGGTGAATTCTATCAAACATTTAGAGAAGAGCTAACACCCACCCTTCTCAAACTCTTCCAAAAAATTTCAGAGGAAGGAACACTCCCAAACTCATTCTATGAGGCCACCATCACCGTGATACCAAAACCAGATAAAGATACTACAAAAAAAAAAAATTACAGACCAATATCACTGATGAATATAGATGCAAAAATCCTCAACAAATACTAGCGAACAGAATCCAACAACACATTAAAAGAATCATACACCATGATCAAGTGGGATTTATCTTAGGGATGCAAGGATTCTTCAACATATGCAAACCAATGAATGTGATACACTATACTAACAAATTGAAGAATAAAACCCGTATGATCATCTGAATAGATGCAGAAAAAGCTTTTGACAAAATTCAACACCCTTTTATTATAAAAACGCTCCAGAAAGTGGGCATAGAGGGAACCTACCTCAACATAATAAAGGCCATATATGACAAACCGAAAGCAAACATCAATCTCAATGGTGAAAAACTGAAAGCATTTCCTCTAAGATCAGGAAAAAGACAAGGATGTCCACTCTCACCACTATTATTCTACATAGTTTTGGAAGTCCTAGCCACAGCAATCAGAGAAGAAAAAGAAATAAAAGTAATGCAAATTGGACAAGAAAAAGTGAAACTGTCACTGTTTGCAGATGACATGATACTATACATAGACAATCCTAAAGATGCCACCAGAAAACTACTAGAGCTAATCAATGAATTTGGTAAAGTAGCAGGATACATAATTAATGCACAGAAATTCTTGCATTCCTATACATTAATGATGAAAAATCTGAAAGAGAAATTAAGGCAACTCTCCCATTTACCATTGCAACAAAAAGAGTAAAATAACTAGGAATAAACCTACCTAGGGAGACAAAACACCTGTATGCAAAAAAGTGTAAGACACTGATGAAAGGAATTAAAGATGATACCAACAGATGGAGAGATATACCATGATCTTGGATTGGATGAATCAATATTGTGAAAATGACTATACTATCCAAAGCAATCTACAGATTCATTGCAATCACTATCAAATTACCAGTGGCATTTTTTACAGAACTAGAACAAAAAATCTAAAAATTTGTATGGAGACACAAAAGACCCCGAATAGCCAAAACTGTCTTGATGGAAAAAAACAGAGCTGGAGGAATCAGATTCCCTGACTTCAGACTATACTACGAAGCTACAGTAATCAAGACAATATGGTACTGGCACAAAAACAGAAACATAGATCAATGGAACAATATAGAAAGCCAGAGATAAACCCACACACCTATGGTCAACTAATCTTGACAAAGGAGGCAAGGATATACAATAGAGAAAAGACAGTCTCTTCAATAAGTGGTGCTGGGAAAACCGGACAGCTTCTTGCAAAAGAATGAAATTAGAATATTCCCTAACACCATACACAAAAATAAACTCAAAGTGGATTGGAGACCTAAATGTAAGACCAGACACTATAAAACTGTTAGAGGAAAACATAGAACACTGTATGACTTAAATCACAGCAGGAGCTTTTTTGATCCACCTCTTAAAGTAATGGAAATCAAAACAAAAATAAACAAATGGGACCTAATGAAACTTCAAAGCTTTTGCACAGCAAAGGAAACCATAAACAAGACGAAAAGACAACCCTCAGAATGGGAGAAAATATTTGCAAATGAAGAAACTGACAAAGGATTAATCTCCAAAATTTACAAGCAGCTCATGCAGGTCAATATCAAAAAAAAACAAACAACCCAATCCAAAAATGGGCAGAAGACCTAAATAGACGTTTCTCCAAAGAAGATATACAGATTGCCAACAAACACATGAAAGAATGCTCAACATCATTAATCATTAGAGAAATGTAAATCAAAACTACAATGAGATAGCATCTCACACTGTTCAGAATGGCCATCATCAAAAAATCTGCAAACAATAAATGCTGGAGAAGGTGTGGAGCAAAGGAGACCCTCTTGCACTGTCGATGGGAATGTAAATTGATGCAGCCACTATGCAGAAGAGTATGGAGGTTCCTTAAAAAACTAAAAATAGAACTACCATATGACCCAGCAATCCCACTACTGGGCATATACCCTGAGAAAACCATAATTCAAAGAGTCATGTACCACAATGTTCATTGAACCTCTATTTACAAAAGCCAGGATATGGAAACAACCTAAGTGTCCATCAACAGATGAATGGATAAGGAAGATGTGGCACATATATACAATGGAATATTACTCAGCCATAAAAGGAAATGAAATTGAGTTATTTGTAGTGAGGTGGATGGACCTAGAGTCTGTCATACAGAGTGAAGTTAGTCAGAAAGAGAAAAACAAATACCATATGCTAACACATATATATGGAATCTAAAAAAAAAATTAAAAAATGAAAGGTCATGAAGGACCTAGGGGCAAGATGGGAATAAAGATACAGACCTACTAGAGAATGGACTTGAGGACACGGGGAGGGGGAAGAGTAAGCTGGGACAAAGTGAGAGTGTGGCATGGACTACCAAATGTAAAATAGATAGGTAGTGGGAAGCAGCTGCATAGCACAGGGAGATCAGCTCGATGCTTTGTGACCACCTAGAGGGATGGGATAGGGAGGGTGGGAGGGAGATGCAAGAGGGAAGAGATATGGGGATATATGTATACGTATAGCTCATTCACTTTGTTATACAGCAACAACTAACACAACAATGTAAAGCAATTATAGTCGAATAAAGATGTTAAAAAAAAAAAAAAAAAAGAAATAGGTCACCTAAATGTTCCCTTCCTGGACTGTAGGAATGCCTTGATAATTCCAGAAAGGGTTTGTCATAATGGCTTGGTTTTCTTCATTTTTCTTTAACCATTTCTTACCAGAAAAAATTCTTATGATTCAAATATTTTATAATTAGTTATAGTGTAATCTTGACATAGCTAACATTCCTCCACCTTGAAACAAACTCGCAAGGAAATAACTGTTTAAAAGAAATGGGCTTGATCAACTTTACTTCCCTACAAATGTAGAACCCATTTGCACTGGGAATTTTGGCAGCAATCTGCCTGATTTAAGTATATGTAAAAGAAAATTGAAAAATAATTTTATTTCTGATTATACATTTTAGAATTATTCCAGCATTTTTTTCTGAATTAGATTATGTCTCTGATGTCATTTGAGTTGAATTCAACCAGATTACACCCTGCTTCTCTATGGCATTTGTTCACTCAAGCATGGAGAGTCCTTTGAAGTCACCAGAGGCTGAACTCATAGAACTCTCTTTGCTGGAAGGGGTTTAAAAATGGAATGAATCCCATGTAGAAAGTCCAACAACTGACATAGGAGGCAAGCCTTCAAGTTTGTATTTCTTTCCCAGGCCTTTAAATTCTACTTACCATTAAAATGATCAAAAGGCAAATATTCCTGAAAAGGAGCCAATCCATTCCTCCAGTTCTCTCTTCCACAGGAACCCCAGTGAGATTTGATTTTAGTCTTAATCCTCTGGGTCCTGAATTTGGCTCTTCAGCAAGATGTGCTTCGAGATGCCCTTCTAGGAGGGGCTGGGAGATAACTCTGCTGTTCTCTGGGCAGAGGAATGAAGATGTTCTATAATGGCTCTGTTTCCCCACCCCGAGCTCCTGGGCTGGTCTGGAAGGCTGGCATTGCTTGGGCTCTGGGTCAGAGGATAGACACACCTTGATTCTTATTGCAATGAAACCCTTTGTTGGACACCAAAGAAAAATCTTACAGAGTGAGGACAAGATTTACAGGGAAGATACCCAATGAATAATAAATTACTCACAACATGAAAAATAATTTAAATGTTAGGGCCTGTCACCATGCTGAATAAAATTAGTAGGCTTCTTACTGCCAGCATTGTAAAAGCAAAATTACATATACTGACACACACACACACATGTCCACTACAGAACCAACTTCAAGGACTGACACTCTGAGCAGAGGACATTGTGAAAAGGCACCAAGCCTAAGTATGGTGTAGGGAGAAAGAATCATGAAATTCTCATCTCTTAATTCTGGTGATTCCTGCTTCCCTCCGTAAGAAGTCCTATAGTTGAGCTGCATTCTTCAATTTTAAAGATCTTCTAAAAATAAGGTTAAGACAAAGAAACTCTGATTTCACTAGTATATTTGTTTCCACATTTTAGCAACTTTTTTCCTCTATATACAGTCAAACCAGTGTGGTATAACATTAACTGAATTGTTTTAAGGTAACCACAATACAGTTCACTCCTCATGGCATTTCCACTGATAAAAAAGTACATAATATGGATGAGGAACACCTTTAAACCCTCAGAAATATATTTATTGAGAAGAAGCTGAAATTGGAAACCTGAGAATTTAAGGGGAAAAGACCAGAGCAGCATCTGTATATTTCTGAAAATCATTTTCCCTTTTTCATTTTTCTCTTCTCCTTTGTTTGTCTGGGTTTAGTATACGCATAGTTTTCTCATGAAAAAATTTCAGGCTGGCAGCAACACTCACAAACATAAAAAGGAAAGTGTAGTTAAATGTTCTCTAATTGCTAATAGGTATTGGTTGGAGAATTTTAAAGGGAGACCGCATCTTGCCTTCACTACCCCATCCCTGCAATTCAGAAACAAGGCAGGTCTATCCCTGGTCAGGGAATGTATTCCAAATAACACTTAGTTCCTCTAGAACCTTAGTTTAGCATTTTTGCAAGCATAGGAAAGAATCTAGGCAATTGGAGGGCTGGCATAGTATTCTAAAATGAAGAGAAATGAATTATATGTTAAAGATATTTATGGGACAGAGAGCAAGAAATTATACTTAAGCAATGGGAAAAAAATGAATTGTTATGAGGAGGCAGTATTTGGACATATCTGCCTAAGCCAAACCATATATTTGGGGATATCTGCCCAATTCAAAAATGTATACGCTGACCTGATAAATCATGTATATGGTCCACGTTTTAAAATACATTTTTGGGTGGTCCTCCAGATTGTCTAGAACTAATACACATACATTCATGGAGTGGATATTAACCCACTATTTCATTGTATGCTAGATTAGTCTTTAAACCAAGAGTTATGGAAACCTACACTTGAATAAATAAGCATTTAAAACATTCCCTTGTAACTGTTTATAGCCAACTGAGCTTCCATCCTTCTTTGTTTTCATGAATTTTTCTGCAGAGGTTTGAAATGTGACAACTGTATCTACTATAAAAATTTTCTTTTATAGCTAGGTCAGAAAAGCATTAAATTATTTTTACTCTTTGAGATATATCCTCTATCAATGGTGCCAGTGAGCTTTGGGCTTTTGGAATGCACAGCATTTTCCCTTTGTTTTTGTATATATCGAAGGTACAGATGTTGCTACTGCTTGAGATGATTGCCAAGAGAAAGGGTGAAGTGAGGGGGTTCTCTCCAATCCAGCCTCCCAAGGACCTTTTCATTGGCTATAACTGCACTGTGGCCTTGTTTTTATTTTTATTTTTTAAAAATTTTATATATTTATTTTTTTAGCATCTTTATTGGAGTATAACTGCTTTACAATGGTGTGTTAGTTTCTGCTTTATAACAAAGTAAATCAGCTCTACATACACATATATCCCCATATCTCTTCCCTCTTGAGTTTCCCTCCCTCCCATTGTACAAAACATTTGACTTAGTTTCGAATAAAGAAGGATGATGAGAATTTGCACTGTATCAGTGAGTGGGGATATTCCTTGGCTAACTGAGTATTTTTCTATCCCTAGAAACACACCACTAACAGCTCTGGAGATGGTTTGTGTCTTGTGGAAATGTAATGTGCAATACTGCTTAAGATTTGAATTACAGAAACATAGGAGGAGAAAATAAAGTGTCCCAAATAAATGGAATTTCAGGCTTAAAAAAATGTATGGCTGACACCCTCTTTCTGTGTGCTACCCAGTTTACCATGGCCCATGTACATAAAATTCTTTCTGGTGTCTGCCTCAAAAGGAGAATATGAGAGGATGGTAGAGAGCATACAGGAGCTTCACTGTTTCCAGTACTATGCACTGGGCCAAGAGGCAGGAATAAATGTGGGAGATCTTTGATTGCAATGGGAGTCACTGCAGAAAAGTAGAGAATGGGAGAAGCCAGCAGGGATTTATAGTCCATAGTGGATTTATGGTTCTGAACAATGGGTGAGTCAGAGCTTAAGAAGGAACTAGGGGATCAGGGAGAAGTCTGTAGCTATCACGATGGTTTTATTTCCATAACAACTTCCAAGCAAGCTCTGAGGCAACCTCTAATAGTGTGTTATACTAACATCATAATATGGAAAATTGTCCATTGTTTAGCCAGTTAAAGAAATTTGTTTTTATTTTAGTTAATGTTAAATTAGAATAATTTAATTTGCCTAAGAGAATTAATGAAACAGGTCTAGATCCCTATTGTTATTGTTTTTCACAAGGGGAAAATTATACTTTTCCCTTGCTGTGTCATATGGAGATATTTTACAAGGGTTTGCCCCCCTTTGTTTATATCATGCTTGGTTGATTTCTTCTGAAATATAAAATTTTCTATCTATCTAAATTGCTATTCACTGGGTGAATTTCAAAGAAAAGAAACAACAATCAGTAGAAATAAGGGCTATATCATTTAGATGATTCCTCCAGATTTCCCCATTTATAACTCCTGATTTCAGTGCTCCCCAGAATTTGCTGGAGATTACTCTCATGAGCAGATTTAAAAGATTCTGCAATAACTCCTATGACCTTATTTGGACTTACTTTTTTGGGAGAGTTGAGGAGATTATCTCAAAGTAGAATCCTCAAAGAATTTTAGTTAGTGAAATCCTTTTCTAGGCAAAGCACATGGTTTCGAGCTTAGATAGATAAACAGCAACTACTTCTGTTTCTCTTGTGAGGTACCAGCCATGAATGACACAGAGCATGAAATATTAATGCTTAAAGATACCCTAGAGATTATTTATCCAATCTGTACCCTCTTCCTTCTCTTGTCTCGATGTTACAGTATAGCCCAGAGAGGCTGAAAATTTAATTAGTACTATGAAGAGGGCAAGAATTCTACCTCCTGATTTATAGTCAATTTATATATATACCAAGCCACTTTTCAGTATTGGATAGATATGTGAAGGCAAAATGGAAAAGAGTGGACAGTTGAACGTTATTATTAAAAAATAAAACCTTTCTATACTGGAGAGTTGACCAAACTATTGAGTTTAACAGCTGACTCTGCAAGCGGAAATTTTCAATTTAAGTTTGCCCTATTATTTATGTTTGAAATCAAACCAATTTGATTTCATTTGCTCATATGAAAGTGAACATTGAATTTCAGGGGTGCTCTTGATATTTAATTATTGTTCTTGTGTTTCTGTAATATTGTCTCATCCTGCTTCCAAAGTTGTAGGACATTTTCATTCCAAACGTCATACCCACCTAACACCTAACACTTTAACACGTATTAAAAAAAAATAATGCCACAGAGAACAGCTAATTCAATACATTCCAGTACAAATTCTTTTTGAAAAAAAAAAAGAAAAAGAAATCTCTACAGGCAAAGATATTATGAAAATGGTGTCAGGACAAAGTTTTACATCAAATTATCACAGTTTAGGGTTACTGGTGGATATTCTTTAAGTATCTAAGGGCAGCTTAATCTCTTGAAAACAGGTGTTAGAGGAAAGAAAATTTTAAAAATATTTATGGTCCCAAACTATGTCAAATGCTACAGGCAAGGAGGTTCTAGAGTTGACTCAGGCAAAAGGGTTTTCATTAGCATGGGCCTGGAGGGATGGAAAATAGGTAAACAAAGCTGCCTCGGTCCTGACCTAGAGTAGTTACTGTGAATACATGTCTGTTCACCTTGAGATGATGGCATTGAAGATAAACAACCTGTCTCCTCATTAAATCCAGTTTATGTATGGCAACAAGGGTGATGGCAAACCAGGTTATTTAGTGGGTGTTAGAAATCATGGAATTAAACATCAGTTTCCTGAAGAGTTATGCTAATAACATAAGGATGATGTTAGTTTACACCCTAAAATCATACTTACCCACAGACAGAAGCGCCTTGTTGGTTCTCTGGGACTTCATGCCCTTGGTGTGGGATGTATTCCAAATAAGGGCAGAATGAGTAGCGTGGCTTCTAGCTCTGTATTAATTAAAGTGCATTACTTACATACTTACTGCATACTTACTACCTACTCATTCCCCAAAATGTCACTGTAGTTCACCCTCGACTCCTGATCATGACATCAGTGGCAGCGGTTCCACAATGTGGTAATTACTTAGATGTCACTCTGGCTACTTTGATGACACTGGCAGTGTCCTTCTCTGGCAAAGTTGTAAGGTATATATATATGTATAGTATATATATAGTTTGCTTTCGGTGTAGTTATGCATCTAGCAGACTCTGAATGGGATCTGGGCTCAGGTTGTTTTGGAAGAAATCCAGATATAGGAAGGTCAAAAGTTAGGCAGTGTTTTTAGAAATATATTTCTTGGGCCACTTGCAAAATCGTATGGTCCAGTACATAACAAGAGCAGATTTCTCGGCCCCAGATTTACTGAATCAGAATCTCTGGAGGCGGGAACTAGAATTATTTATTCTCAACAAGCTTTCTAGGTAATTCTAGAGTTGCAGGCTGAAGTTTAAGAGCTACTGAGCCAGGGTAATTAACCTGGGCCTATGGGTAACCCGAAACGGCAGCAGGTAAACATGGACATTTTTCTAACATGGTAAGATTAGCGCCTCTTCATGGGAGGGAAGCGGTACTGGCTATTAGTGTTTCTTTTTATGTGTAAAGCTTGCTTCCTTTTTCCTTTTTCCCATTGTGTTACTGAGGTCTTAATTATAGATTTATAAACTTCTTATGTAAGGGAAATTAACTTCTGTCATATGCATTGCAATTATTTTTACTTATTTTTTTCTCTTTTAAGTTTGTTTTGGATTTTTTAAAAATTTTGCAGTTGAGAGTGATTATATTTTTACATAGAATAGGCTGTTAGAAACCATCCTGCTATCTCTTAGTACCCTATTGCTGCTGTAATAAGTTATCACAAACAGTGACTGAAAACTACACAAATTCATAATCTTACATCTCTGATGGTCAGAAGTTCAAAATGAGTCTCATGGGGCTAAAATAATGGTGTCAGCAGGGCTGCAATTCTAGAGGCTCTGGAGAAGAATTGTTTCCTTGCCTCTTCCAGCTTCCAGTAGATGCCTTCAATTCTTTGGTTCATGGCCCCCTTCCAGCAATCCTATCATCTTCGCCTCTTTTCTCATATCTCCTTTATATCAGTATATGCACACAATTTCCCTGGGGCGTATACAAGGAGCAGAATTTCTGGGTCATAAGTTAATTTTCTTTAACTTGTTTTCCCAAGTGACTATACTGACCTGGGCTGAGTTCCCATCATCAGTTTCAGAGAGTTTGCTTTGCTCGCCCACACAGAAAGCAAAAGCATTGTCAGACTCAAACTTTATCCAATTTGCAGGGTGGGTACCTGTTATCGCCTATGAATTTCTCTCATTGTTGTTGAGTTTAATATCTTTGCCTATGTTTATTGTCCGTTTGGATTTTTTTCTTTTGTTAAAGGCATATTGAAGATTTTTTCCCCCATTTTTAATCAGATTGTGCCTCTTAAAAAATTGATTTGTTGTTTTTTACATTACACATCTTGTGTGTCATTGTTGGATATATGTATTGCAAGTATTTTTCACTCATTCTGTGGCTTGGCTTTTTACTTTTTAAGAAGATATAATGTATAGAAATTTTTATTTTTGAAATTGTCAAGTTTATCAGTCTTTTATGGTTAGTGCTCTTGTGTCTTAAGAAAGCTTTTCACACACTTATAAAATATTGCCTTTCAAAGTTAAGTTCCTAAATCATCTGGAGATGATTTTTGTAAATGTTATGGGATCGATTTCATCTTTATTTTTTATATGTGTACCTTAATGTCCAGACACTTCATTAAAAAGAGACTGCTTTCTGCACTGCTTTCTGTAGTACCAATTATAATAAATCTGAGAGTGTGCATAAAATATATAATATACAGACAAAAATTTAAATAAATAAAATATTGAAAAATAATAGTGTGCATAAAAGTGTGTATCTGTTTTTAAGCTCTGTCTCTCCCTCTTTTTCCTTTTGCCTATTCATCTATTCTTATGTTAGTGCTAAGCTGTTTTAATTGCATAACTTTGTTCTATTCAAGAGTGTTTTGGCTGTTCTTGGCCAATAGCATTTCCTGTATATTTTAGAACCAAGTGTTTCACAAACAAGCTGCAATTTTGATTAGGCTTGTATAATATTTTAACAGAAATTAGAAAGAATTGTCAAAATTTCAATTTTGAGTCATTTATTGGAGTACCACAAACAAGGAGATTTCTTTATATTTTTAGGTTTTATTTAATGAAGTTTTATTTTTTCATTGTTAAGGTCTTACAGAGACCTTTTAAAGGTTATTCCTTGGTAGTAGTATAATAATATAATGATATATTTTCTTTAATTACAATTTCTAACGTTTTCTTGCATATAGAAGTGCAGTTGATTTTGGCATTCTGCCATTTGTATCCAGCAATTTTGCTAAACCCTTATTTTTAATTTGAATGATATATCTGAAGAGTCTTTTGGATTTTTAACTACACAATCATTTAATCTGACAATAATGATAGTTTTGTTTCTTTTTTTCCAATCATCCCCATAACCTTTCCCCCCTACTTTTGTACCATCAGCAAAATATTAAACAAAACTTTGATAGTGAACATCACTATTTTATTTCTCTATTTCACAGAGAAATCTTTTAATTTTGTACCATTAAGTATGATATTTATTTGGGGGATTTTATAGATAGTCTGTATAAAGTTAAGAAAGTCTTCTCTACTCATAATTTACTACGAGCATATGTTTTACTAAACATGTCCTATATGTTGGGAAGATTATATAATTTTTCTCACTTAATTTGTTTCTGTGGTGTATTACATGGATTGAATTTTCTAATGTTAACCCAGCCTTGTGTTTTCAGTTATAAACCCAGATTTGGTCATCATCATTTTGATATAGTACTAGATTTAGTTTGTGAATGTTCTGTTTAGGAATTTTCCACCTAAGTTCATGAGTGAAATTGGCATATAGTTTTCCTGTCTTACGCTAATCTTGTTGAATTTTTTGGTCAAAGTTATGCTAGCCTTCTTAAATGAGTTGAGGATTGTGATGTTTTATTCTCTTATCTAGAAGAGTTGTATTAGATTGAAATTATTTCCTCCCTGAGTGTTTGGTTCTTAAGACAGTTTGAGTAAATTGTACTTTTTACTATGAATTTCTCCATTTTATTTAAATCTTCTAATTGATTTGCAACGTGTTGTTTATAATAGCCTCTTATTATTTTCCTAATATCTGTGGAATCTATAGTTAAGTCCTATTTTAAAGAATTCTTGATATTTTAAATCTGTGCATTCTCTTTTGTTTTGATCTAGTATAGTATACTAGGTATATGAACTTTATTGGATTTTTATTTGATAGTACATGCCTGATGATTTCAATATATGAAGTGTTTTAAGGTGCTTTTCTGCATTCTGTTGTTTCTGCTGGTTTTTACTCATGAAGTTTAGTTGGATTGTCCCTGGGTTACCTTGAATGTGCTATAGTATTCTCTTTCTTCCTTCCTCATGTCTATGGGGTCAGGAAGTAAAGATGACATCTTTAAGGAGTCTGTCTTTCAGCTTTGACTCACCTACTGACCAGTGATATGGAACGGATTTCCTATAAGAATGTTCTCTGACAATTCTATAACTTGCCTACATCACTGAATCTTGAAAGACTGTGTCATTTACTTTTAGAGAAATCTGCCCTCCACAGGAGATCTGGAGGAATATTAACTACCTCTAGAACTTCCTAGTTTTGGTCCACATTTCAGTGTACTTAGCAGACATTGCGTGTGTGTGTGTGTTTGCTTTTTGAAGGTGGATTGTTATGTTCAACTATTATTTTATTTATTGTTATTTTATTTCATAAAGTTGAGTAGAGTAAAAATATCTTGACTCAACTATCATTAATTGGAAATCTTCATTGTCTTCATTTTTATCACATTTGTTAGTTTTTATTGTATAGAAGTTAAAATATCTTTTTATTTTATTTATTTAAGGTGTCTTATCTCTAATTAGAGCATCTTGTTTGTCAAGCGTGTAGAATTATCTATTTACAGTTAAGATCAATGTGCTATGCCAGTGTGGCATATTGAAATGAATAAAGATTTAGATATGGTTCAAATTCCAGGAATTTCACTAACTGGGTTTGTTTCCATGAGTGAGTTAATTTATTTCTGTAAATAGCAAATTCCTTATCTATTTTCTTCCCTGGAAGATTTTGGGGCATTAAATTAGATACATTTTAATAGAAAAAACTAGCATACAGTGCATTCTCTTTGAGTAGTATTCTTTCTTTCATAATTTATAGAGTGTATATATCTTTAACAGACTTGCCATTTATTAAAACCTCTGGCATTAGGTGTAGATATAAGTTATTTTTTCTATATACTAGTATTCAGCTTTTACTGTTAGTCATTAAATATGATTTTCTTATTGTTTGCTACTGTAGTTTATAACAAATTAATTTCTGACAATTTTGCATCTGTGTTTAAAATTTTATTCTATTTAATTGATTTTAATCCTCATTTTGGTTTTAATAATTTTTAAAATACATTATATATCTTAAAAAATATGGCTTATTATCCTTACTTTGCAAATAAGAATGTTTTAGAAGGAAAGCTTTTGGGTTGTTAGTGATGAGTGTTGCAAAGAGAAGTCCAGCCAGTCACCCAAATGGGACATATTAATTTCTTAACTTGCCCTGAGTTCCCCATTGCATGGTTTACATCTGAGTTTTCTAGGCTCACATTTATTTTTGTCTTTATATTGAAAAGAGTTAAGTTTTCCTGGTTACTGATGCTCAATAATCATGTTTATAGATGATTTATAAAGTAAATATTAATTTATGAGTTTGCAGTGGGGGAGATTTTTCCATGGTGGAATAACTGTAAAGTTAATATTTTCTCTCCAGATGCCCTCTACTTGCCCTAGCCAGCAAGGTACCAACCCCCAAATTGTTTATTGATCATGAATAGAGAGCAAAGATGTATAGATATTTTGACATGCCCTTCATCTAAGCTGCAGGGCTGTCTAGTAAAATATTCTTCCCCTGTGAGAAGGAATGTGAAAAGGTCTGAACTTACATATATTTGATTTCATCTATCAGGTGATAGTTGTTATGATTTGTTTATCTCATAGGGTCCTGGAAGCACTTTTCTATTGCTACCATGATCGTTGTCATTTGAAGAAAGCTACATTCTCGTTCCAATATTTTTGGACTCATTTTTCAAATATTTGAAAAATATTTAGTTATATTTGGAAATAAACTATTTTTCTGTAGTTAACCATTTAATTCTAACTACATACTAGTAAGGTCTAAATTTTTATATATCTAGTCTTTTTTAAGACATTTGGTAAAGGTACATTTTACAGTCTAACAAAATTAAATTATATTGTCCCTCATTTTAAAGAGGCATCATTATGCCAAAGAGTAACTTCGAAAGGGAAGTTCTATTGGGAATGGCTGGAATTTGAGAAGCACTATGATGTAATCTAGGGGCTCAGTGCTCACATAGAACGCCAAGGCAAGAATGGATTTTAGAAGAACTGAGGCATGAATGGATTGCATTTATTCATGTATCCAGCAAATAATTTTTCAGTTTCTGCTTGTCACTACGTTGACCTCTCTGCATCATACATGAATTCAAAATTTTTTATTTAATTTCTTCCATATTCAAATCATGACAATAGAATTTTTGAGGTACCTTTTTCAATTTTTGCAATAATATGTCTTAGAAACAGAGTGAACTGTATTGTTGTTATTAGAAATAAGCTGTTAAAGTGTTTGGGCTATGTATACAAAAAATAATGACTTTGACTCATAGCCCTTGTTTTTTGGCACTAAATAGACATCAAACCCAATTATCTATCAAGGTCACTCCTAAATGTGTAACAGTAAAGCTAAGTCATGTGTTATAGGAGAACGATTATATGTCTAAACACTTTACAGGGAGAAGAATCTAATTAATATAAATGATATAATATCATAAAGGTACAAATTAATGACAAGGGGAACCCGAAGACATTCTTATTTTATACCATTGGGTTTCGGTATCCAATCTATCGATCCATTCTTATTTACAGTGGAATGTTCAAGAAAGGCCTGTCAAATCAGAAAATTCTGAGGTTCCATGTCACGTACTTCATCAGAGAATGCTCTGTAGAGCATACCAGTGGTTGTAACAAATCCTTTCGGTACCGTCTCCATATTTTGCCCTTATCACTTCAGTGTCCACATGCCCGATTTCTAACGGCCAGCTCCTGTGTTTCTTCCTTTCGTTGGCTCCATAGCCACTTTACCCACCTGTGCAGCAAGCACAGGGAATTCTATGCCCAGGGACGGTCCTTAATTACCAACTGATGGTAGCCATTGTCTGAATACAGAATCACCTTCATTTCTGGGACGATTTAGCTCTATGGTGCAAGTACCTTACCAGCTCCTAGGAAGGGTTTTCCCTTCCCAGGAGGGCTGAGCTTCAGTTGTCCATGGTGGTCACTGGCTTTTAATGGCTGCTTCCCCTTCCCTCTTTCGTCTCCCCATTTACTACCAGTGGTTTCTTCACCTCCATCCTTTCCCCCCAGATTGTGCTCACATCCTGTCTCAGAGTCTATTTCTGCGTGAATCCAACTGAACATGTGATCAAAACCACCTGAGAAACCTGGGTGAGTAATTTATCAAGCAGAAACTGGCATACATTTTGAAAGAGATATCTATTAATTTGAATGCAGCAAAGTATTTTCCTTTGAAAAATGTGACCAATTACATTCTGGGTCCAACCAGATATGAACTTTGATAAGAACTGGAGCCTGATATTTTGAGCAATTGCGGAAAAGTTCTTGAGGCAGGGGCTTTCCTCCCTAGGTTTTATATAATGAGGATGGCTGGGACCACACAGGCACAGAGCAGACCGGGATATCCCAAGTTTGGCATAATTAAGCTTTGTTTGTAAAATTAGGAAAAGTAAGTCTCCCAGGGTCAGCTGGAGTTTGTCTTATTTGAACACAAGTACATGCCCAGAAACTGGCATCTGTTTCAAACTTTTTAGTCAATTTAATATTCTCCATTTGTATTTATTATGCTTGAGTTCTTTCAAGTGAGATTTTTATATATTATAAAAAGAATGAGATCTTTTATGTTTTATTTTTTGGCCACAGCGTGTGGCATGTGGGATCTTAGTTCCCCCCGATCAGGGATCGAACTCACGCCCCCTGCATCAGAAGGCGAAGTCTTAACCACTGGACCGCCAAGGAAGTCCCTATAGTAAGATTTTAATTTAATCTATTGCTCAGTGTCCTTTTTCCAATTTCTTTTTGCATGTTGCTATTAAACTATCTAGGGCTTTTGGTTTATTTTTGTCACTTGTTTTGCTACCAAACTGTATGGTCAAACCAGGTAATAGGACTCTCTCATAAGAGAGCTAGCAACAGTAATCTTTTAAAAATACAATTCTGAGCAGAGCATTCCTCTGCCCAAGCTTTCCAGTGGCTCTCCATTTCACTGAGAATGTCAGAATTCTTACAATGACTTGCAAGGTTGAACTCCATCTCATCCCTTGTTACTTCTCGGACTTCATTTCTTATTGCTTTCCTTCTTTCACTGCTACATGCAGGTCTCCTTCTTCTCCCTTGAATACCCCAAGCAAATGCCTACCTCAGAATTTTTGCAGTTTTGTAGTCCCCTCTCCTGAAGTGCCCTGTACCCAGATAGCCACATGGCTTGTTCCTGAATGTTCTTCAGGCGTCTGCTCAAATATTGCCTTATAACTAACTCTGCCTCAATTACCTTATATAAAAGAGTATCCCTCCCACCCTGTACTCCCTAGCCTAAGTTGCCCTGCTTTTTCTCTTGACCATTTATTGCCATCTAACATATTATACACTTACTTGTTCATTGTCAGAACCCCCGCCCCATCTAGAACGTAAACTCCATGAGGAGCTTTGTTCACTACCATATCATCACTGCTTGGCAAAACTATTAGGCATTTAATAACCATCTGTGGAATGAATCAATGAATGAATCAATGAATTAACAATTTGGACAAGGAAAGAATTTATGAGGAAATAATACTTAATGATACCTAAATGATGAAAGGATGCAACCATATGAAAATGAGGAGGGAAATGTTCCATGCAGAGTGAATACCAGTTGCAAAGGCCAAAGTATTTCCTCAATCCATTTCCCCTCACGTTCTCTATTATAACTATTATAGTCCAAGCCACCATTGTCTTCCCACCATCATCCTTTATGCCAGATCAGGCAGGTCCCTGTAGGCTGTTCTAAGACATGCAATGAAAATCCATTGAAATTCTTAAAATCGGGGATTGACTTAATCTAACTTATATTTTAGAAGGCCACATAGGCTCATCTGTAGAAAATTGTTTAAATGAGTCCAGTATGGAAGTAGAGAGGCTACTTAAGAGGCAGTTCTGGTAGGGTGGCCGATGGGGATGGAAACTATTTAATGGGTTGAGATATATTCTGGTTATAAAATCAACAGGGCTTACTAATGGATTAAATGTGAGGGGTGAGGGAAAGGATAAAAGTCAAAGGACTACTTAGATTCTGGGTTGAGCAGTGGGTCAATGTAGTCATATTTACTGGGATGAGGGATATTAGAGGATAAATTATAAGCTTTAATCCCAAACAGTTAAAAAGGGGCTTGGATGAGTTATCATAGAGATAATGTAGAGTGTTAACAGGAGAGGTCTTGGGACAAACTTTAGGGGAACACTACCATTTAAAGATTGGGTAGTTGGGGAATAAACAAAAAATAATGAGAGAGAGAGTGGCCAATGAAACATAATCAATATCCCTAGAGGATGGTGTTATAAAAGCCACGAAAGAAGAATGTTTCAAGGAAGAGAGAACAGTCACTGTTTTCAGATTCTTTATAACAAATAAGAAAGGACAGAACAGAAAAGTAGGCCTTGTATTTGGTGTTGTATAGGTCTTAGACAAATTTGACAAGGGCCATTCTAATGGGCTGATGGGTGAATGTTGTAGTGTCATGGGACATGGTAAAGATAGGAAAGCACGTGTACATGAGTCTTAGGAAATTTGGTGAAATAAACAAAGAAAAAATGAGACAGTAGCCACAGGGAAGGGTGCTGATGGAAATATTCTGGGGTAGGGGAGAGAGAGAGAGAGGGAGATACAGAGAGATAGGCAGAGGCAGAGGGAGAGGGAGAGAGAGAGAGAGAGAGCGAGAATAGGAAAGAGAGTGTTAAGGAAGGAGCAAAGTCCTTGAGCTTAAATGGGGAATTGTCTTTTTATATGAGTAGGACACTAACTCGATTGCAATACGGTGGGGGAATAATATGGGTGTAACAGGTGTCTGTGCAGGTTTGGCAGAAGAAGATGACTTTTATTTTCTCAGTGAACAATAGGATTAGGTCATCAACTGAGAATAAGGAGGGAAGAGGAGGTGTGGGAGGGTTGAGGACAGAGACAGTATGGAATAGTAATCTGGTGTAATGAGATGAGAAGTCTCTCACAGAATCAGCTAGGATTAGGGAAGCATGTGATGTTAACCTGAGATCTGAAATCGAGTATTTAAAATGAAAAAAGTCAACTCACTTGAATCATTTGTTTAGCTGTTTGTGTGCAGACAGAAATGCGGGGGTAAAAGATTTGGGATATGAAAGGGGGAGCAGGGCAAGGAGGTAGAAGGTATGCTTCAAGAGGTGACAGTTGGACTCATGAAGTTTGATTAGACAAGGAGGGAGGTGAAGCTGACAGATACTGAGAAAGCGGTGGGAGTCCAAAGAATGGAAGCTTTGATGAAGTGGAGGAATTGCAGCAATCGGAATTCATAAGCAAGTGAGCTGGAAGGATAGGAGGAAGTGAAACTGAGGCATCCAAGGTCCTGCCATGCTGGGTTATGACAAAGAAGCAAGTGACTGAGGTGGCTGGGGGAATGGAGGCGTAAGAGCTGAGAATATGGGATGCTGAGTGCCTCGTCCATGGAGGTGGAGAGGCCACAGAAGACTGTGAGCCAGAATACAAGAGTCTTTAGTAAAAGTGGGACATTATTAAGAGGTCAGGAAATGGCACAAGGAGAAGAGTGGGAGGGGGATATAAGCAGATCGCATGTGTCTGAAAAGGGGAAGGTTTTGTGCACGACGAAGATGATAATGTTCTGAAGGTGGCATTGGAGAGTACAAAGGAGATGCACCCCAATAAAGAGGAAAGTGTTTGATTTTAAAAGCAAATAAGAAGAAAAGCCATTTCAAAGAAATAAAGTGCTGGTGTAAACAAAAATTAGAATATGAAAGAGAAAAATATGAAAGCATAAAGATGCTAAAAGTATCAAATAAAAGCTTAAAATGCACGTTATTGATCATTTACTTATTGCATGAGGCTGCTTAATGCTGTGTTCTGACATTTACTAAGCAGTACTCTGGAGAGCAGGCTCCCCAGTAAACATGAGAAAAAACGATTTAGGAAACAGAAAATGAAAAACCTTAACAGTGTGAAAATAAAATAATGATCTCTATGGACTGAAAATAATAACTAGATTTGATAATCTCTAATTATTCCTTATATTCTAAGACCCATCCCCACCTTGCAATTCAGAAAAGGTAATGAAGGCATATTAAGCATTTTATTGCTGTAAACATAACTCTTTAGAAATTACAGACCAACTTAAAGTAGCCAACAGATGACCAAACAAGGAACTAACACCCAAATAATCCAAGAGTTTTTATACTGAAACTTGAAGGAAAGCACCTTGTTGTAAACATCACCCAAGATGAATATTAAAGTCTAAAAATACTCGTAAAATAGCGAAAGAAAAATAGGTTAGACTAAGTACAGCTTGATGACAGTGTTTAGTAATTCAAATATAACTAGATGGAGGAATATGGACACCTAAACAATAGATTATTCATTGTTTTAAAATTATTTGATGGAGAACAGGTTGATCCATTTATGCTTTTGTCCTAACATGAATTGAATAATCTGGAACTGGAAGACAGATTCTGTTTCATGGATACTAATAATCTATATGGACCGGTGTATTCTAGTGCAATGTGAAATAGGTCTTACAAACACCAGAAGTCCCCTCAAAGGTTGGAATTGATTAAATAGGCATGGGGAAATGTGGCAATACTTTCAAAAGTTTGTTTTGGGCTTCAAATGTCTTTCTGAAAAAGCCGGGGCCATTTTAGCCGAGATTATAACACCTTTAAACTCTTGCTAAAGTCGAAGGCTGTCATATGTGTTATACACTGGCTGACATTCAAATGTTGGTATAAATTCAGAAATGAATTGTGTCTATAACTAGAAACATCCAGTCAGAGTGAATATGTAATTTTTGAAGCGATATAATTAAAATTCTGTCAGAAAATTATACATTGAATGAACATTATGAGGCTAAAAACTTTATATACAAATGTAGAACAGATGTCCAGATGAAGCCCTAGAAATAACCTGAAATAGATACTTTTTCTGTAAATTTTTCAGAGCAAATACATTTACATCAGTCAACATACAGAGAGGCTAATAATATGTAGTAGATGTATTTGGAATTCAATGTCAAAATTAGCTCAAGATGGTATTTTGGTTGATATTAAATAATGAAGTATTTATAATACACTAATTTTTGCCTCTAAGGACTACCTCTTTGGAAAGGGAGATGTTTTATAAATATTAAACGCTTTGTTTTCAAACTATATACACATAACAATTAAATCACTCTTTTTTCCTTCTCTTTTGTTAGGAGCAAGTTGATCTGAGACTCAGCTTTCATTATGGGTTTGAATTATAACTATTCACTTATAAAATAATTTTCATATCTTTACGTCTATGGAATGACGTAAAGTATGTGAGTTAAAGCGTCTAAAGAGAAGGATTAAATTCTTCCTAAAGGTTGTTCATTAAAAACAATTACATGCCTTTAAATGACTGTTAGAATGGTTGCTGTCTTAAAAAGGTAATTTTAAAATTTAGGGATAAAGAGTTAGAACATCAATGTGTAAACATGAAAAAAAGAGTCTGATTTGAAAGTATCTTCCTAGAAAGACTGATGACTAATACTGCCATTTTTTTTCCCTTGTATCTCCCATGGTTTTATGTAACTAATGGATCTTAATAACGATAGTTATTAAGGATGGTTGCTCTGGCATTTGTCAGACAATCTAAAAAACATTTCTGGAAGATATCAGGAGTCTTAAGAAAACACTTCTGATGATATGTCATATCAAAGTGACAAATACTAACAATTAATAATTATTTCTGGGCTTCCCTGGTGGCGCAGTGGTTGAGAGTCCGCCTTCCGATGCAGGGGACACGGGTACACGCCCCGATCCGGGAGGATCCCACATGCCGCGGAGCGGCTGGGCCCGTGAGCCATGGCCGCTGAGCCTGCACGTCCGGAGCCTGTGCTCCGCAACGGGAGAGGCCACAACAGTGAGAGGGCCGCGTACCGCAAAAAAAAAAAATTACTATTATTATTATTTTTTTTATTTCTTCAAACTCCTGGACCCAGACATACTCAAGTATATTTCAATAAGTAGCTTTTGACTTTATTTCTGTAAAGATTACCCATTATTAATGGAACCTCCAAATGGGAGAAAGAAATTAAAAAAAGACTCCCTGTGAATGATTCTATTTACACCTCTGCATTTTGGCATGCTACAGGCTATCAAAATTTTACATAGTGTACAGAGTTAAAATAAGATGTGTATTGTGGCTTTGAAAATATTGACATCATCTGCTATAACATAGAGGGAAATAGCTCTGGGTAAAAATAATTCACTCGCCATACCCCTTTGACAAGTGTTGGAAGTCCAATAACTATTCTTTGATCTTGTAACACTCTGGGAAATTTGAGTAACTGGGGAGACTAATCCTTAAAATATTTTTGCCATATCCAGTTTCACATTAGTGAGCAAATATTAACATTGAATTTAGAAAAGAGAAAAAAATTCCTCTACCATACAATAGTAAATTTACCTCTAAGAATGCTTTGATTCTATTTAGAGATTTTAATCAGGTAACACTATGTAGCAAATTCATAGAAATGACTCATCATAAATAGGACATTATTAAATTTTGAAGTTAGAAAAGTATACTATATAATTTAGAAACTATCTATAAATTGGAGCATATATAATCCAAGAGCTTATTGACAAATCAAATCAGGAAAGTAAAATTTAGGTTAGTGAGAAAATTCGGTTAGGAGGTGGGATAGAGTAAGGAAATTGGATTGTCTAGTACAATTTCATTCCCATTAACACAATGTCATAAACTCTGTTAAAAGTTCCTAGCTGATCTCTTCAAAATAGCAGCAGAGGGTTATTTTAAAAAGTACTAAACTCAATTAAAACTAATAGTATGGTATTATTTAGTGAACAATTCTAACTTCCCCCATTAAATATTTTACATGTGCTAAAAACTTTTTTTAGATCCCCTTAAAAAATTTCCCCAAAGCGTAACTATACTGCAGGCTTTTTTTCACAGCTCAGTCTAAGTCAATTATTTTATCTTAGGAGAGGTGTAATAAAGAGCTGTATATAAATGAATAACACTTACTAAAAACACAATCTGAAAATACAATGCGATTCCCGTCTACTTCTTTGGAAGGTAATTTACCATGTCAGGTGTGACTTGCTTCAGCCTGAGAAGTATACTTGGCAGGTTTTCCTTTATTAAGTCAGAGTCACAGTGGTAAAGGGAAAAATGCGTGTGATATCCTGCAACTTCACCAGTATGCAATATGCGTCAATATTGCATCTACCACTAGACACAAACTAGAATCAGAGAAGTCCTTGACTCCATAGGAATTATAGCTGAAGCCCCATCTCAAGATCTAGACTCAGACGATGCCAGTTCACTCCCAATCAATCTCACTATGTTGCCACCCTCTTATGGAATTTCCCTCCCAGGAAACATTTCCTAATTTGAAGTTTGTTTCATCTGGTGCAGTTATTAAGGTGGGAGTGCTTGGTGGCTTGTGGACTTGGCCGAGTAGCCATTTTTTTTCTTTAATGGTTAACCCTGGTCTAAATATGTGATTGGATTTTTATTTATATTATCTGCAAAATTGACAAGGCATTTGGGGCATATTTCAAATTCTTCCCACATACTTGAGCACATATTGCATGTTTAGTTTTATTTAAATATCGCCTGAGCTACATGGCAATTCAAAACAGAGCAAGGAGAACGATGCCAATTGCCATCTTAAGGCCAGTGCTTTTACGTGACCAAGTTTTATTTATTCCATGTGCTGGAGATACACTACAGGCCACACAAAACCCAAGAAGACCCTACAGGCCATCCAGGCACAAAGAAGACCCTGTCTCAAGTTTTAGTTCACGGTCATGATTCTGTTAGTATGACCATAAGAAAAAAGTCTACAAATGCTCAGGAGAGCTCTTGCCCAACAGCACTATTTCCATATATTTTTCTCACTGAGGTGTCTCACCTTGTTCCACAATTTTCTTAGCACCTGGTTGTGCATCAAAAATCACACTGTTAGTTTTTGGGTGGTGGGAATTAAACCTAAATCACAATTACTGAGAAAAAGCGTGCTGGGGTCCTGGCTACTTGGTATATTGTCCTGTACTGTACGTTGTGATTCGACTTCGGGCTGTGATAGGGGGGGCAGATCCTAGGGTATTGCTAAAGTGATGCTCAGAGGAGCCCCTCAAGTGGCCAATGGTGGATGTGCCCCCGATGCTGCTACTCAGGCCCCCACCCCCTCCCAGGCTGCTCAGCCCAATGCCAGCACCACTGCCCACCAGGCCACTGCTGCCTATGCCACTGCCTACACCTAGCCCAGCTGGGCCACTAATGCCAGTCATGCCGGAGCCTGAAACTACCTTCTCTGTCATAACCACATTGTGGGTGTTTGATAAATTGGGGTGCACACTCAGATTGCCCACTAGGCCGGAAGTTGGCTGGATTACTCTTTCTGTCACTACTACATTTGAAGACTCTCTAGGATCAGGGATGGTCAAAGTGGAGGGCAGGCTTGAACCAGGTGTTATTACCCTTTCTGTCACTATAACATTTGACCCATCTCTGAAGTCAGGCATCTCTAACATCCCATGCAGATTGGCACCAGAGATTGGGCCGACCACCCTCTCTGTCACCACCACGTTTGATGCATGTCGGTTATCATGAACGTGGACAGAGGGCCTCAGAGTCCCCAAGGTGGTGTAAGACTCAGTTAAAGTGACATTACCATAGCCCAGAGGATCAGGAATAGGATGCTGTACCCCAGGTCCCGAGGGGTAGTTACTCTCAGAAATGGTGGTGGTGGTGCCGAAATGTGGGGAGGTGTGTGGGTGTCCACTACCAATGGGCTCTGTTCCCTGCAGAGGGCAGATCGGTTCAGTGCTGTCAGGTGACCAAGAGGGATCAGGGTCTGGATATGGTTCTACTCCTTTTCCCAGGCTGATATCTGCCAACTTCTTAAATTTAGGCCCCAGTGTATCCAAAAAGCTGTCATCCAAGTCTTCTCCAATGAAGCTACAACAACCCACAGAGCCCGCAGGGGAACCTACACCTTCAATATCATATATGAGCAAACAGTCATTGGATGGGCGTGCTTCGTCTTCATCTGCATAAGCATACGCTTTCTGAATTTGTAGAAGAAAGAGAAAATGAAATGATGAATACATTTTTAACAGTAATAGAGGTCTTTATCATTATTTTTTTCCAGAGCTTTACCAAAAAAAATATATAAAACAAAATTCTAACATCTTCTAGAGACTCTTTAGAAGTTATTATGTAATTACTTGAAAGAATTTGGTTAGGAATTATTTTAACTGTAATTTGGATAATACATTTTGATATTTATTTAGAGGGACTTCTTCATCTTAGTGCACTTGGGACACAAAAGCACAAAAGGAATCACGTGAATGATTTTGCAACCAAGTTAGAAGGAGGTATACTTAAAAACATGGAACTTAAAGTATACCAAAATTGTGTATTTTTTTGGATTTGTTTAAATTAGGTAGTTCATAGTTGATTTGGGTTCATTCAGAATTGTGCTTTTCTTCCTTCAGATGAAGTGAATATGGTGGTTCCATGAAGATTTATTTCAGTGTGGCTTTTTCAGCAAAATAACAGGAAAGTTTGACTCTGGGTCTGTGCCACTTTTGGCTTCAGAATTGAAGGTGACCAAAGACAGTTCTTAAAAATAGAATCTCCTCCAATTCAAAGTGAAAGCTCACAGACGTGTGTACTTTTATTGCATCTCTTTTGTTTGTAATGTTGGATTGCAAACTTTCAGGTTAAGCAGAAATACCTTTATTAGCAAACCAACTCATTGTGCCATTTCAATTCAAAAATAGTTTTTGAGTCCTTACTGTTTGGCAGACACTCTCTTAGGAAGTTGGCAATAAAGTAATGAACAAAACCAGATAAAGTCCCTCTCTCACAGGGCTTACAGTTCAGTAGGATGAGCCAGACAACACATAAACGTATTTGTTAGGAGGAGCAGAGTAAAGGAGTAGAGAGGGATAGGGTTGCTCTTTCAGACAGAGAGTTCAGGGACAGCATCTCATAAAGTGATGGTTGTTCAGAGACTAAAGTCACGGGGACAGTAAAGCAGAGAGAGTGTTCTGGGCAGAAGGAGATACAAGTGCAAAAGTTGTGAGGCAGAAATGGAACGTTTCATGAAAATGATATTCATTTGTAGGGACATGGATAGGAAGTATACCTATGGATTTCAGCAACTGTCCCCTTATTATTTGCTGCTATTTGGAAGGCTTTTACTACTAGTTCAGTTCAAAATATCAGCCACCCTCTCATTAGGAGAGTTAATGACTGTATTTTAGGCCCGTGTGTAGAAGGACATAAATGTATCAGAGACAGTATCAGAGGTAGGAAATATCTGAAGGTTTAAGTATCACATGGGGTAGAACCACGGGAAATTCTGTCTCTACCTGAAGATGGCAAAATTAATTCTCTCTGGTTCTTAGAATGTCCTGGAAATGTACTACGGCTCTTGGACCCACCCTTATTGCATGTTTACTCTGTGCTTGGAACTGAGCCAGGTACTGGCAACATAATGTAGAGCCCATGCAGACGAGGCACTAAAAACGGTGGTGGACATGTAACCAACAGATTTTAGCAATGGTATGTTCTATAAAATGTACAAACAAAGTACTACAGAGATACACGTAAAGAAACATCAACGCTATTTTGGATGAGAGGATTCACAGTAAAAACTTCAGAAAGGCAGGGGTGTTTGAACCGGATAGAAAGATGAGTGTGGGTTTGTGAGAGAGAAGATCAGGTAAAAGCATTCCAGGATGAGCACAGCATAAGCAAAGACATGGAGGGCAGTAGACCAGTGTGAACAAGGCAAAGGGGCTTGGCAAGCAGGGTGGCTGGTAAGGAATAATTGGAGATGTCAGGGTGCGAGGGAAGAGGTCAATTGGTTAATTGCTGTGTGAAGGAGATGGACTTCACGCCACAGACAAAACAGAGCTGGGAGCCACTGGTTGTTTTAAAGTGGGGGAGTAAAGTGCTCAAGTCAGAGTTTGAGAAATACTATTCAGCAGGAATATAGATTGTCAGGTGTAAAGACCAGAGGCTGGGAACCTAGTTAGGAAACACGCACCAAAGCCCTGTTGGGAAATAGTGGTGGCCTGGGGTAGAGATCTGGGTGCAGGATGGAAAGGAAGGCATGGGGATAGAGAGCTTACCTGGCAGAAGTAACTTTCCATGAAGTTCATATTCAGCCCTCCTTCTCTACAGTCCCTCACAGAACTTCTTAATGTTCCAGAATATTCTTGACATATCTTAGGTTGTCCTGATGTTTTAACTCCATCCACCAGTTCCAATGCTGTCGTTCTTTCTCCTCCTCCAAGATCTTGCATTTTTCTGCCATGATACTCATTTGTGTAAACCCCTAAAAGTGTTGATCAAATTAAATTTTACTTTCTCCTGTAAACTGTTTTTTCTCTAGCGTATTGTAAACTAAAAATTAGTAACTTACTGTAATGTATAGTTTCTCCATTTAAGTACACAGTTGTGAGTGAGCAAAGAAATAAAATGAAGGTAATACAGGACTTCCCTGGTGGCACAGTGGTTAGGAATCTGCCTGCCAATGCAGGGGACACAGATTCGATCCCTGGTCCAGGAAGGAGCAACTAAGCCAGTGCGCCACAACTACTGAGCCCGCATTCCACAACTACTGAAGCCCACATGCCTAGAGCCTGTGCTCTGCAACAAGAGAAGCCACCAAAATGAGAAGCCCGGGCACCGCAACAAAGAGTAGCCCCTGCTCGCCACAACTAAAGCCCGCGCACGAAAGGGTGCAACGAAGACCCAATGCAGCCAAAAATAAATAAATAAATAAATAAAAATGAAGGTAATACATAAAGAAAGGAGATGCAAATATGATATTGAGTTCAAAATAATATTATTAATCAATTTGTTAATTCAGTAATTATTTGAGATACTACTATATGTTGTGCTGGGATCGGGGGCTCCAGAGAGGTTATAAAACCCTATCTATGCCTTAGAGAGTTTGATTTCAAATTGGGGGAAAATACCCAAATTCTAAAACTTAAGAAAAAAAACAGTATAAGAATACTCAATGTATTATTAGAAGCACAGGGCCTCCAGGGCATTCAGAGAAGAGGCCATGGCTATGGTGAGGGGATAGGTTTGCATGAAGACTCTGGGATTTGCACTTGATTGTGAGGGGTGAGTAGAAGCCTGTTACAAAATTCCAGGCAGGTGAGATAAAAGGATGGCCCAGACTATGGAAGTGCCATGGACAGAGAAAGTGTTGACAATGGGGTAGGTGTCCTATGGCTTTCATATTTTGAAGATCTTGAGTTTAGGTATAGTGTTTCATACTTCTTGCTCTGGTGCCTCTCACTGTGCTTTGTTCAAGGTTTGTAGACTTAATGAGAGAATAAATGCATAAATAAATCCTGGTGGATTTGAGGATTTGACAAGTCTTGAGAACTGACTGAGTGTCAATGAATAGGGAGATAAGGGAGTCAAAAATGAGTTTCTGCTTTTTAGGTGGAGGGTGTTGGGGTCATTAACAATAATGGACACCTCAGGGGGAGAAATAAGTTTACAGACTAGCATCTCCAGTCTTCTGAATGTGGTCCAGTTCTATAAGTCATAAACATTCCTATGTCTTTTACATTTTGAAGAGTTCAAAGTGGAAAAGTCATGATCACAAGTTTGAAAAAGACTGAATGAAAAATAAGAGAATCAATAATATTTATTTACCTTGAAATAAGGCAAGACAGTACAATTATTTTCAAAGATATGAGTTTTTAAAATTTATTCCTCTTTTTCTTAGACTGATTTTGTGAATTGTGGAGGCAGATGCTAGCCTCAATAAATGAGCATACGTCTATTTAATAGGGCTGTACTTTAATTCAAATTGCTCTATTAGACAAAAAAATCTCAGCCAAAATTGACTTCTGGTTACAATTCAGTACTTCTCTCCTATTTATAGAAATCCTAATCAGGTCATCTCTTGTGTACTCTCTGATGATTGAAGAAGATTTAAAAAAATGCAACCTAAAAGAATAATAAGTATTGTAGGTTTTTCTTTATCATTTAATTTGCAAATTAGTCATTTAAAAAAGAATGATGGGAACAATTGTAAAGATAAGACAATTGAGAAATGGTAAGGTATGCAAAGACAGAGAATAGAGTTCCTCGCTAGTCATTTGAACTATGAAAACTTAAAAAAAATTTTTCTTACCTGAGTTGTCAATGCACTCAATAGTATCTGCATTATTGGGTGGTATTTGTGGTGCACCGATATTGGTCAAATCCTAAAGGACAGGAAACATTTTCCCATTTGTAATGATTCTTTTCTTTCAATAATTATACACTGGGTTTGTTCTCAAATTACCTCAGATTTTCTAAAAGGATACTGAAAGTAATCTGAACCTCATTTAGAAAGGCTTCCCCGGTTACTGTCATCTAATTTTGATGTACCTTTCTCTTCGTTTTCCCCATCGGCTATCCCAGAACAAATAACAACCTAGACTGTTAGTGAGCACTTACCACAAGTTTGGGCTGCGGTCCTTCCACCGCCCATGAATGCATTGCTCCATCCGTACATTCGGTAACAGGCTTAAAGCTGGCCCTATAACCAGGGACACCTCCACAGTCACAAAACATCAACAAAAGTGGGACCACTGATGGTGAAAAGATAGGAATATTGCAATTAGCAGTGGGACCATATTAAAACAAAACAACCTGCTTTTATGATTAAATTTGAACCCCTAATATAACTCCATTTGATTCTAACATTATTATGAAAGTTTCAGAAAACAAGCTGAATAATGGTGAGATACCAAAATCAATGTGAGCCTCAGACCGCAATCAATTTTTACTTGTTATATAGTATTCAGATTACAGATCATATTATACTATTAAAGCAGATGAGTCTTTTCCCTGTCATTACTTAGGAAAATATTAAAGGAAAAATATTCCTCAGAGACTGTAGCATCTGGCTCATCGCCACACTAATTTCTATCATCATCCAAGGCAATGTTAAAGACCACCTGAAGAATCCATTGGATATTATACCCTCATGTCTAGCTCCTTGACTAGGTCCACTCTAGTGACCATACAATGTGGTCTATCTCTAAATGCTTCCATGCATGGTACTTCCTTTTCATTATCTAAGTATTGTTGTGAGGTAAGTTTTATTATTTCACAGTTGGCCAAAGCAAGGCTCAGAAAACTTGGGTAAACTTTGAAGGACTCAGACAATTGAATTTAGAAGCTGGAGTTTAATTTTTCATCTATTTTGCTCTCCTTTCCTTAGGCTGTGCAGCTTTGGCACAGCATGAAATCCCTTCAAGGTCTAGCCCCTGCCTATCTTTCTAGACTCGACTCTCACCATGCTCTCGAGTACATCCTTTATTTCTTCTATGCTGGAGTCCTTTATTTCAGTTACTTGCACTCTCATTCTTTTGGGATTTTGCACATGGATTTTTTTTCTTCTTATATTCTGTTCCCCTTTTCTTGTCCACTAGGCTACCTCCTATTCATCTGTTAAAACCCAACTCAGAGTTTACTTTCTCTATGTAGCCTTTTCTGATTGTTTCAGTCAGTTATTTCTGACTGTCTTCTTCACTCAAATAGCAATTTGAACCTGTCTGTTATGGTACTTTCCTATTACACTGAGATTCAAAGCAAAAAAGTTTTTATCCTCCACTGCACTCTAAGGGGTCAAGTTGTTTGATGTTTTTTTTCATGTCATAAACCCAACACCAAACATAGAAATTTCTTGATAATTGCACAAAATAAGGATTTGTAAAATATATGTCATCAAAGGATCAGAAAACTTGTTTCCTCTCCACAATTTTTTAGGGGGCACATAAAAACAGGACTGTTAAAGTACTTACATCCTAGGATCAAGAATCCCATGATGAGTAGTCCAATGCCAGCAGGACCAAAATATACATTATCCTCTTTTATTAGATGAAAAGCAGTGGTGCCACCTACACCAAAAGTATTTGTGCTAACAATGCCAACGTTTTTGTTGGCATCAGTGGTAACATCTGAGGAAGTAAGGCCACTTGTGCTAGTACTGGTATTATTATCATTAGACGGTGCAACATCTTCCCTGGAATCACTTTCAAGTTTAATAATAATTGTACCAGTAGAAGTTTTTTGAAGAGCATCTGTAACAAGGTTTAAAATGAAAGAAATATTTTATACATTTAGCGTAATAATTGTTGGACAATACAAAACTATTTTCTCTTTGCATCAGTACTTATTTCAATGTGTTTATTCCCACCAATTCAGTAACTCCGCATATTGTCTCTTGTCTGTGACTCAGTTTTTAAATCAAACCATTATGAATAAATATTAGTGCTTGAGAAAAACTGTCCTATGTGTTGAGAAACATACACAGTAAGCACCACATTATGTATTGGTCAGCAGTGTGTCATTAGCCACTGTGGAGACATTTCTAGACTATGTGTTGCACACTTCTCCATGTATTAGACTAGATTTTGCTTGCTGTTTTACTGTCTTTCATCTTCAGTTCTTGTCTTTTTTCCTTTGATGGGCTGACAAAACCAACAGACTTTGGGCAGATTGGTCAGTCATTTGTATAAAAATCTCCTACTGATAAAGTAGCATATCCTCAAACTCACAACCAACAGTTCAAACAACTCATAGGAGAGGGAATTTGGCACTATTGGGGGAGGGGAATCTTCATATCAATAAAATGAAGCACTTTTGTTTCACAAGCAGATACTCCAAATTTGCTTTTTTCTTATCCTTCAAAGTTTCAGTAAATTATTGTGTTTGTTGACGAAACACAGGAGGAGAGACATCTGATTTGTTTCAACTTAATGGTTCCACAATTGCTGTTGGCTTCAGCAAGTTACTATTATTGTTATTATTATTTCTACTATATAGATGTAAGCGCTGTTGTTAGACTTTGTCCATTGATGTCACTCTAGAATCTGGCACAATGGCTGACGTTTGGTTAGAATTCGATACTTAGTTTCTGGATAAATGAATAAAGATATCCCTGGAAGTACATAACAGAGATAGCTTTACATATAGTCTATCTGATATCAAAGCCCAAGCCCTTTCAGCCCAGCTATGCTGATTCTATTGTTACTGTTTTGTTGGAATACAACAATTCTATTGTACTGTTACTGTTTTTGTTATTTTTATTATTATCATCAGATCTAATGTTTATCCCCAGAAGGTGGTATTTTTTAATGACAAAGGGAATGCTCCCTATTTGCCATCAGCCTACAGTTTAGTAAATTAAAGTTCCAATTTCTCTTTCATGTGTCCAATTAAGCTTGATGTTGGATGTAAGAAAAGGAGTAAACTAGCAATTGCTTAAGACAATTTCAGCACTGAAATAAACTTTATATGTAGATGGAATAAACATTTCGATTTGTAATAAACATTTTAAAAACTACATTTATTTTGACTGATTGTGGAGAAGACCAGCATAATTTGGTAAAAATTCTGAATTGTTGAATGACTTTAAAGAAATGCTGTTTTATTTCTTTTAAACTTGTGAAGTGGAAATTGTCAATCCCTTCTTAGGACAATTGAAAGAAAAAGAGGAAGAAAGGGAGAGAAGGAGGAAGAAGGGAGGAAGAGAAACTGAAGTAGCAAATATTGCTTAGAATTAGCCTCGAGGAACTTCCCTCCTAGTGATCAGCCTAATTTAATTTTGTTGGTTTTGAAAAGTAATATAAGCATGCTAATTCCAAATTGTTTACACAAAATTGTACATCAACTTTCCAAGGATCATGTAAAGTTAAGTTAACTTGGCTTTGGGTCTGTTTGAAAATAATTTTACAGTAAAATTAAAAATTTTCTATTACTGACATTAATACGAACTAACATTTATTTTATATATATATATATATATATATATATTTTTTTTTTTTTTTTTTTTTTTTTTTTTTTTTTGCGGTACGTGGGCCTCTCACTGTTGTGGCCTCTCCCGTTGCGGAGCACAGGCTCCGGATGCGCAGGCTCAGCGGCCATGGCTCATGGGTCTAGCCGCTCCGCGGCATGTGGGATCTTCCCGGACCGGGGCACGAACTCGTGTCCCCTACATCGGCAGGAGGACTCTCAACCACTGCGCCACCAGGGAAGCCCAACTAATGTTTATTGAATGTCAGCACTCGTCTAGTGCTTTATATGTAGTAACTCCTTAAGTACTTCTAAATCCATAATGTTATTGGCCCATTTTATGGAAGAGAAAACTGAGGGATAGATGGGTTAAATAACTTCTCTAAAATCTTAGAGCTAGTAAATGATGGTACGAGATACCAATCCAGTCTAACTCCAGAGCTCACGGTCTTAACCCTAAATTATAATGCCTCTTGTATCATTCAGGATTTGATTGTATAATACCCAATATGATAACTTTTGTTGGAAAAAGGGTTACTTCAAAAGACAGTAATTAAAATTTTAGTTTCTGAATGTATATATAACTTCCAGTAGACGGGAAAAAATTAAATTGATTTCTTACCATCTATAGATAGAATTGTTCCTTCGTATTTTCCCCCAAGTATTTCATATTGTTGAACAGTAACTTTATTTCTCAAAATAATGATGCCCGTTTTTGAGCCAATAGCGATTAGGCCCGCTGGATTACTTCCCATTTCATATCTGTATTTGAAAGACAATGGTACAAATTAATGTTAGCTATCTAAAGGCAGGGGGTAGAGAAAGAGAGATTTTGATTTTAAACCATGTTTCCAGCCAGTAATTGTAACTCCTGGATATAATTTTCAATTATTGGAGACTTTATTTTGGGGGGGGGCAGTTTCAGCCCCCATCCATTCAGAAATGGATGAAGATTTAAATTTAAGAAAAAAGAATTACTGAGCAGCCACTTGTGATGGAATGTCTATTACATCTAGCCCACTTAGATGTACGAATAACCCTCTGACGCCTGCAGTCTCATTTTCATTTGACTTTGGTAGCATCAGAACTGTCCTGGACAGCCCAGATGCTGCAACTTCCTGGGCTGCTGCTAATTCTAAACTATTCTCTTACCAAAGAAGTTACTTCTTCAGCAGCTTGGCTTTCATCCCTTCCCTATTTCCACTCCCCTTTCCACATACATAGTGAATATACAGGACTTCTTGTGGATTCCAAACTCTGTCCTTGTCTCATGCCTCTATCCTATTCTCTATTCTCTTTCTCTTCTCATCTTTGACTTTGAAGTTTTCCTTCTCATTTATATGTTCGTTAGACAAACATTGGTTAGATAGCTCTCTGTGTCAGGCATTGTGCTAAACTCAGGAAATAGAACTTGGAAAGCAGTCAGATAGGGGTGTGGTCTTCCCTCAGTGAACTCACATCTGTGGAGTACAAGAGAGCTTATCAGTAATGGCGGTGCAGTGTGATAAGAGCTATGACTGAAATACTCACATGGAGTGAGAGGAACACACAGAAAGAACTTTTAAAACTCATTTGTGAGGTCTTTCCACTCCACCATTATTCCTGATCACAGGCACATTTGCAAAATACGTGTGCACATATACACACAGATTTTTATTGATCAAGTAGAAACACTCGGATACGTAGAGTTTAAAAACAAAACTACACAGCTTAATTTTTCCTCAATGTAACCAATTTTTCATATCAAGGTTATCGTTGACCAATATTACGTGCTGATTAAAGAGAGAAAGTATCTGAAATGCGTTAACTAAATCTAATTGATTTCAATCTGGGCAAATTTGCAATGGTAAAATCAATCCATCAAATTTTCCAAGGGGAATAACCATGATATGTAGTAATCAGCTAACTGGTCAATAAAATATATAAACACAGGAGCATCAAACTTTCCAGATAAAATATTTTCACATTTTAAACCTTCACATTTTTCCATCTTACATTTTGTGCAAATTTTTATATTTTCTTAAGTTAAACAGTCTAAATTAGGTAACAATTCCCCAATTAGTATGCTTTATGATTGAATTTCAAAAATAGTGACAAATATTTTAATTCAGATACTTTCTAAAAAGAACATATTTACTTAAGTTCAATATGTGGTGAAAATTAGTTGGAAAATGTCAGTCTTACCTAACAGTGGTTGAAGGTAGACCTGTGTCCAGATCAGTAGCTATAAAGTCTCCCAATTGATAGTTTTGTCCCATCTCACTAGTTACTACGAATGTCTTTGAACCTGGACGGAACACTGAGCCTTCAACTACGTTTAACACAGTCACAGAGACTGCAGTTGCTGTGAGTTTATATTGAGACTTAATTGATTGATGAAATTCAACTTTATTTCTAACACCAAGACTAAGTTGAAGATTCTTCGTAGCTTCATAATCTAGGGCCTAGAAAATACATATTGAAATAGTTTTACTATAAGGGGAAAAAACATTCTAAAGGAAAGAGATATTCTTTGATAATAGGCAAAAAAATTCTTACATCTTTTTCTTTAATTAAATATAAATACATATAAATACACACTCTATTCTTACTTTATATTCAATTCAATACAAACACATGAAAATACAGTAAGAAAAAGTCCAATTGTCTTAGATCTTTTGTTGAAAAAGTTGAAAATGTATGAGTTCTAATTGTCCACCAAACTAAAAAACTTAAAATAATACAGGTGGTCAAATCCATGCATTTTGTAATGCAAAGAGAGTTTATGTTAAATGCTATCATTTCAGGTTTCTCAGAAAATAGCTCTATTTATTAGGAAGAATGGGCCAAGTATATCATAGGTTCAATCATTTGACTGATTTTATCCATAAAGAACTATGTACAAGAAATTTTACAATGTATATGTGACTTCTTTCAATAAATCAAATAATAGAATGTATATAAATAATAAAAAGAAATCCATATTTTATTCAACATATCCTGGAAAAATTCACTTTATATTATAAAATTATCAAGTAGTCATTTTCATTATGAAAGACGGTGTCAAAATCCACTACTCATAAAATCCACAACTATGCATTATGCCTATAAATACCAACTATATTTTTTAAAATTTTCATATAACAGTAGTTTAGATGACCATCGATTCACACACTGAGCTCTCTACTTAGCTAAAATTTTCAGTCTTTGCTCTAATATTAGCTTTATTTGCAACTCCAAGAATGGCTATAAAATTATGTATACATATACATCACACACACGTATTACATATATATGTATAATCCTAACAAAAGAATTAATATATGATGTCATGTCTGGGAGAAAAATGAACATTATTCCCATTTTACAGACAGAGATATTGAGGCCAGATAGATCAATTAATTTTCTAAAGTAATATCATAGTTTGGGGTGAAATAGATTAGGACTCAGTTTCCCCAGCAGGGAAACCTAGATAGTGTAGTGGAAAGAATGTGAACTTAATAGCTAGAGAAGCCTAGGTTTGAATGTCAGCTGTCCCACTTACTAGTGATGAGAACAGAGCAGGTTACAAACTCTCTCTGAACCTCAGTGTATTTATTTATAACGTGGGCATATAACCTATTTTACAGGGATGCTGTAGAGAATAAACTAAATCATCCGCACACTGCCTCAGTGAATGGAAGCTGTAGGCATGGTGACACTTTATGAAGACATATGAGACAAATGATCACACATTCCTATGGGGACAGAATTCCTTAGGAGTTTATTTCCCAGAGCAATTCTGAAGGAAGAAAACAGTTAAAAAGAGATTACATTTTACCATGAGGAATACATATTGCATGCATCACGTACAATCCATGCACAGCTATTGCAGATTTTAAAAAATAGACTGACAAGTCTTGTAGCACAGGGTGAAATCTTCACTATCAGCTCCCTAGGAGTCAGACATTTTTCCCCCTCGAATCTCAGAGAAAATTCTACTGCAGGTAAATGTGGTGGATCGGTAATGTAGAGGGGACACAGGAGAACTGTGTTGACTTGGGCCAAATCTCTATGACTTGGACCAAGTCTCTAGTATACTTATGTCTGTAATAAGCCTGGGTCAGCTGCAGAAGTGAGATGAGAATGTGATAATCCTACAATTACAGTAATTTAATTTTAATTCTGTGAAAACACACTGGATGAACTAACAACTTTTAATTTATGTGATGAATGTTATTAATGAATAATAATTGATGTACAGTGTTGACAGGGACACTTTTTTTTAGGCAATGTTTAATCTGCTTCAAAAAATATTCTTCAAATGTGTAAAACAAAACCTTAAGGATTAATCGTACTTTGTTGTAAGCATAAAATAAGATTTGTGTTTAAAAATGTATGATCTGTGAGGGAATATTGTATTGCTAGAAAAGAGTTTCAAGTAAAAGTTCAATGCCTGTCTTTATGAAATTATATAAGCAGAAAAACTCTCTATAAAAAAGCTCTATATCATGTATAATTCTAAAACACAGTAATTTTTATTCTTTCACCCACTCAAGTTTGTGAAATGTTAACATCATTTTAAGATTAACACTTTGAAAAAAACCAAGAAAACAAAATATTTAGGATAATTATTCCATACCTTAATAACCTTTAACGTTCCCACATTTGTTCTTTCATTCATTTCTATTTCAAACCAATTTCCCTCATTTCCAGAGATAAAGAAAATGACTGCCATCCAGTTAGCTGAGAACTCCTCATCCAAATCAATTATTCTAATCTGGAGCAAATTTGAATTTAGAACATTTTCTTCAATACTTATGGAATACTGAAACAAGAAGTAAAAAATTTTAGCACAAACTATGTGAGAAATAGAACTATATTAGTTTTATATAGAATGTTTATAGTTATTCATGATATAGGAAAGAGATCTATGTTTGTGGTCTCACTTTTCATTGTTCACATAGGGGTTTTTTCATATGTATTACGTAGACAAACATGAGATGAAATATTTGTGTACATTTGGGTTGTGTGTGACTAAAGATAACATGTACGTATATAAATAGAATTGTTTGAACAAATTTTAGAAGGTAATGAACCTAAAGTTGTTGTTAAATTCAAGGACTAATACTTACTGATGACTGTTCCATGTATGGGAAGTTATCATTGACATCGAGGATTTTAATGCTGCATTCACACTCTGCTGCCATACCATCTGCCCCACCATCGCGGTCTGAGCCTCTTACAACTAGAGAGTACTGGCCATATTGCTAAAAATACACACAACAAACAATACCACAGTTGATGTAGACAGTTTTTATTTTGTCTCATACAAGGATCTTTTAAAATGTTGGATCAACATTTACATAAATCTATGATGAAGATAGAGGTAACACAGAATATTGAAAATTCGAAAATCTCACATGAATCAATATGAAGTTGCCACTTCTATTCCCAAAAATTCTTATTCAGCATCATTTAAAAGAAGCAAAAATTTTAAAAGACATCATTCCTTATTATATGTTGAAAAAGTTCATAAAGGGTGAAGAAGAACAAAATGATCAGGAGGGGAGAGATTAAGATTTACTAAGAATTTATGGAATTAAAATTCTGTACCCCAAATTATCAACCCCTGAAGAATAAAGAGATAGCAAATGGTTTGCATTTTTTGGGGGGTGGCAGTACAGTTATTGATGATCTGTTTTCTTGATTCTACACAAAGGTACTTAAATTTTTAGAAGCTGGTAAAAGCCATGAAGCCTTTCCCAGACACATGCATATATGCATCCTCACTCAAAGTTGTGGATATAATTTTAGAGGATTCATAGTTAGAGACGTCTTGAGGGTTCTCCACAAATGCCAGGTTAAGACTATCTGCTCTGAGAAAAAGGGAGAGGGCTCAAATCAATAAGATTGGAAATGAAAAAGGAGAAGCTATAAAGGACACCACAGAAATACAAAGGATCATTAGAGAAAACTACAAGCAACAGTATGCCAATAAAATGGACAACCTGGAAGAAATGGACAAATTCTTAGAAAGGTACAATCTCCCAAGACTGAACCAGGAAGAAATAGAAAATATGAACAGACCAATCACAAGTACTAAAATTGAAACTGTGATTAAAAAACTCCCAACGAACAAAAGTCTAGGACCAGATGCCTTTGCAGGCAAGTTCTATCAAACATTTAGAGAAGAGTTAACATGGATTTCTTCTTCTGAAACTATTCCAAAAAATTGCAGAGGAAGGAATACTCCCAAACTCACTCTATGAGGCCACCATCACCCTGATACCAAAATCAGACACAATTTCCACAAAAAAAGAAAACTACAGGCCGATATCACTGATGAAAATAGATGCAAAAATCCTCAACAAAATAACGAGCAAACAGAATCCAACAATACATTAAAAGGATCATACACCGTGATCAAGTGGGATTTGTCCCAGTGAGGCAAGGATTTTTCAATATCCGCAAATCAATCATTGTGATACACCACATCAACAAACTGAAGAATAAAAACCATATGATCATCTTAATAGATGCAGAAAAAGCTTTTGACAAAATTCAACATCGATTTATGATAAAAACTCCCCAGAAAGTGAGCATAGACGGAACCAACCTCAACATAATAAAGGCCATATATAACAAACTCACAGCCAACATCGTTCTCAGTGGTGAAAAACTGAAACCATTTCCACTAAGATGAGGAACAAGACAAGGTTGCCCAATCTCACCACGGTTATTCAACATAGTTTTGGAAGTTTTAGCCACAGCAATCAGAGAAGAAAAAGATATAAAAGGAATCCAAATTGGAAAAGAAGAAGTAAAGCTGTCATTGTTTGCAGATGACATGATACTATACATAGAGAATCCTAAAGATGCTACCAGAAAACTACTAGAGCTAATCAATGAATTTGGTAGAGTAGCAGGATACAAAATTAATGCACAGAAATCTCTTGCATTCCTATACACTAATGATGAAAAATCTGAAAGTGAAATTAAGAAAACACTCCCATTTACCAAATATCTAGGAATAAAATATATAGGAATAAACCTACCTAAGGAGACAAAAGACCTGTATGCAGAAAATTAAAAGACACTGATGAAAGAAATTAAAATAGATGGAGAGATATACCATGTTCTTGGATTGGAAGAATCAGCATTGTGAAAATGACTATACTACCCAAAGCAATCTACAGATTCAATGCAATCCCTATCAAACTACCACTGGCATTTTTCACAGAACTAGAACAAAAAATTTCACAATGTGTATGGAAACACAAAAGACCCCGAATAGCCAAAGCAATCTTGAGAAAGAAAAACAGAGCTGGAGGAATCAGACTCCCTGACTTCAGACTATACTACAAAGCTACAGTAATCAAGACAGTATGGTACTGGCACAAAAACAGAAATATAGATCAATGGAAGAGGATAGAAAGCTCAGAGATAAACCCACATGCATATGGTTACCTTATCTTTGATAAAGGAGGCAAGAATATACAATGGAGAAAAAACAGCCTCTTTAATAAGCGGTGCTGGGAAAACTGGACAGCCACATGTAAAAGAATGAAATTAGAATACTCCCTAATACCATACACAAAAATAAACTCAAAATGGATTAAAGACCTAAATGTAAGGCCCGACACCATCAAACTCTTAGAGAACATAGGCAGAACACTCTATGACATATATCACAGCAAAATCCTTTTGACCCACATCCTAGAGAAATGGAAATAAAAACAAAAATAAACAAATGAGACCTAATGAAACCTCAAAGCTTTTGCACAGCAAAGGAAACCATAAATAAGAGGAAAAGACAACCTTCAGAATGGGAGAAAATATTTGCAAATGAAGCAATTGACAAAGGATTAATCTCCAAAACATACAAGCAACTCATGCAGCTCAATATCAAAAAAACAAACAATCCAATCCAAAAATGGGCAGAAGACCTAAATAGACATTTCTCCAAAGAAGATATACAGATTTCCGAAAGGCACATGAAAAGATGCTCAACATCGCTAATTATTAGAGAAAGGCAAATCAAAACTACAGTGAGATATCACCTCACACCAGCCAGAATGGCCATCATCAAAAATCTACAAACAGTAAATGCTGGAGAGGGTGTGGAGTAAAGGGAACCCTCTTACACTGTTGGTGGGAATGTAAATTGGTACAGCCACTCTGGAGAAAAGTATGGAGGTTCCTTTAGAAACTAAAAATAGAGCTACCATATGATCAGCAATCCTACTTCTGGGCATATATCTGGAGAAAAACATGGTTCGAAAGCATACATGCACCCCAATGTTCATTGCAGTACTGTTTACAATAGATGAAAGCAACCTAAATGTCCATCGACAGATGAATGGATAAAGAAGATGTGTTACATACATACAATGGATATTAGCCATTAAAAAGAGTGAAACACTGCCAGTTGCAAGAACATGGATGTACCTGAAGATTATCATACTAAGTGAAGTAAGTCAGACAGAGAAAGACAATATCATATGATATCACTTATATACAGAATCTAAAAAAAAAAAGATACAAATGGACTTACTTACAAAGTGGAAACAGACTCACAAACTTAGAGAATGAACTTACGGTTACCAGTGGGGGAAGGGTGGGGGGACGGATAGATTGTGAGCTTGGGACTGACATGTACACACTGCTATGTTGAAAATAGATAACCAACAAGGACCTACTGTATAGCACAGGGAACTCTGCTCAATATTATGTAACAACCTAAATGGGAAAGTAATTTGAAAAAGAATAGATACATGTATATGTATAACTGAATCACCTTGCTATATACCTGAAGCTATCACAACACTATTAATAACTATACTCCAATAAAAAGTTTAAAAAATAAAATAGTTAACCAATAAGAACATACTGTATAGCACAGGAAACACTGCTCAATATTCTGTAATAACCTAAATGGGAAAAGAATTTGAAAAAGAATAGATACATTTATACGTATAACTGAATCACTTTGCTGCACACCTGAAACTAACATAACATTGTTAATCAACTATAATCCAAAAAAAAAAAAATTAGAAAGAATAAAATATCTGCTCTGGTGGCTTGCCAGTGATTGCAGAGTTCCTTTACTTTTTAGAGCTCTTCACCATTACAACTCTTTTCATGTTAAAGGAAACCCACTGGGCCCTTTAAGAAAGTTTGAGAGAGAAATACCTAAATAGTCAATTTCTTCTTATGGTAATTTTCAAACAAGTAAAAAAGGACATAATGGTAACCTAGAAACTGATGGCATTTGGATCAATAAAGAGTGTTAAAATAATCTGATTTATCCTAAATCTAGGAATCATTAGCAGGGAGATGTCATTTTAAAATAACTATAATACTTAAAATGAAATTTAATTAAATATCAAATAGAAAATAAAACTTCCTCATTTATAATTCTAAAATATATGCACATCAGTTATATTCTATCCACATTAAAAAACGTAATGGAAAAAGTTGATATTTTAAAATTAAAACAAGGGACCACATGACATTATAGAAACCATGCAATGCTGGTTCTAATTTGGTAACAATCAGTAATTATGTTTTTATTTGTAAATGAAAAGACTGGCCTGGGTGTTACTTAATTCCTATCCATCATTCTGATTCTGTGATTCATTTCCCAAAGTACTCAGTGGGCTGTCAGTAGGTGAGATATAGGAAGAGAAAAAAAAAAGGGTTCTCTTAAATGCGCCTAGGATATGCTGGCTCAAAGAAAGATAAACAAACAAATAAACAAAACAAAAAGGAAAGATAAACAAGTTTCTTAGCCTGTAAAAATTCTTGGAGCTTCTACCGTGTTCACACTCATTGCGACTCACCAAGATGGGAGACATAATAGCAATTGTTTCTTAAATTTATTTCATTATAGGACATACTTTAAAAGAAAAAAAAAAAGGAGCTTTTGCCTCTACCTTGTGTGTATTTTTATGTACTCTCAGAATGTAGTTTTCTTACATTGAGACAAACGCTAAGTAAGATTAAATGAAAAATGAGTATAAAATCTATTTGAGGGATTCCTATTTTTTTCACCTCACAGATATTTATGTCATTACCATTATGTGAAAAGGTTATGTAATTAAAATTTTGAAGTACTGTTTTCTTTTTTTTTTTTCTTAGAACTCTTTCTTTTAGAATCAGTTCCTTTGAGACTACAGCTCACTCAAAGAAAAAAGAATTACCTCTCTGTCCAGAAAAGTATTCATTGTTCGAATTTCTGCAGTGTATCTGTTGATAATAAACATTGGTGAATCAGAAGGTTCTTGTCTTACGATCTTGAAGGCTATTTTTGAGTTCAAATTATTTGGTTCATCTGCATCAGTAGCATTGAGCATCATCACCAGTGTATCTAGAAATTAGGAGAAATTGATTGCAAATGGACAGTTTGAATTTTTGTTGTAGTATAATATATATTGTTTTTCCCACAAGGTGTTAGGGTTAGTTGGTCCATATAATGGGCACTCTATCATTTTCCCTTTCTACTGCTTCGACATACCAATATCTTAGCTCCTTTCTATACCTTTGTCTTGATGAAAAGATCACATTTTACCAGGGACCTTAGACATTACTGATAGCTAGAAAACAAAGAAATATTTTCTTCTGCCTTTTCATTTCTTATTCTAGTATAATTCTTTTTTAAAAAGGCTGCTATGGTGAAACAAAATGATATAAGGCCAGACCAACTCATTCCCAACTATAGCACTTTCTAGCTATGTGATCTTGGCCTCAGTTTCCACATCTATAAACAGGGATGATAATAGTACCATCCTCATTGAGTTAATGAAAGAATTAAACATCTATATGAAGAAAATTATGTGAAGTTCCTATTGAATAGTGCACATTCAATAAATATATATTATTGTTGTATTTTGCGTGGTCTCTAGTAAAATGCTAAGTAACTAGTAGGTTTAAAAAAATGCTTGTTTAATTACATACTTTGTCCTATCCCTCACTTTTTCCAGTAATCTTATTAGCAGTTTTGATGAAGAACACTGGAGAATGTGAAAAGCTTCCAGCATTCATAAACTAGACTTCTCTACAATCAACTCTGTTCCAAGCACAATTGGCCTGTCTGTAGACACCAACTACCAGCTCCCATTTCTCTCTCCCTCAATCTCTGTGTGTGTATTCATTTCAGCATCATTTTTTAAATGTTTTCAGAGGCATTTAATTCATTAATTATGGTGCGTTCATACAATGAAATCTCATGAAATTGTTAAAAGGAATGAAGAAACATGTATTTCCTAATATGGAAATATGTTCAAAATATATTTCGATAAAAACTCACATTGTGGATAAGTATGTAAAATATGGTCACATTTGTTTCTTCTTTGGAAACACGTTTATATATATTTACATGATTATAGAAAGTATGTACCTAAGTAACTAGTGATGGTACTTGCCCCTGAAAAACGGTGCTAGGGAGAGCAAAGAACGCATTTCTATTGTGTTTTTACTCATATTTTGTGAATTTTTACAACAAACATTCTTTTTTTTTTAAACATCTTTATCGGAGTATAATTGCTTTACAGTGTTGTGTTAGTTTCTGCTGTATAACAAAGTGAATCAGCTATAGGCATATGTATATCCCCATATCCCCTCCCTCTTGTGTCTCTCTCCCATTTCCCTTATCCCATCCCTGTAGGTGGTTGCAAAGCACTGAGATGATCTCCCTGTGCCATGCAGCTGCTTCCCACTAGCTATCTATTTTACATTTGGTAGTGTATATATTATCAATGCTACTCTCTCACTTCGTCCCAGCTTACCCTTCCCCCGCCCGTGTCCTCATTCTCTATGTCTGTGTCTTCATTCCTGTTCTTCCCCTAGGTTAATCAGAACCTTTTTTTTTTTAAGATTCTCTATATATGTGTTAGCATACAGTATTTGATTTTCTCTTTCTTACTTCACTCTGTATGACAGACTCTAGGTCCATCCACCTCACTACAAATAACTCAGTTTTGTTTCTTTTTATGGTTGAGTAATATTCCATTGTATCATTGTATACATGTGCCACATCTTCTTTATCCATTCATCTGTTGATGAACACTTAGGTTGCTTCCATGTCCTGGCTGTTGTAAATAGTGCTGCAATGAACATTGTGGTACATGACACTTTTTGAATTATGGTTTTCTCAGGGTATATTCCCAGTAGTGGGATTGCTGGGTCATATGGTAGTTCTATTTTTAGTTTTTTAAGGAACCTCCATACTGTTCTCCATAGTGGCTATATCAGTTTACATTCCCACCAACAATGCAAGAGGGTTCCCTTTTCTCCACACACTCTCAGCATTTATTATTTGTAGATTTTTTATAATGGCCATTCTGACTGGTGTGAGGTGATACCTCATTGTAGTTTTGATTTGCAATTCTCTGTGATTAGTGAGGTTGAATATCTTTTCATGTGTTTGTTGGCAATCTGTATACCTTCTTTGGAGAAATGTCTACTTAGGTCTTCTGCCCATTTTTGGGTTAGGTTGTTTGTTTTTTTGATATTGAGCTGCATGAGCTGCTTGTATATTTTGGAGATTAACCCTTTGTCAGTTGCTTCATTTGCAAATATTTTCTCCCATTCTGAGGGTTGTCTTTTTGTCTTGTTTATGGTTTCCTTTGCTGTGCAAAAGCTTTGAAGTTTCATTAGGTCCCATTTGTTTATTTTTGTTTTTATTTCCATTTCTCTAGGAGGTGGGTCAAAAAGGATCTTGCGGTGATTTATGTCATAGAGTATTCTGCCTATGTTTTCCTCTAAGAGTATTATAGTGTCTGGATTTACATTTAGGTCTTTAATCCATTTCGAGTTTATTATTGTGTATGGTGTAATGGAGTGCTCTAATTTCATTCTTTTCCATGTAGCTGTCCAGTTTTCCCAGCACCATTTATTGAAGAGGCTGTCTTTTCTCCATTGCATATCCTTGCCTCCTTTATCAAAGATAAGGTGATCATATGTGTGTGGGATTATCTCTGGACTTTCTATCCTGTTCCATTGATCTATATTTCTGTTTTTGTGCCAGTACCATACTGTCTTGATTACTATAGCTTCGTAGTATAGTCTGAAGTCTGGGAGCCTGATTCCTCCAGCTCCAGTTTTCTCTTTCAAGATTGTTTTGGCTATTCGGGGTCTTTTGTGTTTGCATACAAACTGTGCAATTTTTTGTTCTAGTTCTGTGAAAAATGCCATTGGTAGTTTGATAGGGATTGCATTGAATCTGTAGATTGCTTTGGGTAGTATAGTCATTTTCACAATAGTGATTCTTCCAATCCAGAAGCATGGTATATCGCTCCATCTGTTTATTTTATCTTTGATTTCTTTCATCACTGTTTTATAGTTTTCTGAATACAGGTCTTTTGCCTCCTTAGGTAAGTTTATTCCTAGGTATTTTATTCTTTTTGTTGAAATGGTAAATGGGATTGTTTCCTTAATTTCTCTTTCTGATCTTCCATTGTTAGTGTATAGGAATGCAAGAGATTTCTGTGCATTAATTTTGTATCCTGCTACTTTACCAAATTCATTGATTAGCTCTAGTAGTTTTCTGGTAGCATCTTTAGGATTCTCTATGTATAGTATCATGTCATCTGCAAACAGTAACAGTTTTACTTCTTTTCTGATTTGGATTCCTTTTATATCTTTTTCTTCTCTGATTGCTGTGGCTAAAACTTCCAAAACTATGTTGAATAACCGTGGTGAGATTGGGCAACCTTGTCTTGTTCCTGATCTTAGGGGAAATGGTTTCAGTTTTTCACCATTGAGAACGATGCTGACTATGGGTTTGTCATATATGGCCTTAATTATGTTGAGGTAAGTTCCCTCTATGCCTACTTTCTAGAGAGCTTTTATCATAAATGGGTGTTGAATTTCGTCAAAAGCTTTCTCTGCATCTATTGAGATGATCATATTGTTTTTCTCTTTCAATTTGTTAATATGGTGTATCACACTGATTGATTTGCGGATATTGAAAAATCCTTGCATCACTGGGACAAATCCCACTTGATCACGGTGTATGATCCTTTTAATGTATTGTTGGATTCTGTTTGCTCGTTATTTTGCTGAGGATTTTTGCATCTATGTTCATCAGTGATATTGGCCTGTAGTTTTCTTTCTTTGTGACATCTTTGTCTGGTTTTGGTATCACGGTGATGGTGGCCTCATAGAATGAGTTTGGGAGTGTTCCTCTCTCTGCTATATTTTGGAAGAGTTTGAGAAGGATAGGTGTTAGCTCTTCTCTAAATGTTTGATAGAATTTGCCTCTGAAGCCATCTGGTCCTGGGTTTTTGTTTGTTGGAAGATTTTTTTTTTTTTTTTTTTTTTTTTTGCGGTACGCGGGCCTCTCACTGTTGTGGCCTCTCCCGTTGCGGAGAACAGGCTCCGGATGCACAGCTCCGGATGCACAGGCTCAGCGGCCATGGCTCACGGGCCCAGCCACTCCACGGCATGTGGGATCTTCCCGGACTGGGGCACAAACCCTTGTCCCCTGCATCGGCAGGCGGACTCTCAACCACTGCGCCACCAGGGAAGCCCTGGAAGATTTTTAATCACAGTTTCAATTTCAGTGCTTGTGATTGGACTGTTCATATTTTCTATTTCTTCCTGGTTCAGTCTCGGAAGGTTGTGCTTTTCTAAAGATTTGTCCATTTCTTCCAGGTTGTCCGTTTTATTGGCCTATAGTTGCTTGTAGTAATCTCTCATGATCCTTTGTATTTCTGCAGTGTCAGTTGTTACTTCTCCCTTTTCATTTCTAATTCTGATGATTTGAGTCTTCTCCCTTTTTTTCTTGATGAGTCTGGCTAATGGTTTATCATTCTTGTAGCAGCATTTTTTAAAGTTTAAACTGTAGGTATAGTATTTTAACGAATAGAATTAAAATGTAAGAATTATTTGAACTTACAAGAAGTTATACCACTTAACAGTTAAAAGTAACTATGGTATGTTGAAGTTTTGAATTCAAATGAGACATTATCTCTGCTGTTTTTTTAAATATATCTAGGACAATCTTCAATGGTACACTAAGCAGTTAATATACTATCCCACCCAAGTGACTGAATATTTGGCAGTTAAAATATTTCCTTTTACAGTAATCCATAAGGAAGCAATTGCACGTTTAGAATTTTAAAGCCCTTGTGTAAATACTGGTTCTAGTTTCTAGATTTTCTGGTGCCCCTGTACTATCATTCCTTGAGATGGTCAGCTTTAAATATATTGTACATGGAGGACCAAAGAGGATTAGGTTTGTAATACATTTCCAATACATACTATCAGTGACTTGAGTAAAAACAAACAAAACCCATATTTATTAAATCATATATAAGAAGGGGCAACAATGCTTGTTTTGCATTTATTTGTTGTCAAAGAAAAGCTCTTTAAGATTATGGCTACCAAATAGCTAGTCTGGAAGTGATTTCTATGAGTGACTTTAGAGTCGTTAAAATTAAAAAAAAAAAAAAAGGCAGTAAATAGAAATGGATGAGATTCCCCTTCAAAGTAGTCAGGTTGGGAGGCTAAATTCTCCCAGTGCCTCTGTCACCATTGTGCAAAGTACTTTTGGATTTTTTCCTTAGGAATCTACTACAGAGCTGGTGTGTGAGAAAATGCTTCCTATTACTTTAGAGTTGCTCCTTGTGTATGACAGTTGGAGCTGCTTCCACAGTTGAGGGTAAAGCCATTATGGAGATTTCCTCATGCCTTCCTGTTCTACATGCTTTTCCAACCTTATCTTTTACATTCATGATGTAGTACCTTGACAGAGTTTAGCCTCTAGTTGTCTGGCTGTTAAGAATGATCTGGAAGCTAAAATAGTCTTGTTTACTTAATAAAGTAGACTACTTACTGGCATTAGAATTTTCTTCTATTTGTCCTAGAAACGTAGACATAGAAAATACCGGAGGGTTGTCATTTATATCCAAAACCCTGACTCTGAGCTCGAGAACTCTCTCTAAATCTTGACCCAGTGAATCCACAGCCCGACAATAGATCTAGGAGAGAAAAGAGGAATAATTACATGGTGCAACACGTATTTATTAAGTTCTTGCTTTCTCTGAGCATTATGCTAGGCATTGTGGGAAACTAAAAGAACAGTAAGACATATTATTTCCTACTTGAAGGTAGATACAAGTAGTACTTATAATCAATAAGGGGAGGCAAACACTAACTCAAAATCCCATTTGAGAAAAGGTAACATGATAAGTTACACGAAGGAAGAACAAAATTACTGTGACTTCATAGGAGGATGTAATGATTGAGAGATCTTCCAAGAAAATTTCAACAGGTGGAGCAGGGAATTGGCAGGGTGTTTCAAGCAAAGGGATTTACGTGAGGAAGGAAACGGAATGGTGAAAACTCGTTGTTGGAATTAGGAATAGGGGTTATGGGACTTGAGAATGTGACAAAGGAGAGTCACACGGGGGCTTCAGAGAAATATAGCATTCATGGGATAGGTGTGGCTATGTGGGTGTTTATATTATTACTTGGTGTATGTAAGTGTAATGTATACTATTTTGCCTATGTGATATACTTCATATAAAATGCATTGTGCGTCAGGAAAAGCTAATAGGCTGGCATGTTGATTTAGAGTTTTCAGGGAAACATTGTGGGAGACAAGGCAGGAATACAGACTTGGAACAGAAGACTAAGCAATTAAAGTAGTTTGAGGCATACGGAAAAGCAGTATGAGTGAAAGCCTGCAAGCATATATTACTATTTGGAGGCATTTTGGAAAATTATGGGATTTGAATAGAAGAGGTTACAAGATCAAAGAAAGTTTTAAAAATGTCTTTAGTTTTATTTTTCAAGTATTAACAAGTGTTGACCCTAATGATAGATGGAAATGGATTAGCAGCCAATGGAGCAAGCAGAAGAAAGATGAAAAAACAAAGTTGATTGATTAAGGTTCTTGGACAGGTAATTATGGGAAAATAGATAGCTTTTGGGATAAGCAGCTGAGAGAAAGAAGAAAATCGATCCCATTTTTGGATTTAATTCGGAACATTTCTGAACTGGAGGAGAGAGAATTAATTGTGGGAGTTTGTGATGAAGGGCCTCAGACTTTTTAATGAAGTTGGTCACATGTCAGCTTCATAAAGTGGAAATGAGGCGGAGGGTTTGAAGTTTTGTCACAGCAACTGTAAAGAATAGAGTGAGATTCGTTAAGGGTGAATTAAAGTATCTCCAAGGCACATCCTGAGTTCAAGTTCACATTGAGCAATGTGATTTTATCATAAAGTATGTTCACTCAGGAAAGACTCCATCAGGAGCTCCAGAATCATCATTTGGCACTGGAGTTAGGAGGAACCGATATTCTCAACTGAATTAAAGTAAAAGAAGTTAGGTGCTTGCCATTCCAAACAAACACTTTAGCTTGACACCGGGGACTGACCAGAGGTTAGCATTTTTGCTAAGGCAGTTAAGCAAACACTCCTTTCTCTCTTAATCTTTTGTTTCTTTTGGGTCATAAGATGCTCATGAAATAAGGGACAACCAAAAATGCCTAATATTGAGACTCTTGAAATCAAATCAAGTATGATCTGAGCTTAAGATAGTCCAAAAATAATATAGGCCTGAACATACATATTCACCCACTTACGATGAAAAAAGGGGTGACCTCTCGATCAACTATGGATGTTATATTAATTTCACCAGTTTTTTGATTAATAACAAAGATTCCGTAAGGTGGTTGATCAATTCCTACTCCGGAGATGCGGTATGTAACTTGCTGGTTTGCAGCACAATCTGAGTGAATCTGCAGAAAGAGCACAGGTGAAAACATACATTACAGGGAGCAAATCAAGAGTGCTATGTCAAGAGTGCAATTCTCAACTATCTTGAGAATTGTTGAATGTGAGTATCTGTTATCTTTTGAGAAATGCTGGAAATAGAGAATTATTTTCCTAGATGAGAGGAATAATGACAGCTTTATATTTTCAATGGTAAATGACAACGTAATAAAAGAAATTCAATTTCTGTTTCTACCAAATTAGAAAAAAGTAAAATATCACCCTAATAAATCTAAATCTATGCAGTCATCTTTCATGCATTCATTCATTCAACATTTACAATGGATCGTTATTATTTTTAGTCTCTGTGCTAACGTTGAGGCTACAGTAGAGAGCTCCTTGCAGTCTTAAGGAGTTTACCAATATTATTACATAACTTTGATTTTTTGATTAAAAAAATTTTTAATGCAAAGTTTTAGAAGAAAGTTTAAAGTAGATTTATGTAGGCGACAAGAGTTATCTGACTGTGTAGAAGATTTTAATTTTGAAAATGACGAGGATGTGAAACCAGGGCTCTCTTGGAAATAAAAAATTGTATGACTGTAAGCAATCTTATGGGGAAATCTCTGTGTAAATTTGTGTATATATGTTTGTAGGTGTGAATCTGTGTGTGGGGATATGTTTCCGTGTGTGTGTGTGCACACATGCGTGTGAGCACGTGTGTGCAAAAGGAAGAAAAGGGAAAATAAAAGGAAAAGAGCATATGAAACAGGGTACATTGTGAATGTCCATAACAAAGCCAAAAGTAGGAATTCAATTCTAAGAAATTAGGAGGCAGAAGTAGCACACATTGAAATAGTTCCTGTGAATGTGCTGAGCATTAAATTCATTGTATAAATCACTATATTTTTTTCATCTAGAGTTTGGGGTGACATATGATCATGTATATTAATTTCACCAGTGTGGTGAGTCAATGTTTAACTGTTTACCCGAGTGCCTAAATTTCTTAATTTATACTTTTAATGGCTTCAATTTTCATAATCTGAATGGCTATAGTTTTGTTCTGTATCATAATTTCTCAGTGAGATGTGTTCATAAAATATTTAAAAGATAGGTTCTTTTGAAAATTTAACTCCATCCATTCTGATTTTCGATTTTATGCTTTGGGGTTGATACTTACTTTGGCGATTGGGTTCCTCTTTGAGTTGTCCTCACCTTCACGGCAGGCTGCAGCGAACTTGATCCACTCACGTTTTTGCCTCCTGATGGAACGCCACTTGATGGTGCCATTTTTACTGTTATAATCTCTGACCTTGGGTGGGCAGGATAAAGTAATAGTATCTATTAACTTTTATTCATAATTCACATTCCACTGGAGCTTTTGGAGGATGGGGTAATTATAATGTCAGAAAGAGAGGATGTTTCATTGGGAAAATTGGTAATTTTGATAATCTATTAATTTTAGCATCACATTAACTTTACTTATAAGGATGAATTGTCTTTGGAAAATATGTTGCTTCTCCCAAACCATTTTTCTTATTTTTAATTTGGAAAAAATTAATTTGCTATATGTTACCTGGATTTGAAATTCACTGTTAACTTCCAGCACCACCTATAAAAAATAAGATAACCATAATTAATTTTTAATTGAATGCTTTGTAATTCATGCTATCTCACTGCTTAAAAAAAAATTCAGCAATAGTCTTGTGGGTCATTAACAGGTGAATCTAGTTTTATCTCTCAAGTTCTGATGACTATGCTAAGGATTCCTTTATGTTTGGTTTTTACCTTTCAATTTTGCTCTTCTTTTCATTACTTTTATTGTTAACCTCTTTTTCATTCTTAGCCTATGCAGATACTTGTAATCATATGAGCTAGGACATTTGAAGCTAGAACCCAGGGAGAGTGAGAGTTGGGAACTCAGGACCTCTTAGTAAATCTTGTGCCTGAAGAGCTGGAGATACTCGGATGCTATTTAGTGATTCAACAGCATGTTATGATACTAAAATATTTGATGATAGTTTTGGGATCTGACTAGCCAAGGATGGAAACAGAAAACAAAATTTGGAGTAAAGAAAGGATATAAAGGAGAAAATATCAGGAAAGCTTTGGAATATTTGCTTTTTCACTGTCCAATTCTAGATGGAAGATTTTCTAGTATTCTTGAAAATCTTAAGGTAATAAATCTTTAATTTGCTTTGAAATATGAGAATAAAAAGTTCTAAAATAAAACAATTTTCTTTATGTAAAAATGAGTTCATATTTGATATTTTATTGTTGGCAGTAAACAAAACAGATGATATAAATGCATCCTTCCATAGCAATGAAAATAAATTACAAGACTGTAGGGACAAATTGCTGTGTAAGCAACTTTCATTAGTCTTTTCTCCTGCATTAAACAATTTCCCGGTCAAACAAGTGAGCTAGTCAAACAGAGCTCTGCCTAGTTTCAACTCTGGCCTTGATCTTTACATATGATTTCTAGTGAAAATCATACATATAATTTAAATTATTTTTCTCTAGAAACAAAGGCATTTCTAAAAACACACACACTTATATATTAAGTCTAATATATCAATATGCTTAGGACATTGTAAAATATCTATCTAAAAATTAGGTGTGGATTTGAAGGGTTTGTCTATATTTATTAAATTTAATTTAGAATCATTAAAGATAGTGTAAATTCTTAGCTTTTATTTTTCCCTAAATAAGAAGTTTTGAACTTTATCTGTTTTTTTTTTCAGAATTGCTAATTATGAAAACTGTTATCACAGTTAGATTTTATCTGGACTGTTGATAAAAGAAATTATACTTTGAATTTTAAAAAATACGAATAATAGTAATTTCAAAATATAGTAAATTACTTTTTACAGTTAGTTTCAATTTCACCATTAAAGAAAAATAAAATTTTAGTCTCCAAGTACCTATTTTTAAAAATTGCCATAATTGATAATTCAGGAAAATATGTGTTTATGGTTAATATGAGTGTGTAAAGAGATAATGTTTTTATTATAGGAATTATACACTCCTGGTATCTATTTAATGTTAATCATTACCATTAATCACCATTACAGTTCACTGAATGATAACTAAGTACTAGGCAATGTGTTTAGAGAAATCCGTGCATTCAATCTTCATTAGTACATGTGGTCAATACTATAATTGTCTCCATTTTACAGATGAAGAAATTGAGGTTTGGATATTAATTTAGGGCTAAATACAATCCAGAACAATTCAGCCTAAATTTGTTCTTGAGGTGTGGGTTTTACAATAAAGTATAAGAACCTATTCCAAGTAAATTACTAAGTAAAATATACTACAAAGAATTGACATTATTACAACTTTGAGAATTCAAAATAATTCTGATTTTAATCTAATCTCATAATATCCTTGTGAATTAGGAAGGCTTATATAAAATAATAACAACAACAATAATAGTAATACTATGGGGTAGGGGAGGGGGTAGAAAAATAAATGGCCCAAATCATCCAAGTTACTTTGGACAAGTAACTGAAATGTTATTGTAGAGTCCTTCTTGGGCACAGAATTGAAGTGATGTTAATGCAAATGTGTATTTGTTGCTACCTCTGAACTCTTGAACACTTTTTGCTCTTGTTTGTAGGAGTGGGACGACTGGGGTGTGGGTGTATCTAATTTGTCTGTTTGGAAGCCATTTCTTCATAGCTACAGAGTTGTGTATGCATCTGTTACCTGTCTTGTACTTCCGTTACCACACTGAAGTGTCAGTGCCTGCTGTTTGTTTTGGAGAACTATGCCAGATGACTAAGAAACCTTGCAACTTTATGGAGCTGGGTCATTCTTTTTCCCATGAGTAGCAACTTAGGCAGAAGACCAAACAGGTTTCACCACAGTGTCAGGCTCTCAACTGGATTAGTAATTAAAAAACTGCCAAGTCTGCTTAAAGATGTGTTTTGTTGACATAACTTTATTGTGATTTGCTCTGAGTCCAGAAAAAACTCTGAAACAAAGTCACTCTTGGACTTTCAAAGGCAAAACCATGAGATAAAAGGAGGACTTGGTAGAGTCAGAAAACTCTCAGTGTACTTCCTCGATTCTCTGAGCTTTAGTTTTCTCATTTGTGAAATGGTGGGGGTAGACTAAATTATATACAGTTACCTTTTCAATTCTGACATCAAATCCCTGGGTGCAGTAGGAAAATATGGAAGTTTTTTGATCACAGTAAAGGCATGATAAAATTGTGGGTTTAAAAGATTACTCTGCCAACAATTGGTGGGAGTGGTGGGAAGAGTCAGTGATTACAGGCCACCAGCAGCTGAGTGTTTTGCATGAAATCAGGCCAGAGATGAGAAGCTGAACAGGAGCAGTGGCCATGGGAACAGACAGGGCAAGATCAAGGGGGAGATACTGCATGGTTGAAATTGACAGGGCTTGAGAACCAATGGGATGTGGGAGTCAAGAGAGGGAAGAATCTCAGGTGGTGGCAGTTTTAAATGGGCAGATCAGGAGCAAGGCCATAGCAGAATTTAGCTGGTTAGAACACATCAAGTTTGAGATGCTAGAGAAAGGCCTGGGCAAAGATGCTTAGCAGTTTGAAATATGACTTGGCACCATGAACAATGGTGGTCCAAGACTGATATATGGAGGAATATCTTCGCAGGTAGGTTAGTTGAAATCATGGGAGAATTTGAAATCCCTCAAGAATACAGCAAAGAAACAGCCTGTGGGTGAGAATGAAACTAGGGGATTCCCTACATTTATATAACTGGGAACAATGACAAGAAATGAGAAACAAAAAGAGAAAAAAGAAGAAGTGGCTGAAAAAAAATAGGAAGAAAATATCATTGGATGTCAAGGATGTCAAAGGAAGGGAAAAGTGAAAGACAGATGGGTGTGAACTGTATCAGATATGAAATAGTTGAGCAGAGTGAATCCTGAGGAAATCTGAGATTTTCTGTGACCTTGAACAGATGCTTTCACTTGGATGGAACAGGCCCTTTCTGACTGAAAGAAACTGGGGAATAAGATGGAGGGGAAAAGGGCATAAACCATTTTATTTTCTTTTGCCCGTGCTGCGAGGCATGTGGGATCTTAGTTCCCTGACTAGGGATCGAACCCGTGCCCCCTGCAGTGGAAGCATGGAGTCCTAGCCACTGGACAGTCAGGGAATTCCCAAGAGGGCATAAAGATAGTCACTTTTCTAAGAAGTTTGGTGATTAAAAAAAAAAACAACAAAAATATGTGATGGTAGAATTAGACGTAGTGTCCAAGGAAATATTTTGGGAGAGGGAGATGGGTTTTTGAAGGAGGAGAAAGAGGAGAGAAAGAAATTTTGATTTGAAAGCGGAGAGGTTCAGAATGAAAGTCCTTGGAGATGTCATGATGGGGAGAATGGGAGGGAATAGGCAGAAAGAAAGGACTTTGAAGACAGAGAGTAGGGAAGAGAGGAGGATGGAGATGAAAATCACTTGATTGGAGAGAGAAATTGAAGGACACTATCCTGAATGATCTAGACCTTGTCCCTAGAACAAAGATAAGGTTATTTGGGGGCAATTAGGGGACTAGTTTCGATTCTGAAATGAGTTGGGAATATGTTCTGTGGAGACTGTGACAGAGAATCACTTAGAGATGAAGACAGCGTTGTCAAGCTGAGTACATCTCAACTCTCTTGACCTCTGCCTATGGGTGTTGCGGTGAGTCGCTTAGCCTTTCGGTGCCTCAGTTTCCTCAACTGTATATGAGACTAAAGCCCTTTCCAATTAAGACATTCTAAGAAAGCAGTGCATCCTCAATGAGTCCTCCCTGAATCCTTAAAGCGCATCCTTAAAGCGCATCCTCAATGAGTCCTCCCTGAATCATTATTTTAGGAGCCAATCCACGTACTTTTTTAAAAAGCCACAAGACACAAAATTGCATGCTAATTTCAATGACTCTAATTATACTCATTTTTAGGTATTTCTTTTGATATTGAGGTTTACATTTCTTTGCATATAATAAAAATGGTCTTGAAAGTAGTAAGTGATTTTTATAAGGAAAACCTCTTGCATTTAATAATTGTAAGGTAGTCTTCCACAGTCTCTTGATAGTTTTTTTAAGCATCAAATTCTGATGTGTTTAACTGTTATATACATCACAAGGATGAACCTGAGATAAAGCTAAAATATAATAATTTGCTTCTTTTAAAAAAAACCTCCTGTTTTGTCTTTCCTTTGTATTACTTGGACAATAGCTATCAGTCTGGAGTTGACAACACCTTGATAGCTCATTCCTCTTATTTGTTTATTGGTTTATTTATTTATTTGACAAATACGTATCAAATGTATATCCATACTTGGGTGTGGACCCAAGACTGGATTAAGACTTTCAAAGGGCTTAAGCCCTAAAACTCTTATGGTAAGCCTTAGATTAAATGTAAATGTAATAGTGCATCGTAAAAATACATGTTAGGGAAATTCAGCGTGATTATTTTCATGTTTAATACCCTGATGATTTTTTGGAGTGCGTGGGGGGAGAAAAAGATAAACTATCCCCAAATTCCCTTTTGATGCCTCTACTTTGTGAATTAGACATCTACTGAGCAACCTTGCAGTGGTGCAAGGCACTGTGAAGGATACAAATGTGAATCAGAACAGAACCTGCCCTCCAATAACTTACAGTCAAGTCGTTTTATGAGCAGCAGGCAGCCATTAATTTCTGAAGATGTGGTTTTTCATTAGACAAGGTTGTGCCCTGTGCTCATAGACCAACTGAGAGTACGGATGAGCAGCCAGTAGCATTTAAACCACTTTGACTTGCCTAAGTCCATTAAAGGACCTTGCATGCCAAGCATAGCCAGCAAGGGTGACATGACCCAGTGTTCTGTAAGGGTGTTCCCTCACTGAGGGAAGCCTAGTGAGTCTAACTGCAGTAGTGAGCATGCATCCTGCTTCTGTGTTAGGCAATGCCTGTTAGGACACAGGGAACCTCAGCAACAGTGTCCTTGAAGAATGTGTAGTGGAGAAAAGAGTTATCAGAAATTAAGTGCTCTGGGTATAGACAGAGTGTTATTTTTCTAGATTCATGAGCCTTGTTAAGTAGGTAAATCTTGTCCTTTAGGGGCCATGCCTTCAGATTTATCCAGTTAGCATTTCCTAGTTCTTTAGGTTTTTTATTACCTAAATCAGACACAGCAAAATGTTTTACTCTGTGGCAACTCAAACCAATTAAATGATGACAAGTTTGTACTCCCTATTTTCATAAAAGTGAAAGAACATGGTGATCCTAAATCTGCTGTGAAATTCCAAAGCTTTTAAGAGCATCATCATTTTGCTTAAATACAATTTATAAACTTAACAGGTGAACTGAAATGCTGCTTCCATTTTCTATAAAATATTTTACTTGGGGCTTCCCTGGTGGTGCAGTGGTTGAGAATCTGCCTGCCAATGCAGGGGACACGGGTTCGAGCCCTGGTCTGGGAAGATCCTACATGCCGCGGAGCAACTGGGCCCGTGAGCCACAACTACTGAGCCTGCGCGTCTGGAGCCTGTGCTCCGCAACGGGAGAGGCCACGATAGTGAGAGGCCCGCGCATCGCGATGAAGAGTGGCCCCCACTCGCCACAACTAGAGAAAGCCCTCGCACAGAAACGAAGACCCAACACAGCCAAAAATAAATAAATAAATGAATAAAATTTAAAAAAATATTGTACTGAAGTTCTAATGTCTATAATATGTATCACTGTAATATGTGCACAAGAAAGCATAAAGAATCCTCTCTTTTGCTTCTCTTCTGTTTAGTCTGTACTAGTTTGTTAGTCCTTCTCTTGCTTTAGGCATCAATGAACACAATTATGGAAATTTAAGATGACTAGTTCACATTAAGTTGATGAATTATGTAATAAAGTATATATTACATTCTGTGTATTTTAGCCCTGGTCCTGAGAAATACTCTAAAAACACCTGCTTTATCCTTAATAATTTCAGCTAAGTTCAAATTGTGGAGTTAGCTTATCAGGTGGTCAGAAGGGTTTTTTTTTAAAGGAATTATTAACCATGGAAAGAAGAGAAGCTAGGCTGGTATGATGAACTGAAAAACTGATCAATCCTGGTAATAGATAAAGATAGGTTTATTTGTTCTTTGAGTGTGAGCTGCAGAAGTTGGCTTTTATAGAAAAAGACTTGTATTGAGATTTGTATTGATTTGAGGTGACTGATGGGACCACGTAAAGTCACAAGTAAGTTTTAGAAATCAATAGAACTATAAAAATTCTACTGGTTCTACTTTGCTTTCCCACAGTCACCATGCCATATCTTATACCACTGTTACAGCCATTCACAGAGATTTCTTATATTTGATGCAAAGGTAACATTGTTTTCTGGTCTAGAATTCATTCAAACCACCCATCAGACCCCTGCCAGCCACACACACTAATCTCATGGAAACGAAAAAGAAAGAAAAATAAATGTAGCATCAACATCATTTATTTGGCTTGCAGTGTTATAACAGCTGCAAACTATTGTCTGTCCAGCCAACTTGTCTAAATAATGGAATAGTCCTGTGACAATCTTGGTCTCTATAAGAGCAGGTTCTTCAGCTTTATTCTGCCTGATCTAACCCATTAATTTGAACAAGGTCTAAAACTTAAAGAAAGGTACATTGAGCAGACTACACAACATACTTGTAAATACTTGTAAAGAGCCCAGCTCTCAGTGGGTTTGCATTAAAGATACTACCAGCTTAAATGTCTTAAAGGTCTTCAAAATTGTCCAAATATGCTCCCTAATGTAGATTTTCACTTACCAACTTTGAGCAGAGAAGAATATAAAGACTTTAGATAGATTTCGTTCTTTTTTTTTTAATTGGTAAAAGCAAACATTCAGAATAAGGCAAGCAGAAAAGTAAGAGGAAGAGTTTGCTATAGTGATGGTTAATTTTCAGAAAAAAAGTATTTTAAAGCAAAAATATATTGGATAGCTCCAAAGGACATTTATCCAAATCATCTGGTAAAATCAGTAGTAAAAATTAATTGTGATTTTCTAAACCTCAGAAAGTGAAATGTTTTACAAAAAATGTTACGATAACATGAAATGAAACATCTCAATTCTTTATAAGTTCTTTGAGAAATAATTTTCGTAAGGTGTATGAGAAACTTATGATTGATTCCAAAGCAAAATATGGCAACAAACAAACAACCTACATATAAACAAACAAAAACTATCCAGACTCAGAAAATAAAGTACAGGGCTTCCCTGGTGGTGCAGTGGTTAAGAATCCGCCTGCCAATGCAGGGGACACGGGTTCGAGCCCTGGCCCGGGAAGATCCCACATGCTGCGGAGCAACTAAGCCCTGTGCACTACAACTACTGAGCCTGCGCTCTAAGAGCCCGCGAGCCACAGCTACTGAAGCCCATATGCCTAGAGTCCGTGCTCCACAGCAGGAGAAGCCACCGCAATGAGAAGCCCACAAGCGGCAAGGAAGAGTAGCCCCTGCTCGCCGCAACTAAAGAAAGCCCACGTGCAGCAACAAAGACCCAATGCAGCCAAAAATAAATAAATAATTTTTTTAAAAAGAAAGAAAATAAAGTACAAATGCCCAGAAATCTCTCTACAAAGAAAGTTCAATGAGGATACATGATTCTGATAAAATGATATATTTTACTGAAGAACGACTAGTTACAATTGGCTGTTTAAAGGAATTTTATAGGATGTAATTAGTTAGAAATAATCATAAAAATAGTAAAAGAAGGCATCTTATAGATTCAATGAAAGTATATAAGCATCTGAATAAACTTTAATCAACTGACGCTGTAATAGGCCTTAATTGGATCAAGTTTATATGAAATTAAAAATAAAAGTATTTTATTATTGCATAATTAACAAGCACTCCTATGTTCAAATGATGTACTCTGTGGTGCTCATTAATCCCTGCTGTGTCCCAAATTATGATATCGTCTCATCCTCAGGATCACGTCCATGGAATAAGGCTAATGTTTGAAGGGCAGTTTGGAACTACAGCTACAGCTTACTGATGCTCATTTATAACTAAATTCACTGGCTATGGCCTCTCAATGAAAAGTGAATTCAAGTTAACCAGCATATGTTGAATCAAAGATCTAACTTGTTATTATAGAAACCCAACAATCCAGTTCAAAAATTAAGCAAGTAGAGACACATATGCACCACAGCACTACATCTTGCCAAAATGTAGGACAATTTACCTGACACACATCTCTTTGGATTATATTAACCTTATTGTCATAAAGACTACGATTTTCAATTTTTCAACATAAGTGAAATTGAGGCAACACACTGGTGTTTCCCTTAGAATTATCTCTAAAGAGAAGACTAGTAACATGTAGGGGGGCAATGATAAAGCATTCTGTTACATTTCTCTGATCATAAAATGTACAACTTTTATGTCACAGTCATTACTGACCTTCCAGTAGTAAGAACCAGTATCATAATAATTATACTTACTCCTTTATTATAGCCATTCCTTCACCTACTATGTCATTTATAAATCTCCTGTACTGCCATTCTTTTTGAAATTAAAAAATGTTGTTTTAAATGAAGTTATAGTTTATCACTGTGGGGCTTCTGATATTAGTGATATGGACCCCCAACCACATATGGAACCGTTGAGATTGTTTGGATGGTGAAGCCAGTCACAAACAGCTATGATTTTAATTTGTATGGATCCTAATTTTATGTTTTAAAATTTAGAGTGAATCTACTAACAAAGATACCAAAAGTATGGGAAAATGTCTAGGTTAAAAATCAAGATACACCTGTGAGATTGGTTTTCAAAGCCTACCTGCAAAAGAGAATTTGAACAACAAAATGCTATTAAGTAGCGATATGACTTTCCCAAATTCAGTGTTTTCCTGGCATGACTTAGCAATGACTTCGATGTCAGAGATGTGATATGATGAGTTAACACTGATGCGTTAATATGATCTTGAGTCTTCAATTAAGGAGAGAAACACTTAAAAATCTAGTTCATAAAATCACCTTATCATTAACATAAACCTTTAACGTGTTTAGGTTGGAAGTAACATAAAAAAACATTTAAAGTCCTCACTTGTTTACAGTGAAATGACGATGGAAAGTTTTTAACAGGATCCACTTACCAGGAAAATGAACAGCACTGCAGCTGTTCTGAAGAAGGGCCAGTTCATTGCTGCTGGGTTCTCTTACATCCAAGACCAAGGGAGTTTTGTTTGTTCTTCTCTGTTCTTTTTCCTCCCCCCACTCAGCTGGTGTCTGCTTAAAATAATTTCTCAGTAGATGTTCTTCTGTGCAGGCTTTGAGGTGTTTCTTTCTTCTCTGGGAGCAGGTCTGAATGTGCGTATAACCTATCTAGATCCCCACCCTAAAAACTTGGGCTGGTCTCATTGCAGCGCTTAACAAGATCATCATTGCTCTCGGGTAAAAGCTTGGGGACACACCCTCTTCTAGCTGAAAGGCAGCTCTTTGTGAGGCATGGAAGATTCATTCCTTTATTGAAGGTTTCCAGTGGTAGGCATTTAAAATGATCAGAAGTGTGGAGAGTTGTACAACTGATAGGGGCTTTTCACCCTATGCTTTATTTACAGGTTGTTTAGCTTCTTCCCATGCTAAAAAGGCAAGTGGAGTCTGGAAGTTTATATTATTCAAAGAGGATTATCTGGCCCATGCTCCTTGCCAGATCTTCAGATCACAGTAGAACATTATAAACTTTCCATTTCAGTGGTCTTTAGGAAACAGTCATTTTCTAAGCTATTTTTTAAGAGACAGAAAATTTGCTAATGTAAAAGTGAGGACTATTTTCTAAAGCATTAGTTCATACAAGCAAAACTGTGATATTTATAATGTTCCTTGCATAAATCACAATTCCTTTTAAGTGACCAGCCTAAGTCCAGGGAAGTCTCTGTGTTCTCTCTAAATGAATATCTTCCTTCCCCAATTATTTTTCTCTCTTTAAGTTTCTGTCCTCTTCAAATGCAGTAAAACAAAATTTAAAATATCACTAAGCCAGCTTAAAAGTAAACAATCAAATCCACCAATTAAAGTCCTGTTGATAATTTTAAAAATGAGGATCAGAGCCTGAAATGCTAATGGAAACACAGAAAGCTGTTCTTCAGGTGAGGTGGGTTAAAAGTCAATGACGATTCCCAAGCCCAGAGCCAAGAATCTATATAGTGAGCCAATTAGAGCACAGGGAATACACTGGAGAAAAGGCTGCCCACACATGCAAACGGGAAACTGAATGCAGCCCTGAAGTCTGTGAAAATAAATAATGACTCTCACAGGGAAGCCTTTGGAAGTGTTCTGGGGGTAACCTCCTGTTCACCTGGCAATGTCTCGTATAAATATTGTGAGTGGCAGGAAGTCTATGGAGATCGAAATGGCAGTCTGGAAAAAGAGATCTATCTGATAAGATGTCGATTATGGTCAAAAGGTGTTAAAAATTGTCCCAGAAAGGAAGGATATCTCTGAGGGTCAGAGGTTCTCTAGAATGCTGTCATTTCACTGCAGGTATGTGGCAAAGAAGGTTCCTCCACACTGACTTGAAATTTCATGCTATTCATCATGGTGTTTAGAGGGAAGGAGATAGGCTCCCTGTATTTACTTGAAGTGCATAAGAATGCTTATGATAGGGATTGGTTGATGTGAATTAATAAAATAAAAGGAGATGATCAGGCCAAATTTCTTATTCATCAAGTAAGATAGAACGTAAGTATCGACCTATGACTTAGTCTGAGTAATGTATTAGTAGTAGGACCGTCTGACCATGAATGACTGAAGACTCACTGGGCACTGGAGGCGAAAGGACTTGCTCCTGCAAGCTTTCCACTGGCCAGTGAATGTTTTATCCACCTTGAATTCTGGGCGTGGTGCTAAGATGTACACAGGGCCTCTTCATCCATGGAATGACTCTTCCCCACACCCAGTTCTGACTCCACCCCTAACTCAAGGCCTTGTTCCACGGTACCAACCAACTAGAGCATCCTAAGGCAGCAAAGTCTCCAGCAGCTTTCTGGAGAGGAGGTGTGGCAGAACTCTGATGCTGCAGAACAGTGGCTATGTTAATTGTCACATGAGAACTAGTGACATTAAGCAAGAAATGGGGAAGGGAGTTTATGAACCACCATCCCTCCTCCTTCATCTCTTTCTCTGCCTTTTTCTTTCCTACTCATCTTAGTGTCCTTAGAACAGTATCGTCCAATAGACAACTTCCTGAAATGTGGAAACATTCTCTATCTGTGCATCCACTATGGTAGCCACTAACCATATGTGGCTATTGAACATTGGAAATGTAACTAATAGGACTAAGGAACTGAATTTTTAAGTTAAATTTAAATAGCCACATGTGGCCAGTGGTTACCATATTGCCCAGTGCAGAGAGGTTAGAGCATCACTGCTTTTATTATCTTCCATCTTATTCTAAGCCTTAATTCCTGTTCTTTATAAAGTCAGCTCCTTCTAATTAAATCTACCCTATTCTTTTGCTCAGTTGTGGGAACTCTAGCCTTCTACTTTTCCAGTCAGCACATTTGATTCCTTTTCCTTTATGCATTTCTGTTATCTCAGTTGCCAAGTCCCTTATTTTTGATTCCTTGCTGATCCTATTGCTTAATGCCAAACTTTAAAACATAGGTAGGCAACAGCACACACCTCTCTCATTTCTATGGTCATGTTTTCTCAGGTATTTCTTCCAGGCCCCTTATCTGTAACCTCACACCCCACTGTGGCATAAGTGCTGTATAAGGTTGCTTCTTCTCTCTGGTCTCACTGTACCCTATTTCTACTATGAACAATGTTCATTATGTGCACCTCCACTTACATACCAACAGTTCTCACTTTATGGGAATTTTATGAAATTTGGGGTGATTTTTCTGTTTTGTTTTTTTTTTTCTGGTGTTTTCTGGTAAGCTGACAGATTTTCTCACAAGGATCAAAATTCTTCTGGGAGATAATTTTGCTCTCTCATAAGGCACAGCACACCCTAGAATGTCAACCCAAGTGTCTACATTTCTATAGTTTTTTCACAGCTTGGGATACTGTAATACCCTCTTGAAAGACAAAATAATCAGCATCTTTCACAGGAGGTGATGGATTCTACTGATCTAGAATTTCTTAAGCCTTATTAAAGTGACTATTCTATCTCCCTTCATTTACACAGCACCCATAGCATGGACTCATATATTCCAGAGAAAAACTTTGGAATATGTTTTTATGTTATATGTGAGCCTCTGGTGTCGTATATGTATCTAAATTACCTTAATCAGCTCTAGAAATTGTTTAAAAAATAGGTGAAAGATTTTTTTTAAATGTTAAAAGTGGAGAATTGAGATAAATGTTAAGGATAATAGGAACAGAAACGTTTGTATTTCCCTCTATATTAATGTTCCTATGAGATGTATTGATTCCAGGTCTTTTTTTAAAAATAAATTTATTTATTTTGTTTATTTTTATTTTGGCTGTGTTTGGTCTTTGTTGCTGCACGTGGGCTTTCTCTTGTGGTGAGCAGGGGCTACTCTTCTTTGCGGTGTGTGGGCTTCTCATTGCGGTGGCTTCTCTTTTTGCTGAGCGCGGGCTGTAGGCGCGCGGGCTTCAGTAGTTGTGGCATGTGGACTCAGTAGTTGTGGCTCGTGGGCTCTAGAGCACAGGCTCAGTAATTGTGGCGCACGGGCTTAGTTGCTCCGCAGTATGTGGGATCTTCCTGGACCAGGGCTCGAACCCACGTCCCCTGCACTGGCAGGTAGATTCTTAACCACTGTGCCACCAGGGAAGTCCCTTGATTCTAGGTCTTGCTTACATTGTTTAAAGTCAGACTATTCCTCAATGAGTCACAAAAAAGTCTGGGGGATGGAGGCTGCTTTAGATTAACTGAGACTTTGTGTATAACAATCAAATGCAATGGCTGATACTTAATGGGATTCCTGGTTTGAACAAAACAGCTACAGAAATAACTTTGGGAACTAAAAATAGAACTACCATATGACCCAGCAATCCCACTACTGGGCATATACCCTGAGAAAACCATAACTCAAAAAGAGACATGTACCACAATGTTCATTGCAGCACTATTTACAATTGCCAGGACAAGGAAGCAACCTAAGTGTCCATCAACAGATGAATGGCTAAAGAAGATGTGGCACATATATACAATGGAATATTACTCAGCCATAAAAAGAAATGAAATTGAATTATTTATAGTGAGGTGCATGGACCTAGAGTCTGTCACACAGAGTGAAGTAAGTCAGAAAGAGAAAATCAAATACTGTATGCTAACACACACATATGGAATCTAAAAAAAAAAAAAAAAAGTTCTGAAGAACCTAGGGGCAGGATAGGAATAAAGACGCAAACGCAGAGAATGGACTTGAGGATGTGGGGAGGGGCAAGGGTAAGCTGGGGCGAAGTGAGAGAGTGGCATGTACATATATACACTACCAAATGTAAAATAGATAGCTAGTGGGAAGAAGCCACATAGCACAGGGAGATCAGCTCGGTGTTTTGTGACCACCTAGAGGGGTGGGATAGGGAGGGTGGGAGGGAGGGAGACAAAAGAGGGAAGAGATATGGGGATATATGTATATGTATAGCTGATTCACTTTGTTATAAAGCAGAAACTAACACATCATTGTAAAGCAATTATACTCCAATAAAGATGTTAAAAAAAAGAGAAAGAAATAACTTTGGGGCTCTTTGGGAAATTTTAAATATAGACTGTTGGGGAATTATTATAACTTTTATTAGTACTAACCTGACTTGAACAAAACACCTATAGAAATAACTTTGGGGGTATTTGAGAACATTTAAATATAGACTGTTGGGGAATTATTATAAATTTTATTAGTACTGTGTCCTATTTATTTATTAATGATTTATTAATATCATTTATTGTATCAATTAATTTATATTTATGATGATATTTATTTATTATAATTATAAAATTATACAATTGGTTATGATTGGCTAATTATAATTCTATTTCTATTTATTAATATATTTATTGATATGTCTTTATTTTTAAAGATACATGCTAAATTATGTAGGAACAAAATCTCATGATGACAGAAATATTTTTAATGGTAATTGAGCAATAAAATAGCTGAAGTAAATATGGCAAAACGTTAACTGTTAAAGCTAAATGATAGCATATGGTTTTCTCTTTTGTTTTCTGTATATTTGAGAATTTTCATAATAAATTTAAAAATAATGGACTAAAGTAGGTGTTGGCAAATTATAGCCATGGGCCAAATCTGGCTCATTGCCTTCTTTGTTATTTTATTGGAACACAACCATACTCACTGGCTTATGTATTGTCTATGGCTACTTTCCCTTTACAACAGCAGAGCTGAGTAGTTATGACAGAGACCAAGTAGCCTGCCAAGCCTAAAATAATTACTTATCTTGCCCTTTACAGAAAAAGTTTGCTAACTCCTGCATCAAATGAATAGTTTGTAATACAAAATATAATTCATTAGTACATTAGTTGATTTTAGGAGAATTCAGAAGATTGATCTAGAGAGTGTGCACATAGATCAGGAAGCAATTAATTATTGAGGAAAAGATACATCTTGATAATCAAATTATATTTTTAGTTTTATATTTTCAGAAAGACTTTATTTAATTGACTAGAATAATCTATAGTCTAACTCTTCTTCCTTTCCTTTAAATCGGATATAAGGAAAACTTTTTCATTTTTCTCTAGTCAGTTCTAAATGAGAGTCCAACATCATCACATCTTATGTGTTTTTCTCTATATAGAAAGAATATTCATTAGCAAGGGAAAATCTCATGTGATTTTGAAAACACTGGACTTTACTTAAATATTTTATGATTAAATGAAGATGATTTTTATTGTCGATTTTTAAAAAAATATATTTAAAAATATTTCTAATTGAACATCCACTGCATGCTCAGTACTATGCTTGGTGCTATGTAATGTTCAAAATAATTTTGAACCCTATTCTTAAAAAGGTTACCCCATAGTTGCAAACATCCTGAAACAAAAGTATTACTACTCCTTTCTGGAAGACTGTCCGATTCACACACATATGTGTATCAGCTACCACCCCAGGGTACTCTTTGAATTTCATGTGCAAGTTCAGTCCTCCCTTTTACCTATAATAAATTGTCATCAATTCAGTTCTACAATATTTTTTTCTGTGGCCTTCTCTGTGTCTATACTAGGCACGGGAGTTGCAAAGATGGATGCAACATGGTCCTTGCCCTTAAGTGGCTCCAAGCTAGTTGGGATGAGAAAGAAAACACACTTTTTCCCAACTTGCTAAATAGAAACATGCACAAGGTGCTTTGGGAATCCTACACATTTATGATACAATAGAATTGATCCCTAAAATGCTTGATTGCTTCTTTTCTTTGTAGCTTACCTAACTCAACTCCTGATATACTTTAAATTTGTATCTGTGCCTTTCTGTCTTCATTTTTGCTCTCATAGATCCCCTCCTGGCCCTCTTCACCTGACATTGCCGGGCCACACCTCTAATTGCGTCTCTGCGTTCTTCTCTTTAGTTTTGTATTCCTCTTCCAGAATATTGTTTCTGAAACATTGCTTTCCTTATGTCATGCCTCTTCTTGGGTAACTACAGTAATCATATTTCCTCCCAAATCAAAACGTCTTAATACTGCAGCCTCTCAGAGGCAAATTTATGTCTCCAACTTACTTACTGTATCTGGTGCAAACAAAATGCAATCACCCTCTAACATTTCAAGATTTTCCACCATTGCCTTTCATTTTTGAAGACTCTGCTTTTGATGATGATGATACTGTCATGTTTCAGGGTAATATATTCATTGATAGCTGTCTAGAATATTTTCCATTTAGGGGTGACCATATAGCCTATGAGATGATAAAAATTTACTTCATCATTTTCAGAAACTGTTATTTGACTGCAGTTTAAAAAATTCAGTTCCACCAACATTCTTTTTTCGGGAGCACAGGCTCTGGACACGCAGGCTCAGCGGCCATGGCTCACGGGCCCAGCCGCTCCGTGGCATGTGGGATCCTCCTGGATCGGGGAACGAACCCGCGACCCCTGCATCCTCAGGCGGACTCTCAACCTCTGCGCCACCAGGGAAACCCCTCCACCAACATTCTTGAGCCCTACTAGGGACTGTACTAGTTTTTAGGAGAGGTAAAAATGGGTAATATGAAGAACTTAGGGGTAAGACAGGAATAAAGACACAGACCTACTAGAGAACGGACTTGAGGATATGGGGAGGGGGAAGGGTGAGCTGTGACAAAGCGAGAGAGAGGCATGGACATATATACACTACCAAACATAAGGTAGATAGCTAGTGGGAAGCAGCCGCATAGCACAGGGAGATCAGCTGGGTGCTTTGTGACCGCCTGGAGGGGTGGGATAGGGAGTGTGGGAGGGAGGGAGACGCAAGAGGGAAGAGATATGGGAACATATGTGTATGTATAACTGATTCATTTTGTTATAAAGCAGAAACTAACACACCATTGTAAAGCAATTATACCCCAATAAAAATGTTAAAAAAAAAAAAAGGATAATAGAAGTTTCTGTCTTGATGAACTGGTTTGCAAGGCAGAAATAGAGACACAGATATAGAGAACAAATGTATGGACACCAAGCGGGGGAAGGGGACTGGGATACATTGGGAGATTGGGATTGACATATATACACTAATATGTATAAAATAGACAACTAATGAGAACCTGCTATATAGCACAGGGAACTCCACTTCACTATACAGTAGAAACTAACACAACACTGTAAAACAACTATATCCCAATTTTAAAAAATAAATAAGGCAAAGCTGAAATACTGAAAAAGAAAAAAGGAGAGTCCTGTCTTTAAGAAGGCTATAATCTTGACTGGCTCTCAAAGGGGTGATGAGTTTTGTCTCTATTACAAGGCACATTGATGTATGTGTGATAGGAAATGCATACAGTGAGTGTTCTGAGTCCTACAAAAGGGAAATAATTTCCACATTAAGGGAATTGGAGAAAACTTCATGGAAGAGGTAGCTTTTGAAATTTTTAGGATGACTACATTCTCAACAAATGGAGATATAGATGGGAAAGAAGGCAGAAAGGGATATGTATTTTTCAGGGCAAAAAGGAGTCAGTTGGACCTAAGTATATTTTTTATGTTGTTGAAGGTAGCAGGGCTGATGAGTTGGCAGAATGTGGAGGACTTCGAATGCCCTGCTGAGGAATATGCATGGTATTATATGACAGACAAAGAACTACTGTGGGCTTTTTTTTTTTTTTTTTACATCTTTATTGGAGTATAATTGCCTTATAACAGTGTGTTACTTTCTGCTTTATAACAAAGTGAATCAGTTATACATACACATATGTTCCCATATCTCTTCCCTCTTGCGTCTCCCTCCCTCCCACACTCCCTATCCCACCCCTCCAGGCGGTCACAAAGCACCCAGCTGATCTCCCTGTGCTATGCGGCTGCTTCCCACTAGCTATCTACCTTATGTTTGGTAGTGTATATATGTCCATGCCTCTCTCTCACTTTGTCACAGCATACCCTTCCCCCTCCCCATATCCTCAAGTCCGTTCTCTAGTAGGTCTGTGTCTTTATTTCTCTCTTACCCCTAGGTTCTTCATGACATTTTTTTTCTTAAATTCCATATATATGTGTTAGCCTACGGTATTTGTCTTTCTCTTTCTGACTTACTTCACTCTGTATGACAGATACTACGTCTACCCAACTCATTACAAATAGCTCAATTTCGTTTCTTTTTTATGGCTGAGTAATATTCCATTGTATATATGTGCCACATCTTCTTTATCCATTCATCCGATGATGGACACTTAGGTTGTTTCCATCTCCAGGCTATTGTAAATAGAGCTGCAATGAACATTTTGGTACATGACTCTTTTTGAATTATGGTTTTCTCAGGGTATATGCCCAGTAGTGGGATTGCTGGGTCATATGGTAGTTCTATTTGTAGTTTTTAAGGAACCTCCATACTGTTCTCCATAGTGGCTGTATCAATTCACATTCCCACCAGCAGTGCAAGAGTGTTCCCTTTTCTCCACACCCTCTCCAGCATTTATTGTTTCTAGATTTTTTGATGATGGCCATTCTGACTGCTGTGAGATGATATCTCATTATAGTTTTGATTTGCGTTTCTCTAATGACTAATGATGTTGAGCATTCTTTCATGTGTTTGTTGGCAGTCTGTATATCTTCTTTGGAGAAATGTCTATTTAGGTCTTCTGCCCATTTTTGGATTGGGTTGTTTGTTTTTTTGTTATTGAGCTGCTTATAAATTTTGGAGATTAATCCTTTGTCAGTTGCTTCATTTGCAAATATTTTCTCCCATTCTGAGGGTTGTCTTTTGATCTTGTTTACGGGTTCCTTTGCTGTGCAAAAGCTTTGAGGTTTCATTAGGTCCCATTGTTTATTTCTGTTTTTATTTCTATTTCTCCAGGAGGTGGGTCAAAAAGGATTTTTCTGTGATTTATGTCATAGAGTGTTCTGCCTATGTTTTCCTTTAAGAGTTTGATAGTTTCTGGCCTTATATTTAGGTCTTTAATCCATTCTGAGCTTATTTTTGTGTATGGTGTTAGGGAGTGATCTAATCTCATATTTTTACATGTACCTGTCCAGTTTTCCCAGCACCACTTATTGAAGAGGCTGTCTTTCTCCACTGTACATTCCTGCCTCCTTTATCAAAGATAAGGTGACCATATGTGCATGGGTTTATCTGTGGGCTTTCCATCTTGTTCCATTGATCTATTTCTCTGTTTTTGTGCCAGTACCATACTGTCTTGATTACTGTAGCTTTGTGGTATAGTCTGATGTCAGGGAGCCTGATTCCTCCAGCTCCGTTTTTCGTTCTCAAGACTGCTTTTGCTATTTGGGGTCTTTTGTGTTTCCATACAAATTGTGAAATTTTTTGTCCTAGTTCTGTGAAAAATGCCAGTGGTAGTTTGATAGGGATTGCATTGAATCTGTAGATTGCTTTGGATAGTATAGTCATTTTCACCATGTTGATTCTTCCAGTCCAAGAACATGGTATATCTCTCCATCTATTTGTATCATCTTTAATTTCTTTCATCAGTGTCTTATAATTTTCTGCATACAGGTCTTTTTTCTCTTTAGGTAGGTTTATTCCTAGATATTTTATTCTTTATGTTGCAATGATAAATGGGAGTGTTTTCTTGATTTCACTTTCAGATTTTTCATCATTAGTGTATAGGAATGCAAGAGATTTCTGTGCATTAATTTTGTTTCCTGCTACTTTACCAAATTCATTGATTAGCTCTAGTAGTTTTCTGGTAGCTTCTTTAGGATTCTCTATGTATAGTATCATGTCATCTGCAAACAGTGACAGCTTTACTTCTTCTTTTCCTATTTGGATTCCTTTTATTTCCTTTTCTTCTCTGATTGCTGTGACTAAAACTTCCAAAACTATGTTGAATAAGAGTGGTGAGAGTGGACAACCTTGTCTTGTTCCTGATCTTAGTGGAAATGGTTTCAGTTTTTCACCATTGAGAACAATGTTGGCTGTGGATTTGTCTTATAGGGCCTTTATTATGTTGAGGAAAGTTTCCTCTATGCCTACTTTCTGCAGGGATTTTATCATAAATGGGTGTTGAATTTTGTCAAAAGCTTTCTCTGCATCTATTGAGATGATCATGTGGTTTTTCTCCTTCAATTTGTTAATATGGTTTATCATATTGATTGATTTGCGTATATTGAAGAATCCATGCATTCCTGGAATAAACCCCACTTGATCATGGTGTATGATCCTTTTAATGTATTGTTGGATTCTGTTAGCTAGTATTTTGTTGAGGATTTTTGCATCTATGTTCATCAGTGATATTGGCCTGTAGTTTTCTTTCTTTGTGACATCCTTGTCTGGTTTTGGTATCAAGGTGATGGTGGCCTCGTAGAAAGAGTTTGGGAGTGTTCCTCCCTCTGCTATACTTTGGAAGAGTTTGAGAAGGATAGGTGTTAGCTCTTCTCTAAATGTTTGATAGAATTCGCCTGTGAAGCCATCTGGTCCTGGGCTTTTGTTTGTTGGAAATTTTTCATCACAGTTTCAATTTCAGTGCTTGTGATTGGTCTGTTCATATTATCTATTTTTTCCTGATTCAGTCTTGGCAGGTTGCGCATTTCTAAGGATTTGTCCATTTCTTCCAGGTTGTCCATTTTATTGGCATAGAGTTGCTTGTAGTAATCTCTCATGATCTTTTGTATTTCTGCAGTGTCAGTTGTTACTTCTCCTTTTTCATTTCTAATTCCATTGATTTGAGTCTTCTCCCTTTTTTTCTTGATGAGTCTGGCTGATGGTTTATCAATTTTGTTTATCTTCTCAAAGAACCAGCTTTTAGTTTTATTGTTCTTTGCTACCATTTCCTTCATTTCTTTTTCATTTATTTCTGATCTGATTTTTATGATTTCTTTCCTTCTGGTAAGTTTGGAGGTTTTTTGTTCTTCTTTCTCTAATTGCTTTAGGTGCAAGGTTAGGTTGTTTATTCGAGATGTTTCCTGTTTCTTAAGTAGGATTGTATTGCCATAAACTTCCCTCTTAGAACTGCTTTTGCTGAATCCCATAGATTATGGGTCATCGTGTCTCCACTGTCATTTGTTTCTAGGTATTTTTTGATTTCCTCTTTGATTTCTTCAGTGATCACTTCATTATTAAGTAGTGTATTGTTTAGCCTCCATGTGTTTGTATTTTTTAGAGACCTTTTCCTGTAATTGATATCTAGTCTCATAGCGTTGTGGTCAGAAAAGATACTTGATACGATTTCAATTTTCTTAAATTTACCAAGGCTTGATTTGTGACCCAAGATGTGATCTATCCTGGAGAATGTTCCATGAGCACTTGAGAAAAATGTGTATTCTGTTGTTTTTGGATGGAATGTCCTATAAATATCAGTTAAGTCCGTCTTGTTTAATGTATCATTTAAAGCTTGTGTTTCCTTATTTATTTTCATTTTGGATGATCTGTCCATTGGTAAAAGTGGGGTGTTAAAGTCCCCTACTATGAATGTGTTATGGTAGATTTCCCCTTTTATGGCTGTTAGTATTTGCCTTATGTATTGAGGTGCTCCTATGTTGGGTGCATAAATATTTACAATTGTTATATCTTCTTCTTGGATCAATCCCTTGATCATTATGTAGTGTCCTTCTTTGTCTCTTCTAATAGTCTTTATTTTAAAGTCTATTTTTTCTGATATGAGAATTGCTACTCCAGCTTTCTTTTGATTTCCATTTGCATGGAATATCTTTTTCCATCCCCTTACTTTCAGTCTGTATGTGTCTCTAGGTCTGAAGTGGGTCTCTTGTAGACAGCATATATATGGGTCTTGTTTTTGTATCCATTCAGCCAATCTCTGTCTTTTGGTGGGAGCATTTAGTCCATTTACATTTAAGGTAATTATCGATATGTATGTTCCTATTCCCATTTTCTTAATTGTTTGGGTTTGTTATTGTAGGTCTTTTCCTTTTCTTGCATTTCTTGCCTAGAGAAGATCCTTTAGCATTTGTTGTAAAGCTGGCTTGGTGGTGCTGAACTCTCTCAGCTTTTGCTTGTCTGTAAAGGTTTTAATTTCTCCATCAAATCTGAATGAGATCCTTGCTGGATAGAGTAATCTTGGTTGCAGGTTGTTCTCCTTCATCACTTTAAATATGTCCTGCCAGTCCCTTCTGGTTTGCAGAGTTTCTGCTGAAACATCAGCTGTTAACCTTATGGGGATTCCCTTGTGTGTTATTTATTGTTTTTCCCTTGCTGCTTTTAATATGTTTTCTTTGTATTTAATTTTTGACAGTTTGATTAATATGTGTCTTGGTGTGTTTCTCTTTGGTTTTATCCTGTATGGGACTATCTGTGCTTCCTGGACTTGATTAACTATTTCCTTTCCCATATTAGGGAAGTTTTCAACTATAATCTCTTCAAATATTTTCTCAGTCCCTTTCTTTTTCTCTTCTTCTTCTGGGACCCCTATAATTCGAATGTTGGTGCATTTAATGTTGTCCCAGATGTCTCTGAGACTGTCCTCAGTTCTTTTCATTCTTTTTTCTTTATTCTGCTCTGCAGTAGTTATTTCCATTATTTTATCTTCCAGGTCACTTATCCGTTCTTCTGCCTCAGCTATTCTGCTATTGATCCCTTCTAGAGTATTTTTAATTTCATTTATTGTGTTGTTCATCGTTGTTTGTTTCATGTTTAGTTCTTCTAGTTCCGTGTTAAATGTTTCTTGCATTTTCTCAATTCTATTTCCAAGATTTTTGATCATCTTTACTATCATTATTCTGAATTCTTTTTCAGGTAGACTGCCTATTTCCTCTTCATTTGTTAGGTCTGGTGGGTTTTTATCTTGCTCCTTCATCTGCTGTGTGTTTTTCTGTTTTCTCATTTTGCTTATCTTGCTGTGTTTGGGGTCTCCTTTTTGCAGGCTGCAGGTTCGTAGTTCCCGTTGTTTTTGGTGTCTGTCCCCAGTGGCTAATGTTGCTTCAGTGGGTTGTGTAGGCTTCCTGGTGGAGGGGACTAGTGCCTGTGTTCTGGTGGATGAGGCTGGATCTTGTCTTTCTGGTGGGCAGGTCCATGTCTGGTGGTGTGTTTTGGGGTGTCTGTGGACTTATTATGGTTTTAGGCAGCCTCTCTGCTAATAGGTGGGGTTGTGTTCCTGTCTTGCTAGTTGTTTGGCCTAAGGTGTCAAGCACTGTAGCTTCCTGGTCGTTGACTGAAGCTGGGTGCTGGTGTTGAGACGGAGATATCTGGAAGATTTTTGCTGTTTGATATTATGTGGAGCTGGGAGGTCTCTTGTGGTCCAGTGTTCTGAAGTTGGCTCTCCCACCTCAGAGGCACAGCACTGACTCCTGGCTGCAGCACCAAGAGCCTTTCATCCACACAGCTCAGAATAAAAGGGAGAAAAAGTAAAAAGAAAGAATTAGTAGAAGTAGAAAAAAGAAAGAAAGAAAGAAAGGAGGGAGGGAGGGAGGGAGGGAGGAATGAAGGAAGGAAGGAGGGAAGGAAGGAAAAAAGAAAGAAAGAAAGAAGATAAAGTAAAATAAAATAAAGTAAGATAAAATATAACAAAGTTATTAAAATAAAAAATAATTATTATGAAAAAAATTTTTAAAAACAAGCAAAACAACCGGACGGATAGAACCCTAGGACAGATGGTGGAAGCAAAGCTATACTGACAAAATCTCACACAGAAGCATACACACTCACAAAAAGAAGAAAAGGGGAAAAAATCATAAATCTTGCTCTCAAAGTCCACCTCCTCAATTTGGGATGATTTGTTGTCTATTCATGTATCCCACAGATGCAGGGTCCATCAAGTTGATTGTGGAGCTTTAATCCGCTGCTCCTGAGGCTGCTGGGAGAGATTTCCCTTTCTCTTCTTTGTTCTCACAGCTCCCGGGGCTCAGCTTTGGATTTGGCCCCGCCTCTGCGTGTAGGTCGCCGGAGGGCGTCTGTTCTTCGCTCAGACAGGATGGGGTTAAAGAAGCCGCTGATTCGGGGGCTCTGGCTCACTCAGGCCGGGGGGAGGGAGGCATACGGATGCAGGGCGAGCCTGCAGCGGCGGAGGCCGGCGTGACGCTGCACCAGCCTGAGGCGCGCCGTGCGTTCTCCCGGGGAAATTGTCCCTGGATCCCGGGACCCTGGCAGTGGCGGGCTGCACAGGCTCCCCGGAAGGGGGTGTGGATGGTGACCTGTGCTCACACTCAGCTTTCTTGGTGGCGGCAGCAGCAGCCTTAGCGTCTCATGCCCGTCTCTGGGGTCTGCGCTTTTAGCCACGGCTCGCGCCCGTCTCTGGAGTTCCTTTAAGCAGCACTCTTAATCCCCTCTCCTCGCGCACCAGGAAACAAAGAGGGAAGAAAAAGTCTCTTGCCTTTTCGGCAGGTCCAGACTTTTCCCCGGACTCCCTCCCGGCTAGCCGTGGTGCACTAACCCCCTGCAGGCTGTGTTCACCACGCCAACCCCAGTCCTCTCCCTGTGCTCCGACCGAAGCCCAAGCCTCAGCTCCCAGCCCCGCCCGCCCCGGCGGGTGAGCAGACAAGCCTCTCGGACTGGTGAGTGCCGGTCGGCCCTGATCCTCTGTGCGGGAATCTCTCCGCTTTGCCCTCCGCACCCCTGTTGCTGTGCTCTCCTCCGCGGCTCCGAAGCTTTCCCCCCTGCCACCCGCAGTCTCCGCCAGCGAAGGGGCTTCCTAGTGTGTGGAAACCTTACCTACTTCACAGCTCCCTCCCACTGGTGCAGGTCCCGTCCCTATCCTTTTGTCTCTGTTTTTTCTTTTTTCTTTTGCCCTACCCAGGTACGTGGCGACTTTCTTGCTTTTTGGGAGGTCTGAAATCTTCTGCCAGAGTTCAATAGGTGTTCTGTAGGAGTTGTTCCACGTGTAGATGTATTTCTGGTGTATCTCTGGGGAGGAAGGTGATCTCTGCGTCTTACTCTTCCGCCATCTTCCCCTCGTCCCCCCACTGTGGGCTTTTGAACAGATATTTACCTAGTCAAAGCTGTGCTTAAGGAATTTGTCTTGGAAGCTTTGTGGTTAATGGATAGAGAAGAGACACTAGAGACAACGATAAACTTGGAGGCCACCATAATGGTTTAGGTAATGAACCTGAAATAGTGTGGTTTCAGTGGGAAGGGAAAAAGAGATATATGATGGAGGTAAAATGGACAGTACCGAATGATAGACTTAATGGAGGTGGACGAATAAGGTATTGGGGACTGGAGGGGAACACTTCCCTCCTTTTGAAATTGGGTGCAATGGAAGAAACAGGAATCTACCTGAGGTTTAGTGCAAGAACTGATCAGTTTTTAACATTTTGTTTGTGTTCTGTTTTTTTTCCTTTTCTGCTTAAAAAGATTCAAACCTTTATCCAGACTTAAAATTTGTTAATATTTTGCCACATTAACTCTCTCTATGTGTACAAATACACTTTTTTGGTATATTTTGTATAATTTGTGTATTTGAATATTTTCAATAATTTTAAAGTTGCATATATCATGACACTTCATTTCTACAGTATATGTCTCCTAATAACAAAGACTTCTGCTGTATAATCAGTTTCAGTGTCCTTGATGCAAAAAGCATCAAAAAGAATAATGATATTAATGAGCTATGACACATTGAATAAAAAAGAATACGTGAGTTCACAGTGTTCTCAGAAGGGATGGTGGTGATGAAAAGCAAGCTCTTCTTTAGAGAAGGCTGTCAGCTAATAAATATAGAAAAAATAGTAGATTAGAAAATTTTAATGTTGCACTCAGCAATGTAATAAGTGATTCAGGTAAAGATCATCAATGGGTATTAATATTATTGAGTGAAGCTTTGTTGGGAAACCAGGTATTTACATGGTCTCCATATATCACATCATCTCACCAACGGGTAAAACTAAGCATTGCCCCAAATGGGACAAGCTGAAAACATGCACCTCCTTGCACGATGAAATCAAAATTATATAATGTCACCAATGTAATATTCTTGCCCAAAGTGTTTAACCTGAATCTTCAAATGAGAAAACAATCAGAAAAAAATCTCAATTTTGGAATGTTCTATAATAAAATGACCTGAATTTTTCAAAAATGTCAATGTTATGATATACAAAATATAGTGGGAGATTGTGCTAGATTAAAGGAGACTAAAGGGACATCAAAACTGCACACAGTGTTCGATTCTTAATTGGATCATAGAATATCCAATGGCAATGAAGAATAGCAATAAAGGGCATTTATGAGACCAATGAAAAAAGTTTGAGTTGTGGCATTTTAAAGTCTAGAAAATATCATGTTTTTACTGTCCAGTTTTCTAAATATTTTTAGCACCAATATACACAAGACAGAAAGCAGGAGTAGCATTATATATTATTGATAAAATTTAAATAAAGACATTTTTAAAGCAGACAATAATTAAATATGGTGAAGATGTCTTTATCATGAATATTTTTGCATCAAATAAAATAGCATAACATGCTCAAAGGAAAAAATGCAAAGGAAAGAGATAGAACTAAGAGATTTTAATTTATATCTTTAGTCACTGACAGATTATAAAAATATTCTGAAAATAAGTTAGACAAAGACAGCAAAAACAAAAAGCAACCCAACAACAAAACCAAATGGAACAATATTATTCACTGATAAAGTTGCTGAAGTTTGAAATAATATATTGACATATGAATTTGGGGAGCACATTAAAAGAATAAGTCACAACCAATTGAAATTCTATCTAGTACAGTAAGGTGATTGTAAGTTAGAAGCATCTATTACAATATTTAACCATTGTAACAACTCAAAAAAATAACTTCCATAGGTGCTTTAAAAAGTTTGATGTAATTCATCAGCTGTTTTTAAATGAAAGAATGAAATATAAAGAAATGGAATGATCATTAACCTTATAAAAATGATGTATCGTACAAAAATCTGCCATTATGCTTAGTGTTAAATGGTAAACACATTTTTTTTAATCAGGAAAATGATCCCACTATTATATAATATTTTCTGGAAGTAATAGCCAAACATAAATATTGGAAGGGAGTTAAAATTATGGTTATTCATAAAACATACATTTTTCTACATGGGAATTCCAAGAGAATCGATTAAAAGTTAATGCAAACAATATGAAAATTTATTAAGGTGGCCGAGTAACTAATTAATAACAAAATTCAATAATCTAAACAATTATTTAGAAATATACTAGTTTATAGTAGCAACTATAAATGCACTACCTCATAATGAAGCAGAGAAGAAATGTGTAGAATCTGTATGATTAAAACGTTAAAGTTTTCCTGAGGGACATAGAGAGGACATGAACCAATAGAAAGACATACTTGTTTTTGTGCAGAAAAGCAATATGACAAAAAGACCCCCCAAAATTCTTTTTTTGTGGAATTTGACAAAATGATTTCATATTCATATCAAGTAACAAATAATTAAGAATAGAAATTTAAATTCTAGTGTATGAAAAGTATAGTAATGAGAGAAGTCAAGCCTTACAAAGTATTAAATATGATGCTACAGTAATTAACACATTTTGGAACTGGAAAATGAATAAAAAGATCAATGAAATAGATTAAGAATTTCAGGTATAGATTTAATGTATAATTAAAGAAAGATCTCTGGTCTGAAATACAGATGGCATCTTAGACCACTAAGAAAATGTACATAATTCAAAAGATGGTATTGAGGCAGGTGGCCAGCCACTTAGAACAAAATTAACCTACTCCTTATACCAGAAAAAATTCCAGATGGAGAAAAGATTTAAATGTAAAGGAAGCCAGTCATAGAAGAAAAGAACTGAGTAAAAATTTAAATACCTTGAAGTAGGGGATATTGATCTAAATCCCATAGAATTAAGGATTGATGAATTTTAGCAACATAAAAATTAAAACATGAATATAGCAAATAAGCAAAGAAAAAAGAGGGATAAGCTGGAAAAAATTTGTTTACATGTGTAACAAAGTTCAGCTCCCATAATAAGTAGTGAGCTCTTGCAAATCTGTAAGAAAAAGTTGACAACCCAAAAGAAAAACCAGCAAAGGACATAAGTAGATCTTTCACTTAAAAGGACATAAAATGATTCATAGGCAGAAGTTGCTCAATCTTAGTCATTATTAGATATATAAATAATAGCAACAACAACAAAAACAAGTAAAAATATGTCACCAATTAGATTAAACATTTGATAACAAAAACATTAGATAATACCTGTTGCTGGGGAGGAAGTAGGACTTCCTTGACTGAAAGTGGAAGTTCCAGTTGGTAAAATGTTTTGGGAAGGTGATTTGACCATAGCTAACAAAAATTTAAATATACATTCACTTTGATGCAACAATTTCTATTCTCTGAATTCAGCCCATTTGATGCATTATTTTGTGAGTCTTGGTCCTACGTTCCTTTTCCCTATCTGGAGTCTCTAGATTGGTCTCATGCAATAAAAACCTACAGGTAGATCTACAGAGTCCAGGCCTGTTCTACTCTGAACTCCAGACCTATACATCCAAAAGCCTGCTTAACGTCTCCTCTTGGAAATTTCAGATGCAGCTCAAACTCATCATGTTGAAAACTCGTGTTCTGTTTCTCACATTGACCAGTGTCCACTTCCCAGGCAATAAGACCACCATCTATCTCTATCTAGTTGTTCAAGACTGAAGCCCAAGAGATGTTATTGACACCTTTTTCTTTTTTTTTCTTTTTTTTCTTTTTTTTTTTGCGGTACGCGGGCCTCTCACTGTTGTGGCCTCTCCCACTGCGGAGCACAGGCTCCTGACGCGCAGGCTCAGCGGCCATGGCTCACGGGCCCAGCCGCTCCGCGGCACGTGGGATCCTCCCGGACCGGGGCATGAACCCGTGTCCCCTTTATCGGCAGGCGGACTCTCAACCACTGCGCCACCAGGGAAGCCCCTCAAATATTTTTGAATTAATAAATACATGAATGAAAGCAAAAGGTACTTTCAAGAAGAAAGAATGTGTGTTTCAAACTTTGTTGAAAGATCTATGAGGATAATGGTAAATTCTAAGAAGCAGCCAGCAAATTTGAAAATAGATGATTATTGGTGAATTCCAGAGGTGAAGGCAGGTATTGACAAGAGAATCCAAAAAGACTATGGAGTATGTTCTGGAAAGGGAAGAAGGGAATGAGGAACAGATCACATGAGTGATTAATTTTGGAGAAATGCAGGGTATCAGGGTATGGAGGTCTCATGAGATCAAAGACATATGTATTAGGAGCAAATGAATGAGATTTATGGAAGAATAATAAGTTGTGGTCCTAAAACTTTACTAGAATTTAAATGTTAGAAGTGGAACAAGTTCACAAGGCTTAGCGTGTGGCATGCGTAAGAACTGGTGTTTATGATGATATGAATTATATTCTAGATACTATGTACATGTTTCTTAAGAAATTAAAATCTCCTTAAAGTTGGGGAGCGTATCTTCTTCCCTCTGCTTCCTTAGTGTTGCCTGGGGTCCCATAAATACTCAATAAACATTTTAAGTTAAATTGAATTAAAGCCCTATTTTAAAGAAATTCTGCCACCCTAGTTCTTACAGCATTTTTCTAAACTCATCCGACAGTTACTTCCATCACAACATCTTGAAAAGAAATTAGTATCTGTTGTAACCATTTTCTCATCACTTGATCTCAAGCAGTGATTTTTTTTTTCATTTTCATGCCATTGGGGAGTTCCAAAATAAATTTGCTGTTGCAGTCAGTGAGCAGTGCATATTCTTTGGCAATTACGACAAAATTAACAACAAGAAACATGGGAACAGGTTTTTAAAACATGTGTCTGGTTCTTGGGAGGGTTTTTCAACTCAAGCAACTGCAAACATCATCAAAATTCCATTATATAATCCACTAGTTAGTATGAAATGCTGATGACCAACCCCTGGAACTGCACATCCAAGCAGTCAAACTAGTATGAGTCACAGAACTGTGGACTTAGAGTCAGTGAGAAGAACACCCAGAAAAATCTGCATTGATTGTGAACTAAGAATAAGAGAAATGCCCAGTTCTATCAGAAATCATGTGTCAATATTATATCACCAACTCTTTTCTTGGACTAATCACATCAAGGAGTAACTGCAAGATCTTATGAAAGTTTTTACCATCAAACATATTTACTTCCATTCAGAGGTGTTAAGTTTGATTCCTTGCAAATTAAATAAAGAGTATATAGAAAACTGTGTCTCAAAATGTTCTTAAAATGTTGATTCTCAGGCCTTATTTTATATTTACTAAATCCATATTTCTAGAGAGTGGGAGCCAGACAATTATATTTTTAGTTAGTGTCCAAAGTGGACTGGATGTACCTTAAAGTTCAAGAACCTCTGACATAGAAGCTTAGCTAACAAGATTTTATTCCTAAACTGTCTTGGTGCATATATCACAACTGTTACACAAATGAGTACAGACACAATGATCCTGGGGGTATTCTATGATTTAAGTTGTTATTGCCAGTTTCTGACATTTTCAGCAATGGAGAACAATCTGAGTGTTTCTGTTAATAAGGGGAAATTGCTTGACATAGAGGCAAAGAAGACAAACTTTGGAGTCAGACAAGTTGAGATCAAATCCTGGATCTTCCACTGCATGACTTTGGCCAAATCAATCACTTTCCAAGAGTCTCAGTTTTCTCATTTGAAAAATGGAGATAATGATGTCTGTATAATAGGCAAGAGTTTATGGGAATTAAATGAGGGCATGAGAAATCATGGTGAATTAGGCAGTTCCATAGAGGTGAAACAAAGTCTGTGATGGGACTTGGTGAGGGATAAAACCAGAAATACAAGCAGAAGCCAGGTGATGAATGGTTTTGTAAGAAGTCATCTGAGCCTGACGATGGATAGTTTTCCAAATTCCAGAACGTTGCTTCCTGGTCTTTATTTTGTTAATGATACCCAGGTAGTTCTTCCCTCTCCTTGAATAATCTCGGCCCCATTTCACCCAAACCTCAACTATCTAAAAATTCTGAAGAAGGTGATAAGGACACGGCTTCAAGAATCCTTGAGAACACCGGAGGGAAAGGAGGTAGTGCTAACCTTGCCGCCAGCAGGAGGGGTTGCTGGTGATAACCTGAGCAGTCTCAGTGGAGGCTGCCAGGGATCAGGGAGAGTCATACTCACTGGCACCGAAGCATCAACCAGTATTCACTGAGCACACACTGGGCAAGGATCTGAGGATACGAAGATAAGTGAGGTCTGTGTGCTGTTAACTAACACAGTCTAATGGGAGAATATATGCAGGTAAAAATGAATTACAATGTCACATGACAACTTCTGTAATAGAGGTTTGTACAAGATTCTCTAGGAGAAGAGTAAAGAGCAAACACTAATCTGCTTTAAAGAGTGAGAAGGGTCTTAATAAAGGAGTCAGCATTTGAGATGAATCCTGATGGGATGTGGAGGATGTCTGTAGATGGAGAGGGATGGGACATGGGGTTGGGGGAAGTGCAGCATCCTACAGGGAGTAGATTGTGCTAAAGTCAGTGAGCCAAAGCCTGGAGAGTTGAAAGAGACAGAATTTGGCAAGTAATTGGTCTTTGGTCTTTGGGTTAGCTCTACTCTAACTGGCTGTGCTTTGTTTTACTCGAAGTGGAAACAAGGGTGAACTTCCTTTTTCTGCTATAGAGTGGGTTGCAAAGGTCCCCACAGGCGTGGCCTTCCCTCAACCATTGCCTCATCGGTACACACCATGGCAGGTGTCTTTGCAGCCATCACTCACTTGTTCGCATCAGCCCACATGAGAATTATTTTTCTGAAGGCCAAGCACTACTCTTCTGGTGTTTGTTCAACAGTTGGTTTAAGTTACTAATCTGTGAAGCATCTTAAGATGCCCTGTGATAAGTTGCTTCTCCTCACCACAAGTTGAGGATGAGACTCTGGATGGGAAAGTTTCATGCCCATTTTATTTATACAACCAGAATCTAAAACAACTCTCTTAAATACTGGATATTGCTCTTCAAATATTTGTTTAGCAATTTATTACTGTTGTTTATCTGTTTTGTATCTTCCTTCTGGAGGATGGATGATCTCAGCCTCTGTGTGTGTGTACATGTGTGTTGGTGTGTATGTCTTTGCTGTAAACTCCTCACACTATACTAAAGATTCTCCTCTCATTGTCTTTTGTTTATTGTCAAGACTTTTAGAGTTAGAAAAAGTCTCATGGGGCTAGATATTACATTGTGAAATCTCCACAGGCTTTTCTTCCTAATTCTAGAAACAGGGGCTTTTGGGCACTGAATATGACCTTACTTTTAAAGCCTGCTAGGGCCGGGGTTCCTCCATGACAGGATGTTTCATAAAAAGCAGTTTGACTTCAGCAGTTAGTTCTTCTTTAAAGAGAGCATTTCTCAGAGGCCTTCTTTTTTGTGAGGCAGGGGGTACAAATAGGACCACATCCCCAGCGTGGTGTGGTCCATGAGCCAGCAGGCATTCCACCTGCTCCTCAAAATGCCCCTCTTCCACCTATGCTCAGGTCCTAACTCATACTTGGTATATGAACACCCATCGGGCTTCCCTGGTGGCGCAGTGGTTGAGAGTCCGCCTGCCGAGGCAGGGGACACGGGTTCGTGCCCCGGTCCAGGAAGATCCCACATTCCACGGAGCGGCTGGGCCCGTGAGCCATGGCTGCTGAGCCTGCGTGTCCGGAGCCTGTGCTCCACAACGGGAGAGGCCACAACAGTGAGAGGCCCGCGTACCGCAAAAAACAAAACAAAACAAAACAAAACACCCATCAACTATTAAAACAAAAAAAAATTTCTGTCAGTGGAATATTTTGGGAAAGTGATGGATAATGAATTTATAGACACCAATTAATGAAATTCAATAATTTATTCATGCAATAAACTGGGATTGTGTTTTGATTATGTATCAGATGCTATGCTAGGTGTTGGAGATCCAACATATCCATAAGAAGGTCACAGTTCAAAGAGCATTATGCCCTTGTGGAGAAAATGACAGTATTGCTTTATTAATATATTTATATTATCTATTTTCCTTAGGTCAGTGTAGCCCAATCTGTAAGCCAGGAACTTGGCAGGCTGAAATTATTGCAAGGAGCCTCTGATATCTTACAGTTTCCCATCATTGTCTGTAGACTAAATAGATAGATCCAAATTTATATATTATCCATTTATTATTTAAACAGTGATAATTCCAAAAATTAGTTTGAATTTTCAAATATTTATCAAATAGTTCATATATTTATGAAAATTATCCTATTTGTAAAATTAATAAAATACAAATAAAATTAATTAACTATAACTATAGTAATTGAGTATTTTCTTGACAGATTTAATTAATGGTATTACTATCCAGTAAAAAGCTTTTATATAAATGCAAACTATACAAATATTTAAAAGGAGAGCTGTATACCTTAAAAACAGAAACTGCTAAGAACCACTGACCACTAAACTGTTAACATGAGCCTAAGCCATGTTTATTTTAAAACAAATAATGAGTAATTCCTTAATATTCTTTTTTTCACCTGCAAGGAATTTTCCAAGAGTCTTTGAGAATTTAATATTATTCTTTCATTTATTCCACTAGTATTTATTGAGTGCCTACAACCAGGTATTCAATATTGTATCTAGCACAGAATTTTGCATAAAACCCTGACAAATATTGGGACGATTAACCATTTAGGAAGATATACTGATAAATTACTTTTTTGCAATGAGTTTACTTTTCTCATTAATTTACATAAAGTTGTTAATGTTTCAAATAAAATGTTATTGACCCTGATAAATAATATGGTCTTCAAGTATGAATGCAGGAAAAAATGGATGCAGCAAAAATTTTTTCTTTATTGCAAAACTGGAAAGATGCTTAGATTTCCTCGAAGTTGCTCTTTGACCTGATACTTGAATTACCCTCTTAAACCACATGTTTGATGCAAAAATGTTAAATAGTTTTAAATTTTCCAAAGTTCAAAAATTAATAAATTTATTGAAATAATCACTAGTAATATTGTTTTAAGACTTCTCTGGTGGTGCAGTGGTTAAGAATCCTCCTGCCAATGCAGGGGACACGGGTTCAAGCCCTGGTCCAGGAAGATCCCACATGCTGAGGAGCAACTAAGCCCACGCACCACAACTACTGAGCCTGCGAGCCACAACTACTGAGCCCGTGTGCCTAGAGCCCATGCTCTGCAGCAAGAGAAGCCACAGCAATGAGAAGGCCGCGCACTGCAAGGAAGAGTAGCCCCACTCACCACAACCAGAGAAAGCCTGTGCATAGCAATGAAGACCCAATGCAGCCAAGAGAAAAAAAATATATTGTTTTATATTTACAATTAGTAATAGAATATAAGCACTGAAAATAAAAACTGAATATAAAACAAATTCTGGTAGTGTGATTATCTGCCATATGTATTTTACTGCAATAGAGGTAGCAGACCAAAAGACTTTCAAAGTTAATGAAAGTACTTGAAAACCTCCTTAACTCCTAAATTTAAAGTGTATTTTAAATGAAACATTCACTACTTTTGCACGCATTATGAAATGAATCATTCACCATCTTTTAAGACATCTTTCTTTTTAGGGATCTTATATATAGTTTATTTAACTGTCTTTGTGCTTTATTTTATTATTTATTTATACTTCATTCCTTTATTTATCTATTTTTATTGAGGTATAATTGACATATAATATTATGTTAGTTTCAGGTGTACAACATGATTCAATATTTGTATATATCAAGAAGTGATCACCACAGTAAGTTTAGTTAACATCCCTCATTCATTTTTATTGCTGAATAATATTCCATTATATGGTATACCACATTGTATTTATCTATTCATCAGTTGATGAACAGTGGGTTGCTTCAACTTTTTTGACTGTTATGAATAATGCTTCTATGAATAGTTGTATACAAGTTTTTTTTTGTTTTGGGGTTTTTTTTTTAGTTGATTTAATTGTCTTTGAATTTCAGGATGTTGTGGCACTTAAAATTAAAGATTATCAAAACTTGCTGAAAGATAAGTGGATGCTTCAGTAGTCTGGATTATGTCTACAACCAGCCAATACTTGATAGCAATGAACAAATGAGTAGATTGTGACAGTTTATCCATCTTTTCAACCTAACTGTGTAGATACTGAATTAAGAGCCTGTTGCTTACTAGGGGCTATTAATACATCAAGACGGTATTTGCAGGATCCAGCCAGGTAATGACCTTCCTGTACTTTGACAGTTGATAAATTGTAAGGTTGATACACACTAGAGTTTCCCAGACCCCCACCTGAAAGTAGTATTGGGACAAAGTGGTGATGTATGGTCATAGAATTCTCTAAGTTGGGGTGAATATTTGATTTAAATAGTACTTTGATTTCAAAATGATTTTGAAATTAGAGACACTACTAGAACCTGAATGGACTTTCTTTTACTGCCTAACTCCATTTTGGCCCTTCAGAGATACCTCCCAGCTCTGACCATAACCGTAAATGTGATCTCACACTCAGCCCGTGTAGATGCACATGTTGAACTTGAATCACACTTGTGGATTTGACCATCATTCCCATGTCCATTGCTGTCTTTTAGCTTACCACCTGCCACAGGTGCTTTGTATTAATACTTTGCTAAATTAATAAGTCTAATAAATTTATGTTCTCAGCAAGAACATGTTAAACTTCTTTTTCTGGTGGGTGTGACCAACTAGTATAACTTCACAGACATACTCGTTATTCTCGGTACCAACTTAAATTACTCACATAGAACTTAGTTTTGAAGACAAAGTATTTCAAATACTTCAAAGGCATGGAAACATACAGAAGACAAACTGAATTTTAAAAGTCCTATTTAAAATTTTGTGATATTAAACATGAGTTTTCCTTGGCAATATTTGAGGAAAATTGTGGTTATTTTTTAAGCCCTCCTACCACTCATTTTTAAGTAAGTCATACCTTGAGCAAGGGTGACATATTTCTGGGTGGCAGAGTTCTTTTCCACGAAGTGGAAATGTTATGTTACATTAAACAAAATGAGGCTCCTTCTAGTTCTAACAGTTTGTGATTCTAGGAAATAAGTATTTTTATAATTACATTTTCTTGTAAATTTAAGAGGAAGGGAACTTTAGAATTGCATTAGGTGAAGCTGCAAGGTTAATTCTCATCATAATGCATAATTCTGATGATTTTTTGTGTGGTAAACTTTTCTATCTTATGTGATTATAAATGATTACTTTTTTATACCCGAGTGCTTAGCATACAATATGAACTCAATATATATATATATTTTTTGAACTCAATATATTTTTGGAATAATCAAATTTTTGCAAACAACCATAATTATTGCCTGGTCTACCACTTCAGTTCACAAAAGAGACGTGAGGGCCTGAGATGGCAAAACAGACTTGTCCAAGATCAGCTCATGTCTTTGACGCCTTTAGTGCTTTTCTTTCTACACTGGCGTAGACTCTCAATGTAAGATTTCATAAATTTAACCATTTTTATTAAGACAGAAAAAAATACCCCTGAGATATAAGATTGAAACTATTACAACCTATCCTGACCATCAGGGTGATGGATAAAGATACTACTCAGGCATTCCTAGAATTAAAGGAACCAAAAGAGTTATATTATCCTCACAATTATAAAAAGAATGAAGATTTTAGCTAATAATTGATAAAATTGTTATTGATAAAATAACAATAAAACTTTGTTATTGTTTTTTTTCTGTTGAGTGAAAGAAGTTGGTCTTTGTTAAGTTTTCCAAGGCTTATAATTTTAAGATTGCCTGGACACTAGCACATAGTTACGGCTTTGTAGAGGTGGGGTTTTTTAGGTGTTTTTCAATTGACAATGGTGGCATTAACGTAAGTGTTTTCCCCTTTCTGTTTAAAAGAATAGAAAGATGCACTAGTAAATTACTGTTTCAAGTCTTTTGCATTCTATTCATAATATCAATCAGTCCCAAGATCTAGAAATGGAATTTACTAAAAGTGCTTTATATTTAACTAGAAACATTATATTAATTATTAACATCAATTTATTGCATTATGAATTTCACCCTGCAGGGAGTAAGATTATTGTAAAGTAAGTGGATGGAACCAGAATCATTGATGTTAACCTATAAAAATCTTTAAATTATTCATCAACAACAATATACTTTGTTTTGTGAGCATAACCCTACGTAGTGACTTAAAGTTACACATGTCTAATGTAGGAGGGCAGGGCACTTGTCCCAGAGTATGGCAGGCTGGTTTCAAATCCTAGTCTGGTCATTTCCAATCCCTGTGACCCTGGGAAAGTTAGTTCACTTCTCTGTGTCTCAGTTTCCTTATTGGTAAAGTAGGGCTAATACCAGGGTCTACCTCATATCGTTAGAAGAATTTCATGATTTAATATACATGCCAAGCACAGAGTAAGTACTGAATAAGTGTCAGTTATCATCATTATAACACAGAAATGTACAGAATATAATAAAGAGTACACACCTGCCATGTAAGTTTCCAGTTTTTTAAAAGGTGTGATTGAATTGATGTAAGTTAATTCTGTGATGATGATAGACTTGGTATGCCCTGTTATTTCCTCTGGTGTATTGTATTAATTTATGTATTCTTCAGTATATGTGTGTATGTACTGGATCAGTATATAAAATATTTTTTGTGATGGGTTATGCTTGAAGGATTGAAAGTGGCTGTCTAGAGCATCTGAATTCCTCCTCAACTGCTAAAAGTTACTTGGGTGCTGTCTAAGGTTTTTTTCCCATCTAGTGAACAACGAGCAGTAAGATTGGCTTTTGGGATGGGGAGTGGTGAAGATAATGGTGTAAGTAGCTTGGGAGAGCAGGGATCGCATCCAGGTGTAGACTGGGCGGGGGACAGAGGCGGTGGGTGGAGAGGTACAACTGGGTGGAGGAGGGGAAGCCCAGAGCGTGCAGCAACTTGTGCTCAGACTCTGGGTTGGGCTGTAGAAAGGGTGGAGAGGCTCTGCTGAGATTAAACATGTTCGGTTCTTGAAAGGAGGCAGGTTGAGAGAAGGGAGAAAAGAAACTTTTAAGTAAGCTAACGCTTGCATGGCGTGAAATGTGGTTCTGAGAGGCTGGCACTCTTGCACACTTTCTGGGAGATGATAGAGGGGTAGTTGTGAGAGGGGTGAAGTGGTGAAAGGAGTTGAGGGAAGAGATAAGGAAAGGTTGGAGTCAGTTGAGTTAAGGATCCTGTCGCTAGAATCCTTATGACTCAAGGTGATGTGTTTTAGGCACTGCTTGTAAGCCAATTAAGAGCTAATGGGACTAAATTGTACCGGAGGCAGTATATAAGAACAAAACGCTGCTGCTGCATTCATAAAGTCCAAAACTGGGTTTCTGTAGCTGACGAGGAACTTTGTCCGGTTGTCATGTTCGTAGTGAATTGAAGAAGCACAAAGGGCAATGATGTGCTTTTCGGTACAATCTGTTCAGGGACTTTTCTGAGGAGACAGTGAACCACCCAGGAAATATGCCAAAGGTTATAGTTATACTAAAACTGATAAACGAATGATAGAGAGGCAATAAAGAACAGACTGTGGGAAAAAGGGGTGGATAAGTAGTTCTGGTTCTTTTCATTGTAATTGATCTTTTGTCAGACAGCGTCCCTATCTACTAATACTTGCCCCTCGATCGCAAATAGACTCCCCTCCGAACCCCCAAGCATTTCCGAGATTTCTTGGAGGATTTCATCAAAGCGTTCATGAGCACATCTGGTGATGCCAAGTGCACCACTGCCCTTGCCCAGACAGTGCCTCCTCTCCCGCTAAAAAAAATTGGATCCCATGATGCAGTGGTCTGGGGAGAGGAAAAGAGAATGTCACCCTCTTTTATTATGGAAGGACATCAAATTAATGATGCGTTGTAGCATCTTTCAAAGGTGAAAGTTTCTGTACCACTGTCTCCTTAAATCTCAGGCATGGGCAGGGCAGGAAGAACTCTGAGTGACACACACTGTCCTGTTCTCAAGTGTGCTTCACTCTCCCAGGACAAGGCTTTGCTCCTGGGCCACGCTATGCTTGTCTGCTTCCAGTACATGAAGTCTCTGTCTCTCCTCCTGACCTCATGTTGATTATCACTGTATCTTTTGTAAATGACTCCACTTGATTATTTTTAAACGTTTCAAAGGATGCTAAAGGGAGATAAATAAAATGATATATATTTTTTCATGTTAGAGCTTTTAAAGCATTTTTTCATAGAAAGCTCTTTTAGAATTTGGTAATTTCAGTGAATAAATATATAACTACATTAACTGTGTTCTCCCCTTTTGTGGCTCTTCCTCAAAGGCAAGGGCTGCTGACATGGGGGAGACATGGACTGAAGTACAAGGAAAGCTCCCTTCCTGCCACCCAGTTGTGTGCCTCTGGGTTCATTATGTGTGGACGGGCTCATCAGAAATTTAGGCATGCATGAGGGACTGATGAGCTACCTGGGAGAGATGCTTACCTGTGAAGACAGTCAGGAAGACAAGTTTGGTCTAGGAAACAAAGCATTGGTTGTCTGAGAAGTAGAAACAATCATGAATACACCATGTTGTTCATGTATCAGTCTGCCTCTTGACCTCAGTGCATACCTGTTTCCATTGGAAAAGGAGGGTTTGAATGTAAAACTGAAATGATATCGTCAGTAAAACCTATAAACACTAATTACTGGCAACACTAAAACATGGCTCCCAATAGGAAAGAAAAGTCTTAATAACTCTTCTTTGCAGAACCCATTGTAGCTTCTACATTTTGAGGATTCCAGGAGGAGACAATGATATATCACAGAAGGTGATGATAATAATGTAAAAGTGGCTTATCTCTGAGCGCTGTAGCCCCTTGGAGCAAACGTCATTGGAAGAGGCCAGCGAGGAGAGGAAGAAAATGGTAGATGTCATATGGAATGTTCGGGTGGACACGTTCATGAACATGTATGAGACATCTTGGGAATTCTGGGTGTTCTAGACATAGCTGGGGTGCAGGATAGATTTTGTAGGGAAAGGAGGTCCTCTCATAACAGCTGGAAACAAGAACCAACAAAACAGGTGCAGCAAAGGTACATTCTGTATGGGTATTCAGGTCCTTTAGCCTGTTAGATCAGTTATTTAAAGGGGTAAGTTAGTTGAATGGGGTTCAAATAGCTTCTGTAGGTCAATAAATACCAACACATGCATCTCCTATAAGGAAGAATGCATAGGTTGTCTGAGAAAGACAGCTCTTTATGCAAACAGTCATAGGGTCCCGATGTAACAGAGCTAGTGCTGGAAACTGCACCAAAATTCTTCTGGGTTGTCCGCAGTCCCATCCTGAGGAAAATGAGTTGAGAGTGGAGTGACAACTGGGAATCTTAACCATTAGTATAATACCCAATGAGCTGCCTAGACAGCCCCTGTACGTGTGCTTCCACGAGGTTGCATTTCTATAAACCAGTGAGCAGGGCAGGCCACTGGCTAGAAGAGTATTATTCTTTACTTGGTATCTCAAGTCTTCATATCTGACCCAAATCTTCCTCTCTTCCCTCATCACTTCCAGCTTCCAGCATGTTCTCCACTGAACTACATATACTTTCTCCAAATGCTAAGCCCTTTCATTCCTCTATGACAGTGCTCATGTAGTTTCATCCTGTTGGGATGTCTTTCCCCCAGCCCTCGCCTCATTTCTCAGTCTGGCAAATTATTTCTTATTTTTTTAAATGCATCTCAAATGGCTTCTCCTCTTTGCAACCTTCCTTGACTCCCTAGGAAGAACTAGTGTGTTCTAATATCATTTCTATTATAATACAGGTGTATCTCGGAGTTCGGTTACAGACTACGGCAATAAAGCAATTCAAGGAATTTTTTTGTTTCTTGGTGCATAAAAGAGTTATCACTATAGTGATACTGTAGTCTATTAAAGTGTGCAATAGCATTATGTCTAAAAAAGCAATGTACCTACCTTAATAAAAAAATACTAAAATTTACTAACTGTCATCTGAGCCTTCATTGAGTCATAATCTTTTTTCTGCTGGAGGGTCTTGCCTCAGTGTTGATGCTCAGGGTGATTGCTCAGGGCGGTAGTTGCTGAAGGTTGGGGTGGCCGTGGCAATTTCTTAAAATAAGACAACAAATGAAGTTTGCCTCATCGACTGACTCTTCCTTTCACGAACGATTTCTCTGTAGCATGCAATGCTATTTGAAGGCATTTTACCTACAGTAGAACTTCTTTCAAAATTGCAGTCAGTCTTTTCAAACCCTGCCACTGCTTTAACAACTAAGTGTATGGAATATTCTAAATCCTTTGTTGGCATTTCAGCAATCTTCACAAAGAGTAGATTCCATTTCAGGGTACCAATTTCTTTGCTAATCCATAAAAAGCAACTTTTCATCCATTAAAGTTTTGTCATGAGATTACAGCAATTCAACCACACCTTCAGGCTCCATTTCTTTTTTCTTTTTTTTCTTTTTTTTTTTGCGGTACGCGGTCCTCTCACTGCTGTGGCCTCTCCCGTTGCGGAGCACAGGCTCCGGACGCGCAGGCTCAGCGGCCACGGCTCACGGGCCCAGCCGCTCCGCGGCATGTGGGATCCTCCCGGACCAGGGCACGAACCCGTGTCCCCTGCATCGGCAGGCGGACTCTCAACCACTGCGCCACCAGGGAAGCCCAGGCTCCACTTCTAATTCTCACAACATCTGCAATTACTTCCTGCAATGAAGTCTTGAACCTCTCAAAGTCATTCATGAGAGTTGGAATCAACTTCTTCCAATCTCCTGTTAATGCTGATGTTTTGACCTCTTCCCATGAATCATGAATGTTCTTAATGACATCTAGAATAATGAATCCTTTTCAGAATGCTTTCCATTGACTTTGTCCAGATCCATTAGAGGAACCACTATCTATGGCAGCCTTATGAAATGTATTTCTTCCATAATAGGACTTGAAAGTCGAAATTACTCCTTTATCCATGGGCTGCAGAATGAATGTTGTTTTAGTAGGCATGAGAACAACATTAATCTCATGTCACATCTCCATCTGAGCTCTTAAGTGATCAGGTGCATCGTCAGTGAGCAGTAATATGTTGAGAGGAATCCTTTTTTCTGAGCAGTAGTTCTCGACAGTGGGCTTATCATATTCAGTAAAGTGTTGTAAACAGATGTGCTGTCATTCAGGCTTTGTTGTTGCATTATAGAGCACAGGCAGAGAGAATTTAGCATAATTTTTAAAGGCCCTAAGATTTTCAGAATGGTAAATGAGCATTGGCTTCAACTTCAAGTCACCAACTGCTTTAGCTCCTAACAAGACCGTCACTCTGCCCTTTGAAGCTTGGAAGCCAGGCATTGACATCTCCTCTCTAGCTCTGAAAGTCCTAAATGGCATCTTCTTCCAATATAAGGCTGTTTCATCTACATTAAAAATCTGTTGTTTAGTGTAGCCACCTTCATTCATTATCTTAGCTAGATCTTCTGGATAACTTGCTGCAGGTTCTACATCAGCACTTGCTGCTTCACCTTGAACTCTGATGTTATGGAGAAGGTTTCTTTCCTTAAACTTCAAGTAAACTTTCCTTAAACTTCAAGAACCAACTTCTGTTAGCTTCATATTTTTCTTCTGCAGCTTCCTTACCTTTCTCAGCCTTCATAGAACTGAGGAGAGTTAGGGCTTTGCTCTGGATCAGGCTTTGACTTAAGGGAATGTTAGGACTGGTTTGATCTTCTAGCCGGGCCACTTAAATTTTCTTTGTATTAGCAACAAGCCTGTTTCACTTTCTTATCATTTGTGTGTTCACTGGACTGGCACTTTTAATTTCCTTCAAGAACTTTTCCTTTGCATTCACAGCTTGGCTAACTGTTTGGGGCAAGAAGCCTTAGCTTTTGGCCTATCTCAGCTTTTGATTTGACACGCCTTCCTCACTAAGCTTATTTCTAGCTTTTGACTTAAAGTGAGAGACATGAGACTCTTCCTTTAACTTGAAGAGTTAGAGGCCATTGTAGGGTTATTAACTGGTCTAATTTCAATATTGTTGTGTCTCGGGGAATAGGGAGGCCTAAGGAGAGGGACAGAAACAGAAAACGGCAGTTGGTAGAGCAGTCAAACCACACACAACTTTTATCAATTAAGTTCGTCATCTTATATGGGCGTGGTTCATGGTGCCCTAAAACAATTACAATAGTAACATCAAAGATCACTCAACACAGATCACAGTAACAAATAAAATAATAGTAATGAAAAAGCTTGAAATATTGTGAAAATTACCAAATATGACACAGAGACACGGAGTGAGAAAATGCTGTTGGAAAAATAGCGCCCATATGCTTGTTTGACTCGGGGTTGCCAGAAACCGCAACTGTGTAGAAAATGCAGTATCTGCGAAGTATAATAGTGAAGTGCAATAAAATGAGGCATGCCTGTACCTATCACATTCTGCTATGTAATTTCCTGTTAATCTGTCTGCTTCCATACTAGACTGTTAACTCATAAGAGCAGGGTCTGAAGAGAAGGGGTTGACCGAGTATTGATGGTGTCACTGGAGTGTCACTGGAGTCCCTGGATCCAAGTAAAATCAACCCCTAGATTTTTTAGTATTATATGAGCCAAGAAATTTGCATTAAGCTAATTTGAGTATCATAACCAAAGGTTTCCTACCTATTAGGTTTAGGAATTCAAGGTGGAGATTACAGTCAGGAATCTGATAGACTGTAGATTGGCAGCCAGTAATGAGGAGACAGAAATTTTCCTTGGGATCACAGCTTGAACAGGAAGAAAGTTTGCTTTCAGGACTTGTGCTTTTGCCCTACAAATTTCCCTTAAAATGCTCCAACTGACCCTACACTTGCTGCCACACACATATATACACACTCACATGTATGTACATAGATACACGGGATGGAAGAAATTAAGACAAGAGGAAACTAGGAACCCTTTAAAATTTTGTTTACTTATTTAGAAGTGGTAAAGTTTAAAAACATAATCTCAATCTGGAAGATTATAAAATATGTGGATGAACATTGCTTATGAAGAACATAGCATTTCAAATATAGACTATCTTTTGCAGCTTAAAAAGCATAAGTTTTGCCATAATTCAAAGAGAGACATGTACCACAATGTTCACTGCAGCTCTATTTACAATAGTCAGGACACGGAAGCAACCTAAGTGTCCATCAACAGATGAATGGATAAAGAAGATGTGGCACATATGTACAATGGAATATTACTCAGCCATAAAACGAAACGAAATTGAGTTATTTGTAGTGAGGTGGATGGACCTAGAGACTGTCATACAGAGTGAAGTAAGTCAGAAAGAGAGAAACAAATATCGTATACTAACACATATATATGGAATCTAAAAAAAAAAAAAAAGAAAGAAATGGTTCTGAAGAACCTAGGGGCAGGACAAGAATAAAGATGCAGACGCAGAGAATGGACTTGAGGACACTGGGAGGGGGAAGTGTAACCTGGGACGAAGTGAGAGAGTAGCATTGACATATATACACTACCAAATATAAAATAGATAGCTAGTGGGAAGCAGCTGCAAAGCACAGGGAGATCAGCTCAGTGCTCTGTGACCACCTAGAAGGGTGGGATAGGGAGGGTAGGAGGCAGACGTGAGAGGGAGGGGATATGGGGATATATGTATATGTATAGCTGATTCACTTTGTTATACAGCAGAAGCTAACGCACCATTGTAAAGCAATATACTCCAATAAATATGTTAAAAAATAAAATAAAAAGCATAAATTTTGGACAATTAAACTAGAGCCAGGAAATCTTGCAACCGTAAGGACGTTTGACGTCATTAGATCAAGTCCTACTCTCTCATCTTCTAGAAGAAGCAGACCCAGAGAAGTGAAATAACTGACTCATTTTCTCCCTAAAATTTGAGAGAATACCAGGCTTCCTCTCTTTCAAGTGCTCTATACATTATACAAAAGAACGATTCAGAAGAACGTTAACCCCAGGAGATGATGTGTGGCTAGACACTTAACTTGTTAAAAAATTGTTTAAACGAATTCATTAATAACAATTTAATAATGAGGTTTTTCCTTTTTCAGGCAAACCACCTCTGTCTGCAAGCCCCTAATCTTTGAAGCTGATGTCATAAAGGTCAATACTTTATTCTATCAACATGGCCTTTCATAACATTCCCAAAGAGTGAACACTAGACTGGCAATGCTTTGAACAGTCATTAGACATCACTATGTAAGGTATGAGGATACCATTCTCCCCAGAAGGTGACATATACCATCCAAGCACTTGACATAAGTTATTTTGGTAAGTTATCTCAGCTGAACTCTGAGTAACACCACTAGGTTTAACCAAAGAGATTTAAATTGCAGGATTTAAGCTCCATGAGAACAGGAAACTTGTGTTCTTTTTGAACTATTTTATACGCAACATCCAAACCAGAATTGGCATAAAATGGAGACCCAGTAAATGTTTGCTGAAGTGACGCATCTGGTATTCAAGCCAAATTCCAAGTGGCTATGAAGCCCTTGTTCATTCCAGGATGCCCTATTGACTCCCAGGCTCTAGCGTGAAGAGAGTTAACTGACTATGGGGCAAGAGAATTTGGGCTCCAGCTGCTGTCTCTGGGAAGACCTCTTGTAAAATCTTAACAGGGAAAACTAGTATGTACCTTTAGCCAAGTAAACAGAAATTTATCATCAAATCCTGCTGCCAAGGCATCATACTCTACAATACATGAATAGACCAAAAATATCAAAACAAAAAACTCTACCACCCTGCCACTTTGATAGATAATGATATTAATGTGTCATCAAGGTAAAAATCATGCTAGATTCAAGGCTGCATTTTCTTAGCTCCTATTAGCTCTGAAACTTGGGCATATTCAGTTCTTTGACACAGCTGGATCATAATTACACTCAAGTAGCAAATAAGATCTTTGTATATCTTCCAGAATAATCTAGCTGTTTCTTGTTGATGACAAGAAAAGCCCACAGGAAAGGGTCACGTGTCCTTCTGAAGCACAAATGGCACTACTGTGGAATGGTATATGAAGCTGTAGATAACTACTCTAGCTTTTATTGTATATAGAGCCATAGGGTTTCCTAGTACAGTAGAAATAATCTATAGGGAGGTCAGGGAGAGATTATACTAGTGAACAAATAATCTACCATTAAAATCATATGGTTATCAGAGGCCAGGTATCGTTGTCATTGAATAAAGAGCTCAGGTTTATCGTTTCTTCTTCTAGAAAATATTTGTTTCTAGTTCTTAGAATAATATCAGAAATCAAGTAGCAATTCCACGATAAATATGGAAGAGTACTTGGAGAATTTCATTGCGATTATTCTTCTACTCTCAGACGGTACAGACTTTATTGTAGTGCTGAGTTTCATTTGGATACATAACATGTAAGCTTTTAAGAATATGGAGAAAATCTGGAGGAGAATCATAAAAAATTATTCATGTTGGAAAGTAGGCTTAATGTGATGAACTGTATTTATTCAGTCTAGAAAGCTAGAGCTTGAGGAAGGGTAGTTATTTTCATGTCTATTCATTCAGCAAAGAGTTGTCATTTTCTACCATCTGCTAGGCACTATTTTAGGCATTTGGGATACAGGAGTAAATAAATAAATAGTCCCCAAAAATCCCTGAGTTATCGGAGCTTCCAGTCTTGTGGGTGGAGAAGATAAGTATAACAAAATAATAAGTAAATTATGTGGCACATAAGAAAGTGTTAAGTGCTGTGGAAAAATTAGACCAGGGGAAGAGAAATTTAAGAGTGGGGATTTGCCACTGTTACACAGGTGAGCGGTGGAAAGGGAGTTATCCATGCAGATTTCTGGAGGATGAACAACTCAGGTGGAGGAAATATGCAAGGCAAATATCTTAAAGCAGAAATACCTTACATAGAGTTGAAGGGGAGGAGATAATGAGTGGGACCGATGATGTAGGGCCATCTTAAAAGCATCATAAGGAATTTAACTTTTACTCTGTTATATGAAAAAGTACTGCAGGGTTGGTTGGGTTTTTTTGTAAATATCTTTTTTAGTTTTTATTACAAAAATTCAAACAATAAAACGTATACAAAGTAAAAAATAGTAGCTCTGAAATGAGAGAAGGGGGTCAAAAAGTACAAACTTCCAGTTATTAAAGTCCTGGGGATGTAATGTACAGCTTGGTGACTGTAGTTAATTATATTGTATACTGCAAGGTTTTAAAGAGAGCACTGATGTGATCTGACTTCCATTTTCAAAGGACTCCTCTCATTGTAATGTGGAAAATAGACTTTAGAGAGGGAGAATAGAAACCGTCATACCAGCTAGAAGGCTATTACAGTAACCCAGGTAAAAGATCTTGGTTGCCAGTATTAGTATTGTAGCAGTGGAGGTGGAAGGAAGTTGTCCTGGATAAATTTTGAAAGTAGAGTAGGGATTTGTAGACAGGTTGGATATGAGGTATGAAAGAAAGAGAGGAGTAAAAGATATCAAAATTTTTGGTCCAAATGACTTGAAGTGTGGAGTTGCAATTTACTGAGATGGGGATAAACTATGGCTATAGTAGGTCTGGGGCAGAGTGAAGGGGCCAAAGAGGGAATCAGTTTGAAGACGTTAAGTTTGAGATGTCTGCTGGATATTAAGAAGAGCAGTTGAATAAGCATTTGGAGAAATACATTTGGAGTTCAGGAAAGAGGTTTGGGCTGTAGATATAAATTCGGTAGTCATTGGCATCTGCATGGTTTTTAAGGCCATGAGACAAGAAGATGTAATCAATGGAGTAGAGCAAGAAAAGAGAAGAGAACCAAGGACTGAGTCTTGTGGAATTCCAACAATGAGAGCTGAAGGAGAAGAAGCAGAGCCAATAAAAGAAATCTGTGAAGTGGTGAATAGTAAGAGGAGAAGAAAAGAGAGTGTGGTATACTGGAACTCCAGTGAGGAAGATGTACCAAAGAAAAGATAATCAACTGTATTGAAAGAGGCTGATAGGTCACAGTGTATGAACGATGAGAAACTGACCATCAGTTGGATCCAATTTCTGAGAAATAATGGGAGTGGAAGCCTGATTAAAATGGGTTTAAGAGAGAATAGTAGGGGCTTCCCTGGTGGCGCAGTGGTTGGGAGTCCGCCTGCTGATGCAGGGGACACGGGTTCGTGCCCCGGTCCGGGAGGATCCCGCATGCCGCGGAGCGGCTGGGCCCGTGAGCCATGGCCGCTGGGCCTGCGCGTCCGGAGCCTGTGCTCCACAGCAGGAGAGGCCACAGCAGTGAGGGGCCCGCGTACCGCAAAAAAAAAAAAAAAAAAAAAAAAAGAATAGGAGTAGATGAAATGGCAAAGTTGAGTATGGACCTCTTGCCAAGAGTTGCGTTATAAACGATGAAAAGGGAAATGAGGTAGCTCAAGGAGAAGTGGGATCAAGAGATGTTTTTGTATGTTTGTTTAAAATTTTTTTTTGATGGGAGAAGTGGAGATACATTTGTATGGTGATTGGAATGATCTGGTAGAAAAGAAAAATGAAAGGCCAGAGGGCTTTTTTGTATCCATTGAGGACTGAACCAAAGAGCATGCATTTCACTATATTAAAGGATATTTAAGGTGAATATTAGGAAGAACTTCATGATCAGAACATAGTATCACAGGAAGTTATTAAAATTTATCCTCTTACATTTAAAAATATTAACATAAATAGTAACATAATAGATGGTCATGAAGTATTCCCAGCACTAGAGATCCTGGGGAGACGGGATGAGTAAACTCCTGTCTTTAGTTTTCAGCAAGTTATTATAGGACAGTGGCTAAGAGTATGGACCCTGGAGCTGGTTGGGTTGAATCCTGGCTCTACCACTTATTAGCTGTGTGGACTTGGACGGGTCACTTAAACTCTCTTTGCTGAAGTTTGCACATTTGTAAAATGGAGTAATAATAGTATGTACCTTATATGTCGGTTATGAGAATTAAATATAGTTAAAGAAATGCCTTAGGGCTTCCCTGGTGGAGCAGTGGTTGAGAGTCCGCCTGCCAATGCAGGGCACACAGGTTTGTGCCCCGGTCCGGGAAGATCCCACATGCCACGGAGCGTCTGGGTCCATGAGCCATGGCCGCTGAGCCTGCGCGTCCGGAGCCTGTGCTCCGCAACGGGGAAGCCACAACAGTGAGAGGCCCGCGTACCACACACACAAAAAAACTTAAAAAAAAAAAAGTAAAGGCTATGAGCATGTGGAAGATAGAAATGTTTTCAAACTTCTGCTTTTATTCCTACATCCACACACATTACTGATTCTCTGTAGCTCTTTTCACTTGCAGTGGCCTTCATCCCAAATCCTGCCTCTAAAATTCTACTCTCATCCTCGACATGGCAAAAGCCCACCCAAATCTGTCATCACCACCATTTTCAAAAAGTGTTTATCAACCCTCAAGTGGAGCACTTTGCCAGTTACCAGGGCAGAAACCACTCCCGAGGTGAGTGGATTGTCTGACTCATCACCTTGGAAACGGAGGGGGGGAGGGGAGGGCCGCGGGGGGGCCGGGGCGGGTGGGGGGCAGGGGTCCTAATGAAGGTGGGTTTAGAGACGAACTGGAGGCTCTAAAACCTCACCAGTATGCCCTCATTGTTCTGTGAAAACCCCTCCATCTTTCTCTGGAATATCAATTCAGCTCGTGGGGATTTTTCTCTTTTCTTTTTTCTGAGCACACAATCTATGCTGTTCTCCTAAAGCAAAGCAATCCCCGGTAGAGGAAGCTTGGACCAGGCCTCTCTGGAGAGCTTGGATACTTTTCCCAGGTCAAACCAGACAGTAATTAATCCTGGACTTTTATATTCAGAGGGTAAGAAACTGTTCTGTGCCCTAATACTGTCAGGGGTTTTTTGTTTTGTTTTTAAAACCATGGCACGAATATATTTACCTTCTAAAAAGGAGCTAACTCAAAGACATGCTCATTTAGAACAGCATAAAATTTGATAATATCAAAAGAAGATGTTATTTTGGAAGGGTAGAGATGAAAGACTTAAAAAAAGACTAAGAAAAGAATTATAATTTGCTCTTTGAGAAAACTGTTTCGTACAGGATACAACATGTGTCATTTGGGATTTTAAAAACTTGGCAATAAAGGTTGTAAATTTCAGAATTTAATTTCTAAAGAAAAAGCAACAACAGAATTGCATATTCTTCTATGTGAAAACTACTTTGTTGACTTAATCTACAAGCAGACCTTCATTAAAAACTACACACACACCAAGTGAAACCTGCTTATTCAGTGACGCTGCTCACCAAAGGAATTATCCTTTGACTTTGTTTTTAGTTGGGTGTGGAAAGGTAATTTTCCCTCTTGGGTGGAAGCTTAGGGAGGAGCCCATGTGAACACGCATGTGAACACAAAATAATTAGGAAAGATTCATCCTGAATCAGTCGGTTCCCATGAACAAGCTGGGATTTTTAAATCTGCCCTAATCCAAATTACTTAAAATATAGACTTGGGAGTGGGTAAGCAAGTGAACAAGAAAAAAGACTAAATCAGGGACAACTAAATGTTTAAGTGTTTTGAGATCATTAGGATAGATAGATCAAAATGAACATTCATAAGAAATATAATTAGAGCCTTTATTACTTTTCTTATTAATCATTATTTTAAAAGAATGAGAAAAATATTAGCATTATAGTTTCTGTCTCACAAATTTGGCTTTGTTAAAGTATAGGTAGATAAAATTCTAGAAAGTTAGATATTCTCAATACTTAGAATAGATAATTCTTTTTTTCCTAAGGAAAGAAACTTATTTCACTTTTCTATTTATACAGTGCAAAGTCAAGTTACTAAGCATATGAGGTAGTTTTCTTCAAGAGATTAAAAATAACTTATTAGAGAATATAGCTTTCTTTTTCAACTTTTACAGTTAAAGAATTTTAATGGGAATATTAGAGTATGTAATAACTATTTTATACAATATTTGCTTGAAAGTTGGGATCAACATAAATTGTTATAGATAGTTGCCTAAAATGTGCATGGGATACTTGTTTTCAATGTTATGAGTAAGAGGTCAAATTCTACCCATCAGGCTTGTTGGTACAACTACAAATAGCTTTGGAGGGAAAAAAGGCACAACCCAAGCATTGTTAGTTAATTCACAAGTGCAATTAGTTACAAGGGTTTCACCCATAATTCTTTATAGTTACAAAGGTTTCACCCATAATTCTTTAAAGTCTTAGTGTATTATTCCAACTAATAATAACAGAGGTTAATGCTGAAAAGTTGATCTGATTATAGTATAATTCTGAGTGCTTCTTTTCTTGTAATAACGATTACTTGCTTGGATCATGAAAATATGCTGTGTGCGCATATATTGAAAACAAAATCTCACAGGATTTTTTCTTCTTGAGAAAAATTCTACCGGCTCAAATGTATTTTCAGAATTTTGTATCTCTCTGCTTTATTAAAACATAGTCATAGTTAGACTTCCAGAATGACTTTATAGTGCTATAAAATAATCTCTGTTGGAAAAATCACAGGTTTCTGTATTCAAAGTTTGGCAGATAAAGAAAAAGTTACTTTAAAATGTTCTGATTACAGGCTACTGAGCCCATTGGAAATCATTGTTGACTTGAGATAGAGGCTTCTGCTCTTGTAACCAAGCAAATGACACGTCACTGAAATAATCTCAGCTCTCTTTTTGTCACTTGAAAAATATGGAGATAGCCACCAATCAACACCCACTTCTTTAACAGGAATATTGTGTTCATAATGATAATAGTTGAGAAAGATTTTGAACTGGAAATATACGGTGCAAATATAAAAACATTAGGTTGTCAACATTCTGCGACTTAATATAGCAGAGTTTTTACCTTAATATTTAGGTATAATCTCTATAATTTTACAACCTGAATGTTTTCCCTTTAATTTTCCAGGAATTATTAAATGAGTAAAGTTTACCTTTTATTGGAAAGAAAAAATAACCTTAAATGCCATTTTTGATTAAAATGATCTTTTAGTCGAGCTGATCAATTTTTATTCATTACCTCATGTCTGCATATTTCTACATGCCATAATTATATTGTGTAAACAATTTTACATGATAATATTTTTATTGAATATGGTTTTTCTTTTTTAAAGGTATTACCATACTCTATCTTGTCTTATCAGAATGCTTTAAACTGTTTCACTAAGTCAATATATTTTGGGATTTTGACTTTTTTTCTCCTTGATTTTGTTTTTACTGTTGCAGATACCACATTAACATCCTCATGAATTTCTTTTTGCTGTCTCAAATGGTTTCCTTAAGATAACTTATTCTTAGTTTTCTCTTCCCCCCATACATACCATACCTTATAAAGCTGTTAAACTGAGAAGTAGTATTTTATTTTATTTTTCAAGTCCGCCCTCAATTAGTATATTAGTTTCTTGAAGGAAGGGAATACATGTTGATGATATTTATATTCTAGGCCCCTACCATAGGTGCTTGATAAACATCTATTGAATAAATAAATGAACTTCCAGAAATGGAATAATTATGATATGGATTTTCTTCATGATTCTTGAATACATTGTTCCCAAAAGCATTGTATAATTTATAAAGCTACTAACAGTGTTTTCTTGGGTCAATTTCACCACAACATAGCCATCAGTATCATTGAACATATCTTTGGCATTCTTATAGGTGTAGTATATCATCTCCAGTTGTTACAATTTATGTCTCTTTGATTATAAGCAAGGATAAATATTTTCCAAGTACTTTGGGGGTACTAATTTTAAAATACCTTTACTTAGCCATTATTTGTTTATTTATTCATCTTATTTAACATTGCCTCAACATTTGTTATTTGAAGCATATTTTATATCTATTTCTTCTCTTTAATGCTAAAATAATATTTTGGGTCAGTGATTTCTTTAATCATTTTAAAGTAAAATTTTTTTTTTTTTTTTTTTTTTTGTGGTACGCGGGCCTCTCACAGCTGTGGCCTCTCCTTTGCGGAGCACAGGCTCCGGACGCGCAGGCTCAGCGGCCATGGCTCACGGGTCCAGCCGCTCCGCGGCATGTGGGATCTTCCCGGACGGGGGCACGAGCCCGTGTCCCCTGCATCGGCAGGCGGACTCTCAACCACTGCGCCACCAGGGAAGCCCCTTAAAGTAAAATTTTAAAGTGATTATGTGAAGATAACACTATTGAAAGTGACTTGAAATTTGGCCTAGTTTCTATACAATTAAATTTAGTGATCCTTTAGCAAAGCCACTCCCACAATTTTGAAATGAGTTACTTCATCGAAGATCCCAACATTATAGTACAAAATAAATTTTACAGAATGAGAAATTTTAAACCTTAGGCCGAGGTTCTACTTCAGTTATGCTCACCCCAAAGTACTGCTTTCCTGAATGTGCGCTTTAACCCATTTATTCACGCTCTCATCCGTCAGCCACTTGAACTGCAGTACAGGGCTACATGATGCATAAAATACTTGACATGCCCTAAATTTCTGTGTCCATTCAACATTTGTTAACTTACAGACCTTCTTCTAGTCTCTCAGGTTACACTTCCTTCCCCCAAGGAATTTTGAATCTGTATTGTTTTCTCTACATGAGGTTCCATTCCTTCTCATTTTTTCCTTCAACGTACTACCTAATTTTAAAGACCCAGATCATCCTATGCCATTTCCATAAATTTCCCAACTTTCTCCGTCAGAATTCATCTCTTCCTGTTGTATCTCTCAGATAACTTTGTTTTCAGCTCTATTTTAAAGCACGTGTTGTATTCTGGTTTTTGTTATAGTCATAAGATGGTATAATGGTTAAAAGCGTAGTCTGCGATTAGACTTCCTGGCTTTGAATGCCATTTCTACATCACTGTTACCTTGGGCAAGTTTCTTCATGTCTCTGTGCCTTGGTCTCCTCATCTGCAGTAGGGGACAATAATAGAACATACTCCTGTGTTGTTAATGAGGATTAAGTGAGATAATGTGTGTGAAGTGCATACACGAAAGACTCAAAGAATGTTAGCTGTTATCTTTCTCCTTAGTTTGTGAGTTGCTAGAAAAGGGGGTTCTGTTTTATTGCTCTTTGAATCTCTGATAATTATCACAGTAAAAATCAGGCAGTAATAACTAGATAAATAACATTTTAATCTAGAACAAGTTTTCTAAGGGGTCCTTAATCTGCTTTGGAAAGCACCAAAGCATTCTGGATATATCTGTAAAGGAACAGATAATCAGACTGATTAAAAGTAAAAGTATTAGGAAGAAAAATGAAATTACTGGGTTGGCCAAAAAGTTCATTTAGGTTTTTCCATAAGATGGTATGATAAACCCGAATGAACTTTTGGGCCAACCCAATACTTAAAAAACTATATGTCCTTGAAACTGCAGCTTCATTCGATGTGACTGAATTGAAGAATAGATCCCTCAACTGTTTTTCAAAGTCTTTGTTGTTGGGTAAATTTGGCTTGCTGGGTAGATTTCTGAAAAATCAATTTATTTTCACTTACCAAAAAGGTGTTACATATCAAAGTGGAATCTGAGACCCAAATACATCATTTACAGCTGGAATTATCAAGATCTGGGTGCAAGACTCCTCAACCACCGTTAAGAGTACATATCTAAATCCCTCTGATCACCCATCAGAAAGGTTAAAATAAAAAGATGGAAAATATTGTCAAAAATGTAGAGCAGTTGGAACTCTCACACATTATAGTTGCAATGTAAATTGGTAGAAACACTTTGGAAAATTGTTTGGTACTATCTATTAAAACAAATGAACAAGTGCCTACCCTATGGCTTAGCAATTCCACTTCCTTGATATATACCTATCACAAATGAATGAATATATGTACTGAAAGACACATATATGAGAATGTTTATCACAGTACTATTCATAACATCCCCAAACTAAAACTGCTCAAATGTTCATCAATAGTAGAATGGATAATATATTACAGTATGTTCATATAATGAAATACTGTACAGCAATGAGAATAACCAATCCAATCCATAACTACCCCCAAATATATGAATGGATCATACAGACATAATGTTGGTTGGAAGCCAGATACAAGAAGAGAACATACAGCATTATTTCATTTATTCAAGGTAAATAAACAAAAGCTTAAAAACAAAAAACAGGCAAAACTATGCTTTTAGAATTCAGGCTAGTAGTTACATTAGAAGTTGGTGATGGAAGGCCTTCTGTTAATGCTCTAGATCATGATCAGAGAGCTAGTTACATGAGATGTTATACTTATCTGATAAAAATTCACTGAGCCATACGCTCGTGATAGGTGCAGTTTTCAGAGGCACCATAAGTATACCATATTTATATTATATGTTAATTTAAAAAGTAATTAAATCGTCCCTATGAATCTGGATAGAGCTTTTTATAAACTTGTTTTTGTTAAGAACTATTTGAATCCCTTTAAAGCAGGCAGCAAAATACATTGTGTAGTCCCTTTCCTAAGCCCAGGACTTCTTGCTTTCATGGTCCAGAGGCATCTACATTTATGCTTCTTTGACTGGAAGTGCAACTCTAAGGCTACCTTCCTAGAGTTTGAAGAAAAAAAATAGCCTTTTCCCTAACCTTTAGTGTTCTAACTCAGTCACAGGAAAATCTGACAATAAGCTCCAGTGTTTACCCACCCATCTAAAGACTTGGGACCTTTTTGTAAATGGAATTCCTTTGACACCACAGGCGTATCCAAAGAGGTCAAGCGTCCTGGGCTGCATAAGGAATAATTAATACCTACTGTTATCTCCCAGTTGCGGAAACTAAGAGTTTATGTTCTATTCTTGCGTTCTCATTTCCTTACTGGAGGTCCATAGAGGAGAGTCAGTATTCCAGTGGGAAATTTGAAAATGGGTGGAGGCTACGGATGCCTCACCTCTGAAGTGACTGGCTTGTTCTACTGGTGGGCAGAGGAGGAGGGAGGTATATGCTTAGGGTGACTCTGCCCTGCCTCTCCTTTCTGTGTTCACTTTGGCAAAGAACTGCCTGTATACCTTCATTTTGCAAGAAGGATCAGGCAACAAGAAAATGTGTCTCAAATGCAAAGTACCTAAGATTTTCCAGGTAGCTAATACAGAATAATAACACAAATTCCTTCTTGCTAACTTAGGTTTTTATTGTGTGCCTTTAGTTGAGCACCAGAAATGAGCTTGATGCTGTCCACAATTCATTTACTATCACATTCCATGAGATTATGAAGAGCTTAAGATACAATTAGTGTCATCTCTGCTTTCAATGGTAATTAAATTATGTATTTGTTGCTGTCCCATGCTTGATGGAAAAATCAGCTTGTTGGCAGAACCAGTGTTTTCACTCTACTTGTTTTAGGGCAAAACTGACTTCTTGTACAGCAGTCACATATTTCTTCTGTGTGGCTCAGATGTTTACATCTTCTCCACTTGGCAGATGATCTAACCAGCCCTTCCTTCCACTCATGGCAAAATCTTACTGCTTCTTCTCCATGTTATCTTCCTAAGTTATTTCCTCCTTATTACTGCAATCAACAAGAATTTTTTATCTGGCCTCTAGATCATTTCTCTTTTTCTTTCTCTCTCTCTCTCTGTCATTCCCAAGCATTATAATATTGATTGTCTTTTTTTTTTCTTGCCTGTGTCCTCTAATTTCCTCCAAGGCAATTGTTAATTACATATATGAATGCTTTGCTTCTCGTAGTTCAACTTTCATTTCTCTCTTATCTCTTTAAAGTTCCCCATACTAGAATCATGCCTATTTCCATGCCATGAAAATCATGCCATGTCTTCTATTATATCACTCATGCTTAAGTGATCTCATTTGGTTTAAAATAACCTTCTCATTTCTTTTCTTACATCTTTTCTTCATTAAGCTCTGTTTAGCAAAGTATAGAAAAAGGAGCCCACTTCTTCATTTGTATCTATCATATGCTTGCCGGGTATACTCTATAGTATTAGCTGAGGAGTTTAGGCCAAATATTGTAAGAATTTTTAACTTGCTAGTCCCAACTATGTAAAAAATCAGATTTATTGGACGAGTTATGTTGGAAATTTTTGGTTTTCAGTTTATAGGTAAACTGCATAGAACTTTCCTTTTCCCCATTTTCCATTTTTCCTCTACTCAGTGATATCTGGATAAGTCATCACTCTAACCATTGTCCATCACCACCCAGAGTCGGTGCTGTTATTGCCTCTGTGACCTCAAGTCCCAGGCCTAGTGCTTTTCCCAAACCTTTGGAAAGTACCCCGGGAAAATCCCTAATTCCACTATACTCACAGAGTCAGAAACTGCAGAGAAAAGGGACAGAGGTGGAAAAAGGGGAAAAAATGAAACAAATGGAAGGAAGAATAATGATATGAAGAAGAGTAGAGGAAGAAGTGGAAAGAAGGAAAAATGAAAATGCAATAGGAATAGAGAGGAAAGCTCTGGGTGGGGAAAATCTAAAGGAAAAAAAAAATTGCTGAGATTGCATTTACTGCCTTCCAGTACTGCTTTTTGTTTGCTAAACCACATGGTCATATACGGATTAGCTGGCTTGCCTGTTACCATCTGCAAAGATGCATCATGTCTTTGTACCCGTGGCACAAAAGACTTCATTCTTTTTCTAAGAAACATTTGATTATATGACAGTCTAATTTATACATGATGAATAGGTCTTAAAATTTAGATAGGAGATTGCTGACAAACACAGTAGAATTTAGACATGGAGTAACAAATGACTGGAAATCAACCAACCAATTATTATGAATGGAGAAACACATCTCATTTTCTGTGAAAAAATACCTAGACCAGAGGAACTCCATTGATGAATGACATGGCAAAGGATTAATGGCTGCTATTACTGAGAAAATGCCGGTTCTCTTTTCAGGAGTTGTATGAGTGTGGAGTGTGGGAGAAGTTAGGTACAACCCAGTTGGGGATGAATGGAAAGATTTGGGGATAATAAGATTCTTACTAATGAATCCTAGGTTTCAATTGTTCCTACAGGCTAACATTTCCCTTGAGGTGACTGTGATCTCTGACAGAGTTTTGTTTTGTTTTGTTTTGTTATGTTTTTCGGTACGCGGGCCTCGCACTGTTGTGGCCTCTGCCGCTGCGGAGCACAGGCTCCAGACACGCAGGCTCAGCGGCCATGGCTCACGGGCCCAGCCGCTCCGCGGCATGTGGGATCTTCCCGGACCGGGGCACGAGCCCGTGTCCCCTGCATCGGCAGGCGGACTCTCAACCACTGCGCCACCAGGGAAGCCCTCTGACAGAGCATTTAATCAGGGATGGCAGTGATTATCTTGGCCATACTAATGAACTCTTTCTTCCTATAAGAGTCCCTAATGGCAAAGTATGGTCAGGAAACTTGCCTTTTAATATTAACGATAACAGCCACAACCATCTATATAGAGAATTATAGCTTCAAAATTATATCATCGGGACTCCTCTGGCAGTCCAGTGGTTAAGACTTCGCCTTCCAATACAGGGGGTGCAGGTTCGATCCCTGGTGGGGGAGCTAAGATTCCACATGCCTTGAGGCCAAAAAACCAAAACATAAAACAGAAGCAATATTGTAACAAATTCAATAAAGACTTTAAAAATTGTCCACATTAAAAAAAAGGTATATCATCAAATAATGTTTTATTGGCAGGCATGAAACTTTGTGGGTTTTCATTTAAAACTGTGAATTGAATTGAATAACTACTTTAAAACCCAATGTTTAAATTAGAATTTATCTCCTGATTTATGGGGCCATTCCTGGTTTTAAGAATCATTGTCATAATATTCATCATGATTATTTTTCTCATATTTCAAGAAATGTAAAGAAAGTATTGGCATTAAAATTATTTTCTTCTGATAAGAAAATGATTCAAAGTTGGAAATTGGAATATTGAAATGTATGTTTGCCACCTTGTCACTTTACTAACATTAGTATGAAAATTAATGTAATGAATCAGGGAACAGAAATTTTTATAGATATAAAATCCTTGACAAATATATTTTTATTTGAGTAATACATATATTTAGTCTTATATATATTTATATATTATATATATAGCATATGCTTATAAATATGTAAGAATATACTTGTAAGTATAGACTATAACTAGGGGTCCTTTAGAAAGCCCATCAGTATGACGATTACAGTGACGTTGTTTTCATAATTACTAATGGTTTGTAATATTACCAGCCATTTTAACCAGCAACTGTAATAATACTTCATAAATAAGAAGAGCTTGCTGCAAAGGTTGAGGACAGATTTTGCTTAGGATGTTGCCACCTTCAGGAAATTTTACCTTATGATAATCTGTATCTGTGATATTGGGGAACATATTCCTGTTTAAGGAGCGTTAAAAATTCTCTGTTTTCAAATTATGATTTTCCTTTACCCAATAACAGAGTGTTGAATAGTACTGTTGCTATCAAAAAATTCTATTTTGGAAAGCATCTGAAATGGCCTGTGTTATTCCATTAAGAAAAAGGATATCATTTTTATGAATAAAGATATGATGTGAATTTTATATAGTTTAAAATATTATCCCTGACTTAGCAAAATACATACATCAGTACAGTACAATTTATAAATAACTAAATAATATTCCTGCTTTAAAGGGATTAAATGATAAAACGATTTACTTGTAATTTCTTATGCCTTTAATCATGTAGCTATTAATATAGTTATGCTTCATTAATTCCATAAGATGTGCTGAAGAAAATTGTGCTGTTATTTAAAAAATCATCTTTCATTTGATATTGGATTGAAATATTACTAATTATTTTGAAATTTGTTCATGGTCACAGCTCACTGAAAATGTAAATTTACCTAAATCTAAGGATTTATAGAATTTTGCAATTTCCAATAAACTCTTCAAATTTCCTCAATTCTCACCATGTCCTGAAGACTAAAATCACTGATGAATAATAATTAAAAGGCATTTCTTTAAACATCTTTCTATGTATAGGGACACATATTTGTGTTTTTGTAGAAGTAACATTCTTCCAAAACACTCATGCCTATATAAGAGGTATTATCTTATTCTTTTTCAACAAAAGGAACAAATATTTAATCACTGAAATTATACAGTAATTACAAAATTAACCGTTTTTTCCACTCAACCTCTAAACCCCACTCTACTTTTTAATTAAGTATCTTTCTGTACAATGATACCATGAATGATACCATGATCCCATGGTATCATTGATACCATCTTTCCGATACCATCTTTCTGTACAATGATACAATGAATTATAGAAACATAGTATATACACACAGATACACACACATACACATACATTCATGCACGCACACATATATATACATACACATATAAGTTTTATTTTCGTTTTAATTTTGCAAAAATGGGGTCATTCAGAATGATTTTATCACTTAACAACATATCGGAGATACCCACTCAGATTATTAGGTATTGATAGGTTAATTCATTCATATTAACAACTGTACAATATTTCATACACACAGAAGAACCATTCTTTATTAAATAATTCCAGCCTGTTTTTTAATTTTTAAATTATCATACAGTAAAATTGATATTGGGGGTGTACAGTTTTTGAATTTTAGATTTGTGTAAATCTAAAATTTACAGGTTATATCAGGTTATAGAACAATTTCATCACCTTCAAAAACTCTCATGCTATCCTTTTATAGTCACATGCTTCCTGCATCTGTAACTCTTTGAAACCACTGAACTGTTCTCAAACTGATAGCTTAGTTTTTTGGAAAATGTTATATACATAGAGCCATATAATATGTAGCTTTTGAGACTACAAAAGCTAAAGTGTGATGATTTCTTTCACTCAGCACAATGTCTTTGAGATTCATCCAAGCTGTAGAGTTTATCAATAGTTTGTTCCTTTGATATTAATTTACCAAAGTTTATTTATCCATTAGAAATTGATGGAGTTTGGGGTTGATGGAATTTTTCATTATTATGAATAAAGATACTATAAACATTCAGGTACAGGTCTTTCAGTGTGAAGATAATTTTTATTTCTCTCCAGTAAATTATTAATTTTGAAGAAATTGCCCAACTTTTCTAGAGTGGCTGTACCATTCTGTATTCCCAGGAGCAATGTATGAGTGTTCCAGTTGCTCCACATCCTCACCAGCACTTGATGTTGTCAGTACTTTTCATTTTAGTTGTTCTAATGGTTTTGTATTTTACCTTGGTTTTAATTTGCGTTTACCTAATGGCTAGTGATATTGGATATCTTTTCAAGTGCTTGTTTGCTATCTCTAGATCCTCTTTGGTGAAGTGTCTGTTCAAGTCTTTTGCACATCTTTATATAGGTTTTTATGTTTTCTTACTGTTGATTTTTGAGGGTTAGTCATACAGTCTTGATACAGGTCATTTATTGCATATGTGATTTGCAAACATTTTCTCCAGTTTGTAGCTTGCCTTTTGATTTCTTAGCAGTGTCTTGAACAAAGCAAACATTTTTAATTTGGATGAAGTTCAGTTCATCAATTTTTTCTTGAATGGATTGTGTTTTTTTGTTTGTTTGTTTGTTTTAATTTATTTATTTTTGGCTGTGTTGGGTCTTCGTTGTGGTGCATGGGCTTCTCACTGAGGTGGCTTCTCCTGTTGCAGAGCACAGGCTCCAGGCACGCGGGCTCAGTAGTTGTGACTCACGGGCTCCAGAGCGCAGGCTCAGCAGTTGTGACGCATGGGCTTAGCTGCTCCGCAGCATGTGGGATCTTCCCGGACCAGGGCTCGAACCCATGTCCCCTGCATTGGCAGGCGGATTCTTAACCACTGAGCCACCAGGGAAGCCCTGAATTGTGTTTTTTGTGTCACTTCTAGGAACACTTTACCTAACCCCAGGTCACAAAGATTTAAAAAATTTTTTTCTAAATGTTTTATGATTTAAATCTAAGTCTATGATCCTTTGTCAGTTAATTTTGGCATAATGTATAACATGTAGGTTCAAGTTCATTTTCTTACCTATAGCCATCCCATTGTTCCAGCACTATTTGTTGAAAAGACTAACCTTTTTTCCAATGAATGACTTTTGCACTGTTGTGGATCTAGTTTTAATTTGCATATTTAAGTATGTATGTACTCATATATTATTGCAAGGGAGGCTGTAATAAAAACCCTGGTACATATATCCAAAGTTAGTATTTGTGATGGATTGGTTCTAAAGTGAAATTTCCTAATCAAAATGTAAGAAATTTAAAAATTTACTAGATATTAATTAGATGACTTTCTAAAAAGTTGTAGCAATTCACATACTTACCAGGAATGAGGGAGAATTCCATTACCTGCACATCCTTTTCATCATTAGAAGGTTTGTATTATTTATGTTTGTCAGTTTGATAGTTGAAAGGTTTATATTATACGTAGCTTAAATGTTAATCTCTCTGATTTTGATGAAGTTGAGGTTTAAAGTTTTATTGGCCATTTGCATTTTTCTTTCTGTGAACTCTGTTCATATCCTCAATTGAATGAGCTCTGTAACCGTCCGGTTATAGTCAGCTGTTGTGATTTTGAGTGACAATCATTTCACCTCTGAGCCCAAGTGTGCTGCTTTGTAAAATTGTAGAAATATCTTTCCCATGCAGTTGCTGTGATATTTACATGAAAATCACAGGTAGGGAATCACTATTTGCTCAACATGGAAAAACAAAACTATTTAATTAGACTATACCAGATTTTTATTCCAGTTATTATGATCTCCTTTATTAGAATTTAGTCTCTATATCACATTGCTCTTATGTGGGTTAAGTATTTATTTCATTTCAATTAAGACACTTAGGAAATTTACTTGTACATAACAAATTTACCTTCATTTATGAGATGTTCAAAATGGAAATGGAGAATATCGAGTTACATAGAGGAAGACAGCAAAGGGGGTCAGGGCGTGGAAGGAAGCTCTTGACTTGAATTTTGGTTTCTTTACTTAATTATTGTGAAACCTTGGGGAAGTTACCTAAATTCCCTAAACCTTGATTACTCATCTATAAAATGGGGAAACTATTACCTGCTTCCGTTTTGGTGAAGATTAAATGAGGTAAGGAATGTGAAGTCCTTAGCAGAGTGTCTAGCACTGGAAATTTCAAAATAAATATGTCTATAGTCATCCTCTACATTGTATTCAGTTAGCTGTAGAAAAGCAAATTATCTGGTAACGTTGTTTTGTACATAGTCTATGACTAACCTTTAAACTTTACTTAACTGGATTACATCTATTTAAGTATTGCACTTGTTTCATTTGACCAGTTATCCTTTGTGAGGGTTAATACCTTCTAAAGACAGAACGTGTGCTTATGTGCACACACACACCAAGTGTGCAGAGGTAGTTCCGTTTTTAAGACAATTTAAATGTTTTCATTTAATTCTTTACTCATGAGAGAATCTTCGGGTTTATAAACAAAGGAAAGAAGCACAAGGTCCCATTTCCAGTTGATCTTTCTCTGTCAAATACTTTGCAACTTCATTTTTAAAAATTGTATTCACAGAGAAATAAGGATACGTATATATAAGTGAAAGGTTCCTCAAGAAGGACAAACGAATGGATACAAGAGTTAAATGCTTTCTTCTATGCATTGCCTGGCACTTGCTTTTTAAAAACCTTTGATTGCTTACTAGGCTTCAGGGATATTTTAGGTCTTTTTTCACCTTGTTAATCATGTTTGTTTTGGAGTTATGTTTGTGTGTGTCCCTGGGTGTCTATTTGTTAAAGAATACTTCTATTCTGGCAAATAATTTCTTAATCAACCATAAAGATATTCAGAAGGCGTAGTGAGATACAGTGATTTTTATATGGTGACTTTGTAGCTCTTGACTAACTTTCTTAGTATTTATAGGCTTTTTTTCCTGATGCCTTAAGATTTTTACACACATAATTATGCCATCTGTGAAGAAAAACCATTTTTACTTCTCTTTTTTCAAACTTCAGGCCTTGTATTTATCTCAAAAAGTATTGATCGAAAGAAGCCAGACACCATAGAGTACAGACTTTATAATTTTATTCGTATCAAATTCATGCAAAGAATATGCAAAACTAATTTTTGGTGATAGAAATCAGAAAAGCAGTTACTGCTGGAGAAAGGGAGGGCTATTGGTTGGAAAGTGGCATGGAGAAATTTTCTAGAACGATAAACATGTTTCTCTATATCTTGATCTGGATGTTGGTTAGTTGGGTACATACATATGTCAAAATTTGAACTATGCAATTAAGATTTATGCATTCTCCTCTATGTAAATCACAGTAAAAACAAAACCACATTTTTGTTTGTTTGATTTTGGTGAGGGAATATAATGCAATAGTAAAGATAAAGTCAGAGCTCTCCACACGGTTCATTTTGGCTCAGGACTCTGTTCTTGACTGACTGGAAATAGCAACCCCAAATCTAAACCGTGACACTCCCTGGAGGCTGCTATAGTTCAAGATTTACATTAAAATTTTAGACAATTAAAAACCCACTAACCAGCGGTAGAAGGAGAAATGATCGTCTCTACTAGAGTAATAGGGGTTGAACTCTCTTAATTTGAAATTTTGCCCAAAATCAAGGTGCTAATGAGAATAAAAGAGTCAATTAATACTTTTAAAATTTAGGACTCATTATACACAAATATAAATTGATATATGTATAATTACTTCTTTTGGTTAATTTGTTTTAATGGGAGATTACTTACTTTAAAACCATAAGGTGGGCTTCCCTGGTGGCGCAGTGGTTGACAGTCCGCCTGCCAGTGCAGGGGACACGGGTTCGAGCCCTGGTCTGGGAGGATCCCGCATGTCGCGGAGCGGCTGGGCCCGTGCGCCACAACTGCTGAGCCTGCGCTCTAGAGCCCACGAGCCACAACTGCTGAAGCCCACGTGCCACAATTGCTGAGGTCTGCCCGCCTGGAGCCATTGCTCTGCAACGGGAGAGACCACCGCAGTGAGAGGCCCGTGCACCGCAACGAAGAGTAGCCCCCTCTCGCGGCAGCTGGAGAAAGCCTGCGTGCAGCAACGAAGACCCAACACAAAAATAAAATAAATTTAAAAAAAAAAAAAAAAAAAACCATAAGGTGGTAAGCAGACAGTTGCTACATCCATTCATAAGTGTTAACTTAAATAGGTTGGAAACAGTCTATAATTGTGTGTGTTTATAAGTATAAAACATCTAAACACAGTCGAATAAAATGAATACTCAGCACAGCTCAATGTGCATTCTCTTTCCCAGAGAAAGTAAAGCATGTGAAATAAGTAAAACAAGTGTGAGTTACTTTAGTTGAACATTAAGTTGCGTGTAAGGGACCAGCCCCTGATAAGAGAAGAATGTGGATCTGTTTTCAGAGTGAGAACTGTTAAGGAGGTACAGTTTGCTTTGTAAATAGCAAATGAGACAGAAAAACAGCTGAGTGCTCAAACACCATTCGCTTCAAACAATCTTCTATTTCTACTTTATTCATATACAAATTTCCAAAAGTACTAGTTTAAGAATTATTAAATCGGAAAATATATTCAATCTTTTAAAATGTGAAATAAAAGGTTTAAACATTCTTGTAAAAACATCTGTTAGATACATAGATATAAATTTGAGTTAAGAAGAAATCACACTCTTCTTTCCCCAATAGACACACGGTGCCATAAGTGAGCTAATCTGCCATCCTCCCAGCCCTGGGCATGTACAGCCGTCCCTTCTACTGCTCATTCAGAATTGTTGCAAGGACTCATATTGAAACTTGAGACTTGAGAATCTCTAAAATCCTAGGAAATCCAAGATGCCTGGAAATTCCCCTTCTTGTCTGGGAAATCTCTTAAGAGTTATGGGTTCACTTGGGGCTTTCCTATTCCTCAGGCTCTGCAGAATCCATTGAACAGGGGGCTGGGGGCGGTGGCGGGGGAGGTGGAAGTCTAATTGAGCACGAATCTTTAGAACCCTTGGTATGGGAAGAAGATATGGTCATGCTGTGACTTGTCAAGAATTTGGAGCTTCTGGGTTTAGAAAATATGCTTAAAACATGCCTGAGTGCCAAGGAAAGAAGTATTTGGAGACTCCTTATTTTGTTTTAAAAACTACCCTCTAATTATGGGGGTGAAGTTCAGAGGACTCAGTAAACTTGTTTAGGCTACTGAATAACCAGACCAGGGCAAAGATTTAAATCTAGGTGGTCCCTACTCATTAAAAAAAAAAATCACCAATATTCTTTAACATGTCAAATAAAATGACAAAGTGTTCATGAGAAATATTAGCAATCTCATGCCCAATCCCTACCCATTCCTGACCTGCCTACCAAAAGCAACCCATTTGCAGTTCTGCTGCTTCTAGGATTTCTTTCCAATTTTAAATGTACTCTTCAGTTAAAAAATTGAGACCTAATCCATTAAATTCCTTTTATGGAAGATGACATGATCATTTAGCTCTCTTTAAAACCAACAAATGGAAAAAAAAAAACCCAACAACAACCCTGTTTCAATACATTCTTCTCTCAACGCAACCTCCCAATGCAGCTATCCCATAATTTGGGGTAAGAAGAAATTTCAGTGCTTCCATTATTCTGACTATGTTTGTATTGTTCACAGCTAAACCACATAGCATACTATGGTCACGTTTCCTTTTTCGTGTGCAATTTTCCATTTCCCTTGGAGTTTGTTAGCAATTGTCTCACTGCTTCGATTTCTATGTACTTTTCATTAAGTTAATTCCCAGTATTTTCACAGAACTCTGAAAACTTCGATAATCATTCACTCAGGTTTTTTTCTTTATTTGTTCATTTGTTTGACTTTGTCTTTTTAGTTTCCCTCCTGGGGTATTCTCTCTCAGCTCCAGTTTGATCTGGCTGTTCTTATCAGATTAGTTTTAGGACTCCACTTCCTTCTTACTCTTAGCATTTTCTGCTTCTTCTCCTTTGTTGGATCTCTTGTTCCCCAGGTCTCATGATTTCTACTTCTTGATTTATTCCTTGAAGAGAGCAGCTTCTGAGAAAAGGCGCATTGGAAATAATCATTTTGAGACTTGACATTATGAAAATGTCTTTATTTTACTCTCACACTTAATTGATTGTATGACTAGATATAGAATTCTAAGTTAGAACTTAATTTTCCTTAGAATTTCAAATATATTGCTCCATTATCTTCTGGCTTCCAGGATTGCTGTTCAAAATTTTATTTAGTGGGATTTTGGCAAAGAGAATACATATTTGATTTCAGTCAGCAATATTTAATCCTCTTTATTACACCACATTGTTCTCTCAAATATTTTCTAACTGTTTAAGCATGCCTGATTTTTTTTTTTAAGGGCAAGAGGTAAAACATTGATTTGTACTTTCAGTAAGGTGTAACATGAATAATAATTTTTAAAAAATGAAAACAAGTTTTGATAGAGAAGAGTTATAATACAGTTGAAAAAGAAAGTAAGTAGATCAAGAGAGTTTCAGAAAATATCAGAAGAACTTTGGTGTTACTGAATACTTTATAACCTTTCTAATTGAGTAGCTATTTATTTCTTTATGGCTCTTAAATTGAAGATGGAGGCCTAAAAATTGTTTGGGCAGTTCTATAGTTTTGTTCCTATGTTACTGGAACTCTCTACAACTCAAATTCTTTAAAGACTAATAATAGACATATATTACAGAAAGAGTTCCATTGTAAAATCCTTAATTACACTTTGTCTGTGAAATACCATTTTTAGCATTTTTAGCATTTTCAGCATTTAAACCATATCCTTTAAGTTTATTCTTGTACCTTATAACTGTTCATATATTCAACTGGCTTAAATCCAATAAGCATCAGATTGAAAGTAAAGAGATATAGCTTCTGGTAGACCTAGCAATCTCCATCTCTGTCTCAAACATATGAAGTTTATAAAATGTAGGCTTCTTATCTCTCACATTAGCCTTTTCTTTTTATAACTTCCACTTAATTTTGCACAATGATGAAATGAGATGAGATGAAATGAGATGAATAAAATTCTATTTATAAGAAATTCTTTGTGGAAAGGAATTGAATTGTGGGGAAAACATTTCGAGGGAGTTTCTAGTTAGATACTGCAGGTTAAATACACCCCAAATCAAACTCAAATGATTTAAACAACCTAATGGGATTAAAACAACTGTCAGTGTACAAGGATAAAATAGAGAGTAAGCAAACAATTTCAACTATGTTTTAGAATGAAAACATCAGATGAACAAGGGGTATTTGAATCAGCAGATCTTTGAGAGTTGAAACCAGAAGTAGATGAATTCATTCCTCAAAACCCCAAGGCCTCAAGGATTGGAGAAAGATGCAAATGGAGAGAAAGCAAGGGTAAGGGTCAATATTTCGAGTAGTTAATACTGCATCTTCGAAATCCTTCAGAGGTGATGGATAACCCTCCTTTACCCAAGAAGAAGATTAGCCTTTACTCTCTGGAGAGGTTCAACTAGAGAGACTTTGGACTTGCAGTCACCTCCATGCTGAAAATGGGGGTTAAGTAAACATCTACATTCTGAATGGTTACATCCTAACCCTTTTCCTTCATTAGCTCAGAGATGTTGACTGCCAGCAATATTTCTCCAAGGTAGGAAAATGGGAGAAGATTCTTCCCTGGAAAAAATTTACCAGCTCTATCTCCCCACCAAAGATTTAGAGTCATTGAGATTCGGGAGTACTTGAATTTAATTTCCTAGATGGATACTCTCTAACAATGTCTATAATTTGATAAATTCTATTCACACACACTGAACTTCTATTCAGCTTTTCATTGCCTTGTTCTTAAATATGAATGAATGGCATCAAACTTCTCAGCAACCTTGAGAGCTAGAAAACAGTGGAGATGTGCCCTTGAAATTCTTAGGGGAAATGACTACTAACTTGGAATCCTATTCCTGGCTAGACTGTTAGTTTAGTATAAGGGTAGAATAGAGAATTCTTCAGATATCCAACATCTCATTTTTTTGCTCTCATGTGTCCTTTCATAGTAAGCTAGTAGAGGATATTATTCATTACAATGAGAACTAATCTAAGAGAGAGGATGATGTGGGACCAGAAATCAGGAGATCCAACACAGGAGAGAAGAAAATGCTCAGGATGCTGGTGAAAGGAAGACCCAGTACGATAAGTGAGTGTCCAGCCTGGAGGGCAAACCATTCAGGTCAGAGGAGGACAGAGTACTCTAGTGGACTTGTCTCCAAGAAAAAATTATAGACTAGTGATACATTTGAATGATTTGCATTTGTCCTAGAGATTTCAGGCATGATAGGTACATACAAATCTCAGCAAACAAACAAACGAACAAGCAGAGAAAAGCATGAGGTATCAAGCTGCACAAACTTTAAGCTCAGTGTACAAAACATGTGTTAGTGTTGACTGTGTGTGGTGGACTTAATGGCGACTTGGTTTAAATTTGAACATAGTGAAGTTGGAAATTGTTCATATGACCTTCAAAACGTAGTCAAGCTTCAGAAGTAATGGTCCATTGTCCCTTCACTTAGATCTTATGTTTTGTATTCTCTCTGCCCAGGATGCTCTTCCACAGGAAAATTGGTTGACTCACTGTTTTAATCATGGAGGTCTTTTCTCAACATCACTTCTGTGATCAATCTAAAAATAGCACCTGCCATCACCTCCTCTACTTCATTTTCTTCATAGGACATATCAATTCCTAAAATTACAACATTTAAAAAAATTGTTTATTTTCTGTCTGTTCTCTGTTGTGTCCCAGCACTTAGAACATTGTCTGGCATGTGATAGGTGCTCAATAAAGGCTGTGGTATGAGTGAACCAGTGGATAGTCAGCTCCATGGTAGCAGAGAATGTCTTGTTCATCATCGTACCTTCCACTCCTCACCAAGTGTTTATAGATCTAGGCATTCCAGGAACCTGTGTTGAATGAATGAATGCGTGAATGAATGAAAGCAAAGGTGAGTGTTCTCTTAAAATTTTTAATTAAAATATTGTTTTGTAACCTTTGGAGGCTTCACACAATTAAAGAATAGTCATCTGTGCAGTAGAACTCAGAATGACTGATTAAATACCTTCTTTCCTCCTGAGATCCTCCCATGGGGGATCTCAGAATCTGAGCAGCAAGCTCTGACAGTGTGTGTGTGGTATGTTCACTCACTCCTGAGATAGTGAGCAAATCCAAATTAGCATGATTACTAACATGGTTAAAAAGTGATAAGTACACGCCAGGGTCAATGTCAGTTTGCAGTCCCTTTGGAGTTCTGTCCATGGCCAGTACTCTGCCTCTTCTCTCTCTTCTCTGTATTTGTAGATATTCATGGTTTATACAAAGTTGGCAAAGGGAGGAAATAATATTGTACATTATCTATAAATACTATAACTAGAATTCTACTGGTTTTTCTTAAGGCAATATGAACAAGAGTAAATACTTTAAGAAGTGGACCATCTCCTGAAAGAGTAACAAGCAAGTACAGACAAGCTGTGGGACTACAAACAGTTGTGAAATAGTGAACGTGAGGCCAGGGGTGGTGGCATTCTTACTTCTCTGTCTATAAATGTCTCATATTAAGTTAGTTTTCTATTTCTATTGGCTAAACATTTTTTCATTGACCTTCTTGATAAAAATGTTTATCTAATATTTTTTTCAGAAATCATAAAGAGAATCCAAATTCATTGAGATCTAAGAAAACACTGACTGAAAGAGTGCTCCATTGCTCATTTTGATGTTTTAAGAGCCGAGGGTGTGTTCTGCCTTTAATCCAGGGCCCTGCTTTCAATCAGCAGCGCTGGCAAAACAAGGAATGTAGTTGCCCCGTAGGCTGAAGGCAAGATCCTACCTGTTGTCTCTGGGAACCTTAACAATATAATCCAACTCTCTGATTCAAATAAGCTGTGGATGAGAGAGAATGAGCTCAGAAATAAAAAAAAATTCCAATCTGGGTTTATTTAAGAGTTTTACACACACACACACACACACACACACACACACACACACACATACACATATGTATATATGAAGAGAGAGAGAGAAAGATAATTTGAATATTCTAAACTAATCTAATTTAGATACATAGATCCTATTTACATCAAAATATTTACCATTCTGGATTACTAATAGTATTGACAAAGTTTTGGTACACATTAATAACAAGAGTGATTTAGACTTCTTGAGTGATATCTTTGTTTCGCTACTCGAGGCCACGCCTGGGCTCTGACTTTAGCCCAGGACACAGGGAGGGCAGGGAAGGCTGACTGCTCAGTGGGATAGCCAGGCTGGCTGAGCTGGAATAGCTCAGGTTATGTCATGCCAGCAGGTACCCATGTGTTTCCTGTGGACAATGTGTGGCCCATGTGGAGAGGGAGCTTGGCTGGAGCTCCTGGGAGAGGGAAGGACGCCAGCAATGTGTGCCTGGGTTGGAGGGGCCACCAGTGAAGTTGGGCCTTTGCCTGTGTCCTGAGCCAACACCCAGGCACCTGCAGGGAACCCCCGTATTGTTCTTGAAAGCACTTATAAGAGAAGAACTGCCAGGCCAAGAGAGTGAGTCCACCAAGCCAAGTCCGAATTCTCATCTCTCCTCCCTTCCTCTACTTCATCCCTGATGGGGGTTCAAACACCCGCTAGAGAATGAGGGATGGACGAAGGATATCAGAGCAGAAGCCAAAGCACCCCCTGTGCACAGAGGTGGCCAACTATAGAGGCCTCAGCTGGGAAAGGGGAGAGGACTTACCTTTGAGTGAATATTGAAGAATTGATTCTCCTATTTGTTTTATATATACTTTTTTCTGTGACGTTTTGATTTCTAAATTGGGAGTGGTTTTTTTTTTTTTGCGGTACGCAGGCCTCTCACTGTTGTGGCCTCTCCCGTTGCGGAACACATGTTCCGGATGCGCAGGCTCAGCGGCCATGGCTCAAGGGCCCAGCCGCTCCATGGCATGTGGGATCCTCCCGGACCGGGGCACGAACCCGTGTCCCCTGCATCGGCAGGCGGACTCTCAACCACTGTGCCACCAGAGAAGCCCGGGACTGTATTTTGTGATGATGTTGTGACTTAAGGATCTGTTCATCCAAGAATAAACAAAAGGCTCATGGGAACTGCCCCAATTTCATCTAGAGTTAGGGTAAGATTATAGCCAATGATTATATTTTAAAAGGTTGCTGGGAGACCAAAAATTAAAGTTGTATTTTTATTAAACCATAACCCAAACAAAAAAACTCTGTTACTTCATTTTCTGTATGTGGTTCTTGACTCATCTTAAGGCAATGACCCAAAATAATTAGTTTAACAAGAAATCATCCTTAAGAAAATTTATTCACTCTCCCACACTGGATAGTGTCATTTGAAATTTGTATTTCACGCATTTTCTAACTTTATAAGCAAAGCATATCAGAAAGTTTCACTAGATGTGACTGAGGGTAACATCTGTACTTATCTGAGAGTTGCCTAAAGCAGTCAGACTAGATGTGGACCAGTGAGATCTGAGGTTGCTCCTTGATAAAACAACTTCCCAATAAATGGATGAAAGAACTATATGCAACAACAGTTAACACAAGGAGGTGATTATCTGGACATAAACTGAAATTTATTCTTGAAGTAAAGCCGGATCGCACAAGATTATCTTTATCAAGGTAGTAAGAATAAAGAACAAGGAGTTTTCCTTGGATTTCTCTGTTGCTCATATCCCACATCTCGTATATCAGCAGGTCCATTTCTCAGACCCATCTACCTCTCCCCATCTCCACCACTATCACCCCGGTCCAACCTCTCATTGCTTAACCCCCAGACTACATGATGGCTTTCTGCTGCTCTTCTTACTTCTACTCGTAAATCCCTAGGATCTATTTTCATTACAGCAATTGAAGTGACCTTTCAAAAAATATATATAACTAGATCACACCTTCACACTACTTCAAACCTTCTAATAATAGCATAGAGAAGAAATATGTCCATTTGTAAATCCATACATGGCCTAACCACTGCTTACCTGTCTGACTTCATTTCATACCACTTTCCCTGTCATCCACTGCTCTCCAGCCGGTCTCACTGTTAACACAGCCAGACTAGCTGGCTTCCTCTAGGCATTCAGATCTCAGTTCAGATGCCACTTCCTCAAGGAGGCCTTATCTGCCCATTCAATCACGAGACACCAAGTTGCAATCGTAACACCGTAGTTTGATTCTCTGCAGAGTAGTCATTTCCATCTGATGTTATCCTCGTATATTTATTTACAGGTGTGGCAGACAGACTTCAAGGAAGCCCCCGTCATCCCCGTCTCCCAATATTTATGCCTTTGTATAATCTCCTCCCCTTGGGTATGGGCAGAACCTCTGACTTGCTTCCAACCAATAGAATACGGCAAAAGTGATGGGAGGTCACCTTTTATTGCAAAGGGGATGGAATGTCGTCCTTGGGTTTAGGGTACATTATAAAAGATTCCATTTCTTTAGCAGACTTGCTTGAGAGACTTTATTTTTTCTGGCTTTGAAGAAGCAAGCTGTTGTGTTTTGAGAGACCCCCCTGGAGAGAGCCATGTAGCAAGGAACTTCAGGCAGCTTCTAGCAGATCAATAACCCCTGAAGTTCCATACCTGCAGGAAGTAAATGCCGCCAACAACCACATGAGCGTGGAAAAGCCCTGAGCCAGGCCCAGTCTGTACCTTGATTGCAGTTGTGTGAGACCTTAATCAGAGAACTCAGTTAAGCCACGTTGGGACTTCTGATCCACAGAAATTATGAGATAATAAATGTGTGTTGTCTTGAGTCACTAAGTTAGTGGTAATTTGTTACACAGCAAGGGAAAATGAAGACACCAGTTTCTTGTCTCTCCCCAGCTAGACTGCAAACTCCAGCATTCAGAAGAGTGCCTGTCACATAGTATTCAAGAAATATTTGTTGAAGGAATGAATGAAAAGAATTGGATTATGAAACATTTTAAGTGACAACTGCATTCCCATGATAATTTGGTATATGAAAATTGAAAAAATGGGCCAATGTAGTAGGAAGGCACTAGGTGTCATAGTGGTCAAAGTATGGGCCTTGAAGTTGAGCAAACCTGGATTTCAACAGCAGCTCTGGTTATATTATGATTCCAAGCAAATAATTTTACCTCTGATCTTTTCCTTTCTCATCTCTTAAATGGTGATAATAATACCTACATCATATATGAAGTAGATATGATAAGGATTAAATAAGATACAGTATTTAAAGTCTCAAATATGACATATCATAGACACTCAAGAAAATTATTCTGAAATAATTTTTAAATTATTTCTCAAACCCAAATAGAAATTCTAAATATCATTTGACCCATGAAACCATCAACACTACTTTGATAAGAATTTTGGAGTTGAAGAGAAGGAGGTCATATCTGCTCTAAAGAGGAAGGATGGAGGACTACTTCTGGAGTATGAGGCTATAATTTAAAGAGCATAAACAGAGACCAAAGCACAATAAAGATTAGATTAAGATTTTAAACAACACAGGGACTTAAGTCTATCACAGGGACTCTAGTCTATCATTAAAATACTTCACATTTATTGAGAGCTTGCAATATGGCAGGCACTTTGCTCAGTGCTTTAAATGCATACGTTTACAACAACACTGGATTACAATGCTCATTTCACGGTGAAAAAGATGAAAATATACAAGATGTGAAGTATACTGTTTTTCTTCAAATCTATATTTCCTGCCCTTTCCTTGCTCTGCACGACAGAGAACTACAGTTCCCAGGCTTCCTGTCCTCTGACTTCTGCAAGAGGTGGCCAATGGGAGGTACTTGTGGAATGTGGGAGGGTGGGAGAAGGGGAGAAGTTAGTATATTTCTCCTCTTCTCTTTCTGCTTCCTGGGGCATCTCCAGAAACAGCTGCTTCTCCTCCTTGGTTCTATCTACCACCACATGGGCTTCTCTCCAAGGTCTCAGTTCTGCCTGGCATCGCTTCCATGGTTCTAGTTCCCACTAGGCTTCTAAATCCTTGGAAGCACCATGCCCTCCCCACAGTCTCTCCAGCCATCAGGGAGGGAGCTGCTTGCTATTGCTGCTAATCTCTAAATAGCCTTGTAGATTGACTTCTCAGCTCTGTCCAACTTCCTTCTTTAATTTCCTTTATTTGAGAGACTTAAAGTGGCTTCTGTTTCCTGGCTTTATCCTGATGGATTCACATTTCAAATATATAATTTAAACCTAAAATTCAAATAGTCTCCAAAGCTTGTGCTCTTAACAATTAATGTACAAGATTGTTATGAAAAGAAATCAACTCCTTCAAGGGCAGGAAAAATTAATATGATTTATGCAACTATCCACAATAAGACCATGGTATAATTATATAACACTTATTATATAAAATAATATCTGAGATATTATTTTATATAATCAGGAGTCAACAGGAATCAGTCAGGAATCAACACTATATTATTTAGCAAGTATTATATTCATTTACAAATATTAATGCTTAATTTTTCAACAATAATTAAACTTTTTATTTAGAACTACCATTTATATTCACAATGTAATGCATGTTATTCCATGTACAACATGAATTGGATTTTGTTGAATAAAAATTTAAATACTTGAAAAGGAATAATTCAGTGCTATAATTCTACAAATTCTAAGTATTACTCCTCCGTATATGATGTAAATATATTTTACAATTAGAACATCATATAATCAATTGACATAGTTGACTCTAATTTTTCTTTTTTTAAGGATGAGTTAAGGTTTGGTAAAAGAAGACAAGGAAAATAAACTTACTTTCTATGATTCAATGGGACTACTACAGTCAAATTGATAAGGATTTTTCAAGACAAGCTCTATTTATTTTATTGTCATACCTATTTATATTTGGACTCTCAAATCTACACTTGCATATACTTCTGTTCTTATCTCATTTCTGCCATATTTGGCTTCATGATTTCTTACTCAATCAGGAGTTTCTTCTTTCATCTTTTTGAATATCCTAATCATATTTATTTTAAAGTTATTTACAGATTGCTCTTACATTTTTATTTTATCCAGAATAGTTACATTTCTGATTGTTGATTTTGTTCATTGTCTTTCTTACTGCCACGTTTGCTTAAACATGTGTTTGTTTTGGAATTTTGATCTGTGAACTCACTAAAATGCTTATTTATTCTCTCCCTTTCCCTCTATTGACCCTTTATGGGTTTTTTGTTGTTGTTGTTGTTGTTGTTGTTTGCAGTTTTGAGATGACCTGGAGAGCTTCAGGCCAAATCAGGGCATATATTCATGGTTTATGGCTTTTGTGCTGTTCCTAGCAACATGCTGATCTAGTTACTAAGCTAGGAGATGTCTCAGCCCATTACTGACTGCAAAAGTGTGTCTGTTCTCCCAACTTCCCTAGTGACTTTATATAAGCCTTCATTCTAGGCAGTAATTTGAAATTTTTAAGCCTCATTTTAAAGGTGGTGGGTGTTCCTACTACAGCATCCAAACTTAGGCAGTTAACCAGACTCCAATATTCTACCTCATATGGGGCTTCTAGAAGCAAGAGTTACATATCTATAGTTTTAGTATTTATCTTCAAATTTTAACACACACACACACACACAAATCTTTTTTCTAAGAAAGTCTAGAATTATTTTGTACTTCTAGTCTTTTCCAAAATAAGGGAAGACCTCTACTGCACCTCAGCTATCCATTAGACAATGTCCTTATTTCTATGTCCACAATTACATTTATCTAATTTTTTAGCACATTCATGTATTTGTACTTTCCTTTTTAAAAAGTATACTTTATATGTGTTAGGAACATGGCAGTGATGGATGGCAGTGTTCAAAGCATATACTTATATTGCCATCTTAATTATTGTCTAACTCTCTATGACTACAATACTGCTGCAAAGTTAAAGAGTGTGAAAAGATTATCACATTTCTACTGGTGTAGCTTACAGATTGTCAAAGGATTTTAGCATTTAAATGAATAAGTGGAATGGTCTTTAAAAAAAGATTTATTTAAAAATTAATGTTAATAGTGTAACATAATTAAGGGAAATATTCAAAAGAAGAAATATTCACTACTCAATATTCTTCCTCTCCTTGATATGGCTAATTTGATTAATACACAAATATACATAGAAAATTAGTGATGTTCCTTCAGTGTATTCATATTGGAAAACTACCCAATTGTTATACATTGTTGGCCGCATCTCTCAGTATTTTAAGACTCCTCTGCAATTAATTTCAAAGCTTGCACTAAAGTTTCTGGTGACAAATTTCTGTCCTTTAAGGTGGATTTTAATTTTAACCATGACCAAAAATCATTCAGAAACAAGTTTCTGGATTAGTTCTATAATTTAAGCTGAGTGATGCATTTTTAGGTCTAAGCAAATGTTTTAGAATAAAAATTATACAGTAAGTCTCTTTTGTGACATGTAAATTGAGTCTACAAATAGTTTTAAAAGAAGTACTTTAAAAAATGTTCTATGCCAGTACTTCCCTGGCTGTCCAGTGGTTAGGACTCCATGCTTCCTCTGCAGGGGAGCGTGGATTCCGTCCCTGGTCGGTGAACTAGGATCCCATGCTGTGCAGTGCGGCCAAAAAAAAAAAAAGTTTGATGCCATTATTCCAGCTTTCTGAAGCAATTACTTTGATGCAAACATTCATTAAATAGTAGATCCTGGTATATTTGTTGAAAAATCCATAAAATTACCTCATTTTCATGCCTTAAGAAGGGGACAGGGGGCTTCCCTCGTGGCGCAGTGGTTGAGGGTCCGCCTGCCGATGCAGGGGACGCGGGTTCGTGTCCCGGTCCGGGAGGATCCCACATGCCGTGGAGCGGCTGGGCCCGTGAGCCATGGCCGTTGAGCCTGCGCGTCCGGAGCCTGTGCTCTGCGGCGGGGGAGGCCACAGCAGTGGGAGGCCCGCGTACAGAAAAAAAAAAAAAAAAAAGTATAAGAAGGGGACAGGATGCTTGAGTTTTTAATCTCTGGATCTCTCATGAAATATCTCTGGTTTTGAACAAGCAGCTTCAGCTCACTGGACTCAGCACCTCTCACTGTCAAAGTGGGAGTGATGGCTAGCCAGGATATGGATTTGGAAAAAGTCTAAAATTTCCTCTAATGATATATTTATGACATTTACACTCCTTCATATACTTCAAGCAGGTCCTGTCATTTGTTAACCTTTTCTAGGTTAAATAATGAAGACGCATTTTATAATTCTACATTAGATATCATTTTCCTAAACTTTAACTGTTTGATAATTTCTTCAATTCATTTTAAAGTCCAGTGAATCAAACTGGATGTTAAAGAAACTAACCGACGTATTATAGCAGAGATTTACCTTAAGGCTTTTTTTCTTTTAATTGACATTTTTGAATATGTTCAGGAGTCATGTTGGCTTATTCACAGCACTGTTTTGCTGCATTATTCTTTTTTTTTTTTTAAGATGTTGGGGGTAGGAGTTTATTAATTAATTAATTTTTGCTGTGTTGGGTCTTCGTTTCTGTGCGAGGGCTTTCTCTAGCTGTGGCGAGCGGGGGCCACTCTTCATCGCGGTGCGCGGGCCTCTCACTATCGCGGCCTCTCTTTTTGCGGAGCACAGGCTCCAGACGCGCAGGCTCAGTAGTTGTGGCTCACGGGCCCAGTCGCTCCGCGGCATGTGGGATCCTCCCAGACCAGGGCTCGAACCCGTGTCCCCTGCATTAGCAGGCAGATTCTCAACCACTGCGCCACCAGGGAAGCCCTGCTGCATCATTCTGCATGTGGAAAACTGGGACAAACTTCCTCCTCACCTCCTCTCCAACCTCCCAGGCTTTTAAAACCAGGGTTTAGAGCCACATTATTACAAGTTCCCTGAAATGTGGTATAGTTTCTTTGACTTTTATTCCAGAAATGATTTTTTTTCCAATAAATGGTAAAACACCTCATATCATCACAATAGAAAAACAAAACTATAACAAAGATTTTTTTCCTTGTTTCTTGCTATTTTTTTTATATTACCAATAATAAGCGTAACAACACCTTTAGAGCCAAATTCCTTGTAGAAATTAATGAGATGCAGCTAGTGTCTGTATTGTAGTGAGCCCAGTGGCATATGGGATGGATAGGCATAAGTCAGTTTAGAAAAGATAACAAGTTAGTGAAAAGTTAATAATAAAGATACTAAAGTACAGATTTGGGGAAAGTTGGTAAAAATGCCATCTCAAAATTCTAGTGAAAAAAGTAATTTCTTTGATAATGTATGTGAGATTTTAATTAATGTCTAAGGAATGGAATTGATAACTTGATTGATAAAAAATAGACGCAAGAGGGAAGAGATATGGGAACTTATGTATATGTATAACTGATTCACTTTGTTATAAAGCAGAAACTAACACACCATTGTAAAGCAATTATACTCCAATAAAGATGTAAAAAAAAAAAAAAGATTTTTTTTTCCTAAGGTGATTCTTTGATGGTTCACTTTTTAATGGTATTTTAATCTCTTTAAGAAAGATAAGGTAAAATGATATTCGGTGACTTTGGTGACCTTAGTTTTACTTTACTGATACGGTCCCTTCATTCCTAAAACTACAGTTCCTCAAATTTCCTTATGCCACTTACTGAACTGATCAGGGCAGACAGCAGCTATCCTGGGCTTCAAAAAACTGTGACTTGTGGAGAAGATAGCTAGGAATAGAGATAACTATGGTTTTCTCTATTTTTGAAGGAATTCAAAGACAAGCTTCTTAGATTTTCTTCCAGTTGATGATAGCGAGGGAATCATTTTCAGTTGAGATTTGTAGATTGTAGAATATGTATTGATACAGAATTTTAATTTTAATCAGCTGATTTCTAAGATTTTGAAAACATTTTTTAGGCACTGCCTTGGTTCCATCATTTTTGAATTTCCTGAATTTATATCCAGAATCTTATCTATAAATATTGCTGTTTCAGTCACAAGAACTATATCTGACCTCAGTTGAAGGAGATTGAAGAAATTGCTTTAAAGTAATTTTTGCTGTTTATCTTATGCTAAAGTAGGAAAATGGGGCTTCTGCTCTGTTCTCAAGATAAAGCAACCTGTCTCGTATCTTTCTGCTTGCTCTCTTCCTGGAACCACTTCCCTGCCCCAACCCCACACATTTCAACTCCAAAACGCAACACCATGATGGTACGTGTCACTCAAAGAGCACGTGTGACCGAAAATTCCTGACATCATCTAAATCCTTTCTTATACTAAATAGCAGGTTTATCTTATCAAACACCATCTATAGTATAACCAATGGAAGTTGAAATAACTTTTACTCCAATAGATTGTTCAGTGTGATGAATGATGGTTTCTAAAATGTTATTGATACACATCTTAAAATATTCCTGGGCTCATCACTGATGAAGTGGTATCACCCTAATGATATCGATAGTATAGTGGTTTAGTTTCCGTTATACACTTTGAGTAAACAAGAATAAATTTCTAACACCATAGCATACACACACATGCACACACCCACCCCAAATAGTTGCATTAATTTTATACTTAGAGTGAAAAATGAAAAACAATATTATCCATTAGTTTTATTTAAGAAAATTATTAGTCATCATTCATAAAGGTAATTTGCATAGCCTATACCACTGTGCTAATGTCTCAGAGAAAGCTGAAATGGGATAATGTACAAAAGACACACTGGTATTTATTATTATTATTACTATCAGTATTAGCTATAGTGCTTCTATCTTAGAGGACATGATTTGAAAGAGAAATAAAGCCTTTTAGACCATCTGTAGGATCTTACATGCCATTGGAGGTTTCAGTCGACATTTTTAAGGAGCCGCTGCTCATTTGTAATGCCTTGGTCATATTGCAAGAGAATGTTTAGAATATATCAAAGTGCTAACCAGATTACCAGTTTGATTTTGCATGTTTTCTTTAGCAAGGATGAGTATCAGATATCTCTATTTAAAAAGTGGAAAAATAATAACAGTAGTTGACACCTACACACTCCCACTTACCTCATGCCTTTATAAGAATAAGTGAGTTTTAACTGAGTGAAACAGAAGTAGAAGTAAACATATAAGTGTGTAATCCCCGCTATTACACAATAGCTACACATGCTCGTAGAATCTAATGTGTTTCTTATCACAGGAGGTCTGAGGGCATCATTTGTGGTACCTGCTCTTTATGGGGCAGAAAAGAGTGAGAAAGGCATTTAAAATGTTTGGCTTCTCAGAACTCACCATGAGGAGACTATCTCTAACGAGGACTGAAGTCACTTCTCACCTGAAGGGTTGGTTTGTCTCCACACCCATGAAATCTCCTTTTCTCTGCTGACACTGCCAATTTAATTTAATTTTATGTGTGATGTAGACAGATGTCTGCCAGGAGCTGGATGGAGTCCATTAACGCTTCACAGAGGGAGGGAGGTGGTTTTAACACTTAAGTGGTAGTTGGCAGCTCTGACTCTTGGCCCTAGCTTGGGAAAAAGCCTGGGGCCCTCAAAACTTAACTCATTTTTGGTACACAGACTAATTTCTTAGACCTTTTTTCTATCGTGAGCAAGAGAGAAAAACTAAGAAGTGTTCCGCAGCTGATTCATCTTAAAGGTGGCTAAATTAATGATTAATTTAGAATAGAGCTATCTCTCTCCCAAGACAGCAGTGATGACATGTATTGTCAGTGCTGTGATGGTACCTCGTTCTATTCCATATTCTATGCATTTTCAGAGGAAGTTAATTTCATGGAATATCTCCAAGTGGCTGAATTCTCATCCTCACCTCTCCTTAAGGCATACAGGGCAAGCAGAAGTCCACAAAGGCATATTAAAATCTGAATGAACTGCCAATTTTATATGTAATTATGATTGCAAGATTCATAATTTCTGTAGAATATAGTCTACAAAACTTATTTCTTTCACGTAATCCTTTATTTCTTCCCGGGGCTGTCAGGCAAGACTCATTCCGGTGAGCACCCTTCCAGCTTTCCTGAATGTTTTTGTTGAGTATTAGAGAAAAATCTTAGCCAACCTCCTGGGCTAACAAGCACCTCTCTTGTAATGTTTGCTGCCTTTGCCTCTGACAACTGTGATCAAGATCTCTTTACTTGCTGCTCTCTAGTCAGATTGTAGCACTTGATTGACTCATCTGGTGTTTCCCTGGGGCACAGCTGTCAGCCAAATATACCCAATCTGAGCCATCTTTTCTCTGGGGTTGCCCTCTTAATTCCTACTTCCTGTTTTCTCTTTCCTAACTAGGCCAGTTTCTAAGGGATCTTCAGGCTTTCAGTGTAAAATAAAATAATGCTTATTTTTTTAAGTGCTTTCTGGCAACTTTTTAGGAGATTTGATCAATAAACATAAAAGACTGAAGGCAGTTTTTGTTTGTTTTATTTGCTTGTTTTTTACTCTCTTAACATAGGTTTCTTTTTGAAAGTTTGCTTTAGATGAGTTCCTATTTTGGCCTTCATTCAATCCCTTACCCATTAGCTTATAGTTCATTTCATTCTAAACATTTCTTTTTTTGTGTTTGCAGTTTCAACATTCTTTTAAAGACGCAGGGCTGTAGAAAATGCTGTGCTTGATCAGGTAGAATAAATTAAAGAAGGGAGTGTCCTAGATGTTGGCAACGAAGACTGTCATTGTTTGACAAAGTGCAATTTGAGATTCAGCAGTTTCCTTTCCAGATTAAGAAACCGCGTCCTAAAAGACAAGTCAAATCATGAGTGCAAAAGAGATGAGAGATTTATATAAGAAATTAAATGTACATTAGAAACCCTGATGGAGAGACTCCATTTTTGTCACTTGTCAGAGACTCTACTGTGAGATAGACCATTACTCTAAATGCTTCCTGTTATCATTTTTCTTCATGTATTATTGCCTCCCAGCCCTTATACTGTTCCTTGGCAAATTGCCTATAGTGCTGGCCTTCAGAAATGTGGTTCCAGGGTCTGTTTTTCCACTTCCTGTTGCTCTCAGCCATGCCATATTGCTTCAGCCACGAGACCAGCCAAAAGCTAGCCAAGACCATGAGGCTTGGGATATCACTGCATTTCTTTACTAGAATGGCACTCTCAGGGAGGTTAGACTACCTTCGTTTCCAGTTCTTTTCTAAAGCTCATATCTCAAAAACCTGGATGCCGACTTCAAATAAACTATTATTAGCCCAGCCTTGTGTTCAGCCTCTGATAAGTGTCCCACGTGCCATACGCAAGAAAAGGCCAGTAGCTGTTCAAGCCTTCTAAGCGTGTGGTTCTTTGAACCTTACAGAACATTTTCATAACCAAATTATTTCTTGTTGAACCCTCACAAAACTTCTATGGGTTGGATAACAACCCTACGTTACTGGGACTTAGCCAGATTCAGGGCTGGCAAATGGCCATCTCAAACCTTTATCTCCAGATTCCATTCCAGTGCAAGTGGAGTTCTTTTTTTTGTTCTGTTTCTTTATTTTCCAGCGTATCTTTACTTACCACATTCCTAAGAGGCCAAGAAAAATGTAGGAAAGAGAGGAAAAGGGCTTTTCTGATAAGTGGCAAATTTAGAGTGCTGATAGTATGAAAACACATTTAAGTTGAAAATACATTCACCATACCTTTTAGAAGCATTCTTGGAGGAGTTTTTCATACCCTGAAAACACCCACTTTGCATGGCCAATGTCTTGGGGAGAGAGCTCAAGGAACAAGCCAGGAAGGCTGCTGTAGCTCTCCACTCAGGGAAAGTGTGATCTCAACTATATCTACCCCGTGGTTGGGTAATTGCAGCACTGGCTCTGTTCTGTGGGATTTCCCCTGTCTCGCCGTACTTGGGCAGGTGTACAGTGTTAAAGACAACAAATGATCCCATCTGCTGTTCATGTCCATGCTTTGTGTGCCAAGTTTTAATAAGGAAGTCTTACCTAGGTAGCCACAATGACCAGCGTGTAGTGTTCATACCCCTCTGAGATCACAGACCAAATCTAGTTTCCAATTTACTAGATTCTACTGGAAGTGAGTTATCTGAGTCAATGAGTTTTAATACTTTGGGTTTATCAAATGAATTCAAGTCAGTTATTTTAGAAGTCAACTCAGTCCATAGTCGTACTGGCTAAGGACAGTGAGAAAATCACAGTGAGGAAAATTTGAGTGCTTTTCAAAATGCATTACTTACAGAGCCTCACACTTAGAGACAGCTGAAATATAAATGATATATATGTACATTATTGTCCACTGCCCCCAGCAGACACCAGCATGTCTACAGAGACTTTATGAAGACCCTAGAGGTTTTAGGGCTGTGGTTCTATATCCTTCGTGTTTGCCAAAAACCTGCATCTGTAAAACACTCCAGAGTTGATTCAGGTAGTCATGGCCCCTTTCAAGAAAGTCTGTTGATTTCTATTTGGAGAAAAAGGAGAAATTAAAAACAAAACCAACAAACAAGGACATCTTAGGGGATTTAACTCTTTATTCCTTTCCCCTGTGGTCCTGTCTACATAGCAGTTATTACTGCTAGGAGTCATCTATTTTTTTACGTGTTTATTCCCACCTATTCACCCATCATATATATTGCACGAGAGGAGAAACATTCTTTTACTTTGCACTAAATAAACATTGTTGAGTGAATAAAAAACAACTTCAGAGAATACCTTTATCCACCCTACTCTGTATGTATTAAAACACTGAGACCCAGTACATTTAAGTGATTTAAGAATTTTCAAAATTAGCAATGAATGAATCTGGATAAAAACCTGGGTCTTCTTCCATCTCCTCTTTTCTGTGTGTTGGTTACTTTCAAAAGGTCACCTACTCAAATACATTCAGCCGAAGAGTATTAGTTGTCACTGTGTCAGGCACCTTATACAGAAAGTGCAATAACACTGTTCTTGCCTCAAGGAGTTTATTATCTTGCAAGAACAATAAAATATAGCTACTGAAACTACTTCCCTCAACGGATTGCTCCTCCAATGTGAATAAAACCACTGAATCTTTGGCAAATCCATCAGTGACACAGCAACTTGGCTCAACACACTTTGGTAAAAAGTCAATTATATTGCACAGTGTATAAATACCTTTTACCAAATTCATCTACCTGCATGTCTATCATGTAAGATATTGTTTCAGGCCCTATGGACACATGGTTAGTCTATGGCTTTTTGCATGGAATTATTGGAGGGACTTCTTGTACATTCTGACACTGTACCATCTTTTGTCACACAATTCATTGCTCTCCTAATGGCCACCTTGAGGAAGCGGTGAGAGGGGGGACTGGAATGAACTGTGACTTAAGTTTTCTTTTCTAGGCCCTTAACCAAGGCCTGAATTTGTCTGTCTAATTATCTGAAGAATATACTTGTTAACATAGGGCAGGCAAAAATTTCATGTTGTCAGCAAAACTTTGATGGTATCAAAATAAATGTCATGTAATCTGAGCTTTTGAAGGTGGGGTTTGAGAAACCAGAAAGAAGTCTTTTCTGATAGGCAGGGGGTGAGATGTTAAGGCCTGGTGGGACTGAGTGAGGGATTCCCTCCCCACCACACAGAGTAATTGCTCAGACCACCACCAGACTGCCTAAGTCTGGTGCATGAAAGCAAAGGAAGAATTTCCTTTTCCTGGTCAATATTTAGATGAATCATGAAACAAACACCTCTGTTGTGAATCCTGCAGTCTCAGACAGATCAAAGATTACAAGAGGAGGTGTTGCTGCCGGACATTTTAATTGCTCAGGGCTAATTATTCATAGGAGAATCCACCCAGGAATGTTGCTAAGCTGGTTTGCTGGTTGTTCGGCGGAGACTTTTTTTTTTTGCTAATTCATTTCCCTATTTTGAGTTTTATTTTTTTTAACATCTTTATTAGAGTATAATTGCTTTACAATGATGTCAGTTTCTGCTTTATAACAAAGTGAATCAGTTATACATATACATATGTCCCCATATCTCTTCCCTCTTGCATCTCCCTCCCTCCCACCCTCCCTATGCCACCCCTCTAGGTGGTCACAAAACACTGAGCTGATCTCCCTGTGCTATGCGGCTGCTTCCCACTAGCTATCTATTTTACATTTGGTAGTGCATATATGTCCATGCCACTCTCTCACTTCACCCCACCTTACCCTTCCCCCTCTCCGAGTCCTCAAGTCCATTCTCTATGTCTGCGTCTTCATTCCTGTCCTGACCCTAGGTTCATCAGGAATGTCCTGATGTACTGCCTGCACCTAGGTTTTTGGTGTTTTTTTTAGATTCCATATATATGTGTTAGGATATGGTATTTGTTTCTCCCTTTCTGACTTACTTCACTCTGTATGACAGACTCTAGGTCCATCCACCTCACTACAAATAACTCAATTTCATTTCTATTTATGGCTGAGTAATATCCCATTGTATACATGTAGCACATCTTCTTTATCCATTCATCTGTCGATGGACACTTAGGATGCTTCCATGTCCTGGCTATTGTAAATAGTGCTACAGTGAACATTGTGGTACATGACTCTCTTTGAATTATGGTTTTCTCAGGATATATGCCCAGTAGTGGCATTGCTAGATCATATGGTACTTCTTTTGTTTGTTTGTTTGTTTTGTTTTAGAATCATGGAATTTATTTTTCTCAAACAGGCCTGTAAAGAGAAAGTGAAGACAAAGGGTTTTGTTCTGAAAAGCAAGTGAATTGATGCCACTTACAAAGTGACAGAGTTACAAAATGAAGTTAATGAGGTCAAAGATGGTGAATTTATACACACAGGCACTGTAATGAGTATTATAACCTGGATGATAGACCCAGTTTCTTAAAACAAACATTCTAACAAATGCAGTTTTCTATAACAAACATAGTAAATTCAGTTTCTCACAGCAAACATGAAAAACAGGCTTTGTAATAATCGTGTGTTTGAGGTTAAGTATTATATTCTTTTAGGATATTTCCATTTAAAAAGCAAATTATCACAGCAAACAGACCTATCAGAAACTCAATTTCAGGAAGGTAGTTCTATTTTTAGTTTTTAAGGAACCTCCATACTGTTCTCCATAGTGGCTGTATCAATTTACATTCCCACCCACAAGGCAAGAGGGTTCCCTTTTCTCCACAACCTCTCCAGAATTTACTGTTTGTAGATTTTTTTATGATGGTCATTCTGACCAGAGTGAGGTGATACCTCATTGTAGTTTTGATTTGCATTTCTCTAATGATTAGTGATGTTGAGCATCCTTTGTTGGCAATCTGTATATCTTCTTTGGAAAAATGTCTATTAGATCTTCTGCACATTTTTGGATTGGGTTGTTTGTTTTCTTAATACTGACCTGCATGACCTGCTTGTATATTTTGGAGATTAGTCCTTTGTCAGTTGCTTCCATTGCAAATATTTTCTCCCATTCTGAGGGTTGTCTTTCATCTTGTTTATGGTTTCCATTGTTGTGCAAAAGCTTTTAAGTTTCATTACATCCTATTTGTTTATTTTTGTTTTTATTTCCATTTCTCTAGGATGTGGAACAAAAAGGATCTTGCTGTGATTTATGTCAAAGAGTGTTCTTCCTATGTTTTCCTCTGAGTATATTATAGTGTCTGGCCTTACATTTAGGTCTTTAATCCATTTTGAGTTTATTTTTGTGCATGGTGTTAGGGAGTGTTCTAATTTCATTCTTTTATATGTAGCTGTCTAGTTTTCCCAGCACCACTTATTGAAGAGGCTGTCTTTTCTCCATTGTATATTCTTGCCTCCTTTACCAAAGATAAGGTAACCATATGCACGTGGGTTTATCTCTGAGCTTTCTATCCTGTTCCATTGATCTATATTTCTGTTTTTGTTCCAGTACCATACTGTCTTGATTGCTGTAGCTTTGTAGTATGGTCTGAAAACAGGGAACCTGATTCCTCCAACTCCGTTTTTCTTTCTCAAGATTGCTTTAGCTATTCGGAGTTTTTTGTATTTCCATACAAATTGTGAAATTTTTTGTTCTAGTTCTGTGAAAAATGCCATTGGTAGTTTGATGTGCTGTAGGATTCTGTTTGCTGGTATTTTGCTGAGGATTTCTGCATCTATGTTCATCAGTGATATTGGCCTGTAGTTTTCTTTCTTTGTGACATCTTTGCCTGGTTTTGGTAGCAGGGTGATGGTGGTCTCACAGAATGTGTTTGGGAGTTTTCCTCCCTCTACTATATTTCAGAAGAGTTTGAGAAAGATAGGTGATATGTCTTCTCTAAATGTTGATAGAATTCGCCTGTGAAGCCATCTGGTCCTGGGCTTTTGTTTGTTGGAAGATTTTTAATCACAGTTTCAATTTCAGTGCTTGTGATTGGTCTGTTTATATATTCGATTTCTTCCTGGTTCAGTCTCGGGAAGTTGTGTTTTTCTAAGAATTTGTCCATTTCTTCCAGGTTATCCACTTTATTGGCATAGAGTTGCTTGTAGTAATCTCTCATGATCCTTTGTATTTCTACAGTGTCCTTTTTACTTCTCCTTTTTCATTTCTAATTCTGTTGATTTGTCTTCTCCCTTTTTTTCTTGATGAGTCTGGCTAATGGTTTATCAATTTTGTTTAGCTTCTCAAAGAACCATATTTTAGTTTTATTGATCTTTGTTATTGTTCCTTCATTTCTTTTTCAATTATTTCTGATCTGATCTTTATGATTTCTTTCCTTCTGCTAACTTTGGGGTTTTTTTGTTCTTCTTTCTCTAATTGCTTTAGGTGTAAGGTTAGGTTGTTTATTTGGGATATTTCTTGTTTCTTGAGGTAAGATTGTATTGCTATAAACTTCCCTCTTAGAACTGCTTTTGCTACATCCCATAGGTTTTGGGTTGTTATGATTTCATTGTCATTTGTTTCTAGGTATTTTTTATTTCCTCTTTGATTTCTTCAGTGATCTCTTGGTTATTTAGTAGTGTATTGTTTAGCCTCCATGTGTTTGTATTTTTTAGTTTTTTTCCTGTAATTGATAACTAGTTTCATAGCTGTCATACCAGTTGATATGATTTCAATTTTCTTAAATTTACCAAGGCTTGATTTGTGATCCAACATATGATCTATCCTGGAGAATGTTCCATCAGCACTTGAGAAGAATGTGTATTCTGTTGTTTTGGAATGGAATGTCCTATAAATATCAGTTAAGTCCATCATCTTTAATGTGTCATTTAAAGCTTGTGTTTCCTTATTTGTTTTCATTTTGGATGATCTGTCCATTGGTGAAAGTGGGGTGTTAAAGTCCCCTACTATGATTGTGTTACTGTCGATTTCCCCTTTTATGGCTGTTAGTATTTGCCATATGTACTGAAGTGCTCCTGTGTTGGGTGCATAAATATTTACAATTGTTATATCTTCTTGGATTGATCCCTCTATCATTACATAGTGTCCTTCTTTGTCTCTTGTAATAGTCTTTGTTTTAAAGTCTATTTTGTCTGATATGAGAATTGCTACTCCAGCTTTCTTTTGGTTTCCATTTGCATGGAATATCTTTTTCAGTCCCCTCACTTTCAGTCTGTATGTGTCCATAGGCCTGAAGTGGGTCTCTTGTAGACAGCATATATATGGGACTTGTTTTTGTATCCATTTAGCCAGTCTATGTCTTTTGATTGGAGCATTTTATCCATTTACACTTAAGGTAATTATCGATATGTATGTTCCTCTTACCAGTTTCTTAATTCTTTTGAGTTTGTTTTGGTAGGTCTTTTCCTTGTCTTGTGTTTCCTGCCTGGAGAAGTTCCTTTAGCATTTGTTGTGAAGCTGGTTTGGTGGTGCTGAATTCTCTTAGCTTTTGCTTGTGTGTAAAGTTTTTAATTTCTCCATCGAATCTGAATGAGACCCTTGCTGGGAAAAGTAATCTTCATTGTAGGTTTTTCCCTTTCATCATTTTTAATATGTCCTGCCACTCTCTTCCAGCTTGCAGAGTTTCTGCTGAAAGGTCAGCTGTTAACCTTATGGGGATCCCCTTGTATGTTATTTGTTGCTTTTCCCTTGCTGCTTTTAATATTTTTTTGTTGTATTTAATTTTTGATAGTTTGATTAATATGTGTCTTGGTATGTTTCTCCATGGATTTATCCTGTATGGGACTCTCTGAGCTTCCTGGACTTGATTGACTATTTCCTTTCCCATGTTAGGGTAGTTTTCAACTATAATTTCTTCAAATATTTTTTCAGACCCTTTCTTTTTCTTCTGGGACCCCTAGAATTTGAATGTTGGTGCATTTAATATTGTCCTAGAGGTCTCTGAGACTGTCCTCAATTCATTTCATTCTCTTTTCTTTATTCTGCTCTGGGGTAGTAATTTCCACTAATTTATCTTGCAGGTCACTTACCTGATCTTCTGCCTCAGTTATTCTGCTATTGATTCTTTTTTGTTTGTTTAACATCTTTATTAGCGTATAATTGCTTTACAATGGTGTGTTAGTTTCTGCTTTATAACAAAGTAAATCAGCTATACATATATCCACATATCTCCTCCCTCTTTCATCGCCCTCACACCACCCCTATCCCACCTCTCTAGGTGGTCACAAAGCACCGAGCTGATCTCCCTGTGCTATGCGGCTGCTTCCCAATAGCTATCTATTTTACATTTGGTAGTGTATATATGTCCATGCCACTCTCTTACTTCATCCCAGCTTACCCTTCCCCCTCCTCCTGTCCTCAAGTTCATTCTCTACATCTGCATCTTTATTCCTGTCCTGCCCCTTGGTTCTTCAGAACCTTTTTTTTTTTTTTTTTTTGGATTCCATATATATGTGTTAGCATACGGTATTTATTTTTCTCTTTCTGACTTACTTCACTCTGTATAACAGTCTCTAGGCCCATCCATCCACCTCACTACAAATAAGTAAATTTTCTTTCTTTTTATGGCTGAGTAATATTCATTGTATATATGTGCTCTGCTATTGATTCTTTCTAGAGAATTTTTAATTTCATTTATTGTGTTGTTCATCAGTGTTTTTTGCTCTTTAGTTCTTCTAGGTCCTTGTTAAACGTTTCTTGTATTTTCTCCATTCATTTCTAAGATTTTGGGTCATCTTTACTATCATAACTCTGAATTCTTTTTCAGGTAGACTGACTATTTCCTCATCATTTGTTTGGTCTGGTGGGTTGTTACCTTGCTCCTTCGTCCACTGCATATTTCTCTGTCTTCTCATTTTGCTTAACTTACTGTGTCTTGGGTCTCCTTTTCGCAGGCTGCAGTTTCATAGTTCCCATTGTTTTTGGTGTCTGCCCCTAGTGGGTATGGTTGGTTCAGTGGTGTGTGTAGGCGTCCTGGTGGAGGGGACTAGTGCCTGTGTTCTGGTGGATGAGGCTGCATCTTGTCTTTCTGGTGGGCATCCAGTGGTGTGTTTTTGGGGTGTCTGTGAACTTATTATGATTTTAAGTAGCTTCTCTGCTAATGGGTGGGGGTGTGTTCCTGTCTTGCTAGTTGTTTGGTATGGGGCATCCAGCACTGGAGCTTGCTGGCCGTTGGGTGCAGCTGGGTCTTAGTGTTGAGATGGAGATCTCTGGGAGAGCTTTTGCCAATTGATATTATGTGAGACCACGATGTGTCTGGTGGTCCAACGTCCTGAACTCGACTCTCCCACCTCAGAGGCTCAGGCCTGACACCAGGCTGGAGCACGAAGACCCTGGCAGCCACACAGGTCAGAAGAAAAGGGAGCGAATAAGAAACATAAAAAATAAATAAATAGTAAGATTATTAAAATTTTTTAAAGTAATAATAAAAAAAGAGCAACCAAACCAATAAACAAATCCACCAATGATAACAAGTGCTAAAAACTATACTAAGATAAACATAAAAATCAGAAACAAGTCAATCTCAGACAGCAAACCCCAAGTCCACTATTGCTCCCAAAGTCCACAGCCTCAATTTTGGGTTGATTCATTGTCTATTCAGGTATTCCACAGATGCAGCATACCTCAACTTGATTGTGGGGATTTAACCCACTGCTCCTGAGGCTGCACAGAGAAATTTCCCTTTCTCTTCTTTGTTCACACAGCTCCTGGGGTTCAGCTTTGGTTTTGGCTCCGCCTCTGCGTGTAGGTTGCCCTCAGGCATCTGTTGCTGCCCAGAGAGGAAGGGGTTAAAGCAGCAGCCGATTAGGGCGCTCTGGCTCACTCATGCTGGGGCGCGGGGGGGTGGTGGTGGTGGTGGTGGTGTGCTGTGGCGGGGAGTGAGGGATACGGTAGCTATAACTGGAATGCGCGGCAAGCCTGCAGTGGCAGAGTCTGGCATGACATTGCAATAGCCTGAGGCATGCCGTGTGTTCTCCCAGGGAAGTTGTCCCTGGATCACGGGACCCTGGCAGTGGCAGGCTGCACAGCCTCCGGCGGGGTTGTGGATAGAGACCTGTGCTTGCACACAGGATTCTTGGTGGCTGCAACAGCAGCGTTAGAGTTTCATGCCCATCTCTGGGGTCCAAGGTGATAGCCGTGGCTTGCACCAGTCTCGGGAACTCGTGTAGGCGGTGCTCTGCCTTCTGTGGGCAGACAGGGAAAGAATCCCCTCTCCTCACGCACCCCAAAACAATGGTCTCTTGACTCTTTGGCAGCTCCAGACTTTTTCCCAGACTCCCTCCCGGCTAGCCGTGGCGCACTAGCCCCTTTCAGGCTGTGTTCACACTGCCAACCCCAGTCCTCTCCCTGGGGTCTAACCTCCGAAGCCCGAGCCTCAGCTTCCAGCTCCCGCTTGTCCCGGCGGGTGAGCAGACAAGCCTCTCGGGCTGGTGAGTGCCACTCGGCACCTATCCTCTGTGCAGGAATCTCCCCGCTTTGCCCTCCGCACCCCTGTTGCTGCGCTCTCCTCCGTGGCCCCGAAGCTCCCCCCTCTGCCACCCGCAGTCTCCGCCCGCAAAGGGGCTTCCTCCTTCACAGCTCCCTCCCACTGGTGCAGGTCCCGTCCCTATTCTTTTGTCTCTGTTTTTTCTTTTTTCTTTTGCCCTACCCAGGTACGTGGGGAGTTTCTTGCCTTTTGGGAGGTCTGAGGTCTTCAGCCAGCATTCAGTAAGTGTTCTATAGGAGCAGTTCCACGTGCAGATGTATTTGTGGGGAGGAAGGTGATCTCCACTTCCTACTCCTCTGCTATCTTGAAGGTCCCGTGGCAGCATCTTTTACAGTAAACTCCAGCCAGTAGAGGACAACCACTGTCCGTCTCAAAGATGCCAGTATCCCTGCACCAGTGCATTCCGTATTTCCTTATTTAAGTAATGTCATCTAGGCCTTCTCAAGAACATAATCAGATGATAATAAATAGATAATAATCAGATAATAATAAATTTATTAAAATATTCACACTTCCCAAACCATCTAACCCCCGAGCTTCAACATTGCCACTTCATTTACATGTCCAAATTCCGAGGAATATTTTCAGCAGCACATTAGGAATGGCTCCAAGTTTTCTTGCTGACATTAAATCCTTAGTTACAAAGAATGTTCTCATATCAAGTAATTCTTCCTTAACCAGCTTTATATTCTACCCTCTAAAGCCCAACACGAAATCCTACCTGTGTTCTCAGAGTTCCTGGCAGTACAAACAGACAAGCTCTTTCAGTTCCTTTGGTGTATAAACTATTTCTCTCCAGAGCAGAGATTGTATTTCTCCATAAAGCTTCATGAGACCTGTGATACTTAATCTTATGTGTCAACTTGGCTAGGCTACGGTGTCAGTCTGACAAACACCAGTCTAGATGTTGTTGTGAAGGTATATTTTAGTTGTAAATTGTCAATAGACTTTAAGCAAAGCACGTTACACTCCACAATATGGGTGAACCTCATCTGGTCAATTGAAGGCCTTAAGAGCAAAGACAAAATTTCCCTGAAATGGAAGGAATTCTCCTCAAGACTGCAACATAAAAAACCCCGCCTGTTTCTAGACTGTTCTTCTGCAGAATTTGGACTCAAGACAACATGAACCCTTACCTAAATGTGCAGTTTGCTGACCTGCCCTATAGATTTCAAAATTGGCAGACTCCACAATCACCTGGGCCAATTCCTTAAAATAAATCTGTTTTTCTCTTTCAATCTGCAGACACACACACACACATTATTGGGTACATATTTTTTCTATTGGTTCTGATTCTCTAAAGAACTCTAACACCAGACCCAACTTTGATTATAGGTCTGCAGGCAATGAGAAGAGAATGGGTAGATTTTGAAAGAGAATTCTTGTTCCCAGGAAGGAACATTCATCTTAAAGGTTTGTCTTCTAAGGCTACTTCCAATTGTCTTGGCTTGGGTGGTCCCAGAAGCAGAGCCTGAGGTAACGTAGAGCCTTGAGTGCATGTTGTTTATTTGGGAAGCAACTCCCAACAGAGTAAAGGGCAGGGGAGAGAAAAATGGGGGAGGGAATAACCAATACATGGGTACATTACTTAGTTGGTCACCACCGTAGGTGACTTGCGCTCAGTCCCATGTCAACATCTGAGAAGCCTTATGAAACATCCCCCAGAACTTTCTGGCCAGAGAATGAAAGGGAGAATTACTTATCCACTGGTTTGCATCCCCCATTGTTCAAGATCGTGCTGCGTATTGTACATACAGGGGCACCATGTGTACTCCCATAATGAACCTTGAAGCTTGTCACTCAGAACCACTTGAGGGGTGAAATAATAAACTCAAACATTCTATTCTCTGACCATAACCAATCTTCTGGAATTCAATCCTCTCACTTTCTTTTATTTTACCAGCTTTCCAACTCCTAATCTTTGATTCTTACATTTTGTCCCATTCACAGTGCTCTACTGGTTTCAAGTAGGTTCAAATCCTGTCTCCACCACTTGCTAGCTCTCTGACCTTAAACTCTCCAGGCCTCAGTTTTCTTGTCTATAAAATGGGATAATAACAGTACCAACTTTATATAGTTGTTATGAGCATGGTTTGAGATAATGCATGTAGAGCATTTGACAGTGTCTGATACATAGAAACCAGTCAATAAATGATAGCTGTTATGACTATGATGGTAATTATAATAACGATGCCAGCTCAGGTACTACAGTTCATCACTTCATTTACTCTCTTACCTTTTGACCCTTGGGTTTCTGCTGGTCCTGACCAATAAACTTCAAACTTGAATTTATGGTCTCTTCATCTCAGCTGAACTGTTCAAGCATAATTACCAAGAAAGGAAGATTAGGGCCCATACCTTATTCATGTTCCCAAGCTTTAGCTAGAGTAACTCTATTATTTTTCTACACAGTGGTTGTTACAAAGGCTTACCATTTGCCACTGACTTCCGTTGCTATCTGACTGTTTTTGGAGTGATGTCTTTGCTTATTCTGAGCAGAAATATAAATCAAGACAAGGAATACCTCAAAACCGTCCTCTATGACATCTTTATCCATTCTCTCCTCCTTTCCTTGTCTCTCAGAAGACACTCTGCATCATTATCTAAACCTAAGAATTCAACATTTGTCCTTGCTTCATTGATCAACAAACCTATTGTTACCTAGACGTGCAGGTCAGCATGTGAGACCCTGCCCCCAAAGAGCTCTGTAACCGACTGACTACCTGGCTTTTGATCTTTGCTCTGCCACTTTCTAGTAGTGTAACATCTGGGGAGTCATTTGACTCCTGGATGTCTCAGCTTAACCTCAGTTAAAATAGAAAGTAATAATACTTATCACATTTGGTGGTTGCGAGGATAAGCTGATGTCTATAAAGTGCTCAGAACAGGACCTAGAACGTTATAAGAGTTTTATTAGAAATAGCTGTATTCTTCTTGATGTAACGGATACATCTGTTCAGAGTGTTAATGGGAGGCAAAGCAAAAGGGAGGGATCCCGTCTCCCCGCCTTCTGGCATCCTGAGCTAGGAGCTTAGATCCCCTCTCCCAGGGATTTGATATTTGAGCAAGAGAAGCAAAGGCTAAGAAGATATTCCTGGCTGTATCAGGGGCTAACCCTATGAGGGCGGCAATGTCGTGTCCTGTCACTGCAGGTGACATCCTAGGTAGAAGCGTCCTGTGACAGGGCCTTCACTGTGTTTTCTTATGGTGAAGTCTCCTTGGCGCCTCCCACTTTTCTGAGCCTGGTTCATCAGCTTTTGTGTTGATTCTGTGATGTATCTCTTATCACTTCATTAAACTCCTTGTCTGTGATGTTAACTCATGTTCATTTCTCTTGTCTGGAGCCAGGAATCCTGACAACTTAGTGACCACTGCTGAATCTTAAAACTCTCTCTTCCCTGGGAAAGACATCTTTCCTTTATTCCTACCTGAATGCTCCTCGGATTCACATTTCCCTGATTTTTTGTCCAAATTTTTGACTCTATATATTCTCTGTTCCCTTCTGTATTTTCTTTTTCTCTCATTCAGTCAGTACACTTTCTCTGATTGAGCTCATCCATTTCAGGGTAACTTCAGTTTTAATGTAAATGGTTCCTACATCTATCTTTCCACTTAAGCCTTCAGTCCTAAATTCCAAATGCAATTTTTGACTTCCTACTTAGGATATGACCTGGATAGACTGACTATAACATCTTCCACACCTGAATCAGCTCATGTCCCTGTACTCTCTCAGTAAGTAATACATAAGCCAAAACAATGCAACAATCATCTTTGACTCTTCCCTTTCCTCCTGTTCTCTTCTCCTGTTGCTACTGCTTTATTTGTGATCTCTCTTCATTAGAATGAACAAGTGCAAGCAGTTCTAAACTTGTACCTTTCTAAATGCAAATCTGATATTTGTCCCCTGCTCAACAGTTTCAGACAGTTCTCTGTCTTCCTCATGTCACACAAGGTAATTCTAGTCAAATTATTTCAGTTCAAAACTACTCTACTCAAGGACCATTTTGGACGCCTCACTGTGAGGTATGAAGTACCAGAAATGTAAAGACACATACAAATGGTTCCTTACTCTTAGAGAGCCCAAATTCTACTGGGAGAGATAAATGCAATGCATGGGACACATTTAATGTTCCACTTGAGATCTCTCAACCTCACCCAGATCTGTTTCTCTCCCAGATCTGCATGGTTCCTGGTTGACTTAACACAGACACACAGAGAGCCTCTTGCCATTTCCCTTCCATATCGTCATCACACAGGTTTGGAGTGACAGTAAGTCCTGAATAAATTATTGTTCAGAAAATGTCATCTAAATTTTATAATATTTAAAACACACTGGCATTAATTGTAAGCAAAACCTGAGTAAGAACAACTCCATGTTGTGCATGGAGGGTAATTGGGGATTTATAACATATTATTATATTGTTTTTAATAGACTTCTAGCTTAGGAGGCATCATTTTAAAGGAAATTCTCTCAACAAATCCAGCAGCTACTTTATTAGAATGATTACATTAAATAAATATCCTAAGAATATTGTTTGACTCTATTTATTAATGCAATTCCACTTAAGTTAGTAAGCTGAAACTAAAGTTTAATATCCTCAGTAAAATGAAGTCAAATGATTTTTATTAAAATGTTCTCTCTCATATAAATGAAGAGGTAAAAAAATGAAAACAAAAGTAGAAACTGCAACAGTATATCAGGATGCTGTTTGCTGTGAAATGTACTTACTTTTTAGGATCATCTATGAATATTTGATAAAGACATCAAAATGTCTTGACCATTTTACTTAAGTACTAACAATTCAAATAATGCAAGACATTTTTGTCTATATTTATTGGCTTGGTGGTTGATTTTTGAAATCTTTTATTGTTAGACAAATTTATAAAGTGTTATGCACTTTGTATTTACAAGTGTTATGCAGATAATACAGAGAGTTCTCATATATCCTGTACCTAGCTTTCCCTTACAGTAACATCTAACAAAACTATAGAACCATTATCAAAACTAAGAACTTTATCTTGGTACAATAATATTAACTAGATTACAGAATTCATGGGGGTGGTTTCCACCAGTTTCTTTACTAGTGTCCCTTTTCTGTTCCAGGATCCAATTTAAGAAACAATGTTTCATTTAGTTGTCTTACCACCTGATGCCTCTAATCTGTAACAGTTCTTCAGTCTTCCTTCCTCTTTCATTGCCTTAACATTTTGAGGAATACCTGTCAACTATATTTTAGAATGTTCCTCAATTTAAGTTTATCTGCTATTTTCTCATGATTAGACTGAGGTTCTGCATTTTTTGAAGGATGCCACAGAGGTGATATTCCTTTCTCAGTACATTGTATCAAGAAGCTACATGGGGGCTTCCCTGGTGACGCTGTAGTTGAGAGTCTGCCTGCCGATGTAGGGGACACGGGTTCGAGCCCTGGTCTGGGAATATCCCACATGCCGCAGAGTAACTGAGCCCGTGCGCTACAACTACTGAGCCTGCGCATCTGGAGCCTGTGCTCCGCAACAAAAGAGGCCGCGATAGTGAGAGGCCTGTGCACCGCGATGAAGAGTGGCCCCCGCTTGCCGCAACTAGAGAAAGCCCTCGCACAGAAATGAAGACCCAACACAGCCATAAATAAATAAATAAAATTTTAAAAAAGAAGCTACATGGAGCCGATCTATATTATTGATGATGTTAATCTTGGTTGTTGTGTGATTAAGGTGGTCTCTGCTAGGATTCTTTATTATAAAGTCATAATTTTTCTTTTTTATAAAAACTTTCATCCACACGTTTTAGCATCCATGGGTGGATCTTGCCTGTGGCACTTACTGTTGTAATAACTGAAAAGTGATTTTCTATTTCCTTCTTTCCCTCCACATTTATTAGTAGGAGTTCATCTGTAAAACAAGAATTGTCTATTTACCCCCATTTATATATTTGTCCAGTTATTTATATCAGTATGGGCTTGTAATATTTATTTTATTCTTTGGGTTGTAGTCCAATAATGTGATTATTTTGTTGCTTGGGCTGTTCTAAGGTTGGTCTTTGGGAGCTCTTTCAGGTTGGCTCCTATGCCGCTTTGACCTGCCACCATCCCATTTTCTTTTCTAAACATTTCCTTACTTTCAGCATCTTGAGATCTGACATCTGACATTGACATCTATGCTCATCTTGAATTTTTCCTTCCCAGACCTGCAATCAATCAGTTTTCTAGGATTTCTGGATCTTTTTATTAGAAATTTAGGAATCAAGATCTAGGCACTGGGTGTGCTCATTGCTATTGGGTCATCAAGTTTACAGAAAAAAAACCAGAGGCATACAAAAGAGATGAAACTGACAAAGGAAATTCCCATGATAATATTGAAGAGAAGTCTCAGGATATCAGCTGTGCTGAAGGCCTAAAACTCTGCAAGGCCAGTTGGGGCAGGATGGAGGTATTCAGGACGAATGCCTGCAGATATAAATAGAACTGAGCTACTACTTGGTATGTCTGAGCTCGTTGGTAGTCATAATAATGTGGAATTGAACATTAATTTAGTCAAAGTTTATGAAGGAAGTTGGCTGGGAGGTAGAGAATTGTGGATGGTTGGGGGGGATGTAAGAGGTAAACACATATTTTCTATAGCAGAAAGTCAATAAATAGTCTAAATTTGGAAAATAATTTCTGTATAAGCACATTATTTAGCAATGTGGTGGCAAATAGCAGAAGAAATAGTTTTAAAAGTTGAATGTAGTTACTTTTAAGGAGTAAGAATTGGGATTTGGGAGGAGAAAGGCAATAAACTATTATATTTTTAGCCAGTATATTTGAATTTACATACTTTCTTGTTATAAATAAAAAATTAAATTTAAAAAAGGGAAAAAAACATACCCACAAAAATTACAATGGATAAAGATTTATGGAACTGCCTCTGTTCTAGGTGAAATAAATTTTAAAAGACCCACACCTAGAAATATATTGGCAGAATTTTTCTACTTCAGGAACAAAATGCACCCTAAAAGAGTACAGGCAGAAATATAAGAATTAGCAGAAAATGAAACAAAATAAGTTTTAGGGAAAATAAACTAAAATGTGACAAAGAATATTATACCCTAACAAATTGTCTGCCTTGTGTGAAATCAATGGAAATTCAATTTCGAATATTTCCAAGTTCACAAAACATGTACCTAGCCTGAAAAAAAAATATTTTTATATTTAATCCAGTTGACAGCAAATTTCACAGATTAAACAACTTATTTGCAGAGAAGTGTTTTAACTCAAAGTACACAAGTATAAGAGGCAGACCTACCGTTTAAATTCTGACTAAACGACTAAATGGCTAAATGACTTTACCTATTATGCTAAATGGGAGCATTATTCCAGGAGCTTGGCCATATTTCCTCTCCTTCTTCTTTCTTTTTCTTCTCTTTATCTCTCTTCTATTTATCTCAAAAAAAAAATTTTTGGAACTCTGTAACAGATTTTTGGGCAAGGAATTCCAAACTCAGAATACAAAAGCCTGTTAATTTTTCCTAAAAGGAGGAGAGAAACAATCTAATCATTATATACTCATTTTTTTCCCCCAGGGAAACCACAGCAGCCGGGAAAGGGACAAAATCTGTGTGCTGCACACTGTTGGATTCTGAGGATAGGATGATGAACAAGACTGTTGGGGCCCTGCCCTAATGAAGGGCATATTCTAATGGGGAAGATAGACAAAGAGACAAAAAGAAAAATAAGTAAAATACAATGTTAATTTGTAATAACTGCTAAGAAGGAAACAAAGAAGGGTCTGGCAGAGAAAATAATGGGGACCTTGGGATCTGCTTTAAATTAGATGGCCAGGAGAAGCTCTCTGAAAGGAAGATTTAAACTGATTCTTGATAAAGGAGGATGAGCTAGCTGGTGAGGGGGCATTCCAGACAGAGAGATGGGGCACAGCCAAGTCAAGACAAGAATGATTACTGAAGTGTGTGGTCTTATGGGGACAAATTAATTTCTCAATACTTAATCCTGTTATTTTTATTCAACATTTATTTGGTTCCCTCCACGTGGGAGGCATAATTCTAGCCACTGGGAATAAACAGTCCCTGAATAGAAAGAATTTATCATCCAGGGAGGAAAACTTGCCAGTCAACTGGAGATGGCTAATCAGGGTAAAGAGGCTTTATATGAGAAACACACCTAATACCAATTCAGGTGGGGGTAACAGAACCAGGAGAGGTTTGTTACCTTTCCTGGTAACCAACGTCTAAGCAGACACCCGGACATAAGGGGAGTTATATATAACTAACAGGGCATGAAAGCACAGAGGGTGTAATTGTCCTTTTTCATTGGATTGAAAGAGTTGAATAAATGACTTCAACATTGTTATGATTGAATTGTGTTCCCCCCGTATTCATATGTTGAGGTCCTGCCCCCCAGTACCTCAGAATGTGACCTTATTTGGAAACAGGGTCATTGCATATGCCACTAGTTAAGATGAGGTTATTATGATGGACCCTAATCTAATATGACTGGTATCGTTATAAAAAGGGGAAATTTGAACACATATAAAGGGAAGATAATGTGAAGAGGCATAGGGAAAAGACAGTCATCTATAAGTCAAGGAGAGAGGACTGGAACAGATCCTTCCATCAGAAAAAAAACACCTTGCTGGCATCTTGTGAACGATGAAATAGTAGATTTCTGTTGTTTAAGTCATCCAGTTTGTGATATTTTGTTACAGCAGCCCTAGCAAACTAATACAAACATAAACTAGGAAATACCTACATTATTGTATTAAATGAAAGGAATATACAGAAATGAATATACAGAATGTATATACATTCATTTATAACTCGGCAATGGATCCTAAAAAAACACACACACAAACAAAAATGCTACTCTCTTGGGAGAAAATATTTGCAAAAGATATATCTGATAAAGGACTGTAAGCATTTTTAGGGCATAATTATTCTCCCCTACAAATTTTGTTTTTCTCACATTCTCAAGCAGTGTGATAGACACATAACAGATATTTATTAAAAAATAGGGAACGTATTCTAATTCACACTATCTGAGGACCTGGCAAAATACTGGGCCAATTCCAATCTGAATCCAAACTCTGCGAATTAAGACAGGGAGTTCCTAAAGTCAGCACTTTCTAGACTCACTTTCCCTAAATTATTCCATGGCAGGAGAATTGTATGTTACCAATTGACTGCAGAAGCACCTATGATGCAATAATAATTTGAGCCCAGTGGCTAACTGAGGCTATTTCATAAAGGGTGTATGCTTTAAAGGGTGTAGTTTCTTTTGCTTAATGTTAATCACTCTTAGTCCGTTTACATAAAGGAAACCTCGGTTAACACAATTTTAAAGTGTAGATGTGTATTTTTAATGTAGTTTAGTCCAAAAACATTCATGAGTTACTATCTTCCCTTTCTCCATCCCATTACTATTTTATACATTATATGAGTTAAAAGTTCTTATATATTCTATTAATGAAAATAACACCACCAGGGCTTCAGCAAAACAGACCATAATGTGCTTTCCTTTCAGAATAATGGTAAAATGCGACTTCCCTGGCGGTCCAGTGGTTAAACCTCCATGCTTCCACTGCAGGGGGCACGGGTTTGATCCCTGGTTGGGAAACTAATATCCTGCATGTCACGTGGACCCCTCCCCGCAAAAAAGGTAAAATAGCAAAAGAGTCAGCACAACAGTCTAGGCTAAGTTGAGGTAAACCTGAACTTTTTCACTGTACCTGAGACCTCTGATCTGTCTCAGGAGAAGCACAGTGTGCAGCCATGCACATCTTCAAAGTACAGGCAAACATTCTCAGAAATATTCTAGTTCAAATTTGTATAGGGAAACTTTTATCAAAAGACAAAACAATTTACAAAGTGTTTCTCTCTTCAAACAGGAGAACTTGTTTTGTTTGATCATGTAGAGCAGTTTGTTTCCCATTCTCATTTTTCTAATTATCTTCCATATAAAAGAAAGAGCAGCAGTTCATAGCAACCATTGTACTGACCAGCAATCTAATCCCTCATCTTCACCCTTTGACCGTCGAACAGCAGCAGGACCACTGAGATGACAGTCTGTTTGTTCAATTAAACTTAGGTAAGAACAAATTCTTAGGGGCATTTCATGAAACACTATACAGAATCTGATCAATAGATATTTATTTTTGTTATATCCAAAACAAGCTGCAGGAACCTTGGGGAATGGGTTTTATTTTTAGTTCAAGAGCAAAGAAATTACAAATGGTTCCTCTGAGTATGTATCACATTTGCTATAGATGACAACACATATTTCAATCTAGCCAACAAATCAATTTATAAACCTCTGGGTGAGTTTATGGTTGTTACTTCAGAAAATACCAGTAGTTTCTCAGGGAAGATTAGCATTTCAATAGACTTATAAGGCAAAAATACTTTTGCACAATCATCAGATTCAATCACAAAGTTATAAAAGGCTAGAAGCTAAGTGTAACAACCTTCTCAACTCAAGAAGCTCCATTGGAGAAAGAGTTTTAGTTATTAACTTGTTTGGTTTATTCCAAAATGTGCCAAATTTCCTTACAGTTCCAAATATGTGCCAATATATTAAAAGAGCATATACATAATAAAAAAATACAATTGCTTGGCAGTTGTGAAAAGTGCTAAACATCATCACTAGACAAGTAATTCAGATTAAAATTATAATGTTTTACTGATTAAAATAGCAGGATTTTTAATGAAATGATAACATTTGATCCTGTCTAGGATATTTTATTGTTGTATTCATTGTAAGAATGTACCTTGGTACTCTGCTTTTGTGATGCAAATTGGCTTTATATACCAAGAGCTATTAAGTCCCATTAAATCATTTGACCTAGAACTTTTACTTGTGGGACCCTGTCTCAGAAAGATACTCCTGAATCTAGAGAAGATGGTCTTTATAACGATGAAAAATTGGCAGCAACTTAAATACCCAATATTATGGAGAGGATAAATCAACTGTAAATCATTTATCTGAATAAGCTTAATACAGTTTCTAGCAAATCCATTTAGGGCTTGTCATGACATAAGACAAATATTTGTTTTATATTATTAAGGGGACAGTGCGTGCTACACAATTATATTTATAGCACAGTATAAAAATGTTAAAAGTTCTATACACAGAAACTAGACTGGAAGATATACCCCAGAAAATTACCTTTAGATCATAGGTGAAGTTTCCTCTCCTCATTTTCTATCTTAACAAAGTTTACATAGGGGATACATACTCTTACGTTTAAAAATCAACATTTAAAAATATGATTTTAATATGTAATATAAATGACAGTAAAATTCCACCTTCATTTAAAAGAAAACACTTTTTAAACATTTAACTTTGAAGGCCACCAAAGAAATTAATAATTGGAGGAAATATCAGGAAATAAATAAAAATCTAAAATATTCATTGTGTTTATTTCACCAGGATTTCAATCCTGATCATATCATATGAAGTACTTTAACTAATTTTCAAAACCGATAGTAGGCTGTAAGCTCCATGAGGGCAGAGATAATGTTTTCTTCAGATTCCAATCAGCAGCACCATTAGTAGTGCTTAGAATATAAAAGGTGTTAATGATTGATGGGTAATTGACCAGCGTTATTGAGGTGACAATGAAGAAAATGTCAGTTTACTAGGCTTCGTTTAATTTGCTTGTCTAGCCTCCTTTTTCTGTAAGTAGCTGACAGTTGTTTTCGAGCAAGACCTCCTCACGGCTTTTTGCCCATGTGGTCTGGCCATCCCTTGACTTTAGCCTTTTGCACAAGATTCTCCAGTGAGATTGTGTTTTGCTCCAGCTATTAAAAATGAGACATGCTCTTTCAACTATGCATTACTGAACAGTTGAATGTCATCTTGGAGCTTCTGGTGACCATCTTTGCCTCTGCACTGAGAAAAACTGAATGATAATGAAACCAACACAAAGAAAGCCAGAGCTAAGAGATAGAGAGAACCAGTATCTTGGTGACATCATTTGATAACTTGGCTTGAGCTATGCCTGAATCTAGGAGATCCCGGGACTTTCCAATTACATGACCTAACAAATCCCTTTATCCTCAACAATTTTGTTTTGTTTTGTTGTTTCTCTTAAGCCGATTTGAGTTTGGTGTGTGTGCTGAATAGAGTTCTAAATTATACGGATATTTATGCTGACATTTCATAAGTCTGCCAACAATTTTGATAATAATGGGAAGTAGTCATTTTATGTAAAATTAATCAGTATTCTATGTAAACAGCCTTAAGAAATCATTGCTAGTAATCCTCAATACCTATGAGTTGCTTCTAAGTTTTAATAACCTTTTAGCCAGATAAAAGTCCATGAGTTCACTGGAATTGAAGGGGTTTTCCCCTGAGAATTAAACTCCTGAGACCCAGATGTCTTCTATAGTTGACTTCTTTTTAATTTGTTCATACACTTCTAATCTTCTATTTTAAGACCACACACCCTATTTTACCCCTGTAGTTTCTGTTATCTTCAGCCATGTAAACTTAACCCAAAATGCCTTGTTAGGGCCTTATTAATGTATAAAGCATTGCTACCAGTCCAAAGTCTGTTAGAATAAATTGGGTCACCTAACAGATAATAATTTTATGAGTAAGAGGCTATTTTGAGGCCTTGAATTTATTGATAACCAGTAATTTCTGCAAGTTAGCTATGAATAAATATCTTTTATGAAATTTGTCACTGTATTTCTATAAGACACATTCTTTGAAATTTATAGAAAGGCTTATATTCTTGACACCTCTTAAGCTAAAAACTAAAGAACTGCAATGGTCAGGTGGGTCTTTAGATTTAAATCTTTCACCCACGTCCCCTGAATTGGAAGGCAGATTCTTAACCACTGGACCATCAGGGAAGTCCCTAATTAAAGTGATTTTATTTTCTCATTGAGAAATCAAATTCCAGTGCAGATTCAAAGTAAATATTTATTGGTGGTTGTACCTTTGGCAATAATATATTACAAGACATCATCTAGTTCTTTTTCCAGAACGTTTTATTTCCCAAGGCTTCTTGGCCTCTAATTCCAAAGAAGCAATTATATTATTATTTCCATTTCTACATTCACAGTCAAATAAGCAAAAGTAAATCTTCCATTTTTCCTTTCTCAGCAGCATGGGGATTGAGCTGTACCTTTCCTTTTCAGTTAAACATGAGGTAGAAATGTAAGTAACAAGAGCAGGAAGAGTAATTTCAAGTATAAACATTTACAAAGTAAGTAGTCAAACAGCCATTTTACTTGACTACAGTGATGGTCACAAAAGAGGCCAGATGCTCACAGTATTCTAGGATGATTGACTGTAATCAAGACGTATAGGTTATAACTGCTTCTGAATACATTTCACTGGCCTCAAACAGGCTTATTGCTCAACAAGACAGAATTCTCACATACTCAGTCATCATTTTCTGCTCATTTTTAATATATTGATATACATTTATTGTCAAAATAGCATGAGAGAGTGAAAAGAGTAGTATTTTGGTGGCAGTCAGACCTGGGCTCAAACGTTTACTTCTCCATCATCTCTGCATTGATGGGTTACTTACTTTCTCAAGTTTTCATTATCTGAAAGGAGCCCTCACTGGGATGTTTGGGAGGATTCAGTGAAATGTCTGTCATGGTTTCTGATTCTTAACAGTGGCTCATTAAATAAGAATTTTATTATTTATTTGTTTATTCATTCATTTATTCATTGGCCACATCACGTGGCTTGTGGGGATCTTAGTTACCCGACCAGGGATTGAATTCACATCCTTGGCAGTGAAAGTGTGGAGCCCTAACCACTGGACCGCCAGGGAATTCCCTAAATATGAATTTTAGTTCCCTTTCTATAACCCAAATTAAACAATTACCATTTGAAAATATCTACCCTCCTTTCCTAAGTTCCATCACTGCTGTTGTGTGAGACTGATATTGAACTCATTGAGTTGTGATAGGAGAAATGATTCTAAAGTCTCCATTGCAAGGGTCATTAGTGTTTACAAAACTTCGCTCGATGGAATAATGTACTTTTACACTAGGATATCCTGCATGCAATGTACAAGTAATTTGGATGAATGGAGTGATTTTAAAAAGAGTTGGTCTTAGATCGTAGGTGTTCTTGAATAAAGATATTCAAGAAAAAAATCTCCTCATGAGTAATAAAAAGAATGCAGTAAGAAAAGAATTAATATTTATATTTCAATAGTATTTTTCACAGAAATAGAACAAACAATCCTAAAATTTGTATGGAACCACAAAAGGCCCAGAATAGCCAAAGCAGTCTTGAGAAAAAACAAAGCTGGAAGCATCATGGTTTCTGCTTTCAAACTCTATTACAAAGCTAGAGTAATTAAAATAGCATGGTATTGCACTCGGGTGATGGTTGCAGGAGCAGAAGCAGAGTGGAGCAGCAGAAGCAGAGCTGAGGACCCACATGTCTGGTCAGCTGAGCCTGGATGCAAAGGATGCAAAGGAAGAGTCCAGTGATGCAATGAGTAAGGCCTGGCAGCTGGAGCAGTGCAGGCCCGTGTGCCTGTGGAGCTACAGGCTGAGGGGGTGCATCCTCAGCCCCTCCTGCCAGGCTTGGAGAGGCCAGAGGCCTGGGTGCACAGGGGCAGACAGAAGCTCCCCAGGCCTTGGGGTTTCCTTAGTGGACTGTTGGGAGGGTGTGCCAAGGGTGGAAAATGTCGGCCAAGGGGCACTACCTCCTCAATGAGGACAAGGAGGGCCCTGACCAGGATGCAGTCTATGAGAAGTACCTCCTAATATCATTTTTTTTTTTTTTAATTCTGGTACTGGCATAAAAACAGACACATAGATCAATGGAACAGAATAAACAGCCCAGAAATAAACCTACACATATATGGTCAGTTAATTTATGACAAAGGAGCCAAAGATATACAATGGGGAAAGGAGAGTTTCTTCAATAAATGGTGCTAGAAAAACTGGAGAGCCAAATACAAGAAAACGAGACAGGACCACAGTCTTCATACACAAAAACTCAAAATGAGTAAGACTTGAAACCATAAAGTCCTAAAAGAAAACGTAGGTGGTAAGCTCCTTGAAATAAATCTTGGCCTTGATTTTTTGAATCTAATCCAAAAGCAAAAACAACAAAAGCAAATACAAGCAAGCGGGACTATATAAATTAAAAAGCTTCTGCATAGCAAAGGAAACTATCAACAAAATGAAAAGGCAGACTACTGAATGGGAGAAAACAGTTGCAAGTCATATACCTGATAAGGGGCTAATATCCAAAACATATAAAGAATTCATACAACTCAATAGCAGAAAAGCAAACAATCCAATTTAAAAATGGACAGAAGATCTGAATAGACATTTCTCCAAAGAAGATGTGCAGATGGTCAGTAGGTACATGAAAAGATGCTCAATATCACTAATCAACAGGGAAATGCAAAATAAAACCACAATGAGATATCACCTCACACCTGTTAGAGTGGCTACCATCAAAAAGACAAGAAATAACAAATGTTGGTGAGGATGTGGAGAAAAGGAACACTTGTGCACTGTTGGTGGGAATGTAAATTGGTACAACCACTATGGAAAACCGTATGGAGCTTCCTCAAAAAAGTAAAAATAGAACTACCAGGCTTCCCTGGTGGCATAGTGGTTGAGAGTCTGCCTGCCGATGCAGGGGACACAGGTTCGTGCCCCGGTCCAGGAAGATCCCACATGCCATGGAGTGGCTGGGCCCGTGAGCCATGGCCGCTGAGTCTGCCCGTCTGGAGCCTGTGCTCCGCGACAGAAGAGGCCACAGTAGTGAGAGACCCACATACCACAAAAAAAAAAAAAAAAAAAAAATAGAACTACCATATCCAACCATTCCACTTATGGGTATTTATCCAAGGAAAATGAAAACACTAATTTGAAAAGATATATGCACCTCTGTGTCCATTGCAGCATTATTTACAATAACCAAGATATGGAATCAACCTAAGTGCTCATCAGTGAACGAATGGATGAAGAAACTATGGTATATATATGCAATGGAATATTATTCAGCTATAAAAATAGTGAAATCTTGCCATGTGCAACAACGTGAACACACCTGGATGCCATTATTCTAAACGATATAAGTAGGTCAGAGAAAGACAAATACCCATGATCTCACTCACATGTGAAATCTAACAAAAAATAAATAAATAAAAAGCCAAGCTCAAAGATACAGAGAATAGATTGGTGGTTTAAAAGAAGAAGCAGGGGATGGGAAATGGTGGGAGAAATGGGTGAACTGGGTTTTTCCTTTTTTAGTTTAAGTAAACTGAATTTAAAAAATTTTAAGGACTGCAATAAGAAAATTATATCCCAGCTATTTCTTTCTTTTTTTCTTTTTTTTTTTTGCGGTACACGGGCCTCTCACTGTTGTGGCCTCTTTTTTTTGCAGCTCATGGGCCCAGCCGCTCCACGGCATGTGAGGTCTTCCCGGACCGGGGCACGAACCCATGTCCCTTGCATCGGCAGGCGGACTCTCAACCACTGCGCCATCAGGGAAGCCCCCAGATATTTCTTTATTCACTTACTTGTATAACTTCAATATGCACTGTAGGAAATTCCTGTGACATCTAGAGAATCAAACCACAGCATGCAGACAATAATAAGGAGTAAACACAACACATCTGTGAAGTTGCTGCTGTGGACCAGAGCGCCAGACCTCGGGCAGAACTGCAGTGCTAGGTGTGACAGACTACACCAAAATGCTTAGATGGGGAGATAACTTCTGATAGATGTGACTGCAGGCTGTGTATTCCTGATTTGCCAATGGCAGCTGAGGAGGCATCACTTCTTTGAGTGGAGTTTGTGCACACACAATCTATGTTTGTACCCAGGGCCAAGACAGGTTAACAAGGCCAAGAAGGAGGGGAGGACATGGGAGTGGGTAATAGCCAGGGAGGACTTCAGAGCATTAACATGGGGGGAAAGGGAGGAAGGCTGAGGATTGAGGGTACTCCCTGTTGCTTCTGCCTATGTGTCAAGTGGCAGTAGAAATTTTGAAAGCTGTGAGGAAGAGCTAGTGGTACCCCACCCTCCCCACTTCTAGGAAAACCTCTTTCCATTCCGAGGTAATTGAATTGAAGGAGGAGGACTGACCTGAGAATAGGAGGAAAGCAATTGTTCTGGGGCTCCTCCTCCTGTCATTTTTACCACTTGCCTCCTGACTCTTCTCCAAATCAAGCTCATCCACGTCAAGGTGGCAGCAGAATATCCTGTACAAGTGCCAGCTGTTGGGAATCTGCTGACGCCACCCTGTGCATCCCAAGCTTCCCTGGTATCCAGCCACCACCCGTGACCATTGGGACTGCTTCTGATGGCTGTGGCCTCCACTGCCCCAGAGAGCATATTCTCTAAGCAGCTCCTTTTCTCTTTTCTGGTGAGTAACAAGCAAAGGATTAGGGAGTTCAAGCATGTTACTGTGCGTTTCCCTCCTTTAGTCTGGGCTTGAAAGAGAGTAGAGTGGTGGAAGGCAGAGAAGGCAGACTGGGAGAACAAAAACAGATCTGAGAAAAATTCAAGGAAGAGTTGAGAGACTTGTGACCCGGGATGGCAGGTGTTTGGTTTGCTCTTCAAGTTTCCACTGCCAACCTGTTAGTTTTTCAAGGGAATCCCCTTTTCAGTCTTGCTGTGGTGTCTTTCTAAGGAGTGATGGAATGAATTCACTCCTCAGCCATTTGACCCAGGAAGTTCTGAGGTTTGCTTTTGCTACTAGTAAATAAGCTGTACTTATTTAACATACTTAGTTCCACTGAGCTGCTAGAAGAGGAAAAGGATTCTGGGTGGAGAGGTGAAATGTCCAGGACTTTCTTAATTTTACCCAGGAAGGGCTAAAAGAAGGGCAGAGCTCTTAGTTCAAGCAAGGTGTTTAACTTGAAAAAAAATAATAAAGAAAAATATGACAGTCTTGAAAAAATACAGAAACTTGGCTTCCACTTAGGTTTTTAATAACTTTGTAACTGTGTACTTCATTCCCTGGTATTAAGAATGAAAACATTGGGACTTCCCTGGTGGTGCAGTGGTTAAGAATCCGCCTGCCAATGCAGGGGACATGGGTTCAAGCCCTGGTCCAGGATGATCCCATGTGCTGCGGAGCAACCAAGCCCGTGCACCACAACTACTGAGCCTGTGCTCTAGAGCCCACAAGCCACAACTACTGAAGCCTGTGTGCCTAGAGCCTGTGGTCTGCAACGAGAGAAACCACCGCAATGAGAAGCCTGCACACCGCAACAAAGAGTAGCCCCCGCTAGCCACAACTAGAGAAAGCCCACGTGCAGCAATGAAGATCCAATGCAGCCAAAAATAAATAAATTTATAATAAAAACAAGTAATCATTATTTTTTAAAAAAGGAATAAAAATATTATAAGTCAAGAAATAAGACTCATTTTTTCTTTTCTTTTTTTTTTTTTTTTTTTTTGCGGTACGCGGGCCTCTCACTGTTGTGGCCTCTCCCATTGCGGAGCACAGGCTCAGTGGCCATGGCTCACGGGCCTAGCTGCTCCACGGCATATGGGATCTTCCTGGACCAGGGCACGAACCCGCGTCCCCTGCATTGGCAGGCAGACTCTCAACCACTGCGCCACCAGGGAAGCCCAAGACTCATTTTTTAAAAAGTGGTTACTTAAAGCGGAATACAAATGTAACTTTTTAAATTCCAGTTTTTAGTATTATCTGCCTGAGTTATTGTAAAATTACAGACTGTTTAAATAGGCTGACACCATATAGCCAATAAACTTGGGTTGAGTTAGAAAAGAAATATACATCCATAATATGGCTGATGATTTTCTTTCCTTCTCCCAAATAGTGGGTCCCATAACTCTAGAAATATGTCCTCAGAGAAAAATTGGTAATAAAATTGACCCATCTGTTCTAGCTCTATTTTTTTAATTGCATCTTAATTAGTATCTGTATTGGTCAAGACGGGTTTTTTTCTTAATCTTTTCTTTTTTTAATTTATTTATTTTATTTATTTATTTTTGGTTGCATTGGGTCTTCGTTGCTGCACGCGGGCTTTCCCTAGTTGTGGCGAGTGGGGGCTAGTCTTTGCTGCGGTGCGCGGGCTTCTCATTGCGGTGGCTTCTCTTGTTGCGGACACAGGCTCTAGGCACGTGGGCTTCAGTAGTTGTGGCACGCGGGCTCAGTAGTTGTGGCTCTCGGGTTCTAGAGCACAGGCTCAGTAGTTGTGGCACACAAGCTTAGTTGCTCCGCGGCATGTGGGATCTTCCTGGACCAGAGCTCGAACCCGTGTCCCCTGCATTGGCAGGCGTATTCTTAACCACCGCGCCACCAAGGAAGCCCTGTCCTAGCTCTGTTTTATATTTAAATAATAACGAAACTGTCATTTGGAAAAACAGTAGAAGAAGCAAATAAACAGAAAATGCCAAGAAAAATAAGTAAAATAGGTTTTGAACTTACATTCACTTTTAAACTGATAGCTTTTCTCTTATTTTTCAGATAGTCTCTTTCTTCTTTCCTTGAGTTAGGTATATAGCTTTTTAAAGCAATATTTGTGTTTTGAATTTAATTAAAAATCTTTACCCTGGGGCTTCCCTGGTGGCACAGTGGTTGAGAGTCCGCCTGCCGATGCATGGGACACGGGTTCGTGCCCCGGTCCGGGAAGATCCCGCATACCACGGAGCGGCTGGGCCCGTGAGCCATGGCCGCTGAGCCTGCGCGTCTGGAGCCTGTGCTCCGCAGCGGGAGAGGTCACAACAGTGAGAGGCCAGCGTACAGCAAAAAAAAAAAAAAAAATCTTTACCCTGTTGAAGTCTACTCTCTAAATTTTGAAATGTATTTCTTTTTAGACTAGTTTTGTGAATGATATCATTTAGACTTTGAAGTTTATGCAAAGACAGTCTAAGGAGTAATTTGAGATCAGCGAATATTTATGGACGTTGGTCTTCAGGCGGTTAAAAATATCCTCGAATATTTTCTCGATTTAACTACAGGTCAAATTGCTTGGGGCTGTGAAAATGATGATTTGTGTACAAATATGTGATTATTGTATTCCAGAGTTAAGTACTTTCTTCATGCTAAGAAATCAGAATGACATTTACAAATGGTCTTAGAGATGATAAACTCTATATAGAGTCAATGGTTTGTAACACATTTTCTTGAAAGGATGCAATAGAATTCTGGTTCTAAGAACTCTATTCATTTTAATTTTTTCATTGATACTAAATGACTGTTGTGTCCCTAAAGCCACTTCCTTTGCTGTTTCCTTTTAAAATGAATACAAAAAATATTGAGGGATTGGAAGATTAATTTGTTTCTGAATTGACAATACTTTTATCAATAAGACAAAACTGTAATGCGAAAGTTTGTGATCAAATGTAATTCCTGATTTTTTTCCTTCTTTTGAGGTTTTAATATTATTTTGCAGTGCCTGTCAGACTATTTCTCTTCAAGTTCCTTCTCATCTTCAGGCTGAAGCACTTGTAGGCAAAGGTGAGAAACCATGTTACGAATTTCGTAGTTTTAACTACTACATTTAGCTTCCAGCTGCTCTTGTAAAGTTTGGGATAAAAGCCATATGGTAGCTACTTGCATTAAAATTCGACATGAAATGAAAGATAAACTACTTGTTTTTTGGTAGTGGTTAGAAACAAAGTACCAAGTTAGCTGTACACTTTTCTTGCCAGAAAAATTAGCAAGCATCAGAGGACTAAATTATCTTAGTTTAGTACAAACAAAGAGAGGCACCAAAACCAGAAACATGTTTTAGTTTCCTATGACTGATCTGCTTCCAACATTCTTTAATTGATTACATATAAAACAGATGTGTCAAAATTGAAATGTCCCAAAATAAAATTTATGCTTGAGTTTGATTACAATGACCAAGTAACCATCAAGAATTTATGTGATCTATTTCATAGAATAGCTTCAGAAAGTCAAATAAAAATTTAAGTAGTCTTACTATCACAGCCATACCTGAGGCATGGGTTGGTTGTTCTGAGTCCAGGGGTAACATTCCTTTCATCAGTGTTTTTCATTAGCCTTAAGTTTACATCAAGAAAAACACACCTTGTATACAGAAGTGGTATACTTCTATATACTTTGCCCAGTGCTTTGAGGTTTTGAATTAATCCCTTATATCTTTTTTCTTTTTTTTTTTTTTATTTATTATTTTTGGCTGTGTTGGGTCTTCGTTTCTGTGTGAGGGCTTTCTCCAGTTGTGGCGAGCGGGGGCCACTCTTCATCGTGGTGTGCGGGCCTCTCACTGTCGCGGCCTCTCGTTGCGGAGCACAGGCTCCAGACGCGCAGGCTCAGTAGTTGTGGCTCACGGGCCCAGTTGACATGTGGGCATGTCAACTGGGCATGTGGGATCCTCCCAGACCAGGGCTCGAACCTGTGTCCCCTGCATTGGCAGACAGACTCTCAACCACTGCGCCACCAGGGAAGCCCCTCCTTGTATCTTTTAAAAGCACTTAAATGGTACACAGTCTATACTCTAAAGACACATAGTAAATATGGTAAATATATTAAATATGAATCAGTAAAGGAAATATTTTGATACAACCACTAAGCATTATTAAGCTTGGGGTTTATTAAGCCTCCAAAAGGTTTTATGGAATTAATACTTGCAGTATTACTGAGAAATATTACTTAAGTATAGACCAGTTTTCTTATTTTTTGCAAGATAGTTTTAACTATCACAGATTATCGCAAACAATTTCAAAATCTGACATCATACAGTTTACTACATATAATAGAAAACAACACATTTGTACATATACACGAGTTAAAGTGGAAACAATAAATCCAGTGACATTAAAAATATTTAAATGATGAAAGCAGTGGAAACGGTGACTCCATCAGTTTAATTACTTAATTTTCATGGCCTCTAAGTTTTAGAATAGTAATTATTCCACGCATTCCAAGCGTAACCTCCCCCTTTTTGCTTCTCATGCACTAACTGGAGGTTGTCATTCCTGTAAAACTTGTTCTATTCTTGTTTCACTTTACAAATTACAGTGACATTTCTTCCCTGCAGTGAATCTGAAGGAGTGTCTCCGGTCGGCCAGCCTAATTCAGTCAAGTGGTCCTGACTTCAGCATTCTAGAAGACGGCTCCACTTAACACAGCACATAACCTCATTTTGTCTTCTGAAAAGAAGAATTTTTCCATTTTGCTTTCAGACACTCAGAGACAGGAACAGAAGGAGATAGAAATTGTACTGGAAGCAGGAGGAAGGAAGGTATATTAGGCAAGACTTAAGCACAATAATCTGCTCACAAGAGCCCTTCATCTCATCTGTTTCCTTCTGTGCTAAAATTACTGCTCTTGAATGCTCTATTCCACTTATAATTAACATACATAAAGACTAGACGGTTTTAAGGAATAATAGGGCTATTTACAACTGGTATAAAAATGAACAACGCAGTAGCCAGGGAGCAAAGTCAGAATATCAGATGTTTTCAGGTGTGGCAATAAGAGCGACCTACCTGCAGAACAAGGCAAGGTGGGTCAGTGAAGATTGATTCTGGCTGGAGATGTGGTGCTCCACCCTGAGTGGCTTTCTCCCAAGTAACTATGGATTTGAGTCTCTCTTTAAAGAGGGGATGAGACCATCTACAGTTTATTCCCATCTTAATAGAACATTCTATGAGGTCCCTCTCTTCAGAGAATGCAGTAGGGCCAGTCCACCGGATTGGTTTGAATGTTCTGACTCTAAGCTCGTCTTCTTGCAGTGAGTGATGGTAACCAGAGAGTGGGAAGGGAGAAGGTTACTGGAATTCACATAAATCTCACTTTAAGCAAACTCTGCACCATGAATCTGGTCTTATGAGATGATTTATTAATAAGGGATTCGATTTATAAGAGACTTTCCCAGCTGAATTTGTTTTGATTACAAGAAGTCTTCATCAAATTTAGAATATGCTTACCTATTACATGTACTTTACATTTGTTATACATTTAGAATAAGGCTTATAAAATATTATTTTATGTCCAAATTGTAAAGAGTCTCATATCACATAAAATAAAATATGCTGGAACACACGCTGACCTGTGTGTCTTTATATAGGTATACAAGTGCTTTGCACAGTAGCTAGTATTTTAACAAATTTTCATCATCCCACTTCTAGTGGAATAAAATCAATTCTTTAATATTTGTAAGTGGATTATCTCTTTTTAGGCGGGTCAATATTTCTCAAGATAGCATCTTTCACCAAAACCCTATAAAGTTCTGGTTGGTTAAGTGACAAGTGGTTAAATCAGGAAATAGGTGAAACTGGTTCTTACTCCGTGTGTGTGTGTGTGCATGTGTGTGTGTGTGTGTGTGTGTGTGTGTGTCTTATTAATAAAAAACAGAACTTATGAAAAACAGAAATTGTTTGGGCATTATCCATGATATTGTTATATACAATTGTTACTTATTTTCTTCACGTTACTATGTATGTGAAAATCATAGTATCTAGAATGATAAGCAATGCTATATTTCTTCACTTTAAACATTTTGACCTTTTTATCAAAAAGCCAAATAAATAATTGATAAATATGTATATTTACATACACGCGCATGTAAATATATAAGTTCTCTGCTGCTTTTATAGCTTCTTCATAGGAAGAAAAGCTCTAACACTAGCAGTCATTCTTGTGGAGAAATAGAAAGCTGCCTGCTCTGTACGTTGTGATGTACACTTCATTTCTTATTCTGCTGATAACATACTGTTTATGGATTTTTGAGGTCTTTAGCTGCTTCTCACTGGTCAATCTGCTGTCTCTTTTGGCTTCTTATTAAGATCATTGCAAGAGGGAAGGGAAAGAGAATAGTTTATAATTTAAATAAGTTACTGGGAATTCCCTGGCGGTCCAGTGGTTAGGACACTGCACTTTCGCTGCTGAGGGGATATATATGGTCAGGGAACTAAGATCCCAAGAGCCATATGGTGTGGCCTAAAATAAAATAAAATAAAACAAAATTAAAAAGTTACTTCACAATTTTTTGACGTCTTTTAAAGGACAAAGGAATAAAATAGTTTGGAATTTTTGCTCAAAGTTGGCCTTTTGAGTAATTTTCCTTCAGAATTACTTGTGTTTCTCTAGTTTCCATTAACATGCTTAAGATTGAATTGACATTAAGAAACACCAACTGCAAATCAACAAAATTCATAAAGTATAACAACCAGATGTAAACATGGTGCAAGTTGTAAAATCTCTTGAGACAATGTGGGATAGAAGCCTTCTCTGTCAACGTAGAGGTTAAAATCAAAATAGTATGTCTTTGCTTTTCTATCAAATCAGTTTCATTTACTGTTTTTTACTGGAAAGCTTATTTCTCTGGAAATTAGTGGATCTTCAGTATCTGCCACTTTTGCTTTTAGTCTTGGACAAGTCACAACTTCAAGAATCTGTTTTCTTCTCTGTGTTATGGGCTGCGAATTGTTGTCTTATCTACCTCAGAGCTGTTGTGATCATTAAATGCCATAATGCTGGCAAAATCACCATATAAACAGTAAAGCTCTCTAAAAATATTCCAATGGCAGAGATCAAATAATGCACATATTCCAGAATTTTGTCCTCAAGACTGGGGCTTTTGATGGGATTTTCCAATTCTTTGCTTTTATCTAACCTATTTGAATGTTAAGTGTTAATAAATTATTGTTGTTCGAAATAATTAGATTTCCTTGATTATTGGGAACAGGGTCTAATTCAATACATATCATTACTGTGCTCCCATTTGCTCTATTGCCCCATGTTGTATTGTTTAATTTTGGCGGGTAAAGATTCTTCTGGATGAGTCACACCATTATTGCAGTTGAAGGAATTTGTTTTAAACCATTCAATGCGTCTAGTCTTTTAGGGATTTATATAAGGCCCTTTTGCAAGTTTTTTAAAGAAGAGTTGTATAAGAAGTGAATTTTCTTCAATAATTCCAAGTTATTTTATGAAAGAAAGCAGCTGCAAACACTCTTCCTCTTTGAATTTTGAGGAGAGTCTGTACCTTTTATAAGGTTATAGGGAAAAATCAGCTCAATCTGGTCCCTTCTTACCTATCCAGCCAGAGCCTTACTATCTTGTAACATATGATTTCTTTTCCAGACACACAAGTCTGTCCATTGTCTTTAAATTCATGTTGCTAGTTACCTTCTGTACACACTCAGCTTTGGTGTCACTGCTCTCTCCCTTCCTCTGCCCAGTCTACACTCAATACCCCTCTCTACAAGGGTAAATTCAAGCCCCAACTTCTGTTGACAACTGTTTACACATTCCCAAAGATGAGAGCAATTACAGAGATAAAGGCAAATTATAGGGCAAAAGGGCTAAAAGAGATGAGGTTCTTCAAGCTACAGAAGAATTCAAGGGGGAAATATCACAATAGTAGACATAAGAAATTTAAATAATACTCTTCTAACTTAGCTAAAAATATGACTAATTCTACTAAAGTATAGTATTCTATTTATAGGTATTGTAACAATATTTAAATATATTATTATTGCTTTTCATATAGAATAATGGGAACTAGACTGCAAAACCATTAGTTGTACTGAGCTTTCTGAAACTGCTGCTTTAGTGACTAATTATGAAAATATTTATAATTAGTTCCTTTATCATATGAATATTACTGGATTCTCCTAGTGATCCAGGCTGTGGTTTAAAGTTCGGCTGCATTTCTAGTTTAAAACGTCTTTACAGTAATTATTTGAATTTCTATTTATTTTGGAGATGCTCAGCACATTAATAGTAAAAAATCAAACTAGTACCTGAAATAGTACCAGAAACAAAATCACTACATCTGAAAATCAGTGGAATGTGGAATAATGATATTTATTTGTAGTTGAGCATCAGGACCTATTTTAAACTACAAGTGATTATACAGCGAGAAGTAGATGATCATTTCCATTGAAGAGAAAAACTAGCAAAAACTAGTGTAAATTACAGCAGGATGGACTTAGGTTAGATAGGGAGTTGTTTTAATACCAACGTGATGAAGTAGAAGAATTCATTACAAGTGGTCCCATAGAATGTTTACAACAGTTTTTACAAAGGGCAAACTTAAGGGGTGGTTTATTTTCCTAAGAAAAAAAAGATGGATGGAATTGAATGCAACAAGCTATTTATTGGTGAATTACCCAATGTAAGGCACTGTGTTAGGTGCTTCAGTCACACAGCTATCCTAAGTCTCAGGCTTCACCCCTGAGGACAATTGGAAACTAATAGGGACATAAAACAATCACATAGTTTTCTCTAGCCAAAACTCTCAAAATGACAGCAGTTAAAGAAAGAAAAAATTACATCAAATATGAGGGGAGAGGGAGAGATTGATAGGAAGGCTGAATAGTGTGGTGGTAGTGGTGATGGTGATGGTGGTGAAGTGGTGACAATACACTCCTGTATCCCTGAGTGCAGAATTTATTGATACAGGGATCAGACTGACAGAAATCAAAGTATAAGTTTTATTACTGAAAAAGCCCAGCTGGAGGTTGTTTGGGGAAAAGTGAAAAAGGGAACAGAGAGAACATGAATGGTTATTTCAAAACCTTCTGTCCTAGAGATTGGAGTGGAAATTTCTTCCCCTCCAGGTTAGCATGTGAAGATGAAATGTTTCCTTTCCACACAACAGTGAGGATTTTGTGTTACTCTGGTAGATGATAGGAAGATCACTGAAAAGTCTGATTAGCTAATATCATGATTAAAATTGTGCTTTGTGGAAATGAATCTGACTCCTGAGGGCTACATAGTTTGGAGAAGGTCAGTTAGGACAACTGTAGGAAAGTTGGTAGGACATGTGTGTAGGATACAATATGAAAGTTGATAGGATACATTTGGAGTCACATGAGGATAATGGCATTGAGAATAGAAAAGAGAAGTGAATGACAGAGACGCAGAAATGCTGTAATCTCTAGAACCTGGCAACTGACTAATATAAGGCTAAAGAGGGGGAGGAATTAGATACCTGAGACTTTAATCCTGGTTCATTTTAGAAAATGGTTAAGGTAGGGAAATCAGGAAGGCTAGTTGTGGTGAAGAACTGAGTTAACACAGACTTCACTTTGGGCAGGTTTAGTTGTTCCTGTCAGTGAAGAAAATCTGTTTAACTCAACCATTTACCAGAAAACTTCAGAAATATTTTGATGGTATTTAAAGAAAAAGGGCATTAAATCCTCACATTCGGGACCAAGATATATCATTTTGAGATAGAGTTTGGAATATATATATATATATATATATATATATATATATATATATATATGATTTTATTAGCATTTTTACTACACAAGAAATACATGTTACTGATAGAAAAATGAGAAAATACAGGTAGAGAAAAGAACACAATCAAGTCACCCAGAAATAGTTGATATTTATATGTGTATATAAATCTAAAAATAACTAGAATCATATTTTGTATAAACTTTAGAAAAAAATACTTGTTATTAGCATGACTAGGGGAAGTCTACATGCATTCTAGCAAGCAGAACTGTATGCAGTTAATTCAGGGAACAGAGTAGCCTCCTTCAGCTGGAGTGCATGGTACTTGGTGAGAGAATAATGAGAAAGGATTGAAGCCATAGGGCAGGCATAGTCTGTGCTGCTGTGTTGTCTCTCTGTTGCATAAGTTCTTAGTTACATAGGCCTTTGCCAATGATTTTTTTAAATATTACATATTTCCCCAACCGCTAGGTTTAATTTTTGCCTAATTTGTTATTCAAGAATTAGCTGATGGTGTTTGTCTACCTTTCAGATCTACGCCTATGCAACTACTGTGGACGGTTATGCACCTGAGTACACACTCCCCTTACTATTCAAAGTTGAAGATGATAACGATAATCCCCCATATTTTGAAGACAAAGTGACTGTCTTTAGTGTGCCTGAGAATTGCCAAACCGGTAAGTTCACATCTTAGGAAAAACATGAGAATTTTGCTTCAGTTGAATTCTTCATTAATGTTTTAGGCACAGTTACGCAAAACATTTTTAAATGCTTGACTTTCATGGATATTCTACATAAAACTTTGTAGCCTTATAAGATCATAGGCTCTTCAAAGGCAAACCTTTTTGTGCTCATTTTCTAGGCACATGTAGAAAGCAGCTAACTGATACACAAAGTTACTAGCTTTGTTAGATTAATCCACAATGACAGACAAAGGCTGTTTATATTTTCTATTTTGATCATGTACATATGTGTCCCAGATGTATTTATAAAGCAATAGAGCATTTGAATCTTTATAAAGTCGCAATACATTTTCAAGGACCCAGAAATAGATTATGGTATGGAAATGCTGATCTGGCTTATAACAACGTATGCATTTCTTTTTTTTTTTTTTTTTTTGCGGTACGCGGGCCTCTTACTGCTGTGGCCTCTCCCGCTGCGGAGCACAGGCTCCGGACCTGCAGGCTCAGCGGCCATGGCTCATGGGCCCAGCCGCTCCGCGTCATGTAGGATCTTCCTGGACCGGGGCACGAACCCACGTCCCCTGCATCAGCAGGCGGACTCTCGACCACTGCGCCACCAGGGAAGCCCTGCATTTCTTTACTTAGCTTATTTCCCAAACAAATTGAAAAAATTTTAAACTGGTTTGATGCTCTCACCAGCCAAGATTGTGGCCTCATCAAACCAAAGGGCATAGCAAGTCTAGTTCATTCTCAAACATCGCAAGATATGTTCTTAGTTTCTATGTGCATATTTAATATTATTTTGTGTGCATATTTAATATTATTTTCCCACAGTAAATGGTTTGCCAAAGTAACATTGTCAATAATCTGATTTCTGAGCCATAAAGCTTGTCCAAATGATATTCAGACCGTTGCATAATGTTTGTCTTATATGTATTAACAATTCAGCACATTTATTAAAATATAAAAGCATAAAACCTTTGTTATCATATGCAAAGCTGTGCTTTTCCTTTAACACTATCAAGTGGGGTATTAAAGAAACAAGATATACAGAGAAGGTCCCATCAAAAAATGGCCCATGAACTGGATTGAGAGGAAGAATTTGAGAACCTCTGTTACCATCGGTGGGATGGATGTTCTCACATATGCAGAACACAAATTATGTTATACACAGTAGCCACCTAATTGAAGTTTCCAGGTTAGGGGAACTTGGAGTTGTGGGAGAGCATTTAGATACTTCTCCACCTATCTGTAAAATCAGTAAAATCAGGTTTTTTGGGAGAATATGCCACAGCAATGCCTTGATTTTATTTTTGTTTGTAATTCAATTATATCGCTATTTTAAGTTGTTGACAGTATTGGATTTATTTAACAGGAACTTCAGTGGGAAAAGTGACTGCCATAGACCTCAATGAACCTGATACTCTACATACTTGTCTGAAATATAAAATCTTACAGCAAATTCCAGACAATCCAAAGCATTTCTCTGTACATCCAGACATCATCACCACAACTACATGTTTACTAGATAGAGAAGTAATGAATTGCTTAATTAATTTCTCAGTCACTAAACTATGTGTAAACTGATCATGAACTCCCAAAGAAGTTAGAGTACGTATTTTCTTAGAAGTGATATGCATAAATTTTGCGTTCCTTATAAAATTTTTAGAAACTGTCCTTTAATTATAATATTGCTTATTTTTCCTTTCTCTTTTTAAATTTCTTTTAAAAATATTTTTGGACTTTTTCCTAGATTTCTTTCTTTCTTTTTTTGTTATTTTGATAGATTTTAGTCTCTAGTCATTTATTGTTTTGGGATTCTTTCTAGTTACTCAGTTCATGAACTAACAAATCTGTATATAATATACTTTGAAAAGGTGCTGCTAGATAATATGATTATATCTTTTGACTCAGATACTCAGAGTAACTGCTCCATTATAGCCAAATCTCATGTCCTAGTAGTCTTATCACCGAACCAAGCTCAGGCCCACTCGCCCGCTGGCAGTAAAGCCAATCTACTGACACCAGGTTGTAGTGAAGGAAAGTGCAGCTTTATTGTAAAGGTGCCAATACAAGGAGAATAGGCGGCTTGTGCTCAAAACCTCCAAACTCCCCTAAGGATTTTAGCAAACCATTTGTAAAGGCAAGGTGAGGGAGGGGCATCCCAGAGTATGTGATCAGCTCCTGCACAATTCTCTGATTGGTTGATGGTGAGGTAACAGGGTGGTGTCACAGGGGTTAACATTATCAGTCCTTAGGCCTGTGGGCTATGAGCTCATGGTCATCAAGTAGTTAACATCTTCCATTTGGTGGGGGCTTTTCACATCTTTAAAACAACTCAGGAAGTGTGCATCAGGTACTATTATCTGGGTACTACAGAAAGGAGCTAAAGCAGAGTATATGGGGGAGAAGTCTGCCCTGGGAAGGCCCCATAGGGTCCTGCTTGGTTACAGTCTATCTAATTATTTTATATACTTAGCTTAGAGGGACTTTTGCTAATTTAGTTATCACTGTTATCCCATTTGATAATAATAAAATAATGAGAAATAGTCCATTTGAATTTATTTAAACACTTATTCTGTATTTCTATTAGTATTTAAACTTGTAATAAAAAAAAAAATGAAAGCAGGACCTTTCCAAAGGAAAATGAGAAGAAAAATTTGTTGAATCTTAAAAATCAACAATTTTGCATTTGATAGTGTTTGTCACTATAGGAAGCTAATTATTCGTCGTTAATACATTAGCAACAACTTTTGGTAACATTTTATACATAAAAATGATTTTCCCTTTCGTGCTAAAACCTGGAATCATAGTTATGTCTTCTATATATATAAATATAGACTCATTTTGGTATGTTTATCGAACAGTCATTGAACTATGAAGTACATCGCCAAATGGTTTTGCAAATTGGTGTACTTAACGAAGCACAATTCTCTAAAGCAGCAAACTCACAAACTCCTACTATGTGCATTACAACTGTCACTGTTAAAGTTAAAGACCATGATGAGGGCCCTGAATGCCAACCACCAGTAAAAGTTATTAAGAGTAAAGATGGCCTCCCGTGGGCACAACACTCCTTGGATACGAAGCCTTGGATCTGGACAGCAGCACTGCTGAGGGCTTAAGGTAATGTATTTTCAAAATTTCCTTCTTTTTAATTGTGATGATAATTGATTTCAAATTTGGGAACATTCTATGTATTATTAGGATGACAGATTTTGAGATTATGTCCACTCTTTGGTTTGAGCATTTACATTTGATTTCTAAAAACTATGTATAAGAAGGTAAGCCATAAAAAGAAACGAAATTGAGCTATTTGTAATGAGGTGGATAGACCTAGAGTCTGTCATACAGAATGAAGTAAGTCAGAAAGAGAAAGACAAATACCGTATGCTAACACATATATATGGAATTTAAGAAAAAGAAAAATGTCATGAAGAACCTAGGGGTAAGACAGGAATAAAGACACAGACCTACTAGAGAATGGACTTGAGGATACGGGGAGGGGGAAGGGTGAGCTGTGACAAAGCGAGAGAGAGGCATGGACATATATACACTACCAAACGTAAGGTAGATAGCTAGTGGGAAGCAGCCGCATAGCACAGGGATATCAGCTCGGTGCTTTGTGACCGCCTGGAGAGGTGGGATAGGGAGGGTGGGAGGGAGGGAGACGCAAGAGGGAAGAGATATGGGAACATATGTGTATGTATAACTGATTCACTTTGTTATAAAGCAGAAACTAACACACCATTGTAAAGCAATTGTACCCCAATAAAGATGTAAAAAGGAAAAAAACAGAGATGAAGATAACTGGTTTGAAATTAATGAATACACTGGTGACTTGAAAACTGTAAAAGTTCTAGATAGAAAATCAACATTTGTAAAAGACAACCAATACAATGTTTCCGTGATTGCAATGGATGCAGGTGAGTGCAATTTTCTAGAAATAAAATATAAATATAGGACATATTTTAGGAAATCTTGGAGCTAAATTTAAATTTGTTGTTTCCAGATCAAAATTTAATGCAAAAAATGTTTGCATTATGATTGATTAATTGCTTGGAAAACACCCAGTTTAGGTCCCAGTGCATCACTAATGCAAAACTAGGAGGTGGTGAATGGCCCAAGTCCCAGTTTCGAGGTCCATATTATTTGACTTCTTCCATGGACGTAGTGGCATCATCAAGGATCCCTATTTTTCTCAGGAGTACGGATTTAGATTATTCTGATTTGAACTTGCTGGAGGGATTCAGCCCACCTTCAACAGTTGGATTCAGATAGATTTGTTCTGAGTCTCTCTTACTGGGGAATAAAACATTTATCCTATTTCCTAAATAAATGGTCAAACAGTGATTTTTAACGTCTTTTGCTGAGGTTTGCAATCATTCTCCAAGGTTAATTCTAGAATCTGTTTTGTGACGAAATGTCCTTCAAATGTCCTAATGTAGAGATCTCAAAACTCTTTTGAATATATCCTCCAAGCAGTAAATCATTTTTGAATATGAACCTTTGCAGTGTAAGCCCTGTCGGTTGGCTTCTCTTTTTGTAATGCAAGTGCCTGACTTAAGCTTTGATTGATATCTCAAATAAACACATTGCTAACCACAGAACTAGATCAAGAGCCAGGCTGACCCCTACCCCATCTCCCCAGGCTCCTTTGTTTTAGAGATCTTCATTGATTTCAGTAACTCACCATTTGGGCTGCTGGTTTTATCTCTCCCTGTGCTTTAAATTCCTGCTCTTGTGTTTTAAATTAAGAGTGAGCCTGTGAAACACAAGGCCCCAGCCTCCACCTCAATAAAAGAAGAATCCCAGGTGTCACTCCCCTTGCCCCACCCCGTCCATTCCTCACAAATTTACAATTGCTCTGTGGCCCCAAGTGTGCCATGTAATTTCCAGGACTTGTAAGTAATAAACCTTTTTTTTTTTTTTTCAATGTTTCCTGATCATTATTACTTAGGGCATCTTGCAATCATAAGAGGAACCATAAGGGTCAGTTCAGCTACAACCTTGGTTATTGATAGGCTGAGACCAGTCCATAACCACTCCCATATATTTACTAGCGTGTTTATTTATATACATATACTACCATGCTAATGTATATATCATAAAAATAGATATTAAAAGAAGATGATAAAAAATATAAATAGAAGTTACAATATGGCATTCCACCACACCAATTACACACTCACTCATTTGGGGTAAATTTCCATTGATGATAAAGGTGAATGAACTTGGGCTTTTATGACAGAGCCTATGTTTTTGACTATCTGCTTAATCCAAGATGGTTTCCATTATTTTTATGGTTAGCATATTTTTATACACTAGATGTTCAAAACAAACAAGTTAGAACAGCAATGTTGTGGTCTTTTTCTATAGAATCACTGAATTTCTTTAGAAGGAATGGGCGAGTGTATGAACAAACACATATCAAATCTCACGGAAATAAACAAAAGTTGAAAGTAAGTCATGAAATGTTTCATGTTTATTCATTTTGCCCCTTGATATTTTGATAATAAGATAAAGACAGATGTTTTCTCATATATTATACCCATACTTTTTTCTATAGTTTTACACTAAAAGTCACATCTATGAAAAAAATAGATTCTCTGATGAGAGACAAAGGTTAAGCTAATGAAGATACTGCTGCTTATGATTTATAGAGGAAGGGCAAGCCAGTTCATCTACATGTGTCCCATTCAGGTTTTTTCCTTACTTCCTCTCTCAGCCTTGGTCTATTCCTGTTACCCTGGGATGGAAATGATCTGTTACACATCATAATTAGTGAGATGACCAAGCAGTTTGAAAGAACTATGCCCATAAGCCAAAAATTTTTAGGTTTCAAAACCTGAAAGAAAACCTCAATTTGAATATTATTACTTAATCATGTGCATATGATCTTCCTTTCCTCTTGATAACTCTCACACAATCTTTTAATGTAATTCTTTCAGTATAAGTAGGGAAAAAAATCTACTAAAGAATGGGGAAAACATTAACTGAGAAATATAGTTAACATTGCCACTCCTTTATAATCCTGGTGATTTGCTGCTTCTGTATAAGCAAAAGTGAAATCTGAACGGTTCAGGAACACAATTATGATGTCAAACAAGGATTTATATTTACTCACTTATTCCACAAATGTTGATTGTCTTTTAAGTTCCAAGTACTAGGCCATGAAAATTAGGATTCATAAGACAAGGTCAAATTTTCACACAATATCAGTTGAGGGATTATTATGTTCTCATAACAGATTCCCTGGTATGAAAATTTTCCCCATCAAAGAATGTATGCATCTCATGAGAAGTGGAAATCAGTTAAAGAGTTGCCCACCCAGATTAAAGGATAAAGCGAGGAAACTTCACGGAAATGCAGAAGCTTGGTGATAGAAAATGAAGTACTTTCTGGAGAGAAGGAAAATATGGAAAACAGAGATATAAGAAATTAACTTGGTCTTTTGGTGACAAAAGAATGTCTTTAAATACAGTGATCATAGTACAAAGAAATGAAATGTCAAATCTAAACTTTGCGAGTCTATGTCCCAGGCCCATGGATAACCTGGATGTGCTCAAGAAGTAAAGATAAGGGTGCTATAAATGTTAATGGAAGACCATATGGTATCATAAAGGATTTTGTTTATTTGAACTTTAATCCATTTAATATATGCTTCCAAGGGCCAAATATGTAAGTAAGTACTTATATTTCCAAATGAATGTTTAGTCTTGATACTCATAAATATTTTATGATGATGATCTAGGTATTCCAGCTTTCTTAGAATCCAGTTTATTTCCTTGTATTTTTTGTGTCAATTTTTTGGTCAGTAAGGCTGGTTTCCCTGCTTTCACTCTAGAAAGCACCGTTTTATACACCTTCCACCTAGAATTAGACTGCCCCTCCTGTTTGAAATTCAGGTCCCTTTGCTTCTTCAAATGAATGGCAGTGACATCTTCTGTGGTAGCTCTCACTAGTCTTTGTTCAGTTTTCACGCGGGCGTTCTCTAGTTGGCAGTGAGTGGGAGCTACTCTTTGCTGTGGTGCACGAGCTTCTCATCGCGGTGGCTTCTTTTGTTGCGGAGCACGGGCTCTAGGTGTGCGGGCTTCAGTAGTTGCGGCATGCAGGCTCAGTACTTGTGGCGCACGGGCTTAGCTGCTCCGCCGCATATGGGATCCTCCCAGACCAGGGCTCGAATCCATGTCCCCTGCACTGGCAGGCGGACTCTTAACCACTGCACCACCAGGGAAGTCCCTGTTCAGTTCTTCTATGAACACCTTTTACACCCTCCTTCCCTGGGAGTAATATCGTAATTATCACAGGTGATGTGTCTTCTCTATAAAAGGGTGCTCTCATTGTTTCTCGTGTACATTCTTTTCCTCTAGCTAGACTCTGAACTCATTTTCATACAAGGACCCTTATCGTTGCTAAATATCTTTTCTACCAAGCATCTGGCCGAGATCTTGGCACGTTTGCTTCATGTACGTACTGATATTTGTCATTCCTCTGTTGTTTGAGAGCCCTGTGAATCTCCAGGTCCAGGTTGTGAATTTCACTACCAAGAGCTTTGCAAGTTCAGGTGCATAATAGGCACCTGGAACAATTAGTTTTCATGTATTACAGAAACTTGAGTTCAAAAGTTTACAAATGCTTTGTTATATTCGGCTGTAAGAAGAATTTTCTTAAAATAAATATTTCAGGGTTGTCATGTGGAAGAGGTAAACATTTTGTGTATAGTCCAAAATAACCCATGAAAAAATTGGAAATGATTAGGAGGTGTATTATGGCTTGATAAGAAAGAACCTGAAAACTTTCTAGTGGTTAATTAAAGAGTTCTGTACATGGAGTGGGCTGATTCATAACAGTGAACTTCCAGTTCCTGGAAACTTAAATAATGGGGAACTCTGGCATTTCAGAGTCCCTATTGTTGACAAGTAAGTTTAGATTTTAGTTAACCCAAGATGTACTTTCTAGCTCCAAGATTATGACATTCCTTACTCACCTATACTTGGTATTTGCTTATGTGCTTAATTTAAAATAAGGTTTAGAAGTAGACAAACATACACACTCAATTACCTTTTCACAATCTTCAACTATTATCAGTAACTACTTATATCAGTAACAACTATTATCAGTAACTACTTAGTCTCTCAACCAGTCACTTTCATGTAGTGAATGCACAAAAAGAGTTAGTGAAAAGAGTAGCTTCAAAATTTACTTAGATGTTTATGCTCAACGTTATTAATGTATATTAATGAAGTGATTTAGCATACATCTTAATAAGGCTCCAACGTGGGGGAAATGGTCATATGGTGAGCCACTGAGGAAAAGGATGCAAAGAATGCTAAGATTTTGCATTCTGCAAACTGGTTTTTGGAGATGCAAAAGTGATGGAAATCATTACCCAGGCTTCTCCCCTTCCTTCCTCCTTCCCTCTCTTCCTCTCTTCTTTCCTGTGTTTGCTCCTTTTCCCTTCCTTCCCCCCTTCTTTCTATTTTTAACAATCTATTTGACTACATACAGCCTATTTGCATTTACAAACTTTTCCCATAGTCTTTACTTTGTCTGTGTTCATTGATTTGTGTTTCAGGTTAAACTGGATATTCCTCTTAGCACTTGATGTACACTTTCAAAGCCAGACACTGATTTTACATAATTGCCTTTCCTGTTTGATTTATGACTAATGTTCTTTGTTTTGTGATTCTAAGATCTTTGAGTTGTTCTGTGTGGATTTTAAATACAAATAATACTAGCTTAAATTCCAATCAAATGAAGTTACTATTTCAGTGTGAGGAAATAAGGAAAGCATTTAATTCTGAACCTGGGAAGAGAGCTATTAATAAACTATGTTCACTTCATCTTTCTTCCTTTTTATTGATTTGTATCTTATTTAGCCTAATAACATAACCTCACTAAGACAGAGCTGGTCTGTATGCTAATACATTTGTTAATATTCTGTTTAAAATTTTATGACCCAAAGAGATCTCAATTTAGGAACAGATTTTTAAAAGTTCTCTGAAGAAACTTTAAAATAAATCAAATGATTCAAATGATTTAATATATACTAGCATGAAAAAATGCTATTTTACTTATATATTTTTATTTTTTAGGTATTTTGTTTACATATATCTGTGTTACTGCTAAGAGTACAGTAAAGAAATGTTTTCCAGAAGATGTAGCCAAGCAAAACTTAATTGTATCAAATACTGAAGCACCCGGAGAAGAAGTGATGGTAAATCAGATTTCACTTTGGTTTGTATGGTGGTTCAATGACGACAGTTGATCATTATGTAAAATAGTAATACTAATAACAGCTAATGCTTACTGAGCACTTATTATGCCAAGCAGAGCTCCAAGTGCCCTGCATGTATTAATTCACTTAAACTTCATAATTCTATTGTATTAGTTTCCTAGGGCTGCAATAACAAAGTACCGCAAACTGAGTAACTTAAACAATTGAAACTTATTGTCTCACAGTTCTGAAGGCTAGAAATTAAGAGATCAAGGTATTCACAGAACCATCTCCCTCTGAAGGTGCTAGGATTCTGTTCCAGTCCTCTCTCCTAGCTTCTGATAGTTCCTTGGCTTGTGACAGCATAAATCAAGTCTTCATATGGCATTCTGTATGTGTGTGTGTCTGTGTCCAACTTTTCCCTTTTGGATTAGGGACCCACCTTAATTGAGTATGACCTTATCTTAATTTAACTAGTTACATCTATAACGACCCTATCTTCAAATAAGACCACATTCTAGGCACTGAGGGTTAGGACTTCAACATATGAATTTTGTTGGGGGGAAGGGATACAGTTTAACCTATAACACCTATGATACGGGTACTATTATTATCCTGATTTCATGCATGGGGAACAGAGAGGCACAGCAGGTAAGTGATTTGCCCATGGTGGGAAATAAATGAAAGAAAATTGTTAGTTTCAATTTGATTTATTCATTTTAGGAAGCAAATATTAGACTCCCCACACAGAAATCCAACATCTGTGACACAAGAATGTCTGTTAGCACACTTGGTGGCCAGGGAGTCAAAACACATCAAAGTTTTGAGGTGGTCAAAGGCTGCTACACTCTGGACCCCATCAAAGGAGGCAGACATCAGACCTTGGAATCTGTCAAGGGTGTAGGACAAGGAGTGACGAACACCAGCAGATACACGTACGAATGACACAGCTTCACCCAACCTCGGCTTGGCGAAGTAAGTGCCAGTGTCTTCAAGTTCATATTACATGAAAGTAAACACTACTTATAAATCAGGATTTCCCCAAAGGTGTCCTCCTCATACATCTGGAGCTCATCACCTTTTCATGTTGAATTATCATAGAGATAGATGGATGATAGGTCCAAACCCAAAGAGAAAAACGATCTTGTAAAGTTCAATTTTTAAAATAAGGTTTACAAAACTTGATCTAGGAGTGGCATATGTAGGCATTTTATACTTTAGGACGTGGAAAAAAACTGATAGCTTCTTCCCTAAAAGTTGCCAGGAAAATCACCTAGAGTGAAATATTTGTTATGGAGTACTGTGCAGATCACAAATTATAAATATTTTTAGTATGTTGAATCCTCCATGTGGTTATGAAATCCTATCGCCATCAACCAGATAGATTGTTAAGCTTTTATGAGGGGTTTTAGCTCCTTGTTTTATGCTCAGATCAATCAACATAGACTAATATTAGCCAGTTAATGTATTATATTATTATAGGTATATAATAGTGTATAAACATAAGAATCATAGCTTATTTTGGTTTCCCCCAAATATGTGAAAAAGTTGCAGAGATACATTTCAGTTATACAATCTCATGTTTAAATGGGAAATTGTAAACTAGTTGTGTGATGTATGTGGAGCTTTTGTTTTTGTCAATGTCTTCAGTAGGAGCATTTATATATTTGCTATGTTTTAATAATGAATATAATACAGACCAATCGTGTGCTTTTTTTTTTTTTTTTTTTTTTGGCGGTACGCGGGCCTCTCACTGTTGTGGCCTCTCCCGTTGCGGAGCACAGGCTCCGGACGTGCAGGCTCAGCGGCCATGGCTCACGGGCCCAGCCTCTCCGCAGCATGTGGGATCTTCCCGGACCGGGGCACGAGCCCGTGTCCCCTGCATCGGCAGGCGGACTCTCAACCACTGCACCACCAGGGAAGCCCCCACGTGCATTTTTTATATGTAGGAATCCATTAGAGGACACACTCTGATTAAAAATTAAACAATAAAAGGTAAATCAAAGACATTATTTTTATGCTAATATGTTTAGGTGTTTTTTTAAAAATAATAAAATGTGCTTTTTCAAAACAGAAGGTGTATCTGTGAGGAAAAGACAAGGAGCATAAACATTCTGAAGACTACGTTCACTCCTATAACTATGAAGGAAAAGAGTCTGTGGCTGGCTCTGTTGGCTGCTACAGGGATCCGCAGGAAGAAGAGGGGTTTGAGTTTCTAGATCAACTGGAACCCAAATTTAGGACCCTAGCAAAGACACGTGTAAAGAAATAAGTGTGCCTTTTAATAGAGTAACATCTACGATGCATATGTAGGAGTTTATTGAATGTAAAATGACAGCAGCATCTGCTAAACTGTTTGTTTATTGGAGGTAAACTTCCAGTCATATAGATAAGGATACTATAAATACGAAGCTTCCTCTAATTCTCCTTGTCTGAGATAACTTCCATGTTCTCCAGAAATAAATGTTTCATTTGTTAATTTCCATTTATATGCATTTACATATTGCCCTTTCTAGGACTGTACTATGTGCTGTCTTGCACCTTCTATTTGAAAACTTATGTTACTTGGTATGCTCTGGAAGAGTATATGGGGAGCTAGTGAAAAGTACATTTTTATTTTAGATGAAAATTAAATATTTTCTTCACTGTCTTGGGGACAATTATGCTTTTAGAAGTATTGTCTTTGGTGCAAGAGACTTGCTTCCTCTATCTGCATGGCTCTGTGCTGAAGAATTGTTTAAACATTCTTTGATAGTCTCCAACTGGTGAATAAGGCTCATCTCCCACTATATTTTTCACCCTCCGGAGGTGCTCCCAGCTCGATCCTGAGATCTCTGTCCATGTGGATGCAACATCAGGTTCCTACAGGTTCTAGAATTGTTGGAAAGACATGGACCAGAACAAGCTCACAGCAATTTGAGCCTCTGAGATTTTTTTTGAAGGATCACGTGAGAGGATTTCCATTAAAGAATTGCAGCCTTGATGCCCGTGGGTTGATTGAAACCCATAAATGTGTTTTGTTTGCCCACCATGATGTATTATTACTTTTTAAAAATATAAATACCTTGGCAAGGACATGCTCTCTCTAGTGTGACACGCGCCCACCATCTTCATGCATTTGGGGAACTAGCCCAGCAGGAATTAGGCTTACAACCCTGATACACAGTGCTTAGCCCTTTGAGTATGCTAAAGATTGAATGACTATCCTACCCGGAGCTTAATATTCAGGTTGCGTTGGTAATCACTTTCAGAAAATGTTAAATCAGAAAAAGTGTCTGGCATATGTATGTTAAAAAATTGAAATCTATTAATGCAATTCTTACCAAACATTTTTTGAATGGTGGTGGATTAAAAAAATGAGAACATGAGTTAATAAACTATTTTGAATATATAGCATTTTAATAGGACGTTATATTTTATTAATTTAGAAAGAAACCATGTGTTTAAATAATATTTTAATAGTGTTTTGTGCCAAACTCTATAGATTTATAAACATTAACTGTATATATCACAAGGATATTTCTCATTCAGACAAAAATAAGTTTTTTAATCTATTAGCTAGTTAACCTTTGAAACAAATGAGTATCTGATTTTCTTAAATTTTGTGATTAGTCTCCTTACTGTTAGTCACAGTTTCTAAGTAAAGGGGTTTCTTGATATGAAGTTGGATATTAGAGTAGAAAAAAAAAGTTTTAATAAGTAAGATTATATTTTAAAAGGTGTCCATTTTTATAGCCATTGTCAGTAAAATAATTTTGGAGAGTAATGCAATTTCTGGATATCTGTTATTTGATGTACATGTTACTCTGACAATGATACCAGTTTTGAAATTTTAAAATATAATATTAAAATTTTGGAAATATATAATAATAACGTGTTAAGTTATATTCTTGAATGTAGATGCAGTATGTTTGCTAAGCAATTAAAACTCACTAGTCAAACATTAACTGACATGTTTGTTTATGTCTTCATATTTCTTAAATTTAAGAATGAAAGAGAAAATTTGTATCTGAACATAAAATACAATTAAAGGTCAAAGGCTGATTTCTCAATCGGCAAGAGAAGACACTCTAAAACTATAATCAAAATTATTAGAAGGGCTTCCCTGGTGGCGCAGTGGTTGAGAGTCTGCCTGCCGATGCAGGTTACACGGGTTCGTGTCCCGGTCTGGGAGGATCCCACATCCCGCGGAGCGACTGGACCCGTGAGCCATGGCCGCTGAGCCTGCGCGTCCGGAGCCGGTGCTCCGCAGCGGGAGAGGCCACAGCAGTGAGAGGCCCGCGTACCGCAAAAAAAAAAAAATTATTAGAAAGTGTAGGAAATGAATTTGTATTAAGCAGTTTCGACTATTTTAAAATTTTTTCAAAATATCGTTAAAATTTATCTCACAGAGGAACTATGATGCCTTTGGGTTTATTTAGGAAATTCAAAGTCATTCTTTATTTACACTCAAAATTAAATGTTAATTGTATGATTGATGAAATTTATGAAACTCTGCTGAACTGTTTACAAATTTAGTTTGTTAATAGAACATTGTATTTGATGGATTATTTCATGTAAGTTAATTGTCTGTTAATTAATTGTCAGTAAGTTAATCATTCTGAATTGTTTTCAAGAATTAAATCTATAGCTAGGGAAAATGTACAGTTAAACTTTCCTATCTTGATCAAGATCTCAAACTATTTCATGTGAAAAAATTCCATGGAAACACCAAGACAGATGAAAATTGATATAATTGTTATAAATGAGCTTTGTTAAATACTTCCTTAACTTTGCTGAGCTTTTAATTCCTCCTAGGTTTATTAAAAATATTTTGTAAAATTTTTTTTTTTTTCTTTTTGCGTTACGCGGGCCTCTCACTGTTGTGGCCTCTCCCGTTGCAGAGCACAGGCTCCGGACACGCAGGCTCAGCAGCCATGACTCACGGGCCTAGCCTAGCTGCTCCGCGGCATGTGGGATCTTCCTGGACCGGGGCACGAACCCGTGTCCCCTGCATCGGCAGGCAGACTCTCAACCACTGCGCCACCAGGAAAGCCCTATTTTGTAAAATTTGATATCTATGCATATGTTTACTCGTAGAAAATGGAATATGCTATGTTATTTGGAAAATGTTCACAATAGATGTTCTAGAGTTGAGGATTTTTATTATCATAGAGGAAAAGCTAACTCCATTTTGGTGTGTGTTAGTTATAAAAGTCCTGTACTAGTTGAAAATCCTCAATTAGATTAGGGCAATGAAACAAATTATGTATATTGCTACATGTTTCTGGTCTCTTTTATCTGCTTTTCTAATAAATGTGAAGGAACATTGCAGAAACTGCCTTTGTCTTTCTACATAATTAGGTTAAAGAAAAGAGTACTACATATAGCAGGAGAAAGCACTACTAAGAATGGATAAAGCAACTACACGCCAATAAAAATTAAAAAAAAAAAAAAAAGAATGGATGGATCCTTGTATACTTTGTAGGGCCCAGTAAATTTAAGTGAGCATAGTTTTAAAAAACTCTTTGAAAGGATAGTGTTGCATAAAAAATAAAAACCACACTTGATCTCAAATCCTTGCCACTACCAATAAAATAATAACCACTTTCAAATATATAGATAGAATAATTGTGTAAGAAATGTTATGTGCAAAGTATATTTATTATATGCATTTCATGTGGATAGATCAAATTATTTTAAAATCTTTACTTAAAGTTTTTTGATTGATAGGAATAAAATGTCCTTTATAAAATCAATCTACGGAGTTAGACTTTGTTTATTTACTAACTTTAGAGAAAAAAACAATTAAAAATAAGTGTGACCTTCCTCCATATTTGGTCTGAGATACATAAGATTTCAAATTTTTAAAAATTTAGTTGTCAGAGTGCAACAATGAATACCTGTAATTGTGGAGTGTTTTTATTTGTCCATGTTTAGGGACCATTAAATGCTATAACATGGAATTATTCTTAAAAGGAAATTTCAAGGCTTCCTTTGAGATACCTGAATTTTTACCTAGAATTCATACCAAAAATTCACATAGAATTATTTTCTGCCACGTATAGTTCAAGAAAAACTAAAAGGAACCCTCTAATCCAAAGTGGAAATGAAAGAATTTTCTTATTTTGACTTTGTCTCTCTTAAAATATGTAGAAAGCTTAGGAATTAAGAGTGGATGACATTTATATGGTTCATTTACATAAAATTTAAAATCCAACTTCACAAAGACCTTTCGTCCATAGTAGGCATTCTGTAAGAGAGCTAGGTTACTATTCTACATTCACCATATTTCTCACCTCTTTGAGATCCATAATGAAATTCTAAATCAGTGGTTCTTGAAGTGTGATTCCTGGACCAGAAGCATCAGCATCACCTGGGAATGTGCCAGAAAGGCTAATTCTTGGGTCTTTTCTCAGACCCACTGAATAAAAAACTCGGTGGGGGAGGCCTTGCAGGTGTTCCCAGTGTACAAGTTCACCTCTGTACTAGGTCTTTGCTACTCAGTGCTGTTCATAACACCTGACAGCAGGTGAAGAAAGTGGATTCAGGCCCCACCCCAGACCTAGTGAATCAGAATCTGCACTTCAACAAGCTGTCCCAGAGATCCCTTTGTATGTGAAATTTGACAAGCACTGTATAGATGATCCCTTGGTTAGAACCTGCAAAAACTAATAGATGAACAACACAATTAGCCAATTAGAGTGAGTACACTGGTAGTCTCAGGCAGCAGGTCTACGGCTGCCAAATGGTAAGGAAATTTGTCCCGGCTCACCTGGTGACCCCAATTCAAGGCCACATCTCTTTTGTCCACCCACACAGCAGAATCTCCCACCCTACTCTGTGTTCTTCTGTACCTGAATAACTGTAACTGACTCTCTGTATACTTTGTACCCTATGGTTGCATATATTGGAGGGTATACAGTGGCACATAGGGTAACCAAATTTAGGTACATGGCATACTCACTGCCACTTTACTTAGTGAATATATTTTGCCAACCCATAATTGAGGGGAAAAAAATCACATTTTGACATTATTTTTGGTCAGGGTCTATCCAACAAATTTACTAAATTATGTTTAAAAACCAACCTGAATAACCTGGATAGTTTAAGCAACGCACTCGCAGTATCCTGAGATCATTTTGGCAAATAGATGACTTGATGTATTCTTTTCTTACTGAGCCAGTTCATCACCATGTATGTTTTTAAGCTTTTATTTTTCTGGGTGTAGCTGACTTTGAATATCATAGGTGTGGCTAGGAAGCTGTCAGAACCAGTTGTGTTTTACTGAGTAACCATATTCTGTCACGATTATTTCTTTTCATTTCAGACTGGGAAATCAGGCAGAAGGAAATCAAGACAAATTTTCAGTTATTTTAATCTTAATATTTTAATCTAATATTTATGTGTCATTAATATTAAATAGATAACAAATAATTATTAAAATCAAATATGAATTTGGTATTGATATTTTAATATTAAATACACTTGAAGTTAAATATCAAGGGGACACTTGCCACTGACAAACACATGTCCCTTGATATTTTGTGACAGTTGTGACAGAGACTTCTGGTTGTTTACCAACTATCCCCTAACCTAACTCTTTCTTAGAGATGGACCTTGATTTCATTCAGAATGGCTATGGGCCTCACTAAGAGACCAGTATTTCCCAATCCCTTGAACTAAGTGTGACGTGTCCTAGATTGTGGTCAATGAGAAGCAAGTGAATTGCTGTGTATGAAATTTCTGAGTAGGTGTTTTAAAGGAGCTGATTCAGCTGGAAGATGTTTTTAGGTTTTTTTGTTTGTTTTTATTTTGTTTTATTTTGTTTTTTGCATCCCTCAATTGAATTTCATGACTTCTAGAACACAGATGTGATGGCTGGTGCTCAAGCAGCCATATTATGATGCTTCAGATTGGAATCCATGAGCCATTTGTTGAGAATGGTGGAGCATCAAGATAGAAGGAGCCTAAATCACTTGTGACTTTGTGGAGTCTCCAAACCTGCCCTGGTCTTCCTGCCTCTGGACCTGTCCACTTGAGTGACTAAACCTTTCTGTGTTTAAGCAATGAAATTTTAGATTTTCTGTTAAATGTAGCTAGTCTAATCTGATATAGGGAGAGAACAGAGACTGGATGGAAATAATTGTTTTACTTAAGTCATGATTCAATCAACTTAATCTGCCTTGGGAACTCATTTTTTTTTTGGCTAAGATTTCAAAAATGGTTGTTCTTGAAGATACTTCTGTGTCCTCTAAACAGTCTCAAGGCAAAATGAAGTATTAATTATTTAATGGAAGTCAAAAAGGTGTACCTTTTCTTCTCTTGAAAATACTCTTTTCTGTTCTCCCTGAAGTCAGAAGACTGACTTTGTCAGAAGGCATGGGTCTAGGAGTGAGGCAGTCTGGACTTTGCTATTAACCTGTTGTATGATCTTTAACAAGTCATTGAAGCTCATTTACTTCAATCCCCTCAACTATAAAAAGGATTTTATTTGTTGGTTTTATAAGCCAAACTGACGTTCTTCAATGCAGCGATTATGTTTCAGTCATCACTGTGCTCTCCCTTACACCTGTGCTTGACAAGAGTTTTTGTTTGTTTGTTTTGTGTGTCAATAGTATATATATATACATGGCATTTAGTATTTAATTGATGCATTAAATTAAAAACTTCAATGAAAACATCTTCCCTAATTTTAAAACACACCTTTTAAGATTTAGCATACTATTTCCACTGCTTCAGTCTCTGTCCCTATAAATTGTGTGATCAAATGGATGTGTTCCCTTAAGTCTGAGGGATTCGATGTTTGGTTGCATTCTAATAGCTTGAGACATAATCTCATTTTTCAGTTAATTAATATATAGGTAAATAAAAGCAAATACAATTTATTTTCCTATTAATTAATCCAACAAATTACATCACAGTCTAAAATATTTCTTATGCCAATTCAACTAGACTTCAAAATGAGTAAAGGTGATTTTAACAAACACAGGAAGTTGAGGAGGTTTCAGCAGGTGACAAGACAATTTTATGGGTTTGCTGTATGACAAATGGTGATTCCACATGCCTATTAACTTAGTTGGAATTCTGCTCTTCCACATTAGAGGCTATATAAAAAGGTATTTTAAAAATGATCTCAGGACTTGTATTAGACTACTTGGTAACAGAAATAAAGTGGCTTATTTATTTATTTAGACATCATGAACCACCTGATCCTGCCTGCTCAGGGCACATTGTCGCCCAGTAGCCAAAGCCAGAACCCTGGGCATCACCCTTGACTCTTCCCCCTCTGCCCTCCTCCATCCAACATCCCACATAGAACTACAACCAGTTCGCTCTACCTCTTAATTATCTCTTAATGTAATCAATTTCTTGTAAAGAATCAATTTCTTATAAAGTGGTTTAAATAGGCAAAAGTTCATTTTCACTAATGTAAAACAAGTTCAGAGTCTTGGACTTACAGGGGCTTCTTTATTTTTTTAAATTTTTTATTTTTTTCGGTACGCGGGCCTTTCACTGCCGTGGCCTCTCCCGTTGCAGAGCACAGGCTCCGGATGCGCAGGCTCAGTGGCCATGGCTCACAGGCCCAGCCACTCCGCGGCATGTGGGATCCTCCCAGACCGGGACATGAACCCATGTACCCTGCATCGGCAGGCGGACTCTCAACCACTGTGCCACCAGGGAAGCCCTACAGGGGCTTCTTAATATCATCAATGTCCCAGGAGCCTTCACTTTTTCTGCTCAACCATCCTTTGTACAAATTGCTTCACAATCACAAGATGGCTCATGCAACTCCAGCTATCACATCTGAGTCTGAGGCAGAAAAAAAGAGGAAGGAGGAAGACTTTCTTTTTAGGGAGCGTTTCCAGAAGCTCCCTCCAACAACTCCTGCCTACATACCCTTGGGAGAACTTAGTCACTTGTCCATCCCTAGCTGCAAGAGAGAGTGAGAAATGTGGTTTATCAGCTGAACAAAATCAGGGCACTGTAACCAAGGAAGACGTTTAATAATGATAGGAGGTAATCTGGGGGCAAATATGCAGGAGAAATATTGTTTCTTATTCTTAACCAGTGTTTCCTGCCCCAGGTTAGTAAGATTCTTAGCAAAATATTTATTCCTTATATAATGATTTGCAGGGCAGGAATAGAGACGCAGACATAGAGAACAGACATGTGGACGGGGGGGGGGGCGGCGGGTAGAAGGGGAGGGTGGGATGAATTGGGAGATTAGGATTGACATATATACACTACCATGTGTAAAATAAATAGCCAGTGGGAACCTGCTGTATCACACAGGGAGTCAGCTCAGTGCTCTGTGATGACATAGATGGGTGGGATGGGGGTGGGAGGGAGGTCTAAGAGGGAAGAGATATATGTGTACATATAGCTGATTCACTTCACTGTACAGCAGAAACTAACACAACATTCTAAAGCAACTACACTCCAATTAAAAAAAATAGTGGACTATGTAGTAGTTTGAGTGGCTCACACTCTTTCACATGCCAAGTTTTACAAAATACTGCAGAGCTAAAGCTTATTTTTAAAGTGACATAAATAAAACCTCAGTTTTTTTCAGAGATTTAAACCTGATTACTTCCTTAAACCATATGTGGTCCGCAAATTTTGGGGGGTTTGGGGGGAGGAGAGGAGAAGATTTTACAGTTGAAAAAATTATAAATAAACTGCTATATTAAAAATCAGGATATTTCACCCCAAATGCAAATTTGTGACTTTGCTTGAAAAATTGGCGGGTCTGGCAACACGGAGTCCACATTCCCAAAGACCACCAATTGCTTGGAAGTGACAAGTGACTTTCCCAGGGTCTCTGCCAGTGCCAGAGCCCTAAGAGGCTTGCCATTTATATCTCAGATAAGAAGGCTGTCAATTGCCATTTATCATGATACTTGTACTATTGTTTTCTGAAGGTAGATGTAGGAAGGAAAAGAGATGTATTTTTTGTGCTCTTACCTTCACAAAAGCAGAATAATAAAAAGGGCTGCTCTTTTCAACCAACCTAACTTATTTATTTTGATTACTTTCCTGGACCCTGCAGGTGTTAAAGGCTATGACTACTTACACTACATGAATTTTCAATATAAAATGGATTATTTTGCCATTTGGTGTACAATATAATTTGTTTCTTCATTATGTTCATTGTTTTCTCTCCCCTCCCCACATCTGAGTGTAAGCTCCATGAGGGCAGAGATCTTTGTGCTTAAAACAGTGTCTGGAACATGGAGGAAACTCAGTAAATGCTTGTTGAAGACATTTACTGAGCACCTACTATGTGCAAGCATTACAGGATACTATCACAAATGTTATCTCATTGAAAATATTAATAACATACTTCCAAGTTTAGGTGTTTATTATTCCTTTTCCCAGTAAGAAAACTGAGGCTGGGAGAGGTTAGGTGACTTAAACAAAATCAGACTGCTAGGTTTTCATAGGGCAAGGATTTAAAGGTAAGGCTGACCAGTGATTACCCCCTGAACATTTCTCCTGAAATGGCCTTCTCAGGTCCATACTACAATGGAAAGTGTTTTTAGCTTATCAATCCTAAAAGAAAAAATACTTCCTATGAATCTGTGTTAAATATTTTACATACATCCTTCTACAATGTAAATTTCAATCTTCAGCTGGTACATTTCTGTGGGAAGGTGGAAGACACACAGTCTTCCTCACATTAGAGCCATTCTCTCCACAGCAGAATCAATGGGTTAAACAGATAGATGGCTTTCATTTGGAGTTGCCCTAACTATTCATATCCTGATAATGATCGAGTTTGCGTCTTCAGATTGGATGTCTCTTTTGAATTCCACATCCATATTGCTTACTAATTATTCCAGCCTGATGGCTCACAGAAATCTCAAACTCAGTACCTTCAAAAGCAAATTATTTAACTCCTGCACAAACTAGCACTTTCTTGCTGTTCCTACCTTTGTTACTAACAATACTGTACACTCTTTGTCCAAACATAAATCAAACCCAGAATTCTGCAATTATTTGAGTATATAAAGAATAGAAGGTTAATGCACTCCAGAGGAGACAGATTTATAAATGAAATAATTACAACACTTTGGTCAGATAACCAATTACAGAGGCAGATATGAAAGCTGCAGAAGACTCAAAGTGCTTCCCCTCCATGGGGAAGTAGGGAAGGCTCCCTGAGCAAAGCAGAAGACATTCTAGATGGAGCGGAAGTAAGGCTTCCCAGGCCAAACAAAGCCAAAACAACCAACCAAAAGCAAAACGAAACAAGCAAAAAACAAGATCTACTAAAGTTCCAAACAACACAAATTTAAAACCACTCTTAGGGAGGTTGGATTGGAGGGGTTGTAGAGCTGGAAGACCAGTGAAGGTGGTCCAGATGAGAGATGAGGGATTAAACACAGCAATGAAGCTGGAGACTGATGTGATGTGAAGGTTTATTTTATTTATGTGGCGATGGTTGTTGCTGTTGAGGAGTAGAAAGTGAGAAGTAGGAAAAAGGTACCTTTAAATTTTCGGGAAACAGCAGCAAACTGTATAAAGGGCACTCAGAATGTTAGCCATGGGACGAAAGCATTTTTAAGAAGGTTACTAGGTATTAAGAATACCCCCTGAAAAGGCTAGCATCAGGGAGAAGGCAATTTCCACTTCACCCTCTTGAGTTCTTGTGCCAGACTAATAACAAAATTGACACATGGGGCTTCCCTGGTGGCGCAGTGGTTGAGAGTCCGCCTGCCGATGCAGGGGACGCGGGTTCGTGCCCCGGTCCGGGAGGATCCCACATGCCGCGGAGTGGCTGGGCCCGTGAGCCATGGCCGCTGAGCCTGCGCGTCCGGACCCTGTGCTCCGCAACGGGAGAGGCCACAACAGTGAGAGGCCCGCGTACCGCAAAAAAAAAAAAAAAAAAAAAAAAAAAAATTGACACATGACAGATTAACAGGAGAAAGAGAAACATATTTTAATTTGTATGCACAGAAGTGTCATAGAAATGGACCTAAGCAGTGGCCAAAGCAGGCAGCTTTTATACTTTTTAGGCAAAGAAACAATAAATTTGTGAGGAATTGACAGGACAAAGAAACTTCGGTTTTGGGTGCTTAATGAGTAAAGAATCTAAACAGAATTTGGGCTTGGGTGGTAAATTAAAGCAGTAACAAGGTTGGTTTATACAGGACCTCAGCCCGAATTCCCTGTCTCTGGAGATAGGGGTGTCCTTCTACCTCCAGATGCAGGAGGGCACCTTTCACAGGAGATTTATTTCCTGCTTTCAGGGAGACAGAAAGGAGGGTTAGAGTGTCCCTCTCGCATGGGCCATTTCTTCAATAACTTTAACTCAAAATAATCACTACGCCATCGTGGCATATTTGGGGATGGCCTGCCCTGAGCCTCAACACTGGAAAAGGTTTGAAGTACTTGAACAGGTTTTCTTTATTTTGGACTGTGTTTCCTAGAAAGCCCACTCTGCTGGGACTGGACCCGGGGCTGGCGTAGGCTAAGAACACTAACATGGTAGCTGGCCAGGTAAATGTTTGGGGAATGACTGGATTTGTTTTTGTTTTCAGTTTTATTGAGGTATTATTGACAAAACTGGTGTGCATAAAGTGTACAATGTGATGATTTAATATCTGTATATTTTATGACATGATTATTAGAATTAAGTTAATTGACACATCCATCAACTCATATACTTAAGTAGGCTTGCACCCTTTGACCAGATTTCCCTATTTCCCTACCTCCCAGGCCCCCTGGTAACCACATTTTAATCTTCATCGAGATATCTATATAGATCTATAGCTCTATGTATCTATCATCTATCTATCTCTATATCTATATTTTTTAGCTGGCTTCCCCAAATCGAATAGATGAAAAAATTACCCACATTTAAATAAATTACTATTACTTTCCTTGCTATTATTTTCTTTGGAGTGAGTTACATAGAATTGTCTCTATGAACTGCAATTACATTTCCATGCCTGTAATTAAAAATCAATGTTGTAATTAGGAATTTGTTTTGTTTATATACACTTGGGGAAGATAGAGATGGATTAAATGATGACATAGGAGAGAAGGAACAGAATTGCTAGAGCAATGTTCTCAAGGAGGTGGGAGGAGATGGGAATTAATGCCCAAGTGTACAAGCTGACCTTAGCCATGAACAGAGGCAGTTCTTCTACAGTATAGAAGAAAAGCCCATATATAATAAATATGGCACAGATGCAGACAGGTGGGTAGGTGTGGGGAAGCTTGTAGTATTCCTTGATATTTTGTATGTGAAGTTGAAAGCTATTTTGTATGTGAAATTGAAAGCTATTTTGTATGTGAAATTGAAAGCTAAGTCAGTAAAGGAAACTAAGGATAAAGGAGGGTGTTTGGGAGGTTTGAGTAGCAGTTGGGAGGGTGGAGAGTTTGATTTAATCAGGGAGTCACTTTGACAAGGAAGCATCAGCTTCCTAATTTTTGTCAGTCCAACAGGTGTAAAGGATATTTTATGATTTTAAAATGCACTTCTCTGGTTTCTTAAAATATGCGTTGTAGGCTTTGGGATTCCTTTATTGTAAAATGCCTGGTCACACCCTTTGCCCATTTTTTTCTATTGTGGTTCCTGTCATGTGTAAGAATTCTTTGCACATTCTAGATATTATTCCCTTGTCTGTTTTAGTCATAACTAATGTATTCTCCCAATCTATCACCTATTATCTTTATTCATGGTGTCCTTTGTTGAATAGAAAGCCTGAATTTTAATGTAATCAAATGTATCTTTTAAAATTTTCTTTATGGTATATGCTTTTTGGGCGTTATTTTAAAAATCTTTCTCTACCCCTGGGTCATATAGATGTTCTATATTGTCTTCCATTAACTTATATCTTTGTCACCACAGGAAGTTTATCCCATCTGGAGTCCACTCTGTACATGACGGTAAGTAGGGAATCGGTTCTGTTTTTCTCTAATAAAGAATCAGTTTTCCTAACGACACCACTAAATAATTTCTTCTTTTTTCAATGGTGTGTGCTGTCCACACTTTTATCATATATTAAGTTCCTATTTCTGCACTGGTCTCTTTCTGAATTTTAAAACCCTTTAGCCTATTTGTCTGTTCTTGTGCAAAAACCATACTAGAAATTCTTGGTAGGCCCAGCTCACATTTTAACAAATATACTAATACATGTCCATTATGTTTGAGACCAGATTAGGAACACTCACCCTGCTAAATTTGACTCAAGACATCATTTTAGTAGGCCAATAAACATTAAAATTAGAAAAACAAAGAATTACTTACCAAAAAAACCTCCCAGGAGTCATTCATTCATTTATTCATTTACTCACTCATTCAACAATTATTTATTAGGCATCTACAATGTGCCAGGATTCATGCTGGTTAGTGCCAGGGATACAGGGAGAACCAAAAAAGGTCAAGTGCAGTCATGAAAATGTATGGTCTTTGGTGAAAAGCAAATATTAATCAAATAATTACTCAAATTTAACATTGTAATTGTGACAAGTGCTCTAAAGAACAGGCAGTTGTTTTTTTGTTTGTTTTTTTGCAGTACGCGGGCCTCTCACTGTTGTGGCCTCTCCCGTTGCGGAGCACAGTCTCCAGACGCACAGGCTCAGCGGCCATGGCTCACGGGCCCAGCCGCTCCGCGGCATGTGGGATCTTCCCAGACCGGGGCACGAACCCGTGTCCCCTGCATCGGCAGGCGGACTCTCAACCACTGAGCCACCAGGGAAGCCCCCAGGCAGTTTTTTAATGAGGAAGATTTGACCTGATCAGAGAGGGATTTGACCTGGTGGGAGAGAAAATAAAAGTTGCTATTTATTGGATGGGCCAGGCCAGAGACAGAAGAAAGTTCCAGGTAAGGGAAGACCATATACAAAACACCCATGGTAGAAGGAGCCTCTCGAGTACAGATCTGAAAAAGTGCAAATGTGTCTGTGTGTGGCAATATTTAGAAGTCAGGTCGAGCAGAGGAATCCAGGCGAGGAGAATGCACAGACCCAGCCAGCAAGGGAAGGAGAAAGCAGGAAAAACAGGAGACGTGACTGTCAAAGAAGCCAAGAGCAAATATGTTCTAAGTGAAGTGATCTCACAAAACAGTGAGTTTCCTGTCCCTAGGTCCGTTTCAGAATTTAACACATGAATTTTAGTTGGTGATTTTTCATTCTTATAGAACACTCTTTATATATCATTTTGCACTTAACTTGAGATTAGTCTTTTCTTTCACAAAAGAGTCCGCATGAGGTGAATAGCAGGTGGAGAGTACTTGTTCAGCCCAATTGTACTTCCTTAGGCGTTTCCTTCCAGCACATGCCCTTTCTGTTTTGCTCACCACAGCATTCCCAGGGCTGAGAAAATGCCTGAGACATAGTTGGTACTGAATAAATACTTGTCAAACTAGTTAGTTAGTAAAGCAAATAATTGAAAATTCTGTGGTTTTAAGGATATATTTGCTCACAGCACTCCAGAGTGGCACATGTCAATGGCATTCTAATAAAGGCAAGAGCAGACACGGTCATGTTCAACACAACTGCCTCAGAATTCATTCATTGGCTTGTTTTTTAATTGAGGGTCTTTTAAGTGAAAGTACTTCGATAAGAACGGACTGATTGTTTATTTCACACTCTACCCCTTATTTATTTCAAAAATATATTTTGAAAGGTAATGGAAGTTGAATTTGATTAGTACACTCTTTTATTGAGGACAATTTTGAAGAGAACTTCAAAGAAATATGGCAGCATTAAAAAATAAATATTTTATTTATCGAACAAGGCAGCACTTAAAAAGCTTTTCTCCCATCATATAAGAATTCTGATGGTCCTTGCCCTAAGAAGCTCACAGTGTAAAATGAGAAATAGAAAAAGTGGACAGAATTTCTATTCAGTATGTTAACTGCAATACTAGGAATGCATGCCAAGAGGGCTATGGGAATACAGGGTAGACATTCAATAAATGTTTGTTAAATGTTGAAAACAAATTGGTCCCAATTTTCAGTAAGTACAAAACCAGCGCGAGCTGCGGCATCTCATTTTGGTATTGCATAGTTAATCCTTCTGAATCAGATGAGGTCTGGGGGGCGTGTTGGGGGGACAAAGCCTGAAGGATTTGGGAGTGGTGAGTGAATTAACACTGGGGTTCAGCCCTAGACCAGTACCTGAGCAAAGAGGAAGAACAGGAACTAGGGAACTGTCATGAGCATGAAGCCTGGTGGGCGATGAGTGGGTTGTAAAGGTATGGTAGCAGTGGGCAGAAGAGGGATACCCATATTAACCAACATTCATGGAGCGCTTAGAATATGCTAGGTTTTATTCTGCATCATTTAATCTTGTAACAACTCTGAGAGGTAAATAGGCTAATTGTGCTCATTTTATTATGGTTATCTGATGTTTTCCTCTTCACTTTCACCTGTAAAGTAACTAGACAACGTTCTTCAACCTCATTTTTCCCCCCTTAGGTCTGTTTCCTTTGCTTTGAGGTTCCATTCTGTGTCATTGGCCATGCCAAGATAGAGGCACCCTAAAGATCACGTGTCCACATGGACCCTTCTCCCCAGGCTTCAACAGTGGAATCACGCAGCTCAAAGAGAGCTGTCCCTGTGTACATATCAGTAAGTGGTATTTTTTTGTTGCCATTAATATGTTCAGTTTCCGGTTTCTGAAATTAGAAAACTGTGAAGCTAGGTTGCAGAGATGTGCTCCAAGTGCCTTGCTGTTTGTTCAGTTTTTTAAGGACAACTCTGGTTCTGACTTTCTACTTGGAAAGGAACACCTATTTCCAGCCAACTTCTCAAAAATAAGCCACAAGGAGTCTAAGTAGTTTAACTTTAGATGTGGAAGGTGCCGTAGACAGCATCTAGTATTACTTTAATTATCTTACTTAACAAACAGGCGTGCTGAGCGCTAAGGTTACATGAGTGGCCCAAGACACAAAGGAACTTGGTCCTGACTTTTGGTCCGGTGCACTCTTTACTGTAGCAGAATGGAAAACCAGTTCAAGTCAGCAAAATCATCTTCACAGCCAAAAGACATACTTAAAAATTTCATCTTCCCATATTTCATTGTCTCTTCAAATTTATACCTGTTGTTTCAAGACTGTAGTATAGAAGAATCTATTTCAGAAGCCATATAGTCTAATTTAAATCTATTAAATTAATTGGGCCCCTTGTTTAGAGTTTATAATTCATTTCTTTGTTTAAAGAATCACAATGAAACAAACAAATCACCATCTTAGTAGCCTCAATCAGTTACGTAATGTGAAAGATGAAAATAAATATCTAAGGCGAATTCTTTTCAAATTGCTCTTCTCCCCTTTTCTGGAATGTGGAAAAACATGAGCTACCCTTAGGCATTAAAGGTTGAGGGGTAGGCAAGAGTTTGGAAATGTCCTATTGTCAAGGGGTATGATGACAGCCTGAGTAGATTTCTTAAACCTGAAACTAGCTTGCTTCTCTTCCTCTGGAAAGCTTCACGCTAGAGATCATGATATCTTCATTAATAGGATGAGGTGTGTTTATGAAAGCATTGCTGGAAAAAACATGAGGTTTAAAAAATTATGGAAACAGAACGATGTCAACCATAGTCTCATGCTGATGACCCAGGATTATTTTACAAGCAAAGATTCAATGATAAATTTTATATACATGGAGATAACAGAACAGCTCATTATGTGTCATTCAGTAATAAAATAGAGCATGGGACTAATACATAGAATGTAACGCGGGTACTGTTTGACAATACTTTTGAATTTAAGTATATGGTCAATATTATAATAATTTTGGCTCTGTGTATAATGGTATTAGGACTGTACATGTTTTCAAGAGCTGAAATGTATCACGGCTGGCTTTTCAAACAAGTTTTCTCCACACATCCCTGTGGAGACAAACCAAATGAAATGGAACAGACAAGTTTCTCCTTTGTGGTCAGAATTCCCTGGTTTAAGCCATAATTGAAAAGAGGTGCAGGAGATTCAGAATGCCCTGTCATTGCTTTCTGAAGAGCTGCAAGCATACCTCTTTTATATTTTAATCTTCCAGGTTAAGTACTCCTATAATTCATCTAGTTTAAGTATACTTCAAACCAAAACATACATTTTATCCTATTCTTTTTCTTTTCTTACCACGAACTCTGGTTTTTATGGTGGGAAGGGAAGAGAGAAATCTCAGACGTCCAGGAGTCCAATTTAGGAGGTATGTTACAAGAAGGTCAGTGGTTGGCTTTAACTGTGACAAAGGAAGGTCTTGGATGAAATCAGTAGGCCCACATTTAACCAACGTCTACAAGATGTATTTTCAGTAGTAACTCACCCTTGATGCCTGGATTCCCTTATTTTAATTGATTAATTATTGTAATTTCCTTGTATCATTGCTATACTGGCCAGGACATTTCTGTTAAAAAAAAAAAAAGACCAACAACAACCAAACAAGACCCCAAGAAAGGTGTGTCACAGATGAAACCTCTGTCTGAATTGCACTTGGATGTCTGCAGTAAATTAACTCCAGCAAAGAGTGTATAAAACAGTCTACCTGGGGTCAACCCTCTAATAGGCGGGCCTTAGTTAGCTGTGACACAAAACGCGACCTCTCCAGCTCCCAGGCGGCCTTTGCGGGTCTGAAACTGGCCGCTGCGCACGGGGCGGAGTCGGGGCCGGGAGCGCGCCCCCTCCTGCGGCAGGACGCGCTCGAGGACCGAGTCTCTGTACAGTCAGGACTTCTGCTGGGCAGGGCCAGATGTTAATCCTCAAGGCGGATACCGGGGCGGTGGGGAGATGGGGCATATGGGTGGTGTCCGTCGGTGAGAAACACCTAGCACAGAAAAAGGGTGGCGGCGAGAGGGAGTTCCCACCTGTTGGCGTTCTTCCAGAAATAAAGACTTGAGAAAATACCAAGGAGGGGCCGATCGGTGTGTTTCGGACGCGCCTGGAACCCCACCCTCGGTCAGAGGAAAAGCTCCTGGGGTGAGACGCAGAAGCTTCAGAAAAACCGAGAAGAAAAGCATCTCCCTCCGCGCGCCACGTTCTCTGCCTCGCACTCCTGCGCGGCCGGCCCAGCCTGCGCCTGGCCCGCGGCCCTTCGCCCGGCTGCGCCTTCCCACCCCGGCCTTCCGGGTGCCTCGGCCGGCGACCTGCCTCCGAGTCCTCCCATGGCGGCAGCGCGACCCACAGGCTCCGCGAGCGGAGCCCTTTGCTGGCAACTCCTGCTGACCCTCGCGGTGAGTGGCTGCCCGGACCCCGGTCCCGAGTGGGCGCACGGACCCATGGGGGAGGGAGGGGAAACTTTGGGGGCGGGGGTCGGTGGTGGCGGCGGCCCATGCGGGGGTTCTTGGGCCTGGGGCTGGCTGAAAAAAGTGCCGTAGGCTGGGGGAGCGGGGAGGACAGACAGAGGAGAGCGAGCTGGGCGCAGCGATCCCGCAGGGGAGGAGAAGGTTGTCTCCGGTAGATGTGATCAGCGCAGGCAGATGAGCGGCTGCAAACGCCCGTCCCAAACCGTGGCCTCTGGGTACAAGCCGGAGAGCGCTGCGCGCCCCGCGCTGCTCCTCTGCGCCTCGCGCACCTCCCCGGGCGGGGCAGTCCATTCGACCTCAGTGCCGAGCTCCGGCCGCAGACGAGGGGAGCCGCTGGGGATCGAAATCGCAGGTCCTTGGGTGAAAGAACTAGGCGCCTTTTGATCTTAGTGTGTGAGTGAAGGGGGGAGGGAAGAGCTGGGGCTGGGGCGGTCTCCACCCTCTGCGCCTAAAGATAGTAGATGGGCCGGCCCTCGGTGGTCCTTGGTACGGTTTCCATTGTTTGTCAGCACGTGAGATTTCATCCCCCTTGAACTTTGGGGAAGTGGCTTTCCCGATCTCTCGCCTCGGAGGCATACAGATTCTCCCCGCTCCCCCATCCCCCGCCAAGCCCTCCAGCTCTAGTTTCCTTCCCGCTTTAAAGAACCCAATAGCAAAGACCCCAAAGCTGGGAGGGAAGAAGGAGGTGGCCTTATTCGGAAGGGATAGCCCCCCTCCCTGGCAGGAAAGACCGAGGTCTCTTTGGGGGACCTCAAGGCATAGGAATCCAGTGCGGGGAGAGCAGCCCCTGGGAGACTGTGGGATCAGAGGTTCCCCAGTCAGGGCTTCCTGGGTCCCCTGGAAGGACAAAATTTACATAGACCAAGTACAGAGGTCAAAGCGCATAGTGTCCTTTCACGTTGAGCCGCAGGCGTTAGGGCTCCAGTCCCTAACCCTGAAGGACAAGGGGACGAACCTGGAGAACAGACAGAGGGAGGATTCCTTCTGGGAGGGGTGCAACTGGCGGCGGGAAATATCCGTGTAATTTCCCTTACTCTACCGCTCTCGTTTTACAACGAAGTCCTGAAGTTTTTAACTAATGAAATTGTAGTTGTTACTATTATTAGAATGCCTTTCCCATGGAACTCCAGGGACTTCAAACTCTTAACTAAATTACCGGGGCACATTAATAACATACACAGGGCCGGGTGCACAGCAAGTAATAGTTCACAGCTGAGGAAATCAAGAAGGGAGTAAATAACGGTCGTAAGATATGTCTTTGATGACAAGAGGAACGGATTTTGCTTAGATTCTTAATAAAGTTGACACTTTTTTTTCTGACACTTCTTTTTAAACATTGCCCTTGAAGGAAAAGGCATGATTAGGCACGGGTACTAAAAGGCGCAGGCCATAAATAGCTTGGATCTTATATACTGACACACACAACTTTCCGTGTGTTCTCACTTCCTTTTTAGAAGAAAGCACATATAAGGGAATAATAATAAAGTTGAATAATCCTCGTTCTTTGGCCTTCCTTAGCTTCAAAGCTGGATAGGCCAGAAGTGGGGTGGCTGTGGCTACCCCCCTCATCCTACTGCATTCTGGCTGGAAGGCTTGGTGGGTCTTAAGCTGTTCTGATGCTCATGTGCATGTCTGTGCAAAGTCCTGCTAGCCTCAGATGCTTGTTGTGGTTGTGAGCCTCATGTGTGATAGACGTGTTAAAGAAAAGTAGGAACATTACTAAATAAAAATGGCTTGGGGGACACCCCTTACATTTCCCTTCCATCACCCTTCTGTGAATCAGCTTCTCCTCATCTTGCCTCACCTCACACATTTAGTAACCACTTGAACGCTGCCTCTACCTAAACACCTAATGAAGTTTCTGTCTCTCTAAGGTCATCAGGGATCTCCACTGCTAAATTGAAATCATTCCTTATACAATTCCATCTTGTGGTTGGAGCTCTTCTAAATCAAGAAGTCCAGCATGAACATGGACCTGAAAAACCATAAAGTAATAAAAATGTCCCACAAAATATTTCAGCCTTACTTATAGTAAGGAAAGATGAATTTAAAACTACATTGGTTGTAAAGCAATTATACTCTAATAAAGATGTTAAAGGAAAAAAGAAAAAAAATGGTCTATATCAAAAAAATCTTTAAAAAAACAAACAAATAAATAATTTTAAAATGGTATTACAAAAAAAAAGAGAAAGAAATACATTGAAATGTCATTTCTCATTTGGCAAACATCCAGAAGTTTGACAACAGGCTCTGTAGGCAAGAATGTGGAGAAATAGAAACTCATAAATGGCTAGTGAGTGTTAACAAAAAGTTACAACCCCTATGGTCTATATACAATTGTAACAAATGTAAATAGAAACTTTTACTTCTTCCTTTCCAATTTATATGCATCTACTCTCTTTCCGTCTATTCATATACCAAATACTGCATTGTTTTAATTATTAAGACTTCATAAGACCTTTCAGTATCTGCTAAAGCTAATATCCTTTCATTGCTTTTCTTTTTCATAATGTTTCTATCTTTAATTGTTTATTTTTCCTTATTACATTTTATATCAGCTTGTCTAGTTCCAGAAAAAATATTGATGGGATTTTTTTTTTTTTTTTGCGGTACGCGGGCCTCTCACTGTTGTGGCCTCTCCCATTGCGGAGCACAGGCTCCAGATGCGCAGGCTCAGCGGCCACGGCTCACGGGCCCAGCCGCTCCGCGGCATGCGGGATCTTCCCGGACCCGGGCACGAACCCGTGTCCCCTGCATCGGCAGGCAGACTCTTAACCACTGTGCCACCTGGGAAGCCCAATGGGATTTTTATTGGGATCATAAACTTTATAATTTAACTTAGTGTAAATTGATATACTTACGTTGTTGATTTTTTACTATCCAAAATAATAATATATATTTCTTTTGTTCAAGTCTGCTTTTGTGTCCTTCAGAAATAGTTTCAGGTTTTTCTCAAATAAACTTTACATGTTTCTTGTTAAGTTTACTTTTTGGTATTCTAACTTTTTATCACTTTTGAAAATGATTTCTTCTTTTCCATTATATTGTTTAACAGATTTTGTTTATGTGTATGATGACTAATGATTTCTGTATTTTAATAGCTGTTTCTGCTCCCTTATGAAATTTTCTTATTGTTTTGTGGTTAATTTCCTTGGGTTTTCCAGATAAATAGTCATATCAAATGCAAATAGTGGTTCTTTTTAACCTCTTTCTTTTCAATTCATATGCCATCTAATATCATTCTCTTGCCTAATATACTTTAATGTAATGTTAGCTGTAGATGATGACCCTTGGGAAGTCTACCTTGTTTCTGAGTTTAGTGAGGCTACTGCTAATGCTTTTCCATCGATGATGTCATTATAATATAAAATAAAATTCTATTGAAGTAGCACTTATCAATTCTTATTGGGGGCACTTTTATTAAAAATTTAAGAATGGTTATTGACTTGGTCAAATGGTTTTCAGCACCTATGGTGCTGATCACATGCCAGGGATTCTTTAAACTAATTAGCGGCTTGTGTTTCCTAGAACAAATGAGTGATGTGAATGTGGATCACAAATCCACGTGAGGACCAGTTTACTACTAGCTTACTCTTACAATGAAGGTTTCGCATTTGGGGATCCAGATTAATGTGGACAGATCTTCTCTTAGATCTTAGGCAGGTCTGTGCTTTGATTTCACTCCCCTCTCTTGAGGCCAAAAAGCCAGAATCTAATCTTTTCAGATTAGAAGTTGTTTCTGGTTACTACTGTGTTCCAGCTTTATCCTCAGTTTTTGCCTAGCTGGATGGTTTTAGGATGGTTTAAAAAACATGTATCCATCATTGTTAGTTTTGGCCTGGGGGTTGGACTGAATGCCCTAAGTCCCATTATTGGAAATGAAAATTGTTCCCCTAATTCATTCGTCACACTGGTCAGAGTTAACCTTATTCAAATAGAAAGCTGCTATGTAATTTATCTGCTTAAAACAAATCTTTGGTTTCTTATTATCTTTAGGAAGAAAAATCTATATGTGTACTTTGTTAAGGCTGTTCAGGACCTGTCCCACACCTACTTCTGTGAATCCATTTTAAACTCCTGTCCCTCTTGTGCTATATGCATCAACCATCGCAAATTGCATTTTCAAGTCTGTGTCATTCTGGGCCTTTGCATATGCAGTTCCGATGTTTGCAGCATACAAGCTCTGCCTCCCTGTGACATGGCTAACTTGTTGCCCCTCTTCACCTGGCTCTTAGAGGAGGCTGGTTCCTAGTGCTCTCCCAAAGCATCCTGTACTTCCCTGTCATAGCTTTTATCCTCCATTACTGAAATTACAAATAAGTCTTATCCTTGAATTGAATGTTTCATGAGAATCCCTTTTACTGCTGTGTCTAGTACATATTAGAACATTCAGTAAGTATTTGTTGAATGCATGAATGACTGGATGTCCAGGATACTGTTATCTGAAATATTGTCTTAATTCGGCCACTTCTCACCTTTTCCATCGTTTTTACCTTAGTCCAAGTCACCACCTCTCCTCTCAGATAGATTCCTCCCAATGTGTCTCCTTGCTTCCACTCTGTCTTCCCCATAGTCTGTTCTCACATGGCCACCGGAATGAGTCTGTGTAAAAGCTCACCACGTGACACCACTCCACAGTGTCTAAACCTACTGTGCTTCTCTTTGCCCTCAGGCCTTTTAGACCCTACATGATATGCCTATGATTGTCTCTTCAATATCATGTCCTCTCACTCTTCCCTCACTGTGTTTACTGCTACACCCTTCTTTTTGTTCCTTCAACGCACCAGGTGAAGTCCCCTCCCAGGGCCTTTGGCCTGGCTTTTCGCTCCACCTGGAAGACTCTTCCCCAGTTAGTGAACTGGTTTGCATCCTGCTTTCACTCAAGTTTCTGGTCTTTATCACCCTCTCTTCCTGTTTTATTTTTCTCATAACACTTACTCTTGGCATTGTGTGACCTCTGTGCATTTGTGTATTTACTTTTTGTCTTTTAGTGTAAAATAATCTCTGTGAGGTCGAGTTCTCTTTGTTCACCCTAGTAGCCTTTGAACACTTCTTGGCACCTAGGCAGAAACCAAGAAATGTTGGTTGAATGAATCAGTGGGTGTATGCCTTCTGTCACCTTGAGCTGGACTCTTCACATGTCTGATTCTACTCCTATTCTCTCTGGGCTATGCAACCAATGAAGATTCTTTTCATCTTTTTATTTCTAATTCAAATACAGTCTCTTTGTCATGTCCATCTCTGAGTTCCAAATGAAATGTAATCTCTGCCATGCTTGGTCCTTCATACATAATTTAAATTAGATACTTAAAGGGTCTTTAGTGTATTTTGGAAATAAAAATTTTCATCCAAATTTTGATGATTTTAATTTATGTTTATAGACTTTTAAATAACAGTGTAGGGACTTCCCTGGCGGTCCAGCGGTTAAGACTCTGAGCTTCCACTGCAGGGAGTATGGGTTCGATCCCTGGTGGGGGAACTAAGATCCTGCAGGCCGTGCGGTACGGCCCAAAAAAAAAAAAGTTTAAATAACAGTGTAAATGCTGGTTGGCTGTTTTGCTTTTTGTCAAAAACCTTTGCAAAGAACTGTGAAACTTTCAGAAGCATCCATTATAAAGTTTCAGAGAGAACAATTTATTTTCAGTGTGCTCAAATATGTATTGTATTGGAATTGGTTCAGCATAAATCACTAAATCATTTAAATTTTTTAAGTGAAATACTTTTAACACTGACCTTAATTCTCATTATTGAGAACTTCAAAATAAGTTCATATTTCAAAGTCGTGTGCTTATATGCGTGGGGTCATATGTAAATACTTTTTAAGTCACTCCATGGCAATGAGTCAGTGCTTCTCTTTAAAAGCATTGGCATTTTCTTTAGGATATTTTTGATTTGGTAACAAAACTCATAGACAGTTGACAGTTAATTGAAACAACTTGCTGGCTCATTAAATTTGTTTTTGTTTCTCTTTCCTTTTATATACCTGTGCTGCCTTCCTAATAGTTTCCAGTGCTTTCCCACAAAAGGGTGTCATTGGTTTCTCAGTATATCCACTAAGTTAGTGAAATTATTATTAACTTCATTTTACAGACTAGGAAACAAAGCCCAAGAGGATAAGCAATTCTCTGAGTTTACATGCTTTGTGAGGGAGGGATCCATGGCTCTTAGTCTGTTGTTTTTATTCTTCTCTTCTATGCAGTTTTTTTCTGAATTCTTAATCCAGTGTATGCTTTTTATTTTATTTTGCTAATTATATAAACAGATTTATAATTATACAAATTTGTATAAACTATGTACACATGAAAAGGCTCTTTTTAATGTATAATACTGATTTTTTTAGATCTTAACATTTGCCTGTGATGCCTGCAAAACAGTGACACTACATGTTCCCTCCAAACTAGATGCTGTAAAATATATTGGTAGAGGTAAGAAACTGCCAGAATATGTAATAAATCCTAATTTGGTTGATCTTGTAAAATTCGTGTAATCTTTAGGAGGATAACTCTATTGGAACTAATAGTTAAAACTAATATAGTACATTCCAATACTTTTTTAAAAATATATATGGTGTCAATCCAATGAACGGAATATTGTACTTTATTGAAAAACATGATTATATAAAGTAGTTAAAATTGTTTAGTTTGAGTAATTACTAATATTTACGTTAGACGAAGGATATGGTATATGTTATAATACGTCTATGAAATTGAGAAATAGTATTGAAACTATTTCTTGAGTTTAAAGGTGTTGTTTTTGGATTTTTATCCTAAAATATTTTGGCATCTTACAACATTTACTTCCACATATTTTTTTTCAATTATTGTTTTTCATATAACTCAAATGTATACAAAAAGATCAGACCAATGAAGACACAGAATATGATGACTATTTAACAACAGATGCAAAGAGTTCAGTAATAATTTAATGTAATAACTACCAGTTTTAATCTCTAGATTCTGTTTAACTTGTTTTAAGTGTTCTCATGTATTGCTCTGTGGCTAGTTTCAGTTAATAAAGAAAAACTTTTTTGGTGTGAGTTTAATATTCAGACTGTAGAGTTCACATGCTTTGATTTCAGAACAAATGTCTCTTCTTTAAAAGGCTGTGAAGTAGGTATCAGAAGTGATGGATACGTTTAGTTAAGCACAACTGAATTAACCGTATAGTTTCATATATCCTTTTAAAAATGCAAAACTTACAAGTGTCAGTGTAATTAAAGTTTTTGACTGCCCCACCTCAAATGCATAGCTTACTGTTAAAGCTGTATATTGCTTTGTTTTACCTTACAAATGATTGCTCTGTACATTTTCTACAGTTAACCTGAAGGAGTGCTTTAAATCTGCAAATCTAATTCATTCAAGTGATCCTGATTTCCAAATTTTAGAAGATGGTTCAGTCTATACAACAAATGCCATTCTTTTTTCCTCAGTGAAGAGATCTTTTACCGTATTACTTTCCAACACAGAGACCCAAGAAGAGAAGAAAATACTTGTCCTTTTAGAGCAACAAACAAAGGTATACCAAAGTATAAAAATGAAGTATGACGAACTGTTTTCTTCAGGTGGAACTAACATGACCAGGGAAGATGTGAATCAAAAAAGATATGGGATAATTTAGCTTGAAGAAGAATAAAAGCCATGACTCAAGTTAACATTTTTGAAATGGAAAAGGGTTGTTCAACATATGTTATCACAGATTATAATTTCTTTTTATTTGGGACATAAAAGGAGAAATTGGGATATGGGACAGCATGAGAACTTGAGATTAGACACAGAGAAGCATTTCTTGATCTTCACTGTGGAATAGGTTTCCAAAACAAGAAACATTATTGTTTAAGATATTTGTATATAACTTGAACTTTGTAGCTTTTAATTATTCAAGAACTCATATGGCATGTTAATGACTTAGGATGGTGTCCTACTCTGGGCAGCAGTATAGCGTCATGACATGGTTAATTACTCTGAGATACATGAGGCATCCAGAGATAGGTCTCATGTATCTTAGCATAATTTTTAGTCTTAGAAAATGGAGGACTATTTTAGGTTAAGGTTTGGACTTCACACATACTTATGACTTTTTGACATCCAAGATCAAAATGACTTCATTCAACCACTGGCCATTACTCATGACAGCTGTTTGAGAGTTGTCACCATGTTTCTCTCCTCGTTCTGACACAGATCTCTCTGTTGGTCCCCTGGCTCTTCCTAGTTGCCGGTGAGTGGAAGATGCTTATGCTAAATTTAGAAGGGCACCTGTCTGCTTACATTCTTTGCATATTTCTCCTCCCATGTTTTTGCATGGCAGTGTGGCAACAGTACAGTGTTTTTTTTTTTTCAGTTTTGCTTCTAGGCTTCCAATTTCATCTCTCTCTCTTCCATGTTCCCACCAAGTTATTTTCTCAATAGGATTGCTGTGATAACAGTTAGGGCAGGGATTTCTTGGTTATTTTTTTTCTAGTATTGGCATTTCGTTTGGTTTTCAAGCACTACCATGGTCTTAAGCCTCCCCAGCTAATCCTCATGAGAGGAGAAAGATGTATCAGAGTTTTAAAGTTTGAAAATAAAGTAGTCGTTGGCTTTTAAATAAATAATATTTATTATTAATATTTTTTTGTCTTCTAAATTGAGGTACTGAGGAAAAGGCGTTCTCAAGAAAAAGTTCTAATACGTGCCAAGAGAAGATGGGCTCCTATTCCTTGTTCAGTGTCTGAGAATTCCTTGGGTCCTTTCCCACTCTTTCTTCAACAGGTATAATTTACTTTCCTTCCACTGTGAGAGTCTATGGTTTCCATCTTTGTAAAAAATTTAGACAATGAGTATGCAGTTATTTAAAAAGTATGTGTGTATGAATGTATGGGTGAGTATGTCTATCATATGTTTCAATATATGGTATAAATGCATCTCTCTATACCTATGTATACTTTTTTTTTGCAGTTTTAGTCATGCAAAAGCCATTTATAAAACTGTAAAACCCATATAGCACTGTCAAACGCATGCTTCCTTAATGAATTTTCATATCATCAAGGGTATCTCAGAGCCTGGGCATAGTCTAGAAAATCCCAAAACATCTTCCATAACAAAGGATGAAATTGTTGATAACAGGTCAAATGCCATGAAGGGGAAAGACACATACACCTTTCCATGGTTTCTTCCCAGGTCCACTGCTTAAATCATACTGGATCCACATTTTCTCTCCCCTGTTTCATTTTTAGTGGAAACCCCAGCAAATCTTCTTTCCTTCCTCCCTTATCAGTGGTCCCTACCATTCAGTCTAGCTCTTAGGTTTCTTTTCCCCCAGTTCTTGAAATGGTGAGAGAGAATCCTTGTTTATATCCCATCAACAAATTCAATGCAGCTGAGAAAAGAGCATTTTAAAGTTGAGAAAGAAATTGTTAGAAAATAATTGTTAGTCATCCTAATAGATAAGGATCCTACTAAGAGGATGAAAACAATTTGGAAAAAAATTTTCTTTTTGAATCAAATACCAAAGTAGCACACTTGCCAGGATATTACGTCATTTCCATTCTCACTCATTTTCATCCTCCCATTTAGCCCCTATAATAGAGAAGATGCTGAGAAATAACAAAAACTAATTAAGGAAACCACTTTCCAGATGTTTGCCTGCCGACAGTGTACTTTAAACCCAGTGTCTCAAATATTATGTTATATATAATAAAACTTGAGGTGTAAAACTTTGACAGAAGGATAACTTTTCATGCTCAGAATACTTTGTTATCTAAGACAGGGAAAGTCCAAAATGCTTGATCCATGTAGTTACACGTAGCCTTTAAAGTACTTCTTAGTTATTCTGGAAAGCTAAGATGCTATTACATTATTTTCCTCATGCCTTGCTCTTGAATTTCACAATTATTAGTCTTCCTTATTCTATTGCTGCTTTTTATTCAGACATAATAATAAATTAAAGAGGGCAATTACTTATTGTAAAATGTCAGTATGATTGCATAAGTATATAAATGAAAGTTTTGCTGAAATACAAATTTGTCTTTTATGTATATGATGTCTACTTTCTAGATTCAATCTGATACAGCACAAAACTACACTATTTACTATTCCATAAGTGGGCCTGGAGTTGACAAAGAACCTCTAAATTTATTTTATGTAGAGAGAGATACTGGAAACCTGTTTTGTACTCGTCCTGTAGATCGTGAAATGTATCCATCTTTTGAGGTAAAGTCTAAAGTTTACATATTGTATTAGTAAAATTAAACGTGGCTATTTCGTCTCCCTTCCTCAATTCATTTACTCTTGACTGTTTTCTGACTTTTGGCATCCGTGCTCTGGGTACAGCTGATAGTACAGACCTGACTGGCAGCAAAAAGAATTTTATAGAATAAATAGCCTTCGATTCTATTAGATTGTTCTGGGAATTACAGTTTACTATTTTTCTTTTCAAAAGAAAAAAAGAGTACCACTTTGAACAGTAGTTATTTATTTGGCAGAAAAGATCTGTGAACCTCTTTATGGTACTGAGAGTGATACCATAGGAGGTAAGTCAAGTTCAGAAGTTAAGCCTTGGTACCTTTGCAATGAGAGAAAGTTAACTTGTGGTGAGCAAGTAAGGAGTGTGGACAGTGCTTAACTAGGATAACTAGGTCTTTTCATCATCTAGGCAACCTCCTGTGGTGGGATGAGCGTTAATATATAAGAATTTAACCTAATGTTGTGTTGATTTTCCAACAGGAGCTGGTCATTTTGCTTAACTTAGTTTTAATTATTTTATATCTATTTTGGATGATGTAATTACTTAGCTTTAGAATTACTACAACATGACCTTCTAAGTACCTGTGATGGTCTGTTCTTTCTATGATAGCTGTTATGAGAAAAATTGGAATTGAAATTCATATTATAAAATCAAAAGAATAAATCGCATTCTAGACCCAATTTATAACCACTCATTTGGTCCATTTCTGACTCCCCCCTTTTTAAATTAAAAAATTCTTATGAAGAAAGTTATCTAAATACAATCATCAATATGCCTAAAATTCTAATTAGAAAATAAAATAATATCTCAGTTAACTGCACCTGGGGAATTTGGAATCCTAAGAATTCAAAGTTATAAAAGATCCAGAAAATTGTATTTAAAATTCATGCACCTGAAACTTTCAAACAAAGCAAAATAGTTCTCAAGACACTTTCGGGAAAATAATAATAAAAACCCTTACACTCATGAACAACAATACAGCAATGGTGAGGTAACCAAATTTAGCTATGTTATTATATTAGATAAATTTAAACATAAAATGCTATAGTGCACCATGACATTAACCATCTCTTCTGGCATTAAGGTTATGTTCACATCCCAAAACAGTAACAAATGGTGAAATCCACACTGTGATGCTGAACAGTCTCCAAATGAAAGCCAAAGCGAAAGCAAGTTTGAACCGTAGCTTTTTTTTTTTCCATTTTACTCTCTTCACAGCTAGTTGCCTTTGCAACAACTAAGGATGGATATACTCCAGAATATCCACTGACCCTACTAATCAGAATCGAGGATGAGAATGATAACTTCCCAATTTTTACAGAAACAACTTACATTTTTAATGTTACTGAAAACTGCAGAGTTGGTGAGTACCCACCGTGGCAATACACGGCAACTTAATGTTTAAATTCATTAGCTGAGTTTCACTCTGGCCACTGGGAGGTGGCACATCCTGCTGCCAAGAACAAGGGACTTGCCAGACGGGCGGCTGTAGGTGGCATTTTACTCTGCCTTTTGCTAGCTGTCTGACATGACCCTGGGCAAGTTTCCTAATCTTGACAAGCCTTGGTTTCCTCATCTGTAAAATGGGATATTAATATACAAGGTTGTTTTGAAGGTTAAATGAAGCACAATATACCTTGAAGGCCAAGCACAGTGCCTGAAAAATAGGAGTGACTCAATGTTACTTTGCCTTCCTGTGTGAGGTAAAATAAATACTTTTAAGAGACCATATTTTCTAAATATTCTAAGAATATTTTTAGAATATTCTTTTCTAAAAAAGAGTAAGTCTTTGAGCAACGGATGTCTTGGCCTTGAAGAGAGCTGGCTGATGTTCTATAGTGATTAAATGATAGTATTCTGAGCATTATCATAAAGGTCATGGAGAATAATATATTTTCTCAATCTTTTGAAAATTGACCATTTCAACTAGGAGTCGGAATGCAGATTTTGAGTCTTCCCTTAGAAAAATCTAACTAAACCAAGAATTTTCAGAGCAAACTGACCCATATGATCAATTTAAGTGTAGGCTTACAAATAGAAAAATGTTAAAGAATAATTGGAATTCTTTAGTCCAGGAATACAAAGGCCATGGAGGGATATTATCAACATTTATAAATTTATACAATAAATACAGTAAATACAAATATGGTTACCAAATTCCAAAATGTTGGAACGCTGGGATATTTAAAAGTAAGTGCTATTTTATATAGAAGTCTGAAAATGTATAAAACCTATTACTATTATCAATTATGTGGTCCAAAACTTTTTTGTGGTAGATGGAGAGGAGTCAAATAAAGGGAAAGTTGAAACTGTAAAAGTTTTTGAAATTAAAGAGGATTTTTCTATATGTAGGTACTACCGTGGGACAGGTTTGTGCAACTGACAAAGATGAGCCTGACACACTGCACACGCGTCTAATGTTCTCCATCATCGAGCAGTTACCAGCATCACCCACCCTCTTTTTTATGCAGCCAGCTACAGGTGTGATCACCACAACATCATCTCGGCTAGACAGAGAGGTAACATAAATATTAACAAATAAAGCCTGATTATCACATGGCTACTTAGCAGTACCTGCATATCTCTGTATACCACCTGCAGATGTGCTTTTGAAAAGCATGTTGTGAATCTAATTTAACAAAAATTATTTTAGGTAGGTTGATGGAGGTCATTGACCTTGCAGTACTCTGAATTTGAACCGCTAATTCATTCTCTCCTGAATTGTATGTTTTATAAAATCAAATTTTATAAATTGATATAATTTACAAACTATACAAACTATAATTATTTATAGTTGTAAAATAATTATACAAACTATAATTATTTATAGTTGTAAAAAACAAGAAATGTCATATATGAAAAGTAAAACTTTCAGAATTTTCTTATCTACAGATAACAATGCTTCTTTTTCTATCTGTGTCATTTCTTCATCAACAATCTCATCTACACTCTTTCCCCTTACATAGATTAAATGAAAGTTTATCTGTCTCTGATCTCTGGTTTAACATTTTCAGTTGACTGCTAGAAATCCTTATTTGAACATTTCACAAGTACCTAAGATTCAGTACATCTAGAAATGGATTCTTCTTTCCTTCTAAACATGCTCTCCTTCCCATGTTCTCTAGTTAAAATGCCATTAGTACCTTCTTTTCCTTCACACATTTTTTCTAATGTCACCTTGGATTCATGTTCTCAAAATTGTATTTGATGTCTCCTCTTGCAGATCAAATTACTTTCCAAAGCATTTGATATTGACTCCAGAGTGATCGTAACATTCACATTCTGTCCATTTCTACTGCAACTACCCCAGTTTAGTAATTGTTCATTTTGTTATTAAACTATTACCTCCACCAAACCTTTATTCTGGCCTACTTCCTACGTTTATAATCCTTAATATTAAAATATAGTAATATGTGTTTGTCACGTTTTTCTTTGATTCCTAAATCTCATATCGATTCATTTCCTCTCCCTCTCGCATGGATTAGAGAAGTGGTCTGCAACTTTTCTGGTCTCAGACCCCTTTACAGTCTTAAATATTATTGGAAATTCCAAAGGTCTTTTGTTTATGTGGGTTATATTTATCACTATTTAATCTGTAAGTGTTTAAAACTATAAAAGTTTAAACTATGTATTTATTTACCCAATTAAAATAATATATTACATGTTAATGTAAATAATATTTTTATAAGAAATGATTACATTTCTAAAACAATAAGTAATTTAGTGAGAAGAGTGGCATTATTATGCATTTTCTAAATCTCTTCAATACCTGACTTAGTATAAGACCAATAGATTCTCACATCTCCTGCATTCAGTCTGTTATATAGTTTTAGTCGAAGTATGTAAAGAAAATCCAACATGATATGAAGTTAGAAAAGAGTATGTTAACAGTAATTTCAGATCATTGTGGATAGTCTTCTTTGATACACCAAATCTTGACAGGTGGTAGTGTCATAAATGGGTTTTGCAATGTGCACTCTGAAGAAGCCTTGTCCATGAACTTTCCTACTTTGTTACATCAAAATACATTGGTCTTTCTTCTGCTATGAGTGGATAGTTTACCATGTGTGATTTTGTAACATCGTGCATTAGTCATATGGGAAATATTGACTCACTGAGTTATGTAGATCCTCCAAATATTGACACATCTAATTAAACAATATTGGAAAAAATCACCTCCTCATCTCCATTAATATCACTATGGTTCATAAAAGTTTTCCGGAATCCTCATTTTGGCTTGAAAACTCCAATTGACCATTGGCAACAAATAGCTGTTTTCCTTGAAATGACATATTCACCTTACCTGTGACAAAATGTCTTCCAAATATACCAGTCTGAATAACCATAGGTGTCTTTCATGTAAAAATGGTATTCTATGAAAAAAAACCCGATAGCTAGTTCAGCTTATAAATCAATCACACAAGTACTTTTCCATGAAAAGAACATCATACTATGTTATGCAGAAGTGCTTTATATATACCTCCCATTTCTTTAGATAGACTATGGGTTGAAATCTAATAAAATTTATTAAAATTAATCATTTTTACTGCATTTACAAGGACATTCCTAGGTAAATTTTTAATTTTAATTCAATTTTATAATTTATAATTTATTTATTTTTACCATGAGTATGTGCCAGTGAAGAATGCAATTTCGTTTGTTGAATGAATGAATTGCTGTCACAGCTCTACAAATTATACAGATTCTTCATGGAATTTATGTGCTCAGAAAGAGCAGATTATAGACCAAATTCTCTTTTATCATCAAGCCTTGAATAGATCCTTCTGATAAATCAGTTGAAAACATTTGACTAATGAAGGAGTCTTGGAGTGCTTTTACCCAGGAGAGCTCTGGACTCACTTTCTGATCCCAGGTTTCCAATTTTTTTTATTGTTGGCCTTCAGCCCTTTAAGCTCTTTAAACATCAGAATTTTTCTTCCATCTGAAGATATCACAAGTTAATATTTAGGTCCCAAACTCGATTTCTTTCTTTGTTTTATCAGCCAGTTGATCATTCCCAATAAATCATAGTTTATTACAAACAGAATACATATTCCCTCCCATAAGTAATACTAGTATGAGCTTTAAAAATTTTTTTAATGAAATAAGGCCATGAATTTTTAACTCTCATGTGACTGATTATGAGAGAAGAATAAATTGGGAAAAATTGGGTTTGTAAAAAGCATAGTGATCGAGAGAAATATTAGTTTTATTTTAGGTAATACATGAGGGCTAGAAAGTTTAAGAGATCTAAAGGGAAGAAGGTGGCTTTTTTTAAAAATTAATTAATTAATTTTATTTTTGGCTGCTTTGGGTCTTCATAGCTGCACGAGGGCTTTCTCTAGTTGCGGTAAGTGGGAGCTATTCCGTTGCGGTGCGCGGGCTTCTCATTGCAGTGGTTTCTTTTGTTGCGGAGCACGGGCTCTAGGCACACGAGCTTCAGTAGTTGCGGCACGCAGGCTCAGTAGTTGTGGCTCGCGGGCTCTAGAGCGCAGGCTCAGTAGCTGTGGCACACGGGCTTAGTTGCTCCGCGGCATGTGGGATCTTCCCGGACAAGGGCTCGAACCCGTGTCCCCTGCATTGGCAGGTGGATTCTTAACCACTGTGCCATCAGGGAAGCCCAAAGAAGGTGGCTTTTTAAGAGAAGGGTGAATATTCTAGGTGGACAGTTAGGATAGTTTTTTACATATAATTTAGTCTTATGAAAAGAGGTGAATTATAAAGGAAGGTGTTGTTATAATTTTATAGAAGAGGAAAGCTAGGGAAAAATACGTTTCCAACTGCCCAAGAGTACATTTGTTATTTTTGAACTTGGAAGTAGAACCCAAGCCTCCTAATGTTCAGTCCAGAGACATTATTATTAGTGTTGTTGTTAATCCTTCCATATCTCAACACTTGTGACAAATGAAACCATTATGAGGAGATACACTTTTTTTTTTTTTTTTTTGCGGTACGCAGGGCTCTCACTGTTGGGGCCTCTCCCGCCGCGGAGCACCGGCTCTGGACGCGCAGGCTTAGCGGCCATGGCTCACGGGCCCAGCCGCTCCGCGCGGCATGTGAGATCTTCCCAGACTGGGGCAGGAACCCGTGTCCCCTGCATCGGCAGGCGGACTCTCAACCACTGCGCCACCAGGGAAGCCCGGAGATACACATTTTTTAAAACCAGTGATGAGCCTTCTGCAATCTCTGAAGAACGGAAAACGCTTAAGAACCAGAATCTATTTTCCATGAAGAAGAAAAAATTACATAGTTCCAGAACTTTGTTTTCATGCTAATTTAATGATCTTTTAGTAAATGTAAAGTAAATATTTAAAATCCACCTTTTTTTACAGGAGGATACCTTTATTGCTTCATTACGAGACTGGTATAGAGTCACTGTTGTGTATTTTTGAATATAAGAATGTACTTTGCATAGGAGATAACGATTTTGATTAATTACTAGGCAATTTAAAATGTACTATGACTATATCTTCTCTTTCTGTTAAGTAATGCTAAAACCAGTTACTTCCATGAGTAGCACTTTCAATTTGAGAAACTACTCTATTTTTGTAAATTAATTGAAAATTACTAGTGTGAGGAAATTGTTCTTCTGCCAGTACATGAAAACTATGAAATCTAATAGTGTACCTCTTAAATTTTGAATGCAAGGGAAATTATAGAGTGTAAATTAAGATTTCATTTACAATGTTGCTTTCACTCAGTAATTAATACTTACTTTTCAGGTAACTGATAAATACCAATTGAAAATAAAAGTACAAGACATGGATGGTCAATATTTTGGTTTGCAGACAACTGCAACTTGCATCATTAATATTGGAGACGTGAATGACAACTTGCCAACATTCAACCGTTTATCTGTAAGTGTGTGATATTAATAAAAGAAAAATGTACAATGTAGTGTTAGTTGCTACATATGTGCACCTCCACCCATGCCCCATGATTTCAAAGGAAGTATTCCCAGCCACGTGTCAGTAGTTTGGACTTGGGGTTTAAAGTCATGTTAACATAGTACTTTAGAAATTAGAAGAACTGGGCTGGCTTTACCTGGTGTTTTGTTTTTGTGAGAGTTACTAATTAAACTTTTTTTTGTTGTTTTTTATTATTTTAGTATGAGGTATCAGTGGAGGAAAATAGAGTTGATGTGGAAATCTTACGTGTTGCCGTTACAGATAAGGATTTAATTAATACTGCTAATTGGAGAGCTAATTATACCATTTTAAAGGGCAATGAAAATGGAAATTTTAAAATTGTAACAGATCCCAAAACCAATGAAGGAGTTCTGTGTGTGGTTAAGGTAAGAATAACTTAGGAAATTAGTTATTTGTAGCTTATAATGTCACAGATTAGCATACTAGAGCTTAATGAAAAGAAAGGAATTATGGTAAATGTAGGAATAAAATAGATATTTAGGTAAATGTAAACACTGTTTTTCATATATATAGTGGGATGAATATACAAATTTTCGAGAACATTTTTTTTATAAAGGCATGATAGTTTAAAATGATTATATATGCATGTTCAATGAATACGATATAGTACCCACTTTGTAACCAGTATCTCTTAACAATTAAAAAACTAGCACAGCTTTGACACCAGTGGGACACTGCCAAACTTTCCTAGTCTATTCTATCTATAGCTGTGTCCAGGAGCCTCTACTTAATTACTGAATTTCCCAGATGATGAGTTATTCCTGGTCAGACCCATAGGGAAGCTGTTTATAGATCTGTTCATCTGTATCCAGTGTACATTACATTCTTAGCTTCCTGGTTCAAAATGGGAATCCTCACCCATTTGAAGATGTAAATACTTCTAAAACCTCTTTCTAATAATATTCTACAATTATCTCAGAAGACATCACTGCGAATTCAGGAGGCAGAGTTAGCCCATAAAGTGATCTGAGCTCTGGCTTTGGACAAAACCATGGGCTTATTTCTGCTGCCTCTAACTAAAACATGATTCTATCCTGGGTCTCTGTAGCTTCCCTGCTGTACATATTCACAAGGAGAATGGATCAAACATGACGAATTCTTTTTTTCTTACAATGATGAAAATTAGCTGCAGTTTGTGGGTTAATTTCTGTTTCAAAACAGCAAAGGGATTGTCCCTTAAATCTTATCTCTTTCTTTAGATATCAGGCAAAATAAAATGAAAACCTTCCATTAAACTTGGTACTACCCATGTTTTAGAGAGTAACTGGGATAAAAGAGATTAAAAAGGAAAGTGTAAAGCCCATAAGCTTTCTATTTTCTTGTCTCTCTTATCTTGAATACATTTCATAAAATTTGACCCACGTTTTCTACCCCAAACCAGGTACGAATAATTGTACTCATCTCAGAAGGGTAGGAAAAGTGGTTCCAAAATTAATGGACTAGTAAATTACTGTTGATTAGGGTACGGAGTCCCTAAAGTAATATTTCAAATAGTATTTTATTAAATACTATCTGAAATCGCCATCGGGACCTATAATATTACTTTTGTTAAATTTGCAGTTGAGGAATTTTTTTTTTTTTTTTTTTTTTTTTTTGCTGGCTCCACCCAAATGCTCAATCAGTTGAAGGATTTCCCTCCTTCCACCACCATCATATTTGTGGGTATATGTTTAATATTTTCATGACTGTTCCCGACACAGCACTTACATATTTCCACAGCTAACTAGTTACACACTAGTTCACATTGCCAAGTACTATTTCTCGATCTGATTTCCAACACGCTTGCTTTTGTAGCCACTGAATTACGAAGAAAAACAAGAGATGACCCTACAAATCAGTGTAGTTAATGAAGCTCCAATTTTTGCTAGTTCGAGATCAACCGGGAGCATGGCGACAGTCACTGTTCGTGTAAAAAATCAGGATGAAGGCCCTGAGTGTCGCCCTGCAGTGCAAATTGTTCGTATTAAAGAAAATGTACCAGTGAGCACAAAGGACATTGGATATAAAGCACATGACCCGGAAACAAATAGTAGCAGTGGCATAAGGTACTTGTAATTCTATTTTAGTTGATTTCAAATTTACCATGTTTTTAAAATGTATAACTTATTGTGATACCAGTATTGTAATTTGGCTTACGATCCATTTTGCTATTTTAATTCATCATTACTTACAGGTATGAGAAATTAAGTGATCCAGAAGGATGGGTCAGTGTTGATGAAAACTCAGGATCAATCACAATTTTAAGAAGCCTGGATAGAGAGGCAAAGACCATCAGAAATGGTATATATAATATCACAATCCTTGCCTCAGACGAAGGTAAGAACTTTGTGTTTAAGCCAGCTGTATACACCCCCAACTCCAGACATCCTCAGTTTTTAAACAACATACATTTTTAAGTCAGCTGCATACATTCTCAAAATTTATTTCACCCCAGATGACAAATAGAGTAATTGAGAGGTTTGCTATAATTTATTAACTCATGTCTGCTTTCTAATAGTACCCTCAGTTTTGTATGTAATTACGGTATAAAATAATTTAGTCATAGAAAATACTTGAGACTATAATTTATTAAAATTAAATAATCATTAAAAATTGAGAAAATTGCTTTAGAAAAATTAGCTTCAATTTACTTAGTCATATCTCTTAAAATAGTCACTTTGACAGGAAAATTTATTACAGAGAGAACATACTTACTGCCTCATAGGTCAGTACTCAAAAAGTTATATCTTTCTACAGGAAACTGACAATATACTTGGGGGTTAGTATTCTGATATTATAAAATTAGAAGAATTCTGTGAATCCACAAAATCACATAAAATGGAAAATCATTTTCTATGAGCCCTGTAAAATTGGAATGTGAGCACAATGATTAGGAATGAGATCCTTTTACTGCATAAAATATAATTTTACCGTAATATACATTTGAACTTTTTGCCTCTGTAAAGTAAAAATGTTAACTACAGTAAACATAAATTATTATACTATAGCTTGCAAAATTAGAATTTAGAAGTGATTTTGGAAGATGTTTTAGATATTTCAACTTTTTCTAAATTAAAGAGAAATGGCTCATATCCATTGATTGAATTGGTAAAGTTGTAATCATTGTTAATTTAACTTCAACCAATTAAAGACTGCCCTTTAAGGCCTCAACTTCCTTTGTCCCTTTGTCAAAACATGCTTTTTGGTCAAAGCAAGTGAAAAGAAGAGAAATAATATGAAAATCAAATCTATTATTTTTACATTTTTAATTGCACTTGGCAAATCGTTTTTATCAATGAGATAAAAATTACTGTCTGGAATGAGAGATTTTGGATGTAATTTTATTCTACATTTTCCTCTGTTGAACAAATGTTTTTATGGCATTTAGAAGAGAGGCACGGTTAATCATCATTGTGGTCGAGAATAAATGTGTAACAGGGCCTTTTCCATTAATTTCTTTTGAAGCTGGTGGGGGATAAATAACTCCACATCTTTTTATTTTCTGAACTGAGATCATACTAAAGTATGTTTTTTATTTGTTTTTGTCTTTTACCTTTTTTAAAATCTATCCTGGCTCATTCCCTTTGAGCCCTCCCAGCTGCTGCTTCCATACAAGAAATGTTCTCTCCTGTGAGCGCTGACCTCTGAGCCTGTGCTCACTCCCTCTCCTACTTTCCTACAGCGCTTGTTTCCTCTTTTTAAAACTCTCCCTCAAGGATTCTATGTCTCAACTTTTCCACACATTTCTCTCTTATCTACATGCATTCTAGTTTTACTTCCTTCTCCTCTTCTAAACAGAGCTCGCTCTTAAGCTTTAAGTTCAATTTCTCTTCTCTTCTCAATCTAACCTCAGTTGGCAGTTTCGCCCAGGTGTTTCCTCTGTATAGCTGAGTTTTAGGTTTCTACTTTTGTTGTAAGATTCTAACTTTGGGGAGGAGTAGTGTGCTTTCAAACTTTTAAAAAACATTTATCAGAAGAGTGCCATGCACATAAATCATGGACCCATAGGTAACTCACCTTCCAAGACTTCATTTTAGGAATTGATATTTACCCGTATAGAATTATATTAATATTAGAAGGTGAGCATTGCATGCATACGTTCCAGTGAATAAAAGAATATTATTTATTAACAGATGAAAAGCAGAGCTGTGAAACATTGAGTTAGATGTCTAAAATCTTTGGTTGAAATATTGTCCACTACTCATCACAATGTGCAAAAACAATGGAGTTTATTGAACAGCTCTAAATATTTCATGGAAGGGAAATTCAAGCATTTAGCACCGTGGTAGCACAGCAAACACTGTAGAGGTCAATTTTTTTTTTAATTAATTAATTTATTTTTGGCTGCATTGGGTCTCCGTTGCTGCGCGCGGGCTTTCTCTAGTTGTGGTGGGTGGGGGCTACACTTTGTTGTAGTGCGCGGGCTTCTCATTGCAGTGGCTTGTCTTTGTTGCAGAGAGCGGGCTCTAGGCGCCCGGGCTCTAGGGCACAGGCTCAGTAGTTGTGGTGCACAGGCTTAGTTGCTGCGCAGCATGTGGAATCTTCCCAGACCAGGGATCGAACCCGTGTTCCCTGCGTTGGCAGGTGGATTCTTAACCACTGTGCCACCAGGGAAGTCCCGAGGTCAGTTTTTAAAGACTTTATAATTAACCAGATTTAATCAGTAAGACATGTGTTTTCAACACCGTGTGTGGCCTCAAATGGAAAGAAATGGTCAAGACATCTTGCAATCCAATTGTCAGAGCAAGAAAATACCACATGGCATAAGAACGAGAGAATTTGAGAGACGAGATTATTCTGTCCTAATAGAAAAGTTTGTCAGATGGATAAAATACATGTATACATGTCTCCCTGCTTCCTTTGTGTCTCTGTCTTTTCTTTAAAAGTTGTCCAGGGCTTCCCTGGTGGTACAGTGGTTGAGAGTCCGCCTGCCGATGCAGGGGACACGGGTTCGTGCCCCGGTCTGGGAAGATCCCACATGCCGCGGAGCGGTTAGGCCCGTGAGCCATGGCCGCTGAGCCTGCGCGTCCGGAGCCTGTGCTCCGCAACGGGAGAGGCCACAACAGTGAGAGGCCCGCGTACCGCAAAAAATAAATAAATAAAAGTTATCCAAAGTGAGAGATAGTTGCATTGTTTCTTGTATCTCATTTCTTCTCTCCTAGTTCCCTTTTCTTCCTGCTCAACTATATCCTTTACTAGTTCCTTCAATGGTGCATTGTGGGTGATAAACCCTGTCAGTTTTATTGTTCTGAAAAATATTTTAATATTGTTCTCATGCTTGATTTGATCATTTGACTTGGTTTAGAATTTTGAGTTAACCCCTTCTTTCCCTCAGTACCCTGCAAGTGGTACTCCATCATCTTTTGGCATTACTTGTTGCTCATGCATATTCTACTGTCTGTTTAATTATTGTCTCTTTATAGGTGATGCATCCAGATAACTTTTATAGTTCCCTAGGTTGTGTTCTATATATAGTTTTAATTCAGTCTTATGCTGAGAATTTATTTTTGTTTACCCAGCACTACAGTCAGAATATATTTTAGAAGATCCATTTTTTTTAATTCTGGGATATTCTCAGCAAGTATTTCTTTGAGTATTACTTCCCTACCATTCTATTTATCCTTTTTTTCTAGAGTCCCTGTTAGATGAATGTTATTTCTACTGGAATTTCAGTGTCATTTTCATGCTTATTTAAACAGTTAACCTTCTTTATGCTTTTGAAGATAGTAAATATACGTGTTTCGAAGATATCTTGCATAGAGTGAATTAATCTTCTGATTGTTGATTTTGTTGGTTTTCCTTTAAGCATTAATCTTGCTCATTCAGGAATTTTAATTTGCAAGCTTACATTAAATGGGAGGTATTGGTTTGCCTCTGCTTTTGACTCTTTTCTTTCTTCCACTTTACCTCATAGTGGTCTTGTAGTTGCCTCCACCATGTTCTTTTCTGTGGCCCACATTTCAGAACCCCTTCTTAACTTGGTGGGCTATGGCTCCTGGCCCATGATGACCCTGGGAATATCACAGGTTCTTTTGCTGGGTCGAGGCTGTGACTGCACGCCAGTGCCTGGTCTTCCCGCTTTCCTACGTGGGCAGCTTCGTATAAGGCATAGCCCCAGATCGCGGGTGGCACAGGTTTTTTTCATCCTCTTCTCCACCCCTGATGTTCAAGGCCTTCTTATTAAACGGAAAGAATAAACGATTTAGAGACACAAGTCCTGGATTTATGTTCAACTCCAGACTTCACAACCGTGTTAACTAATTTGTGGCCGGGACCCATGACCACTTCATTTTTGAATCTCCAGATTTTCCACTGCAGTGCCCTGTACAAAGTAGCTATTCAGTAAGTTTTTATTGAATATGTAGATAGATGAATTCCTTAGGCTACACCTGAAAGTGATTATTCTGGTTTGAAAGTGTTTTTCCACTTCTGGAGTCTTTCATGCTTTGAACAATTCCGTGTACTAGTTTTGTTCTAATCTCCCAAATACATGCCTTCTGTCTTTCACTTTTCCTGCCCCCAAATCTTAAGTGTTTTCTAAATGCGTATTAAACTCCAAGCTCCCTACGTTGGCTTTCAAGGACCCTTGGTTCTTCTTTCCAGCGTTAGCTCCCACCAGTGTGCCTTCCCCTTCATTATGTCCAGAACATAGGTGTGAGTATGTGCTTTCCCACCTCCTTAAATCTCTCTGTGCTTTTAAATATACCAGAAATATCCTTGTTGGTCCCCTCTTCCTTCCTCTTTTTAAAAATCTGTCAAAGCTCACCTCCATAGAAGTTCCCATGTCTATTGCAGCTCTTTAGTGAATGAATGACAAATCTAAACAGCAGTTATTTTCTGTACAACCCATTTGAAATTGATAATGTCTTTCTCTTAACTTACCTTAAGGACATAGCCTGGGACTGTGCTTGTCACTCTCATTTATATGGTACAAGTGCCTAATAAGTAATAAATTTTTTGCAATGTGTAATGTCCCAGTGAAAGCTCAAAACATTAAAAAATTGTATTTTCATATCCAATTTTCTAGGTAAGAGAACATGTACTGGGACACTAGGGATTATACTTGAAGACGTGAATGATAACGGCCCATTCATACCTGAAAGGACAGTGATAATCTGTAAAACTGTCATGTCGTCGGCGGAGATTGTGGCCGTGGATCCCGATGAACCCACACACGGCCCACCCTTTGACTTCAGTTTGGAAGGTGTTTCTGATTCAGAAGTACTTAGAATGTGGAGACTGACAAAAATGAACGGTATGTGTTTTTAAACATTACTTTGTCCTTCTCAGCATCAGGATATCTAAAATATTTTTTTTCTTGTTGGAGTAGAAGAATAATTCACTGAATGGTAACCGCCAACAAAAGAACATGAGTTTCTCAGTGTTGATGTGGTGGGAAGTGCCGGTCTCTGATCAGTCCTGTGCCGGGATTCCCTTTGGTGTTGGGTGAATTCTCATTCGTACTCCACCCCCCCACCCCAGACTAGGTCTGACGTAACCACTTCCTGACTTGTGTACCTCCCACCTACACAGAGTCTTCCTATGACAGTGGTCTCCTAAGTCATAAGGGAATCCCCATCCCTTGCAGGTATGCTACCCAGGAAGCAGACTCTGAGACAGTCTTTCCAGGCTGAATGTTTATCAAGGAGTTTCCTTGGCATTAATATGTGTGAAAGGAAGGGAAGCAGGATTTAGCAAAAAGAGAAATCAAGCTGTAGCTCAGGCCAAAGGACAGCCTCGGCTGACTCACGGGGAGTCTGAACTAAATGGCCCTTCAGAGTGGCCCTTCATTCTGTTCTGTGCTTTACATTGCTTCATCAGTGGGTTGGGCTGCCCGCAGGGATGTGACCTTTGGCAGGAAGGCACAGTCACTCATGGTGCTGATAGCCTCCCAAGCAGCTGGGACAATACATCCCTGATTACAGGGGATCTGGGTATGCATCACAGTGTCCACCGTAGCATCCCTTCTTTCTGCACTGCATTGACTTCTGACCATTTCTTGTCTACTGTTTTCTATGTGGGATTCTTCCCCCACTTGGTACCAGTCTGTACTTCTGTACTTCTGACTGTACCCATGTTAGAATCTATGGTGACAAGAATGGCAAAGACAAAGGGAACCTCCCTTTGTCCCACCATGGCCTCATTCTCTACGTCAGCTTTTAACTTTCCAGCACATTCTGCGTCTCCTGACTGCACTACAGTACCTGTGCATCATGATGTCATGTCACTCCAACTTTCACGACTCAAGATCCACTGTAAGCTGAGTGGATGCCCTTGAAAGGTTTTCATTCCCATGCTTTCGATGAGTATTCCTTGACTTCCTATTATGACAAGTTGCTCTGTGAACTGACAACATTTTCAGTGTCTGTAACAGCATTCTAACGTGTGCGTGCTTGAGAGCTAACCTTATATTTAGATGTCCTTTCTACTTATTTGGTGTCATAGTATTTCTTTTTACATAATGTTAAAGGAGGTGGTAATTTTAAAAAATATTCCTACTTAGTACAATGAAACGTTGTCAGGATTATGTTGGTCAAAACTTTGTTAGTTTAAAGTTTTACTGGGCTGTGAAAGAGCCCAAAAGCCTGGGCAATGCCAAGTTAAGAAGAACGTATCCTAAAGAGGCTTTAGGTCTCGCCATGCTATTTATTCTTCTTGGGCATCAATTTACTCATGTGTAAAATGGGATTCTTGGGGGAAGTAAACAAGATAGTCAATGCAATAGACCATGGCATGTTTTGAATCATAAATTGTGGTTTTGTTAGTCTTATGATTTCTTACACATACATAGACTCACTGGGTTAACCATGCTTTCTCTTAAAATTGACTTGATTCAGTGACTTTTTTTTTTTTACCCAAATATCCAAGTTTATATTTAGAGCTTCAAATTATGAAATAATGAAAATGTCACACTGAGCCAGTTAAGTGGGGAGGATTATTCTTCGGCATGGGCATGTGTCATCTACATGTAGAGTAGTATATTTTTGGCGTTCCCAAGGCTAGGATTTTGACCTGGATATTTTCTACTATTGACCTAAGATAACATACATCGAAACCAAAAAAAATACAGTTGGTCCCAGTGTCTTGTAGGACCATGAGAAGATGTTCCAGCAGCATGACTCATGCCTTGAAAATATGTTCAAGGTGTGGCACAATGTATAGAAAACAAAGTAAGGGGAAACATCCAGAATTTTAGTCTATGAAATTCTCTGATGAATCATGCATAAAAGAAAATATACACTGACTGGTATTTTAAAAATTTTTAAATTTTAAAGATGTGATAAAAATCAGTCTCTAAACAAGTCTGTTATTTGTGATAGGAAGGATTTGTTTATCCACAGATAAAATATATTATTACAAAAGCCAAAAGAAAGACCTTTCTAAAAAGAGGCAGTGTAGACAAGCTTTTATATGATTAGAAAGACTTCGTCCATTCACGCTTACAATCGTGTAGCACTTGTGCCATTCCCATCAGGAATATCCAGTTGTAGGGAAATATGAATATTCTGTCACTAGTTACTTATTTATGCTCAGGAGAAATCAATGACATTCTATAATGCTTGGTTTTATTTCCTTTCAGATACAGCAGCACGTCTTTCCTATCTGAATGACCCCCAGTTTGGACGATATACAGTACCTGTCAGAGTTGCAGATAGGCTTGGCCAATCACTTGTCACTCAGTTAGACGTGATGTTATGTGACTGTGTTACCCGAAGTGACTGCAAGATTCGCTCACCTGTGACGACTGCCAAAGGACTGATGCTTGGAAAGTGGGCCATCCTTGCAATATTGTTGGGCATAGCATTGCTATTTTGTAAGTCCTTTCATGAATTCAAATGATAGCTTTTAAAATAACTTTCAGGACACATTCTTAGGATCAGCACTGTTATCTATGGCTGCTCATTTGTATATAGCTACATTTCTATTTAACACACACATATTTAATTTATTTATTGAAAGTGCATTTAGGTATCGTTTTAGTGCTATCCTAATTAGCATAGACATAAAATTCAACACAAATACAGCACTTAGCATTGTGTGTGGCATATCTGGTTAGGGCAGACTTTTCTACTGGATGCTACTTTGACACAAGCAATAATGTTTATGTTTTCTGGAAAGTTGTTTTCATATTTGTCATCATAAATTCATGACATTGTTTTACGATAAACTGAACATCTCTCTCATCCTCCAGGTGTCCTATTTACCTTAGTCTGTGGGGCTACTGGGGCAGCCAAAAAGCCAAAAGTATTTCCCGATGATTTAGCCCAGCAGAACCTCATTGTATCAAACACTGAAGCTCCCGGCGATGACAAAGTGGTAAATTGTTTGTCCTTTCAAAATACATACAGACGATAAATTGGCCTAACCAACAATAATGACCTTTTCTGGGCAAAGTTCTTTTCAAATCTGGTAACTTACAATATATAAAATGTCATCAGTCCCAGGAGACAGATAAAATGACATTGATCCTATGGTGATATATGGCATTTCAATTCGGCCATATAGTGTCACTTAATAGTAAAAATCCTTCGGCATGTCATTATTATTTTCTATTTCAAGGGTGTCATGGCTTCAACTTTAGACCCAGTCTTTTTTATATGTTGAAGCTGCTGGTTGTGTGTAAAAATGTTTCATTTAGTTATTCACAGATCATCAGCATATGGTTTTAATTTTTTTTCTGGCAATAGCGATAAAATGACTGCAGGCTTTGATCATCGTGGGAAGAACTTTAATGGAGGCTTTCAGGCTCTAATAGGTTAGAAAGGAGCCTGAAGTCAAATATATGAAGCAGTAATGCTAACAGGTGATTACACTGCTTCCGCTTTGTTTTCCAGCCTAATATGTGGTTGAGGAACAAGTAAATTCCCTACAAAAAGCATAATTGGTGATTAGAGCAGGAAGGATTTAGAAAACAAAAGGATGTTGACATCTAGGAAGGTATTTGAAAAAATAAAACTTAGAGTTTCCTACAGAAACGTAACATGGAAAATTAGTGGCCAGAGCTTTGGTGTTCTTATTTTCTCTGCTGATTTATTTGTATTTAATAAGATCACACGGATTTAGTATTGCTGCTAAGATTTTTACAGCAACTTTTATTTCTACTGATTTTGTTTCAGTTGAAGGGAACTCAGTTAGACACTAAATAAAAATACTGATTATTATTTCTGTTTCTGTTCTAGTCAGGTGAAGGGAATCAAGGGTCAATCCATGTGAGACAATAGTGTACAATCCTGATCTTGAGATGTGAGATGCTGGAAGGATTTCACAAATGAAGTTGTACAGTAGTCTAAGATGTTTTTGAAGGAGTATACATCAAGCTTTCTGACTTGTCTCAAGGCTCAGACCACTTGGCATCTATAGTTTGCTTCTTGTATTGGACGCTACGTGAAGTACTGGGGTTACGGTAGTTAGGTACTTGGGATTGCCAGGACAGATGGAGTTCCTGCCCTCAGAATGCTTACCTTATAGCATGAAAAGTCACAGCATTATCTGCATGATTTGCTCTTTTTCTCATTTTTTGTTCTCCTCCGTATTTCCCCAATGCCAACTGTTTTGTTTCAGTATTCCACCAACGGCTTCACAACCCATACTGCGGGAGGCTTCACTCAGGGAATTTGTAGCACCCCGGGATCCGGAGTGAAAAACGGAGGGCAGGAGACCATTGAAATGGTGAAAGGAGGGCAGACCATTGAGTCCTGCCAGGAGGCCGGGCATCATCACACCCTGGGATCGTGTAAGGGAGGTGGACAGCACACCCTGGATTCCTGCAGAGGAGGACAAGTAGAGGCAGACAACTGCAGATACGCGTACTCCGATTGGTACACCTACACTCAGCCCCGCCTTGGTGAAGTGGGTTTCCCTAAGTGACCTACAAATCTATTTTGCTTCCTTTGCAACTTTCTAAATGATTACAGTTTAGTGGCCTGATCTTTATTTTCAATTAGTGATTAACCTACCAATAAGAAATTTGATTTTCCTTAATTTTGATTTAGTTATGATCAGATGTTAAGTGGATATTGACTTTTCCTCATATTTTGTTTGCTTTTTAATTGCTTCTGAAATCATATGATATTCAAATTCTTTTTCTCATGACTTTGTGTTGCCATTTCTCTGATGCCATTGTCATCAGACAAGTCATGTCTTAAAGGCCAAAAGTGGGGTCCAAGGCAATTCCAGCCTGCACAGCCACTATGCCTATCTGGAAAGCTCTGAGCCCACATTCATTCAGGTTCAGTGTAAGGGATGCATTTCACATTAGCCATAATCTTGAAAGAGAAAGCAGTGATTACTTAAAACGAACACTTGTATACTTGCTGCCACATGTGTGACTTTTAGAAACATGCTATGTAGTGAATTGATGGTATGATTGATGATATAGACCAATCATGGGTGTTTTTTATATGTAGGAATCCATTAGAGGACACACTCTGATTAAAAATTAAACAATGAAAGGTAAATCAAAGCAATTATTTTTATGCTAGTAAGTTTCGGTGTTTAAAATAGTAATAAAATATGCTGTGTTTTTCCTCTTGGCAGAAGGTCCAGCAGTGTAATCAGGATAACAGTCATACGCATGCACAAGACTACGTCCGGACGTATAACTATGAAGGAAAAGGATCGGCGGCTGGTTCTGTGGGTTGTTGCAGTGAACGACAAGAAGAAGATGGGCTTGAATTTTTGGATCATTTGGAACCCAAATTTAGGACACTAGCAGAAGCGTGCATGAAGAGATGAGTGTGTTCTATTTAGTCTACAAAAGCCAGTGGCTTTAATTGTCTCTTTTAAATTATTATTACAAGCCAGGATTTTTTTAAAAATAGAAGATGCTGTTTTGGGGGGCTTTTCCCCTTTATTTTGTTGAGATCTCTTTAGCCAAATGTGCTTTTACAGAGGGATGCTGTGAACAACTACACAAATTTCCTGATTTCTCCGTAGTTTTTAAATACTTGTCTTCCACCTAAGGACACCTGCAGATAGACAAGTTGAGAAAGTCTGCGTTACTGTTTACATTTGGGTATAGTGACAGCAGCCAATTTATAGTGCAATAGTATGTAATTAACTCAAGTCTATGTCATAGACTACTTGGAGTATAACCGAATGGAAAGTTGAAGAGGTCTTGCTCTAACATTATCTTCAGTTACCTAAATTAATTGTTTGTGTGGTGCTTGAAGACTGTTGTTCTCCTAAACATTCTAAAGTGTATACACTGCATTCTTGCTATTGTTTTAGTCTTGTAACATGACCTTGCCTCATAAAGCAAAGGGAGATTCCCAACTAAGCGTTGACTGTTACTATAATTCCACTTTGGTGGACTTCAGTTTTTGTGTTGTATTCTCTGTGAAATCCGGCACTGAATCTACATTTCCTCTGTTACCCACCTTCTCCGCAAAATTTAAATTAAAAAAATGCTGAAGAATGTATTTTTTACTCCTGCAAGGTTTTGGTCTTTGGTCCCCGCCACTCCCCGCCACCCCTTCTGTCTGCCTCTCACCCTCTCTCTTCCCTCTTTCCCCCTCTCCCTCTCTTTTTCCCTCTATCTCTCTCTTTCTCTTCTTTTTTGTTCTTAAAATTCCGATTTGGGTTGGAGAAGCTAAATATGTTTAAAAGCCGCCTCTTTTTTCCTCGCTTATAAAGTGACTTATTCTGTGTTTCTGTTTTACGTAAGCACCTGTATTCTTGGCTTTTCTTAAAATCAATGTAATGTCGATTTTTTTGTTTCAACTATTTTGGTGATTGCTTCATTATCTCCTCAACAAAGACCCTTTACTTTTGCCATTCAACTGTAGAAGTATGTCATGCTTTTATTTGATGCAACATTCTATGTTAACAAAAGGAATAGTGTAATTAAAATTGGTTTAGTATAAGATAGTATATTTACAGTTCATTATTGCAAGGATACAGTTTATAAATGCAAAATAGTGATGTTTTTTGAAATAAGCTTTGCAATACAGGGATTGTGAAATCTCTAGGAATAACTTTTATAGCTTTTTAGATGAGGTGGCTAGTTATAGCTATGTGTTTGTAAAGTTTTTTTTTTTAAATATTTTGAGATTACAGTTTTTTAACAAATGTCGAACTGGTTCAAACTATTTAAATTTTGAAATAATAAGACAAAATTAAACTTAATAGCCAACCAAATTCCAGGCTACATTTCACAGCTGATTTCAGTCAATGAATTTTCTATCCGTGCTAACCATATGGACATTTTTAAAGTATTTCTGATATTTAGGATTGTTAATAATATGCCTATTTTGAATTCACAGGATTGGCTTATAACAATTATTTTTAAAAATTAACACTGGGTAATTTATTCAATAATCAGTTTATCTTTTCAATAGTTTCATCACTACTCAGTCAAAAATACTATTTCTCAAAGTTATTTTTAATACATTATGTATAAAATTCTTGTATATTACTAGTTATGATAAAGTAAATCAAGTAATTTTTAAAAATCAGTGTGTTTGTTAATCATGTGTCTGACATGAGCTTATGGGATTGTATTTTTCTTACTTAGAGAAGTGAGTCTCTTTTTTAGAATCCTGTTCTACATTTTTTAGAATTTTAGAGTTTGATTTGGAGAGGAAATTGGTCCATTGTTACATTTATCTAATTTTACTATTCTAAAGACTATGATGCTATGGGATGTTGGTTAAGTTGCACAATTTCGCTGTGTCTGGTTTTCTTCATCTAAAATGGGGAATAATAATAGAACTCCTTTCCTAGGGTTCTATTAGGGTGGCTGTAAGACATTTGAATAAAAAATGGTTTTTAAACATGAAAGTCAGAGTGGTCCACCTAAAAGGCACTCCTAATAAAACCAAATAATTTTAAATAAGTCACATATACAAACCATTTCATATTAACAAAAATCAATTAAGAAAACAGGATAATGAAAAGGTTGGGTTTGGGGGGGGATTATTTTTATTTTTGTTTTTCATTTTTGAATGTTTGTCAATTGAGCATATGTTTCTCCATAATGATCATCTGATGACTGGGTCTTATATTTCCAGTGGTTCAGAACATACATTGCAAAGATTGCTGAAGTATCTGCAAAGGATTGCTTTGTTTGAAATACTGTGAAACTACTCTATTCAAATTGGCTGGAAAGAGGAACATCCGCTTCTTAAAAAGGGCACTAATTCTAAAGCTCTTTGAAAATTACTCGTGCTTAAGATTCCTCCTGTCAAGCCCATCCTTAGCTGCTCTGCTAGCTTGTTCTGCTAAAGAATGGTTTGCCTCCGAGGCAAGCAGTTGCTTGCCTGGGAGTTTAAGACTCTTGGCAGTCACCATGGTAATCTAAATGCAAAAACTCAAAAACTCCAGAGAGACTACCTTGATGCAAACTCCCAGCTCCACCCTTATTAGCTGTGGGTTTTGAGAAGTCACTCAAGCTTTGAGTCTGGTATCCTCACTTGTATGACACCTATTGAGGGGGTTGGAGGAGTCTACTTCATAGTTTTGTTGTCAGTTAAAAGAGTTAATTCATGAAAAGACTTGGTACTGGGTTAGCCCTCAATATATGTGTCAGCTGCTGCTATTATCATAGGAGCAGAGGATGCCATAGCTGGGAAGAATCATAGCTCCTGTATCCACTTCTCTACAGCTGACAACTTGCCATCATGTTCCTGTTCATTTTCCCCAGAAGCTCGATCAGTGTTTTTACCTGTGATGGCCTTTAGGAACTTCATGGCTAATAATAGTTTCCAGGTCTCTGATTCTTGGTAGTCAGGAAGCTACATCATACCCATAGCCCACAGATCAGTGTGTGATCAGTCTTAAGACTTAAATGAAAAGCAGATAAAATTCCTAATAAGCCATAAATTGCCTCAGGAAGCAAAAAGGAGGCAAAACTCTTAGAGATTTCCCCTACAAAATGTTGCTTCAACAGAGGAAGCCAATGGGGATCTGCCGTTAGTTCAGTGCAATCTGCTTTTGCGATCTCTGTATAATCATTTTCTGCTTTATTGGATTCCCTGTTTTAAGACAGGGCTTTATCTTCGTTCCTTTTCTTTCTTTTTTTTTTTTAAGTGCAAAATCTGACTTTGACCACAAACTTTCCCTTTAGTCTCTACCTCCAGCCTTTTCCTGGGCTCAAGATTGAAATCTCGACCCCAGATTTTGCCCTGGTCGACCCCTTAGGCAGTAACGTCCTGAGGACAAAATGCTTTTCCTTCTATGTACCTAGAACCATCCTTTTTTTTACCTCCTTGAATAATGAAGCTGTAAGAGGTTACATGGTATCTGTGTAGAGCTACAGCTCTTATCCAGTTCTTCTTTAAGACCTCTTTTATCCTATTATTTACTTTTAGGTCAAGACCTCTGTTAGGCTAGTACTTTTAACTCATTATGCATAAAGACAAACAGCATGTTGCCCCATCCAATCAGGCCTTCCTGAGTTTCCTGTATAAATAGTGTCCTCCTTCTTATTACTTAGGCTTGAAGCTGAGAAGCCTTAGCTTCTCTTTCTTGTCTGCATAGCACATCCTATTCGTTGCCCCAAACTGCCAAATTTTCTGAGAATTTTAAACACAATTTCATTCATTCATTTTTTTGCATACAGTCATTTAATGCGCTCCCATTTACAGCCATGTAAGGCCTTCCTAATACAGACTGTTTGTGCTCATATGAGAAGGAACAAGCTGAATCAGCTCCTCTTGCACAGGACAAGGCATGGTGTAGTTGTCCCTTACATCCCTACAGGAAACCTGCGCAGAGCTAAGAGGTTAGAGCTGTGGAATTTCTGCTAGTTGCCTGTTTGCTTTTATTTATGTTAGGATACAGGAAGGAGGATGGAGCAAAATGCTGGTTCTTTCACAGTAGACAAATAGTAGGGTGACCTTGCTGAAATATTTGCTTGCACTATTTTTTAGAGTGTGGTTCACCGATCATCTACCTCAGAATCACCCATTGTGTTTGTTAAAATAAAGATCCCTTTGGGACTTCTCTGGTGGTCCAGAGGTTAAGACTCCGTGCTTCCACTGCAGGGGGTGCAGGTTTGATCCCTGGTCAGGGAAATAAGATCCCACAGGCAAAGTGGCCCCCCCCCAAAAAAAAATCCCTTGAATCAGAATCACAGGGATGACAGGTTATTGGGAAGAAGTATGGAAGGCCACACTTTTTAATAAGTTTGCTAGGTCACTTTTACACCCTTTAAATTTTGAGAACCATGAATAGGGATTAGTATCTGGATTTAGGTGATTATTTGGAAGTTTATGATACTGAAGTATTTAAAGTTTGCTTCTTCATATCAGATACATTACACAAAATGCTAGAAATGTACCAAAGAGTTGAAACACATTAGTTTGTAAAATTCCACAATTTCAGTTGATTAACCATTTCAGAATGAACTCTGCTCCGTGATTCCTGCCAACCACATGGAAGGGAAGTGGAGGCATGGTCTTAAGGTAGAATCATGGGATGAAGACAATCAGTAAACACTAAAAAAAATGAGCTAATTTTGCCACATAAATGCTGCTAACCAATAACATGCATGCAAATTATGTTGCATCTCTTCCCAAAACAAATCAGGTTGTCAAATCTCCAGAGACAAATGGGGCAAGGAGGGTCAGCACCAGGTGCAACAGGTGACTCTGTCCATGAAGTGGCAGATACTTGGCAGTGCTATGCTGTCATGTGGAAGCCGTGTCGGGCAGGGTGACAGGCAGTGCTCACTGGGTAACCATGATGGCTAGGACCTTCAGAGGGTTTTATGAAACAGGGAAGGGATGTGGTGGAAGAGTCAAGACTTGCAGCTTAAAGAGTGTTCCCATGGGAAGTGGGCCAATTGGAAATTTTCTAAGAACCAAGGACATGAGGTGAACCTACAGGGAATGAGATGTTCTGAAAGCCATCGTTGAAAGGAGAGGGGCGGGGTCAACCTACAGAATTCTGATGCAAAATTACCAGTAAATCAGGTAAAAGGAATTTATCCTGAAAAGGTAGGATAATGGTGCAAAGATTCCACACACATGCAAAGATGTTTATCTCAGTAGTATGAAATATGTGGATAATTGGAAATAAGCTAAACGTCCCATGATAGGAAAGTAAATGGTTTATAATACATTACTGTGATACAAGTTACCATAAATGAGGATAACGGATGTAGTGACCATGGGCACTGACTTTGTAGTCTGAAAGACATGAATCCAAATTGCAACTTTGTTATCACTAACTGAGGAACCTTGGTAAATCATGGGAGCATCAGATTTGTTACATATAAAATGGGGACAAAATAGGAATAAATGACGTAATACATGTAAAGATCCTATCTTTTTAAAAAATGTGTTTATTTGTTTTTGGTTGCCTCGGGTCTTAGTTGCAGCACGCGGGGTCTTCATTGAGGCATGCGGGATCTTTTCATTGCTGTGTGGACTCTTCGTTGTGGCACGTGGGCTTCTCTCTAGTTGTGGCATGCGGGCTTAGTTGCCCTGTGGCATGTGGGATCTTAGTTCCCGGACCAGGGCTCGAACCCGTGTCCCTTGCGTTGGAAGGCTGATTCTTTACCACTGGACCACGAGGGACGTCCCAAGGATCCTATCTTAGTGCTTGACTCATCAATGAATTAATAAAGATAGCTATTGCTACTATTGTTATGATGATAATGGAATATCATGCAATTATTTTATTTTGAAGGCTATTTAATTAAGAAAAGACAAAATACAGTATTAATGAAAAAGTAGGACAATTCTCTAGTATAATTCCAAATTCATATAAATGTAAGATTCTATGTAATATACTAAAATATTGAGTGGTAATCTGCAGATGAAATATTTCTTTATTGTGTTTTTGTGTTTCCATTTTACAATGAGCATTTATTATAAAATCGGGGGAAAATAATAAATGAAATAACAGGAAAAGTTCATAGGTTTTAGATTTTTGGAGATTTATAGACCTGTGAGAAAAAAACCTTTAAATCTTAGCCTTACAACATCAAGGCTACAAGGAACATGTTACATTCACAGTAAATGACTGAATTAAAGCAAAAACAATATTTTATCATCTCATAAGAATTGAGTGCACTCGTGTTTTTCGTCTAAAAATTTTGCATTAGCACACAAATTTTATGATCAGTAAATTTTCATGCGCTGGCTAGACTAAGAAAAAGTAACCAATTTACTAGACGTACCAAATGAAATATTTCAAACAGTATTTGCATGAGTGCAAGGGTGAACCAAATAAATTGTTCATTTTGTAGCAAGCCTAGCTTTCCCTCTTCCTCCTGCCATAGACACAAAGTTAATCTCTGCACAAAGAAGACCTATGGTGAGGACTTCCCTGCTGGCACAGTGGTTAAGAATCCGCCTGCCAATGTAGGAGACGCCGGTTCGAGCCCTGGTCCACGAAGATTCCACATGCTGTGGAGCATCTAAGCCAGTGTGCCACAACTACTGAGCCTGCGCTCTAGAGTCCACGAGCCACAGCTACTGAAGCCCGCGTGCCTAGAACCCAAGCTTCGCAACAAGAGAAGCCACCACAAGGAGAAGCCCGTGTTCCACAGCAAAGAGTAGACCCCGCTCGCCACAACTAGAGAAAATCCACGCGCAGCAGCGGAGACCCAATGCAGCCAAAAATAAATAAATAAAATAAAATTTAAAAAGATTGCTGAGTCTTCATTACATTTTAAACATTGTAACATTGTGGTCTGGTCTGGAGTCTGTACTTTTTATATATATATAAATTTATTTCTGGCTGCGTTGGGTCTTCGTTGCTGGGAGCGGGCTTTTCTCTGGTTGCAGCCAACGGGGGCTACTCTTTGTTGCAGTGTGTGGGCTTCTCATTGCGGTGGCTTCTCTCCTTGCGGAGCATGGGCTCTAAGCACACAGGTTTCAGTTGTTGTGGCGCGTGGGCTCAGTAGTTGTGTCTCGCGGGTTCCAGAGTGCAGGCTCAGTAGCTGTGGTGCACTGGCTTAGTTGCTCCAGGGCATGTGGGATCTTCCACGACCAGGGACTGAACCCATGTTCCCTGCGTTGGCAGGCAGATTCTTAACCACTAAGCCACCAGGGAAGTCCCTGGAATCTGTACTTTCTTTTTTTAATTGAAAAATAGGAGTCATTTTCTAATTATTTTAATGTCTCCTTTATGCAGAATTTTCATATAAACATCAGTAATTTAAATTCTTCCTTTTCGCATAATGCATATAGAAATCTTAGAGAATAAATATCATTTAAAAACTTCTAATTAATAAAATTATTTCTAAAACTCTTTATATGGTTCATTGATTGTTCACAGTAAAAGAATTTGGATAGTTTCCTAGAACAGGATTTAACTTGCAGACACAGTTTTGTTTCTTATGGTTATAATTGGGTGTTGTTTCTTCCAACAATAATAATAATTTAAAACCTGCCAATACATCTTAGGTTTAAGCAGGAAAGAAAAAAACAACATTATGGGTTTCAACCATTTTTGGTTTTAACAGATTAATTTATCTCCATAAAGATTTTTTAAGAGAGGGTATATGGGTCCAAAATTCTGAATTTTTATCTCAACATTCTAAAAACTCATCTGCATCTTTAGGAAAATCACATAACTCCTTCTTTGGGTGTATGTTTCTTCAATAAACTGAGGAGTTAAACCAGGTTAAATATCTAGTCACTTTGTTATAATTTTCTATGATTCCATGTTAATCAAATATAAGTGAAGTGGTAATTCAGTCTTAGTATATCATTGATTTCCAAACGTCCTCCAAGTCAAAGAGATTGTATTGCAATGGCTGTGGTGTGTGGGGATGTATGTCAAGGACAGGGCAAAGATAGTTGGATTAGTTTGATGTTAGCTCCATGCCAACATGAAGCTGGTAAGCAGCCCTGATAAAATGTCTTTAACAGATAAATGCACACGTCTATCCCAGAACTCTTCTGATGCTTTGATTTATATAGTTTGTCTGGATATGTGCCTGAAACTCAATTACGTAGGGAAGTTCCCTTTTTCTTTTTTTTTTGGCTGCGTTTCTTTAGGAAATCTTCCAATAACATCTTTGGCAATTTTCAGTCTCTTGCAAAACCCTACCACTTTTTCATTGTTTCATTGATCTCATCATTTCCTTCCTTTCTCAACTTCAATTTATTCATTGCTTTAATCTATTCCACTATAACTTTAACTTCTTTTCCTTTCTCTTCTTTTGCTGAGTAATTACTCAGCAAAACCCTATCACTGGATTTGCCAGCTCTTTCATGAATTTTACATGAACCCTGGAACATGGCTCAAGAAAAAACATTTAACCATGTTGTCAGTGCTGACCCACAATTCTGCCCTGTTACCTAAGTTCAGGGTTTTTCAAACAGTGAGATACAGCCAATTGGTTGAAACACAGCCAATTAACTCGAGGGATGGCCACCTGCATTATTAATAAATTAGAAGGCAATGAACAGAAATGGTCAGTGTGTGTTACACATGGGAACAGTAAGTGTTATTCATGAAATTTAAGTTCCAGATTACATGTATGAGCTATGTACCAGTTCACAACATAAAAAATATTTCTTACTATGAATTAGAGTCAACAATTCAAAAGACTGGTCTAGTCAATTTCCTGTTTTACACCTACTCTCTGCTTAAGTCTCTAGACTACCTTCCTTGCTTAACATAACTTTGCAACTGATTTTAATGACAAAATAGAAACAGAACTCTCTCATCTTTCCACCACCAACTCTACCAGACTACCAACAACTATACCATGTACTTTGACCTCCATCCTTTATAATGGATGACTTGCTCTGCTCCTATTTAAGGCAACCTCTCCATTAATACACTGGTTCCCATGACCTTTTCCTTCCTCAAGATCTTTGTTCATGAAATTAACCTCTCCTACATCGTCCATAATCTGCTCTTGCCTGGATCATCTCCAATAATAAACAGAAATGCTTAATAGAAATAATAGTTAACATGGATATAGTAGTTTTCTTGTGCCATATTGTAAAAACTTTGCATATGTTATTTCTTTTTATGCTCATTCAAGTTAAGAACTATTATTATTCCCACTTTATAGATGAGGAAACTGAGACACAGAAATGTTAAATGACTAGCTCAGGGTAGTGGTACTAGGATATGATAGAATCAGTATCTGACTAGGCAATCTGACCCCAGAATCTACACTCTTAGCCACCCTGCAATTTGCTTCTGTCATGTGCATAAAACTTGTTTACCTCAAGTTGTCCTTCAGCGTTTGCCTCATTTTCTCCGTCCCTTTTCATAGAAAAACCTACATAACAGAGACCCAAATGATGCTGTTGCAGAAGGCTTTGAGTCCCATAGGACAACCCTTCAACACCCAATTTTAACATAGCTGAGGCCGACAGCTCCACACACCTGCCAGTGTCCACCTGGAGCACCTGCTTCAGTATCTCTCAGTCTTGTGTGTAGATGGAGCGCAGAAAGTCAGAGGAGTGACTGCTCCTCAGGGCCCACCCTCACCGTAAAGGGAAGAGAAGTCAGTGGACATGTGCTCCAGATTCCTGTTTGTTAAGGTGACCCTCCAACGGTTCCTTGCCTTTTGGTGTCCATGATTTTGAGTAATCTCCTCCTCTGGAATGAGGGCCAGGTCTCATTGACTAGAAGGCAGGGCAGGGCTTCTATTGACTAGAAGCAAGTCTATTGACTAGACTTGCTTCTAGTCAATAGAACATGGCACAGGTAATGGGATGAGACTTCACCCACATAGCGTATGATTATGCTATATAACATCCCATTTTAGTGGACCGGGGAAAGAGCTTCTTCTTGCTGACTTGCAATAAGCAGCCGTATTAAGCAAGCCTATGTGACAAAGAACTGGCATGACCTCTAGAAACTGCTGGTGGCTTGTAGGACTTAATGCTGCCCACCATCCATCCAACAGCCACAAAAAGCAGGCCATTTGTTACACAGCCATAAGGAAATCTGCCGAGAATCAGCATGAGCTTGAAAGTGGATCCTTCCCCACCTGAGCCTCTGGATGAAAATGCACCCCAGCCGACGCCTCGGTTGCAGCCTGGTGAGAATAAAGCAGAGCACCCAGCTAAGCCATGTCCAAATATCTGACACACAAAACCTATGGATAATACATGTGTGTTGTTTTAAGCCTCTAAGTTTGTGGTAGCTTAGAATTGCCTGGTCATGTACTCTCTTTCCAGAATACAACTCTGAAGTGCAGTAGACCTCCTTTCTCAGAGTGCGACAGATGGGACTGAGCCCACAGCATTAATCAAGTCAATAACACAACTTTTAGTGACTTTTATATTTTCCCAATCTCTGATTCTGCCTCCAGGATTATCTCCCAGTAGACTGGCTTCTCTCACATCTGTGTTTCAGGCTTTGTTTTCAGGTGGACCAAAGTGTGACAGGTGCAAGGAAGCGAAGATCTGAGAGTCGCTTTTGTCTCTATTTCCTCATCACCTCACCTAGTCCATGTGCAGCTCTGCAATCGTACCTTCGTCACCACCACTCCAAGGAAACTCACTTTCCTGTCATCACCAATGGCTTAGTCATGTCCAATCCAATGACTTGTTTTTAGCCTTAATCTTACTTGACTTTTCAAAAGCTTATGTCACAGTTAATTACTTCCTTCTTGGTGACAAACTGTCTTCCCTTGGCTTATGGAACACCATGTTCACAGATCATTCCATTCCTCTTTAGTCTCTGGCCACTCCTCCTTAGTCTAGGAGAAGCTGTTTCCTTTTTCCTTCCTGACTCTTGGAGTAACTAAGGGATCTATCTTCACTCATGCCCTAGATTTTCTTTCACTCTCAAAGTTTTAAATAATACATCTTAGCTTGGGTATGTAATAGATATCTCAAACTTTACATGTCCAAATAAAACCCTTCATGTCTTAAGCCAAACCAGTTCCTCTCCCAATTTCCTTCCTTCATTCAGTCATTGTGTTCACACTGCTGCTTAGTACAAAGCCCTTGGTAGGCACCCTTGAATCTTCTCTTTCTCTCACATCCCATCTCCAATCTATCAACCAGTCCTATGAGGTTTAACTTCAAGTTATACCACAAATCCAAACTCCATCACTAGTTGCGTCACTGACTTTCATAGGTCAAACCATCATCACCTTCGGCCTGAACTGCTACATCTGCCAGTGTTGTCCTCTATAATCTCTTTTCTTGCATCAGCCATAAGTGATTAATAAAATATATACATCAGTTCACGCCTTCCTCCCCCACCACCACCCAAAAGCCTTTCTATGCCTTTTTATAAGCAGATGAAATTAAAATAAAACCTAAACTCATTAATGGGGCCCATGAGTTTTTTTAAATCTCTGTTGCTTCTTTTTATTGCTTTATATGCTAGTAGCCTTCACTCCACTCCAACACTTGTTGGCTTCTCTCTGTTCTCTGAACAGACAAGCTTGTTCTTGATTTCCAGGGCTTTTTTTTTTTTTTTTTTTTTTTTTTAATTTGAAGTGGGCCTCTCACTGTTGTGGCCTCTCCCATTGTGGAGCACAGGCTCCGGACGCGCAGGCTCAGCGGCCATGGCTCATGGGCCCAGCCGCTCCGCGGCATGTGGGATCTTCCCGGACCGGGGCACGAACCAGTGTCCGCTGCATCGGCAGGCAGACTCTCAACCACTGCGCCACCAGGGAAGCCCCCCAGGGCTTTTATACTTGGTATTCTCTCAGGCTGGGATGCTTTCCCTCCAGATCATTTGTCTCCTCTATCATTCAGATCTCCAAGTTCACACCTCAGTACATCTTTCCAGATGACCCCTATAAAATACCCATTTCTCAGGATATTTAAACTAGCTTGGGTGTCAGGACTGTTTGGTCTTCCTAAAAGAGGTGTGGCAGAAAACTTGTGGTTTCAGGAAGCGTGCCTTCACCACTGTCAATTATATGTGTCTTGAACCACTGGCATTTTTCACAGAACTAGAACAAAAAATTTCACAATTCGTATGGAAACACAAAAGACCCCGAATAGCCAAAGCAATCTTGAGAACGAAAAACGGAGCTGGAGGAATCAGGCTTCCTGACTTCAGACTATACTACAAAGCTACAGTAATCAAGACAGTATGGTACTGGCACAAAAATAGAAATATAGCTCAATGGAACAGGATAGAAAGCCCAGAGATAAACCCACGCACATATGGTCACCTTATCTTTGATAAAGGAGGCAGGAATGTACAGTGGAGAAAGGACAGCCTCTTCAATAAGTGGTGCTGGGAAAACTGGACAGCTACATGTAGAAGTATGAGATTAGATCACTCTCTAACACCATACACAAAAATAAGCTCAAAATGGATTAAAGACCTAAATGTAAGGCCAGAAACTATCAAACTCTTAGAGGGAAACATAGGCAGGACACTCTATGACATAAATCACAGCAAGGTCCTTTTTGACCCACCTCCTAGAGAAATGGAAATAAAAACAAAAGTAAACAAATGGGACCTAATGAAACTTAAAAGCTTTTGCGCAGCAAAGGAAACCATAAAGAAGACCAAAAGACAACCCTCAGAATGGGAGAAAATATTTGCAAATGAAGCAAGTGACAAAGGATTAATCTCCAAAGTTTATAAGCAGCTCATGCAGCTTAATAACAAAATAACAAACAACCCAATCCAAAAATGGGCAGAAGACCTAAATAGACATTTCTCCAAAGAAGATATACAGAGTGCCAACAAACACATGAAAGAATGCTCAACATCACTAATCATTAGAGAAATGCAAATCAAAACTATAATGAGATATCATCTCACACCAGTCAGAATGGCCATCATCAAAAAATCTAGAAACAATAAATGCTGGAGAGGGTGTGGAGAAAAGGGAACCCTCTTACACTGTTGGTGGGAATGTAAATTGACACAGTCACTGTGGAGAACAGTATGGAGGTTCCTTAAAAAACTACAAATAGAACTACCATATGACCCAGCAATCCCACTACTGGGCATATACCCTGAGAAAACCATAATTCAAAAAGAGTCATGTACCAAAATGTTCATTGCAGCTTTATTTACAATAGCCCAGAGATGGAAACAACCTACGTGTCCATCATCGGATGAATGGATAAAGAAGATGTGGCACATATATACAATGGAATATTACTCAGCCATAAAAAGAAACGAAATTGAGCTATTTGTAATGAGGTGGATAGACCTAGAGTCTGTCATACAGAGTGAAGTAAGTCAGAAAGAGAGAGACAAATACCGTATGCTAACACATATATATGGAATTTAAGAAAAAAAAAATGTCATGAAAAACCTAGGGGTGAAACAGGAATAAAGACACAGACTTACTAGAGAATGGACTTGAGGCTATGGGGAGGGGGAAGGGTAAACGGTGACAAAGCGAGAGAGAGGCATGGACATATATACACTACCAAACGTAAGGTAGATAGCTAGTGGGAAGCAGCCGCATAGCACAGGGAGATCAGCTCGGTGCTTTGTGACCGCCTGGAGGGGTGGGATAGGGAGGGTGGGAGGGAGGGAGACGCAAGTGGGAAGAGATATGGGAACATATGTATATGTATAACTGATTCATTTTGTTGTGAAGCTGAAACTAACATACCATTGTAAAGCAATTATACTCCAATAAAGATGTTAAAAAAAATAAATAAATAAATAAAGTCTACTTTATCTGAAAAAAAAATTATATGTGTCTTGAGAACATTTTTATTGTCCCAGTTGAGAGTGTGGAATGGAAAGATGAAAAAGTAGGTAAAGCATGAGCTAAAGGAAGAGAATTTTAAAAACCAAAATGAAAAACAAGACCCATAACATCTAGGTAGAGATGAACAGAGGTATCTCAAAGGGAAGCATGATTTTGTTTCAAGACTGGCATTAGTCCCTGAGTAATAAGATATTGTGTTTCAGTACTTAGTATGAAGGCAATGGAAACACCAATCTCTATCCTGTGTTTACTGTGTCATGATGCTAAAAGTCTTACATGATAGGTTTGGTTATCTAAGTGGAAAGAACACCAAAACAATACCTGATTTTTGTTTTCCTTTTTGCCAATAGCTGTAGACATCAAAATAAATCGTGAGAATTGTGTCAATTGTAAGCAGAGGGAAGTCTTAATAATATAGACAGTTTATCTGGAAACCATTTAAAAGACCCAGACCCAAGAGTTACAATAAATATTCTTGCACTTGAGATAGGAAAGTGGAACCATTAGAATCTTTCTAGCCATTAATATTTCACCAAGGATAGGAAACATCCAGACCTAAATGGGTGTGTGGAAGAAATACTTCCTTGATATATATTTCTCCTGTAATTTACTGAAATCTAGGGAAAGACTTTGAAAGTAAGAATAACGAATACAGGTAACAACAGTCCAGGTAATAAACGAACTGGAAACCACAGTACATTTCATCATGCCCACCATGAAAGGACTTGATGAAGTACACAAAAGCAGACCTAAGCCTTTCTTGTAAAGTATTGATTAAATAGATTATATAAATGCTACAAAGAGGGCTAAAAAATGGGAAACGGAGATTTACATCTAAATCAAAATGAAACATTTAAAAAAAATTTAAGAATCTGCATCTTAGAAAAACCCAAAGGCCTGAATTCTTTCAACGTCAATTTCATCATTTCCTGGGTTTTGTATCTGTCATATTTCAGAGTGAGTAAAGAACTTCCACATTCCTAGTGGTGCTTGTGCTACTGGTTAAACAACCACATTTTGAGAACTGCTCATCTAGAGCAAGAATCTCATTTCTGATCTGTACAGTAGAATACTCTGGGAAGCTTTTAAATAAAACACTTAAGAGGGCCCCTCCTTCGGAGAATCCGATGTAATTGATCTGAGGGGGGGCCTGAACGTTGGTGTTTATTAAAAGCTCCCCAGGAGATATCAATACGCAGTGAGAGTTACGAACTACTGCTCCTGGTGGTGATATTCCTAAATTTGTAGTCAGTCCTGGACCCACTGCAGCCTTCCCAAACTTTTTTTGTTTTGTTTTGTTGCGGTACGCGGGCCTCTCACTGTGTGGCCTCTCCCGTTGCGGAGCACAGGCTCCGGACGCGCAGGCTCAGCGCCCATGGCTCACGGGCCCAGCCACTCCGCGGCATGTGGGATCTTCCCGGACCAGGGCACGAACCCGTGTCCCCTGCATCGGCAGGCAGACTCTCAACCACTGCGCCACCAGGGAAGCCCCCTTCCCAAACTTTTGAGTCAATTACAGAACTGGGACATTCTCCTCCATAACTATAAATTTTACCTTGGCATCCAAAGAGAAATTTTAAAAATGTTTTGTGGTCCAAAAGCTTAGACAATAACGTTTTCTAGAAGATACCCTTGCCTCCATCTTCCTACTTGTAAATCCAACCTGTGAAACACAAGATTTTAACAGCTCCTGTGACTCTGGAACCACTTTTGTAATGAACATTAGCCAATATAAAGATGAAAAGGAAGAGGAGGAAGAGGAAGGAGGAGGACTTGAATTACATTTTCAACAAATAAAATTCTATTTAAAGTGTACAAAATTTGAATTTATATTTAAATAATTTGTATATTTATTACACATAAATAATTTAATTTTAAAAATATGTAGTAAATATTGTCACAAAACAGTAATGAGGAGACAGACGATGCAATTGTACTTAACATGGTCAATAAGCACTTGAAAATTTGCTCAACATCATTAGTCATCAGGGGAAAGCAAATTTAAAACATAAGATATCACTTCATCAGTGAAATGTAAATGAAAACCACAATGAGACACCCATAGTGGTAAAATTATAAGACTGACAAAAATGTGTTGGCAAGGGGGCTTCCCTGGTGGCGCAGTGGTTGAGAGTCCGCCTGCCGATGCAGGGGACACGGGTTCGTGCCCCGGTCCGGGAAGATCCCACATGCCGCGGAGCGGCTGGGCCCGTGAGCCATGGGCGCTGAGCCTGAGCGTCCGGAGCCTGTGCTCCGCAGCGGGAGAGGCCACAACAGTGAGAGGCCCGTGTACCGCAAACAAACAAACAAACAAAAAATGTGTTGGCAAGGATGTAGAACAACTGGAACTCATATATATTGATATATGCTGGTGGGGAATTGGTCAGGCAGTTTGAATGAAAGTGAAGTATAGCCTTATCTTATGCCCTATGTCCTAGTTATTCTACTACTAGGGATATATGGGGGAGAAATGAAACTCTATGCACACAAAAAGACTTGCACATGTTCATAGCAGCTTTATTCAAAACAGCTAAAATGTGGAAACAACACAAAAGAGAAGAATTAAACACACAGTGGTGTACAGACAATGCAATAGTACTCAGTAATAAAAGGGACAAGGTACTGATACACTCAACAACAATGTTGAATGAAAGACATCGGACACAAAAGCATACATTCTGGGGGGCTGTCAGCCTCTAAGATGGTGTCCAATGATCTCTGCCTTTTGGTGTTCGTGCCCTTGTGTAATCGCCATCCCTTGACTTTGGAGTGTTCCTAGTGACTTACTTCTAGCCAACAGAATTAGGCAGAGGTGACAGAATCTCACTTCTGATGTTGTGTTACAAGAAGACTGTGGCTTCCATTCTGGGCACCTTATCTTTCTGGTTTGTTCTGAGGGAAGCCAGGTACCCATGGTGTGGGCTGCCCTAGAGAGGCCCATGTGGCAAGGAACTGATGTCTTAGCCAACATTTATCAAGGAAAGCCTGCCGAAAGTCATGTACAGGAACTTAAAAACAGATCCAGTGGAACCTTGATATGACTGTAGCCTCAGCTACACACCTTGACTGCAACCTGAGCTAGAGACAGCCAGCTAAGCCTGGATTCCACAGAAACTGTGAGATAACAAGTCCTAGTTGTTTTAACCCACTAAGCTGTGGAATAATGCAAAAGTGATGTCCAATAGATAAAAAGTGATGCTGTAATAGATAACTAAGTTAGTGTGCAATTCCATTTATGTGAAATTCTAAGGAAGCCAAAACTACTCCTTAGTGACAGAAAGCAGAACAGTGGTTGCCTCAGGGTGGGGGTATTGACTAGGGTGAAGGAAATGTTCTCTATCTTGATTTGAATGAAGGTAACACTATGTATTTATATATAGATAAATAATTGGGTCGGCCAAAAAGTTCGTTCGGGTTTTTCGTAAGATGTTACTGAAAAGCCCTAACGAACGTTTTGGCCAACCATATATATATTTATGTATATATTTGTCAAAACTTATTGAAGGAAAAAAAAGCTTATTGAAGTGTATGCTTAAGGTCTATGAAATTTACTCTATGTAATCCAGATGTAAAAGGAAAAATCTTTTCTAAAATTTTACATTTTTACAAGATGGAGAGGCCAGAGATTTAAAAACTACCTACCCCAGGGCAATTATGTCAAACAAGTTAACAGGCAATTTAAAAATTCAGTTAGAATCTCTAGACAGATGGGGTTAGAGTACCCAGGTCAGGCTGACTGGGATCCCTGTTACATTTGGAGGGGAAGGGAAGGAAAAGTTAGAGGGCCTTGGACAAACTTGGGAAAAATAAAAAAACCTGGCATATTCCTTGCTAAATGCCATGATAGAGTATGCCCTTCTCCTTTGAACAGATGAGTCTGGAAAACTATTGCTGAGAGAGCCCAATAGAGCAAGGCTCAGGCCACCTATTCTCAGGGAATACTTTGTATACTATGATAAATGAATGTGGCAGAAAATAAGATGTCTTTATGTTACATTATGTCATGAGAACATGTGTGTCCTTATCACTTTTCAGTATCTCTCTGAAGAGAGGAAACCTTATTCTCGGTATGCCAAATGAGAAAGGAAAAGTTGATATTGGATGACATTGGTGTCAATTATCTTGGGACTATTACAGAAAGGCAGGTCACCATAAGGGGAAAGATGTCATAGTTACATCCACAGCGCTTGTCCATTCCAATTTCGTTTTGTCCACCCTTCCTAGGATAAGACAAATGGGGAGAGGCAGTGGGCTTCAGTCTTTGCTTGGACCTTTGGAACAGTACAGCAGTTGAGATCAGATAACTCATCATTAGATGGTTGAGAAGCTGTTCCAGATAATATCTGATCACTACTTAACATTGTTTTGTGTTTTTTTTCTTTTCTTTTCTTTAAATTATTTTTTTATACAGCAGGTTCTTATTAGTCATCAATTTTATACACATCAGTGTATACATGTCAATCCCAATCACTCAATTCATCACACCACCACCCCACTCTCCCACCGCTTTCCCCCCTTGGTGTCCATACGTTTGTTCTCTACATGTGTGTCTCAATTTCTGCCCTGCAAACCAGTTCATCTGTACCATTTTTCTAGGTTCCACGTATGTGCGTTAATATACGATATTTGTTTTTCTCTTTCTGGCTTACTTCACTCTGCATGACAGTCTCTAGGTCCATCCACGTCTCAACAAATGACCCAATTTCGTTCCTTTTTATGGCTGAGTAATATTCCATTCTATATATGTACCACATCTTCTTTATCCATTCATCTGTCGATGGGCATTTAGATTGCTTCCATGACCTGGCTATTGAAAATAGTGCTGCAATGAACATTGGGGAGCATGTGTCTTTTGGAGTTATGGTTTTCTCTGAGTATATGCCCAGTAGTGGGATTTCAGGATCATATGGTAATTTTATTTTTAGTTTTTTAAGGAACCTTCATACTGTTCTCCATAGTGGCCATATCAAGTAACATTCCCACCAACAGTGCAAGAGGGTTCCCTTTTCTCCAGACCCTCTCCAGCATTTGTTGCTTGTAGATTTCCTGATGATGCCCATTCTAACTGATATGAGATGATACCTCACTGTAGTTTTGATTTGCATTTCTCTAATAATTAGTGATGGTGAGCAGCTTTTCATGTGCTTCTTGGCCATCTGTATGTCTTCTTTGGAGAAATGTCTATTTAGGTCTTCTGCCCATTTTTGGATTGGGTTGTTTGTTTTTTTAATATTGAGCTGCATGAGCTGTCTGTATATTTTGGAGAATAATCCTTTGTCCGTTGATTCATTCGCAAATATTTCCTCCCATTCTGAGGGTTGTCTTCTTGTCTTGTTTATGATTTCCTTTGCTGTGCAAAAGCTCTGAAGTTTCATTAGGTCCCATTTGTTTATTTTTGTTTTGATTTCCATTACTCTAGGAGGTGGATCAAAAAAGATCTTGCTGTGATTTATGTCAAAGAGTGTTCTTCCTATGTTTTCCTCTAAGAGTTTTATAGTGTCCGGACTTACATTTAGGTCTTTTACATGTAGCTGTCCAGTTTTCCCAGCACCACTTATTGAACAGACTGTCTTTTCTCTATTGTATATCTTTGCCTCCTTTGTCATAGATTAGTTGACCATAGGTACGTGGGTTTATCTTTGGGCTTTCTATCTTGTTCCATTGATCTATGTTTCTGTTTTTGTGACAGTACCACATTGTCTTGATTACTGTAGCTTTGTAGTATAGTCTGAAGTCAGGGAGTCGGATTCCTCCAGCTCCGTTTTTATCCCACAAGACTGCTTTGGCTATTCGGGGTCTTTTGTGTCTCCATACAAATTTGAAGATGCTTTGTTCTAGTTTCATAAAAAATGTCATTGGCAATTTGATAGGGATTGCATTGAATCTGTAGATTGCTTTGGGTAGTATAGTCATTTTCACAAAATTGATTCTTCCAATCCAAAAACATGGTATATCTCTCCATCTGTTGGTATCATCTTTAATTTCTTTCATCAGTGTCTTATAGTTTTCTGCATACAGGTCTTTTGTCTCCCTAGGTAAGTTTATTCCTAAGTATTTTATTCTTTTTGTTGCAGTGGTAAATGGGAGTGTTTCCTTAATTTCTCTTTCAGATTTTTCATCATTAGTGTATAGGAATGCAAGAGATTTCTGTGCATTAATTTTGTATCCTGCAGCTTTACCAAATTCATTGATTAGCTCTAGTAGTTTTCTGGTAGCATCTTTAGGATTCTCTATGTATACTATCATGTCATCTGCAAACAGTGACAGTTTTACTTCTTCTTTTCCAGTTTGGATTCCTTTTATTTCTTTTTCTTCTCTGATTGCTGTGGCTAGGACTTCCAAAACTATGTTGAATAATAGTGGTGAGAGTGGATATCCTTGTCTCATTCCTGATCCTAGAGGAAATGCTTTCAGTTTTTCACCATTGAGAATGATGTTTGCTGAAGGTTTGTCGTATATGGCCTTTATTATGTTGAGGTAGGTTCCCTCTATGCCCACTTTCTGGAGAGTTTTTATCATAAATGGGTGTTGAATTTTGTCAAAAGCTTTTTCTGCATCTATTCAGATGATCATATGGTTTTTATTCTTCAATTTGTTAATATGGTGTATCACATTGATTGATTTGCATATATTGAAGAATCCTTGCAACCCTGGGATAAATCTCACTTGATCATGGTGTATGATCCTTTTAATGTGTTGTTGGATCCTGTTTGCTAGTATTTTGTTGAGGATTTTTCCATCTATATTCATCAGAGATTTGGTCTGTAATTTTCTTTTTTTGTAGTATCTTTGTCTGGTTTTGGTATCAGGGTGATGGTGGCCTCATAGAATGAGCTTGGGAGTAATCCTTCCTCTGCAATTTTTTGGAAGAGTTTGAGAAGGATGGGTGTTATCTCTTTTCTAAATGTTTGATAGAATTCACCTGTGAAGCCATCTGGTCCTGGACTTTTGATTGTTGGAAGATTTTTAATCACAGTTTCAATTTCATTACTTGTGATTGGTCTGTTCATATTTTCTGTTTATTCCTGGTTCAGTCTTGGAAGGTTCTACCTTTCTAAGAATTTGTCCATTCCTTCCAGGTTGTCCATTTCATTGGCATAGAGTTGCTTGTAGTAGTCTCTTAGGATGCTTTGTATTTCTGCGGTGTCTGTTGTAACTTCTCCTTTTTCATTTCTAATTTTAATGATTTGAGTCCTCTCCCTCTTTTTCTTGATGAGTCTGACTAATGGTTTATCAATTTTGTTTATCTTCGCAAAGAACCAGCTTTTAGTTTTATTGATCTTTGCTATTGTTTTCTTTGTTTCTATTTCATTTATTTCTGCCCTGATCTTCATTATTTCTTTCCTTCTGCTAACTTTGGGTTTTGTTTGTTCTTCTTTCTCTAGTTCTTTTAGGTGTAAGGTTCGATTGTTTATTTGAGATTTTTCTTGTGTCTTGAGGTAGGGTTGTATAGCTATAAACTTCCCTCTTAGAACTGCTTTTGCTGCATCCCATAGGTTTTGGATCGTCGTGTTTTTATTGTCATTTGTCTCAAGGTATGTTTTGATTTCCTCTTTGATTTCTTCAGTGATTGATCTCTTGGTTATTTAGTAACGTATTGTTTAGCCTCCATGTCTTTGTGTTTTTACGGTTTTTTCCCCTGTAATTGATTTCTAATCTCATAGCGTTGTGGTCAGAAAAGAAGCTTGATGTGATTCTAATTTTCTTAAATTTACTGAGGCTTGATTTGTGACCCAAGATGTGATCTATCCCAGGGAATATTCCTTGCGCACTTGAGAAGAAAGTGTAATCTGCTGTTTCTGGATGGAATGTCCTATAAATATCAGTTAAATCTATCTCGTCTATTGTGTCATTTAAAGCTTCTGCATCCTTATTTATTTTCATTTTGGATGATCTGTCCATTGGTGTAAGTGAGGTGTTAAAGAAGATTTCCTGTTTTATAGCTGTTAGCAGATGCCCTATGTATTGAGGTGTGCCTATATTGGGTGCATATATATTTATAATTGTTATATCTTCTTCTTGGATTGATCCCTTGATCATTACGTAGTGTCCTTCCTTGTCTCTTGTAACATTCTTTATTTTAAAATCTGTTTTATCAGATATGAGTGTTGCTACTCCAGCTTTCTCTTGATTTCCATTTGCATAGAATATCTTTTTTCCATCCCCTCACTTTCAGTCTGTATGTGTCCCTAGGTCTGAAGTGGGTCTCTTGTAGACAGCATATATATGGGTCTTGTTTTTGTATCCACTCAGCAAGCCTGTGTCTTTTGGTTTGAGCATTTAATCCATTTACATTTAAGGTAATTATCGATATGTATGTTCCTATGAACATTTTCTTAATTGTTTTGGGTTTGTTTTTTTAGGTCATTTTCTTCTCTTGTGTTTCCCACTAAGAGAAGTTCCTTTAGCATTTGTTGTAAAGCTGGTTTGGTGGTGCTGAATTCTCTTAGCTTTTGCTTGTCTGTAAAGCTTTTGATTCCTCCATCGAATCTGAATGAGATCCTTGCTGGGTAGAGTACTCTTGGTTGTAGCTTCTTCCCTTTCATCATTTTAAGTATATCATTCCAGTCCCTTCTGTCTTGTAGAGTTTCTGCTGAGAAATCAGCTGTTAACCTTATGGGATCTCCCTTGTATGTTATATGTCATTTGTCCATTGCTGCTTTCAATAATTTTTCTTTGTCTTTAATTTTTGCCAATTTGATTACTATGTGTCTTGGCATGTTTCTCCTTGGGTTTATCCTGTATGGGACTCTCTGTGCTTCCTGGATTTGGGTGGCTATTTCCTTTCACACGTTAGGGAAGTTTTCAACTATAATCTCGTCAAATATTTTCTCTGGTCCTTTCTCTCTCTCTTCTCCTTCTGGGACCCCTATAATGTGAATGTTGTTGCATTTAATGTTGTCCCAGAGGTCTCTTAGGCTGACTTCATTTCTTTTCATTCTTTTTTCTTTATTCTGTTCCACAGCAGTGAATTCCACCATTCTGTCTTCCAGGTCACTTATCCATTCTTCTGCCTCAGTTATTATGCTATTGATTCCTTCTAGTGTAGCTTTCATTTCAGTTATTGTATTTTCCATCTCTGTTTGTTTGTTCTTTAATTCTTCTAGGTCTTTGTTAAACATTTCTTCCATCTTCTCGACCTTTGCCTTCATTCCTTTACCGAGGTCCTGGATCATCTTCACTCTCATTATTCTGAATTCTTTTTCTGGAAGGTTGCCTATCTCCACTTTATTTAGTTTTTCTAGGGTTTAACTTGTTCCTTCATCTGGTTCATAGCCCTCTGCCTTTTCATCTTGTCTATCTTTCTGTGAATATGGTTTTTGTTCCACAGGCTGCAGGACTGTAGTTCTTCTTGCTTCTGCTGTCTGCCCTCTGGTGAATGCGGCGATCTAAGAAGCTTCGGCAAGTTTCCTGATGAGAGGGACTGGTGGTGGGTAGAGCTGACTGTTCCTCTGGTGGGCAGAGCTCGGTAAAACTTTAATCCACTTGACTGCTGATGGGTGGGGCTGGGTTCCTTCCCCTTCCCTGTTGGTTGTTTGGCCTGAGGCAACCCAACACCGGAGCCTACCTGGGCTCTTTGGTGGGGTTAATGGTGGACTCTGGGAGGGCTCACGCCAAGGACTACTTCCTGGAAGTTCTGCTACCAGTGTTACAGCCACCCCCCACCTCTGCAGAAGACCCTCCAACACTAGCAGGTAGATCTGGTTCAGTCTCCCCTGGGGTCACTGCTCCTTCCCCTGGGTCCCGATGCACACTCTACTTTGTGTGTGCCCTCCAAGAGTGGAGTCTCTGTTGAAGTCCTGCAATCAAATCCCACTAGCCTTCAAAGTCTGATTCTCTAGGATTCCTCCTCCCGTTGCTGGACTCCCAGGTTGGGAAGCCTGACATGGGGCTCAGAACCTTCACTCCAGTGGGTGGACTTCTGTGGTGTAAGTGTTCTCCAGTCTGTGAGTCACTCAGCCAGCAGTTATGGGATTTGCTTTTACTGTGATTGCGCCACTCCTACCGTCTCATTGTGGCTTCTCCTTTGTCTTTGGATGTGGGGTATCTTTTTTGGTGAGTTCCAGTGTCCTCCTGTCGATGATTGTCCAGCAGCTAGTTGTGATTCTGGTGTTCTCGCAAGAGGGCGTGAGAGCATATCCTTCTACTCCACCATCTTGGTTCAGGGCTCTACTTAACATTGTTTTGAGTAGGAAATAAAGTTCTTAAGGATGTCTCTGTGAGTTTGGAATAATTTATTTTGAGATGTCTAAAAGTACTATTTATTACTTTGGGGGCCTGAAAGAGTAATTTTGGTAAGAGATTCTCATTTTTAAAGTGAAATATTATAGTTAAGATCAAGTCTTTCTTGGACCACCATCCAAACAGAACTTGGAATCTGGGAGAAGCAGCCAATTTTATTGCACATGTCAAGAACACTGCAACCTTAGGAGAAAGGGACAACAAAATAGGCTTTCTGGGACATGCCTACATGCCTAATAGGAATATTTCTAGCTTCTCTCTCTCTTTTTCTTTTAACATTCAGGTAAGATCCCTGCATTAGGGTTGTTTAGAGGAATAGGGATCTGGTATAACCTTGCATAGATGTGTGTAAGTTAAGACTAGAACTTATCAATTAGGGAAAAGTGCAGCTTATCATAATGTTGAAAGGCAAACACAAGTATGATGCTTGAAAGCAGTGCAAGGAGAGAACCTTGGTGTTTGGCTTGTTCAGTGAACACTAAGTAGCTAATTGGTAGAAAGCTACTCCTTATCTAGTGACAGAGGGCTTGGGAAACTGGGCAGGCTGAAAAGAAAAAAACAAATCAAGTTGAATAAATCTTAAGTAGATAAAATTAATGAGTAGATATTTAAAATAAAATCAACAATTAAGAACAATAAATAATAACTGCTGAATTTAATAATTTGCTGCCCATAGAGAACTGGTGGGAAAATCTGTTTCTCCACTCCTGAGCTAGCTGATAGGCATCTGAGCTGGGGGTCTGCCACTTCCCCAAGCTGATTTTGAGGGATGGTCCTCCTAAACTTCTGGGAATAAAGAAGGCTGACGGGCCAATGAATCAGATGAATGACACATGGCATCTGGAAGTTGGCCCATTCACACCTGTAGCCTTCATCCGTGAGTAATGCTCTTTGAACAACAGATGCACACAATGTGCTCTCCTGGCGACATGAGAACATATAGGAGAAACTAAAGCCTCACCCGGTGGGAAGAGATTTTCACGCTGACATGAAGCGAAGGATTATGGGATGATTCCAAGATAAGAGGGACTAAATTGACCCTGTAGCAGGACTTTGTTACCCTGGGTTTGTGTAGTTAATGTAAGAAGTTATCACTCACACAATGGAGTTGTTGTCTGTGTGGAAATCCGTCTTCTTTCCAGCCTGGTGAGAAGTCACCAGGAGAACATTCCTCTCTCCTTGAAAGGCCTGTTTGCAGAAAAGAGGCTATTTGTCAGGGCGTCTGAAGATTTCCGTGGCGAAAGAGTAAAACTGTTGTAATAGTCCTTGAATCATTTATTAATAAGGAGAGACTGAAAGGGAGCCTTTCTGAGCCTGGCACACCCTATCTGGATTGGACTATTATGGTGTTACTTAAACTGGATATTTCTGAGTTTGAGAGATGTACAAATGTTCAATTTTTGAATGTTTGTTGCAAGGTTAGAGTGAAAGGTCACACCTCTGTGGCTGGGAGTGTTTTCTCCGGAAAGAAATGGGTAATCCTACTGTCAATCACTCAGGGTAGAAATTAATCCTCAGGAGTAAGGACACAGCACAGAAGAGGAGGAAAGGTAAACTTCTGTTCCCTGGGAGGCCAGGGCTCATTCTGGTCTAGGCTCGAGGTTCTGTTTGTTTCCCGGAGCATTTCCATGGGGGTGGAAATAGAGCTGGGAGGGGTGCTTGCCGTGAGGTTGATGGAGATCGTGGATGGCTCTCGTCCTGAGTATCAATGCAATATTATAGGTTACTCTTGACGTCAACTGTCTCCAGCAGTCTTTTTAAATGACACAAAAAAAAAAAAAAAAAAAATCAAGGCCGTTCTTAGCGGCGCTGTGGGAAATTTGTGGAGGACCTACCGCCACACTTTGGGAAAGGTGCTACAGGAAAAGCAGCATCCTCTCCTGGAGGCTGGAAGGGCAGTAGCAGAATTTAGTACTCTTAGAGGAAAACAGTAGTGGAGATGAGAGAATCTGACCGCCCAGTTGCCAAGCACCAGGGAAGAGCCTTCTCTAAAAGAGCAAGTGGATACACTAAGGGGAGCTAATTTCTAAAAATTAAGTCTGAGAACGCTCCTGGCATTTGAGTACATGTTTGTACAGTATTTCCCACGCTTGCTCCAGCAAGCAATTTGTTTGAATACTGTTCATTACCGTGACTATTTACCCTAAATAATATTCTACAAATGCTTCGGAGCTAACGTCTCAGGGCAGAACTTATTCTGTGTCACTAGTAGGACTATTCAACATGAAACTTTTACTTGGTTTTAATTTAAGCTTTTCATAAATATCTCTTCCCTTACCAGCAAATTTGTTCCAAACATCATACAGTTGTACTGGTTGTGTTTTATAGGCGTGTGTGAGGGGACCCACATTTGCGGTGTCACCGCCCATATAAACCACTGAGGTGAGTGGGTGTGTGAGACCAGCACCTGTGGGCGCGGAGTTGTGCAAGGCAGCCTTCTCAGCGGGCTAGGAGTCGGCTCCCAGCTCCTAGGGTCTTTACCCTTTCTGTGGCCAGAGATCCCTCCTAGCTACAGAGAACTCTTCCTGATGACCTTAAGTTTGCTTTCTACTGAAAATTTGACAATTCACCTGGATCCCTGAAGTTTTAGACGTTAGCTTAAGATCATCTTCCATTTTTGATCTTCTATTTATTGCTGCTCTTACCCTCAAACTAAGAAGATAACAAGGAAAAATCATATTTCTTTCCCATTTTTGTACATTATTCTTTTAGTCGTGACTTCCAACTGACTTCCAGTTTGGGGTACAGGGTATTAAAATAAAGACATTTCAGAATAACTCTTTATGCCTTATGATGTCTCATGATGATTTAAAATTAATTTTATTATAGAAGGCATCCAGTTCTAACTATATTCAAACTAAAGCTCAGGTTTTAAATAAATTTTCAACAATTTCATTTAAAATTATAATCTCCACAGCAGAAATAAAAGCAATTCTTAAATTTGTCTTCAAGTCATATTTATAATTATAACTGCCTATGAAGATTCTTTCCTAAATTATAAAAACACATTGCTTTTTATTAGGACTTTAATATACTCATGGTGGACAAATACATGTCTTAGCAAAACAGGAAATTCCAAGATAGTTATACTCCATAATGTTATTATTCAGTATTCATATTGCACCTAGAATTTTACAATACAAATAGAAAATATCACCAATATGCTTTCTTACACTATTTCTGGAATAGATTCCTATAATTTTTATTTTGTAGAAGCCAAACATAGAAGCTCAGAGTAACTGTCATATATAGTCAGTAGGTTTAACAATCGCCTTAATTATACAGCAAATGATAGCTATCTTATGGTTTTAGTCACGTGCAAGACAGTAGTAATCAGGTCAGACACTATTAGACAAAGTTGAAATCACTGAAAACTAGGGCTACTGAGCATAAAGAAAAACATTTCAAATCTTTTATTTCCTAAATATTAAGGAAAAGCTATATCATGGCAGAAACAGGTTCATTAATGAAATTAATGAGCCCATTAACTCACCCAAAGTGATCATCTTTCTTACAGATTGAGTGGATGATTCTCCATCTCCTCTAGGATGAAATTCAACTCCTCAGCCTGGTTTGTTAGAAGACTACCTTTCTAACCTGATTCTCAGCACAGGTCTTCCATCCAGTGGTTCTGAAGAAACTCCTTCCTACTTCCTTGATGTGGGAAACCCTTACAAGACTCCTGAGAGCTCCGCTAGGGCTATTACTATCGTCTTTGCCCAAAACATGTTCCTACCCTTCTCCTTGGTTCTTATCTCAAACATTATTTAGTTCTGGAGGCTGAGGGTCCAAAATCAAGTGCTAGCCAATTTGCCTTCTGATGAGAGCTATCATCCTGGCTTGTTTCTAAAGTCGGCCTGGGGCCAGAGGACACTTTGAGAGGCTCTGTCTTGAGGTCATGGGTCAAGGTGAGGGTCTGGAGGATGGGAGGTGAAAATGGTTGGAGTGAAGTATGGAGAGCGTTCTCTGAGGTTGGAAGAGCTCTTCCATACGAGGCCTCCAGAGGTGAAACAGGGTCTCTGATGGGTGCATAGGAGCCTTGCATGCCTCAGAGGTGGGACTGGGAAGCTCAGCTTAGGGTTTGAGACCTGAGAGCTTAGGCCTGTGAGTTTTAGGGAAACACGTGGCTTAGACAAGCAGCCTATTGGGGTGACTAGGGTGGGATGAATGAAGGCCTCAGTGCCTTCTCTGATTAATCTGCAGTGTCTGAGGGTCCTGACCTTGGAACTTGTGCACGGACTTTAAGAAGCAACAGCACATATGTAAGAGGGAGTTCATCCTGAGTCTACTAGGTGGGGCCTTAGAGGACACAAAACTCAGTCTAGAGAGAAACAAAGGAATGTGCCCTAGTGTTGTAAGCTTCCTTTCTATTAAAAGGTTTAGCATACTGGGCTATGATGAATGCCTTTATTCCCTCATAGACTTTGAATTGCTTTGGGCAGGAACTGGGTTTTGTGCATTTTCTTTCCTCCAGCCCCAGTGCCTGTGCAACTCCGGGCAGTGATAAACATTTGTCGAATGATATTGAATCTGTAAGCCTCATTTTAGACTAGAAGCTTTTGTGTGGTAGATTTTTCTTTTACCACAAACCGAAAAATTGCGTCTTAGTATAATTACCAGGTAATTACTCAAATCAATAATTTCATATAAGAAGAACAAATTCTTAGAAGACTCAGATAAGGCCACGAGATTGGCAGGAAATGAAAGCTTTGAGTGTAATCCCTCATATTTTGGGTGCGTGAAAATGGTAAGATATCAGAATTTCCTTTATTTGCTTTTAATTTCTGGTATAACAAGTGTCAGCTTATTCATGCCTCTTGGGATAATTTCCCCTCCCGTCCTTTATCTTATCGTGTGACGCAAATTTGGGTAGAATACATATATTTTGCATTAACCAGGAGACTTTGCCCAGCATTTGATCAGATGTTGAAGGGAGGATCCGCTGGTCCAATGACAAGGGTGTTGCTGGCACCCAGGAGCGCCCGTGTTGGGGCAGGGATCCCTGCAGGCGGTTTTGGCTTCCGCAGAAGGAACGCGCCAAGCATTGTCTGCGAGGAAGACCCTACTGAGCTTTGCGCGAAAGGCGTGGCAGCCGGGGGCGGGGGAGGGGCGTGGGAGAGCTGGCAGAGAGGGGGTGACCTGGACAGCTTTCCCGAGAGCGAGCACCCGGCGCGGCCTCCGAGAAGCCTAAGGGCAGTCTTGGGCAGCTCCCCAGAGCTTCTCGCGGTGATAAAACTTGAGAAAAAACGAGGAGGGGCGTCTCCGCGTCTCCCGAGTCCAATCCTGTCTCAGGAGTGAAAACGCCCTCCGGCACGCAAACCTGAAAAAGTCCCGGGCGACGTAACGAGCAGCTGAAAGAAGTGCACCTCCGCGCCGCCGCACCTCGGCGGGCTCTGGTCTCTTACGTCCCGCCCGGTGCCTGCGTCCTCCTCTCCGGCCCCGCACCCCGATGGCTGCCGCCGGGCCCCAGAGCTCCCTGCGCGGAGCTGTCTGCAGGCAGCTACTGCTGACCCTTGTGGTGAGTGGAGCCCGGGCGGGGTGGGGCGCGACCACCTACCCGGAGCCGGGATGCGGCAGGGGGTCGAATGGGCCCTGGTCCTGCAGGGGGAGCGGTGGGGGGAAGCCGACCGAAAGGTGACATCCGCGGCTCAGCTCCATCTTGGGGGGGGGGGCGGGCGGGGCACAGACGAGCCAGATTCGGGGTCTGAGGGATGAGGATGGGAAACGAGTCCTCAGTCAGTTCCGGACTGAGGATTTTGTTTCGGACTTGTTCGATTGTTTGAATTACGGGATGGGCTCCCGCTTCGCTGAGCTCTCTCGTGCGCCGTGGCGAGTGGGCCGGCTTGGGGTTCGCGCTCCTTTCCTGGCTCCTAGGGCTGGTGATGATGGTTGGGGTGGGTTTGGGTAGAGAGCGAAGAAGAGTGTTGGGTTAGGTTTTGGAGGATCCCTGAGTGAGTTACAGGGGCTGACCCCCTACCCCAGGGTCCCCTGGGATGGGGACGCTGGTGAGAGGAGGGGTTGGAGCGTTGCCCCTGGGTCCCGGCGTTGAGTTACCTCTGAAAAATGGCTTCCAGGTTTTGCCTCCGTTGAAGCAGCTCACCTGAGCGGTCCACCAGCGCTGGCCACCCGGAGTATACCTGGGGCGCGAGGGCGTGCGCGGCTCCATTAGGGATGGGGGTTGGGTCGGCGGTGTGATGGGGGAGTTGGGTGGGGCTGAGGGGATAGAATCAAGCTGAGAGGAGTGTTGGGAGAGGCGTGGGATTGGGTGGTTCTTTGTCCGGCTCCAGGCAGGATTGCGCAAGCCCAGAGCCCAGCCTGGGGGTCTTCTGTGCCCAGGAAACCTGAGACCCAAGATGAGATCCACCCCTAGAGAAGGTACGGACAAGTCTCGGAGAACTCGCGATACACAAAACGAAAAATCGGGAACTCTGTGCGATTACGCGGAGCTGCGGGCGAGACCACGGCTGCGCTCAAGACGTGCTCTGGAAAGAAGCTGCGAACTCCCGACTGCCCCGCGCTTGGTCCGGTGGCGAGAGGACCAGCCTGGCTCGGGAGCAGGTCGACTCTGGCTACTTGGATTCTTGCTGCTCTCAGCCCCCAAGCAGGGCGTGTGGGTGCCAGCTTTGACCTCTCTTTGAATCATCGAGTTATGAATAATGGTTTAGTAGTTATGATCTAAGATATATTTATGGACAAGAAATTGTACAGGTGAGGGCGTCGACCTGTCAGGCAGCTGTTCCAACAAAATGAGCTGATGAAATGACTCTTTACAAGTGGGAACTGCTCTCAAAGTGCGCTCTTTTGTGATATCTTTGAAAGTGTTTCCAGCTAATATGTTTAAAAGCATGAATTTAGTGTTTTGTGTTTTCCCTGCGAAAGGAATCCCGGAATGGGGAGAAGAAAACAGCGGAGGTGCTGTGTTCTCAAGATTTCTCGTGTATTCGCTGGAGGGGAGGGCGTGGAATGCGAGTATCTGTCCGGGTGGCGGGGTGTGGTGGTGGGAGTACTGGGGCGCGGCAAGGCAGGAAGGTGCCTGTACGTCTAAACAGGGATAGCATCAGCTTTAGTGTATGACTTCCTTTAGGATTTTTTTTTTTTTTTTTGTAGATGATGTGTGTTACCTAAAGATTAAGGGAAACAGTCATTTAAATGGGAGAGGCTAGAGCCCTAAATCGTCTGGTCAGTTAATGTGTGATCATTTCAGGACAGGGCTTTGGTCTAGGAAAGTGTGAGCAAAGGGAGTGCCCACCCAGAGCCCAAGTCATATAGTCAGGCAGTGGATGAACAGCAACTGACTGATACAGATTCAGCAATTCTCCACTACACCCATCTCCTGCTTCCTAAAACCTCTAGATTTTAACATGTCCCTTTTGATACACTCACATGAAATGGAGCATGGAGAAAGGAAGTTCTGTCTTCTGTGGAAGTTTGGAAAAGGTACTATATATAATTCTAACGCTAACCCTAACCCTAACTCCAAAGTCTATGAGTCCATGCATTGAGTATTAATAAGAAATGAACCTCAGCCACAAGAAGGTATAATAGGGAGAGCCATGGCCCAAGAATTAGAATGTTGGACTTTACCAGGCATATTCATAAGTTGTTCTGAGGTCTCGGGCAAATCACTTTTCTTCAATCTCTGGACTTCAACTTTCCATCAAATAAGTGAGGAGATTGTAGCAGCTCTCTGAAGTTAAACATGCTAAGTTTCTTAGTGCTAAATTGTCTAGAGCTTTATTCCAAGGAATAGGACTGCTCAGGAAAGACTTGCTGGGAAGGGAGCCATCTAAGAATGTTCATGAAATGATCAGTGGGAATCATCCCAGGTCAAGATTAACTAGAGATAAAGGGACAGAGTTGAGGAATGAGGGTCATGGAGAACAGAGGTCCTCACCTTATTCCTAAAATAAGGAGTTGTGTTAGATCAAGGATAAGAAATGTTTTATTTTAAATGTCAGTTCTGTGTCCTGCTGTATTAGTGTCCTGCTGAGGATTCTAAGACATCCCAAACTTGTGATATTGTTGTGATTGATTGGCAATGTCATACCATGGTCAAGGAAAGGGAGAAAGGAGGCCTCCCTGCTTGTGTTTGCCATCCCCTTGACTAGAAGAGCCCCGTAAATTCTGTAGGTCTAAAATTCTAAGATGCTACTTAATCCTTAAAGGCTGTAACATACTGTTTAGTTTTAGCAGAGACACCTGCCCCTAAACCAGAACCTAAATAGAAGAGGAGCCAAGGGAAGCTCTCCTCCAAAGAATGATGCCCCTTGAGGGTTCTATGTCCTTCATGGCTCTAGAGGAGACTGGAGTCTGGAGACTGGGATGACACTTGGCCACACTCCCAGGAGCCATGGCACTGGCTGATAGAGGAGCGAAGCAGGGACAGAAAGAGAGGACACTAACATTCAAGCCCCTACTGTGTGACAGCCAGATCCACCACTATGCCACAAGAAAAAAAAAAAAAAAAAGAATTTCTTAAAGTTTAGATTAAATGGTCTGTCTGGAGACTTGTATACTAGAGAGTGTATATGGAATAATTTCTTTCACCTGCAATCCCCAGTTTACAGACAACTTCAATTTCTGTCCAGATGGATAAATTAAGACTTCTGTTGACCATCCTATATCTGTATTTCCTTTTGACTCCTAGGACTCTTTGGTATAATATTAAGGGCATAACATTTTAGAAACGCAGTTTTCATTTCATGGACCCCTTAATGGATTTCTCAAAGACAATTCCTTGTTTGAAGTGAGCTCTTCAACAGAAAACTGAGACTTTTAAGGTGTTAGCTTTCCCACTGAGCTGCCCCATAGGTTGTGGAATCTTCCCTTCTGCACTTTTCTCCTGGATCTGCATCCCTTTCCCACCTTTCTATCCTCAGTATACTCCAAACTGCTACAATTAACTACAATTCCTAATCATCCTTCCCTACACATATACAAAGAAAAGGAAGAAAGGAGAGGGGGAAACTAGAAAAGAAACGTGTCAGATCATCCCATTATTGTTGAAAGCACTGAGTATCTCTTAAAATGTTTCTCCTTTTAAAGTAGCAAAATTGTTAGGAATGGTGAAAACTAATTCACATTAGCTCAGTTGCTCAGATGTCTTCTGCCCTGTTATAAATAATGAGATCCTTTTATATGTGTGTTGAATATTGTTTGCCATATCAAATCCACTTTGGGAATTATATTTACTATTATATATTATAAATGGTATGTACTTGGACATGGTTAATCTATCACTTGCTAAAAGGGCTCTTCAAAAGGAATTAAAATAGTATTTTTCTTTATAACATAACATGCTTTTCCCCTTGGAGTATGTGAAATTCTGCCTGCAACCTATGTTGACAAACGGGCATTCTATCTTTTCAGACTTTATAGCATTTGAGAATAATGTGACTCCTTTAACAGACTTTTTTGTTATTATTGTTCTTGATAACATTTGACATATTCAATTTTTAAAATAAAAGTGAGTATAATACTTTCTATTACCTTTTGCATTAGTGGGGAAAAAAGCTTAGGACAAATAAAATAAGTAAATGCGAACTAGTTTATTTCAAAACCACCATCTTAAGGAAGTCAGAGCTGTAGTATATATTTATATCAGTTCATTATCACCTACCTTCTTTAATGGAGATTATTGGTGCTCATATTGAGATACAGCTAAATGGTGCAGCACTCTCTGAGTCACTAAATACATGTAAGCTGTGCACATTTTTGGGCCCTGTTGTAATCCTTGTGGCAGTTGCCATCCCATATATGGCATCTCTGGTGACCTGCAGCTAATCATACTTTCCATTTAACTAGAATCCCATCATACAGAGTTTGGTTAGAAAGAAATTTAGTAGAATCATCAAAGCACTGAGAATACAGAAAGGTAAATCCTACAATTCAGGGTGGTAAGAACTTGAAAGTAAGATTTCCGTCTCTAAGATGGCAAGTGTCCACAGGAGAAACGACGAATTGAAAATTCTGTAACCGATATGCTCAGTCAAGATCTCCTTTATGTTTCAGATACTCTATAAATTTCTGTTCTTTGGCATCTTTTTCCTCTATTGAAAAAGGTGTTATTTTAGAAAGCCTACCTTGCCTATTCACTCTAAAATTGAACAACAGCACAAAAATGAAACACTGACACGTATGCCTGTGTTTTCACTCTCCCTTTGGCATTAGATAGTTCTATCAGGATTTAATGATTTGTATGATAAGCTTTCTATGATACAATTAATACAATTTGGACAGTACTGTAAAGTGAAACAAAGCAATTCATTTTTCCCAGACTAGAGTAGATAATACTTTATATTATCATTTTTTAAAGCTTAATTTGTTACATTTTAATTTAAAGTTGCTCGCAACTCTAAGTTTTATGTCAGATATTTAAAGTTGTCCTGGAGGGTTCTTCATTAAAATAAATTCTTTTATAACTCAAATAGTCAATCCATAATTCATTAATCTTTAAAATTTTTTTTGTATGTTGTATTTTTTTGTTGTTGGGCACTCATTTGTACAAAAGTTACTTTTAAAATACCTTTAAAAGTCATTAGCTCATCATTGCTAATTAATGGTGGTTTTATTTTATTTTATGTTTTTACTTTATTTTCAGTAATATATCCAGTCCCCACAAACATAGTATCAAATTTCTTTATAATTCAGGAAACATGGCATAACTGAAATCTATATATGAATATCATCCTTTCCAATGTCGATCCCTTATATTAATGAATTAATTGTACCTACTTTCCAGTGATGTACTATACAGCGACAAAGATGAATGGGCTGCTGCTATATATTCAGCATGGATCTATTTCACAAACATAATTTGAGGAAAGAAATCAAGTTGCATATAATTGGCATATGACTACATATACTTAAAGCCTAAAGTTGGCAAAACAAACCAATTTTCTTTAGGGATACATACTCATGGGATAAAATTAAGCAGAAATGGGGAAATAAATGATTTACAAAAAAATATCATTCATTATTGATATTTGGAGAGGTTGAAGTCAAGAAGAAAATGCAGTTAGGGAGAGTTATATAGGGACTTTGAAAATAATAGTAATGTTTTATTTCTTAACTTTGAAGGTAAGTGCCCTAGTGTTTCTTTTATTATTTCTTAAAATACACGTGTACGTAGAATATATTTTATGAAGAACAGTTAAAAAAGGAAAAAGAAACAAGCAATATAGAGGATTAGCAAAACCAAATGCTATCATTTGAAAGTATAGACCAACCTGCTATGACTGAACAAGTGAAAAATAGAGAAGGCACAGATAAGACAATATTAGGAATAAAAAGAGGCACAGTTGTGGAGAGGACAGATGTTTTAAAAAGTAGATAATATTAATATATTATTCTAGTTCATTTGAAAAGAGACAAAATAGGCAATTTTCTACAAGATACAAATTACCAACGTTGACTCGAGGAGGTATACAAACTGTAAATAGACTTATAAAGACACTGAATTGGAAGCCAAATGTCTCCACATACACACACTGTCATATCCATCAAGTCCAGACCTGAGATGGGTGAATTTTTCCATAATTATATGGAACAGATAATCTCTACCTTATATACATTGTTTCAAAGAACAGAAAAAAGTGGAACTCCCCCTAACTCATTTTATGAGGATGGTATGAAGTTGAAAAGTAGTAGCCTGATCTTACTTGTGGACATATATTTGAAATACTAAAATAAGTGGCAGCAAACAAAACCAATAATGTATTTTTAAATATGTAAGGGCCTATTTATGGAATTTCAGTTCCATTCCATTCATCTATATGTTTGTCCTGACACTAGTACCACTCTGCCTTGATTATTGTATTTTTGTAGTAAGTTTTGAAATTGGGAAATCTTTCAACTTTGTTCTTTTTCAAGTTTATTTGGGGTCTTTGGGTCCCTTGCATTTCCTCAAGGATTGATTTTTAATTTCTGCAAAAAAAGTTATTTGGGATTTCAATAGGGAGTGCATTGAATTTGTTAGATGAATTTTGGGAATACGTCTTTTAATCTATGAAGGTGGGATATCTATTGTGAATAGAATTGTTTGCTTAATTTTGTTTTCAGATTTTTTTATTGCTAGTATATAGGAAAACAATTGGTTTTTGTATGTTGATCTTGTATCCTGCAACCTTGCTGAAACCACTTATTATTTTTTTGATAGTTTTTAGCGGATTCCTTAGGATTTTCTATGTACAAGATCATATCATTTGAAAATAGAGACTATTTTATTTCTTCTTTCCCAATCTGGATGCCTTTAATTTTATTTGTGTGTGTGTGTAATTGCCCTGGCTAGAACCTCCAGTACAATGTTGAATAGAGGTGGTGAGAGTAGGCATCATTGTCTTGTTCTTTATGTCAGAGGAAAGCATTCAGTCTTTCTCTGTTAAGTAGGATGTTTTTCATAGATGCCCTTTATCACATTGAGCAAAATCTCTTGAATTCCTAGTTTGTTGAAAGTTTTTAATTGTAAGTCGGTGTTGGATTTTGTCAATTGCTTGCATCTATTGAGATGATCATATGGCTTTGTTCTTTATTCTTTTTTAAAAAATATGTTATTGAGGTGAAATGGACACACAAAAAGCTGTGCATATTCAATGTACACCAATTGATGAGCTTGGAGATAACTATGTACCCGTGAGAACATCATCACCATCTATCCCATAAACATATCCATTACCTCCAAGTTTCCTCTCACCTTCTTTATATATTATTATTATTTTCTTTTGGTAAGAACACTTAACATAAGATTTACTCTCAGCAAAAATTTTATGTATACAATACAGTATTGCTAGCTGTAGATCTCTAGGACTTATATATCTTGCATATCTAAAACCTAGTTCTTTATTCTATACTGTATTAATGTGACCATTTTTTCCTAGGTCTTCAGTTTTGCTTGTGAAGCTTGCAAAAAGGTGATATTCCATATACCTTCCAAACTAGAGGCAGACAAAGTGGTTGGCAGAGGTGAGCAATTTCAAAACAGTGTTTTTTTGTTTTTGTTTTTTTTTTTGCGGTACACGGGCCTCTCACTGTTGTGTCCTCTCCCGTTGCGGAGCACAGGCTCCGGAGGCGCAGGCTCAGTGGCCATGGCTCACGGGCCCAGCCGCTCCGCGGCATGTGGGATCTTCCTGGACCAGGGCACAAACCCATGTCCCCTGCATCAGCAGGCGGACTCTCAACCACTGCGCCACCAGGGAAGCCCAAAACAGTGTTTTTAAAACAGAAATTTAATTTACTTATGCTGGAAAGAGCATGTTATCCAATCTTTGCCTTTTGGAATTAGCCGGAACCAATAATTAGATACAAGTCAAGTTTAAAATATATGTTCTGTTCTTTAGAACTCTATAGAATTCTGTCATCGATTCTAATGAACATGTGCTAATCCATGCTTTTGTAGTCACTTATGTTTTAACAGTAAAAATTACATAAAGAATTACATGTAGAATGTAGCCCTTTCATTACTCTAGGATTCTAAGCACTGGAGAGATATAGGTAAGGACCTGAGAGAATCAGAGCGGTATTTTTATCAATGCCATAGCTGCAGTGAGAAATATAACAAGGTGAACTATTCCATTCAAAACTGCGCTTAATCAGCCATTTGCACACTTGAGAAGTTAGGGAACCTCAGCCTTTCCCAACAGCTGGGAAGCTCTGTCCAGGTGGACTTTCCCTGTGGTACAGGGAATATTGGAGGAAAAGCATCATGTTTTTTTCAGAGATATAGCTTGTTCCAGAGACGCCACATTAATTTTCAAGTGTCCCATTTCTGGGAAGGAAGAAAGGAGAGGATGTAAAGAGAAGTCGGGGGTGTTCCTCCAGGGGAATAGACCAGAGGTTATCACTCTGCTAAAAATGTGAACATGAGAGAAATGTGTCATCACTTTTAAAGATGTTCACTTCATTTTGACTTAACGTTTCCATCTGTGACAGATTTGGATTAAAGTGAAAACACTATACATGGGTAACATGAATCTTTTGAGATGATATTACTTAAGTGAGTATTAGGTTATTACTTAAGTGTGTATTAATGTATCAGTTTGGTTTCTGTCAAAGCAGATAGTGGACGAATGGGATGGATTTGATACTTTTGATATAAGTATCAAAACACTTGTATGATACTTATATTTTATGACTTTTCACTTGGGAAAATTTCCAGGGGGAGAGGATTCCACATAGCATTTCACTGGGGAGCCCGGGAAAGCAAGGAACAGGAACACAAAGAGAACTCTGGGCCCCTGGGGCGTTGGTGAGGGTCGGGGTGGGGGGTGGGGGAGATGTGACAGAAAAGCGCTAGTGGGAAGAATTTAAAGATTTTTCTTACTTGACTGTTTGCCAAACTCATACACTCTGTCACTCTTTGTGTGAAACTTCTGGCTTAACACAGGTGTATCTTAAAAGACTCAGACTATATTGTTAAGGAAAACTTTTCTGTTTGTTTATCCAGCTGTGTGGGCAGGCATGTAGCTCAGCTTTGTCATGATTGCAACACACAGACGTCTTTAATAGGAAGATCATTTTCATAAGCCTCTTAGAAGCATATAAAGGTTTAAAAAACCTTATTTAATACAAATATACAATCCAGAATTGTCATTTTTTTAACAGAGAAAGTATTATCACTTAAAAAAATACATGTAAAGAGTCTTAAGATATTTGATAAATGCAGAGTGATTGGTTCATTTCATTTCACTTCAGGATTTTGAAGAAGATTGTATAAATTATTTTAACACTGTTTTTCTTTTTGCATGTGTTTCTTACGTTACAACTTGGAAATTCCTACTTGCAGTTAATTTGAAAGAGTGCCTCGGATCTGCAGACCACATCCAATCCAGTGATCCTGATTTCAGAGTTCTAGAAGATGGGTCAGTATACACAGCCCATGCTGTTGTGTTGTCTGATGAGAAAATATCTTTCACCATATGGCTTTCTGACTCAAAGAAACAGACAAAGAAAGAGATTCCTGTGCTCCTGGAACATCAGAAGAAGGTATTCAAAGTACATTGATATTTTCAGGCATGTTTTTCTTCTCATTTAAATACTCTCATTAAAGGTTGCAAAGAAGACAAAAGAAAAAATAGGCTTTATTTTCCTTATCTTTTCTCTTCCTTCTGTTTGCTTTCCCTTCCTTCCTCCTCCCTTCCCTCCTTCTCCTTCCCTTTTCAACACTGATTAGACATTGGATCTTACTTTGTTAAATCTAAATGACACCTCCTCTGTGAAGGTTTCTTCCACCTCTAAGGTCTACTTGCTTTTGTGTGCCACTGTCAGTTGGGTTATCCCTCTGTTGTAGCATTGGGCATTTTTTATTAGCACAAACAATTTACCTGTCGTTGTTTAAGGGCACGAATCAATCCCTTTTGTGTTTATAGCCTCATTTACACCAGACCCATAGTCAATAGGTACATGTTAAATTAATATTAAGTGCAGTAGTTGCCAGTGAATGAGAGGTTGATTTCAAGTGCCACAGTGATTCTGATGTTAAAATAGGATGGAAATCCTGGAGTATGTATGCGTCTGAATGGTATTAGCCACCACTCAGTGATTGTTGACTGTAGTTCTAAATTCCATGTCATGAGGAATGCCGTTGTGAAAGTACTCACTGGATTACAACTAATCGATGTGAAGTGTATTAATGAAAAAGTCATCTAAATGCTTAAATGACTGCTTAGATGGAAATCACTAAAAACTCCAATAGTACTTTCTACAGTGATGGAAATGTTCTGTAATCTGCACTGTGTGATATGGTCACCCAATATTAATGGCTACTGCTACTTAGCATGTGGCTAGTACACCTGAAGGGTGGAATTTATATTTTATTTAATTCTAATTAGTTTAAATAGTTGTCGGGGACCAGCCCCAGCTGAACAGGTTTCACCGAAAGGGGAGACGGAGTCGGCGTGGACAGAACACAAGACACCTCAGAGGATGCAAGGATCTGCCAAATTTATTTTCATAATTCCGAAGCTTTTATACTGTGAGGCAATCTCACTTTCAATCTTAACAATCTAGTTCCCTAGCCAAAAACCCCTTACAAGCCATAAAACAAAGATCAAAAACAAAGGTACAAAGCCATAAAACAAAGGTCGTTTTCGTCAGCAGATTACATCAACAGGTTAAACAGGTTTTTATGGTCAAGTAGTTTTCTGATCTCTATAGTCTCTTTCATCCCCTGTGGTTAGGTACATCTTGGTCACATCTAGGTCAGGAACTTTATCTGTGGTTTCATTATTTTTCCCAGAAGTAAATGTTCTTATACCTGTATGTTCTGTTTAGTTAGCTGGTTACACAAAACACAAACTCAAACACATTACTCTTTTACAATCTGTAAATGCCTTCAGGCCGTAACATTTTACCTTTAACATCAAAACAAGGTGCTATAAACGTACTAACCCTAGGGGGTCTTTGTGGAGGGCATTGTACCTTAAATCTGTCACCAAGGTCCTTTGCAAAATATTTACAAAATATAATTTGTCCCTTATATCTATTCTTATAAAAAGAGCAGTAAAGCTTATATATATTTGCCTTAAAGCTTACCCTATCTAATTTCGCATATACCCATTGTAATAAAAACCTTCCCCGCCACCAAACCCAAGAATTTCCTAGTATATCTTTAACTCCCCAGGGAGGCCACAACTCATCCAATTTACTTTGTAAAGTAGGTTCTTGCCACAAAAACATTCCTGTCGTATTTCCCCGAGCCCAATGCCCTGGCCTGGGAGTGGGGATCTCAGGTGTAGTCATCAAGGGAGCCGGAGTGATTACAATCTTTCTTGGCTTTTCCCTCAGTTGGGATCTTTCCTTAAACCCTCCATCGGAACTGGGAATATTTCCCAACCCCAATAGCAATCCTACAAAATCACTTTAGGCAAAGGCAGGGGAAGACAAGGGGAACCACACAGAGCAAAGCCTTGCTACCACACAGAGGAAAGCTGTGGTCCACGGAGGAAATGGGAAACAAAGCCCTGCTGCGGCGGGAGAGCAGTTGCCATTGGCCAGGTCTCTTGTCTGCTACCTGGGTTCCCATCTGAGCTGGGCGTGGGAAGCGAAGCAGCCATGGGGACAGGGTTCAGGCTCCTGCAAAGTTGGGGGGTGAGGGTCTATGCCCCACCTCTGTTGGCCCCCAAGTTCTCTCCTGATGGCCCCTCTGCGACTGTGCCTGTCTTAGGTTGTTCCTTCCCTGAGGAATCTTACCCGTCTCTGGCTAACCAGCCATCCTCCGGGGCCAAGCAGGGAGATGTGAGGTGTGCGAGGTGCAGTGCCCCCAGAGAAGGTCAGTTCTCTGTCACCTTGGTAGCCTATGTCCCCGTGGCCTCCACGCCCAGCACCTGCCCTGGGATTCCCTCGCCAACTGGCGGGGCCCCGGCTCTGGTCACATGTCTTCGGGAACCCAGGTTTCTCCTCCAGGGAGGGCCCAGCTTACAACACTGGGCAAGAGAGACCGATTGCAAGGCACCAGCCACCAGGAGGCCTCAACAGGGTAGGGGGAGTGTAAAAAACCCTATGTTCAGGAAGCTTTGCTTTTCCATATTTATGTCTGACAGCATCAGCTTTGCAGAGGAGAACTTTGCCTCTCCATATTTGTACCCGATAGCATCAACTTTGCTTGACACTACGGGTCTCGTCTGTGCTGTAACTCAAAGGCACTTCCTATGTGGCTCCCGACATCTCCCCCTTTTTTATTTTTTAAAAAGGCAGTATGTAATTCCACTTTGGTTCTGTATACACTTTGAAGGGCAGTTTGAATTAATCGGATAATGACTGGAAAAGAAATAAGAAGCAAAATTATAACCACTCCGGCAGCCCCATAATTTATTAAAATATGCATAAAGGAATTACCCTTAAAATAACTCTGTAAATTTTGTAAAAATTCTGCAGCAGCCTTAGAGGGATTTATATCATATTGAGAGGCTGCAATATCATGAATTTGTTTATGTAAATGTTCCAAATCAATTTCTAGATCACTAGAATTCCATATATTTAAAATATGTATCTGAATTTTTTCCCAGGAATATTCAGAATGATTTACTTTTAAGGGAGTAACACATATCCAAGAATATTTTTTATGGCACGTTAAAGATAAGCGAATTTTTAAAGCAGCAAGTTCTTGACCAATATGTAAAACTGCTTCTTTAAGGGCATCAACTTTAGTTTCTAACTTTCTATCTATTGCTTCCTGGGTTGCTAAAGCCAAGGATATATTTTTTGATAAATCATTAGCATATTGTGCTGTTTGCACTTCTTTCACTAAAGCATATGTTGCGACAGTAAAAGAGCTTAATATTCCTATTAAGGCGGAAATTCCCAAAATCAAAGTAGCTACAAATCTTTTTGGCCGTATGAGCTCTCCAACCTGTCTTATAATTTTTGCCCCTATATCTGTATACCAAGATTCATTAAGCGCTACTGGCAGCATAATATAAGCTGGTCTTTTTAACACCATTATGGTTGATACATTCATTTTAGGAACAATGCAAGTGGTTAATATACATTGCTGACAAGTAATATAAAACCTCATATTATACTGCATAATCTGTAACTTTTCACTATCATTAGAAAGCAATAAGGAATATGGAGATGACACACAGGTTTGAACATAATACTCTTCCACATGGGTAGTAGCTCTAATTAGCGTTATTTTACGAGTGGTTAAGGGCAATCTCCATAACTGAGATTGATAATAGGTTTTATTTTTATGAACAAAGGTATAAATAGGAGCCACCCATCCATGACTATTCCATCTATTTACCTTCAATGGACGGGGAATATAGGAATCATTTCATGGGTATATCAAGCCGCTTTTTAAATATATTTTATAATCTCCCTCAGGAAGATTAATACTCCAATCTGAAATATAATATCTGGTTCCAGGAATGATTATTTTATTCTCTTTATTATACATACAATATATCCATGAAGGATATCCAGTTTTAATATTTATCCAAATCCATTCATTTGTAGCTTCCCCTGCAGCCTCATCACAATCATCATATTTAGGAGGATGAACAACTTTAGGCAAAGATTTATTAACATAAACTTGATTTTGTCTTACAACTTTCCCTAACAATGACCATAAATATCTTGTGGTTTTATCTCTTCCTATTGGCTTCTTAGGAGAGTCTGTCAAGAATCCTGCATCAACTACTGACAAACATCCATTTTTTGTTTGATTATTTCCTATTGACCCTGAGCCAACAAAAAAACATATTGGAGGAAAGTCAGTCTGACCTGTAAATGAGTAATTAAAATTGATTACAAATTGTTTATAGCCCTGTATTCCTCGAATGCCATCGGTCAATTCAGGGAATGAGGAGGTTACTGGAATAATGGGATCTGTCCAAGTACAGGTATGTAAAATAGGGGGATCTGGAAAATAAGCCCAATACGTACCGTTGGCACTTACCTGAACTGAAAGCAAGCTAAGCATAGCCACAAAAAAATTAGCAGTCGTCAAAGGCAATCCTTGAGCATTTATAGCATTTTCAGCATTCAGGCAAAGCTTTTTAATTGTTCCCCAGGTAATCGGAGCCGCTTCAGTGGTGGAGACAGCATATCTTCTTTTTTGTGAATGAGAAGGCAATGAAGGCTTTCTCTCCGATAATTTTGGAGAGGCTTGTACCTCTTTATCACAAGATGATTTAAGTGACAGCTGTTTTATCTGGGGAATTAACCTCGCAGCCACAAGATTATCTGGTTTCACTTTTTGTGCATGCAGTTCCGCCATCTCGGCAGCAGATTTTCTTTTCTGAAAGTCGCCTTGATAAATTCCCCACCTCAGGGTGTCTGATTAATCGATCAGGAATCCAAATTGGTGAATCAAAATTTTGAGGAAAAATACAAGCATATCCTCTACCACTAGTTAATAATGTATCTGGTCCATTCCATTTTCTTGTTAAAACATCCTTCCATAATACCTTTGGTTTTACATTTTCTTCATTTATCTCCCAATGTCTCATCATAGGAGTTTTCTCTTTATCATTCATATTTAAATAATTTAATACAAACATGGAATGATTAAGTAAATGATGAGGAGAAAAATATTTTAAATCTCCATTTTGCAATTTATAAATCATATTTTTTAATACCTGATTGGTTCTTTCAATTATAGCTTGTCCTTGTGGATTATAAGGAATTTCTGTACTATGGGCTATGCCAAACTGTTGGCATAATTGCTGAAAAGACTTAGAAACATAAGCAGGGCCATTATCAGTTTTTAACTTTCGGGGAATTCCCAAATAACTAAAACAAAACATCAAGTGTTGGCACACATCCTTAAAGGCCTCTCCGGTCCTAGCTGAGGCTACAATTACATGTGAAAAGGTATCCACACAAACATGTACATAGGACAGCTTTCCAAAACTAGGCACATGAGTCACATCCATTTGCCACAGATCATTAGCTCGTAAACCTCGAGGATTTACTCCTTGCTGAGGTACATTAGTTTGCGTAGGACACACAGAGCAATTTTTTACTATTTCCTTTGTTGCTTCTCTGGTTAGGCCAAACTGATATCTTAAGGCATTAGCATTTTGATGATGCAGCTGATGAGATTTTATTGCTTCTTGTACTTTATTTTTATCTACTATAAAAATTTTAGTCAGGGCATCAGCAGAGGCATTGCCTTCTGCTAAAGGCCCTGGCAATCCAGAATGAGCTCTAATGTGGCCTATATAATAAGGCTGTGTTCTTTCCCATATACTTTTTTGTAATCTCTTAAGCAATTTAATTATTGTACTCTTATTTTCAGGAAAGGCCGCTGTTTCTATTGCTGGAAATAATTTAACTATATATAAGGAATCAGTATATAAATTAATTTTCTTATCCCTGGTTAATTTCATCACTTCTATAATTGTCATAATTTCTGATTGCTGTGCTGAGCAATTTTCTGTATTTAATACTTTTTTTTCATTATTAATAATATAGGTTGCCCTCCCTGAAGAGGATCCATCAGTAAATACTAATATAGCCTCTTCCAAAGGTTTTATCTTATAATATGTAGGAAAAACCACCATATGTTCCTTAAAAAACTGTAGCAATATACTTTTAGGCAAATGAAATAAAATTTGACCTCTAAATGAGGCCAGAGCTATTCTTAATGAATCTTCTAACAGCAGCAAGGCCTCTAATTGATCTTTATTATAAGGTATAATTATGTTATCCATATCTTTTCCAAATAACTCTCTACTTCTCTTTCTACCTTTAATAATTAACAAACTAACCATAAAAGGGTATGAGGCAACAATCTTTTTTGGACTAGCAGCCAAATGTATCCATTCTAGTGGTCCATTTTGCCATAATAATCCTGTAGGAATAACTGGAGTCCTTAAAACAATTAAATCCCAAGGTTTGGTATAATCCAATCTTTTAATAAAAACATTTTTTAAAGCTTTTTCTATTTTTTCTATGGCTAGTTTTCCTTCTGCAGTTAACTCTCTAGGGGATAAGGGGTTAGAATCTCCTTGTAATATCAAAAACAAAGGTTTTAATTCCACAGTAGTAATTTTTAACAAAGGCCTTATCCAATTTATATCTCCTAAAAACTTTTGAAAATCATTTAAAGTAACCAAATGATCAGTTCTTAGCTGAAAAGGTATATGCTGAATGGAAAATTCCTGTATTAATCTGCCCAAATAATTATAAGGAGGCTCAGTTTGAATTTTCTCTGGAGCAACTTTTAATCCATATTCCTGTAAAGCTTTCATCATATCCTGTAATGCCTGATGTAAGTAGGCCTTATCTTTATGAGCCAATAATATATCGTCCATATAATGTATTAAATATATTTCTTTATATTTCTGTCTTATATTACATATGGCCTGGTCTACATATTTCTGACATAAGGTAGGGCTATTTTTCATACCCTGCGGTAAAACTTTCCACTGATACCTCTGATATGGTCTGGTAAAATTAGAAGAGGGTACACTAAATGCAAATCTTTTTCTGTCCTCCTTATGTAAGGGGATCGTGAAAAAGCAATCTTGCAAATCTATAACTATAATAGCATAATTTTCAGGGATGGCTACTGGAGAGGGAAGTCCAGGCTGTAAAGCCCCCATTGTTTCCATGGTTTTATTTATTGTTCTAAGATCTTGTAATAATCTCCATTTTCCTGATTTTTTTTTTATAACAAATATAGGAGTATTTCAAGGACTATTAGAGGGTTCAATATGTCCTGCCAATAATTGCTGTTCCACTAATTCTTCTGCAGCTGTTAATTTCTCAGAAGTTAGGGGCCATTGTTCCACCCATACAGGTTTCTCTGAAAGCCACACTATAGGGTCAGCTGTTTTTAAAACAATGGCCCCCGTTATAAATTTGGATAGCCCACTCCATGTTTATCATTTTTGGGCTCAGCAACCATAGGATATAATCTTCCCTCCTGATTTTTTCCTAAACCTTTATCTGGGTCATATCCCATTTTTAACATCTGTGAGGAGACCCAGTCATCTGGACTATACAAGAGCATTCCCATCTGCATAAGTATGTCTCTTCCCCAAATGGAAATTGGCAGGCCAGGTATTACATAAGGACAAAAAGAGCCTGCTTGTTTATTGGTAGTATTCTCCCAATTTAAAATCTGGGAACTCTTAGCTACTGCTGGAGCAGTTCCTAAACCTACTAACATATTGTCAGCATGCTGGGTAGGCCAGCTGTTAGGCCAATCTTTTCCTGCTATGCAGGAAGAATCTGCACCAGTATCTAACAATCCCTGAATATTTTTTCCATTAATTTTTAAAGTTTTTAAAGGCCTATTTCTGGTAATTTCTTGAATCCAAAATACCATATCACTGGAGCCAAATCCTTTTTTATTTCTAGCTTCCTGAACAACATTCTTTCCTGTTTTATAATATGGTAACAATAACAATTGTGCTATTCTTTGTCCCACATATATTTGTTGTGTCTTGTTAGAGGGAGCCACCATTATTTGAATTTCTCCTGTATAATCAGAGTCAATTACTCCAGGCAAAACTGTTAAGCCAGATAAGGAAGTTGAACTTCTACCAATAATTAAACCCATTACTCCTGGGGGCAATGGACCTTTAATCCCAGTTGGTATTTTTACGACTGGAGAGTCAGGAGTTAATATTGTTGCGGAGGTGGCACAGAGGTCCAATCTTGCGCTGCCTGGGGTGGCCCTGAACAATTCATCAATTCCCCTGAGGGAAGAAAGGGATTGAGCGTCTGGTGAATTGTCCCTATTGTTTGTTGGGCCCGGGGTTGGGCCCGAAATAAGTTTCCCGAATTATTTCCAGCAGACGCATTTGGAAAAACAGGTGCAGGAAATATTGGCATCTGAGCGCCAGCCTGAGGCACTGCAGAAACCCCATTAGGGGGAAGAATGTGTCCGTCCTTGTGATATTTACTTCTACACAATTTAGTCCAATGATTTCCTTTCCCACATCTTTGGCAAGGAGTCTTTGGGACCCCATCATTACCAGGAGATATCATTTTAACAGGACCTGGTGGAGGTATATTTTTATTAGGACATTCCCTACTAAAATGACCTGTGTCTCCACAAGCAAAGCAATTATTTCCTTTTGGTCCCTCAGGGTTTTTTGTTTTTTGAACCATATTCATCATACATTGAGGAAGTGTTTCTCCCTTTAAGGCGGCTGCCAAAGCAATCCCTTGCATATAAGAGGGACCCACGTCAGAACATTGCTTAATAAAATCTGAAATATTGCCAGTTTTTCTAATTGGTCGAATCAGGTTCTGACAAACAGGATTGGCATTTTCAAAGGCTAGTTGTTTTGCCAACATGTTAGTTGCATCCTCATCGGTTATCACTCTTTTTATCTCGGTTAGCAAGCGAGAAACAAAATCCTCATATGGCTCCTCAGGCTTTTGTCTTAAATCTGTCAAAGTGGAGGCTCTTCCTGGAGTCAAAGGCAAAGACTTCCAGGCATTCAGTGCACACGTAGTTACTTGCCATAAGGCCTCCTTTCCCATATGCATCTGCTGTTCGGCTGTATCATATTCTCCCTGGCCTAGCAACATATCTTTAGTAATATCAAATTTATCCCATTTTTTATTTAAAGCATGTTGCTTGGCTACCCATTCTTCATATTCTGTTTTCCAAAGCAAATATTGTCCTCCAGATAAACAGGCCTTTGTAACCTGAATCCAGTCATATGGAGTCATCCATCTATTTGCCAAGGCATCTATAAGAGTCATAGTATAAGGCGCCAACGGTCCATAATCTGTATAGGCCTTTTTAAGTTCTTTTAAAAGTTTTAGAGGCAAAGGATCCCAATATACATCATCATCATCAAAACCATCCTCATAAATGACTGGAAAGCAGGCGGCAAAAGCATAATCATCATCGTCACCTTTTATTTTCTTATGCTTTTTATTTTTATCTTGGCTTTTATTAAAAGGTGGCGAAGGTGGTGGGCCCCTAGCCTTTAAAGGCGGTGGAGGTGGTAGGCCCTTGACATTTAAAGTTGAATGTCCTAATCTCTTTAAAGGGAGAAATGAAGAACTTAAAGGTGCCGGTGGGGCGGTCGGTAAACGACCTAAAGGGCGCTTATCCTGTAAATTAAGCCTATTTTTTTTAATTTCTTGCTTTGAAAAAGCACCATAGGGTTCATATTTCCTTCTTTCATAATCATATGCAGCAGCATCTAAATCATCCTGATCTGCAGGAGGCAATTCATCATCAAAAGGAGGATTCTTTAACAAATTAGACTTAGTATCAATAGGTGACTCATTTTTCTCCTCTGAGTCATTATCCTTGAGGTTACAATCTTTTAAAGCTGCAGCTAAAACCTCAGTTTTTTTTGATATTTTTGAGGAAAGTAACGGAGTACTTTCATCTATTACTTCTGCAGGATATTTATATGGGTTCTTTTGACCCTCAGGCAAGGGAGCAATGCTCTCTCTAATAAGGTTCCATAAAGTAAAAGTATCTACTGGAACCTTCTCAGGTCCAAAATGACTGTAATATACTTGCAAAGTTTGTCCCACCTTTTGCCAGGTTTCTATATTAACTGTTCCCTGTTCTGGAAACCATGGGCATTGTTCCTGTACAAACTGAAAAAACTGAGTTAGTTGCTTACTAGCTACCTTAATTCCTCTTCCATTTATCATATGTTTAACTATATCAATAAATAAGAGCCTCTCTTTGGACTCAGTGTGTCCCATCTTGACACCGCCTTACTCACCTTCCTAACCAGTATTCCTAACTGGGGGTCTGCAGCACCCTACGGTGAGACTCCTATCCGTCCGAGAAAAAAATTATACTTACCCCTTCAGGTCCCTGTTCGGGCGCCACTTGCCGGGGACCAGCCCCAGCTGAACAGGTTTCACCGAAAGGGGAGACGGAGTCGGCGTGGACAGAACACAAGACACCTCAGAGGATGCAAGGATCTGCCAAATTTATTTTCATAATTCCGAAGCTTTTATACTGTGAGGCAATCTCACTTTCAATCTTAACAATCTAGTTCCCTAGCCAAAAACCCCTTACAAGCCATAAAACAAAGATCAAAAACAAAGGTACAAAGCCATAAAACAAAGGTCGTTTTCGTCAGCAGATTACATCAACAGGTTAAACAGGTTTTTATGGTCAAGTAGTCTTCTGATCTCTATAGTCTCTTTCATCCCCTGTGGTTAGGTACATCTTGGTCACATCTAGGTCAGGAACTTTATCTGCGGTTCCATTATTCTTCCCAGAAGTAAATGTTCTTATACCTGTATGTTCTGTTTAGTTAGCTGGTTACACAAAACACAAACTCAAACACATTACTCTTTTACAATCTGTAAATGCCTTCAGGCCGTAACATTTTACCTTTAACATCAAAACAAGGTGCTATAAACGTACTAACCCTAGGGGGTCTTTGTGGAGGGCATTGTACCTTAAATCTGTCACCAAGGTCCTTTGCAAAATATTTACAAAATATAATTTGTCCCTTATATCTATTCTTATAAAAAGAGCAGTAAAGCTTATATATATTTGCCTTAAAGCTTACCCTATCTAATTTCGCATATACCCATTGTAATAAAAACCTTCCCCGCCACCAAACCCAAGAATTTCCTAGTATATCTTTAACTCCCCAGGGAGGCCACAACTCATCCAATTTACTTTGTAAAGTAGGTTCTTGCCACAAAAACATTCCTGTCGTATTTCCCCGAGCCCAATGCCCTGGCCTGGGAGTGGGGATCTCAGGTGTAGTCATCAAGGGAGCCGGAGTGATTACAATCTTTCTTGGCTTTTCCCTCAGTTGGGATCTTTCCTTAAACCCTCCATCGGAACTGGGAATATTTCCCAACCCCAATAGCAATCCTACAAAATCACTTTAGGCAAAGGCAGGGGAAGACAAGGGGAACCACACAGAGCAAAGCCTTGCTACCACACAGAGGAAAGCTGTGGTCCACGGAGGAAATGGGAAACAAAGCCCTGCTGCGGCGGGAGAGCAGTTGCCATTGGCCAGGTCTCTTGTCTGCTACCTGGGTTCCCATCTGAGCTGGGCGTGGGAAGCGAAGCAGCCATGGGGACAGGGTTCAGGCTCCTGCAAAGTTGGGGGGTGAGGGTCTATGCCCCACCTCTGTTGGCCCCCAAGTTCTCTCCTGATGGCCCCTCTGCGACTGTGCCTGTCTTAGGTTGTTCCTTCCCTGAGGAATCTTACCCGTCTCTGGCTAACCAGCCATCCTCCGGGGCCAAGCAGGGAGATGTGAGGTGTGCGAGGTGCAGTGCCCCCAGAGAAGGTCAGTTCTCTGTCACCTTGGTAGCCTATGCCCCCGTGGCCTCCACGCCCAGCACCTGCCCTGGGATTCCCTCGCCAACTGGCGGGGCCCCGGCTCTGGTCACATGTCTTCGGGAACCCAGGTTTCTCCTCCAGGGAGGGCCCAGCTTACAACACTGGGCAAGAGAGACCGATTGCAAGGCACCAGCCACCAGGAGGCCTCAACAGGGTAGGGGGAGTGTAAAAAACCCTATGTTCAGGAAGCTTTGCTTTTCCATATTTATGTCTGACAGCATCAGCTTTGCAGAGGAGAACTTTGCCTCTCCATATTTGTACCCGATAGCATCAACTTTGCTTGACACTACGGGTCTCGTCTGTGCTGTAACTCAAAGGCACTTCCTATGTGGCTCCCGACAAATAGTCACATGTGGCTTGTGGCTACCATATTGGACAGTGCAGGTAGAGTGTTCAGGCAATGAAGAACATGCATTGTCTCACTATAGTTCACCTGAGAGCATGAGGTTTTAGCAGAAAGAACAAGTAAATGCTGTCTATAGATTGTCTGAAAGAGGATGTGTTCTCCATCTCATTTTGGGATGGAACAGGAAGAACTGAGAGTACAGTGATAATTTTCCTAACCTGAAAGTATGGTCAGTGTTGGAAAGGTATGTGAAATTAAATTCTTTGGTTCATGAAACCTTTAAAGTCTGGATACATTCTTTCTTATCCTTCGAACACAAAGAAGACCTTATTATCTGGTCTTTAGTTTCAGCATGGAAATTCCTGACACTGAGCCTCCAGAGAGGTGTTAGATTTATGGTCCATCCACTGTTTTACAATGAAGTAGGCTGTGATGCTTTTGTTTATTGTTAATTTTCTTTCTCTAAATTCAGGTACTGAGGAAGAGACACACTAAAGAGACTGTTCTCAGGCGTTCCAAGAGGAGATGGGCGCCTATCCCCTGCTCAATGCAAGAGAATTCCTTGGGCCCTTTCCCTTTGTTCCTTCAACAGGTAGGTTTTCCATTCCTTCTGATTGGGATTGCTAAATTAGTTCCAAGAGTCTGTTTTGTCCAGGTTTTAATAACTCTTTAAACATTTAAAAATCAACAGATTTGATTGAAGATATTCATGGAGAGTCATAAAAGTACATAAAATGGGAAAATCACTAAAAATCTAATAATGAGAAAAACTAGAAAATCACTAAAAAACTAATAATAATAATATGAGAAAGACTCTACAGCTACTAAATGATCTTTATTAGTTTATTCATTCACTTAGCAGCCGGCTATAGAGCACCTACCCTGTCCTGTGTAAGGCACTGCTCTAAGTACTGAAGCTAGAAATACATTTAGTCATGGCCTTTGCTCTCACGTATTTTATGAGTCTAGTGAGGAAGACAGAAGTAGGCAAATGATTGCAATACTGCATGACGAGTGCTGAGATGGGGCTGGGTCGGGGTGATTTGAGAATTCATGGGCTGAAATGCTGTAAAAAACAGAAAAAAGACTTAGAGGGGGAGGCATGTGAGCTAAAGCCTGAAGGATGGGAGAGTGTCATGCAGGTAAATCACTGTGGAAGAAGAGAGGGCGACAGAGGTGCAAGCAAGCATGGCTCCTCGCGGGAGCTCACAGAGCTTAGTCTTCCTGTGTGTGATGGGCGTGGAGCAGGGAGATGGGGCAGAAGAGGCAGGTAGGGTCCACCCAGAACTGGCCAGGTGTGCTCTGCTAGATAGTTTAACTTTTTCCTAAAAACAAGACGTTTTTAAGCAGGGTCAGGTTTACTTTGCATAAAGATCCAAATGGAATATACACAATGGAAATAACGACTGAGTTGAGGCTATGGCATTATGCTTGCCTTTTTCCCTTACATTTCTATTACTGTGGTTGATGTTTAATACCAGTGGTGCCACCTGTGTCCTACTTGTTTATGTTTTTAACTATGCTTCCAGTGTCTTTCACACTTGTAGAAAATTCTATCCAGTTCTGGACCCTGGTTTCTTCTCTTAGATTATTGTACTTTAAGCACTGGTGAAAGCGTATTAAGAAATGACTTCTGTTTACCAAACTTATACTGGTCAGAGGTAATTTTGGTCTTTGCGCTGTTAAACCAGTCACCACTTCTAGTCCTCATTTCCTTGTCGTGTGTCCATTTGATTTAGCCGACCTGTCCCTCCTTCACGTCGCTTCTAGGACAACATTCACCTAGTTTTCCACTTTTCTCACTGGCCACTCCTTCTTAGTATGTTTCGCTGGTTCTTCTTCATTCCCACATCCTCCTAACCCTCACCACCCTGACCCCTCAGTCTCTAAAGTTGGAGAGCTCCAGGGCTCAGACTACGAACCTTGTGTAATGTTTATTTATATTCACTCTCTCGGTGATCTCATCCAGCCTCATAGCTTTAAGTACTTTTTTTTTTTTTTTTGCGGTACGCGGGCCTCTCACTGTTGTGGCGTCTCCCGTTGCGGAGCACAGGCTCCGGACGCGCAGGCTCAGCGGCCATGGCTCACGGGCCCAGCTGCTCTGCGGCATGTGGGATCTTCCCGGACCGGGGCACGAACCCGTGTCCCCTGCATCGGCAGGCAGACTCTCAACCACTGCGCCATCAGGGAAGCCCCTAAGTACTTTTTATACATTGGAAACTTAAGACTTCATATCTCCAGCCCAAGTTGCCTAATTAATATTCCCACTTGGAATTTCAGTAGACATTTCAAACTTAACGTATAAAAATCAAATGTTTGCGTTTTCTTATAAAAAATATCCTCCCCTCTCAGTTAATGGCAGCTGCATCCTTTCAGTTCTTGGGGCAGTAGAGTCCATTCGGTAAGGTTTTAGTTGCGGAGAGCACAATTCTCTTTAAGGAATTAACAGAGGGATTTACGATAGTGTATTAAACAGTTTACAGAATTGTTGGGAAGGCTCAAGAAACAAACTTTAGGTTGAATTTTCAGGAACGAATCTCCTATCTACCCCACAGAATCTATAGCCAAGGGACATACTGCTTTCTTCATGATGGGGAAGCCAGTCATTTTAGAGCCAGAGTGCCACTGCCATGGTCAGGAAGCTGCACTGGGCAAGGAACCACCACAGGCAGGAAGCTGCTCCTCCAACTGCAGCTCCAAAACAATCTTAACTGCTCCCATCAGTGTTCACAAAAAGAGTGATCTATATCCTGTCTCTCAGCATCCATGAAGTCTGTGAAAAACCATTAGAACTTCTGCTGCTGCAGGATAAAAGAAAAAAATTGCACCACAAAGAGTCAGCAAAAACAGTAGAAGCAGCAAAAAGGAGGCATCTATCTCCCTTATGGCTTCCAAATTTCATGCAAGCACACCTGACTGTCTGTATTTTAATTCAGAACTCTTGTTTCAAGAGACCCTGGAAAAGGGAGAGTTTTTGGTTTGTTTTTATCTGAATCTTTCTAATATCTACACTGTGAGAGGACACAGTAGAAGGAGGTGAAAGCGATGTTGAGCCCCAATTTACCATATCCATCCATTCTTTATAGTTAAAATTTTAATTCCTGTATTATAATAGGATAAGGATATAGCCACATTTTACCAAGATCTCAAATCATAGTGGCTAAAGCATGACAGAGATTTAGTCCTTTCATGTCAACGTGTGATCTGGTAAAGAGATTCTAATTTGAGAAATCACCAGGGGCCCAGGATTCTTTCCGTTTTAAGCTTGGCCATCCTTCCAGGTTGAAGATGGCTCATCACTGTGTCCCATTGAGGGAACACAACTCCTCCACTTTCTAGAGTACAGTCTGGATCCTGCATGTATTATTATTATTATTATTATTTTGCGGTACACGGGCTTCTCACTGTTGTGGCCTCTCCCGTTGCGGAGCACAGGCTCCGGATGCGCAGGCTCAGCGGCCATGGCTCACGGGCCCAGCCGCTCCGCGGCATGTGGGATCTTCCCGCACCAGGGCACGAACCCGTGTCCCCTGCATCGGCAGGCGGACTCTCAACCACTGCGCCACCAGGGAAGCCCCTGCATGTATTATTTTTGCACACACCCTATTGACCTGACCTTTTTGTGTGGTCATACCTAATTGAAAGGGAGACTGAGAAAAGTCTTTCTTCCAGGCAACCTTGTGCTCAACTGTAAATTCTAATACTAAGGAAGATAGGCAGAATAGACATCAGGGGATACTTGCACCCACTGACATAGTGTCATCCCTGACTTCTGTCTTCACACCATGCAGCCAACCAACTGGCACATTCTGTTGGCTGTATCTTCAAATTATATCCAGAATCTAACCACTTCTCACAACCCCTATTGCTACCACACTGGTCTAACAAACAGTTCTCTCTCCCCTGAATTCTTGCAGTAACTTTCTAAATGGCCTTCCTGCTTCTTCCTTTACCTGCCCACCCAAGTCTAATCTTAACAGAACACCAAGAATTCTCCTTCTAAAATATAAATCAGATACTACTCTTGTCTAAATTCTCCATTGGCTCCCCATCTGACTCCAAGCAGAAGTCAGCATCCTTGGAATCTCTTACATGCCGTGGCCCTATTACTGCATTCGTCCTCCTCTCCGACTTCCTTTTCCCCATAGTCTGTCTATTCCAACTACAGTGGCCAACGACCCTGGTCTGGTTGTTTTGCACTTCCTGTTTCCTCTGCCAGGAAGAGTCTTCCCTATTTATTCTCATTCTTTTAATTTTTGTTAATTCCCCTCCCTAAGGAACATTACAACTGGCATTCCTTTCAACAGTATATGAGAATCCCTGTTTACCTCACCCCTGTCCACAGTGGGTATTATTGCTTTTTTCTACCTTTGCCAAATCACTAGATGGGAAACTGTGCCTTAATATGAGGTTGTCTTTGGCTACTATTTATGTTGAACATTGTTTTCATTAAATTTGAGCAGTTTAAAAAAATCTTTTGCCAAATTACCATTGTTCATTACCATTTTGCATGTTGATGAAGTGACAAAGGTGATTATTATATTATTAAAGTCATCTCTTTAAAATAAAAAAATATATAAACATATAAGTTGTATTTAAAAATAGCATTTTCATGAAAAATTTTTTACATATGCTTTTTCCTCTTAGGTTCAATCTGACGCGGCACAGAACTATACCGTCTTCTACTCAATAAGTGGACGTGGAGTTGACCAGGAACCTCTAAATCTGTTTTTCATAGAAAGAGACACTGGAAATCTGTATTGTACCCGGCCTGTGGATCGTGAAGAATATGATGTTTTTGATGTAGGACTTTTATTGATACACATAACTTTAAATGATTAAACTATAATCATAGTTTAAACTAAACTTCTGATAGCGCATCTACTCTTTCCTGTCTTCTGAACTTCTTCTTAGAGGGGATCTGAAAGACAAAGGAAATAGATTGTGTAATATTTTGGAATACTTGGTCTGCTCTTTATCTCAACTTGTATTAGGTAAGCCTCAAATGAAGCCAAGAAATTTAATTGTATTTGGATGTAAATTCCAGCAAATTTGCAGGAGTTGGTTTTGCTTATGAGATTCTCTTTCTCTCTCTGGTCGTGGTACTTTCTCATCTCTCCAAGACAGGGCCACAGTTGATTGGAAGGGTCCTCTTCCAGTGTCCCTCTTCTGCTCTGTGTTTTTTGTTTTTCCTTTTTTGGTCTTTGTTCCACCTGTCTAATTATCTGATGATATCCGAGAAGTATATAAGGAAGCAAAACTGGGAGACCAAGTCCAAACAAGGCATAATAAGCCAGCATTCTGATGTGGATGAACTTACATCAATGGGGAATCATTCATACAATTTTCAGTGTAATATGGTCAATGCTCTGGGGTCATGTGGTACAGGGGGACCGATTCCCCATAGGAAAGAGGGATTCTCTTCCTAAATGAAGAGGGAAGAGATGCTGGGTAAGTAAACTTGACTGATGTTCACCACATGACATTTCTTTGCTCTTGGCTGGAAAAATTTCAACTCAGTGTTGTAATCACATGCTGAATAGAAATACGTTCTATTTGTCCACCGATAGGGGTCTAGTTAAATAAATTACAGTATGTCTATGTGGTAGATTATTAGACTGCCAATAAATCCCATTTTCAAAGCATGTTTAAGGGCTTTGGGAAATGGTTACAGCATAAAGTTGTTTGTTTGCTTTTTGGAAAAAAAGGATATAAGCTTACAGTAGTATGATCTCAATTTTTGTGTACAAATATATACACAGAAGGGACTGAAGGAATACATCAAATGTGAACAGTACTTATCTCTGGGTAGTAGGTCATGGATTTTTCTTTTCTTCTTTTGTACTTTACAGAATTTTTAAATTTATCATGATAAGGATGTTTCTTTTATAATTGAAATAGTGCACCTTTAACTATGGAAAAATTGTTTATATTAAAAAATCATTTAAAAATGAAAAAAAGAAATAAGTTCTATTTGACATTACATTGCTTTTGATTAATTAGTAATGTGGAAACTGTTAAATGTATTTTGTTAGAAAACCTCTTACAAATATGTGATCTATGAGATTAAACAATAAAGGGGCTCAGTAGTGACAAAGTCGGGACTCATTGGCTCATTTAGATGATATAGTCAGGATTTTCCCCATTGCAGGGAGGTTAACTGTTCTTCCCAATACAATTTTATGATTATGGGGAGAATAAGGACTGTAATCCACGTCTCCATATTCACATTTAATTCCTTAGTCTCATGACCTGAGTAGTCTCTGATTCTCTGTACTCTGACCTAGGTTTTATTTGAAGTGTAGGCACTTCTACCAAACATTGGATACTTTTAACTGTAGTTAAAGTCTTTCTGTGTTTGATGTTTTGATAACTAAAGAAGCATTGAACAGGAATTTTTGAAGTGATTTATTATTGAAAAGATTTGCAGAGAAGGTAGTAGATAAAGCATAGTATTCTTTCATGCTGGAATCTTTTATAATGGACTGTTGAACTAGCTTTTCACTGTTTTACAGCTGATTGCCCATGCGTCAACTGCAGATGGGTATACAGCAGACTTACCTCTTCCACTGCCCATCAGAGTGGAGGATGAAAATGACAACTACCCTATTTTCACAGAAGCAATTTATAATTTTGAAGTTTCAGAAAGCAGTAGAATTGGTAAGACAACTTTTAGGAGTAAAATGTGCTATGTTAAATGTTTATATACTTTGTTTGAGAGGTTGAGTTTTTACTCAAAGCCAGATCATCCTGAGATGACACTGGACCAATAGCTACTTACCAGAATACATTTAATCCTATCAAATCTAATCAATGTGTAATTTACAAGGTATTATAGGAGTTTGTAGTGTTGTTGGTATGATACCAATGAATTATAAAGGCAGATAACAGTTATTCAAGCTTTGTACCATATTTGGCTTATATACTTTATTTCATCTTATTATTATGTGGGTTTATCATTATTCCTAGCTCCAAGGGAGGACATGCAGGGTAGAATGTACGATAAAACTAAAATCATGTACATAGTTTTATTAGGTTTTATTTAGGAAGGTACTGAATGATATCCACTGAGGATACAATTTTTTAAGCTCTTATCTATATTGTCTCTTCTCTTTAAACTACTACTTTACTATTTCCAATTTAGAGTGAATACAGGAATAACTTCAGAGAAACTTTGTGTGTTCTCCATCCTAAACACTTGCTCTCACATGTGGAAAACCAAAGTGTTTCACTTCAGTAGGCCCTTAAATGTGGCATTCTTAATGTCTTCTGAGACTTGCAATATGGAGAATAACCACTCACAATAAAGTTGAAAGGAAGTGAACTCAACCATAGAGGATTAGCTAACTTGCTTATTAAAGTTTCTAGGAGTTACTTAGATCTTCAGTGGATTGTTGTAACTGCTCTTTCCTTTTATATTTTAGTTTGATAATTTGATGTCATAGATGTTAACCTCTTTATTACTCACGTGGTACAATTAAAAACATTATTGTTGCTTTGGAGTTTAGGAAACCTAGTTTTTGATTCAGGGTCTGTTATTATTTCACTGTGGGAACTAATGGAAGTTCCTTTAAGTTCTCTGATCTATAAAATGAGTTAATTATGTTTGTTGACTTATAATGTTTTTAACCTCACAAGTCTATGACTCTTACATTTTTCTGTTTTCAAAGAGGGATGATTGGTTTTAGACTCTTTGTTGAACATTCTGTTCTCTTTGGTAGTAACAGAGAAGGATCTAGGGCAAACACTTTGATGCCCAGATTAACCCAGAATACTTTAAGCATATCACACCAGTAGGTTCAGCCCTGTTAAGGCTGTGGTACTCTGAAGGTGTTCTCTGAGTTTGCCTTAACTCACACACAGAGGGTTTGGGCAAAGGGTGCTCAATGAATAGTGAAATATAGCACTCATGGAAAAGAATTTTCAAGTCAAGATTTTAGGAAGGTTTTATGTAGTAAGTAAAGGAGTTCTGTATCCAGAGAATTAAAATAGTGTTTATGTCTTCCTGACTGTCAATGAAATTGCAGGAAGAAAATGTATGTCTTATAAAGATTATAAACAGCTTTCTATGAAAAGATAATTTATTTTCTTATAATAATAAGATTATTACTTCATGTCTTCCTATTGATCCACGGCAGAAATCTTTTTGTTACTTTTAAGTATGTATTTGGACATTCTCTACAAATTTATATCTATATCTATGTATACATATATATGTATACACATATATATATACTTAAGCACACATATACACACATATATAAAGTTTAAGGATATAATGACAAAATTATTTAAAACTAATACTTCCTTGCATTAATAGTTTTACTTGGCTTTTATTTCCCTCAAATATAAAATTTCAATGAATATATATATACACATATATATATGTATATGATTGTATGTGTCTATGTATTGTTCCTCAGGCCAACCTCACATACAGGGCTATAGGCAAAGTGGTTCTATGTATTATAATTTCATGGGCATTGGAACACTATCCTTAGACTATAAAAATACCACCTGTATGTACTCTTTGATACCTGAAGTCCTTTATCAGAGCAATATTCTTACTTTCCATACTGATGAAAAATACTAATAGCTCTAACTGCAGAAACAGTTAACTTAAATTCTCCCTAAATGGTAAATAGTATGAAATAAGATTAAGTGGGGCTGGGGGCAGTGAGGTTTGGATACAAATCTGGTGAAAGAGAAGGAAGCAAATCAAGAACTAGCAAAAAATAGAATAGAAAAGAGACTGAGATGTAAAAGGTCAACTTCATCATCTATCCAGTTATAACCCAAGTCAGCCTTGATTTAGTTATTAATCAAAACTTTGATTTAAAAAAATCTGATTGCTTAGGAGACATGGTTTCTCTCTCCAGCTAGGTTAGTTATTGCAGTATGTGGGAATATGTGTTGAAATTATTCTTGGATGCCATTTAAATAAGTTTTTAATAAATTTACTATCAAATAGTTTAAGCTGTGAGCAAAGTAAGAGTATGCCTTGATTCTCAGCATCAAAGTGTTTCATATTATAAATTTGAAGTCATCTTCATCAGTACTGTGTAAAGATGGAATATCTCTGGTAAGAAATACATCGTAAATTAGGTTTCCACCATCACTGTTAAGAATTTGAGAAGTGTAGATATGCCTAAACATATTTTGCAATTCTGGAAAGTAAAGACTCTTTTTTTAAACATGTAGGTACTACAGTGGGAGTGATTTGTGCCACAGACAAAGATGAACCAGACACGATGCATACGCGCCTGATGTATAGCATTTTGGAGCAGACGCCAGGAAAACCTGGGATCTTTTCTGTGCATCCCAGCACAGGTGTAATCACAGTCTCTCATTATTTGGACAGAGAGGTAGCTTTCACAATCCGTAGATTATCATTTTACTTGGGGTTGAACCCACCACCCCCAATTTACTATAATTTGCTATCCTGTGGATTAGGAGTTTCTCATTTTATTTTATTTAGGCATAAGACAATAAGAATTCCTGGCTATGTTACCTGTTTTTATATTATTTCTATTTCCTTATGTAAGAGAAACCATGAGGAATAGAAATAAAGATCAACTGGTGTTCAGAAGGGGTGAGAAAAAAAGATATTGCTATGAATGTTGATATTATTGAATAATACTTTATTTCTCGTGTATGGCTAGTTGGTTCCAGCTCAGTGTTCCAGCTCAATTCTCATGTAGGACAATTAGTGTTGCTTGTTCCATGGGTATAGATTATACCCTGATCCCTATCCAGTTATTATAGATATGTACTTTTAATCAGGAAAGGATTAGTTGAGATAAAGTTGATTATTAAAAATCTGTAACACTATTTGGATGATAGTAATAGCATATTTTTACGTGTATAGCACTTGATGTTCAAATTCTTTATGCATAATTTGATCTCATCTTTATAATTTCCTTGTTTGATTAGATAGAGGTTATATCCAATCTATAGGGGAGAAAGGTGACAGAAGGATTGATTGACTTGCCCAGGTCAGATTACTGCACTGAATCTTCTGATCTTGCTCTTGTCCATTTCATCAGCCCATATTTAACTCAGAGTCTTGCATTATTGACTGAGGCAGATCAATCAATTTCATATGTACAAAGTAGCTTTATTAGAACACTTCAGTGGTTCCCACTAAAACTAGAGTAACATAAATGGAAGGATCGATACGACTGGGAGACATATTATAAAGAAGAAATCAGCAGGATTTGATGTCAGAGCAAAAGGGAGAGGTGGTGAGAACCTATAAAAAAGAATAAAAAAGAGTACAAAGGTTTTATTTATTATTATTTTTATTTTTGTGGGGTCAGGACATGCTATGTGATAAAATACATAATGGCCATAATAAATGGGAAAGTTTGAAGGGAACAATATGAATGTGTTTTGAATCTGTGGAATATTTAGAGATGATACGGTAATCAAGTGAAAACAAGGATTTTTCCTAATTTTTCAATATTGACAAATGAGGCTTAGAGAAATTAAATAAGTTAAGGTTACACAGCTTGTAAGATACAGATTTGGGGTCAAATCCAGATATGCTTGCTTGATCAAAAAAAATATAATGGGATTTTGTGGGGAACAACCATGAGGTGTGTTGTAGGGGACAATACAGGAAGTAAAGAAATGAACAAGGGAGCTAGAGAAACTGCATTTAGAGGAAGAAAAAGCAGGGTCTCAGAGAGTGCTGGAGCCTGTGGAAGGAGCGTTTCGGGGTGGGAATGTTGGTTTCCGCCGTGAAAGAAGGATGAGTAAAATAAAGACCAAGGAAGGGAGAGAGGGAAATAGAAAATGAAGAAGAACAAAAGGAGTAGAGTGGCTAAAGAAGAGTAAAATAGAAGGAAAGGCAACAGAGGTGATTGTGTCACAGACCAGGGACTCCATTTCATCATCAACACACCATTTGCAAACTCCATTCACAGAAGTCAACAGTGACCACCTAACTGCCTAATCCAAAGGTTAATCATTAAAACTCTCTCTAGTGCTGGCAATTATTAAAACTCTCTCTTCTCTTGGATTTCTGGTTCTCCTCCTGCTTCTCTGATCTTTTGTTTTGAGTGTCTGTCCTTTGCTTTGTCTTCTTACTTCCCTCCTGCTTGAAATGCTGTTGTTCCTTATATCCTCAGCTCTTCTCATCCTTTAACCTCTCCCAGGAAATCAGATTCTTGCCATAATCTCAACCACTATCTACATACTGCTGACTCCCAGATAGGTGTTTCTGGCCTTGAACTCCCCTGAATTATAGGGCCATCTATCCAGCTGTCTTCTGGACCTTTCTCCTTAGATTTCCCATAGGAACGTAAAATTCAGTATCCACCAGACAAAACTCATTTTTTTCGCCTCTCCTTGCCAACCTTGCCAGTGTTCACTTCCTCAGAGAACCGCTGTCTTCCTGTATTGGTTGGTGATACTTCTGTGTGCCTGTTATCCAGGTAGTACACCTGAGCAGCATCTTCCACCCCCTCTTTCTCTCGTAGCTTGTGCATACCATCTGTTCTTAAGTCCAACTCCATTCTGACTTACAGATAACTTTCCTCACCCTTTCCTTTTGTCCTCATTGCTAATGCCCCAGCTTTGTACTATTTCAGGAGCCTTTAACTGGTTTCTTTGAACCTCAGCTCAGCTTACTCCAAATTGTGCTTGACCTTCTTTTAAATATATTCTTTCTCAAACTCAACTCTTTCTATTTTGTGCTCCCACTATGACTCGCATAAAGCCTTTCCCATTACCTGCTGCTTAAGCATAAGTCTGCATTCTTACTCTGGATCTTGTAATTGAATTTCTGCTTACCTTTTCAGCTTTATTCCCGTCTACCATGTCGTTGGGTATATACAAATAGGGAAATCAAATAAAAGCATGGATACACACCAATAGAAGTGTGAACAACTGAGGTTTCCTTTATAAATCTAAACAAGGTTTTTAAAGCTAATTAAATATTTGCTTTGTTTTCAGGTTGTAGACAAGTACTCAATGATAATGAAAGTGCAAGACATGAATGGTCAATTTTTTGGATTGATGAATACAACAACTTGCATCATAACAGTAAAAGATTCAAATGACAATTTACCCACTTTCAGACAAAATGCTGTAAGTAGATAATATCAAAATTGATCTCTATTGTTATCTTTATTTAATCTGAATTAATAAAATATTTACCATACTTTGAAGTATGCATGTTTATTTTATCAATAAAATGAAATATCTGATGTATAAATATCTTTTATTTATTCATAATAGTATTTATATTCTCTCCCTTTTGTTAAAGACCATAGCATTAGTCTTTTATTTGTAACAAAGTTCTTCATTCATTTAAAAGATAACCCTTAGTAAAACAATGCTTTTGTGATTCATGTTTTAAAATAATCTAGGCAAAAGCTGTAAGAACAAGTACTTTTGGAGTGGAAGAAACATTTTACTTTCTTTGTAAAAGTTTCCTTTATAAAGTAAGTTTTTAATGCGCTTTCTCTGTTTCAGTATGAAGCATCAGTAGAGGAAAATACGTTCAATGTGGAAATCTTACGAATATCTATAGAAGATAAGGATTTAATTAACACTGCCAGTTGGAGAGCCAATTTTACTATTTTAAAGGGCAATGAAAATGGACATTTCAAAATCAGTACAGACAAAGAAACTAATGAAGGTGTTCTCTGTGTTGTAAAGGTAAAGTAATAATGAGTAATAGACAATTTGGCAAGTTAAGTTTTAATCAACTAATGGTTTAATCAACTAAGTAGTTTCAGATCATAGACTTTACAAGTTGGAAGAGAACTTAATCTATTTAGTTCACTTGTTCTGCTTTAATGCTGCCTTTCTTCTATAATTTGTTACCAGCTATTAGGCATCTAGCTTATGCTTGAACAGTCTCGATCGTAAGAATCTCTGTATATCCATTGGCAGCTTATTCCATGTCTGGAGAACTCTAATTCTCAGAAGGCCTTACTTTTACTGTGCCTAAATTATTCTCCTTGTAACCCGTGTCTTTGGACCAGGTTTTATCTCTAATGTTATACAAAACAGGTATAATCCTTTGAAAAGGCTGTGATGTCTATTTGAGATTTACCTTCTCTAAGATAAATATTCCCAATTCCTCTAACTATTCTTTACATGATATAATTTAGAGGCTCATATTCTTCTCTCTGTGTCTCTCTCTCTCTTGAATATATGACTGGTTGTATCTGAACTTCTTAAAGGTAATACTGAGGATGAAATATAGTATTACATCAAACAGCACTGAATGAACATATTCTTTGTTTTATATGTTGTATTTTTGGTAGTACTGTTACATTCTAGGGTCCAGGTTATAAGGGCAGAAAAGGCTCTTTTGGGAAGGACTCTTGGTTTTATATTCCTTACCCAGAAAAAGAAAGAAAATTGTCCTGTAGTGTAAAGCAGCACTTACTGTGTGCGCTAATGTTAAATGTCATTCTTATAACAATTGTACAGAAGAGAAAACTTAGTCTCAGAGACATTAAGAAACCTACCCAAAGTGACACAGCTCAGATGTAGTAGAGAGAGGATTTGAATCTATGTTTCTTTGATTCCAGGTTATCTGCTCTTAAGCCCTGTGTTAAATTGCTTTGCATAGCTCTGTGATCTTGGAAAATTAGCCTCTGTATTATCTGTAAAATATAAATAATATTTCTCTCTGCCTTCCTAGTAGCTGTTCAAATATGATAATGAAAATGAGAGCACTTGGTAAACTATAGGATATTAGTATTATATTTTTAGAAGTCACATCATGTTCTTGGGAATAGTGTTATAATTTTCCATAATAGATAACTTTTTTGAAACTGTAGAGTATGAGCTAATTCAGTCTTTAGCTGGGTGTCCTGGGTAATCTTTCCATCTTAGTATTTTCTCTGCATTTCGGCAACAGCAGCAGTGCATCAGAGCTTGAGTGAGGAAGACAGTTCTTGGTCATTCTCAACGTAGAAAGTCCTCACATCCATCTTCACAACAATACATTTTCTAGGGAATTGTTAGCATCTTAGTGCAGATATGGGATATTTTTGGACAATTTTTTTTCAGTTGATGAAACAAGAAGGTATCCTATGGTTGAAGAGAATTCATATTTTTTCATTAATCATTGATTTCATCCCATCAGATTTCTAAATCTTGCAGAGTTTTAAGCTACTACAGCAATATCCAGTTTAAGCCTTAAAAGATTGCATTAAAAATCTCTAGGGCTTTTAGCAAGTAACTCTAGATTGAATAACTGCACCTCTTCTAGGGCAGCAGCTGTTTTCTAAATTTCCATCCATTTCTCATTGCTAGCAGACTCTCAGCCTGATCATAGCAATACGAGCAATTTGTGAGGTAGTGTTCATTAGCGGCAAATAAACAGATATTAATCCTTTTCTCTCTTGGCGCTCCAGTTTCTGGGATATTAATAAAAGAATCAAAAAGAATTTCACATACATTTTGTAGATTCTAAGATTCAGAACTTTTCTTGACTTCTTATTGGACTTGTGGTATTAGTATCTCAGCTTGATACTGCCTAGAAGTGGAGATGTGGAGAAAGGCTTAAACCCAAAATTTTACTCATCAGTTTTGATTTTGTTCAATGTTCAGCCAGTGATTATTTTGATAAGCAGAAAGAGAATGAAAGAAAAAGTGCGTTAGCTTTTCAGTACAGTGTAAAATACTGTTTTATGGATTTGGCTTGTTTGCTGTATAAAAATCAATTGTAACCAAAGAATTGATTTAGAAGATTTTAGAGGCTGGTGAATCAATTAAGCAGAAGGATTATAGTGTGGTGGTTAGGAAAATGGACTCATACCAGACTACCTGGCTTGAAACTCCAGCTTGAATGAGTTTCTTTTGGCTTTGAGAAACCCAGTTTATTTCCTCTTCTTCACTTTCCTGCTCTCTAAAATGGGGATGACGATAATAATAGTGCCAATAGCACATTATATTTTTCTTACCCCTCTGCATTCTTCACTGTGAGAGTTTCATTGGATAAACTACAAACAATGCCAAAGTATAATTCTCAAATTGTCAAAAATAAAATTTTCATAAAAATAGTTAGCATCGGTAAAAAGTTTACTTAACTTATCAGTGAGGGACTCAGCAAAAAGCCAAAGCAGCTTCCTAGAAGAAATGAGAAGCTGTATGGATTTTGATAAAAGGAAAAGCTGAAATAAAGATTGCTTAGTTATATGCCTTAGAGGACAATTAAAACATGCATTTGAAATACCATTTCTATCAGAGAGAAAATAAAATCACTGCACCATTTCAGCTTTAAGTCAACATCTAGTTTTATAAGAGCTGTAAAATGTCTGGGCCCTCATCGGTGGTAAATAGTAAGTTGAACCTTCTCCGAGAGTCAGATGACCCTTAGGCCGGTCTTCTAAATAAGGCCAGAAGAACACGGTCATGTTTTTGCATTATCTTCAGGTTCAGAATAATTTTCCTTAGTAAGAATGAGCTATAAAAATATTTTAGGAATTGCTTTCCCACAACTCCATAAAACCACCTGCAGAAACTTTCTGACCACTCTTGCTAAAGGCTTAGTGAAGAATCACCTCTCTCTTTAGCAAAGGATAAAAGTCAATATTGGCTAAGTGAGAGCACAGAATTTATGTAGCACTGTTCATATCGACAAAAGATCACTTGCTATTTAAAATACCAAATGTATTTTACACTGATGTTCATATACTTGTCCTTTTTTTAAAGCCACTGAATTATGAAGAAATCCGTCAAGTGATCCTGGAAATTGGAGTAGGCAATGAAGCTCCATTTACTGGAGATGTGACACTCAGAATGGCAAACATGAACAGAGCCATGGTCACAGTTCATGTGAAGGATCAGGACGAAGGGCCTGAATGCAGACCTGCAGTCCAATGTGTACAGATTAAAGAAAACTCCCCAGTGGGTTCAAAGATCGATGGATATAAGGCATATGACCCTGACACTAAAAGTAGCAGTGGTTTAAGGTACAAAGAAATCTATAACCACATACTAATTATGTATTTGTAATAATGAGACAGTAATATATTTTAATACATTTTATAGTGCTAAAAACTATTTTTACTTTTTATTAACAGGTACAAATTATTGCATGACCCGAAAGGGTGGATCACCATTAATGAAATTACGGGCTCACTCGAAACTTCCAAAATCTTAGACAGGGAGGCTGTAACTCCCAGAAGTGCCTTGTATAATGTTACAGTCCTGGCAATAGATAAAGGTAAGACACCAGCTTTCATCTGGTATGTTATAAAAGAATTAGAGAATAAACTTCATTTATTCTTGTGCAGAATTATCCTTGTGCTAAGTATACAGAATTCTTAGAAATTACTTTAAAGATTGTTTCTATTTATCTTAATCATCAAACAAGGTGAAACTGCTTGGTGACATGAAACCATGCCTTATTTATCTTTATATCCCTAGCATGGCAGCATCTTAAATGCCTATAGATCTCTATGTCAGAGGACAGAGATGAAACTTAAGTCTAGGAGTAGATGAAATGGTCTCACCAGACTCTTCTAGATCTCTTTACATCATTTTAAATTGAGCTGTTAAATAGCTCAGCTGACTATTAAGTCAAAATAATTCTTTCCTTGAATTCTGTTCCTTAAAGTAACCCAGAGTTTCTCAACCCTGGCTACGTATTAAAATAATTTGGGACATTTAAAAAAATATCAAGGTGTAGACACTACCTCAGACCAACTGAATCAGAATCCCTGGTTGGGGAGCCTGGGCATCGTATATTTTTAAAAATCTCCCTAAGTGGTTTAAATGTGTACCAGGATTAGAGTAACTTTTCTGTAGTCACTTTACTGTTCCTTAACATCTGGACCAAACGAAACCCAAGGAAATAGAGAGTTTGAAATTCAGACATTTGGTTTTACTTTTTGGTAATAATTCTGGTAAAAGTTTTATGGCCAGTTATATCTGATACTATCAACAGCATACTCATTTTAGGTGATCTACAGGGTTTCATTTATCCATCTACCTTCTTATTTACCATTTTCTCTAATGATCAGAGTTTATTTAAAAAAAAAAACCCATACATCCTATGTAGAATCTAGTTGATTATTTTTCTTAAGAAACTATAAAAGTCTATGAACTACACTAAACTTTTTTCCTTTCTTCCTAGATAGTAGATCATGTACTGGAACCATTGAAGTTAAAATTGTAGATGAGAATGATAATCCGCCAGAAATACTTCAAAATTATCTAGTAATTTGCAAACCAAAGATGGAACATGTTGACATTTCAGCCGTTGATCCTGACGAGCCCATGCACGGCGCTCCATTTCACTTCAGCTTGGCAAAAACTTCTCCAGAAATCAACAGACTATGGACCCTTGCCAAAGTTAATGGTATTTCATCAAAAATAATGATTTATATGCTCTGAAATAAGTGAGAATGGATTTACTGCTTTACTCACGTGAAGCATAATGTAAAATGGATTCTCATGAACATATTTTAGAAGTAACTTTTGCACACATTGTGTGGGACCTGTGTTTTATATTGTACATAAAATGAAAAAAAATCATAATTTTTATGAAGGCAGAATTTACATTTACAACAAAGACAAAAAATCCTTGTTAAAATATTGAGCAACTTATCATTAAAACAAACTGTTCTTGCTGTGTTTTTGAAGTAACTACTGTGCGATGAGGAAAGAACAGAAGGTGGGAGGCTTAAATTTTAGTGTAAGCAGACTCTGGAAATGAGGGATCTGGGTATGTGGGATAAGCACTCTATAACATTCTGGAAGGAAACATGGTGGGCTGTGGACAGAGGCCTGGCACTGAAGCCTGCAGTGCAGACTGCTACAGTAGTGGTTTCTGAGGTGTACAGTTTTCTATGTTATAGCCATAGTTCCCTGCTGTTTTGTTGCTATGCTGTGCTCTTTCATGCAATTCAGCTTTTGCATATGCTGTTCCTTCTGCCTAGACTACCTCCTTCCCACTTCTTAGCTTGATATTAATTCATAATATTTATGGAGCACCTACTGTCTACCTGTTGTATCTACATGTAATCTACGTGTTGTATTCTTATTTGTTTACCTTTCTGCTCTAATACATGACTTTCTCAGAACATTTGTAACCCATCTGTGTATTTCCAGCACCTAGCCCAGTGTTTGGTAGACACTAACTGCTTAATAAATGTTTGTTTAATCAATAATTGATAAACAAATATGCATGAAATCAGGAAAATACTAGGGCAATAAGTAAATCAGGGTTGTTAGAGTTTAGAAGGTTTTAGTAGGAATGCCGAGAGATTTGGCGGGAGTGGTGATGAAGGGCCTTATGTGCTAGCTGAGGAGGCTGACCTTTGTATGGTTGGTGACAGCAGGTACGCATTGAGAGTGTACAAGTAAGGCAATGCTGTACCAGGTTTATGTCTTAAAAACAGTGACATTGATAACAGTTAGGAGGGCAGTTTGAAGAGTGCAGAGTTGAGTAGCAGGGAAAGTCAGAGGCTGCTGCACTAGTACGAGTGAATGGACATGAATATGGCTCTTGGTCTTGAGGTAATGAATAAGCCTGTGGTCTTGAGGGACGAGAGAGATTTGAAGGATTTTACTTTAAACACAATATAATCCTGAAAAGTTCCAAATAAACCTTAGTGGTAATTCACATTCCTCTGGGGAGCTTTGTGTCTGAGGTGTAGCCAGAAATCTTTGAAGTTCTCAACAGCTCTAACCGTGCATTTAAGAAAGGCTTAGAAATTACAGATCACTTCCAGGAGGTGCATTATGGTATTTTGTCATTTCACTTATTGAAAAACCCAAAAGATTGCAATTGCCATTGAAAGTGTGTGGAGCTTTTGGTCAGTTGATAATAAAGTCATTGAAATAAGGTAGCAAGTTCATTGGGGAAATATCGCTGTTCGTAAAAACTTGTATTGTTAGGATATAGATATGTCTGTGTTTATGTAAGCCTTATACCTAGCCTGGGTGATGTTAATTAGTTTTCTGGTATTGAGATTACTTCCACAGGGAAGGTGTTAAATACCAAGGGTCAGTTGCCCTTTGAGAAATTACCTTATACATAAAGACAGTGGACAGGTACCAGAAGATAAATGGATAAGAAAATATGAACTTAAGACATCTCTTGTGTGTAACTATTGGTGTTAATTTTTTATGAGTACCATAAACTGGTACTTTAGAGAAATGCTTGGAGTGCATGTCAAGAGCCAATCATTAGCTTGTAGATAAGGGAGGAAATAAGGGAATACTAAATATTGCTGAAAGGCTGCTGGGTCACTCCAATGCCAAATTATTTCTTTAAGCCTCTCTTCTAAAAAGTTACAGTGGGCAACATACATCTGGTGATATTAGTGCCTGAAAAGGTTGAAGATCGTCATCTTTTTTTATCCATTTTCACATGGAAGGTGGTTCCTTGAGAATAGTGTCTTTAAAAATAGGTGTGGTGGAACAGATGTTAGAGGAGGAATCAATGTTCATTAAAAATATCATTCTTTTCTTTCAGATACAGCTGCCCGTCTTTCATATCGGAAAAATGCCAAATTTCAAGAATATTCTATTTCCATTACCGTAGAAGATGTAGAAGGTCAATCTGCAACAAAAACCTTGAGAGTGAACCTCTGTGATTGTACTTACCCAGATCAATGTCGCATGGCTGCAGGAGCGATACTTGGCACATGGGCGATCCTTGCGATACTTCTGGGTATAGCATTGCTTTTCTGTAAGTCCTTTTACTTACCTGACTTTGAAATATAAAATAAATATCTGAGTGCAGGAAAAGGTCTTTGAAAAGAAATCTTGTCCAGCTATCTGTCAGGTGTGAGTCCCCTTTACAAATTCTTTTTGTATTATTTTCTGAGTTCTGAGTGAATATTTTCTGTGAGAAGAAGCAAAATCCTTTTTGAGATCAAAGATTTCATTCTTGAAAATGCCTTAGATTTTGCCAAACCTGTCAATGTATAGCTTTTATTTCTTGGTCCTCATACTACCCCTTTTAAGGCTAAATCAAACAATCTAAAACTTCTGCCATATGCAAGTCCACTAAAAGCCACTTTCGTGTCATGTCATTTTCATTTCAGCTACAGACTTATGGGAGGTGTTCAAATCACAGCAATATCTCTTCTTGGGTGTATCCTACCAGGTTGATTAAATTCTATTAACCTCCTCCTAACCAGTTATGTAGTTCCCAATGGTGCCGTATTTTTTCTTCTCTTTTCATTTCCATTCAATCCTTCAGCTTATTTTAGCTGTTGTTCCTTTATTCTGTGATAGGACTAGTGGTTAAGAGTAAGACTCTGGAACCAGACTGTCTGGGTTTGGACCCTAGCTCTATTATTTGTAAGACATGTGACCTGGGGCAAGTTACTTCACTGTGCTTCAGTTTCCTCATCTGTAAAAAGGGATAATTGTAGTAGGTTATTTTATGGGGTAGCACCGGAGGTTCATTGAGTTAATGCATGTGAAGAGCTTAAAACAGTGCATGGTACATTTCTAATAAGTGTTTATTATTTTTTATCAACTCAAAAAAATATATATATATTGAACACCTACTATATACCAGAACTGTCTAGGTGCTTGGGATTCATCAATGAACAAAGCAGACAAAAGCAAACAAGCCAAAACAAAGTCTTCCTTGTGACAGTAAAGTAATAAATAAATTAAATGCTGTGGAGGAAAAAAATAGAGCCAGATAATTAGGGTCTCTGGTGCTGTAAAGTGTATGTGGGTGAGTGTGGGGGATGGGTGCTAGTGATAGTAATTCTCAATAGATGGTTGGGCCAGCCTAACTGAGAAGGTTATCATTGATGGTTTTTGGAAAAGGTGAAAGAGTCAGCCAAGAATACTTAAGGAAGAGCTTTCAGTCAGAGGAGAAAGTCAGTTCAAAGGCCCTAAGGTGAGGGAATGCTTGAGAAATCAAGGAAGGCAGGGAGACCAGTGTGGCCTGAGAGTAGAGAGAGGATGAGGTAAGAGGAGTGTAGGAAGTGGAACCAGAAAGGTAACAAGGGGCCACACACAGTTGGCAAGTGTTGGTACACTTTTTTTGTGAAGGGCAAGATAGTATATATTTTAAACTTTGCAGGCCATATGGTTTCATTTGTAACCAATTAAATCTGCCCTTGTAGCGAGAGAGCAGCCATAGAAAACATTTAAACCGCAGGCATGGCTGTGTTCCATTAGAACTTTATTTATGGACACTAAAATTTGAATTTCATATAATTTTCCCGTGTAATAAACTATTATTCTTTTGATTTTTTTCAGTCATTTAAACATATAAAACCCACAGCTCATGAGTCATACAAAACATGGTGGGCTGGATTTGGGGCCGTAGGTTGGCAATCCTTGGTATAGGGGCTTGTAGAACATTGTAAAGAGTTGTTGTTGCTCTTAGCTTTATTATCATATATTTCAACCTCCCACAATTATGATGCAGAATGAAAATTCTGAATAGGCAAAATACAAAGTAAGTTTAATTAAGATACTTGGAGATAAATCTATTCTGGGAAGAAAAGTCTGCTTTGTTATCTTTTCATATTGGCAAACCATTCTTTTGGGAATCAGTAAATCTCTTTAAAGTCTTTGTCTTAAAAAATGTCATTGGGGCTTCCCTGGTGGCACAGTGGTTGAGAGTCCGCCTGCCGATGCAGGGGACACAGGTTTGTGCCCCAGTCCGGGGGGATCCCACGTGCCGCGGACCGGCTGGGCCCGTGAGCCATGGCCCACGGAGCCTGTGCTCTGCAACGGGAGAGGCTGCAGCGGTGAGAGGCCCGCTTACCGCAAAAAAAAAAAAAAAAAAAGTCATTGATTTTTTAAAAATTCATGATTCAAAATACTTAAATGATGGGTGGAATCCAAACTCTTGAAGATATGTGTATCAAAATATACATATAATCGCTTTAAATGTTAAAATCTAAGCTAAATCATGGCCTATTCATTTAGAAGGGCCAGGGTAATTTGTGGGACACCATGCTCAGTGACTTGTTTTTCTCCTGTGCACCTTAGGTAATAAGAAATAAAAGATGAGTATTTTATTGTGTGCATGTTAAACATTTTTGTTTTTGTTTTTAACTCAGCTATATTGCTAACTGTAGTATGTGGACTTGTTAGTGCCAGAAATAAAAAAAGTTTTCCTGAAGATTTGGCACAGCAAAACTTAATCATCTCAAACACAGAAGCACCTGGAGATGATAAAGTGGTAAGTAATTTTTTTTTTGAATTTTATTTTATTAATTTTTTTATACGGCTATTTATCTCTGAGTAGTTCCCACAATTTCTTTAACTCATCCTCATGAAGTTATTTCAGAATTTAGGAGTTAATTTCTATTTTTCATTTGATCAGATTCTGTAGACATAAATATGTTATCTGTCAATATTCAAATATTTTTATAGGGCATTTATTAAACCAGATGTATTGTTTTAGTTATCTTTTTTCTACTCTCTAGTGTTATGGTTTAAAACTTATTATTTGATGTTGTGAATTTATTATAAGAAGAATCTTTTTGACTGCTCTCTACAATGTATATTTTCAGATATTGTTCGTTTATCTAACTCTTTGACCATTTATAATAGGAAGAACTTGCTGAATGTTCTCAAAATAAACTAAAAATATCAAAAAGATATATGTTTACAAAAAAGTGTGTGTTTGGGGGGGCAGATTGGAACAATACTGCCACTTTCTTTTCTTACATATTTCTTGGGACCTCTGAGGTGCTTGGCACTATGCTTCTTGTTCTGCGGGAAGTATGTAAAAAATTATTACAAGGCATGTTCTTCCCTCAAAAAGATTTCAATTCATTCTTGAGAAATTGAAAAATAAATAGGAATGTGACAGTAAACTATTAGCCCCAATATGATAGGACACTGGTGGAGTTCAAAGATACTGATGATACATAAGTATATTCATGATGTCTGGATATCAACCAGAAAGGCCTGGTGGAAGAGGTACAGATTACTCTGTACCATAAAGAACACGAAGGGTTTGAAAGTGAAGAGATGGAGAAAAACAACCTAATGAATAAAAAAGGAGATGACAAAGTTTAGGCATTATTCACCAAATAGTAAATAAATTGATTTGAAATGGAAGAAATGATGTTTTGGACTAGAGGCTTGACACTTAGGTTCTGGAGGGAGAAGATATAATAAGAGAGGGATGGGGGATGAAACTTTTTTGTGGCACACTAAGGATTTTGGATTTATTCTCTTGGTAAGGGAGAGCCAGTCCAGGCTTTCTGCACGAAAGTGGCATAACGTGAGCAGTGTGATACTGAATCAGTAGGGTGACCAACAAGAACAGGAAGACGTTAGGAATGGGGAGGATAAAGGATTAGGATCTTTTGATAATTTAAGCATGAGATAACTCTACTAGGATAATGGTTATTGGAAAATTAAAATAGGGATGGATAAGAAATATTTTAAATGTATAAATAAAATTGTTTTCTTTTAAGTAATAAAATAAAAAGTGGAGTCAATGTGACAGAAGCTATAGCCTGGGACAGTGACTTTATATCAGGCCTTTTCTGTATCTCAAGGTGACGATGCCTTTCTTATCGACTATTTCTTTCGCTTCCTTCCCACCATCAGGCAAAATCATGACTCCTCTATGCTTGACATGCCTATGTGTGGAACCCTGTAATTCTCTCTCCATTCAGGAAATAGATTTAGCCCCATGATTGTCCTTGACTCATAGTAAGCTCTTATTTTATATCTGAGAATGAAATGATTGAGCTGTACTTAATTTTTTTTCTTTGCCATTTGGTGCTGGAGTCGGTGGCATTGATTGGCCACTTCACCATAACATATACCTATTTACCTGTTCTCTATTAGGAACACTTCTCAAAAGGACTTGAAATTGTTAATTTATACCAGTATATAATTTTAGGCATATTTTTACAAAATGCAACAAGATTTCACGGTGAATGTGTAAACTCATTTTAATACAATGAGTAAAGGTGGTAACTTTAGTTTTGAATCTGAGTTTAAGTCAAAGGCATTCAGATGGGGTTAGGAGTTGTGTGAAAAATCAGGACTGGAAAAGTAAATTTGAAAATCACTAACATGGAGAAGGAGTTGTTGATGCCCTATGAGAATAAACTTGGAGGAAGGAACAGAGATTAGAGACTGTGAAACAGTACTGTGGATTCAGCTTTGATTTTAGTTTATTTTCAATTCTCCCTTTATTAGCTTAGAAATATGATCTCAATATGTATTTATAATGACAAAATTATACCCATCAAGGAGATTTGACAAACAGGATTTGTGTGTGTGTGTGTGTGTGTGATAGAATTTTACTGTAGCAGCGACCTAAGCAAAAAATGTAGGGTAGCAGTGCCACCAAATGGCTACTTTTCAGTTCTCTTTTCTGGTATTTTTTTCAAAGGCAGTAAAATAATATGTTTGACTTCTATAGATATATTTCAGATTCAGTAAATTATCTGAACTTGAAAATCTTTGTTTTGATAGAGACTCTGCATATTAGATAGAAAAAGTAAATTGGTAAGAAGATGACACAATGACACCTGATTATAGTGGAGGTCTTGTCATGAAAGTGATGGTTTAGAATTCAAACTGACATGCAGAGGTTATTGCTGTAACTAAACATCTCACCTGTGGCCTGGAGGGTTGGTGTTCAGTTCCAGCATTAAGTTAATGTTTAATCAAGTCTTTTCCATTTTAAAATATTCCCTTGACTCTTTGTCCTCCCCTAGATCCCTCCATATTTCTTTTTCTTTGAAACTGAATTTTTTGAGAGAAATATTTTTTACTCGATTTCTCTATGACATTACTTCCTGTTCATTCCGCACTCCATGGAAATTCTTTTGACACAGATCACCACTGGCCACTTTTTTACTTGACTCTCATGGGTGCTTACTTTATTTGAACCAGTTCTTACCCTGCTTGGATTTTTTCTACACCATTGATCTCCTTACCGTAATCCTCTCTTGGCTAGAGAGTCATGGCTTTTTGGTTCCGTATTATCTCAGTGGCTATTCCACATCAATTCTGTCACAGCTCTAATTCCTTTATCCACCCTTTAAAACATGATGTTTCTTGTCGTTCTATTCTTAGCCTTTTTTTCTTTTGGTCTGCAGTTTTCTCTGGGTGATATAATTTATTCCCATGGCTTCAACTCCCCCCTACATGGAAGTGACTCCCAGAATTATACTGCAGCTCAGATCTCTCACCTGAGCTCCAGACCACATATTCATATACTCATTTTGGAAATCCACAGGTTTCTCGTTTACCACGTCCAAAACTGAATTGCTCACCCTCCTCTCACCTGCAAGTGCATCCTTCCTCCCTGTTTCAGTGAATCATACCATCTATCTAGTTGCACAAGCAGGACACATAGGAATAACTCCTGACCCTTCCCTTTGCTGCCTCATCCGTCTAACCACCAGCAAGCACTCTATGGAGTCCATCCTCTTCTTTTAATCGTCGCTGCTTCGACTTTGGCTTAGATCCTTATCGTTTTTCACCTATAATGTTTCACTGACTGATATCCATGACTCTAAACTTGTCTCCTTCTTGTCTTTCACATTATTGCCTAAAATGATTTTTTAAAATATGTCCCTTGCCTGTTATTAAAACCGTTCTTTTAGTCCCCATAATCTTCAAGATAGTCTAAAAATTTTAGCATGGCATATAGATCTTTATGTCCTCTGGCCTTTTATAACCTCTCTAGCTTCCTCTCTCTCTTTGAACTTTCTGTGGTAGGCACTCTCGACAGGCTGAAGTTGGGAACCCCCAAGGAACCCCATTTGGCTTTGCCTCTAGACCCTCTTACAGATAATGCATTCTTCCTCCTATTTCTCAGTAGGAATCCCTCAGCTCAGAGTTTTCCCAGTTTGCTCCACTTACTTTCTCTGAGTTTGAATTTTCATGCTCTTCCTCTGTGTCCCTATAGCATTCTGTGTTCACCTGTACATCAGCATAATCACATTCTTAAAGTAACTGTCTATTTTTCTGCCTCATTGGAGTAAGAGCTTCTTGAAGCCACTGAGGGACCTTGTCTCTATCTTTGCATCTAATTGGAAAGTGATAAATGTCTGTTGAATGAATGAATGAATAAAAGGTTGAGTAAACGAGCTGTCTCCTTTGCCTTCTTGCGACTTTACTTGGAATCCATTTCCTCCCTATATGAACTGTCTTATTTTATCTTATTTCAGTGTTCTCCCAGTGGCTTTACGACCCATACAGTCAACAACTCTAGCCAAGGCTTTTGTGGTACTATGGGATCAGAAGTTCAAAATGGCAGGCAGGAAACCATTGAAATGGTAAAAGGAGGAAACCAGACCTTGGAATTGTGCCAGGGGGCCGGGCATCATCACACCCTGGATTCCTGCAGAGGAGGCACTGTGGAGATGGACCACTCGGAGTGGTACAATTTCACTCAGCCCCGCCTTGGTGAAGTGAGTTTTCTTGAGTGTTTTGACCCTGAAATTTAAATGTCCAAGTGGAGGACATTAGGAAATTGAGATTAATATATATTTTCAGAAACTTCTTTTTCAGATTCTCCAATGTATCCTTTCTCTCTCACTCTCTGATTATTTTTGCCCCTGCTCTTTGATTTTGTTACAGTATTTGATATAAAAGTTTTTATTTCATGTGTCACATTTCTCTTAATTTCTAAAATCTCATGAAAATTGGAGGATTCTACTATCCCTCACTAAAGTTGCATTTCATTTTTAGGTGTGTGTTTATCTCATGAACTCTTTTAATATAGAAGAATAGGGAAAAAATCTCATTCTCCACAATCACAAAAATCCCCAAATCAAATCTGCATCTCTCTGTGAAAAGAAAGCGTCTGTACAGAATTCTGGAGTGAATATTAAATAATATGGTTCATATGAACTATTTTTTCATGTAAAAAGCATCATGCATATATAAACTGTTTTCTAATTCAGAGGAAAGCAAGGATGTGAAAGATAGGGGGGTTCAATAAGGGATTTTCATTCCTGGCAGCACATCAAAATTCCCTGGGAAGCTTTTAAAAAATACTAATGCCTGTGCTTCACCTTGAAAGATTCCGATTCTAATTGGTTTAGCTTTTTTTTTTTTAAGCTCCTCAGGTGATTCAAACGTGCAGCCTGAGTAGAGGACCACTGAATTAAGTATTCTTTCTGGTACGAAGGTTTCACTTCTTCTATCAGAGAGTACCAGTGCTGTTGTAATACAAACACTGGTCCAGAAACCCTAAAGCCTTTGATGGACTGTAGATGGGCAACATTCTGTGACATGGCTGTAGGTTATCATAGGTCCACAGCATATTTATTTTTTTCATCAAATTCAAATGTTAATCCCTTTTCTGTTTCTAGACAGTCAGTAGCCATGTAAGATCAGGCTGAGGAGGAGGGAAGCTTAAGAAACACTCTTGGGGTGTTCTCCAATGTGCATGTCAGGTAATGGGACGTGAGGCTAAAATGGTCATGAAGAGAGGCACTTGCTAACGTAAGCCAAGGTAATAAGCGCTGGGTTTGAGAGGGGATGTGTACACAGGTGAGAAAGGGGAGAGGTGCACGAGTTTGACAAGTTGGCACACAGGCCAGTGACAAAGAGCGAGGGTAAATGTGGCCGAATGCTTGGCCTCTATTCTGGCCAGGTTTTTGCAGTGTGAGTTATCTTGATTATTTTAAATTTCACTGAAACTTTTTGGTGCATCTTTTTATTTTGTCATGGTTTGGCTCTCTCGGAAGCTTGATTCTGAAGACAATGTGGTAATTACTGACATTATATCTGCAGATAATAGTGATTTTAGTTTATTGAACATGTACTATGTGCTGGACATAATAAGGGTATTTTTCATGCATTATTATTTCATCACTTAATAATGATCCTGTGAGATACTCATTGTCTGTATTCCTATTTTAGAAACGAGGAAACTGAGAGTTAAAGATGTTCAGTATTATAACTTGCTCAAAGTCATGTAGCTAGTTGGTAAAGCCAAGCTATGACTCCAAATCAGGACTGCTTGACTATCCAAGCTCAAATTCCTAACCGCTATGCATATTGCCACTGTTTTGTGGACTAGCCTGACCTCTAGATATAAAATTTAGGGGTAAGAATTTAGTAATAATTTAAATGTACTTAAATATAATGTGTATACATAATTTTGGATTTGTATGGATTACTAGAAATGTAAAATATACTGACTTTGTAGTATGGCTGTGATATAGACCAACCATGTGCATTTTTTGTATGTAGGAATCCATTAGAGGACACACGGGTTAAAAATTAAACATAAAAGGTAAATAAAAAATAAATTTTATGTTTATCTTTCAGTGTGTTTAAAACAATAATACAATCCCTTGTTTTTAAACTTTACAGAAACTGCATCTGTGTAATCAGGATGAAGACCATATGCCATCTGAAGATTATGTTCTTACGTATAACTATGAAGGAAGAGGGTCTCCAGCTGGTTCTGTAGGTTGCTGCAGTGAAAAACAGGAAGAGGATGGCCTTGACTTTTTAAATAATTTGGAAACCAAATTTACTGCCTTAGCAGAAACATGCACAAAGAAATAATGTTACAGTGCTACAATTAGACATATCTTTGTCAGACATTCTGGAGGTTTCGGAAAGGGATATTGTAAGATTTAATTTATATCTAGATATCTAGATATCTATGAATATGAATATGTATGAATTTTTCTAAAATTTTTGAATTATGCTACATACCAATTTCTACTTTAAAACAGTTTGTTACTTATCTTTTCGGGAAGTTTAAAATGTTAAAACAGATTTTGCCTCTTTTACTGCTGAGTAAATAGACAACCAGCAAATCTCATGCTATAGCACTGGAATTAAGGTCTATAAAGGACCTCCTCTTCTGTGCATATATTTTTCCAATAAATACATTGGCTAAATATTAGTCCAACAATAGAAGCTGTATTTGACTGACTATAGTAGAACAGCTCTCTGGGCTAGAAATTCCATCCTTATTCCAGCTTTAGATAAAAGTAGAATATGAATCATTATGGTAAATTATGTTGGATTTTTTTAGCTCTAAAAAATCAGTAGCACCTGGTCATTTGCTCTGAAGGCTACTAGAATTTTGTTTTTCTTCTGGGTAGCAATTAGATTATGAAGAGCAGTTCTAGATACTAGATTGCCCTAATAAGGTCTCAAAAACACAGAGCCACAATGTGAAAACTACACCAGGAAAGTGTAGACCAAAAAAAAAAAAAATTTGTTGCTTTTATACTTTTGAAAGTGTGTTTTATATTTTACAAAAGTCCTGTTATGAGGAATATATCTAAATTTCCTTAATCTCGAGAAAGAAAACTATATTCACCATACAGAGTTATTGCCAGTATTTTAATGTAAAGATCTTCTGTTGAGATTGTAATCACAAGTCTTTTTCCTGAGATTCAGAACTACCTTTGATAACTTGCCAGTAATGAGAATTATGCTGAGAAAAAGTTGCTTTTCTTCTCTTGAGAATTATCCTTTCATATTTTCATTTGCAAGTTTAGCACATATGGCTCTTTATTTTCTCTCGACAGTAGTCATTTGCAATTAGAATATCTTATCCTTAGATGGACTGTAGTTACACCATTGAATCAGTCTGAAGAAACAGACTCCCATCGTAGTTACGGTAGCAATGAGCATTAACATTCATTTCTATTCACTACCATTTTCAAATGAAATACATTATTCCTTATTAAAGCAGGTAAATATTACACAATGCTATAATGAATCAAATGAATATAGGGAAACTTAAACCTTAGGTGCAATTTAATATCTTCCAAGGTGTTGCTTAAATTTTGTGCTTCTCAAATTTGTTCACATGCTACAGCCTCTGGAAGGCCTTGCAAAATTCCCCAAAAGCAATGACGTTTAAACTTAAAATAATTAACATCTAATCTTATGATAAATCTAATAGCACATTATTATATACTCACTTCAAATGACAGCTTAAAAAATAGACAACAAATAATAGGTACCACTAGTTGAAGAAAAGTTTGAAAGAAAAATAATTAAGACTAAATTAATTTTAAGATTTTGCAGCTATGAAGAATTGGGACCTGCTCCCCATACCCGACCCTGCAAAAAAAAATTCTTTATTTTACTTTGGAGGCAGAATTTGTTGAGCTAGCTCATGAAGTAGCAATGTTCGATAGGAATACAGTTTGAACTGGATATATGTGTATATATATACACATACATACATATTAATGTTTATTGATTAATGGTCAAATATATAACCATTAATCATTAATGGTTAAATATATAACCACTAGTCATTAATGGTTAAATCATTAATCAATGCAACATTTAAAACAAAGTGAAAAACAACATTTTAAACAAAGTGAAAAACATTTGATTTTAAATGAGGCAGGGGTGTGGTGTGTTCTATAATAAATATCCGGGATTTAAAAAATAGAGAACTTATGTTTGGTTCTTAGGTGCTGCATGATAACTAAGCATGTCAGGAAATAGTTCATGTACATTTATGTAATTTGTTTAAAATTGTATACAGTTAATTAAACTTTTCTGGTTTCAGTGGAAAGGAAAGAAGGGATCACGTGGGACTGTAGATTTGCTTTGCAGTCTCCTTCTGCATCTACAGACTGGGAGCAAACTGGTGACTGGCTATCACAGCTAGGGCTCCTTGACTTCCAGTGACAGGTTTCCAGAGATGAAATGTTTTTCTTGGAGCTAACACTAAAAACTTCTTTTAACCTAATTCTGGTAAAAATAAATCTTCTACAACCATTTTCATTGTCTCTCCTACCAATCGACATTTAAAAAAATTTAGAGCCAAACAACCATGTTCTCTGGGTCAGATTTTAAAGGCTAAAGGGGGCTGGGGTGGGGTAAATCTTACGAAAGTGGGGCGTGACTGTCCTAAGACCTCAAATCTGTCACCTTTACACTGTTCTAATCCAAGCCTGGAAACTATAAAATGTCATTTCCCTAATCACTGCCCTGTTTTAAAGAGGCATAGATGTGATTCAAGGAAATCAGCCCTCCCATCAGGCCCCCTTTCTTTAATCTCTCTCCCAACCTTGTCAATGACACTTAGCTGGCAAATACTCCGGGCTGTCAATCACCCTTCAGTATAAATTACTTTTTCCGGGTTTGCTTTCTTACGAGGATTTTTTAAATAATAGAGGAACTAAGAAGTTTGAATTCATGAAAGAAAAAGATCACGTGGTCAGGTGGGGACCGAGAACTCCAGGAGAGGGCAAGCCCAAGTGGAGTATTTGCACAGTCAGAGAGGAACATGAAAGCCCAGGCCTTCAAGGGCAAAAAGAGAGGCCACAAAAGGGACATGAGTGGTACACACTGAAGCAACATTGCTTCTTAATTTGTCCTAGGCCAGGCCCTTCCTTTTCCTCTTTTCGCAGGCCAGTGGCAGCTGCCATTTGAGTTTGGTGGAGTGTTACCAACCCTTTCTCTGCCTCAGCTTATTTGGAGTGTGGCATCAAGAAGAGAGCTGACTCCTTGCTGAGTCTGAAAGCGTTTTCAGGACGGGCCTGAACTGGTTGTGCAGGACAAACACGGCATTCATGGGGAATACTGGATTCCTAATGAGGCCCTCTGGTCACTGAGATAGATGTCTTCAATTAAACAGGTGTCTGAATTTTTCTCTTTGATGCTCCATTTTCTGTTTTCTAATTTGCTCCTGAAATCTAGCTTTTTAGACTTAGACATTTTAAAGAGTAATTTTCCTTTTAAGGGCTTCTTATTTTTAATGTAAACGTTTATAACATATAGTATTCTTCTTTCCTTACATGGGTAAGGTGAAAATTATGCTATTTTAGTGTGAAAGAAAATATCTTTTTGAAGCTTTAATTTTTCTTCCAGTGAATGTTCTTGAATTTTTATGTAAATGTACAAATTATTTTTTTCTTATTTTTGTAAGGAAGCAGCTAACTATCTGTCTAAAATGCAGTGAGATTTTGCAACGTTTTTTAACAGAGCTTTAATTTTGCTGTTCAGAGAAGTTACTTTGCTTTTAGAGAAACATGGCAGGTTAAAATAAGCAAAAATTTAATGTGTAACGCAATATTTACAGATCTGGGATATAATAAAACAATGTTAACTTGATTTCTTGTCTTTGCTGTTTTTAGAGATTAAATTATTCCAAGGTGGTCATGCTGCAAAATTGTGCTTAAGACTGGAATGGAAACAGATCCTTAGTAATAGTTTCATTGTATTTATAGGGAAATACTTTAGAGAAGGGGTCATTACCAAATTGTCAACATCATTATACTATTTGGGAGGAGGTCACCATTTGGGGCACAGCTTTACAAATATTAACTGTCTGCTAACTGTCTGTCTATATATCTGTCTAACTATCAGCTGATTTTGACTGGTGAAGAAGTATTGTAAGGTTGTAATTGCAGAATGTTCCAGAATTAATACAGTGATACAGGATTCTTACTTGGAGGAGCAATGTAGTCAAGGAAAAACATTATGAGTTAAAAAAACAATCAAGCAATATTCCATTCTTGGTTCCACATGTCCAGCAGAATTCGTTTGGTTAGATTTTGGGTCATAGTGGCTGAGAAGCATGGAATCTAGAGTCAGATTGTTTGAATCTGAATCCTGGCTCTGCCACTTACTAAGTGTGTAACTTAAGAAAGGCCACTTATCTTCTAAGTCTTAGTTTTCTTATCTTTAAAATCAAAAAAGCAATACCAACTTTACGGAGTTGTGGGGATGATTAAATGAATTCATATATTTAAAGCATGTAGAACATTGCCTGTACATAGTAAAAGATTTATGAATGTTATGTATATAGGAAGTAAAATTATGTAGTTGAATATAATACAAAACAATATCTGATCTCTTTTTGGAGAAAAGGTTATGGTTATATAGGAGAAAAGGAGGAGGGGGGGAAGAGACACTTATTCCCCCCCAAAATTTGTGCTCATAATACACAAAACAATTCTATAGCATGTTTTTCTTTCTGATAGGTTGTTTTTATTCCCCAACCCACATCCCATTTAAGCAACTAAGTCCTTCTGTTTTTATTAGATTCTGTGTACGTGTGCCAGAGAATTAACACCTAGAGATTCAAGGTCTAAGCCATCCAGGTAACCCTGATCAGACTAAGAGCTGCCTTAATGACCACTTGTGTGACCAACCACCAGACTGTCTCCCTACTCAGTGCCACTTGCCACTTGGTACCACTCAGACATCTGCTGTGTTTGAGCACAGTGTGAAGACACCTGGGGATGCACAAACATGTGGGCAGTGCCAGAGAAGCACGCTGTTTTTGTCACATGTATCTTCAAAAGCAGAAGTATCTTCAGAAGGCAATTTGAAACAAGCTAAAACATTGGCAGAAACACCTGCAACCTATGTCTTCTGTCATTGTTCTATCTCCTGTGGACAGCACAACAATAGTGGGGAAAATACACACTGGGGATATTATAAGCTAGTATTTTACTTAGCGGCAAGCTAATAGATATAATATTCTAGAAGAAACCTGAATATTTGTTACCAAGTTCCCACGTATTTATTAAATTAATTTTATTGTTTTTTTCAAACTACGTAACGTAAATACAAGCTGTGTGATATGTGATTATACATTTTTTAAATTAAAGGAGTTTGATAGCTTCCAAAGTCTTCGTTTAAAATTCCAAAGATTCATAGCGAAGGAAAATATCAACAGAGTGAAAAGACAACGTACGAAATGGGAGAAAGTGTTTGCAGACTACATATCCAATAAGGGGTTAATCTCCAAAATGTTTGAAGAACTCCTACAACTCAATAACCAAAACTAATAACCTGATTAAAAAATAGGCTAAGGACTTAAGTAGCTATATCTCCAAAGAAGACATACATACAAATGGCCAATAGGTACATGAAGAAATGTCCAACATCATTAATCATCAGGGAAATGCAAGTCAAAACCACCATGAAATATCACCTCACACTAGTCAGGATGGCTATTATCAAGAAAACAAAGGACAACAAACTAGGGTGTGGAGAAATTGGGACCCTTTACACTGTTAGTAAGAATAGGAAATGGTGCAGCTGCTATAGAAAATAGTATATTTTTTCCTCCAAAAATTGAAAATAGAACTATGATATGATCTAACAATCCCACTTCTGGGTATTTATCCAAAAGAATTGAAGCCAGGATCTTATAGAGATCTTAACACTCTCACGTTCATTGTATTGCTATTCGCTATAGTCAAGATGTGGAAACAACCCAAGTTTCCACTGACAGATGTATAAAGAAAATGTAGTATACACATTCAATGGAATGTTATTCACCCTTATAAAAGGAGGGAATTATTCAATATGCAACGACATGGATGAACCTTGAGGACATTAAATGACATAAACCAGTCACAGAAAGACAAGTATTGCATAATTTCACTTATATGAAGAATCTAAAATAGTCAAATTCATAGAAGCAAAGAGTAAGAAAGGTAGTTGCAAGGGGCTGGGAGAAGGGAAAATGGGGAAATGTTGTTCAATGGTTATAGAGTTTCAGTTATGCAAAATGAGAACGTTCTGGAGATCTGCTGTGCGACACTGTAACAACAACACTGTATTATACACTTAAAAATTTGTTAAGAGGGTAGATCTCATGTTAAATGTTCTTACCACAATAAAATACAATTTAAAAAATTGCAAAGATTAAAAATATCTGAAACAAGATGGAGACAGTTCTATTATTTTAGCCAAGCTTTGAAATGTTGAAACTCTATTGGTTAGGCATTAAGAATATTCACTTTGAAAAAAAGCAGCCTCTTTCTCACTCTTTCATTCTGTCTCTAATTTCTCTGCTTTCTTAGGCCGGTCATCTCAAACTTTAGTCAGGTTGTGTTAACATTGTATCCTGTCCTAATTCTATTACACATCTAACTTTTTCCCCTCTCATGCGATATTTGATGCTTATATTTCCCCGGTAATTTTGAACTTCTTTCCAAGTGAGCAAGCTGTGAAAACTCTACTTTCTCTTTCTCTCTCTCTCCACTGCCTCCTGATTTTGGGCAGGTCAAAATCACCCTGATGTCCAACCCCCTAAAATAGTAAACTACTGTTTACACTTAGAGGTACTCAGTAAATTTAGAAAAGCGGATAAGTGAAATGAAAATCAAATAGAAGATTTCATGAAGAAAATACTCATCACACGTTAAATTTATAGAATTATAAATTAATCTGAGTTTAGTGATAATCTACTCTATTTCTGAAAGTAATTACTGTATGACACCTTCCAACCAAAGGGCCACTCCTTTCTGAGAGTTCAAACTGTGATTTAAGAAGTGGCCACTAGATGGCAACATATATCGATAAATTAGCCAGTTTTCACAGGTCAACTCAGAGTTACACGGTGCACAATTTTCACACGAAAGATTTATTTTAAATTAACTGAATGATTTACATCTTTTAAGATATATGAGAAATTTTTAAAAAATAGTCTAAAACTGTTGTCTAGGGAATTTTGGAATTTGATGGTATTTTCAATGTTAACAAATATTCTGGGTTGATAACAAAGTGAATTGTAATCGCAGTATTTGTGGTGTCAAAAATGCCAGTTTTGTATGTAAGAGATATTATGGATCTTGAACTGTAATCTTAGTTCTTTGAGTTATATGTTCTAAATCTGCATTTCTTAATGCAAGTTAATAGCAGAGTTTAGAAACCTGGATTTATAAAAGGTAAAATAGTTCTTTTTTGTGAGACTTTTCAGACTTCATATGTTAATGTGTATTCTTTCTTTTCAAAAGGAATCTTATGTATAATTCCTCCAATGGACGTTCTTTTGTGAAACATTTCCTTAGGAAGTAGTACTCCACAACATCCCAATGAAAATGCCATTCTGAGGATTTCTAAGCATGACAAATAATATCATGTGAAGCAATTGTAGGCATGTGAGAAAATAGGAAATACATGTAAAGTAAGGAAATATAGAATATGGGGGTTCTAAATCTAAACTAATGTTTTAAAATATTGCAGTTTTTAAACTTTTAAGAAGTACCTAAAAGTACCTTAAAAGTTCTCATCACAAGAAAAAAAATTTGTAATTCTGTGTGGTGATGGATGTTAACTAGACTTACTGTGGTGTAAAATGTTAAATGTGGCGATCATTTCATGATAGATACAAATTTTGAACCATTCTGTTGTACATCTAAAGCTATTATAATGTTATATGTCAGTTATATTTCAATTCATAAGAAATTAAGGTGTAATCTCTCAAAGAGCAACTTGGTAGCAAGAGAAAATATGGCCAGGCAAGAAAGTCTCAAGTGGTCCAATTGGGTAGGTGGTACTCAAAAGCTGACCAGAGCTTCTTTGATAAACAAAGGCATCCAGATGGAGAGTAGAAGAAAGGAGATGAGCAAAGATAATGGTTCCCAAAAGAAAGAGAAGCAGAATTAGTGTAGGAGTGAGGAACACGCCCTCTGAGGCATCCTAAGGCACAGGGGGGAAAAAAAGTACCTAAAATTCATCGGCTGATCATCCAGCCTGAAGATAAATTACATCCTGTTCCGCAGAAGATATTGGGAATATTAAAAATCTTGTGTTAATGAGCCCAAATCACTTGATATAATCAGAATGGATTTCTGCACATTTTACTTACTTCTTATGAGAGAGGGAAATGGGGCCGGAGACAGGAAACCTGGGATTGATTTTTAAAAAGGAAACTCTCAGGTTGTCATGGACAGATCTTTTACATTTTCTTGTAAAAACTCTACTATTTCTCACTACAAATTCATGTTCACATTGGTAACACCCTACAAGATACTGCAGCGTGAAAGACAGATTCTGTTATGGTTTCTACCAGGCCAAATTGAGAAATTACTTGGTAAGGTGTCACTGCAACCACACACAGTGGGACTAAATATCACACACATTTTCTCCATGAATAAATTTGTTACCAGTTCCATGTGTTAGGCATGAAAGGTTTCACGTTGATTAATAACCTCTGGTGGATGATTTTGAATTAAGGAATCAATTTTGATTTATCATCCTATGCTGCCATCCAGTGGTTACTTGAGAAATGAATAAAGTGGAGAAATCTAATGTTTAAATAAATGATTTGAGCTCTCTGCTTCTGTGAAATAAGAGAAATAAGGGACTCAAGCACGCACGTGCCTCCTGTCTGCAGAAATAACGATATTGGGTGGCATTCCTTCATTTATTTTCTCTATCTTTCACCCCTCGGAGATAGGCTGAGTTTAAAATAGTCGCTGCATAATGTGTGAAGGAGACAAATCCTGAGAGGACTTAACCGTTCTGAGAAATAATTGTCTCTTATTCTTAAATATTTCCATGGGGGGAGGAAAGAAGGACATCAATTTTCACCCTAATTTTCGTTTGATCAGGAGAACTCATTTCTTTCTGAACAGTTTGTCTAAACTAGGTTTTGAAAAGTATCCGTCATATCCATATAGTAATGAAAAAGCTAAAACCCACCAGCAGAGAGCTGGGTTGATTTACTTTGGAATGCGAATACTTCAGGTTTTATCTTTTTTTATCTTAATGAAGCATGGTGCTGTTACGCAGGTGATCTGGACATTAAGGGCAAATAATCTACCCTGTAATGGAATGAATGTCTCTTTGAGGCAATTCAATGTAGAAACACTTTCATTTATTCACTGCAGATAATGAATTATCTTCTAAAAGAAGGGTAGCTCTTGATCACTTGTCTATAATTTAAAACAAATTACTTGTTCTTTCAGAGTTGTAGCTTATGAAAAGATAATTTAATGAACATTATATTAAGGATTAATCTTAATAATCATCATCATCATCTTACCACTGTATTGTCAAACCAGTTAGTCATTAGTCGGTATACTCTAATCAAGAAGTTTTCTGTTAACGTTTCTATTTTACATAAATAGATGTGATGAAGTTTAGTATGTACATCAAAGTCATAGACGAACACAGAAGTTGAAAGAAAACGAGAATTCTAAACTACTGATTCAGCTTTATGTTTAATTACTCATTCATATAGCCCTTGATACTGCATTCTAGAAAACATTAATAATTGGAATTTTCTTATGAAATATCTATATATGACACCTCTGTTAAAATAGTAACAAATCATGACTTTGCCTAGTCAAAAGGAAAGCCTTGATGCTAACTTGCTGAAGTTTATTTTATCCCATTTCTGCTTTCTAGTTACCTACTAAATAAGGATATTGAAAATCTAGTTGTATATGATATTACCACTAAATAATCCTTTTATCTTTGTACTGCATGTCGAATTTAGTAAACATCATATTAAAATGTAGCCACCTTATCAATTGTAAGTACATAGTTATAATCATTTCAAATTATACTTAATTTCCTTCTGTAGGAGAAAAAAACTATATGCATAACAAATCAATATAAAATGAAAAAAGTAAACAACAGCTTGCTAAATAAGTAACAAAAAGCAATTCTCCATCAAAGCCTCAGTAATTACTGTGTGGAACAGGCTGCCCTTAATACAACAATTCATTAATTTTTCCAAATGAATTATGCAAGCCAATATTTTCTCTTCATTAATGTTCTGTTGAAGTCATTAAGTTTCATTAATGAATAACAAAGGAGCAACTGGGTCTTTATTCTAACTGATATATATTAATGTGCTTAACTTGAACTAAAATGTGTTTCCAGTCTGTAATCAAATTTGAATCAATCAAGTCAGTTTACCAGTCAAATGTCCTTTTGGAGCTCCAGCTGCTTCATGTGGGTGGCTCTGCACAAAGAACAAACAGAGAGTGACCCAGAAGGCTCCACGGCTCTGCCAAATATCACAACAATTCCTAATTACAATCTGTTTGACTTTCTAAAGGAGGATGCTGGTGCCTCACACAGAACTCCATGATCTGATTCTAATTATGATGAATGTGAAAAACAGCTTAAAATTAATCAGTGTAAGATAAATGACTATTAGCTAAAATGCCAGTTCCTTCCCCAAAGAAGTAAGAGAACAGATACGTTTCTGCCAATGTTAGCTCTAAGAATATGAACACAAGCAGGTATTATCATTCCATTTTCATGTGAGATGTGGTCTATAAATATTAAAAGTGTCTAAAGAGCAACAAAGCTCATCTTGTTTACATTTCATGGCTGCCTATATGAAAACAAAGAATACGGGTTATTGGACTACCTAATATAATGACATCATGACCTATGGTCTTACTGCTGGGATTAAGCCTGGCCACACCCTTGGGGGATGTATGAACAGAAACACTAAGACACTGAAACACTAAAATATTAAGATGCTTGTATTGTCCACCAGTTCCTCAGTCCACAGAGGGGACTCCAACACCAGAGGTGCTTCTCTATTTTCTAGATTCTTCAGAAAGAAAGAAACTTTAAGATTTCTCATCAATACAACTTTCTATTTTCTACTTTTGTATCTTTGCAATGAGACCATTTTAATTTACTTATAGAGCTTCACACAAAAGATGGTAGTGTATCGAAGTCACCATTACACTTCTGAAAGAGTAATGAGTGCTTTGAGGTCCTTTTAGAAAAGCTTCAGTAGTTCAAGTTTTGCTGGATTTATGTTATGACATCTATAATGACAAGCCATCTGGATGAAAAGTAAAAGTTCTGTGAATTAACCAGATGTGTCCAAGTATCTAAATTTTCAGCATCAAAAGACTGAGTGAATTTTTAATCTTATGATAATTAGCTTTCTTGCTTGACTGAAAGATTGGAAGATTATTAACACCACTAATGGACAGCATCAGTCAGATGCCTTTTGGCCAGCATCCCTTGATTGTAAAGAATTAGTAGAGGGCAGTGCTTAAGAGTGGGGCCTTGGGAGCTAGACGGTACCAGGTTCAAATCCCACCTTTCCCTCTTGTTAGCAGGCTACCCTTCGAGCAGGTCATAAAACCTTGCTATTCTCATTTACAGTACAAAGATTTTAATCATGTCTACCTTCTAGAGTTGATATGAGGGTTATAGACACTGTCTAACATAACACAAGTTTGTGTGTGTGTGTGTGTGTATTCACTTAGTAATTTATTGCTCATTTTGAAGTTTTTCTATAAGTACTTAACTATATCTCTTTTTTATTGAAGTATAGTTGATGTCCAGTATTATATTAGTGAAGTATAGTTGATGTACAGTATTATATGTTACAGGTATACAATATAGTGATTTCACAATTTTAAAGGTTATACTTATAGTTATTATAAAATATTGGCTATATGTCTTGTGTTGTACAATATATCCTTATAGCTTATTTTATACCTTATCCCTTACTCCTTTTTTTTTTTTTTTTTTGCGGTACGCGGGCCTCTCACCGTTGTGGCCTCTCCCATTGCGGAGCACAGGCTCCGGACGCGTAGGCTCAGCGGCCATGGCTCACGGGCCCAGCCGCTCCGCGGCATGTGGGATCCTCCCGGACCAGGGCATGAACCCGTGTCCCCTGCATCTGCAGGCGGACTCTCAACCACTGCGCCACCAGGGAAGCCCTCCCTTACTCCTATATTGCTTCTCCCCTCTTCCTTCTCCCAACTGGTAACCACACACAAGTTTTAAGTAAATATTAGGTATCATTGTTGCATGCATATTTTATTTTTTTCACATATTAATGTCTTTAATGTCAGGAACTGGCTTAAAATCCTGTATGCCTAGCATACAGGAAGTACTCAGTAATTATTTAATAAACATATTATAACAAAATTTTCTTATGTTATATAATGCCTCCTTTTAGTGTAGATTAGGTTTTTAAAGCCTCCAAGCTCTACCTCTGATACTGTCCATCAACTGATTAGCGGTGTCTCATTTGGGTAAGGAGTTCCCAGCAGATACATTTCTTAGAAAAAAGTTAGTTGAGAAAGGTAGAAATTTCTTACTACCAAAATTTAAAACCATGTCGAAATAGATCATTTTGCTCTCTATTATTATAATAAAAGCCCTTCTACTACAGATAAGCACAGTGAGATTTAGAAATTGCTGAAACTTGCCCAGCTATTGTCGGGGTGGGGGGAGAAGTGGGATTTGAACCAGGTGTTGTCTAACGTCCAAGGTCCCACTCTAACCACTGCCCTCTACTAATTTCACAATCAAGGGATGCTGGTTAAATGTCATCTGAGTGATGCAGACCATCGGCGGTGTAATAATCTTCTAATCTTACAGTCAAGCAGGAGGCTACCTTAAGATAAAAATTCAGTCAGTCCTTTGATCCTGGAAATTTTGATATTTAGGTATTGCCATATTATTGTGACAAAGGCATATATTGTACATTATGAAATATATCCTTTTAAAATGTTTAAGAATGATACAGAAGTATGAATTTTATTTTATTCCTTTGTAGATGTATTTTATATGCACTTATTGAGTCCCTATTACATAGGAAGCTCTGAAGATGCAGAAGTGAATTAGGTATGGCTCTTGCCCCAACTTGCAGGCCGAAAGAAGGAGGCAGGAATAAATACAATTTCAATATAACTGTAATGCAGTATTGTAGATATGTGTGAAATCTAGCAGTGCTGAAAGGATGGGGTGGTCAATTCTACCATAGGGAGGGAAGAGAAGGGTCAAGACAGGTGTAACTACATATATATATATATATATATATATATATATATATATATATATAATGGAATATTAGTCAATTTAAAAAAAAGAAGGAAATCCCCATTTGTGACAACATGAATGAGCCTTGAGGACATTATACTAAGTGACATAAGCCAGCCACAGAGGAACAAATATTCATGATTCCACATATACGACGTATCTAAAATAGTAAAATTCATAAAAGCAGAGAATACAAAAGTAGTTGCTAGGAGTTGGGGCTGGAAAAATTGAGTTTTTCAGTGGGTATAGAGTTTAAGTTACGCTAGTTGTTAAGGTCTCAAAATCTGCTATACAACAGTGTCTAGTGTCTATAATTAACAACACTTCAAAATTGTTAGGAGAGTAGATGTTAAGTATTCTTAACACACACACACACAGAAACCCAAAAAACCCACACGTACACACAAAACACAAAAACAAAGGGGCACAAGGAAACTCTGGGAGGTGTTGGACATAACTATTACCTTCATTGTGGTGATAGTATAATGAGTGTTTGCATATGTCGAAATTCACCAAATTGTACAGATTAAATATGTATAGTCCTTTGTATATCAACTATAACTCAATACAGCTGTAAAAAGAGGAGAAACAATTACGAAACACCATGGTCCATTTGGAGAACTGCAAACAATTCAGTTTGCGATGCAGAAGAGCGCAAGAGGAGGAGATGTTATAGCGAGAAATGACTTTGGCTAAATAAGTTGGGAATGGATGCTGGAGGATTGTGTCTGTCATGCTTCAGTATATGGGCTTAATGCTGGGGTCAACATTAGCCACTGAAACACAGATTTTAAGAAAGATCACTCTATTATGAATAAGGAGAATTGGAAAGACTGAAGACTGAGAGACCAGTTAGGAGATTATTATAATAGTCTGGTTGAAGGGTGATGATGGTTTAAATGAGTGGCTCTCAGTGCCGGCTACGTAATAAAACAACCTGGGGAATTTTTCAAAATTACCGATTCCTGGATTCCGCTCTAGATGAATTAAATCAGAATCTCCACGGGTAGAAACTGGCATGGGTATTTTTTCAAAAATCCCCAATGTGTTGTAATATGCAGCTAATTTGGGGAGCTCATGGCCTGGATTATGATAGTAGGAGCGGAGATGGAGAGCTGAATTGGAGAGTTTTTAAGGTGTGAATTGTAGAGCAGTGCTTCTAAAATTTGGCTGTGTATAAGAATAAACAGAGGATCTTGCAAAAACTTCAGATTCTGATTCCCATAGGTCTAGGGAGGGGGCTGAGATCTGCATTTCTAACAAGCTCTCAGAAGATGTCAAAGCTTTTCGTCTTTAGACCATCTTTTGTGGAGCAAAATGATGTACTTTATAGGGTGGAGGGAGAGAGAAAATATGTCATGAATGGTTTCTTGTTTCTTTTTTTAAAAAATAAATATATTTATTTATTGGCTGCGCTGGGTCTTCGTTGCTGCACGTGGGCTTTCTCTAGTTGCGTCAAACGTGGTCTACTCTTCGTTGCGGTGCGCAGGCTTCTCATTGTGGTGGCTTCTCTTGTTGTGGAGCACGGGCTCTAGGCATGTGGGCTTCAGTAGTTGTGCCTCGTGGGCTCAGTAGTTGTGGCTTGTGGGCCCTAGAGTGCAGGCTCAGTAGTTGTGGCGCACGGGCTTAGTTGCTCTGCGGCATGTGGGATTTTCGCGGACCACGGCTGGAACCTGTGTCCCTGGCACTGGCAGGCAGATTCTTAACCACTGTGCCACCAGGGAAGTCCCTGGCTTCTTAGTTCTGATTAGAATGAGTAAGAAAATCTGGCAATAAAAGTTGGGAGAAAGATCATGAATTCAGTTTTGAGCATGTAACATGTAATGTGCCTGGGAAAACTATGAGAGACCATGCTGGTTCTAGAGCTTGGACTAAATATCTGGGCAGGAGACAAAGATGTTTACGTCATCAGCCTCTTGAGAGTAGCAGAAACCATAGGAGTTGATAAAACTGCCTGGGTAAAGTGTGATTTGTGGATGTGGCCAAAGACGGAGTCCCAAGAGCTATAAGAATGGGACAGTAAGGGACAAGTTAACCACTAGCGGAAAAAATAGTAAGAATTCCCAAGATATGGAAGGCTAGTCCTTGTAAGATAGTGTCACAAAAACCAAGGTAAGAGAGAGGGATTCACGAGAGTGGTTAACGCTGTCAAAACCTGCTTGAGTCCCTGCAAGATAACTGAAAGCAGTCCATGGGATTTACCAATAGTCACTGTTGATCTGGGTGGAGGTGGCTTCAGAGTGCCAGTGAGTGGACAGTGGATTGGAGGCAAAGAAGTAGCGCCATATTTCTTAGAGATGCCGGCTGGACTGTGGAGGGAAGAGGAAGAGGCAACTAGGTAGAGGCAGTCACAGGGTCCAGAGAAGGGACTTTTAAAAATTAACTTGTTTGCACATTAATTTTGACCATCTATCATTTAAAGAGTTGGTTTATTATCTCTCTTTAACATATGAAAAAAATACATTTTTAATTGATTTTGGCCTGATCCAGTATTTTAATTTACACTTTGCTGCTAGTTTAAGTCACTAAATATCACCTTAATGTCTTTCTGTTTCTAATTCTCTCTTTTTTTTTTTGCGGTACGCGGGTCTCTCACTGCTGTGGCCTCTCCCGTTGCGGAGCACAGGCTCCGGACGCGCAGGCTCAGCGGCCATGGCTCACGGGCCCAGCTGCTCCGCGGCATGTGGGATCCTCCCGTACCGGGACACGAACCCGTGTCCCCTGCATCGGCAGGCGGACTCTCAACCACTGCGCCACCAGGGAAGTCCTCTAATTCTCTATTTAATTCTGAATATAAATTGCTCACAAAGGGTCTTTAAGCTCTAACACAGACAACTTTCCCCATTCTCTTGTTCCCAGACTCACCAGCTATTCTCAGGTCCTTCCTCTTGGGCAAGTCCACTTCACAACATCTGTTCTCAGCACCTGTTTTCCATGGTGTCTAAGCTGGTAGTAATTTCCTTACTCAAGGCTTCTCTGACAATTGAGGGTGGGTTTTTATCCTTGAATGTATATTAGAATTACTTTTAGGAATACAGATGCTTGGGCTTCCCCCCAGACCATTTAAATCAGAATCTCTGAGGTAGGACCCAGGTCCCTGCATGTGATTCTTCTGTGCAGCTGGGGTTGAGAAGTATCGCTTTATAGACACTGGGACTTTTAGTTCTTCTGCACAGTGTGAAGAAAACCAAGATACCTGTTTTAACAGGTTAATTCCTGCATATCGGATGAACATATTGATCTTGGGAATATTATTTTTATAATGTCACAAAAACCTATTGAAAGAAGAAAGAATGATCCTAGGCAGAAAGTTTAGGGCTGAGATAATTCCTGGGAAGGAAGTGTGAATTCAGATAGGAGATGGAAGGATCTAGAAACATTATCTGAAAATCTATGAGGCTGAACAGAAGCTTGGAAAGTTATTAGAATCAAACCAGAAGTAGCTGGAAGAGTGACAATGAAATTGTACCTAGGACAGGACCACAAGGGACAGATGATTTCATGAGATTGTGTTTACAATGGAGGGAAAGAACACTAGCAGCTTGGAGGGTCAGGTGGCTTTTAGGAAAACAGTCTCTACTTGAAACATGAAGTTGCATCTGAATTACAGACAAGGATAACCTTGCTTTATCAAGAACTCAAGAAATAGCCTCTCCAGGCTGGAGCTAAAATAACGTTAGGAAAAAGAAAGCAAGAGTTTCGCAAACTCTTATAACCTGGCTCTTTCCTAGTAATTTGCCAACAACAGCTCCTCATTTCAGAGTATAATGATTCTTGTTAATTCTGCATTTGAGATATGGTTTAAATGGGGTTATATTTAAATTCCCATTTCTGGCTGTGCCTGTGACCATTGATTAATTTGAAGAGATGTTTCTGCTATGAGAATAGATGACCCATCAGTCAGTTGCTAAATGATCACTGCAATTTAGACCTTGGCACTGAGAATTTTATTCAGTTAAGTCCAAATGACCATTTAAAAGCACCAAATTTAAACTTTCTTTTATGACTGAACAATTGCCTAGTTCTCAGTAATATAAAAGCCGAAAAAGTATAAGCAACCAGACAACAAGCTAATTTAGGGCAGAACTAATTAAGTGCAGTTTTGCTCACACTGCGATCAATTTTAGTAGTTTTCTGTCTTTTTAAATTATTGAAAATAAAAATTAGAAAATGTTTAAATCCATTTTAAATTCCTTTAATAGCTAAGTTACAATATTTGAAGGATAGATGTTATTAGCTCCTACAATTATTCCACATTTGTCACAGTAATTATGAACTTGCTGCTGTGTTTACTGTTGCATTAATTTGGTTATAAATGCCAAAATGGTTTTCATGAAATACTTCTTTGCTGGTAAAGCACATTTAGTATGTGGTACTTGTATTGAAACTTCATAACTTGTTACAACGTTAATATGTAATCATTATAAAACAAAAAGGTAATACTCATAAAGGGAACAGCTATTAAATCTAAGATATTAGAATTCATTAGATTGCCAATTGTAATTTATATTGACATAAAATAATTTAGCTTAGCAATGAATACTTATTAGGAGGAAAGATTTTACTTCTTAGGCATCTTTTTGACTCTAGAAAAAAATTTTCTAGTTTGTGAAGGAAATAATTTATTTAGTGACCTGTGTTTCTCCTCATCTGATACTCTCATCGACATTAACAAATTGGTTTTCTAGAACTATGCGTCCAGCATAAACACTACATGTGGCTGTTGAGGTCTAGAGGTGTGGCCAGTCTGAATGGCGGAGGGCTGATTCAGATTTTGACTATTTAGTATGACAAAATATGTATAAAGTATGTTATTGCTATTGTTATATTGGCTACATGTTGAAATAATCATATGTGGATATGTTGGTATAAATAAAGAGGCGGGCAGCAGTCAAAACAATAGAACCCTGAGGCTCATACTAAGGATTTTAGATTTTTTCCTAACTGCCTAAGAAGACATCAACAGGTTTTGAGATGAGAGTAACAAGACTGTTTTTTTGTTTTTGGTTTATTTTTTGCGGTACGCGGGCCTCTCACTGCTGTGGCCTCTCCCGTTGTGGAGCACAGGCTCTGGACGCCCAGGCTCAGCGGCCATGGCTCACGGGCCCAGCCGCTCCGCGGCATGTGGGATCTTCCCGGACCAGGGCACGAACCCGTGTCCCCTGCGCCGGCAGGCAGACTCTCAACCACTGCGGCACCAGAAGCCCAAGACTGGTTTTTGAATAGATAATTTGGCTTCTGTGAGAAGAATGGAATTGGGGTGGGGGAGTGAGATTGATGTAGAAAAACTGGGATTCTTTCACTAATCCAAGCAGTTTAGGTGTGAGTGCTGAGTGGGGAGAGGGACAGACTGATGGCTTTATTTTGAGGGTAGAATAAAATAAATTGATGACAGAAGCAATATTCTGGAATGTGCTTAGACAAAGACATATGGAGGGAAAAGTCCAGTTTGTTTGGCATGCAAGTTCCAAATTTGCCCTGTTTATTGACCTAACTTAAAATTCACCGTATCTGGGTATATAGCTCTGTAAAATATCAGAAACCCATTTAGCTGCATTTTAGGATAACAAGGGATCTCTCAGAAGAACCTGTACTCTATGTCTTCTGAAAGCATTAGATCATCAAAAAACTCACTGACCCTACTGACACATTTGCAGTCATAGAGAGAACTGTATTTTACAGTAGTGAAGGTGATTTTGTGTGCTATGCTATTAATCTTTATGAGCCTAAAGATCACCAAAATTCAACAAGAAGGTAAAACTAATTATCCAAAGATGTGAGGGGAAAGAATCTGTGCCTTCCATGACTTTTATGTATTCTGCCTAAATGGAGCCTTTAAATTGAGCCTGCAACCCACTCAGTGAGATGCTTTTAAAAAATGAGCACAACTCAGACATTTTTACTTTGAATGCCTCACTCACTATTTAACATTCTATCTTCATATACTGTCTACATTGTTAAATTGCTTGAAACTGCAGAGCAGTCAAGCAGTACACAAATTAAGCCACAAAGTAATCGGATTTCAATCACTAAATATTCACAGCTCAATTAAGTTATTTACTGAGATGTTTGTCTTAGCTGTTGAAATCTTTGCATATTTATAGGCACTTCACACTAATCTTTTAAAAATATCCTGATGTGAAAATAAAAAGCCACATTTGTTTTATAAGGTAGGTAAAAATTATGGCTCCAGGTATTTATTTATTTATTTATTTGCAGTATGCGGGCCTCTCACTGTTGTGGTATCTCCCGTTGCGGAGCACAGGCTCCGGACGCACAGGCTCAGCGGCCAAGGCTCACGGGCCCAGCCGCTCCGCGGCATGTGGGATCTTCCTGGAGCGGGGCACGAACCCGCGTCCCCTGCATCGGCAGGCGGACTCTCAACCACTGCGCCACCAGGGAAGCCCGTGGCTCCACGTATTTAAAAATGAATAAAAAGTCAATTACGTTCAAGTTTTCCAAGAGTATGATTTGGTATCTATAATAGAAAGCTGACTACAAATTGCCTGATTATGCTTTTGTTTCTGAAAAAGAATATTGAAAAAATATGTGATCCACGTTACAATTTAATCTTCTGTTCTTCCCTCCATTTTCCGATGTTATAGATGGATCATATTTCTCAGAATCGGCACTTCTATCTTCTGCTTCATATTTAACCATAAAATTGTGAGAATGGCTCTGTATAACTTGGTTCAATTCAACTTCTGAGGTTTCATTTCCTTCACAGCAATGAAGGGATAATAATAGCTACCTAAGACAAGGTGGTTCCAGTGTTCACCTGATAAGAGTAAAAAACTCTCTTTAATGCCTGGTAAAAAATTTGTCTTAATATATTTATAATATGTGATAACAGTGGCTAATAGTCGTAGCAAGGCCTTGCTAAAGACTTAGACCCGATTTAAAGTGCTTTACAAATATCTCCTTTAATCTTTAGAGCCTACTTTAATACCCATTTTACAAATGAGAAACATTTTTAGGCTGGAGGATGTTAATTGCCTAGCTTGGTAGTACATGACAAGAGGCAGAGAAGTATATTCTAACTAGATCTGTCTGAATTCAGAGCCTAAGCTCTCAAATATTATACTTTATTGATTCTCTTACACCAAGTGATATAACCCATTGTATTAGTCTCCTATTGCTACAGCAACAAACTACTACAAATTTAGTGGATTAAAACAGCACGAGTTCATTATTTTATAGTCTGAAGTCTGAAATGGGTCCTACAGGATTAAAAACAAAAGCGGAGTACCTACTGGAGACTGGAGGAGAGAGTTCATTCCTTGGCTTTTCCAGCCTCTAGAGGCTGCTTGCATTCCTCTGCTTCTGTGTCCCTTCTCCTTCTCTGATTTGACCCTCTGCCTCCCTCTTATAATCCTTGTGGATTATATTGGACCCACCCGGATAATCTAGTAAATCTCTCCATCCCAAGACCATTAAGGTTATCACACCTGCAAAGTCCTTTTTCCCATGTAAAGTAACATATTCACAGGTTCTGAGGATTAGGATATGGCATCTTTGGTGGAGACCTGCCATATTCATAAAAAGTACTTTTTAGCACATGTCTTGGAAAATGGCTGCAAACTCTATGTATGGCCGTAAAGCATCTTATTAATAGAGTGATACAATTCAATAAATTTGATCATCCAAACTCACTGTGAATCTGTAGGTTGCAAGCTTTGACCAGTGGGAATGTAAAAAGTTACAAAGAGAAAAACAAATATCGTATATTAACACATATATGTGGAATCAGAAAAAATTGGTATAGACGATCTTATTTACAAAGCAGAAATAGAAACATAGATGTAGAGAACAAACGTGTGGGTACCAAGGGGGAAAGGCAGGGGTGGGATGAATTGGGAGATAGCGATTGACATATATACACTATTGATACTGTGTATAAGATAGATAACTAATGACAACCTACTGTATAGCACAGGGAACTCTACTCAGTGCTCTGTGGTGACCTAAATGGGAAGGAAATCCAAAAAAGAGGGGATATATGTATATGTATGGCTGATTCACTTGCTGTACAGTAGAAACTAACACAACATTGTAAAGCAACTATACTCCAATAAAAATTTTTTAAAAAGTTGATACGCAAAACTCCTCCTAGGAGATCAATTCTTTCATTCAAGCACCATCTGCCTAGGGCAACTCTTTATCAGTTAATATTCACCAGACTTGGAGAATTTGTTTTATAATCATATGTGATAATTATATCACCCCATTTAAAAATTTCTACATAAAATACTCCTGGTGTAAAGACCATTTACTTCAACCTTAAATTATAGTAATTTAGAAAAAAGGATTTAAATAAGAGGGTAAGAGAGAATTTAAACAATATCTACTTTTAAAAAACATTTTTTAAAGTCTTTATTGAATTTGTTACAATATTGCTTCTATTTTTATGTTTTTGGTTTTTTGGCCCCAAGGCATGTGGGATCTTAGCTTCCCGACCAGGGATCAAACCCGCACGCCCTGCACTGGAAGGTGAAGTCTTAACCACTGTACCACCAGGGAAGTCCCTGAAAAACATTTCTTATAATTAGAAAATATTTAGGATATTATGAAGACATTTAGGGTATTAGAAGATACTGTGAGATTGAAAACATCATTAACTTAAGGTTTTTTTGTTTGTTTTACCTAAAAATAATTCTAATATATCCTATGTTAGTATTAAAAGTGATACATATTAACTTTTCCATGAGTGGCTCAAAGAGAAAAAATAATCTGTATTATTATTATTAGTCTTACAATTCTTAAAGTCATAGTAGAGATTTCTGTCCTTCATTTCAGCCTTCAGAATATCAATACATATAAGGAACACTTTTTTGTTACATTCTGAGAGAATAATTCCTGTTTACTCTTTTTCTCCCTCCCTCCTGCCTTTTTTCTCTTTCTTTCTTTCTTCCTTTCTTTCTTGCTCTCTTTTACCCTCTCTCTCTTTCCCTCTCTCTCTTTCTTTCTTCCTTTCTCTCTCTCTTTCTCTCACTTTCCTTCTTTCTTTCACAGTACTTCTTCCTGTGACAAATATAAGAGAAGATTACACCATAAAAGGGCGTGGTTAGAAACTCTTTATGTCTTCTGTCCCAAGTTTTATATGACATGAAATTTTTCCTCAAAATGACATATGGGACGACAATTTCTTCCGCTCCCCCTGTAGCTGGAGCATGTCCTTGCCATTTCAATTCTGTGACCAGTCACTTCCCAGGTTAAGGGATGAGAGGGCTTCCGCTGCCCACTGCTTTCCCACCCCAATGCAATTTAACACAAAGAAAGAGACAGACATTTTTAGCATAATGCACAAAATAAATGCTTCTAGGTTCATTGTTTTTGAAGTCTTCAGCATCAGAGAAAGTAAGAATGCTGGAGAGAAACCATGGGGCCTCTGGATCAGAGAGTGAGGAGAAGAGGAGGGAGGGGCGTGGGAAGGAGAAAGATAATCGGTTTAAGAGCCTCAGAAATAAGGTGACCATATGTGCGTGGGTATATCTCTGGGCTTTCTATCCTGTTCCATTGATCTATATTTCTGTTTTTGTGCCAGTACCATACTGTCTTGATTACTGTAGATTTGTAGTATAGCTATTTGTAATGAGGTGGATAGACCTAGAGTCTGTCATACAGAGTGAAGTAAGTCAGAAAGAGAAAGACAAATACCGTATGCTAACACATATATATGGAATTTAAGAAAAAAAAATGTCATGAAGAACCTAGGGGTAAGACAGGAATAAAGACACAGCCCTACTAGAGAATGGACTTGAGGATATGGGGAGGGGGAAGGGTAAGCTGTGACAAAGTGAGAGAGTGGCATGGACATGTATACACTACCAAACATAAAATAGATAGCTACTGGGAAGCAGCTGCATAGCACAGGGAGATCAGCTCGGTGCTTTGTGGCCACCTAGAGTGGTGGGATAGGGAGGGAGACACAAGAGGGAAGAGATATGGGAACATATGTTTATGTATAACTGATTCATTTTGTTATGAAGCAGAAACTAACACACCATTGTAAAGCAATTATACTCCAATAACTATGTAAAAAAAAAAGAGCCTCAGAGACCAGTACGGATGGTGTTGGAGAGAGCCTGGGATATGCTAAGGATAAAAATCAGGCAGCTCACCAGCTGAGGGACAAGTGAGTGAGGTACAGAGATTCCCTGTCTGTGGAGGACCCTGTACATTGCAACCCAAGGCTCCAGCCTGGAGTTAAGAGCTTTTCTGAATACCCTTCTGCACCTTCCTCATCTGTGCCACTGAAGTACAAAATTGAGGTTTTATTATTATTATTGCTCTTTCTTTTTCTTTATAGGAAATGAATGTGCTGCCCTGACTTTCTGATGTTAAGTACATAGGAAAAAGGAGTTACACAAGCATTAAACGTATGAGAAATTATATTTCAAAGGAACAATGCTTTCTAGGTGATGGGCTTGGAACGTGATTTGATCTGTCAGTGAAAACAAGAATGCTATAGTCACATTTTCTTCTCTGAGGCTGACAATACTGATTACTTCCTATAATACAAGACATGTGGGAGCTGAAAAATGGATGCTGTTTTTTTTTTGCATCCAAAACTGCTTTCAAAATTGCTGAATCATCTTATTCTGTTATTAGCTTTACTTTCTCTGAGATATTAAAAAGTCTTGCTTTCTTTTCAGGACAAATGAAAGTACTTAATGAGAGCTTAGAGCATTTTAGAATTCAGGGCAATGTGTGTTTTTCAAAAAATTTTCAGTAAAGTGGTAACACAATCTGTTATAATTATTTTCACCTCTTAAGTTTTATGCTTCACCATAATGAGGCACATGCTTCCATTAGACCAGCGACTTTATGGCATTTACTTGCTTATATGTTTGCCTTATCATTAGACTAACAACTCACTGAGAACAAGGATTGAGATTTTAGTTCTGTTACATAAGAGAAACTCAAAAAAACTATCCTTTGATTAATAAATTAAAAATCAGCTATCTTTTGGGATCTGGAACTCTCAGATAGGCAAGTTCACAAATAGACTCTGTTATGGGTTGAATTGTGTCCCCCTCCGCCACCCCCAAAAAGGCATGAGGTCCTGGGTCCCAGTACCTCAGAATGTGACCTTTTTTAAAGAAATAATGTCATTGCAGATGTAATTGGTTAAGTTAAGATGAGGTTATATTGGAGGAGGGTGAACTCCTACACCAAGATGACTGGTGTCTTTACAGAAAGACAGCTGTGTGAAGAGAAAGACACATAGGGAGAAGCCATGGAATGACAGAGGACCCAAGTGATGCATCTAAAAGCCAAAGATTGCCGGTGAGCCACTAACTAGAAGGCAGGGAGAGGCCTGGAAGCATCCCTGACAGGCTTCAGAGGGAGAGTCAACATCTTGATTTTGGATTCTAGCTCCCAGACCTGTGAGGCAGTAAAGTTCTGTTGTTTTAAGCCATCCAGTTGGTTGTATTTTATTACAACAGCCCTAGGAAACTAATACAGAACTTCCTCATGAAGTATTTCTTAATTATAAATCTAAAGGTCTTAAGGAATGTTCCTTTATATTATAATAAACTAGTTTATTTTAGAGATGGGATGTTGTGAACTTATCTAAGCCACTTTGGTGGTTTCCATTTATTATATTTCCTTCTTGTGATATCAAGTGCTTTTAATTATTGAGGGTGGGTGATGGCTGTAGGCTTCCCACACAACCTCACTACATGGTTGTATTTTAAAATAAAGCAAGTTGCAAACCAAATTCTGCATACTTTGAAGCAGATACTAGAGAGCAGGCGCAAAACAGTCATTCATGTTGTGCTTGTTAAGACCCATGAGTTCCCACCTCTGTCTTTTTAGGCCCTCCAATAAGCATCTTCTCTAAAAGGTTCACTTGAAGCAGATGCAACAATAATCTAAAACAGCTCCCTCCAACCTTTTCTATATCATGACACTCTGATACAACTGTGGGGAAAGGATGAGGTTAATCAAAGCCAGAGATGCTCGGCCTACGGGCTTTGGCTACCTAGGGCTGTACCCAGGAGCCCTGAGGCTCAGACTCCTCTGTACATTTCTGAGGAGGAGACCTAACAGAGCCCTAAGTTATAAACATCATGGGCTACTGGGCATGATAGATTCTTAGACCACGCTCCTGCCAGGGCTGAGGGACCTATGATGTGTTTTTAGTCAACCCACATATAGTGGACAAAACACTTTCTACCAATTAAATATCACTTCTTAATCCTTTACGCCAATTCATACCTTAAAAGTGCTTATGATAAATAAAGACAATTAAAGCTTTTGTCGAAGCTGCCTCTAGAATGAGAACTGATAAGAGTCTTTAAAATGCTAACCAATGACTATGGAGGGTGTAATCCTGATGAAAGTATTGCACATTTTATCTAATTGCCCCTAGGGTGAACTATTATGCCAGCTATCACACCATTTATGCTCAAGTATTTTAAAATAAATTTTATAGTAGATGGATTCATTTATTCAATAAACATTTATTGAACATTCACTATGTGCCAGACACCATGCTAGAATCTGGAAATACCAAGGCATATAAAATATATTTCTTGTCCTCAGGTTATTCAAAGTCTAGTGCTAATAAATAGGGACATTAAATACACAATTACTTGTGTTTCTGTGTGAGTTGAGTGGATAATGAAAACCTGGATATGGTGCATGTAATAATTCAGATGTGCATCTTCATAGTATCTCTACGCAGATTCCCTGCATCACACATTGGTAAACTTCCTCAAATTGTACAAATCCCTTTGCAGTAAATAACCTGACTTCATGTTTTTGATGTTTGACAGATGACAGCTTTTAAGATTCACCCCTCCCTTTTCTTCTCTACATCTGAGCAAGCTAAGAAAGCCTGGATTCTCCCCCTTTTGGGCCTAGTGGAAAATTCAGACCACACGAGCTCCTGCCTGCATATGGGATCCCTCACTGTCCCCACCTCCTAACCACAATAAAAACCACAAGTCAGTTTACTTTCCTTCTTCTCTCAGGCCATTTCAGACTAGCTGGGGAGATCTGCCTGTTCCTCCTGAAAGGCTCATTATGCCACTAAGAAACCTTTTTTTTGGTACCCTCTTTGTGTGTGTGTGTGGCATCATCAATATTTGCTGAAAGAGAAAATGTTTTCTAAGGAGTGGTCATGGTGTTAATATTGTAAGGGGATCAGGTCAGATAAATCACAATCAGACTTTACATGAAGGAAAGTTTAACTGTTTCAGTAGAGGTATTGAGAGTAGCTGCTGGCGGGCAGGTGGGTTGGGTGAAGGGTTTTTTCTTGAGCCATAGAAGTTTGTCTCCTCATTTAAAAAAGTTTCAAATAACTTTGTTAATCATAACTGAAATTTGATTTTTCGTCATGTTTGTTTTGCATATGGGCCTACACTTTTGATTTTTCACACTAAAATTCAAAGTAAATGATGGGAAAGTTAACGGAAGGGTAAGTACACAGTACTACTCAAAAGGGGAAAATACTGAGCCAATTTTCCGCATCCTTATTAGTATGGCCAAGATGGGTGTTCTAAGTGTAAAAATTTAATTCAAATTCTGCATAAGTGCAATTATTTTCTTACACAAAGGGGTTCCTACTTTGAAGAAATAACTTCTAATTATATGCAGTTTAATTGGAATGTAAATGTGCTCCTGGCATTAGGACCCTGCTGAATCTAACAACTGCTGTCTCAAAAGGCGAATCATTTGAAGCTGCTGCAGCTTGAAACAGCCCGTTTTCATAGCTCCTGTTTCTGAAATGGCCATTGTTTAAGCTCTCATATTTGAAATTCTAGTTTTTCTAAAAATTAAAAACAAAGATTTTGAAAGAAAAGCAACTTACCATCACCAACAGAATGGGGAAAAAAGGTAGTTCATTGAAAGACTTTAGTTTTAAAAGTAGAAAAAAATTTTGGTCTTCTGCTAAATGCTAATGAGGCATACATAGGCTCTGGGTTGATAAGATAAATAAGGTTTAACTTTCTCCCTAGTTACTAAGGAGGCTATTATATCTGATAACACATCCTAGTCTTACATAAGAAAAGCACAATTTGCCTGTTAACATGACACTGACTCTACAGCTTGTGGATCATCAATCTTGCCATTGTTGGGTTAAGAGCTGTTAATTCCTTCAGAAGACTGTAGCTTTGTTTTTACCATTTGTCCTAGGTTCTGTATAGCTTTGTTTTTACCATTTGTCCTAGGGTTCTGTCTGACCATTTCTTTTCTTTTTTAGTATAGTTTTTAGCACTTCTTATCATTGGTGGATTTGTTTTTTGGTTTGGTTGCACTCTCCTTTCTTTCTTCCTTTCTTTTTTTTCTTTCTTTTTATTACTTTTAAATTTTTAATAATTTCTTTATTTTAATAACTTTATTTTCTTTTTTTCTTTGTTTTTTTCTCACTTTTCTTCTGAGCCATGTGGCTGACAGGATCTTGGTGCTCTGACCAGGTCCTCAGGCCTGAGCCTCTGAGGTAGGAGAGCTGAGTTCAGAACATTGGTCCACCAGAGATCTCCCAGCTCCAAGTAGTATCAAACAGCAAAAACTCTCCCAGAGGTCTCCATCTCAAAGCTAAGACTCAGCTCCACTCAATGACCAGCAAGTTACAGTGATGGACACCCTATGCCAAACAACTAGCAAAATAGGAACACAACAGCACCCATTAGCAGAGAGGCTGCCTAAAATCATAATAAGGTCACAGACACCCCAAAACACACCACTGGACACAGTCCTGCCCACGAGAAAGACAAGATCCAGCCTCATCCACCAGACCACAGGCACCAGTCCCTTTCACAAGGAAGCCTACAAAGCCCGCTGAACCAATCTTAGCCACTGTGGGTAGACACCAAAAACAACAGGAACTATGAACCTGCAGCCTGCAAAAGGGAGACCCCAAACACAGTAAGTGAAGCAAAATGAAAAGACAGAGAAGCACACAGCAGATGAAGGAACAAGGTAAAAACCCACCAGACCAAAGAAATGAAGAGGAAATAGGCAGTCTACCTGAAAAAGAATTCAGAGAAATGATAGTAAAGATGATCCAAAATCTTGGAAACAGAATGGAGAAAATACAAGAAACGTTTAAGGAGGACCTAGAAGAACTAAAGAGCAAACAAACAATGATGAACAACACAATAAGTGGAATTAAATATTCTCTAGAAGGAATCAGTAGCAGAATAAGCAAGGCAGAAGAACAGATAAGTGACCTGGAAGATAAAATAGTGGAAATAACTACCACAGAGCAGAATAAAGAAAAAATAATGAAAAGAATAGAGGATAGTCTCAGAGATCTCTGGGACAACATTAAACACACCAACATTCAAATTATAGGGGTCTCAGAAGAAGAGGAAAAAAAAGGGACCGAGAAAATATTTGAAGAGATTATAGATGAAAAACTTCCCAAATATAGGAAATAGTCAATCAAGTCCAGGAAGCTCACAGAGTCCTATACAGGAAAAATCCAAGGAGAAACATGCCAAGACACATATTAATCAAACTACCAAAAGCTAAATACAAAGAAAAAATATTAAAAGCAGCAAGGGAAAAGCAACAAATAACATAAAAGGGAATCCCCATACGGTTAACAGCTGACCTTTCAGCAGAAACTCTGCAAGCCAGAAGGGAATGCCAGAACATATTTAAAGGGATGAAAGGGAAAAACCTACAACCAAGATTACTCTCCCCAGCAAGGATCTCATTCAGATTTGATGGAGAAATTAAAATCTTTACAGACAAGCAAAAGCTAAGAGAATTCAGCACCATAAAACCAGCTTTACAACAAATGTTAAAGGAACTTCTTTAGGCAGGAAACACAAGAGAAGGAAAAGACCTACAGTAACAAACCCAAAACAATTAAGAAAATGGTAATAAGAACGATATTTATTAAGAATCGATAACTACCTTAAATGTAAATGGATTAAATGCTCCAACCAAAAGATGCAGACTGGTTGAATGGATACAAAATGCTGTATATATGGATAGATAGATAGACAGATATAGATATAGATATATATGCTGTCTACAAGAGACCCACTTCAGACCTAGGGACACATACAGACTGAAAGTGAGGGGATGGAAAAAGATATTCCATGCAAATGGAAATCAAAAGAAAGCTGGAGTAGCAATTCTCATATCAGACAAAATACACTTTAAAATAAAGACTATTAGAAGAGACAAAGAAGGACACTACATAATGATCAAGGCATCGATCCAAGAAGAAGACATAAACATTTTAAATATTTATGCACCTAATATGGGAGCACCTCAATACATAAGGCAAATGCTAACAGCCATAAAAAGAGAATTCAACAGTAACACAATCATAGCAAGGGACTTTAACACCCCACTTTCACCAATGGACAGATCATACAAAATGAAAATAAATAAGGAAACACAAACTTTAAATGATACATTAAACAAGATGGACTTAACTGATAATTATAGGACTTTCCATCCAAAAACAACAGAATACATGTTCTTCTCAAGTGCTCATGGAACATTCTCCAGGATAGATCATATCTTCGGTTGCAAATCAAGCCTTGGTAAATTTAAGAAACTTGAAGTCATACCAATTATCTTTTATGACCACAATGCTATGAGATTAGACATAAATTCCAGGGAAAAATCTGTAAAAAATACAAACACATGGAGGCTAAACAATACACTAATAAATAACCAAGAGATGACTGAAGAAATCAAAGAGGAAATAAAAAAATACCTAGAACCAAATAACAATGAAAACACAATGACCCAAAACCTGTTGGATGAAGCAAAAGCACTTCTAAGAGGGAAGTTTATAGCAATACAATTCTACCTCAAGAAAGAAGAAACATCTCAAATAAACAACCTAACCTTACACCTTACAAAGCAATTAGAGAAAAAAGAACAAAAACCCCCCAAAGTTAGCAGAAGGAAAGAAATCATAAAGATCAGATCAGAAATAAATGAAAAAGAAATGAAGGACACAGTAGCAAAGATCAATAAAACTAAAAGCTGGTTCTTTGAGAAGATAAACAAAATTGATAAACCTTTAGCCAGACTCATCAAGAAAAAAAGGGAGAAGACTCAGATCAGTGGAATTAGAAATGAAAAAGGAGAAGTAACAACTGACATTGCAGAAATACAAAGGATTATGAGAGATTACTACAAGCAACTATATGTTAAAAAAATGGACAACCTGGAAGAAATGGACAAATTCTTAGAAAAGCACAACGTTCTGACACTGAACCAAGAAGGAATAGAAAATATAAAGAGACCAATCACAAGCACTGAAATTGAAATTGTGATTGAAAAGTTTCCAACAAACAAAAGCCCAGGACCAGATGGCTTCACAGGAGAATTCTATCAAACATTTAGAGAAGAGTTAACACCTATCCTTCTCAAACTGTTCCAAAATATAGCAGAGGGAGGAACACTCCCAAACTCATTCTACGAGGCCACCATCATCCTGATACCAAAACCAGAAAAAGATGTCAAAAAGAAAGAAAACTACAGACCAAAATCACTGATGAACATAGATGCAAAAATCCTCAACAAAATACTAGCAAACGGAATCCAACAGCACGTTGAAAAGATCATACAACATGATCAAGTGAGGTTTATCCCAGGAATGCAAGGATTCTTCAATATACGCAAATCAATCAATGTGACAAACCATGTTAACAAACTGAAGGAGAAAAACCATATGATCATCTCAATAGATGCACAAAAAGCTTTTGAGGAAATTCAACACCCATTTATGATAAAAACCCTCAAGAAAGTATGCATAGAGGGAACTTACCTCAACATAATAAAGGCCATATATGACAAACTCACAGCCAACATCTTTCTCAGTGGTGAAAAACTGGAACTGTTTCCTCTAAGATCAGGAACAAGACAAGGTTGCCCACTCTCACCACTATTACTCAACATAGTTTTGGAAGTTTTAGCCAGAGCAATCGGAGAAGAAAAGAAATAAAAGGAATCCAAATCAGAAAAGAAGTAAAACTGTCACTGTTTGCAGATGACATGATATTATACATAGAGAATCCTAAAGATGCTACCAAAAAAATTCTAGAGCTAATCAATGAATTTGGTTAAGTAGCAGGATACTAAATTAATGCACAGAAATCTCTTGCATTCCTATACACTAATGATGAAACATCTGAAAGAGAAATTAAGGAAACACTGCCATTTACTGCTGCAACAAAAAGAATAAAATACCTTGGAATAAACCTACCTAAGGAGACAAAATACGTGTATGCAGACAACTATAAGACACTGCTGAAAGAAATTAAACATGATACAAACAGATGGAGAGATATACAATGTTCTTGGATTTGAAGAATCAACACTGTGAAAATGACTGTACTACCCAAAGCAATCTACAGATTCAATGCCATCCCTATCAAACTACCAGTGGCAGGTTTTACAGAACTAGAACAAAAAATTTCACAGTTTGTATGGAAACACAAAAGACCCCGAGTAGCCAAAGCAATCTTGAGAAAGAAAAATGGAGCTGGAGGAATCAGGCTCCCTGACTTCAGACTATACTACAAAGCTACAGTAATCAAGACAGTATGGTACTGGCACAAAAACAGAAATATAGATCAATAGAACAGGATATAAGGCCCAGAGATAAACCCACACACATATGGTCAACTTATTTTTGATAAAGGAGGCAAGAATATACAATGGAGAAAAGACAGCCTCTTCAATAAGTGGTGCTGGGAAAACTAGACAGCTACATGGAAAAGAATGAAATTAGAACACTCCCTAACACTATGCACAATAATAAACTCAAAATGGATTAAAGACCTAAATGTAAGGCCAGACACTATAAAACTCCTAGAGGAAAACATAGGCAGAACAACCTATTACATAAATCACAGCAAGCTCCTTTTTGACCCAGCTCCTAGAGAAATGGAAATAAAAACAAAATAAACTAATGGGACCTAATGAAACTTCAAAGCTTTTGCACAGCCAAGGAAACCTTAAACAAGACAAAAAGACAACCCTCAGAATGGGAGAAAATATTTGCAAATGAAGCAACTGACAAAGGATTAATCTCCAAAATTTTTAAGCAGCTCATGCAGCTCAATATCAAAAAAACAAACAACACAGTCCAAAAATGTGCAGAAGACCTAAATAGACATTTCTCCAAAGAAGATATACAGATTGCCAACAAACACATAAAAGAGTACTCAACATCACAACTCATTAGAGAAATGCAAATCAAAACTACAATTAGGTATCACCTCACACCAGTCAGAATGGCCATGGTCAAAAAATCTACAAACAATAAATACTGGAGAGGATGTGGAGAAAAGGGAACCCTCTTGTACTGTTGGTGGGAATGTAAATTGATACAGCCAGTATGCAGAACAGGTGGAGGTTCCTTAAAAATCTAACAATAGAACTGCTATACGACCCAGCAATCCCACTACTGGGCATATACTGAGAAAACCGTAATTCAAAAAAGAGTCACGTATCACAATGTTCATTGCAGCTCTATTTACAATAACCAGGACACGGAAGCAACCCAAGTGTCCATCAACAGATGAATGGATAAAGAAGATGTGGCACATACATACAATGGAATATTACTCAGCCATAAAAAGAAACGAAACTGAGTTATTTGTAGTGAGGTGGATGAACCTAGAGTCTTTCATACAGAGTGAAGTAAATCAGAAAGAGAAAAACAAATGCTGTATGCTAACACATATATATGGAATCTAAAAAAAAAAAGTTATGAAGAACCTAGGGGCAAGACGGGAATAAAGACACAGACCTTACTAGAGAATGGACTTGAGGAAAGGGGAAGGGGGAAGGGTAAGCTGGGACGAGGTGAGAGAGTGGCATGGACTTATATACACTACCAAATGTAAAGTCGACAGCTAGTGGGAAGCAGCTGCATAACACAGGGAGATCAGCTCAGTGCTTTGTGACCGCCTAGGCGGGTGGGATAGGGAGGGTGGGAGGCAGATGCAAGAGGCAGGGGATATAGGGATATAAGTATACATATAGCTGATTCAGTTTGTTATACAGCAGAAACTAACACAACATTGTAAACAATTATACTCCAGTAAAGGTGTTAAAAAAACAAGATAAAATGAATTTAATACTTTATCAATTAAAATAGTAACTGCTGTGGCATAAATTAACAAATTCTTTAGTCTGTACAATGAAATGTACAATGTACAGTGACTCCCTCCTCCTTCATTTGTTGTTTATTATCCTCTAGAATTCTTTTGCAAACATAGATGCAAACAGGAAAGAGAGATGCCATGAGAAGTCAGATGTAGATTCACTCACCAGCCCCTTCCCACTATTTCCTTGATGGCTGGAAATAAATGAAGATCACCTGAATGAGAACATGCAAGGGCTATTTATTGAGAGCTTTCTATGGCAGGAGAACCAGCCACCATCACCTGTGGTTGGCAGAAACTCAAAGGCAGGTAGGGAAGTGGGAAGTCTTTATAGTGGAAAAAAGGAAGCCTTCAGGCATATTCTGATTAGATAGGAGAGGGAATAGAGAAGCTGGCAGTGACCGTGTCCTCACTGTTCTGAGCTGGTTGCCATAGATGTTGTTGCTCAGAGTTCTATTGTCATATACGGTCTGCCGCTGTCCCTTTGCATAATTAATTTCTCACTGGAATCTCAGAGTTGGGGCAACAAAGACCCATTTATCCATCAGACACCTGGACACAAGTCTAAGGCCCCAGAGAATTCAGTGGCCTCTGAAAATATCTTGGACTAGAAAGGAAATGTTTGGTGCAAAACATAAAGACAGAATCTAAACAAGTAAAATAAATAACGTTTAACTGTCCACAAAATGTAATAATATGTCATCTTCGAATTTGCAAAGAATTTGTGGGTTAAAATTTTCTCAATTGGCAACAGTTGCACAGAAATTGTTGTCAATTATAATCAAATGATGGGCTCAGGCAAAATTTTTTTTTCAGGCGAGCAATTTTAAAAGCAAATTTATAACACTCTTTGTAAAAACTTTTAAAGCGAACTTAGTGTGGTTCGTGGGGACATCTGGTGAATTTAGTACGATGAGGGATGAGGCCAGAGTGCACCCTGCACGTGGGGAAACCCACCAGCAACTCTTGGCCTCACTGAGACCTTGCAAGGGGGGTTCAGTTTACGATAAGGATAGTGGTGAAGGTATACATCCATGTTGCCCAGAGAGATTCATTTAACTCTAGTTAAACTGAATATTCTACTATCATCATACATCTTTATAATTTAGAGTATGGAGGAGGAGCCTTCTGGGATGCTTCAGATGCATCAGAGTGGTAAAGACATATCACGCAGTTAATTAACCCCACAGAAAGATGAAAGAAAACTACCCAGCAGCACAAACTTGACTTATGTTTATTTTTGTATTTGTGCTTTTGTCCTCATCTGGTTTCTTCTCCCCAGCCCACCGTGCCATACGCTGCAGGGACTCATCTGTAATTATCCTACCCATAGACGAAACACAAAGTGAAACAAAGCAAACAGAAATTTCACCACCACAAGTGGTGGGCTGTGCTTTAAGGAATGTGCCTGCATTTAACATGAGACAGAACAATTTATTTCACATGGAACAAGGATACTGAGACTTTTTCATTTCATTAAACCTTTAGTGTGACCACAACTAATCCACAACTCATCAGTCTGAGCCTGTCTTGAAACAGGCTTGATTTTGATCTGTTCTGATTTTGATAAATCAAAAAAAAATAATTCTATCGACTGCAATTGCACATTGGAAATACCTGGAGTACTTTAAAAATTCACCCCTTAGCTCCATCAGAACCAAATAAATCAGAAATTCTTAGGGTATGTTTTCATCTCTGTTCCCCACTCCACCTCTACTACCTATGTAAATGATTCTAATATGCCGCCATACTGAAAGCCACTGAGTTATACTGTCTCTGTATTTGAAGTAATGACATAACTGTGTGTATTTTCTCTGCACGTTCTCATTTGGGGTGGTTTTGATGATGAGTAATTAATTAGTAATCATTCTTGTGTGGAATAGTTAGTGAAGACAAACTATCCAGTTGATTTTAAGATCTAAACAACTTAGGGCTGCAGAATTGAAGTGCTATTAAGTGAAATTTCAGAACCTTTTTCTTTTTCTTTTTTGTATCGGTACAAGAGACTCCTGGAAGTTGAACTTAATTGTTCTGACTAAAGAGGTTAGTTTGGCCAAACAGAGAAATTCCTTCTACATTTTTAGTAGACTGATTGATGTGGTGTTTTTACAGGTTTATTCTGCTTTAAAATAAGCCAGTACTATTTACTTAGCAAATAGATTAGAAGGTGGTAATTTACAACTATGCAAAGACCCAGTTTGGAAGCCAGTAGCAAGGAATTCCATTTTTTCTTAAGTCTTGATGGGAAATAATAATGCATGTTTAATACTCCATTTTTCACTTACTTATTTCGGATCCAGAGAAACTTTACCAAAATTTATTGTCTAATAAACAGAGAGTGATTGCATTAAATTTTGGTTAAATACAGCCAGTGACTGTTATGAAGAAACGAAGGCCACATCTTAAAGAATATTGCTACCTCACCAAAGAAGATGTACAGAGGGTAAATAAGCACATGAAAAGATATAACACTTCACATGTCATCAGGGAAATGCAAATGAAAACAACAATGTAATACCACTACACACCTAGTATAATGGCCAAAATCTGGAACACGGACAACACCAAGTGCTGATGAGGGTATGGGAAAACAGGAACTCTCATTCATTGCTGGTGGGAATGCAAAATGGTACAGCCACATCAGAAGACAGTTCGGTGGTTTCTTATAAAGCTAAGCACGCTCTTTATCATATGATCCACGAATTGTGCTCCTTGGTATTGACCCAAAAGAGTTAAAAATGCATGTCCCCACAAAAATCTGCATACAGATGTGTATAGAAGCTTTATTCTTAATTGCCCAAACTTGGAAGCAACCAAGATGTCCTTCAGTAGGTGAATGGATAAATAAATAAATGGTGGTACATTCAGATAATGGATTATTATTCAGTTCTAAAAGAAAATGAGCTATCAAGCCATGAAAAGATGTAGAGGAAACTTAAATGCATATTACTGATTGAAAGAAGCCAATCTGAAAAGGCTGTATACTGTATGATTCCAACTATATGACATTCTGGAAAAGGCAAAACTATGGAGATGATAAAAAAAAAATCAGTGGTTGCCAGGGGAAGGGGAGGGAAAGGATGAATAGGTAGAGCACAGAGGGAATTTTAGGACAGTGAAAATACTCTGTACATATTATAATGATCGATGTATATCATTATACACTTCTCCAAACCCACAGAATGTACAATACCAAGAGCAAACTCTAAGGTAGACTATAGCTTTAGGTTATGACGGTGTCTCGATGTAGGCGCCTCTTTGGTTACAAATGTATCATTGTCGTGAATGATGTTGATAATGGAATAAGCACGTATAGGGGCAGTGGGTATAGGAGAAATCTCTGTACCTTTCTCTCAAGTTTGTTGCGAACCTAAAACTACTCTAAAAAAATTAAGACTTAAAAAAAACCCCAGCCTTTTGCTTATTGTGGAATAGGCAATAAGGCTGCTAACTCCTGATAATTCTTCAAGATTTTGTTGGGTGTTGTTTTGTTTTTTTAGACCAGAAAAATAGAATCCAATTTTCATGTATCTAAAATCTCCCCAAATGCAAACAATGTAACTAGTTTTAAAAATGGGCTTATTCCACTGTTGGCTGTAACATTCTGAGCAGCAGTAAAATGAAATAGATTAGACTTTAAAATGCAGGTCTAAAGCCTCCTTTTAAACAATTTCTTGTGGAATTCTACCTCCTAGCTCTGAGATTACAACTTACAGCAGTGAAAAGATGTATCTAATTTATAAAACTTCAACTCACATATACTTGCTTTGGAGCATGACACTTCAGAAAGTGAAGTACATCTCTACATCTTGGCCAAAATCATGTGCTACCTAAAGCTGAAAGGGGTTATCTGCTTTTTAGGATAGGAAAGACATTTGTAGGCAAGACATTTTTCCCCACTTAGAGAATGTATACTTTTTTCCCCCTTTTTTCTTTTTTTTTTTTTGCCTAAGGGGCTTTAGCATCATCAAGGTATATATTTGATCAAAACCTCTACTCTGAGAGCCTTTTTTCTAAGCTAGAGTACTTTTTAAAAGGAAATGCCCAAAGATTCTGTATCTCAAAGTCAAAAATAAAGTTGCTAAACTATTTAAGCTTATATGTCAGCTTGGGCTGTGAACTAAAAATAAAATAATGATGAGTATCATGACTTCTCTGGAAGAATAAAGATGCAAACTGAACTCAGAATGAAAACTTGGTGAGCATTAATATCATAAAAGGGACATAAAGAATTGACTAGCCTGAAATGTGCTTTGCAATTTTTTTTTAAAAAATTTAATTAATTAATTTATTTTTGGCTATGTTGGGTCTTCGTTGCTGCGCACGGGTTTTGTCTAGTTGCCACAAGCGGGGACTACTCTTCGTTGCCGTGCATGGGTTTCTCATTGCTGTGGCTTCTCTTGTTGCAGGTCATGGGCTCTAGGCGCGCGGGCTTTAGTAGTTGTGGCTTGCGGGCTCTAGAGTGCGGGTTCTAGAGTGCAGTCTCAGTAGTTGTGGCGCACAGGCTTAGCTGCTCCGTGGCACCTTCCCAGACCAGGGCTCAAACCCGTGTCCCCTGCATTGGCAGGAGGATTCTTAAGCACTGTGCAACCAGGCAAGTCCTGCTTTGCAGTCCTAACAAAGGCAGTTGAGATGCAAAGAGTGTGTGCTGAATTGGATGGGGTTAGACACTAAAACCCAACTTCCATGGACAGGACTGGCTACAAAATTTGCAGGGTCCACTGTAAATGAAAAACGTAGGGCCTCTTGTTAAAACATTATTAAAATTTCAAGATGGTGACAGGAAAGCCCAGAACTCAGTGCAAGGATGTTCTATGTGTGGGTCCCTGAGTGACTACACAGATAGCAGGTGATGAAGCCAGCCCTGCCGGTAGAAGATGTAACCCAGCAAGACTATGCATAAACAGTTTTGGTTGAACAGGGGAGTTTCTGTTGCAGAATGCTACAGGCTATTGGTGAACAGATATCCAGTTCTGCTGGTCTACAAATTTTTAGGGATTTGCAGAATGAGCTATTAGCAGTTTATCCTCTAGATAGTAAATAACTGCTGAGACTTTTGTGGGGTAAGACAGTGATATTTGCTTAGTATTGTTTAGGATGAAACTGATGTTCATGGGATTGTGGGGTGAATTGAAATAGATGAAAGATGGAGGACGAATAGTAAAAATTGAGGCTATTTCCATAGTCCAGGAATAAGGCGGGAAAGATTTGAACCAGTACCCACTCTGTCAGAGAAAACAGAAGTTATACATACGAAGTGGAAAAATTGGAACCATCATACATTGCTGCTGAGAATGTAAAGTGGTGCAGCTGCATTTCTGCAAATGTTAAATACTGAGTTACCACATAACCCAGCAATTCCACTCCTAGGGGTAGGTCTAAGAGAAGTGAAAACATATGTCTACATGTAAAAAATCTCATACATGAATGTGCATAGTAACACTCTTCATAATAACCAAAAAGTGGAAACAACCCAAATGTCCATCATTGTTGAATAACAAAACAAAAGGCAGCATATCATACAATGGAATATTATTCAGTATGAAAAGGAATGAAATACTGATACCTGCTACAGTGAGGATGAACCTTGAAAATGCTCTCCTAAGTGACAAAAGCCACACACAAAAGGGCATATATTATACGATTTCATTTGTATGAAACACCCAGAAAAGACAAATTCATAGAGACAGAAAGTAAATTGGTGTTTGCTAGGGGCTGAGAGGAGTGGGGAATAGGGAGTGATTGGTAAGGGTATGGGCTTTCTTCTTGTGGTGATCTAATTGTGACATCAGATTGTGGTGATGGTTGCACGATTCTGAATATACTAAACACTGAATTGTTTGCTTTAAAAGGGTGACTCCTGTGATAGGCAAATTACATCTCAGTAAAGCTGTTATTAAAAAACTAATACATAAGTAAAAGTATATTGTACACTTTAAATATCTGTAACTTATTATATTTCTATTATACCTCAATACAACTGTTTTTAAAAAACCTTTAAAAAATAATAGCTATATAGAAAATGCCAAGAGAAAAAAATAAGATTAAATTTGGAAATATAAAATATCTTCAACTATTTATAAATACAAACATTTATATATTGTTATTGAGAGAATTTGAAGTGATACAAAACTGAGATTAATATCTAGAAGATTCTTTTTTTCCCAGTATAAACTTGTTTTGTTTGATAATGTGAAGACCTGAGATAAAGAGGGATCAAAGCGCTTGTTGTTTGAGCGCGTTATAGTAAATAATAGGGCATAAACTTGACACAGGTTGCTGTGTAAGCAGAGGAGAATGTCGCTATTAGCAGACGTAGGGGAAGTTCTTTTAAAATTTTAGATCATTGAGGGCAAGGAGCTTGTCTTGCTTGTTCATTGCTGAATCTCTTACTATCTACCACAGGAGTTGGTAAACTGTGGCCCATGGGTCTAATCCAGTCTGCCACTGGTTTACCTATGGCCTATGAGCTAAGAATCATTGACAAAAAATCAAGAGTAATATTTCATGACATATTAAAATTATATGAAATTTAAATTTCAGATGCGCAAGTAGTTTTATCCTAACTCAAACGTGCTCACGTTGTACATGCTTGCTTTTGTGCTACAATAGCAGACTCAAATAGTCTCAACAAAGACATAGCCTGCAAACCTAAAGTATTGACTATCTGGATTTTATAGGAAAAGTGTGTTGATACCTGATCTAGACGAAAGCCAGAACATGGTAGGTATTCAAATAGTATATGCTGAATGAAGGAATAAAGGGAAAGGGAACTGGACCAAGGAAGGTTAATGCTTTTTGTATGTGTGTGATTTGGCTAGTTAGAGGTTCCCGTGGATCATCTATTGACAAGTATCGATCAGGCGCTGGGAGACAGAACACTGGGACATGAAGGAGGGGGAGAGGATAGAGACATCAAGTTGGGGGTCATTCCTATACAATGAAAGTTACCATATTACTAAGAGAAATAATTTCAAGAAGAAAGAGTACAGAAGTGGAGGGCTGGAATGTGGGGAGCGCCCTGTTTTATGGAGTGGTGAGAGAAAGAGGAGAAGAGGTAAAAATGGATCTGTTAGGTAAGGGGAGATGCTTGACAAAAGTAGCCACACAGAAGCTCAGAGGAGGAAAGAGACATTTCAGGAGGGTCAATTTGGCTTAGTGCCAATACTGTGATTATGAAGTTATTAGTGACCTGGAGAATAAAGTTGTTTTACAGAGGAGGAGACAGCTGTAATGCTGGGAGGAATAACTAATCAAATGATTTTGCTAAACATTGTATTGGCTAAAGCATTGAGAGTTAAAAACACGTTTTCAAATAGTTATCATATAGGAAGCTCTGAAAAGGAAATCATGCTCTGTTCAATCTGTAGAGTATTTTTTTTTAAGGGTCAAAGCTATTTTATTTTATTTTTATTTTTTAACATCTTTATTGGAGTATAATTGCTTTACAATGGTGTGTTAGTTTCTGCTGTATAACAAAATGAATCAGCTATACATATACATATATCCCCATATCTCCTCCCTCTTGCGTCTCCCTCCCACCCTCCCTATCCCACCCCTCTAGGTGGTCACGAAGCACCGAGCTGATCTCCCTGTGCTATGCGGCTGCTTCCCACTAGCTATCTACCTTACGTTTGGTAGTGTATATATGTACATGCCACTCTCTCACTTAGTCCCAGCTTACCCTTCGCCCTCCCAGTGTCCTCAAGTCCATTCTCTACTTCTGCATCTTTATTCCTGTCCTGCCGCTAGGTTCATTAGAAACTTTTTTTTTTTTTAGATCCACATCTATGTGTTAGCATACAGTATTTTTTTCTCTTTCTGACTTACTTCACTCTGTAAAACAGACTCTAGGTCCATCCACCTCACTACAAATAACTCAATTTCATTTCTTTTTATGGCTGAGTAATATTCCATTGTATATATGTGCCACATCTTCTTTATCTATTCATCTGTCGATGGACACTTAGGTTGCTTCCATGTCCTAGCTATTGTAAATAGATCTGCAATGAACATTATGGTACCTGACTCTTTTTGAATTATGGTTTTCTCAGGGTATATGCCCTGTAGTGGGACTGCTGGGTCATATGGTAGTTCTATTTTTAGTTTTGTAAGGACCCTCCATACTGTTCTCCATAGAGGCTGTATCAATTGACATTCCCACCAACAGTGCAAGAGGGTTCCCTGTAAAGATGTTTTGATCACCCAAGCACAAAGACACACAGGAGAGCAATTCATCATTAAAAATAAATTGTCAAATTAATTTCTTCATAACTTAGGCCAAGAAATCCAACACAAAACACTTGACCACCAGCTTTTTTTTTGAGCTCAGAATGGCAGAATAAATCTATGCATCTTATGTGTTCTTGAAAGGAGAAAGATAAATACTTTTCAAACAACAGACATTTTCCCTGTTTAATCTTTGCTGTTATTTTATGATTTACAATAAATGGTTCAATAAAAATGAAATATGATTTTTGCCATCATGCTGTGGTTTTCTTCTGATGTTCAGTAAGCCTTGTGTTGCATACAAGTCATTTAACTTTCCCCTAAGGTCTACTGGCATTAGGTAGAGATCTTGATTGATAACTGTTCCTATTCGACACTAAACCTTCTTGTTTTTTGTTTATTTCTAGTAAATGAAAGCAAGTCTCTCTAGACCTTGCAGCAAAATTTAAATCAGTATTTTATCTCCTGCTGTACTATCTTTCCTCTCACTGATCTAATCCTGTCACAGCAAATGCTCTTTTTCTATCACAGCCAAAGAGGTCAGGCAAGTTTAATTGCTTCAAAATAATGCAATTGAATTTATACTTTTATTGGCTAATTTCCAGTTCTAGCAGTGGATGGACAAACCTGATAGTTGAATCACTTGTTATATATGCCACCTTCACCCAAGGGCTTATATGTGTTTATAGTTTTGTTCTTTAAACTACAATACAACAGCATGTTCTGTTACAGGGCCACCAAATAAAAGGTGGGCATTCTTTAAAGGCTGTCTCATTTATTTTGATTATATTCTATCTTACCTTTTTTATTTCAGACCCATTAAGGGCAGTAGAACACAATTCAAAAGACTGGATTATAAAAATACTATCTTTTTCATAGAACAATTTAGTTCAATATGATTTGTCTGAAAGATGAATATTTCAGAAATATGTTTCAATAGAAATCAATGTGTGTCAAATATAATAAATGTAGGAAAGAAAATAATATTTATCAAAAAGTGCTTATAAAACAGAAGAATTAATATCAATACATTGACTTACTACCGATGTAAGATAATCTATTTTTAATATTAATAGTGTTGACTTTTATTTTCATTTTATGAATTGTTCCCTCTTTTGAGTGTCACCGAGGTCCCACTGTTACCTTGGTATGATATTATTACTTGATTTCTGTAAGAGAACGTCCTTGACTTGCTGGGTTCAAACTGAGACTTGACAAAGAGTTCAGTTCCTGAAAGCTAAAATGGCAGGAATCTGCAGAGCACCCTGCAAAAAGAGAATTCACTTTAATTTGCTATTTTCCCAGAACTAAACATTTATTTCTAGCCACATAGTGGTGGATGGTGGATGTTTTCTTCTTTTAACAATGACTGAGGAAAAGGGAAGTGCAAGGTACTTTAAGTTAGAGCTACAGCTAAAATTTGGCGTTGAGAGTTTTGAAATCATAAGAAGTTGGGCTTGGGGTTAAGAGATACCTGAAACATTCTTATTTTAAAGCTACTAGCAGTTTTCTATCTTAGAAGCAGAGCTCTGAACACACTTTTCTTGCTAATGGTTTTTGCAATGGCAGACCAAAGCAAAGGACTGTTTCCTTAAGCAAAGATATATTTATAAGCAGTGTGAATTACAGGGTTAACTCAGCACGCCTAGGTTGTCCAAACTCTGCACATTTCAAAGGTCTTCAGATGGCCCTTGTCTGGCTCCTGGGAGATAACCTCAGAGCCCTTGGAATATCCAGTCTAATAAGAGTAGCTTTGTATAGCTGGCACCTTGGGCCAGATAGTTTAGGCTAACAATGTGATTTATGGTGAATGCCTGTTTTCTTTGCCTGGGGTCCAGGGCTGTGCTGTATCAGTTTGACTTCTGGGGGTGCTGGAGACTGAATAGCCAAGGTCAGTCATGCAGATGTTCCATGTCTGTGTGACTGAGCCCCAATTAAAAGAACCGGGACCCAAGGCTTGATTTGTTTCCCTGGTGAGTAGCACTTTGAATGTCTTGTCATACATGGTACTGGGAGAATTAAGTTCTGTCCGTGTGACTCCACCAAGAGAAGGCAACTGGAACCTTGAGTCTGGCTTCTCCTGGACTCTGCACTATGTTCCTTTCCCTTTTGCTGATTTCAATCTGCATCTTTTTGTTTAACAAACTCTAACCTTGAGTAAAACAGCTTTTCTGAGTTCTGTGAAGCCTAGTGTGTCATCAGATCTGAGGGTGGTCTTGGGGACCCCCAACACAAGCAGAAGTTGAGATATGTGAGAAGTTGTGACTCTAAGTAGTTAAATTACCCTGGGTAGCAATGTATAATATTTTTGTGTTGTAAGCAGAATTGCATCTCTATGTTATGTTTCCTCTTGAGAAAAGTATCTTTTTCAAAATAGATTTTAATTATAGTGTGATTGCAAATTGTTGCTTGTTTTTTGGAGATACATATATTTTTTTTAAAGATGCAGCTTGGAAGAGCCTGGAAGTGAGACTTACAAACTGCAGGAAGGATATGAGTTATGTTCTTTATCTTATTTTTAGGGAGAAACCCCAACTCTCTGTCTTTGTGAGGCTCTAGCAGGACTGTAGTGTTGACAAGGACATCTGTAGTCATTTAAAGTTAAATAATCCAAATATTGAGAAATGTAAGAGGAAAGATTTGTCCCTTCTTTTGATAATTCAGAAGGATGAAATGTGATGAAAATCACCCCTCTGCTATTGCACCCCTTGTACAGATACTGGGCTACTTCAACTGTATATTATTATTCTCCCAGGGCCATAGGTTAAAGTCATAGGTAGAAGGTGAGGTGTCTACTAAAGTAAGTGTAATTCTAATTTCAATCATAGTGGAAAGAGGCAAGTCCCGAGGCAAGTCAATTAGCCTTGGGACCACCAGTTTTCCTTTGTTAGGTCTGGACTCTGGAGAGTCTAGGTGAGCTTGGAACCGTCCTGGGTACAGGGGAAATAAAGTGTACCTCTGTCGCAGGAAAGCAAGGAGGAAGCAAGGCAGGAGGAGAAACCTGCCTGAGGTAGAGAAGCAAGTGTATAGGCAACCCCTGAGGATGGCCAACATTTTTCAGCTCTGGGAACACTGTTTCTAAGAGCCAGTTGTGAAAGATTCTAAGGGTAATTTTCTTTGCTGCTAACCTCAAGTGCTTTGTAAAAATATTTAAAATGATACAGCCTGCTTTTCTTGGTGCTGTGGGAAATTAAAGAACTGTGCTGGGTATTTTGTTTATCCTTTCAGATCTCCTCTCTATTCTGTGCTCCACGAAGCAGAGTTATGAACAGCAGTGCTTACTTGCGGGCTTCCATTTGCCTGTACCCATGAGAGACATTATTGGGAGATCAGAGGTTGGGAAGAAATTAAGGTTAAGATTTTTATTGCCCTGCCTCCTTCCATGCTTGAGTGCAACAGATTGGTAGCATCTCTCTGGCAAAGGCCATGGCTCCTTGCAGAGCCTTTCAGAGCTGATTTACTCCAGGTTCAGGTAACTATTCCCTCCCATTGTTCCTTTAAGCCCAAGCGTTCTAACAGCTCCCCCTGTTGCTAGTTCTGGTATTCACTATTCCCTGTTAGTTTCCCTTAACCCTGCCCATAACCCTGTAATAGTCAATCACCCTCTCTGAGTGTGCTATGTCCTACCAGGACCCTAAAAGTCTTAGTAATGACCTGTGCAATCTTGGGTATTCTATGGAAAGAAGTATAAATACAATGGAAGAATATTTTCACTATTATTCCTGCTCAGAATTCTTTCATTACACCTTCCTATCTTCCTAGTGTTAGCTTAGTAAGCCCTCCAGACTCAGTCTGAGCACCTCTTCTCCTTTTCTCCATTTTCTTTCTCTTGTCCACCTTTCTTTTCCCACTACCCAGTTATGCTTGGTGTTTTTTCTATACATATTTTATCATACAAGTATTGTAATTATTTATTTGCCTGTTTTTTAATAAACAGACTGTAAGTTCTTGTAGTACTATGCCTTCATATTTCTTAATTGCTTGAACTTTGGAGAGTCTTTTTTTTGTTCTTATTCATTCTTTATTTTGTTAATGAGGTAAACAATCGTTTCATAGACAGCCAAAAAGTAATTCTGAAATAAAATGATGAGGGACTATAATATATTGGTAACTATGCAAATGTAGAAGGAAGAATCAATATAAAATGTATTTCAATTGAAAACATGAAAAATGTGGTAACAATGAAAATACTTTTAAGTTAATGGAATAAAAAACAGTTAAAGATATAGGTAAAATGACGATGCCTTATACTTTTTCAATTAAATACAATACTAGCAAGATATCATTGAGCATACAAACAGAAAATCTGCCCAAATTATAGTCAGTCTGTAATTGCAGATTTTAATGAGAAATATATTAGTTAATAGTATATTAAGTACAGTTACTATATTAATAAATTAAATTAATAGTATTTATTAAGTGTGTACATTGTACTACTGAGGAGAAGTTGAAAAGGAACGTTAAGACATGGTTTCTGATTTCCAGGAATTACAATCTAGTTACTAACATAAGAAATAGATGCAGAAAGCAGTTGAGTAATTATGTTGCTGGAACACAATCAAATGGATTGATAAGGTGCATTAAGATTTTAGAAAAGGGAGACTACCCTGTACTAGAAAGGATGGAAAAAGCGAAGCAAATGAACTGGGACTTCAGCTGAACTTGAAGTAAGACATGGAGAACTGAAGTTGAGGAGAAGGACCCCTGAGGTAGAAGAAACAAGCTAATGTAGACTAGAAGCCAAGATGGGCATAACTGAAACTGAGGGGAAGGACACAAGGTAGGAGAAACAAGCTAATATAGACTAGAAGTCAGGATGGGTATGACGTGGTTGAATGACAGGGATCTTACAAGGGGAGGGGTAGAGGCATGGGTTGTAAGGAGAAATAGTGAGGGAAATAAGTTTAGACAAGTATGATTGAACTAAATACACAGAACCTGGAATACCTGAATAAGCAGTTTGGGCTTCACCTACTGGAAAAGAGAATGGTGAGTATTGACATTTTTGAGTGGATGATTGAAATGATGGAACTGATGTTTTAAAAAGTTGGTCTGACTATGGTATATAAAATCAATTTGAAAAGAAAGATGCTAGAGGCTAAACAGTCGGATAGGAAACTGATGTAGCAATTAAATTGTGAGGTGGCAAACACCAAATATGGTTTGTGTCAATGGAATGGATATAAGTCATGGAGCAAGAAAAAGGGAAAGCATTGTTTTAGGTGACACCTATTTGGATTTAAATTCTCTCTCTGATACTTAAAAGTTTTGAGTCCTTCAGTGAGTAACAACTCTAAGCTTGAGTTTTCTCATCAGAATCATGGTAGTCACTTGAAAGATTGAGAATTTAAAGTAAATTGCCATTGTGCTCTTCTTTTATCATTGCTGCACCTCAAGTTGTTGGAGAAGTTCCTGACACCTGGTAAGTTCTCAATAATAGTTGTTAAATGAATAAATGAGTGAATAAATAGTAAACATAACTACTCTCATTAATTATTATAAATGAAGGAATTTGATAATTGATTGGAATACATGGATAGCGAGGAAAAAATATATTCCCAAAGTCAAGAACAAGACTTGTAAAATCATGTTCATCTATCTGTGATCTCTGTGAATGGCTTTAAGATTTAGTTCAGAACCCTCAAAAACAATCACAAAATATGCACAAGGAATGAAGCACATGGAAGTGTCAATCACCCTAGATGAGCACATTTTCTATTGGTCTTCATTCCCCATATTGCTGCTAAGCTTCCCTTGAGGGCACAACAAGAGGGTATGTGATTTCGAGAATATATGCATTGAAAACAGATTTTATTCCTGTCTCAGCTCTAACTCTTATTAGCTATGTGACCTAAGGCAAGACATTTGAACCTTGATTTCATTCACTGATAAAACTAGATCAATATCATCTGTATCACAAGTGGAAAGTATATTGTGAAAATTTGTATTTTATAAAAAATATAAATATATAAATAAAAGACTCATCATTATGATGAACCTGGGGATAACATAACTATTATTCCAAGTGGAAGCAGTAAATTGCATCATAAGAATTATGTTTAAATGAGAAAAAGATCATAAAATTTGGCTATACAAAATCAAGTACTAACTTGAAGAATTGGAAGTGACTTAAATTACAATCATAAGGTAATATTTTGGTTATTTTTTTTCTCAGAAGGGTTTTTAATCTTGAGATTTAATTGAAATTATTGATTCTCCTGGTTTTCCATATGATACCAACAGTTTTTGTCATATGGATGGTATTAAGCAATCTACAAATTATTCAGTACTTTTTGATACCAATGACTGCTAATGTTATACATGAGGTATTTCATTATAAGACAAGTCCTCAGTGTATAAGTATTTCCTAAGAAAATAAACACTCAACATCAGTGCTCTCTGTCAGGAAGTCTTGACTCAATGTGTCAAAGCTATAAGTATGTCAAATAATCCTTTAATTAGATTACAAAATGCAGCTATTATATGTCAAATATCTATTGATCCAAGGGAGAAAATGGCTTGAGGTTTCTTAAGTATACAACACTAAAAACACTAAAATTCACTTACCATGCAATTAACTCCAAATTACTTCCTTGGGAAATTAATTTTAGAAAGTATGTTTAGGCATGCAAAAGCGTACAACTGACATTTAGCCAAAATCTTAGTGATAAACATTAAAGATGAAAACATTTATTGCCAATGTATACACAATTGAGCATTCTGCTAATACGTGGTTTTAACATGCATTTACCTAAGAATTTGTGTGTTTTGCAAATGTAAAATTGTTTGAGCTCTGGAAGAAGAGGAGTTTTCATCTAGCTATATAAGCCAGTGTACAACATTTGAGCATCAACTGTAGTTGACTCATGATTCATGATTCTGGTCACATTGTACCTACCACAGGGCCAAGTGAGGCAATGCCATAGGAGGAGGAGTAAGGTACAGTGATTTGGGCAGGATCAGGGGTTAGCGTAAGCACCAAAGGAGAGGGGATATATACAGGCTGGACCGCTTCTGGATAACTCCCCATCCTCTTGATGGGTTTTGGCCATTTGTTGTAAGAGCTGGACTTTATTGCAGAAGATGGACGGACCAGTTGCTGAACACAGAACTGCCTGCTAAGGAGAGATGGGGAAGCTCTGGTTTCTTTGGAATGACCAGGACCAGCCTTAGGAGACAAAAAGGAGGCAAAGACACAAAAGCTGACTAAACCTGCAGAGAAGACTTGCGAGTGGATTACAGTGCTCTGGAAATCACCAGTGCAGCTACCTTACCCACCAGGAAGCAGAACTGCAGGGACAGCAAGGCACAGAAGCAGGTCCCTGGGTTTACAATGAGAGGCTGAGGCTGAGCATATTTCATCCCTGCATTTAGTAGGAGATTGAGAAGTCAAGGAACACATTTTATTTACATGTTTTTCTCTAGAGCTTATAATTGATATTAAGAAATACTTATTTTATGAAACTTTGGGCTCTTTATGTCTAGCAGCTATTTCCTAATTTGATGTTGACCCTGTCTTTGAATAACATCGTCTTTCACACCACGTAAATTTAGTATCATGGTAGGTATCAGATTTCCCAGCAGATTTATTATCTAAGTTTTTTGTTGGAGGTTAGAATGACGCTCCAAAAGATAATCCTTCTTACTACTATTTTTGGTTGCTAATGTATTAATTAAACATATTTACACAATTATCTACAAATATATGTGACACATTTCAAAAAATCCATACAGTTGCCTTAAAATAAAAGAGAGAGAGAAAATAAATGCATTTTATGGTATATACAAACTCAAATAAGGCCACCAAATTTCTTGAGAGACTCTGTAAGCCTGATTCTGGAAAATCTGAGCATCAGTATTTAAACACTATGAAAGCCAAGTACCCCAGGGAGATAAAACACAGGAAAATTGATATAAGTGAAACTAGAATGATGAATAAAAAATGAACAAGAAACAAAGGAGAGGATGGGAAGATAGAGGCTATTCTTGGCAGTAATTATCCTTGCTGAATCATTTCCCAGAGAAGATCTGATCAGTTTACTTACAAGGTTTAGGAAGTGATGGTGGAAGAAGAAGAAAAAGAGTAATTAAACAAAAAACTCAGACATATATGCATTTCTTAGTTTGTCTGGAATATGTCTGAGATATTCATGCAATAAATAAATAATGTAAAAATTTTTAAAGAGAATAAAGCAAGAGAAATGAGTAGAAATTTAGGAAGAGGGCAAGAGGAAGGAGGAGAAAGAAGGAAGACACTGTTGAAAATAGTGTTACACACTAATACTGAGAACTCTGCATGGAGTTGGTTCAATTTCTGTTAACTGTAAATCAAGGGCATGTACCTGGAGACCAGCAATGCTGAAAATTAAAAGCTTCAGAACTGCTGTAAGGGAGATTATTCATGGCAATATTTTGCTTCCCTCTCCAGGCAAATCTCTATCTCCTACAGAGTTAGATAGTTCGGGGTTGACTTCTAAGACAGGCTGTCTTTCCCAATAGATATCTAATCTTTTCGAGAACGCAGTGCACAGATTTTTAAAAAGACAGTGTTTATATTTGGAGGTGGGATTTATAGCAGGCATTTGATAGTTTTTTTTTAAGCAGAAACTTTTTTTCATATTTGTAGTCTGTGATTATATCAGTATAGTTCCTGACAAAGATCTGAAAATTCTGATTCAAAATCTGTGAGAACAAATAGGATTTGAAGTTTTGCAATATTCTTTAAAATTATTTCCTGAACCTTAAGGTAGTTGTATAATAAGCCAGAGGATTTTGAAATAAATTTAAAGTTATATGTTAAAGAGAGACATGTGTCTAATCCTTATTAAACTTATATTTTAAAACATGTATTTGGTGCAATTATTGTGGTTTATTATTGACATCTGCTGTAAGTGGGCTCTGCAGTTGGACAGTTTAGTCCTGCCTGGCCTCATCTTTCCTACCCATGTAACTTATTCTGCAAATCAGTTTACTCATTTGAAAAGTAGAACAATAATAGTATCCATCTCATAAAACTATTTGAGGATTAACTTAAAACTTTCTGAACAGGACTTGGAACCGAGTAAACATCCACGAATAACGATCTGATTGTCTACTTAGAATCTACATTTCCATCTATGTAAATGTGTATATAACATATGGCAACACTTAGAAAATGTTATATTATTTCCTAATTTTATACTACACTATTTATTATTTATATTTACACTATTATTTTTCAGAAGGTGTTATTTGAAAATTAAATGGACAAAACAAAGGATAATTAATATTTATTCCAAATGCCTATTATGTGTTATGAACATCTCTGCGTATGAAAATTACACTGTCTCATTTAATTATCAAAACAATTTCCATCCTTTGTGTTCTTATGCCTCTGAAAGCAGGATGGGTCACCATCAGCTCTACTGGAACCACGCATGAAAATACATCCAAGTTCCCATTCTTTCCAAGTCTGCTCATGTAGCATAGTCCAATCTTGAAGGACAGCCTCAGCAATAACTGCCAATGCCTAGTCGATAAATATGCAAAGGGTACAGGCTTCTTCAGGTTAGATGAATCCACCTTTCTTGAGTCCTAATCAATGCTTGCTCTTCAGACATAATATGTAAAAAAAAAAAATCTTCAATTAAAAAGCAAAACACCACCCTCAAAGTCTTCTTGTTTTTTCTAACATCTTTATTGGAGTATAATTGCTTTACAATGGTGTGTTAGTTTCTGCTTTATAACAAAGTGAATCAGCTATACATATACATACATGCCAATATCTCCTCCCTCCTGCATCTCCCTCCCACCCTTCCTACTCCACCCCTCTAGGGGGTCACAAAGCACTGAGCTGATCTCCCTGTGCTATGTGGCTGCTTCCCGCTAGCTATCTATTTTACATTTGGTAGTGTATATAAGTCCATGCCACTCTCTCACTTCGTCCCAGCTTACCCTTCCCCCTTCCCCTTTCCTCAAGTCCATTCTCTACATCTGCATCTTTATTCTTGTCCTGCCTCTAGGTTCTTCAGAACCATTTTTTTTGTTTTTTAGATTCCACATCTATGTGTTAGCATACAGTATTTGTTTTTCTCTTTCTGATTTACTTCACTCTGTAAGACAGACTCTAGATCCATCCACCTCACTACACATAACTCAATTTCATTTCTTTTTATGGCTGAGTAATATTCCATTGTATATATGTGCCACATCTTCTTTATCCATTCATCTGTCGATGGGCACTTAGGTTGCTTCCATGTCCTGGCTATTGTAAATAGATCTGCAACGAACATTGTGGTACATGACTCTTTTTGAATTATGGTTTTCTCAGGGTATATGTTCAGTAGTGCGATTGCTGGGTCGTATGGTAGTTCTATTTTTAGTTTTTTAAGGAACCTCCATAATATTCTCCATAGTGGCTGTATCAATTTACATTCCCACCAACAGTGCAAGAGGGTTCCCTTTTCTCCACACCCACTCCAGTATTTATTGTTTGTAGATTTTTTGACCATGGCCATTCCGACTGGTGTGAGGTGATACCTCATTGCAGTTTTGATTTGCATTTCTCTAATGATTAGTGATGTTGAGTATCCTTTCATGTGTTTGTTGGCAATCTGCATATCTTCTTTGTAGAAATGTCTATTTAGACCGTCTGCCCAATTTTAGATTGAGTTGTTTAATTTTTTAATATTGAGCTGCATGAGCTGCTTATAAATTTTGGAGATTAATCCTTTGTCAGTTGCTTCATTTGCATATATTTTCTCCCACTCTGAGGGTTGCCTTTTCATCTTCTTTATGGTTTCCTTGGCTGTGCAAAAGCTTTTAAGTTTCATTAGGTCCAATTTGTTTATTTTTATTTCCATTTCCCTAGGAGCTGGGTCAAAAAGGAGCTTGCTGTGATTTATGTAATAGGTTGTTCTGCCTATGTTTTCCTCTAGGAGTTTTATAGTGTCTGGCTTTACATTTAGGTCTTTAATCCATTTTGAATTTATTTTTGTGTATGGTGTTAGGGAGTATTCTAATTTCATACTTTTACATGTAATTGTCCATTTTCCCAGCAACACTTATTGAAGAGGCTGTCTTTTCTCCACTGTATATTCTTGCCTCCTTTATCAAAAATAAGTTGACCATATATGTGTGGGTTTATCTCTGGGCTTTCTATCCTGTTCCATTGATCTATGTTTCTGTTTTTGTGCCAGTACCATACTGTCTTGATTACTGTAGCTTTGTAGTAGAGTCTGAAGTCAGGGAGCCTGATTCCTCCAGCTCCGTTTTTCTTTCTCAAGATTGCTTTGGCTATTTGGGGTCTTTTGTGTTTCCATACAAATTGTGAAATTTTTTGTTCTAGTTCTGTGAAAAATGCCAGTGGTAGTTTGATACAGATTGCATTGAATCTGTAGATTGCTTTGGGTTGTAGAGTCATTTTCACAATGTTGATTCTTCCATTCCAAGAACATGGTATATCTCTCCATTTATTTGTATCACCTTTAATTTCTTTCAGCAGTGTCTTACAATTTTCTCCACACAGGTCTTTTGTCTCCTTAGGTAGGTTTATTCCTAGATATTTTATTCTTTCTGTTGCAATGGTAAATGGCAGTGTTTTCTTAATTTCACTTTCAGATTTTTCATCATTAGTGTATAGGAATGCTAGAGATTTCTGTGCATTAATTTTGTAACCTGCTACCTAACCAAATTCATTGATTAGCTCTAGTAGTTTTCTGGTAGCATCTTTAGGATTCTCTATGTATAGTATCATGTCATCTGCAAACAGTGACAGTTTTACTTCTTTTCCAATTTGGATTCATTTCTTTTCTTCTCTAATTGCTGTGGCTAAAACTTCCAAAACGATGCTGAATAATAGTGAGGAGAGTGGGCAACCTTGTCATGTTTCTGATCTTAGAGGAAATGGTTTCAGTTTTCCACCATTGAGAACGATGTTGGGTTTTTCATATATGGCCTTTATTATGTTGAGGAAAGTTCCCCCTGTGCCTACTTTCTGGAGGGTTTTTTTCATAAATGGGTGTTGAATTTTGTCGAAAGCTTTCTCTGCATCTACTGAGATGATCTTATGGTTTTTCTCCTTCAATTTGTTAATATGGTTTGTCACATTGATTGATTTGCGTATATTGAAGAATACTTGCATTCCTGGGATAAACCCCACTTGATCATGGTGCATGATCCTTTTATTGTGCTGTTGGATTCTGTTTGCTAGTATGTCGTTGAGGATTTTTGCATCGATGTTTATTACTGATATTGGCCTGTAGTTTTCTTTCTTTGTGACATCTTTGTCTGGTTTTGGTATCAGGGTGATGATTGCCTCGTAGAATGAGTTTGGGAGTGTTCCTCCCTCTGCTATATTTTGGAAGAGTCAGAAGGATAGGTGTTAGCGCTTCTCTAAGTGTTTGATAGAATTCTCCTGTGAAGCCATCTGGTCCTGGGCTTTTGTTTGTTGGAAGATTTTTAATCACAATTTCAATTTCAGTGCTTGCGATTGGTCTGTTCATATTTTCTGTTTCTTCCTGGTTCAGCCTCGGAAGGTTGTGCATTTCTAAGAATTTGTCCATTTCTTCCAGATCGTCCATTTTATTAGCATAGAGTTGCATGTAGTAATCTCTCATGATCCTTTGTATTTCTGCAGTGTCAGTTGTTACTTCTTTTCATTTCTAATTCTGTTTATTTGAGTCTTCTCCCTTTTTTTCTCGATGATTCTGGCTAATGGTTTATCAACTTTTTTTATCTTCTCAAAGAACCACCTTTTAATTTTACTGATCTTTGCTATTGTTTCCTTAATTTCTTTTTCATTTATTTCTGGTCTGATCTTTATGATTTCTTGCTTTCTGCTAACTTTGAGGTTGTTTTGTTCTTCTTTCTCTAATTGCTTTAGGTGTAAGGTTAGGTTGTTTATTTGAAATGTTTCTTGTTTCTTAAGGTAGGATTGTATTGCTATAAACTTCCCTCTTAGAACTGCTTTTGCTGCATCTCATAGGTTTTGGGTCATCATATTTTCATTGTCATTTGTTTCTAGGTATTTTTTATTTCCTCTTTGATTTCTTCAGTGATCTCTTGGTTATTAAGTAGTGTATTGTTTAGGCTCCATTTGTTTGTATTTTTTACATATTTTTTCCTGTAATTGATATCTAGTCTCATAGCATTGTAGTCAGAAAAGATACTTGATACAATTTCAATTTTCTTAAATTTTCCAAGGCTTGATTTGTGACCCAAGATGTGATCTATCCTGGAGAATGTTCCATGAGCACTTGAGAAGAACATGTATTCTGTTTTTTTTGGATGCAATGTCCTATAAATATCAATTAAGTCCATCTTGTTTAATGTATCATTTAAAGTTTGTGTTTCCTTATTTATTTTCATTTTGGATGATCTATCCATTTGTAAGTGTGGGTGTTAAAGTGCCCTACTATGATTGTGTTACTCTCGATTTCCCCTTTTATGGCTGTTAGCATTTTACTTATGTATTGAGGTGCTCCTATGTTAGGTGCATAAATGTTTTCAATTGTTATATCTTCTTCTTGGATTGATCCCTCTATCATTATGTAGTGTCCTTCTTTGTCTCTTGTAATTTTTAAGGTCTATTTTTCTGATATGAGAATTTCTACTCCAGCTTTCTTTTGATTTCCATTTGCATGGAATATCTTTTTCCATCCCCTCACTTCAGTCTGTATGTGTCCCTAGGTCTGAAGTGGATCTCTTGTAGATAGCATATATACAGGTCTTGTTTTTGTATCTATTCAGCCAGTCTATGTCTTTTGGTTGGAGCACGTAATCCATTTACATTTAAGGTAGTTATCGATATGTATGTTCCTATTACCATTTTCTTAATTGTTTTGGGTTTGTTATTGTAGGTCTTTTCCTTCTCTTGTGTTTCCTGCCTAGAGAAGTTCCTTTAGCATTTGTTGTAAAGCTGAATTGGTAGTGCTGAGTACTCTTAGCTTTTGCTTGTCTGTAAGGGTTTTAATTTCTCTGTCGAATCTGAATGAGAACCTTGCTGGGTAGAGGAATCTTGGTTGTAGTTTTTTCCCTTTCATCACTTTAAATATGTTCTGCCACTCCCTTCTGGCTTGCAGAGTTTCTGCTGAAAGGTCAGCTGTTAACCTTATGGAGATTCCCTTGTATGTTATTTGTTCTTTTTCCATTGCTGCTTTTTTTTCCTCTGTATTTAATTTTTGATAGTTTGATTAATATGTGTCTTGGCGTGTTTCTCCTTGGATTTATCCTGTATGGGACTCTTTGTGCTTCCTGGACTTGATTATTTCCTTTCCCATATTAGGGAAGTTTTCAACTATAATCTATTGAAATATTTTCTCAGTCCCTTTCTTTTTCTCTTCTTTTTCTGGGACCCCTGTAATTCGTATGTTGGTGCATTTAATGTTGCCCCAGACGTCTCTGAGACTGTCCTCTATTCTTTTCATTCTTTTTTGTTTATTCTGCTCTGCGGTAGTTACTTCCACTCTTTTATCTTCCAGGTCACTTATCCATTATTCTGCCTCAGTTATTCTGCTATTGATTTCTTCTAGAGAAGTTTTAATTTCATTTATTGTTTTGTTCATCATTGTTTGTTTGCTCTTTAGTTCTTCTAGGTCCTTGTTAAATGCTTCTTGTTTTTTCTGCATTCTGTTTCCAAGATTTTGGATCATCTTTACTATAATTACTCTGAATTCTTTTTCAGGTAGACTGCCTATTTCCTCTCCCTCAAAGTCTTTAAAGTAGATGCATTTTATGCATTTATAGAGCCAAAGCTGTAAGTAAAGAGAAAGTAAGTAATTTACCAAAATGAAGGGTTCCAAAAACCTGACACTGGGTTTTGAACCAACCTTTTCAACCTCTTCAGTCCATGCTCTTTCCATGTCATCACTCTGCATCTTCTATACAGGACTGAGAGTGATTTTGTGTATACAGAATAAATAGGCTCACTATTAGCAATAGATGCAGTCAACATACACACATTATTGCTATTTTAGTTACTCCTTTTCAGCACCTACTGTGATTAAACATCTGTTCTTTTGTTTTTATGGAGAAAATGGGTGATAAGATTAACAGAAATAGAATGGCAAATTGATAATATGACAGGAAAATTTCTTACATTTTTCTGTTTTCCTTTTGAAATGCAATGGATAGAAATTAAGTTAAAAAATGATGCAAAATCACTGTTATATAATTGTACACATTAAAGCTTAAAAGCACTCGGACTCAGTTTAGATACAAAAGCTTTCATGTTCAGGATTAAGGGGCTCAGAAAGTAATATCCTTAAGCTATCTATGAGAGAGATGCATTTCAAGCTATTCAGATGACAGTATTTCTTCTTTTGGACCAAGCACAGAAACAAGATTTAAATGTGGATCCAACATAGTGGATCTTTATAAGAGGATTTAGATGTTAAATTCAAAAGAACCATAATTTAGTTATTCTTATGAAATCATGCTATACATTGTCTGTTTTTTGAGCTTATCTTACTTCTATCTACAACTACTAACAGATGCTATTACAATTACCTATAGGAAAACTTGAAAATGTGCTGAATTTTGTATATACAAAAGCTTAAGCTTTAGACATGTTACACTTCAAAGAAAGTAACATGGAATTAAATTCCACCACAAAGAAAGTGGTGGAATTAAAATCTGTAGCTCAGGAGCACTGCAGAAGTTGCTAAGGAAACACTGTGGGATATAGTATAATGTCTCTAAGTACAGCTTTTAAATAAAGGTAGGATAGAAAATGTATAGTAGAAAATAGATAAGAGCAAGATTTTGTTTAGGTCACTTCATAGGCTTACTTTCAGGTCTTAGAATTCATCATGGAAAGTTTGCTGTAAGAAAATATTATTCTGGCTGGGAATATTAAGAATGTAAAGAAAGGTGATGATACAAACTAAGGGATCTTAACCAAAACATGATAAATGGCTGAGACAATTAGATGGATAATACAGGCAATAGAACTGTGTATTTTAGGCTTTATCTCAGAGCATCATTTTAATGTTTGCCTTAGTATCCAAATAAAATACATTTAGATTGAATTTTTTGAATCTTTTTCTGTCTCTCTGGCTCTCTCCCTGAATAAAGACAATTTCTACAGTTCTGCTTTGGATGTGGTATTCAGATGCCTAAGGCCTAAGATCTAAGCATTTTTATTGTGATATTCATTATGAACTTTTAATAAGTGTCAAAGTCACATAATTTTATGTAGGATTACAGGGTACGTTTAGTCACTTTAATTTAAATGAACATTGAAATGGAGAACTGAGAAATTGTTTGCTGTTTTTATGTGTTCATCATGGCACTCTGTCACCTAGGATATGCATCACTTTTTATATGGCACCTAATGCAAAACCATAAACAAACAACAGATCCAAACAATGGCACATAGTGCCAAACCATAAATACTGTTTATGGATGATGAAGCTTTATTGAGCTTCACTTGGATGAACTTGTGTTTAATAATTGGATGCAGAAGTTAAACTTAATATTGCAAACATTTATTTTAACTTTAGGTAGGTACTTAATGAAGTAAACACAGATACATGTAACTTTATATAAAATTTAATAGGTAATTATGATATTTATCTGATCTTGCTTTCGTTTTGAGAAAATCTGTAGTGAATAATAGAGAAATTGTGAGAAAGTGATTAAAGAAAAATCTTATATTCAAAAATTGTTATCCAACGCCACAGATCTGTAAAGCAACTATTTATCTTACTCTTAGAATTAAATGTGGAACAGAAGCCATTAAATTGCCTGATCCTTAATATTTTGTTTTTAAAAGAACATTTGGTATTTAAATATAGATTACTTCTATTAAAATGTTATTTTCATTTATATTCCTTCCTTGTAAAGGTAATTTGTTATATTTGCACATCAATTTTGTAGCCAGCTGTGCAGCATTTCTTCAGATGTATGTCTTTGTTTCCTTGGTTTCAGAGCTAATCACTTAAAAAATATCCTGTATATCCTATCCTTGAGACTTAATTTTGCTTCATTTTTTTTGTTTGATAATATCTTCAAGTATTTTTTAAAATAGTGTATTTTTACAGCTCTGTTCTTGTTTTTTTCACACTTGACAAATAACTTTGCTTAGTATGACATATGCAGAACCTAAACATTTCCCCTTTATTTTTAAAATTAAACTTTATATTTTGAGATATTATAGAGTCACAACAGTTGTGAAAAATAAGACAGAAAGATACCCTGTATGTTTTACCGTTTTCTCTCACCATAACGTCTTATGAAAAGATATTATAACATTACAACAGGATGTTGACATTGACACAGTTAATTACAGAATACTTTCATCACCATAAGGATCTTTCATGTTACCCTTTTGTAGCCATTTCTACCTCCTTCTGTCCCCACCCCGGGAACCATTCAGCTCATGTCCATTTCTATCGTTTCATCAGTTCAAGAAGGTTATATAAATGGAATCATATAGCACGTAACCTTTTTGGTGTGGCTCTTTTTTTACTCAGCATCATTCTCTGGAGATTCCTTGAGGATGTTGAGTGTATCAAAGGTTTGTTCCTTTTTACTGATGATAATTTTCCATGGTATGGATGGACCACAGTTTAACCATTCACCTGTTGAAGGACATCTGGGTTGTTTCTAGTTTTGAGCTATTATGATAAAGCTTCTATGATGATCCTTGCATAGATTTTTGTGTGAACATAAGTTTGAATGTCTGTTATAAATGCCCAAGAGTGCAATTGCTGGGTTTCATGATAATTGCACAGTTAGTTTTACAAGAAATTTGCAAGTTATTTTACAGCATCTATACCATTTTTCATTCCTACCAGCAATATATGAGTGATCCAGTTTCTCTGTGTCCTTGTCAGCTTTAGATGTTGTTGCTATTTTTCATTTTAGCTATTTTGAAGATAAGTAGTGACATCTCATTATGGTTTAATTTACATTTCCCTAAAGGCTAATCTTGTTGAACATGTTTTCCTGTGCTAACTTGCCATCTGTATATTCTCTTTGTTGAAAAGTCTGTTTGCATATTTTACTATTTTGTAATTGTATTGTTTTATTACTGTTGAGTTTTGAGAATTCTTTATATATTCTAGATACTAGTCCTCTGTCAGATATGTGGTTTGCAAATATTTTCCCCAAGTCTGTAATTTGTATCTTTATCTATTTGATATGGACTTTTGAAGAATAAAAGTTTTCATTTTGATGATATTCATTTTTATCAAATTATCATTTTATTGATTGTGCTTTTGCTATCAAGTCTAAGAATTCTTTGTCTAGCCCTAGATATCAAAGATTTTCTTATTTTAAAAGTTTTTTTATAGTTTTACATTTTACACTAAGTCCATCATTCATTTTGAGTTTAGGTCAAGTTTCATCAATTGCCTATAGATATCCATTTGTTCCAGCACCATTTATTGAAAAGGCCATCCTTCCTTGATTGAATTAATTTTGCACCTTTGTCAAAAATCAGTTAGGCACATTAGTGTGGGCTACTTTCAAGTACTCTAGTCTATGCATTGATCTCTGTATCTATCCCTCTATTGATAGCACATATTCTGATTACTATACCTATATAGTAAGGCTTAGTATCATACAGTGACTTCTCACACTTCATTCTTCTTTGTAAAGATTGTTTAACTATTCTAGGGCTTGTGCCTTTCCATATAAATTTTAGAATAAGTTTGTTAATGTCTATAAAAATCCTTGCTTGTATTTTGGTAGGAATTACATTAAATCTATAGACCTATTTGGAGAGAATTGATATTTTTACTATGTTGAGTCTTCCAATCCATGAACATGGATATGTCTTTCCATTTATTTAGGTCTTCTCTGATCTTTTTTACATCAGCATCTTGTGATTAACAACATGCAAATCCTACACTTGTTCTGTTGAGTTTATGCCTAAGTATTTAATTTTCTTTGGGGTGCTTGTAAATGACATTGTGTCTTTAACTTTGATCTCCACAGGTTCATTGTTAGTATATAGAAATGTGATTGATTTTTGTGTATCCTACTTTGCTAACTCACTTACTAGTTCTAGGAGACTTTTACAGACTCCTTGGGTATTTCAATGTAGACAATCATATCATCTACAAATGGGATAGTTCATTTCTTCCTTTCCAATCTGTATGCTTTTTATTTCTTTATCTTGCCTATTCAGTAGCTAGAACTTCCACAACTGTACTGAATACAAATAAAAGTGGACAATCTTGCCTTTTCCCAGATATCAGTGGGAAAGAATTCAGTCTTTCACTTTTAAGTAAGATGTTAGCTGTAGGGTCTTTTTGTGGTTTATCAAGTTGATGCAATTCTTCTCTATTCACAGTGTGCTGAGAGATTTTATCATGAATGGGTATTCATTTATCTTATTTTTTCAACAGTTTGAGGTAAAACTGACATACTATAAACTGCATATGTATTAACTATGTAATTTTCTTAAGTTTAAACATACACACATATATACATATACCTGTGAAACCATCACTACATTCAAGATAATGAACATATCCATCACCTTCTAAAGTTTCTTCCTGTTCCTTCGTAACCCTCTCATCTTGCTCTTCCCTGCCACCTACCCTTTTCTTTCTTTAGGCAACCACTGATCTTCCTTCTACCACTAGATTTGTTTGCTTTTTAAAGAATTTTATGTTAATGGAATTATACAATATGTACTCTTTTCATTTGGTCTGTCTTCTTTCACGCAGCAGTTTGAGATTCATCAAGTTGTCATGAATTGTAATATTCATCAATATTGTTGCTTGTGTCTATAGTTTATTCTTTTATTGCCGAGTAGTATTACAGTGCATGGATATTCTAAATTGTACTTATTCATTCATTTGTTAATGGACATTTGGGTTGTTCTAGTTTGTGGGCATTACATATAAGGCTCCTGTGAATATTTGTGCATAATCTTTGCATGGGACATATGCTTTCATTTCTCTTGGGTAAATTCCTAGAAGTAGAGTGGCTGGATAATATATAGGTATATATTAAGTTTGTAAACAAAACACCAAACTATTTTCCAAAGTGTTTGTAGCTTTTTATATTACTAAAGCAATACATGAGGGTTTTAGGTCCTCCACATTCTGAACGATAACTGGTATGGTTGGTTAGTCTTATTGATTTTTAGCATTTTAGTAGGTGTGTAGTGATATCTCAATGTGGTTTTAAAGTGCTTTTCCCTAATGATTTGGGGTTTCTTTTCATGCGCTTTTTTGGTCAAGTGCCTTTTCAAATTCTTCGCTCATTAAAAAATTTTGTTATTTGTTCTCTTATGATTGCATTTGAGGTATTATTTTTATTTTTTAGATACAAGCCTTTCTTGTATCTTTATTTCTTCTTCCTTTCTCTCTCTCTCTCTTTTTCCCCAAAATTAAGTTTTTCAGAGCAGTTTTAGGTTCACAGCAAATTGAGAGGGAGGTATAGAGATTTCCTATATATCCCTTGCCTCAATACGTGCATATCCACCCATACCCCCATTATCAATATTATTTACCAAAATGGTACATTTGTTACCAAGGATGAGCCTACATTGGGATGTTCTAATCACTCCAAGTTCATAGTTTACTTTATGGTTCACTTTTGGGGCTGTACATGCTATGGGTTTAGACAAATGTATAATGATATATAGCCATCAGTATAATATCATACAGATTATTTTCACTATCCTAAAAATCCTCTGTGTTTTGCCTATTCATCCTTCCCCTCCCCGACTACTGGCATTCACTGATCTTTTTATGGTATTCATTGTTTGACTTTTCCAGAATGTAATCTAGTTGGAATCATGTAGAAGCTAGCCCTTTCAGATTGCTTTGTTTCATTTAATAATATGCATTTAAGTGTCCTCCATGTCTTTTCATGGCTCGATAGCTCATATCTTTTTAGTACTGAATAATATTCCACTGTCTGTATGTACCACCATTTACTTATCCATTCACCTACTGAAGGACATCTTGGTTGCTTCCAAGTTTTGGCAATTATGAATAAAACTTCTATAAACATTCATGTGCAGGTTTTTGTGTGAACATAGGTTTTCAACTCTTTTGGGTCAATACCAAGGGGCACAATTGCTAGATTGCATATTAAGAGTATGTTTAGATTTGTAAGAAACGGAAGTCTTCCAAAGTGGCTGTACTATTTTGCATTCTTACCAGCAATGTGTAAGAATTCCTGTTGCTCCACATGCTTACCAGCATTTGGTAATATTAGTGTTCCATATTTTGGCCACTGTAATAGATGGTTAGTGGTATCTCATTGTTGCTTTATTTTGCATTTCCCTGATGACATAGGAGGTGGAGCATCTTTTCATATGCTTACTTGCCATCTTTATATTTTCTTAGGTGAGGTGTCTGTTAAGGTCTATGGGTCATTTTTTAACTGGGTTGTTCATTTTCTTAATTCTGAGTTCTTAGAGTTCTTTGTATATTTTAGATAACAGTCCTTCATCAGATGTGTCTCTTGCAAGTTTTTCTCACAGTATGTGGCTTGTATTCTAATTTTTTGATAGTGTCTTCCACAGAGCAGAAGTTTTTAATTTTAACAAAGTCTGGCTTACCTATTATGTCTTTCATGGATCAGGTCTTTGGTGTTGTATCTAAAACCCAAGTGTCACCAAACCCAAGGTCACCTAGGTTTCCTCCTATATTATCTTCTAGAAGTTTTATAGTTTTGCATTTTACATTTAGGTTTATGATCAATTTTGAATTAATTTTTGTGAAGGGTATAAGATTTGTCTCTAGATTTATCTCTTTGCTTGTGGATGTCTGCATTTGTTTTCTATATCTTAGAAATTACTTTTTATTATTGACCGATATCTAGTATACTGGAAAACAATGATTTTGTATTTTAATTGATTTTCAGTAGTTTAGTTTAGATAGGAGAGTTAAACCAGTCCTTATTAGTTCATCTTGCTGGAAGTGAAAGTCTCTTCTCTTTGTTTTTTTATTATGATATTTGATGCATAAAAGAATATATGTAAATTATAAAGAATAATATAAATAATATCAGTGAATTCACCATGCAACCCAAGAAATACAGTATTATCGATGACTTGCAGCTACCCATGTGTTCTTCCCTATGCCATTTCACTTCTTAACAGTACCATCCCTTCAGTATTAATAATACCTCTTTCTTATGTCTAATATTCCCTTGATATTTAAAAGTAGCTTTATCCAGTGCATGTATGCTTAATCAATGTAATGTTTGTGTTTTTTTAGCTGTATAAAAATGAGTATTCCTTGTATTAATATCAAAATTTCAACCACATTCTTTAGTTGTGAATCATTTATTTTTATAGCTTATTATTATTCTATTTTATGAATATATTAAGATTTAGCCATTCTCCTGACAGTGTACATTGGTGAGGTTTCAATTTTATATTATTTATGAACATTGATTTTTATGAACATTTTTGTCTAATGTTACTCGCTCTGTTTTTTTTGGTAAGTAACTTGGTTGTTGTCTTTTTTACCCCAGCTGTCTGATGGTAGGACCTTACTGTTGTCATTAACACATTATAAAATGTGGAAAAATATGTCTCTTTACTAATTTTTTGCTTTGAATATGCTGAAGCTTTAGAACTATCAGATCCAGTTCTTTTTTCTCTGGGAAACATCTTTTTAAAAATGTCTTTGACTATTTCTTCTAGTGTCATTTGTTTTAGTCTTTTCTTAAGGAAATTTATCAGCATGAAGATAGGATTTCTATTCTCTAGTCTCCTTATCTATCAGTTTCTCTCTATTATTTTTATCTACTTGGTTTTATACTTCAAGAAAGCACAAGTTTACAACTCACAGATTTAGTTTTTTAGCCTTTGAATAATTTAACTCATATTTATTGAATCCCTAATATGGGTCTTCATATTCTCTCAACTTTGTAGCCTCTAAAGTAGATTTTAATTTTTTGGTTTATTTGTATCCTTTCTTATTCCATCTACCTAATTTTCTTCTCATTCTGTCAATATTCCATTCCATCCTGTTGCCTTCTCAGAAAAGCCATGACATAAACTATTGTTAGCAGGTTTCTGCTATTGTTTTTTAGATCCTGAACCAAATACATTTTAGAAGACAATTCTTTTTCTGACTCTTTAAAGTTCTTTTTCTTTCCCTTTTCTGAATTTTTTCACAATGTATAAACAAATTTTATTGGTTTTATGATTCTTTTCTTTATTCACTTTCGTTTAAGACAAGATTGTTCTTCACTCAGTATCTGTTAAATAAGAAGTTGGTTTTATTGCCCTGGTTCTGTCTTCTTTCCACCTTAGGGCTGGGAAAATTGTATTTTCAGAGAGCAGATGTATGCAACTCATAATTCTAATTTTTAGCAGACATTTGGCAGTTGGAGCTCTGCTCTACTTTGCTGTTATTTTCTCCTACTATATGGCTTTGTTCTGTTTCCCACTCAAACAATTGTTGTAATAACATATCTAGTTACCAACAGTCATTCTTTACCCTCTGTCATCAATGCCCTTTAATTTAAGGGGCTGGAGTTCTTACAGATCAATATATGAGTCCTTGTCACTTCCAAATCCTCCATTTGTAAATATGTCAATGCTTTCCAAATTAATCTAGACATAGAATTTATTTCCAATTCCAATGAACTTTTATGAACTTGTTAAAGTAATTATAATCTAATCTCAAAGAACATACACAAGTCTATACAATGATATTCTCTGAAGAACTATATTCAATATAAAATAATTCAAAATAGCATGCATAGCCACTAGTTAAATGAACTATGGTAGTCAATGGTACCAGTATTATTTTTGTGGGACTTGGGGGTTCTGGGATGAAATAAACATCTTTCACCAGAGACCTTATGCAGATTGCTCAGTTTCTTTAGAGATATAGAGCTATCTTAAGAGAGATACTTCTGTTGATTATGTTTTTTGATGTTGGTGAGATAACAGGAACTAATTGGCATAGTTATCCCTCAGGATGTTCTTGAACAGATTAATCTGTTGACTTCCCCATATCTCACACTTGCTCACTGTTCTTTGGTAACTACAAGCTTAGAAATTTTCTAAGGCTCAACCAGGAAGAATGTCTACTGTATATTTTGTAGCCACCTACAGTACATGTTCTAAATTTCAGATCTCCATATCCAATTTATTTAATGCACTTTGTTTATCTTTTCTAAACATCCTTCAAAGTCTGCAGTCTACTAATCTTCTCTTTCCCTCTGCTGTTTTCAGTGCTTTTATGATTTATTCTTTCATGTAACTTTTCAGTTCTGTTTCAACAAGATTTTGGTGGGGTTGGTGAACAATGCATGTGCTCAGTCCACCACCTTAAACCAAAAGTCTGAAGTTACTTTTACAAGGAGAAAAGAAACCTCTACATTTTCAAAAAGAAAAAGCATACAAGTCTGAAACTATTAAATATTGAAATCATTTCCATTTTAGGAAAAAATATCGTTTCACTAAAAGTTTTTGACTCAATTTTTAAAAGGTGCTATATATTAAAAGCCTTATATATCAAATGAACTCAAGAAGGTAATGTAAACAAATGAAATTGTGTAAGATATATGGGTAATGGTGAACTGTGTGACATTCAAATTCATATGCAAACATGACTCCTAGCTGGATTCTGCCTGTAAGTAGTATGTAATCCTTGCTGTTCACAGAGGTGTAGTCAGATTCTAACATCAGGGGATGTCAGCATGTGAGGGTGAGGCCAGGCTACGGCTATGGTTAGAGCCAGTGTGGGAATGAGCATACTTAAAGCCCTTCTTTATGTATCACAGTCTTGTTTCCACATCGTTTCTTCTGCTGTCTTTCATCATCCTAATAAAAATAATGGCACATCAAAGTATTACTCTGAAGAATTCTGTTAAAATATCACTTCTTTTAGAGAATGTGTTCCTCCACTGAGATGAAACAGGGTGTAATGTCTCAAAGAGAAGTTCAATTAGATAAGTTAAGCAGGCAAAAAAGACTTTATTCCAACCTGTTGTAATAGGGGAGAGAGACTGACCTCAAGTTCACTGTAACAAAAAGCAGAAAGAATTTTTAAGCACCAGTGTAGGCTATTGGAGAAGTACTGGAGGAAGTTAGAGGGGAGATTAGTCAATATGATTATGTTATCTGTGGTTGCTAATTGTCACTTACAGGATTGCTAAGTGTCACTTATCCCTCAGAGACTGACTGGGAGATAAAGGCACTGTCTTTCTAGATGATTATATTTCAGAGGAACAGTTCTCAGGTTCTTGAGAAAGATGTTCTGGGGTTGTAAAACTGGCAAAAATCTGGGAGACTATTTACATCTCAAAGGGGCAGAGAAAGAATTTGATTGCAAGCTTTCTAAAGTAAATGCTGTAAGCAAAGGGAGGTCAGTGGTCCAGAGTCAGAAAACAACCTGCCTACAATTTAGTCAAGCTGAGGTTTCTGTTGAGGCCACCTTAGTCAAATGAGAGGATAAGGTGATATTTAAATTAATTATATAATTTTTTCAGGGCCATATTCTAGAATATTTTAAATGAGACATAAATTATACTTCTTATAGAAAATTATTACATTTTTATAAGTAAAATTATTATAAAATGTGTATCAACGGTAACAAGGTCATCGTTATAAACATATATGTACATAGTGCGGTATGATAGAGTACTTTGGAGAATATTAGGAAAAGACAAGGCTTATGTTATTAGTTCTTAATAATTTCAGAAGATATGACCTCTTCTGGAGTGTTCAACCAGCTAACAGAGAGATGCAATGGTTGAATTCATGTATAGAGACAACTGATTTCCAGCTAAAGCATTAAAATTAGATCTGAACATTTTTTCCCCAATTTTTAATCAGAATGTTTTAATTGGAAACACTTATGAAAACACTGTAATGCAGAATGCCTGAAATGTATAAATAGTTAAATGCATTAATATACAGGCCTGACATTTATAAATACAAACACACTTTTTTGTTTTGTTTTAATCTTTGCTATTGTTTGATCGCAGTTGATGATTACAGTTAGAAAACAAAAGAATTGCATCAGATATTTTGGACTTTTAACTTTGGGAACAGACTCTGAGGACTGTGTGTTAAATTTATATCAATCTTATTTAAGTTTAAAGTTTTACTTTAAAGTTAAAGGTTCTCTCTAGACAGCATGATTAAATGTATATAATTATAAATTAACAAAGTGCTCTCACATGGTATAAGTTACTATTTAAGTTAATACAACACAAATTGCTTTCTAAATATCTTCCATGTTTTTCGTTTTCATTCTCTACAAGTTTCTTAGTGCAGCAAAATAAAAGTGAATGGGAACAACATTGTAAATCAACTATACTTCAATAAAATTAAAAAAAAAAGTGAATGGGAGGAACTCGGCAAATAGGAGAAGTGGATGCATGCCTTGCCTGAAATGTGCCTCTTCTGCCTATAATTTCTGATTCTCATGATCTTGTTCTCATACTGCTCCTTCTAATGACTTTTCGTCACAGTCCTAACAATCATGTGAATATATTATCTTTAAAATTTGGTTGATTTAGTGTCAATTTTGAAGAATCTTCCCAGAGGAGCACCTATTGGCCAGCTAGAGTCATAGAAAAGTGAGACTCCTGTTCAGTGGTGGTTTCAATGGAGTGACCCTTTTATGCAAAACCCGGTAAATGTGTCTAAGCTTTCCTGCTTTAGCATTGCCTTCTTCTTGGTAATTCTTACTTCCTATTCCCAGGATACAAACTCTGAAAGAGATTAAAAATCATTTCTGCCCAACTATGCATCCTATTTTTAACTTTTCTTTGTTGTAGGACCTTGTAGGATTTAGATTAAATGTTAATGGTTAAGTTTGCTTCTACTGTTACTTATTCTTCTAATTGGATTTTCTTTGCTTTTAATTTTTAGTAACTCTTGACACCACTTTTAATCAATTTTGTACTCTCTCCGACTACATTCTAGTCCTTGTCCTGACTGATATACTATCATAAGCATAATAATTAACTTATTGCTTCTTTAATCAAGTGCTAGCATTTGCCATTATAACTTAATAATGCAATTAGCCCTATTGAAATGCTAAAATAGTTTGCCTTTTTAACATTCAGTTTCTGAATATGGCTCATTGTTTCTTGTACCAATGGATCATGTGCCAACGGCTGGAATTTCCTTTTTTTTCCTGTCAAGGACACAAAAAGTTCTAAGAGCTTTGGGAAGAATTTTCCTACAAACTACAAAATAAAACAGTTCTATGAAAACATTTTGTTTGTATCAATACTCCCCTGAGTCTCTTTTCTTTTTCTCTATGCCTTTTTAAAAAACCTACATATCCCCCTTACCTGTTCCTTATTTTTTCTCTTTGTGACTCCCCAGTAATTGGCCTATAATATAAAACTATTATTAAATAAATTATTAAATTTAATATTAAATTTATTGAATAAAATTATTAAATAAATAAATTATTTATTATTAAATATTATTAATTATCAAATAAATTATTAAATAAATCATTGTATTATTATTAAATTAAATTATTAAATAAATCGTTGCATTTTTAATAAACTTGTATGTCCTATATTATTTATCTTAGAGTTTTTTTTTTTTTTTTTTTTTTCAGAAACAAACCACAATTCAAACAGTGCTAAAGGCTAGATTAGGCTGGGCTTTCTTTATGTGATCCACGGTTGATTTTTTTTCTCCTGTGCATCAGGAGACCTGTCCTTTAGTCCCTATAGTGCTACAGTTCTTTACTTTGCTCTCGGTGCATAATGGATGACCAGTAAACCTCTGCTGGCTCTACTTGATGCCAAAAGATGGCTAGAGATGCCAAGAAATGACAAACGTGGTTAGGAAGGGGGCACTTCAAAACACGGATAGTTGCAAAATATAACACTAACTTATGCATGGGCAGAATTATTGCAAATGGGCTGTTATGAAGTCTGACACTTTGGCAACATGAATGTATCTTATGGGGATAAGGAAAGAATACAACTTTATATTCTCAATTCATTTTAGGGAAATATTTGTCATGCGACGTCATAAGTAATTTTCTGTGATAGCAATAAAACTGACTTGGACAGGTATCTCTAAGTGATTTAACATAATAATTAATATGATTTTATTAACACAACCAAAATGTTTTCCTCCTGGAAAATTTGACAGCCGTACTTGGCCACTGGCAAAGTAGAACTGTGCCCCCCTTCCTCCCCTCCCCCCGGCCCCTGCCCACACCCCTGCCATATCCCTGTCGGTATTGGTCCTATGAGTTTTCATAGGCAGAAATCTTCAAGATCCTAGGAATATGAGGGACCTCAGTTAAGTGAATGTGACGATTAGTAACTTTTATTGAGTGTCCAATTGTTCAAGCCCTATACACTATGGGTGATTAAAAAGAAACAGAAGGAAACAAGTAATCTCTTTTTGCCTCTTAGGGGTGTATGTATAGTCACGGCAAAGAGAGGTCATCTATTGGGACCATGCAGCACAGGAGTTAGGAACCAGTGCAAGTTGTATGAAGAATATGTTGAGATTCAAGGAACAAGAATGGAATTGCCACTTGGATAAATGTTACAAAATTTTTGTATTTCTAAGAAGCACTGTGACTCACCACTTCAGTGGCATCCTAATCTTTTGTGACTTGCAAATCCTGTCCTTATTAAATTTAATTCAGCAAACATTTTAAAATATATGCTGCCATGTGTAATATACCCTGTCGGGTCTCACTGCTGCCATAATGTTAAACAGAGGTTTTATTTTTATTTTCAAAAATGAATATTCTGTCTCTCCCTTTTCACCTGTGTGTCTTTCTCTCTGTCTCTGTCTCTTTCTCTCTCTATATACACACACCCACACCCACACACGTTTATGTATATATATGTAATAGATACACATAAGCACACACACATACATGATGCATATGCTAACAAGCACTACACTTATAATTACAAAAAGAGATACGGTAGTGTAAAGGAAGGAGTAAGTACTTTCTGATAAGAGTATTAAATTTGTATTGTGAATCTCTGTACTGATGTTATTGTTTAGAAAAATCTCACATAAATGTTAATTATGATGGACAGATGTAACCGTAAATTCATAAGCAATACATGAGCAGCAGAATAATGAATCAGAATGGATCTGTTGAAAGCAGAACAACACATGAGCATTTAAGTGATGGGAAAGGATGACGTGGGTTGTAGACAGCAGGTAAATAAGAAAAGGTAAGTAACAGAATAAACATAGGAGCTCCTTTTTTTGCCAGAAGCCTGGCATAGCATAGTGTTAGCGTTTTACATATCCTATTCAATGTGATTCTTCTAACAACTCTATGACCTAGGAATTGTGTTCCTATTTATAGATGAAGAAACATTTTTGAGTGATTTGCTTGGCTAGGAAAACTTACAAGATTATAGAGAAGCTTTAATGAATGAGAAGCCAGGGGACTACTTTATAACAATGAGTGGGAAAAAATTATGTACTTAGATTCCTGGAGGAAAAGGGGAATGTTTGGTACTGCTAATAGGAGTAGATTACACTTATACACAGACTATAACATGAGTAATTAAGCAGACACAGACCTAGACTAGGAAGAAGAGTCATTGAGGAGTAGAATGAAAAGAATCTGAAGAAATGTGAACATAATCTATATTCCTCTTCTCTATTCTGCGGAGATAAATTCTGGGCTCTCCATGAGATAAATTCTGGGCTCTCCACTTATATAGTTTACATGCTGCTTCTTCACACGATGGTGAAATAGTATTTTCGTATGCTGGATGGTTGACCTAATGATATGGTTGATGACCAAATTATCATGAAACGGATTGGAAAGAACTAAAGGGCAAAGCTGTGCTAGGAACAGTGTAAATAAAGGATCTTTCTTTTTCCTCCCAACTAGGAAAACAGTATCAGAATTTGCACAAGAGAATAAGCAGGGTGCTTCCTCTTTGTACATTGCTGTCATTTCATCTAGGTTCAATGCAGAAACTAGTTCATATGGTATTTCTTTGAACTTTTCTTGTGACTCATATGGGACAAACTTGTGTCTCTAGGAGCAATTTTCAATTACACTAATAGCCAAAAAATAACAAATTGCAGAAATGTTAAAATTCTCAGCCTGATTTATTTGATGAAAAGCTCCGTGTTTGGTTGTTTTGATGTATATCAGTTGTAAAGTTTCAAGGATTTTGTGTGATTTGAAAAAGTGGCTAAGCATTCGGAACTCTCAATTATTTATACAGATCTGTTTGAAACAAACTGTTTAGTCTTTACTATTAGCCCAGCAGTTTTAATGACAGCATACAGAATACTTTCCGTGGTGGACATAAGCAAAAAACAAAGGGTTTAGCATTTTTCTTACTTGGCCAAGATCATTCTTTAAGATATGTCACTGTAATATAAAGCACATGTCAAAGCAAATGATATCCTCATTTTTAGGAATTGGTAAGAGAAAAGAGTTTATAGTAATCTGAGCACATTTGGCTGAACTGTATATCTTTACTTAGATCATCTTCAAAGAGCACAACTTTCCTTGACACTCTAAGACTCTTCATGAATTTGGAATTAGAATACAAATTACTTTATTCCCTCAAAGGCTTCAGGAATTCACTATTAGCAAGGCAGTCTGTACGTGTACTCTGTGAGGTCTTCTGATTTATTTAGGAATGGACTTTTTCCCCCTACTTCTTCACATATTGGGAGGAGAGTCAAACAAATAGAAGGTAAGTGAAATCACTCTTGTGGTTGTTAACATGATTTCTGAGGGATAAATTGACAACAACAGTATTTTATCTGTTATATTCACTGCTCCATCCCCAGGGTTTATAATACTGCTTAGTACATAGACGTGTTCATACATATCTGTTGTATAAATGAATCGGTGAATGAATCTGTGTTAGTCATAGGTTCCTAGTAAGTGCTTCTCAGGATGGCATCAAGCCAAATAATTAGTGAAGAATTAACTTCACATCAGACTTAGAGGATGACATATAGATGACAAATTTCTTAACACAATGTAAAATAATGTTGAAACATATCTGTTGATAGAAAGCATACAATAGTTTTCTTAATTTTCCTAATCATTTTTGTTAAAATACTTATTTTAAACTTTATTCTTCAGAAAATCTCTGAACATCAAAATATCTAAATTTTGAAGACTTCCCTGAAGACAAAACTGGGAGTACCAAAAAGGAAGATTTTGACTTAAAAAAAGCTAGAGATCTTTATCAATTAGGAAATAAGAGATGACCTAAGAAGGATTCCACTGTGGAGGATGTTTCAAATTCTAAGACTTCTTCCAATTAGAACATTTTCTGATGTTATGATTCTTTTCCTGGTTTCTTTGATCACTGTTTAATCTGAACTACAAATTTTTTTCTACTCAAAGCATAATTTAGCTCTATGTTTCTTTTTTTATTTATTTTTTAATTGGAGTATAGTTGATTTACAATATTGTGTTAGTTTCTGCTGTATCGCAAATTGAGTCAGTTATATATGCATATATCCACATATGCATATATCCACTCTTTTTAAGATTCTGTTCCCATATAGGTCATTACAGAGTATTTAATAGAGTTCCCTGTGCTATACAGTAGGTCCTTATTAGTTATCTATTTTATATATAGTACTGTGTATATGTCAATCCCAAACTCCCAATTTATCCTTCCCCCACTTCCCGCCTTGGTAACCATAAGTTTGTTTTCTACATCTGTGACTCAATTTCTGTTTTGTAAATTGGTTCATTTGTACCATATTTTTAGATTCCACATGTAAGTGATGTCATATGATATTTGCCTTTCTCTGACTTTCTTCACTCAGTATGACAATCTCTAGGTCCATCCATGTCGCTGCAAATGGCATTATTTTGTTCCTTCTTATTAGCTGTATGTTTCTTTCTTTCTTTTTTTAAATATATTTATTTATTTATATTGGGCAGCATCGGGCCTTATTTGTGGCACGCAGGACCTTCGTTGCAGCACGTGGGATCTCACACTGTGGCACCCGGGCTTCTCTCTAGTTACGCCGCGGGCTCCAGAGCACACCGTCTCAGTAGTTGCAGCATGCGGGCCCACGGCATGTGAGATCTTAGTTCCCCAACCAGGGATCAAGCCCACATCTCCTGCATTGGAAGGCAGATTCTTAACCACTGGACCACTAGAGAAGTCCCTAGCTGTATGTTTCTTAACTGCCTGTCTTTTCTGTAAGCCCCTTAAGGGCAGAAGTTGTGTCATATAGTTTTGTGATTTCTCTATGGAACCCAGCACAGTGTTGTCTACAAAGTATGCTGTAAGTATCTATTGATTGTCAAGTAGTTGAATAGGATACCAGACAATCTTATTATTTGCAGCAATAGGCTCTAAGTACCTCATCTATATTAACTAATCTAATCCTGACTACAACCACATGAATAAGTAGTAGAACTAAATTTAGAATCTAGGCCTCTCTGCATATATCTCTGCTTAATCCATACAACCTAAATGATTATCTGTCAGCATTTCTAATCTGAAGTCTTGAAAAAATGCTCTGCTTTTTTATGGTAATACAGTCTTCTTGGATTCTGTAGTTTGCCAAGTAGTATATAGAGCTTTTGATGTATATTTTTCTCTCTAGGTATTTCTTAGGCATTGGCAAAGTAATATCTTTTCTTATATATTGGATGCTTGGCTGGAGGAAAAATCATAGATGGAACATGCATATAAACTATGAATTTTGCTTCAAAATTGTTAAGAGTTGTCAAGAGTTGTCATGGCTAAATGTTTTCATCTCTTTTTGTTCCTTGAATTAAATACAGCTATGATTTAGCCTGGAATAAGTAAAGAAATATGTTGTTTAAAATCTATCAGTCACTATCACTTATTTTTTTTCTGTTAATTGCCAAGCAACATAAAACAATTTAAAACTTACTTAGTAAGTACTTTAAGAATATTTAATAAAAATACTTGGAGTTTTAATTTTCTTTTCAACTCATTTTTTATTACTTGTAGAGTCTACTACTTTTTATTTCTAGTAATTATTATAAAAACAAGTTTACACAGAGAAATAAGACTAGTTATTTTTTATAGGAGGATAAAAGACTGGCTTGTCTTTTGCCTGGTTTGGTGCTGGTGTAGATCCTTGTTTATCACTTTACCATTTTTCAGTGTGACCCTGAGCTTTCACTAGCAGTGTTTAGAAACCCTTCAGTTTTCATTTTGCAAATGGTCATTTATGTTATTATGCTAATAAGCTGAATAAATTTAACATTGGCCTAGGAGTGGATTTGAGTAAGCTTCTGGGAAACCTCTACAAATTCACAAAGTTAATGGCTTGACCTCCCAATTCTCCAATGTAAAATAAGCTATAATGATTTTTTAGGCTCTTAGCTTCCCTGCATTTTAAAAAAATGAGCTCCCATTTACTTCAATCGACTTGCCTTTCTTGATAATCTCATTGTAAATGAATAATCCCTTATTTATCTTCTAAAATGATTCACGTCTGTCTTTGCTTCAGACCCTTCTTCATGACAGAGAAGGAAAATTTCTTAGCAGATATTCTGAACAGTGAATTCTTCAGAATTTATGACAACAGAAGGATACTTTAAAGTGGCAGCTCATAATTTGCTTAAGCAAATACCCAAGGAAGAAATATGATAAATACTTTCAATACTTATTTGCTTGATAGAGCAGAAAGTTGGTAAAGTAGGAAGGAATGTATGTAACGTGTAAAGATTTGGCATGTGTCCGTTTAAGAATTTAGAAAGGAACAGTTGGATTTTAGTTTCTTTAGCATCACTAAATTCTAATAACTTCTTTTTTAAATGAAACCTTGCCCACCACATTACATACATATCTCTGTTCTTAATGAATGGTTTATTCATTCATAGGTAATACTTAGACAGGTGCCAGCCTAAAGGGAGGTGAATCCTTCCTGTATATCTGTAGTTGAAATTAATGCAAATAGGGAAAAAGAGCAGAGTGATTTTAGAGTTACTGTAATGTTGGTGTAAAGTTGTACTTTTGCTATACAAACAGAAAAGATTATTAATGGTAGAAGGTAATACTGTAGTTTTAAAAAAGAAGTTACTCAAATAATTACCAATTTGGCAAATACTGATTTCAGTCTGGCCAGTGATAATCTCTATATTTATTTATAAGGTAGTAACAAAACTTCTTATTTTTGGCTTTTTGGTTTCAAAAGCCAGCATATTTCTGGAACAATCACATTATGGGATATATTTTGATAGGCTTTTACCCTTGAGTTTTTTTACCTTCTCTTGATCTAGGAATTTACAAAGCAACAAACAGATCATGGTATTAGAAGAGGCAAAGAATATCAGTGTTTCCTGATATTATGGGGGAAAGGGAAGGCCAATATTTTGTTTCTTTTGGACCAGAGTCCTTCCCTTTCATGGATTCCTTGAAGTTGCTCACTTATTGTAGCGCGTTCTAATCAGTATCTTGATTAATTTTGAGTTCTAAGAGGGAGGTACAGAAGGGCTGGTTTTATTAACACCTAGCATAAGGATTTATTCAGAACCAACTTTAGTATTCTTAATCGTTAGGGTCCTGCTCTGAGCAGAAAGAATTCACATACTTAATTTCTTTCCAATTCTGTAAGAGCTGAATAAAGCAGTGGTATAGTTAAGCAAAGTAGGAGCTAAGCATTTGCCTTCTGTCCTGGATGATTTTTCCCTGACACTATTTCACATTAAGAATATGACTAAAATCCAAAGGAGAATAAGGGGCAGCAGCTTTGAATGAAAAGCTGAATCCTAATGTGAAATGGCCTGTTTTTCCTGGATTAAAATTGGCAGGGAACACAGGGCAAAGGGAGACACTAGAGATAGCTGCCTAGTGCCTGGTTAACAAAGCAGATGATGCTTTTATAAACTGAACGGCTGTAGCTGTGCTGTCTCAGAAAGTCACTGTGTGTTGGTGAAAGACTCACAGTAAGTCTGCAACATAGGCAAATGTGCTGAAAGGTACTTGTTCAGATATTAACCATAAAAAAAAACACCCTCCAAGTGGCAGTTTATGTTGCTGGTAGTTTGAAAATGGTCTACCCTTTGGGAAACTTAAGGAATATTCCCTTAAAATAACATTCTCATCTCTCATTGAAAGACTCTTTGAAAAGCAGGTATCCTTAAAATATTATTTACAAGGAGGATAATTTACTTGCTGACAGTGTTCTTATAAGAGGGAAACTAAGAAAATATAGCACCATGAGTATTGGTTCTGAGAACTTTTTAATGAGATTTTAATGTAGACTGTGAAAGATTAAAGAGAAGTATAAATTATGAAAAACTCACGAATATTTCTCCCTGATGGTTAATTTATCTACTTTTTATTGCAACCTATTATTCTGCTTGTATTTTTGCATTGATCAGTGGGTTCCTGTAGCCAATGGTTTTTAAAAATTGAATTGCAGGGATTGAAATTTATGTAAGCAGTTCTATTCTGGAAGAAAAGTCACTTGTTTGCCATTGAAATGACATTTGGGACACCTACATTTCTATACTTGGCACGATTTTGGTTCCTATAGTGTACACAGGAATACTGGCACTGTGGCTTAGTCCTTGGGAATCAGTGACTTTGGGACTTGGGCAGAGTTTTGCCATGAAACTTTTGGCTCTAATTGGAACTTCTTTCTGTAGAAAGTTTTAACAAACGGAATCACAGATAGGAAAGAACTTCAAGAGATCATTTATTCCCTTCTATGTCTCCAGGCAGTGAAAAAAATAACTCTTAATAATGTCGAGGTTTACTTATCTAACCAAAACTAAATGGAGAGTTGTATAATTTGCCAGTGAATTTTGGTTGACTTCACGGGAAATGTAGGTAATTTTTTAAGGGGAAAGATTACATTTCTGCCTGAAGGATCCATCTTAAATTAACTCATAACTTTCTATAATACTTCAACTATGTAGAGATAATTCAAAAAGGATGGATACAGCCCTTTGAGAAATAAAATATCAATGATATGTACCTTTTTCTCCTGTTTTTGCAGAATTGAGCCTTCTCATGTTCACACTTGGGTTCTATAATCTCACAAGTGGAAACGGAGGGCTTATGATAACAATGATAACTGCAATTGCATTCTGTCTGTCTGTCTCTCTTTCTCTCACAGTGAGCCTCACTATCTCCTGCAAATCCTTCCTCCTTATGTACCCTTCCTGCCCATTTTGGGTATCATGTATCTTCAGAAGTCCTACTAGGATGTTTTTCAAATGGATCCACCAAAACTGTCTTCTGCAAAGTTCTCTCTCCAAGCACTGGAGATACTTTGCCTGACATCATCACCAATAATGAACAGGATTTCTACAATTTCAATATTGCACGGTGGTGTGTGGCAAATTTGGATAGAAAACCTCACTCCTCTTAAGTGATGTTTTTTATAGAGGTAGGTCTGCCCATGTCCTAACGTGTTACAGAGTTTTAGTGTCATAGCTTTCTCAGTTTTTATGAGGCAGATCTGAGGATGGAAGCCATGTTTTCATAACTGTCCTACTGCCGATGGTTTAGGATGAAGGACTAGTTTAAGATCATGGTACCTGAATTCATTTCACCTCAGGATGAGTTCTTCCAAGAGCTCTCCTGAAGACAGACTCCTGGAGAAACCATGTCCCTGGTTTTATAGACTTACCCAGATATTATCCAAGGACCACTTAGACTCCTGCTGTGACCGCCTCCACATTTATTTACATTGCTATTCATTACATTACTTCATGAATTTTATGAATTTAGTAGCAAATTAACTTTGGCTTTATAATTTCTTTAATTGCTCAAGGCTTCAGTTATTTCACTTAAAACAGAAAACAGCAACAATGTGTGCTTCACACAGCTTTCTGTTTGGAAGGCACACATACTTCAAGGGGTTGTGATTTTACTCACACCCCTAGATCTCTTTTTTTCCCCATACTGTAACAGGAGATGGAGGCGACTACAAGATTTGAGACATGGTTCTCTAAATTATTCCAGCTGTAACAGACTAGAGCTCACACTTTCTTTTTTGTAAAAACCACGAAATTTGCAGCCTATTTTGGAGAATTTCCACGTGGGGAGAATAGATAAAAGGATATACCTGGAAGAGCTTAGCAGGTCTAGCAGAACTATAGTGAAGTTGTGATGTTTCTTTATATGTGCTTCATTGCAATTTTTAGTTTATTTTTCCTAAAATGCAGTTTGGGCTACTTGAAAATAATTTTGACTTCACTGATGTCAAATAAGGAGAAAATGGGATTTACATTATTTGCCTAAGCCCCCAATTAGGCTCCCACATGGCAAAGCAAGTTTTGCTTTCACTGGGACCTGGTATTTCTGCAGACAGAAGGTGGTGCTGTTGCTTAGGAACAATACAAAGCCCACACTTTTCTATCAAACTCATGATCAAGTTATCACAATCGTTCTTTACGGAACAGAAAAAAAAATCACAGTCAACCGGAACTTATTCTGACATTTGACTTCAGGTACTTCTCTGCTTAAAACCAACCTGAAGAATGCTTTAACCATGTTATTCTTCCTATTTATGTAAATCTTGGAAGCTGCATGAAAAAAAATAAGTTCTAAAATATAGGACGTGTTGTTTCCTTTTATGCAGTGAGGTTGAAAATTACCTGCAAGGACTGCAAGCCTGAATGACTCACTGGTTACAAGAAAAAGCCAGACATTGAAAACCAATGCAATATTGTTGCATTTGAATATTAATGTTTTCGAACACAGACTACTGAAGAAATGTTTTCTGACTATAGGTTGTTCACTGGATAAACACGTCTGTGACATGCTATTCAAGCCAGCTCGGGTGTCAGGAAAGGAGCCTGCCTTCCCCTGCTCCTGCCAGATGTACTGGGGTCATATCCTGAGGCCTCTGGGTATGGTTCTGGGTAGGGATGACAGTGCCAGATGTTGACAGAGGCTCACGTCCTTGCGAAAGACCTAGGGCATGGCAGGAAAGATAGAGGTTTGGTCACCTACAATCACCTGTGATATCATGGAAACAGGTCGATATTGCAAAGCAGTTTTAAAGTTTAAAAGTAAGGATTAGAGCTAAAAATCAAATCTAGGGAACCATAGACTGACCAAAAATGTAGGCAGCAAGAGTCAAAGGACAGCAAGGCGGGTTTTATATATAGTCACTGAGAGAGAGGTCCAGATGCCTCCTATTAACATATTAGTTAACACCAATTTGGGAGAACTGTGTTTAGCTTGAAAGATCTGTTTATATCTTGCGAAACATGGTGACATCCTTTGAAGGAAAGCTCAGACAAGAAGAGAATCTTAATTAGCAATAACTGTAAACTTGAATCTTTCCACTGAACTTGAGAATATGGATGTTCTCCTTTTTCAAAATTCCCCAACATTTCCTTAGGTTCCCTTTCTTCAGAGGTTGTAGGTGAATGTGTATCTCTGGTGGCAGTAACTAGCATAAAAATCTGGGGCAGGAAGCAGTATAATATACTGGTTTGAAAACAGACTCTGAAATCAGGTTGTCTGTATTTTAAATCAGTTTTCACCATTTGCTGGTTTCTTTTCTCGGTCTCAATTTCTCATCTGGGGATAATGAGAGTACCTAACTCATGGGGTTGTATGGAAGCCAATCAGTTTACATAGGTAAAGCATGATGAAAGTTATCTGGTTCATAGTAAGTGTGGCATAAGGTCTTGCAATTATTATTCTTGTTCACTTAGGGAAGGCTGTGAAAGGATGCATAGAGCTGAAGCCTTCCAGCGAGCATGCTTTTTTTCAGATGATACCCATTCTCTATGCCATGTCACAAACACTTTTTGGAATATGCCCTGGGGCTTCTGGCATCACAGGTGCTTTGAGCTTCACTGTGTAAATGTATAGACAGAAGTAATAAGTATGTCAATGATGGCAGTTAATTTGCCACTTGAAAGCCAGAGACAATAAGCTTGTAAGATGTATCCTTAATTTGGTACCTAAATGACTTCCCAAACAGAAATATTTTAAGAAAGAAAAAAAAAATGATGTTTGGTATAGCTGTACTGAGATCTTCATATACTTAAGTGAGTATATACATATGTGATCTTAAACATTGACAAAAACAAAAACAAAAGCATGTGTTTGGAGATCCTCTGGATACTAAAGATCCTTTCCAGGGGGTTGGTGAATCTGATACTCTTCCATCAGAATTCCTATGAAGTGACTGTCTACTTTCCAAAGTGCCTCAAAATACCATCCCAAAGAGGAGCCCTTTAGGTTTACATACTTTGCCTTTGTCTATTTAGCTCTGATACCGTTTTTGGAGGTGCACTATGGTGTAGGCTTTATTTTTTTTTCCTTTAATGGTTTAAAAGGTACGACTCTTTCAAATGTTTCCCGATTTTAGAGACTTTATTTTTAAAGGATGGAAAAAAGTATGTTTATGTTACAGTACATCATTTAAGTGAAAACTGAGCCCTACAGAGAATACTATTTGTATATGATATATAAGGATAACTTTAGACTTTTGGTTTATATGACACTTTTCAAATTCCCCAGATTGGCCAGTTGACTTCTCTATGTATTCCCATAACGCGCTATGCTCTTTCCTACTTAGGAGAATAGCATCATAATTGAGTAATTGCTTATATAGCTTTTTCCACTACCTCTGTTTGTGAGCAAAGACTGAATTTTGTTCATCACTGTGTCCATAAAATTAATCAAGGTATCTATAGTAGACATTTAATAATATCTAATATTTCTTTCTTTTTTTTTTTTTTGCGTTACGCGGGCCTCTCACTGTTGTGGCCTCTCCCGTTGCGGAGCACAGGCTCCGGATGCGCAGGCCCAGCGGCCACGGCTCACGGGCCCAGCCGCTCCGCGGCACGCGGGATCCTCCCGGACTAGGGCACGAACCCGTGTCCCCTGCATCGGCAGGCGGACTCTCAACCACTGCGCCACCAGGGAAGCCCTATAATATCTAATATTTCTTTAATGAATGAATGAAATGAGTGGTGGAAGGTGATCAGTTGTGTGTGTGTGTGTGTGTGTGTGTGTGTGTGTGTGTGTGTGTGTGCCAGCGAGAGAGAGAGAGAGAGAGAGAGAGAGAGAGAGAGGAGAGAGAGGAGAGAGAGAGGGAGATGAAATTGGAATTGGAAGCAAAAGATTGTCATCTGGGCTTTAAAGAGAAGGATAGGCATACAACTAGCTTGTCTGATTACCCTCTAGAATTTCTTTGAGGGAGGTCAGTCCCAAACTCTGTGCTGTTTCTCTGGGGTCTTCAATGAATTTAGAGTTGCTATGGGAATTTTAATTTTTTGAAGGAAGTGCCAAAACTTGACATTGGTTGAACGCTGGGAAAATTACTAGCTCAATGTTGTTCTCATAGGCTGGACATTAGATCATATGATATTTCATTCAGTTACATAATATCTTTGAAAAGCTGGGGTTTTTATGTCAGTTGTTGCCATAAAAAGAACAAATCCGTACTCGAAATGTTCAATCTGGTTCCAAAATATCGGAAGTTGTGCAGTGCCCAGCAGGTGAGTAAGAAATTACAGTTATTTAAGAATGAAATAATGCTATTACTTTTTTCTTTCAATTATGTTTATTATCTTTTCAATAGTCAACTAAGCTGTTATGACATAAATACTTATTAAGCTGTTTGCATATCACAACTTAATAAGTGGAACTCAGTTATTTCTTTTGGCTTAAGGGCACTGTTAAGAAATTGGTGAGACACTAAAGGTCCCATGTTTGGGAAACTTTGCTCAAGGGTGAAAAATGGAAAACTGGAGACAGAGCCTAGGATGAGAAGATTCAGTTTTTTGAAGGTGGGATGCTGCCAGTACTACAGTTTTTTTCCTCAACATTGGTCTGCAATTAAAGGTCAGGACAGATAATTAAACAGAGACCTTCAATTCAAGTCTAGGTGAACAATTTAATTATATTATTGTTTAATAGAGTTATTGCTACATGAGACTTGGTTTTATTTCCTCACAGACCATAAAGCCTTCCTGATTAAATATTTTTTTCATTACCCATGGATCAAATATTATAGAGCCTAGAAATATGACAGGCAAATATAAAATAATTTCTAAATTTTCCCTTAGAAATGTAAGATAATACTTTATTTTAATCCTTCTTTTTAATACTGCTGCAAAATTCTAAAGCAATGATTGGCAGTATTGTTTCATTGAATTTGATCTGTAGGATTTTTAAGCTTTCTGTTAGTCAAATTAGCAAAATTAATGGAGAAGTAGAATATGTCATGACGACTTTGGGCACCGTCAAAATTAAGATTCTGTTTTGTTCTTACTTTACACAGCTAATTAACAATCTAACTTGATAACAGATTTTTCCCTTATCTGAGTTTCAGAAAAGATCATGATTCAAGAGACTTTGGAAAACAATACAGTTCTGAATTTTAGATTCATATTTTAATAAAAAGGCTGTTTAGTAACCTCATTTTTTTCATAAAAGCTTTAAGATATCCCTAAAAGCACCAACAATGTATAGCAAGTGTCTTCAATATTTGTTTCTTGTGTTATAAAGCAGAAACTAACACACCATTGTAAAGCAATTATACTCCAATAAAGATGTAAAAAAAAATTTTGTTGCTTGTGACATACATAGAAAATATTTCCAGGGTCTGCATATTAATCTTGTGATTTTCTGTTTGAAAAGAAAAAGAATATGCATGACCTGGCAGTCAGTATGAAGGCAGTATTTTCCCTTGATGAATATCTCATCTTTTTTCTTTAGCCTTGCAAAGTACTTTTGTCCTTTATTTGCCACTAATGCTTGTGATAAAAAATTAAATTACTGTTCATCCTTTCAATATGTTTTCCTCAGAGTTTCTCCGCTGAAGAACAAACATTTAAAAGAGGATGCAGAAAGTTTAGTTTTATACACAACCCTGCTATATTATTCATTGCAATGAATTTTTAATGTTAGAGAAAGAAAAGTAAAATATATGTTAATTTCTAAGGTGAGACAGGTAGTCATCAAGGGAATGATAAATTCACAGAGGCTGGAGATGAGTGTGTGATAGTAAAATAAGAATGCTTCTCTCTTGGAATCCTGGGCTTTTTCTGCACGTGGGAGTGTATCTCGTAAAGTTTTCTGAATGAAAGTCTCCAGACCCAATCACCAATAGCTAACGTGCCTCAGACTCTTCGAGTTTTCAGTTGAGAAAAAAGTCACTAGAGCAAGATTATTAAAAACAAAAACAATACAAACAAAACAAAAAAAGGAAGCCCTGACTGCCAACATACCGATAAGACTGTGCTGTATCTTGTGTGAGATTCCCCAGCTTTCATTTTTCCATTAATTTTACATTCCTTAATGAAATTTCTACTCTTATCGTTCATAAATAAGCCAATTATTTTTCCTAAATAGGTGAAAAGATGTACATGAATGTTCTTTTAACTTTTTGATACTCTTTTACAAGAACAGCAAATGAATAATGTGCTTTATTTGGTCTCTGAATTGTCAAGGTTAATGGTTTTCTTAGTATTGTATTCTCTTGGAATTCAACAATTTATCTTCAGGCCAAAAGAATTACAGCATCTGGTAAGGAATCGATTTACAAACTGCTCACAATGTAAAAGAGCAGATTAAACTTTATGGACTCTGTTCTTCAAGCTCCCATAAGCTTCTCTGCTCCTGAGAAAGGGATGGGCAGTGTTTGATGTGAACAGGAGATAGTGAAATCACAGTAGTTCTAGGATATTTTCTCAAATTCTCCAAAGACATGTTCAATCTGTTGTCATCAGAAGACACATATTTTGAATTTAGGGAGGATGAATGTGTGGGAAGAAAAAAAAAAACTGTCACGTGGAGAATTGTCTACTCTTGGTTGTCTGCCAAATACCAAGTAGTAATTGAGTCAGTAGTTTAAAAGAAAAAGGGGGGTATTTTCCATTTTCTTTTGTTGAATATAGATGAACAAAAAGGGCGGAACCATACTTTTAGGAAAACTTGTATGAGGTATGGACTGATATTTCAAAATAAGTTTTGAAATTTAATTTTAGAACCCCCGAACCAAAAACAATATGCTTTATTATATACTCTTAGTCTCAGTATAGAACATCTTACATGATTCACTTTTTTCATGCAATCACTCTATGTTAACATTTTTTCTTTCTACCTCTTTCATATGCATTAATGTAAAACTGGAGATGCCAACTGTTTAGGGCAAATGTAATTCTATTTCTGTGCTCTAACAATATATAAAAAACCAAATGTCTACTTTTAAATTATTACCTTATTGATTTTTTCCTATACACGTAGTGGTCTTAATTTTATTTTACTCATTTTATAATGACTATCACCATAGCACCTAGGCAGATTTCACAGAAATGAAAAAATTATTATATGCAGCTAGCTACCTACAATAATATATGAAAGACTACACAGCAAGACTGAACAAGTGATAATAAAATTCAAATTAATCAGTCACACTCGAAGGCTAATGATGTCAATCACCCCAAAATATGTAGTTTTGTCTTATTCGTTTCTACTTCTTATCTTCTTCCTCTCTATTGCCAAGGCACCTAGACTCTTCATTAGTTTAAATTACAGAAACATGAGATTACCCCAAGTTTTTAGTATAGTCCCAATGTGTCTGGATCTCAGAAGACTGTGTTTATATAAGCATAAAATATTTGTTCTGGAAGGCAGGGCGGTATCTTGTCCTAGAACCTTGTGAACCTGACATTTTTCGGGTTGCGTAACCTTAAGTCATTGACCTAAAAATCCTAAAGCTCACCTCTTTTATCTTTAAAATGGGGTTTCTGAAAGAATTAATTAAAACACTGTGTATATGTTCAAGCACAATAGCTGATACATGAAAATTGCTCGAAGATGTTAACTACGATATTGATGGTGTTAATGGTGGAATGATAATACTTCCCTTATAAATGTATCTTTCTCCTTTTCCATCTGTAATCATATTTAGTCATATTACTTGCTGGAATAAAAGTTAAATTTCTAAAACCTTTACTTTCAAATATATTTATCAAGTCAACTTAAAAAATTGGTCCATCCTCTCTGTCAAGCATGGTGTGTAGCCATATGAGCTATGCTTCTGTATCAGCATCTAATAACATTTCAGTCTTCTATTTATCTTGGAAAAATATTCAAATGTGCAAAAATTAACTGTTTTTTTGCCTATAAAACATGTGTTACTTATAATTACAAAATATTAATTTGAAACTCTTAACAGTATTTTCTTAGAAAAAAAATTTTTTTTTCTTACAGCTCTACTGGGTTCTGGCCAGATATTAGTATTCTTTTCCTTACTATAACCAAGGACCATGAGTCTAAGACTTGAACACTGTAGCTCAGATCAGAAAGAAGTGGGGATTCCAGGTTTTCTTTGTATTTACTTTTATAATTATTGCATCCAGCCCAAGACATAAGTCAAAACACAGTCACTTGGAAATTTACTTCTAGAAACTACAGTCAGAGGGATGAAAAGACCAGATCTTGAGGTCAAATCTGAGATCTGTGCTAATTATTCTCAAAGGGTCTTATCCTTCGATTAAGTCAATGAAACACATGCACACTCTAAGAAGACACAAAAAGAGATAAGTGATAGAGGTCTGGAGTTGGATTCAAAATTTACCTCTGCCCCCTAACAACCCCCAGCCCGTTAACCCAAGAAATTAACTAAATAGCATCCAATCTTTACTGTGTACAGCATAGTGATTATATTTAATAATTATATACTTGAAAGTTGGTACTATCTTAAATATCTCCTCACTACAAAGGACGGTAATTATGCGACATGATGCATGTGTTAAATAAGGCTATAATGGTAATTATTTAGTAATATATAAATGTATCAAATCAACAAGTTGTACACTTTAACACCATGTTATGTTAATTATATCTCAATAAAGCTGGAAAAAATAGCATTCACTCTTTATTGTGCATAGACTATGTACTGAACATAGATTTCAACTCTGAAGCAGTTAATTGGGGGAGAAATTTATTTATTTTACCAGCTAGCACTTAGACCTTTTGGGAAGCGATGTATTTTCATTTGGAAACACTTTGTATGCATTCTTAGGAACAGATGGGGCCAGGGTGGCATGAATGTTGTGAGATACCAAATCATCATATGTAGGGGAAGGAAGCTATATTTATGATGGGTGGGGGATTAGTAATTTGTAGTTTTTGGTCCAGAATGGAGAAGAGAAAAATAAGGAGTGATGAAAAAGAAAGGGAAAGAGATGCTCATAAAATGAAAAGAAGCTGGAATCATGGAGATCAGTAAGCTTTGGGGAGGTGAGTAGACTAAAGGATAATTTAAAATGATGCTAGTTCATGTTCGCTTAAAGGTTGTTTGTCTTGCTGTGATACAAAGCACTCCTCCATGTCCCCTGGTGAAATTTTCTATGATTATGTAAAATTCTGGGAGTGGATCTTGGGATCATCTCAAAGATTCTTCTGGGTTTAGTATCTGGAGAGACATGGTAAAGCCTAGAAATAACATACACAGAAACAGAAGCCTAGCAGGCAAAGTGAACCATGAAAACGTGTCTTAGACATCTGCAGATCTTTTTGGATGTTAATAGGACCTGGTATTGAAAAATATTCAAGTCAAGTATACCTAGCTGACCAAGGTGATGTGGTGGCATCTGTAAGGCATTTTAAAGTATTGAGTGACTGTTTACTTCAAGGGCAGGACCAAAGTAAGTGTTCCTTCACATACCTTTGCTTCTTAGATGTTGGCATATAGCAAAGACTTATTAACAATGCTTTTCTGAAATACAACTCTCAGAGGTCAATTCTCAGATAGTCAAGATCAATCTTCTTTAAAGTAGCCTATAATTTTGCCACTGCCTACCTTACTGTTCTTTTATGATTCAACACTGCCTACTGAATAACGTCTCAAGTTCTCCTTCTGGAATTTATGTACTGTAAATCTGATTCCTTTCCACGTCTCTACCTCATTTGCTCATTATCCTTTATTCTAGCCAAACCCCCCAAAAATTTAATTCCTTAGTTTTTTTCTTATTTGGTTAAACTGCAGTGGAATAAGGAAAAATATTTTAATGGAACGAATAATTATAACCCTTTTCTCAAAATAATTTGCCTAAAATAATTTAAATTTTCTTAAAATTAACCAATATCTTCAACATACAGTTTTTGACTCTACACTCTTGGGAATGGATTTTGTGGATAATATTTTAAACTGAGAGATTATTTTTGTGTCTAACCAAGTACTGCTTCTATCTTCCAACTCTGAAAACAAGGAAAATAAGTTTTATTATTTAAATATACACAGAGGGAGAGGAACCAAGATGGCAGAGTAGAAGGACATGCTCTCACTCCCTCTTGTGAGAACACCAGAATCACAACTAGCTGCTGGACAATCATCAACAGGAGGATACTGGAACTCACCAAAAAAGATATCCCACATCTAAGGACAATGGAGAAGCCACAATGAGACGGTAGGAGGGGCGCAATCACAGTAAAATCAAATTCCATAACTGCTGGGTGGGTGACTCACAGACTGGAGAACGCCTATACCACAGAAGTCCACCCACTGGAGTGAAGGTTCTGAGTCCCACGTCAGGCTTCCCAACCTGGGGGTCCGGCAACGGGAGGAGGAATTCCTAGAGAATCAGGCTTTGAAGCCTAAAGGGAATTGATTGAAGGACTTTGACAGGACTGGGGGAAACAGAGACTCCACTCTTGGAGGGCACACACAAAGTAGTATGTGCATCGGGACCCAGGGGAAGGAGCAGTGACCCCAGGAGAGACTGAACCAGACCTACCTGCTAGTGTTGGAGGGTCTCTGGCAGAGGTGAGGGGTGGCTGTGGCTCACCGTGGGGACAAGGACACTGGCAGCAAAAGTTCTGGGAAGCACTCCTTGGCATGAGCCCTCCCAGAGTCTGTCATTAGCCCCACCAAAGAGCCCAGGTAGGCTCCAGTGTTGTTTGGCCTCGGGCCAAACAACCAACAGGGAGGGAACACAGCCCCACCCATCAACAGTCAAGCAGATTAAAGTTTTATTGAGCTCTGCCCACCAGAGGAACAGTTAGCTCTACCCACCACCAGTCCCTCCCATCAGGAAACTTCCTGAAACTTCATGAAAAGGAATGAAGACAGCCTAAGAGACCTCTGGGACAACATTAAATGCAACAACATTCGTATTATAGGGGTCCCAGAAGGAGAAGAGAGAGAGAAAGGACCAGAGAAAGTATTTGAAGAGATTATAGTTGAAAACTTCCATAACATGGGAAAGGAAATACCCACCCAAGTCCAGGAAGCACAGTGAATCCCATACAGGATAAACCCAAGGAGAAACATGCTGAGACACATGGTAATCAAATTGGCAAAAATTAAAGACAAAGAAAAATTATTGAAAGCAGCAAGGGAAAAATGACAACATACAAGGGAACTCCATTAAGGTTAACAGCTGATTTCTCAGCAGAAACTCTACAAGCCAGAAGGGAGTGGCATGATATACTTAAAGTGATGAAAGGTAAGAACCTACAACCAAGAGTACTCTACCTGGCAAGGATCTCATTCAGATCCAATGGAGAAATCAAAAGCTTTACAGACAAGCAAAAGCTAAGACAATTCAGCACCACCAAACCAGCTCTACAACAAATGCTAAAGGAACTTCTCTAAGTGAGAAACACAAGAGAAGAAAGGACCTACAAAAACAAACCCAAAACAATTAAGAAAATGGTCATAGGAACATACAAATTGATAATTACCTTAAACGTGAATGAATTAAATGCTCAAGCCAAAAGACACAGGTTTGCTGAATGGATACAAAAACAAGACCCATCTATATGCTGTCTACAAGAGACCCACTTTAGACCTAGGGACACATACAGACTGAAAGTGAGGGACTGGAAAGAGATAGTCCATGCAAATGGAAATCAAAAGAAAGCTGGAGTAGCTATACTCATATCAGATAAAATAGACCATAAAATAAAGAATGTTACAAGAGACAAGGAAGGACAATACATAATGATCAAGGGATCAATCTGAGAAGAAGATATAACAATTATCAATATATGTGCACCCAACATAGGAGCACCTCAATACATAAGGCAACTGCTAACAGCTCTAAAAGAGGAAATCGACAGTAACACAATAATAGTGGGGGACTTTAACACCTCACTTACACCAATGGACAGATCATCCAAAATGAAAATAAATAAGGAAACAGAAGCTTTAAATGACACAATAGACTAGATAGATTTAATTGATATTTCTAGGACATTCCATCCTAAAACAGCAGATTACACTTTCTTCTCAAGTGTGCATGGAACATTCTCCAGGATAGATCACATCTTGGGTCAAGAATCAAGCCTCAGTAAATTTAAGAAAGTTGAAATCATATCAAGTATCTTTTCCGACCACAACGCTATGAGATTAGAAATGAATTACAGGGAAAAAAAACATAAAAAACACAAACACATGGAGGCTAAACAATACGTTACTAAATAACCAAGAGATCACTGAAGAAATCAAAGAGGAAATCAAAAAATACCTAGAGACAAATGACAATGAAAACACGACGATCCAAAACCTACGTGATGCAGCAAAAGCAGTAGTAAGAGGGAAGTTTATAGCTATACAAGCCTACTTCAAGAAACAAGAAATATCTCAAATAACCAATCTAACCTTATACCTAAAGGAACTAGAGAAAGAAGAACAAACAAAACCCAAAGTTAGCAGAAGTAAAGAAATCATAAAGATCAGAGCAGAAATAAATGAAACAGAAACAAAGAAAACAATAGCAAAGATCAATAAAACCAGAAGCTGGTTCTTTGAGAAGATAAACAGAATTGATCAACCATTAGTCAGACTCATCAAGAAAAAGAGAGAGAGGACTCAAATCAATAAATTAGAAATGAAAAAGGAAAAGTTACAACAGACACTGCAGAAATACAAAGCATCCTAAGAGACTACTACAAGCAACTCTATGCCAATAAAATGGACAACCTGGAAGAAATGGACAAATTCTTAGAAAGGTATAACCTTCTAAGACTGAACCAGGAAGTAATAGAAAATATGAACAGACCAATCAGAAGTAATGATACTGAAACTGTGATTAAGGATCTTCCAACAAACAAAAGTCCAGGACCAGATGGCTTCACAGGTGAATTCTATCAAACATTTAGAGAAGAACTAACACCCATCCTTCTCAAACTTTTCCAAAAAGGTGCAGAGAAAAGAACACTCCCAAACTCATTCTATGAGGCCACCATCACCCTGATACCAAAACCAGACAAACATACTACAAAAAAAGAAAATTACAGACCAATATCACTGATGAATATAGATGCAAAAATCCTCAACAAAATACTACCAAACAGAATCCAACAACACATTAAAAGGATCATACACCATGATCAAGTGGGATTTATCCCAGGGATGCAAGGATTCTTCAATATACACAAATTAATCAATGTGATACACCGTATTAACAAACTGAAGAATAAAAACCGTATGATCATCTCAATAGATGTAGAAAAAGCTTTTGACAAAATTCTACACCCATTTATGATAAAAACTCTCCAGAAAGTGGGCATAGAGGGAACCTTCCTCAACATAATAAAGGCCGTCTATGACAAACCCACAGCAAACATCATTCTCAATGGTGAAAAACTGAAAGCATTTCCTCTAACATCAGGAACAAGACAAGGACGTCCACTCTCACCACTATTATTCAACATAGTTTTGGAAGTCCTAGCCACGGCAACAAGAGAAGAAAAAGAAACAAAAGGAATACAAATTGGAAAAGAAGAAGTAAAACTGTCACTGTTTGCAGATGACATGATACTATACATAGAGAATCCTAAAAATGCCACTAGAAAACTACTAGAGCTAATCAATGAATTTGGTAAAGTAGCAGGATACAAAATTAATGCACAGAAATCTCTTGCATTCCTATACACTAATGATGAAAAATCTGAAAGAGAAATTAAGGAAACACTCCCATTTACCATCGCAACAAAAAGAATAAAATACCTAGGAATAAACCTACCTATGGAGGCAAAAGAGCTCTATGCAGAAAACTATAAGACACTGATGAAAGAAATTAAAGATGATACCAACAGATGGAGAGATATACAATGTTCTTGGATTGGAAGAATCAATATTGTGAAAATGACCATACTACGCAAAGCAATCTACAGATTCAGTGCAATCCCTATCAAATTACCAATGGCATTTTTTATGGAACTAGAACAAATAATCTTAAAGTTTGTATGGAGACACATAAGACCGTGAATAGCCAAAGCAGTCTTGAGGGAAAGAAATGGAGCTGGAGGAGTCAGACTCCCTGACTTCAGACTATGTTACAAAGGTAGAGTAATCAAGACAATATGGTACTGGCACAAAAACAGAAACAAAGGTTAATGGAACAAGATAGAAAGCACAGAGATAAACCCATGCACCTATGGTCAACTAATCTATGACAAAGGAGGCAAAGATATACAATGGAGAAATGACAGTCTATTCTATAAGTGGTGCTGGGAAAACTGGACAGCTACATGTAAAAGAATGAAATTAGAACACTCCCTAACACCATACACAAAAATAAACTCAAAATGGATTAGAGACCTAAATGTAAGATGGGACACTATAAAACTCTTAGAGGAAAACATAGGAAGAACACTCTTTGACATAAATCACAGCAATATCTTTTTTGATCCACCTCCTACAGTAATGGAAATAAAAAGAAAATAAACTAATGGGACCTAATGAGACTTCAAAGCTTTTGCACAGCAAAGGAAACCATAAGACGAAAAGACAACCCTCAGAATGGGAGAAAATATTTGCAAATGAATCAACGGACAAAGGATTAATGTCCAAAATATATAAACAGTTCATGCAGCTCATTATTAAAGAAACAAACAACCCAATCCAAAAATGGGCAGAAGACCTAAATAGACATTTCTCCAAAGAAGACATACATATGGCCAAGAAGGACATGAAAAGCTGCTCAACATCACTAATCATTAGAGAAATGCAAATCAAAACTACAATGAGGTATCACCTCACACCAGTTAGAATGGGCATCATCAGAAAATCTACAAGCAACAAATGCTGGAGAGGGTGTGGAGAAAAGGGAACCCTCTTGCACTGTTGGTGGGAATGTAAATTGATACAACCACTATGGAGAACACTATGGACGTTCCTTAAAAAGCTAAAAATAGAATTACCATATGATCCAGCAATCCCACTACTGGGCATATACCCAGAGAAAACCATAATTCAAAAAGACACATGCACTGCAATGTTCATTGCATCACTATTTAGCCATCCAGCACTATATAGCCAGGTCATGGAAGCAACCTAAATTCCCATCGACTGACGAATGGATAAGGAAGATGTGGTACATATATACAATGGAATATTACTCAGCCATTAAAAGGAACGAAACTGAGTCATTTATTAAGACGTGGATGGATCTAGAGACTGTCATACAGAGTGAAGTAAGTCAGAAAGAGAAAAACAAATATTGCTTATTAATGCATATATGTGGAGCCTAGAAAAAATGGTACAGATGCGCCAGTTTGTAGGGCAGAAGTTGAGACACAGACGTAGAGAACAAACGTATGGACACCAAGGCGGTAAAACCGTGGGGGGTGGGGATGGTGGTGTGCTGAATTGGTGATTGGGATTGACATGTATACACTGATGTGTATAAAATTGATGACTAATAAGAACCTGCTGTATAAAAAAAAACAAATAAAAACCTAAAAAAATATATACACAGAAATTCATCATATTTTAAAATAAAATTTGGTACAAAATTGTCACTTCTGCTAGGATGATGGCACTATACTTTTTTGGGGGTATTTTATAGTATTTAAAGACAGTTTCCTATGTGATTCTACCTCAAAAATGAAAAAAAAAAAACCTTAAAAGTAACTTGTTTTGGGATTGGAGAAGTGCTAAATCATTTGATAGATTAACTGTATGGTTCTATCAAAACAGTATATTATTGACCAAGTATTTTTTATTGTATCTTCTCCCTTATGAAACAGCTCAATAATAACTATCAAATATAAATAACATTTTCTTTTCCTTTTTCTCTTTCTAAACTGCTCATTTGATTTACATGTGACCCTATGACAGGTAGAGAACATACAGGTATTTGATGACAAAGACAGAATTATAAGTGATAATCCTCAACTTCTAGCCCAGAAATGTTTTAGCAGTTTGCCTTTCAATTTCTTTCTTTTTTTTTATATTATAAGACCTTTTATTCTTTTTTATTTTATTTATTTTATTTTTGGCTGTGTTGTGTCTTCATTGCTGCGTGCGGGCTTTCTCTAGTTGCAGTGAGGGGGGGCTATTCTTCCTTGTGGTGCACGGGCTTCTCATTGCGGTGGCTTCTCTTGTTGTGGAGCATGGGCTCTAGGTGCGTGGGCTTCAGTAGTTGTGGAGCATGGGCTCAGTTGCTCTGCGGCATGTGGTATCTTCCTGGACCAGGGCTCGAACCCATGTCCCTTGCATTGGCTGGCATATCCTTAACCTCTGTGCCACCAGGGAAGCCTCTCAATTTCTTTTTGATGTTTCACTAAATTAAAATTTTTGAATGTTATGAGAAAAAGTAAATTCTCTTTCTATTTTGTATCTCACTTTTTATTTCTAAGAAAATAATGAAATGACTTTATGTCTCAATTTCAATAAGCATAGAAGATTTTGAGGAGAATCTAGAATGAGAAAAAAACAACAGGGCTTCCCTGGTGGCGCAGTGGTTGAGAGTCCACCTGCCGATGCAGGGGACACGGGTTCGTGCCCCGGTCCGGGAAGATCCCACATGCCACGGAGTGGCTGGGCCCATAAGCCATGGCCGCTGAGCCTGCGCTTCCGGAGCCTGTGCCCCGCAATGGGAGAGGCCACAGCAGTGAGAGGTCCGCGTACCGCAAAAACAAAAAACAAAAAAAACCCCAACAAAGCAATGAGTATTTTCTCAACTTTCTCATGTTTCCACCAACACTGTTACCCAATCCCTGGATGTCATTCACTTCTTCAGGTCCTACAGCAGAATAGTGACCAACTGTGATAAGTTTGAAGGATTCAGTGATTGCTACATGGAATCATCTCTGTCACTAGCCCATCTAAATTTCCACCACCAGAGCACTTTCTAATTAAGGTACTATTTACATTAAGTAACGATTAAAATATCCATTATCTGCGAAAGATAGTACACACACTAGTTGCCGTTTGAATTTGTATAAGGAGGTTGTCAGATTTGCTTACTGGATACCTGGGTAACAAAAGCTTCCTGAACAAAAGAAACTCAGACCGGCTGTTTAATGGAGATATAAGAAGGTCAATAATGGTCCATACACTCACTTTTTTCCCCCATCATGCTCCTACAGTTCATGCTGGAAACAGTGGCTCCTCAGCAGTTTTCTTCTTCCACATTATCTGGAGGCTTGGATCACTCAGAATTCTTCTCTCTGGCATAGGAGAAATAAAATATAATCTTATTGCCATGCTGTTTTTCAAGCATTAAGGTTGTAGCTTTGAATAGTGAATTGACTTTCCAGCAAAATAGACTTGCATAATTTGGAAATCCAAGCAGCTTTATTTTGAACTATCCAATAATCATTCAAAAATTTACCTTGAACCTGCTTTGTGACACCTATTTAACAGGGGTCTGCCGATGGGTTATAAATCTGTATTTGGCCTCCTGTAAGCTGTTACTTGGCTAATGAATAGTTCACTAATGAATTCTAATTTCATTTTGATTTCCTCAATTAGGATATCCATTCAGTGCACACAACGCTATATCACTAAGATTGCACCTTCCCTGTGATTTCTTTATTATCACTCTAAGAAACAGCTGATTGATAAACAGCAAAAGAGTGGCAAAGGCTTAAATTGGTCACAAATGATTTTTCCATATTATCTCATATAGTTCTCATACAATCTTGCTTTAAAAAAGAATTATTGGGCTTCCCTGGTGGTGCAGTGGTTGAGAATCTGCCTGCCAATGCAGGGGACATGGGTTCGAGCCCTGGTCTGGGAAGATCCCACATGTCGCGGAGCAACTGGGCCCGTGAGCCACAGCTACTGAGCCTGTGCTCGGCAACTAGAGAGGCCGCGATAGTGAGAGGCCCGCGCACCGTGATGAACAGTGGCCCCGGCTCGCCATAACTAGAGAAAGCCCTCGCACAGAAACAAAGACCCAACACAGCCAAAAATAAATAAATAAATTTATAAAAAAGAGTTATTAATTTAAAGTATAGAGGTGTGGCCACCACTTTAGTTCAGGTCCTTCTTTTCCTCCTCCATAATCCAGGAAGGAATACCCTTTCATCATTTAAATGTTTTTAATTATGCTCATACATGTGGTCAAAAATTAAATATCCCAGAAGAATTAGTACCACTGCTTCCCACCGTTTCACTCCACAGAGGCAACTACTTTTAACCACATATATTTCTTACTTATCTTTTTCGTATTTAAAAAATGACTATACTAATATTTCCTGGTTTGAAACTTAAGATTTGTGTTCTGACTTGGTGCTGTGCTAGGATTTAGTCCTTACTTTTTCTGATTGTTACTTTTTCATAGGATCTGATTCTTGTTTAGTGGATGCAATGTTGAATATCCATGAAGACGATAATTAGGCTCCTTCTTTCCTTCCTTCCTCTCTCCCTTCCTTCCTTCCTTCCTTCCTTCCTTCCATCCTCCCTTCCTTTCTTTCCTTCATTGATATTCTCTGTTCCCTGAATTACCTCTGTTTCCTCTAGGGTCCATTTTCTTTTTATCTTTGCTTCTTCCTCTGGCTTGTAAGAGTTCCTCAAATGTCTAATGATTCTCATTTGGTCTTTCATAATAAGAAGCTGGCTTGAGTTTTTGTTTACATGGATAGAACTTTTGGGTGGCAAGTACTGCTTAACCCATGAAGAACTGGTTATTTCACTGAAGGCTCCTCCAATGCCTGAATCTAGAGTGTTCTTCCACTATACCACACAAAAAGTACAGAGAGTTTGTGCACATTTTTCCTTCGTTAAAAGCCTAGCTATTGGCCTTTCCACATGCCAGAGTACCTTCAATTAGTACCTGATTTTTTACCACACTTCTAATTTTTTTGCCTCTGTTATATCTGACATAAGTGAGTCTGGGGTCATTTTGGGTTTTATTAACCAGCTTCCTTCCTTCCATTACTTTCAGCCTCTCTGCACAGACACCAAATTTTCACCATATGTTACTGAGCACCTATCACGTGCCAGGCAGCGTTCTTGGTGCTGGGGTTGTGCCATCAGTAAACAGAACAGACAGAAATTACTCCCTCTTGAGACTTACATCCTTTTTGAGGAGATATGTCGTCTACTTTTCATGAGGCTGAGCATTTTTTAGTCTGATTATTGGCCACTTGGATTTCCTTTTTTGAATTGCTTATTCATAATCCTTGTACATTTTTCCATTGGGGTGTTTTCTCTGGTTATTAGTTTATAGGAGATTATTGCATTTTGCAGATATTGACATTTTGTGTCATATATTTTGTAAATTAAACCAACAATGAGGTATCATGATTATCTCTTCAAATTTAGAAAAACTACAAAGAGTAATACTATCTAGTGCTATTAATTATGCAAGGAAATGAACACCATCTTACATTGCTTATGAAGTCTGAATTGATGCAACATTTTAAAAAGTAACTTGGAAATTTTTATTTAAATTTAAAAGCTGGATACCATTGATTAGCAATCACATTTCAAAATAAAAACACCAGCAGATAAAGATATTGCATACTGAAGACATTTTTACAGTAGGAATACAAGACAATATAAAAAGCTGATGGCTAATGTTCCTGCTAAAGTTATTCGTGTTGCTGTTATATTACCTGCATTCTATGTCTTCTTCTGTAATTATCAATAAACTATATTGTGTTCAAGAATATATTGGATTTGGAGGCCACCTAAAAAATTCTTCTGGGGCACTCAGTGCAGGACAAAGAACAGGTGAAGAAATGGTACTTAAACATTCATCAGTGTGTAAAGGATTTAAAAAAATGTAGCATATCTTGGCATGAAATATTGTATAAGTTGGCCTAAATATATTGACATAATGTTTGTAATGCAGATGAGTTTGGCCTAAATATATTGACATAATATCTGTAATGCATTATTCAGTGAAAAAAAGCTGCAGACTGCAGAGAATGTCTATTATATAACCCCATTTATAAACAAGTAAAACAGATAAATATGTTTGTTTTAGCATAAACAAAATTGTAGAGGGATCCACAGCAGATTGTTACCTAATAGGTATAAAAAGGAAGAAAAGTATACAGGGGAATATTTAACTTATGCTTTATGAATATTTAGATTCAACTTTTTTTCTTTAAACAAGAATGTGCTGTTTAAAACATAACTAAGAAATTTTTTATAAAGGAAAAAACCAAGTATGTTATGGTCCCGGCCTGAGAATTTCTGAATCAGAATCTTTGGAATGAAAGTCTTAGAATTTTAACTTTTAAAACACTCCTTCCATGGTTCTAATGTATACTTTAGTGTTACACTCAGTCACTTAGAGAAAATCAATATTTAGGAAAGTAATAAAAACAATTTTTTAATTACTGTATACAGATTAAGATTTATCCATGTATATATAAATGACATGAATTAAATTTAATGACTAAACTAAAGAACTCACCATAGTATAATGTAGTCCTGTAGGGGAAAGTTCATTGGACACTGATTCAAAGGACAGGTTTACAAAATGGTTATCAGTGAGTTTTGCTATTTCAAAACAGTCAACAATTTCATTTCCTGAAGATGTTTAGAAGAATGTATGCAGGCTATAAGAACCATTTCAAATGATAACTTAACTTACGAAAAGTCTTTAATTGTATAACATCATTGGAATGGGTGGACAGTCACTCAGGGTAATTAATTAGAAGGTAAACACTGATTTTTATGTAAAATTTCTGATATAAATACAATATAAAATTTCTGATATAAATACAACTCAGCTGGATTCTAACATAAGCAAGGCTACAACAGACAAGACAAAGTGTGGTAATTAAAGAGAAGAATCATGGATGTAGGTCTGGAGTCAGAATTCTGGTGTAAGACTGACCCCCAAGAAGAGTGGGCAGGTAAAGTGTCTCCAAAAGCATGGCGCACTTTAGTATTTTCTTGACAGATCTGGCAATACAAGGCAACTCAGTCTCCTGGGAGAGGTAATTTCCAGTAAGTGACAAAACTCAGACTCTGGGAAGTGGCATAATTGGTCTCACTGCTTTCAGGGTCTGAATTGGCGAACAGCCAGGCTTTTTTTTTTTTTTTTTTGCGGTACGCGGGCCTCTCACTGTTGTGGCCTCTCCCGTTGCGGAGCACAGGCTCCGGATGCGCAGGCTCAGTGGCCATGGCTCACGGGGCCAGCCGCTCCGTGGCACGTGGGATCTTCCCGGACCGGGGCACGAACCCGTGTCCCCTGCATCGGCAGGCGGACTCTCATCCACTGCGCCACCAGGGCAGCCCAGCCAGGCTTTCTTATTCCAAGTCTATTCTGCATGTCTTGTATCTGACCACTATTTTTCGATGCTTTAAAAGCACATGAATACACACACATATGCATGCATATGATGGATGAAGATATAATTGTGTGATGAACATTTGCTGTTTCTGCTGCTCCACATCCTTCACTCTTCTGATAACAGTAAACTAAGAGCCAGAAGTTGGGAAATGACCAGTTCCTAGATCCAGAGGTCAAGCCCCTGGATCAGGCTGCACACAAAGCCCATGTCTGTTTTTGGTTCTGTGACCAACAATGTCCCCTTATTGTTTAGTTCAGTTTCAATTTAGTTTTCTGTTATTTGCAAGCAAAAGAGCCCTGGTTAATTATGGCAGCTTAAAAATGGCTGCAAATTCTTTGTTACTCTCCTTATTTAGAGGCTGAATCTGTGACCCACCTCCCTGAATCTTGGGGTGCTCTGTGACAGCCAGGACAAATAGAAAATGGCAAAAGAGACACTACGTCAGCTTCCAGCTCCAGGCCATAAGAAACTGGCAGTTTCTGTATCCTTTCTCTGAAACACAATCTCTGGGAGCTCTGAGACACTGAAAGAAGGCCAGCAGCCCTGGGACTAATATGCTCAAGAGACCAGGGGTAAGCACTTTGGTGAACAGTCCCAGCTGAGAACAGCCTTCCAGCCAAGGCACAGGGAATGTGACCAAAGCTGTCTTAGACTCTGCAGGCTGGTTCATCCATTTGAGATCTATTTATTCAATTAGAGAAAATAAGTAGCCGAATACCACTGAGTGACCACTGAGTTGACACTACATAGAGCCAAAGAATCACTTAGTGATTTAGTGAATTTAGTCAGAGCCCTGACTAAATTCTTGACTCATAAACATGCTAGATTATACCAAAATGGCTAGGTTTTGCAGTAATTTGTTATGTAGCAATATATAACCTAAAAACAGATAACATTTTTTAAACCTATTAAAATTTAAAATAAAGTCACTTAATCATTCACCTATTTCTAGTTTCTTTTTTTTTTTTTTAAAAAAACTAGTATACAGAGCCAGTAGGTATTGAAAAGTAAGAAAAGATTTTCTTTTCCAGACAGACAGTGTTAAATATGCTGAGGGACTTTGCATTTGCAAGGTGAATACGGAACCCCTTACTTCCGAAATGTGAGCTCCATCAGACAGTGCTTGTTGAGTATTACAATTCTAATCAAATTAACTTGTTTGGTCCTAGATCTTTAGGGTTAATAACATAAAGCCTATTAAAAAGGCTAAACAAAAGTTTCAGTAAATGTCATAAAATATAATTATCTGTACAAATTTTAAGGTATCATTGTGACATTACAATTACATTCCTAAATTCATACATATAAAGTGTGTATATGAATACCTTAGTGTTTTAAAATTGATTCCCACTATCACCACCACCACCTACACTTTCTTTTGTGGAACTATATACATATCGCATGTAAAATGTTATTTACATTGAAAGGAAGACATAGAAGTATAGATAAGGAAAGACTAATTGCAAAGGAAAAATAAAACATTTACACAAAGTTTGGTGAAAACATGGGAATTCAAATGAATAAGGCTTTTGTGGTCAAAAGTAACATGTACCTATCTCTTCAGGGAGGGAGGGTTGTGCGATGATGGTATAATGGGATTTGTGGCTCGGAAGATATTCAAATTTTGGTTCTGGCACTCACTAGTTTTTGTATTTAGGACTCATATTTGTAGCTTCTACATACCATACATATAACATTGTTTTGTGTTAATTTATTAACTGATTTTGAATGTAACCCCTCAATGCATGAGGGTATATGCAAGAAGTCTATGAGCTGATAAAATGAGTATCTTGCAAGGATATAAATTTTGTATGTATATGTTCAGAGGAGTCCATTAAAAATATGTGTCTTACCTTTATATCCATGTTATATATTGTTGCCTGCATTCCTCCAGTATTGTGAATGAATGGAAAAAGAGCTGTAGGCCATCTTTCACAAAGCTCCAAATTTACTTAAAAAGTAATGTAAAATAATGTGCATTGAAAATTGCTTTAATACAATTAAAATTTAATGAAGTTAGAGCTGTTTAATTATTTCCTGACATTTTACAAATATTAAACAATGGCTTGTTTCTTTATTTTCAGAAGATAGTTGCAAACATTACTGTTGTATAGAAAGAGTCACTGTCAGGACTTTCTCCTCCCTTTTGTTGTTGTGATGCAACATTTTCCATAATATCTTTTTTTTTTTTTTTTTTTTTGGGTACGCGGGCCTCTCACTGTTGTGGCCTCTCCCGTTGCCAAGCACAGGCTCCGGACGCGCAGGCTCAGCGGCCATGGCTCACGGGCCCAGCCGCTCCGTGGCATGTGGGATCTTCCTGGACCCGGGCACGAACCCATGTCCCCTGCATCGGCAGGCGGACTCTCAACCACTGCGCCACCAGGGAAGCCCCATAATATCTTTTGTAACTGGTGACGAGTGATGCTTGATTTCTTTGCCTTTCCTGCTTTGTAACTCAGAAGCCTAATTTTAAATGATGCAGTTTTTCACTTCAAAAAATTTTCAGGTTTCTGTAACGATTTAAACCTATCAATACTTCCTGCTTGGTTCCTAACCTATAGCAGAGTTGTGGAATATATTATGATTTTCCTCTAGTAGTTCTATTTGATGCTGTAGTTCATAAAGTTGGAACAAAACACATTTGCAATCCTATTTCCATTAACTAGCCCCTGACATGGGAAATTATATCCAGACATTTGTTTTAGCATGGTTACACTAAAAATGATGCCCTGTTTTACCAGTTCTTTCTACCTGAGCGTATTAAATGAGAGTTAATGAACCACCCAGAATCAGAATCACCCTTAGGAGCTTGTCAAAAACAAAGATCCGGGCTTCCCTGGTGGCGCAGTGGTTGAGAGTCCGCCTGCCGATGCAGGGGACATGGGTTCGTGCCCCGGTCCAGGAGGATCCCACGTGCCGCGGAGTGGCTGGGCCCGTGAGCCATGGCCGCTGAGCCTGCGCGTCCGGAGCCTGTGCTCCGCAACGGGAGAGGCCACAGCAGTGAGAGGCACACGTACCACAAAAAAACCCCACAAAGATCCCACTATCTTATACACAAGATTCTAATTTAGTCGGGCTGGGATGGAACCCAAGGATCTGCATTGTTAATACACGTTCCCCAGGAGGTTCTTATAGATACCTACAATAGTCCACACAGTAAATATTAGACCCTTTGGTAATAAAGTTTTCCTATACATATAATATGTGCTCATAGACAAAATGAAATGAAAAATGGAGATAATAACTTGGCTAGTTTGGGGGGAAGATTCTTAGTGTGCAGGAATGTCTATTTGGATGATTATATGACTCATTTTATTGTAAAACTGAAAATCTCCCAACCTCGTTTATTTCCCCTTCATGAATATAGCAATGGATAAGGAGCTTACATATAAAATCAGTTAAATAGTTTTGGTGGTTTTAAAATATGTCCACAAATATATTTTTCCTTTCAGAAGGAGCAGCCTCACTCTTCCCCTCTGCCGAATGTGGGCTGCGATTAGTGACCCTTTTCAAAAGATGGGATATCATGAAAGTGACAGAGTGTGACTTCTGAGCCTAGGGTGCAAAAGACACCATGGCTTCTATCTTTAGCTCTCTTCATGACTCATTCTCAGGCCACAAGGCTGCCATGTTCTGACCATGTTCCAGAAGCCATGATAAAAGCCCGGGTGGGGGCACTCTGAGATCTCCTGCTAACAGTCAGCACCAACTTGTCAGTCTTGTGAGTGAGCCTTCTTTACAGCAGATCTGCAAACCTGAGACAAACCTACAGATGACTCCAGCTCTGGCTGACATCTTGGCTGTAACCTTACAAGAGACCCTGAGTCAGAATTTCCCAGATGAGCCATCCTCACATAGCTGACACACAGACACTATAAGAACTATTAAAGTCCACTGTGGTTTAAGCCACTAAGTTTTGGATATGAAGAAATAAATAACCAGTAAACATACTCAGATAGATATATCACATGCTAGTATCTTTATTGCTCCATTTTATGAAGAAATTATTGAAAGCATTTACATATCCAGTAATCTAATAATTCATGCTGAAGATTGAAGGTAGTTCATGGGCCTGTGTTCATCTACTTTTGCATTCACCATCACCTTTTTGTTACCCCTACAACTAAACTGCTAAGCTTCTTTCTAAATACTACATTTTTGAGAGGGAAATTTTAACAATAATATAACTCAATGAGCTTAGGTGAGAAATTGGATATTTTTCCTGTGTATCATCTGCTCTTTCTTTTGACAAGTATTTATTGACACTTACTATGTGCCAGTCCCTTTTCTAGGAGGTTGGTATACATCTGTCAACAAAAAAAAACAAAAATTCCTGCTCCCATGGAACTTACTTTTCAGTATTAGTTATTAATTGTTAAATATATATGTATTGAGGACAATCTATGTATACATAGAAATATGTATATGGAATAGGCCCTGCCTTTACTTAATCTATTATGCATTTTCCACATGACTGTTTTTTATGAATGCAAAATTCTTCAAAAAAGAACGTTTAAACAATTTCTGTGTCAATTAAAATACATATAACAATGACAAAATAAATTAAGATAGTAATTTTGTTTAGCTCCTGTCTCCTGGCTATTCATACAAATGCACCAAGTACATTCGAGGTTTTCAGATTATCCTGTCAACCAGTCACATTTTAATGTCAACTCTCTGTTCATTAGGGACATGCTACCCAGGGGACTCTCTATCTTTTTGTTTCATTTAGTGAAGAGTTATAATGTCATATGGTACACGAGATTTTTTTTCAAATGGCTCCTTGACACTCCAGTACTCTTACAATAAGAAAGAAGGCAAGATAGCTATTTTTTCTAAGTTGAGGATGATACTGCCTACTATTTTTATGGATTTATTTTAAAATTGTGTATATCTGGATTTATCAGTGATGTATAAAATTACATTTTAAGCATAAAAAGATAAATGCAGGTTTACAAATGTAAACCTTATTTCAAATGAGGTTCACTTTATAATAGAAGTGTAATTAGTTGTAGCTGTTTGCAATAGCAGCCTTTCATAGACTTAAAATGTTTTTATTCTTTTTTTAAAGCTTTTTATAGACTAATAGCTAATTGAGTTCAGATTCATCAGTTTATAGATAAGTAGTTACAGTCCAAGAAATTTTAGTCAGAGTTAGCTATTGGCTATTGACAGAAAAGCAACAAAAACCCCAGCCTGTGACTCTCAGCCCATGGTCTTTTTTTTTTTTTTAATCACACTGAGGCTTCATCTCATTATTATGTATAGAATGAAGCAAAGAAATATTCATTTCATAAGTGTTTAATTTTTCATCTTGAAGAAAGTAACTTCAAGCCTCAGTGTCTTACATTCTTAATTATTTGTTAGGCTAATGTGAATTTATTCTTTATTTTTATTTAAAAATGGACTTGAGAAAATGACATTACAGAAAGTTTTTAAAATAGAGAAAAAAATCTATAAAATCACTGTCCTCCAAAACAATCACATTTATTTTTGTATTTTTACATTCTACTTTTTAAAGTAATCTAGAAATAGCAGACATGCAATTATATGTGTGTGTGTTTGTGTGTGTTTACTTAATAGTCTATCGGTTGCCTAACTTTTGGTACTGCAGACACCATTGCAAGAAAGATCTTGTGTACTGGGCTTTATCATCTATAATTGTCCTTATTTCATTAGAATTAATTGTTGAGGAACATTAATAACCTAAAAGATATGGACATATATGCCCTTGTTATATATTTCTATGTTACTTCCCCCAAAAGCATGGTCCCAATTCTCCATGTTATTAGCAACGGAGCCCCATTGAAGGCAAAGAAATCTTTTTCTGTTTCGCCCCTTGTCATACCTCCATCACCTAGTCCACAGACTGGCACAAAATAAACACATGAACATTAAAATATGTAAGACGTGTGTATAGTAAATAAATAACCTAAGATGTATTTATATTATCTGGTTAACATTTTGCTTTTATTTCTTTTCCTGAGACAAATAGGAGAAAAGTCAATAAAGAAATGGGGTTCATTGAAATTAAAAATCTTGATGCACATTAATTAATATTTCAAATGCCTTTCTCTTTATACTCTCAAAGTAAATGAAATGCATACGTATCATTTGAGAAGGGATGCTGCTTTTATATCACCCTCACAGTATCTATAGCTGAGGTTTTTATTTCTTTTTGACCCCTCTTAACCTGCACAGGCACAATCATGGTCTGTATTTTACCCATACTGTGTCTAGACCAGGATAACAGCCACTTATGCTGATGTCAGTATCTTGTGCCTTCAACTGAGACTTTCTAAAGCAAAAAGAATCAAGAATCCATCTGTATAAATTGGACAGCCAAGCTCCTCTTCTGAGAAGGAAAATGACTACTAGCTAAAGTCTAATTAAAATTCTAAATTATGGGCTTCAAAATTCTTAATCACTAGGATTCTCTCTGCTTACTTGATCTCATTTTCTGTAACATTTAAAGTCAAACACTGCACTCCACAAAAGCAAATATATTCACTCTCACCCACATAAGAATCAGCAGCCTCAACCTCCAGTCCTGGTCTCCTATCATTTCACTGCCTACTGTTGACTCATTGCTTTCCACAAGTCATGACACTCTTCTCTCAGTCAAAACTTTTTTTTTATAACGCATCCTCACAACGACAACTTCTCTGACTCTAGGTAGAATGATCATGAGATTTATTATTCAAATGGGAACACCTTTAAGTGTAATAAAGATGCCCTTAGCAATTATACCAGGAAAAGGCAAAATTTACCACTGTCTCTGGCAAACCAAGATAAATGCTCGCCCTAACTATAGCCCTAATCATTCATAAAACTCTGAGCATCATAGGCACATCTCAGCAAATACAGATAGACACAGATATCCTCTCTCTGCTTTCCCCTCCCCTATTTTCCACTTATTGTTCGCCAATGCTTTGATTTTGCTCAAGATCCAAGGAAAGCATTATTTTGATATATAAATGTGTGAGTTTTTCCAACAAAAAATAGTTTAGTCTTTGGTGATCATTGAATACTATTTACATTGTCTAACTGCATTGTCTGTTCATAACTGATAGGGTTTTAAAGAATGGAGGACTTGTGGTAACTTTGGGTAAAGGCAGGATGCCTTTTTGTCACACTGGGGTTTAGGAGACAATAGGATAAGACTGACCAACAAGAGTAAGGATCAGTCTGACTGGCCAGGGAAAGGCCATAAAATACTGTGGGTCTAGGTAAGAAAGTTGTTAAGATAGAAAGTTCAGCTAAAGGGAAGGTAAGAAAGCCATAGCCTGTTCTAGACAGCTGTTCAACAAGGATTCAGATTACAGGAGACCAGGAGTGAGCACGAGCATTATTAGGTGGTGCATGCTGGTGCCAGGTTAATGCATGTTTTCCGTTTTTCTTGTAGGATGATGTATGAGACATTTTTAACCACAACTATTAATCCTAGGAATATGTCACCTTGTGGCTTGTTGGTGCATGCACCTTCGTGAGCTAGTTCAGCAAAGGAAGGTTCCTAATTCTTTGACCAGTAAGTTTGCCTGAGATTTTCTGAACTTAGAATTGAATTCACAATATTTGCATTGTGTTTTTGAAATATCTTGTAAACATTTAGCTAATATTTGGGACTTTCAGTTGAATAAATTAGTTGCATCTCTTACATCAAGAAAAAACATTTTCAGTTGTATAAAGGACTGATTTATGATCATTAACCAATAAAAATAGACATTAATTTTTTTGGGTTGTTTTCAAAATTCTTAAATTTTTTAAACTTTTATTTTATTTTATTTTTTTGCAGTACGTGGGCCTCTCACTGGTGTGGCCTCTCCCTTTGCAGAGCACAGGCTCCAGACGCACAGGCTCAGTGGCCATGGCTCACAGGCCCAGCTGCTCCGCGGCATGTGGGATCTTCCCGGACCGGGGCACGAACCCGTGTCGCCTGCATTGGCAGGCGGACTCTCAACCACTGCGCCACCAGGGAAGCCCAAAATTCTTAAATTTTTAAACTTTGTCTTATAATGGATGTAAAAAGATGAAAGAAAAGAGTTGAGCTTACAGCTTTTGTGTTAATTAACGTGTCAGTAAAGCAGCATGTTCCTTTCAGTTCTCCTGCCCTCTCCTTTGATCAAACACCAATATCTATCTGTGGCAGAAGAGCCCATCTAAAACCTGAAACCACTCACCATCAACAAAATAGTCTAGGAAATGGGAATAACAAGAGGATTTAAAGTGGTAGTTTAGATGTCTCAACTCGTTTTCTATCTTTTGTGTTTAATTTTCACTTGTTATTCTTTTGTTGAAAGTTTTCTCTGTTCCATCAATGGTTCTTATCCAACTAGAAATTCCTAGCCCAAATATTAGAGCACTTCTGAATGTCATATCCCTCTTTCTCGTTATCTCTCTCCCACACATATACATACATATACACACATGTACGTATACACAATATACAATATATATAATTATACTTGATTATTAATTCATATATGTGTATATATGTACATAAATGTATACAAACAATATACAATTATGACTATTTCTTCAACATATTTAAAAAAATAAAATTTATTATTTATTTTTGGCTGCATTGGGTCTTTGTTGCGGCGCATGGCTTTCCCTAGTTGCGTCAAGTGGGGGCTACTCTTTAGTTGTGCAGCCCAGGCTCTAGGTGCATGGGTTTCAGTACTTGTGGGTCGTGGGCTCTAGAGTGCAGGCTCACTAATCGTGGCGTATGGGCGTTGTTGCTCGGCAGCATGTGGGGTCTTCCGGGACCAGGGCTCGAACCCGTGTCCCCTGCATTGGCAGGCGGATTCTTAACCACTGCACCACCAGGGAAGCCCAACGACAATCTCTTATACTTGATTATGTATTGTTTCAGAGACTGTATATTCTTAGAGGCCAGCAACTGCATTATTTTTTACTCTTTCCTTGGTGTCCCCCAAATGTCTCCAACAATCCTGTTCATATGACAGGTGTTCAAGAAATAGCTGCTTAGCAGAGAAATACTTTGCTTGTAAGAAATTCATCAAACAGATTTTGACTATTATAAGAAAGTAATTGTGGTACAATTTTTTTTAATTAACTTGATTAATATCAAATAAGAAGGAAATCAGAATCATCTTTCTGTATCTCTATACCTGGAACTGGTGCTATGTACAGTTAAATATCAATCAATGAAGAGTAGAGAATTTATTCTAGAATCATAGAGATGATTTAGGGGTTTAAAATGAGGTCAACATCAAAAGGCAGTATCTAGCTTACTCTTGACCCTCTGAGATGGAAAGCTATGCCCTATAAACTCCTTCTTCTTGTCAAAGTAGCAGAGAGATTCGGGGGACTATTCCATTTCCCTGCAGGCCCCAGAGATGTGAATCTGTTTTTGGACCGGTTCCCTGCTCATGCACATTCTGGAATAGAGCTGGCAAGCAACACTGGTGAATATTATGGTGTAACTGGTCCCTGGTCCACTTTGCAAGATGTCTGGTGTGAGAAAGATTATTATTTTGAAATTATAATTCATTACTCTTCATCAATACCAAGAAAAGGATAAGGAAAAAATAGTTTTTACACTATGCTAGATTTCATGTATATATAAGGAAGAGTCTTTTGGAGATAGGCCAGTGAGTGAATTTCTTTGGAGATCTTAAAACTTCAAAATTTTCCTCTGGTATGATTTATGTATCTTCTTGCTTAGAGATTGGAGGATAATTTAAAGATGAGCCTTAATTCCTTTCAACTACCCCACTCCATGAATCTCCCAAATATTTCTGTATCTTATGCATTAATGTGGTATGGATCTTTTAATTTTGTACTTTAATTTTATAATTTAATTTGAAAGTGTATAGATTCACTCATTAAAAACACTTTAAGGGGCTTCCCTGGTGGCACAGTGGTTGAGAGTCCGCCTGCCGATGCAGGGGACACGGGTTCGTGCCCCGGTCCGGGAAGATCCCACATGCCGTGGAGCGGCTGGGCCCGTGAGCCATGGCCGCTGAGCCTGCGCATCCGGAGCCTGTGCTCCACAACGGGAGAAAAAAACACTTTAAGGACAAGTAAAATCTGGGTTATTCTTTCTTTCCCAAATACTCTGTTTTTTAAAAATAACCTACTGTTGAGATAAAAATGAAGTTGACCACATACAGAATTAAGGTGAAATTTTTCATGAAAGGGTATACAAAAGAACTACAAAAGTGACTCAAATTGCTTTATTTTTTAAAAATCATGAATGAATATATCTGTACCTTTAATATAGCTGGAGGCTGATAAACACAGCTGTCCATAATGAGAAAGCAGATTACATCATGTTACTCTAAATAAGCCTTCTAATGAGAAATCAGGATTAAGTTGAATCTGGATGAAAAATTTGTATTTGCCTTGAGAATTTCAAGCTGATCTCCCCTGGGGAGAATGACAGAGCATTAAGAGATTTTAATTTGAAATGAGGTTATGAGATTGTAAATTGCTGACAGATATTTCACAAATGATTTAGTGTTTGTGTTTACATTCTAGCTTAGGAAAGATTTTGACTTTTTCAGCAAACTGAAAAAATGTCTTCAAAACACATTTAGCTAATCAAAATGAAGTGTCCAAAGAATGGGGAAGAATGAGCAATTAAACTGATATATTTGAATTATGCATTAAAATTCAACAGTAAACTTTCATTCTCTGAGCAAGCCTCCGTCTTTATTATTTTAGGGCCGTACAATTAATTTATTAGTATCAATTAAAGATCTAGTGATAATATCCTTTAGCAAATGTTATAATTCACAGTATCAGGCTTATTAAAAATACTTGTACACCTCTCCACATTTCTAGAAGAGTCAGTAATTATACAAAATCCAAGAAGATTTCTTTTTTGGTGATTTATCACATACTCTTTCTGAAAACATTTGTGAAGTGAAGAATATGTTTGTAAGATATTGTGTTTATTGTACACCCACAAGGAGTGAACAGCATAGCTCATGTCCAGCTAGCTCTGTAAAAAGGTAGCCCTCTGGGGAAGATGGATTAGACCAAGATTGATAACACAACTTACTCCTTTTCCTTTTGAAACTTTTATTTTCAATGTGACACCTACTATCATACACAGTCTCTTTCTCTTCTTTGTGACAAACTCACACAGCTTGCAAAAAGTGATTCAGCCTTCATTAGAGAAATGCCACCCAGAGGGTCGCTTTCAAAAGCTTTGTGTTTTTCAGCTGGAGGCAAGACTGAATGCATTGCGGTTTCTATGGCCCTAAATATCTAGTCCAAGATAGACACCACTGTCATTACAGATATTGCAGTAAAATGTGCTCTTTCTTACTGAGTTGCCTTGTGGACCAGTGTCACTGGGGAAATATCACAGCCTGGCTTACAGGAGGACATCCTATTTTATATACAGGTACATCATAAAGAGCTTTATGCTTGGGAGGCGAGCAAGGAATACAGTGCTTTCCATTCAGCCAAGATTCTCCTTTTTATTTCTTCTATTGAAAAAAGAGGCTCACCATTTACCTTTTTATGTCCATTTCTAATTTGGAATAATCCTTTTTCTCTCAAATTTCTAAATCTGACACCCTTTCGGAGTTTGTGTCCTTTCCCTTTGCTTCTTCACATACATTTTCTTCTTCCCTAAAACCCGTGCAGTTAACTTCTGCCACCTTAAAAGCCTTCCTTACAGCACATTGCTACAGCTGTTGAAGCATATGTAATTGCATCCTACCCTACCTGTCCTGGGGCATGCTAGTTTCATACAATTTTCATCTCACCCTTTTTCATTATTCAAGCAGAGTGAAAATTTAAGGACTGTGTGATTAGGCTGAAATTGGAACTCTTCAAGGTTTGGCATTGTGTAAAAGCAGGCTCTTTCCTTCCCTACACTGAACTAAAAAGCTATTGTTAAAAAAATGGTTCAATCAGCTTGGCACACACACTGGTCACACACTCAGGACCATCACAGTTGAGACTTTTCATGGAGCCATATTAAGATTCATTAATATTTTCATAACTGAGTTGGAGTTTAACGTGAGGGAAATGGTGTTAATGATTAAGGATTTTAGAGATTTATATAGATTCTGTCCTGATATTGGCAATGAGAACCAAGAAAGGCACAATGAAGCAATGTGAACAATACAGGTATTTATGCAAAGTATTCCAGTATGGTGCTTAAAGAATACTGAATACTTGTTTAAAAATGAACTAGCTTTGATATTAATCTCAGAATAAAAATAATTATTTTGTCTTATTTTCTAGTAATATCAAGAAAATTCCATATCAGTGAAAACTATATCCCCGTAAAGTCACCAATTAACCTCCAGAGCAGAGTCCATTTCTCCTTTTGTTCGTGTATTCAGTCTCTTTTCTGGAATTTATGCCGTTATTTTTATATTTTATTCTTTTATTATCTTGTTCTCTCTGTCTGGAATGTCCTTGCCCCATCTTCATCTATTATAATCCAATTTATTTTTTATTACATTCCAATGATTTTTAAAAAATTCTTTCCAGGAAAAATTACTCTTTGTGCCTCTGTTATAACATCACAATTTCCCTGAAATCATTCTTTTTGTGTCTTCTTCTATGCTCGGTTTCTCCCACTGGAAAGGAAGCCTCAAATTGTCAGATATTATTTCATAGCCATCTTGTTCTTCTGCCACGCCAAGCACGATGGATAGTACATGTGAGTTTTCAATAAACATTTGATAAATTGAATCAAGATTTTATTATAGTATTTTGTCAACAGTTAGGAACATGACCAATATAAAGTATTTGCTGGAAAAATAAGGAGATGGGGCATTGTTTATTTGAGTAGCTATAATCAGTTTGTGTCCTTTTGTCTGTCTAGCTCAGAATCATGAAAATGATACAGGAGGTAATCAAATAGTAATTTATTTTTATTTCCCATCATTAAAAAAATCTACGTATGTCTTCAATGAAATCAAAGCAATTCAAAGTAATATCCTTCTTAGAGTGAAACTCATCACACGCAATGTTTTATACCGTCTTGAAAAAAATGCCATTTGGAGCCATTTAGAATCAGGATAAAATTATGTAAAATGTAAGTGATAAAACTTCAAGGATTTTTTCCACCACATGTATAACATTTTCTGTGAAGATGTTATTGACTTTTGCAAAATAAAAACAATGACATTAAATGCAGAACACTCCAAATTCATGGTTCAGAGGACTTGGAGAACTGGGGATGTGGTTCCTCTATCGGAGCCTTGAAGTGAGTGTTGATGTTTCAATTACTGCCAATTCGCAGTCCATGAGAGCAGTGGAGAGCTACCATCTGGTGGCCGACTACACACGGAGAAGAAATGAATGTCTCATGGATATAAATAACTTCCTGACAGATCATTTCTCTGTGAATAAATCCTCAAAGCAATTCAAGTGTATATTTATTTCAGCTTTTTATTGGAATAGATGAGACAGGTGAACAAATATCCATTAAGGAGTTACTGCCTTTCATGGAACTTATGGTGACAAGAAGGCAATATAAGGTTCTCAATCATTCACAGAATTATGCAGCATGGTTTTAACAGAGCCAATGGCACATTTGGACAGAATAAATGTCTGTTGTTCTCTTAGATTAGTATTCCAAAAATTGAATTTAAAGCCCCAAATCATGTGGATTTATTTTAAAGTTCAGCTATAAAACTTCCCAAAGTTATCACCCAGCCAACCAGGAAGGTTTTGAGCTAGGAATTTTGTGGTTCATACTACTGGAGGATGAATATGGAAATATGGTATTAGACAGCTTGCTGTCAGTTCCTAAAAATCATTACACCCACAGAAATTCTACTTGGCCCACCAAATTTGCTCTCTGCCATCTCGTATTTCCTAGTAACACATCTGCTTTGCTGTTTCACATCATGAAGCTAAAGCAAGCACTTGCAAAAAAGTAGAGTCCATCTCCTTTAAAATTTAGATTCCTTCCAAAATTGAGTTATAGGGAAACGAAGTAAGAGAATGACTATATTTAATTAAGTTGCCTCAGACTAAACCCTGAATTTTATTAAGCTCACTGAGTATTTAGGTTATCAGCACTCAGATGAGCATTTCTCTTTCTCTTCCTATGCTACCCTTCAAAATAGCTAGTGACATAAGGACCATTTACTGAGTGCTTATTAAGTGACAGATCTTCTGCCGAGACAGTATGTGCATTTATCATTTAATGTTAAAAACGTACCTCTAGGATAGTTACCATCTCCATTTTCTGATACGGAAACTTGCCCAATGTCACCAGCTGGGAAGCAATGGAGCCAAGTTTCAAATTCAGTTCTAGCTCTTATGCCTGTGCTCATAGACTGTATGACATTTATCTTAAATGTTTATATTTGCAAGCTCTTCTTCTATACTGCATATCCACCAGTATATTGCATCATATTTGAGGTCTCCTCCAAACATTTAATTTATTAGGGTAAATAGAGTATCATAATGCAATCATTGATATTTCAGATTTTTGGATGCATATGTGAAAACATAGAGAAAAAGGTAGGGTTATTTTAGGAAAAAATGCTCTTAAAAAAAACTTTACTGAGGTATGACTGACATATCAAAAACTGTATATAATTAATGTATAAACTTGACAAGTTTGGAGATAAGTATATATCTGTGAAGCCATCACCAATTTATGCCATAACGTATCTATCACTTCCAAATGTTTCCTCCCACCCTTTTTATTAGTATTAATTTTGTAATAATAAAACTTAACATCTATTCTCAGCAAATTTTAAGTATATACTGCATTATTATTAACTATAGGCTCTACGTGCTACAGTAGATCTTTAGGACTTATTCATCTTGTAGAACTGAAACGTTGTACTCTTTGATTAATACTTTCTCCTTTTCCGCCTTCTCCCAGTCTCTGGCAACCTGTATATACTCTCCGTTTCTATGAGTTTGGCTTATTTATTTAAACATCTTTATTGCAGTATAATTGTTTACAATGTTATGTTAGTTTCTGCTGTATAAAAAAGTGAATCAGCTATATGTATGCATATATCCCCATATCTCCTCCCTCATGCATCTCCCTCCCACCCTCCCTATCCCACCCCTGTAGGTAGACACAAAGCACCAAGCTGATATCCCTGTGCTATGCGGCTGCTTCCCACTAGCTATCTATTTTACATTTGGTAGTGTATATATGTCCATGTCACTCTCTCACTTCGTCCCAACTTACCCTTCCCCCACCCCATGCCCTCAAGTCCGTCCTCTACATCTGAGTCTTTATGCCTGTCCTGCCCCTAGGTTCTTTAGAACCTTTTTTTTTTTTTTTAGAATCCGTATATAAGTGTTAGCATATGGTATTTGTTTTTTCTCTTTCTAACTTCATTCTGTATGACACTCTCTACGTCCATCCACCTCACTACAAATAACTCAATTTCGTTTCCTTTTTATGGCTGAGTAATATTGCAAGGTATATATGTGCCACATCTTCTTTATCCATTAATCTGTCAATGGACACTTAGGTTGCTTCCATGTCCTGGCTATTGTAAATACTGCTGCAATGAACATTGTAGTACATGATTCTTTCTGAATTATGGTTTTCTCAGGGTATATGCCCAGTAGTGGGATTGCTGGGTCATATGGTAGTTCTATTTTTAGTTTTTTAAGGAACCTCCATACTGTTCTCCATAGTGGCTGTATCAATTTACATTCCCACCAACAGTGCAAGAGGGTTCCCTTTTCTCCACACCCTCTCCAGCATTTATTGTTTGTAGATTTTCTGATGAAGGCCATTGTGACTGTTGTCAGGTGATCCCTCATTGTAGTTATGATTTGCATTTCTCTAATGATTAGTGATGTTGAGCATCCTTTCATGTGTTTGTTGGCAATATGTATATCTTCTTTGGAGAAATATCTGTTAGGTCTTCTGTGCATTTTTGAATTGGGTTGTTTGCTTTTTTGATATTGGGCTGCATGAGCTGCTTGTAAATTTTGGAGATTAATCCTTTGTCAGTTGCTTCGTTTGCAAACATTTTCTCCCATTCTAAGGGTTGTCTTTTTGTCTTGTTTATGGTTTCCTTGGCTGTACAAAAGCTTTTATGTTTCATTAGGTCCCATTAGTTTATTTTTGTTTTTAATTCCATTTTTCTAGGAAGTGGGTCAAAAAGGATTTTGCTGTGATTTATGTCATAGAGTGTTCTGCCTATGTTTTCCTCTGAGAGTTTTAGAGTGTCTGCCCTTACATTTAGGTCTTTAATACATTTTGAGTTTATTTTTGTATATGGTGTTAGAGAGTGTTCTAATTTCATTCTTTTACATGGAACTGTCCAGTTTTCACAGTACCACTTATTGAAGAGGCTGTCTTTTCTCCATTGTATACTCTTGCCTCCTTTATCAAAGATAAGGTGACCATATGTGCGTGGGTTTATCTCTGGGCTTTCTATCCTGTTCCATTGGTCTATATTTCTCTTTTTGCTCCAGTACCATACTGTCTTGATTACTGTAGCTTTGTAGTGTAGTCTGATGTCTGGGAGCCTGATTCCTCCAGCTCCGCTTTTCTTTCTCAAGATTGTTTTGGCTATTCGGGATCTTTTGTGTTTCCATACAAATTGTAAAATTTTTTGTTCTAGCTCTGTGAAAAATGCCATTGGTAGTCTGATAGGGATTGCATTGAATCTGTAGATTGCTTTGGGTAGTATACTCATTTTCACAATGTTGATTCTTTCAATCTAAGAACATGGTATATCTCTCCATCTGTTTGTATCATCTTTCATTTCTTTCATCAGTGTCTTATGATTTTCTGCATACAGGTATTTTGTCTCCTTAGGTGGGTTTATTCCTAGGTATTTTATTCTTTTGGTTGCAATGATAAACGGAAGTGTTTCCTTAATTTCTCTTTCAGATATTTCATCATTAGTGTATAGGAATGCAAGAAATTTCTGTGCATTAATTTTGAATCCTGCTACTTAACCAAATTCATTGATTAGCTCTAGTAGTTTTTTGGTAGCATCTTTAGGATTCTATATGCATAATATCATGTTACCTGAAAATAGGGACATTTTTACTTCTTCTTTTCCAATTTGGATTCCTTTTATTTCTTTTTCTTCTCTGCTTGCTCTGGCTAAAACTTCCAAAACTATGTTGAATAACAGTGGTGAGAGTGGGCAACCTTGTCTTGTTCCTGAACTTAGTGGAAATGTTTTGTATTTTTCACCATTGAGAACATGTTGCCTGTGGGTTTCTCATATGACCTTTATTATGTTGAGGTAAGTTCTCTCTATGCATACGTTCTGGAGGGTTTCTAATCATAAATAGGTGTTGAATTTGGTCAAAAGCTTTTTCTCCATCTATTGAGATGATCATATGGTTTTTATCCTTCATTTGTTAATATGGTGTATCACATTGATTGATTTGCATATATTTAAGAATCCTGCATTCCTGGGATAAAACACACTTGATCATAGTGTATGATCCTTTTAGTGTGCTGTTGGATTCTGTTTGCTAGTATTTTGTTGAGGATTTTTGCACCTATATTCAACAGAGATATTGGCCTGCATTTTTCTTTCTTTGTGACATCTTTGTCTGGTTTTGGTTATCAGGGTGATGGTGGCCTTGTAGAATGAGTTTGGGAGTATTCCTCCCTCTGCTATATTTTGGAAGAGTTTCAGAAGGATAGGTGTTAGCTCTTCTCTAAATGTTTGATAGAATTCGCCTGTGAAGCCATCTGGTCCTGGGCTTTTGTTTGTTGGAAGATTTTTAATCACAGTTTCAATTTCAGTGCTTGTGATTGGTCTGTGTATATTTTCTATTTCTTCCTGTTCAGTCTCGGAAGGTTGTGCATTTCTAAGAATTTGTCCATTCCTTCCAGGTTGTCCATTTTATTGGCATAGAGTTGCTTGTAGCAATCTCTCATGATCCTTTGTATTTCTGCAGTGTCAGTTGTTACTTCTCCTTTTTCATTTCTAATTCTATTGATTTGACTCTTCTCCCTTTTTTTCTCGATGAGTCTGGCTAATGGTTTACCAATTTTTTTTTATCTTCTCAAAGAACCAGCTTTTAGTTTTATTGATCTTTGCTATTGTTTCCTTCATTTCTTTGTCATTTATTTCTGATCTGATATTTATGATTTCTTTCCTTCTGCTATCATTGGGAATTTATTGTTTTTCTTTCTCTAATTGCTTTAAGTGTAAGGTTAGGTTTTTTATTTGAGATGTTTCTTGTTTCTTGAGGTAGGATTTTATTGCTGTAAACTTCCCTCTTAGAACTGCTTTTGCTGTATCCCATAGGTTGTGGGTCGTCGTGTTTTCACTGTCATTTGTTTCTAGGTATTTTTTGATTTCCTCTTTGATTTCTTCCGTGATCTCTTGGTTATTTAGTAGTGTATTGTTTAGCCTCCATGTGCTTGTATTTTTTATATATTTTTTCCTGTAATTGATGTCTAGTCTCATAGAGTTGTGGTCAGAAAAGATACTTGATACGATTTCAATTTTCTTAAATTTACTGAGGCTTGATTTGTGACCCAAGATATGATCTATCCTGGAGAATGTTCCATGAGCACTTGAGAAGAACATGTATTCTGTTTTTTTTGGATGCAATGTCCTATAAATATCAATTAAGTCCATCTTGTTTAATGTATCATTTAAAGCTTGTGTTTCCTTATTTGTTTCCATTTCAGATGATCTGTCCATTGGTGAAAGTGGGGTGTTAAAGTCCCCTACTATGATTCTGTTACAGTCAATTTCCCTTTTTATGGCTGTTAGCACTTGCCTTATGTATTTAGGCATTCCTATGTTGGGTGCATAAATATTTACAATTTTTATATCTTCTTCTGGGATTGATCCCTTGATCATTATGTAGTGTCCTTCTTTTTCTCTCGTAATAGTGTTTATTTTAAAGTCTATATTTTCTGATATGAGACTTGCTGCTCCACCTGCCTTTTGATTTCTATTTGCATGGAATATCTTTTTCCATCCCCTCACTTTCAGTCTGTATGTGTCCCTAGGTCTGAAGTGGGTCTCTTGTAGACAGCATACATATGGGTCTTGTTTTTGTATCCATTCAGCCAGTCTATGTCTTTTGGTTGGAGTATTTAATCCATTTACATTTAAGGTAGTTATCAATATGTATGTTCCTATTATCATTTTCATAATTGTTTTGGATATGTTATTGTAGGTCTTTTTCTTCTCTTGTGTTTCTGCCTAGAGAAGTTCCTTTAGCATTTGTTGTAAAGCTGGTTAGGTGGTGCTGAATTCTTTTAGCTTTTGCCTGTTTGTACGGCTTTGATTCCTCCGTTGAATCTGAATGAGATCTTTGCTGGGTATAGTAATCTTGGTTGTAGGATTTTCCCTTTCATCACTTTAAATATGTCCTGCCACTCCTTTCTGGCTTGCAGAGTTTCTGCTGAAAGATCATCTGTTAACCTTATGGGGATTCTCTTGTATGTTATTTTTTGCTTTTCCCTTGCTGCTTTTAATATGTTTTCTTTGTATTTAATTTTTGATAGTTTGATTAATATGTGTCTTGGCGTGTTTTTCCTTGGATTTATCTTGTATGGGACTCTGCACTTCTTGGTGTTGATTGACTATTTCCTTTCCCATATTAGGGTAGTTTTCAGTTATAATCTCTTCAAATATTTTCTCAGTCCCTTTTTTTCTCTTCTTCTTCTGGGACGCCTATAATTCAAATGTTGGTGCATTTAATGTTGTCCCAGAGGTCTTGAGACTGTCCTGAATTATTTTCATTCTTTTTTCTTTATTCTGCTCTGCAGTAGTTATTTCCACTCTTTTATCTTCCAGGTCACTTTTCCGTTTTTCTGACTCAATTATTCTGCTCTTGATTCCTTCTAGAGAATTTTTAATTTCATTTATTGTTTTGTTCATCATTGTTTGTTTGCTCCTTATTTCTTCTAGGTCCTTGTTAAACGTTTTTTGTATTTTCTCCATTCTATTTCCAAGATTCTGGATCATCTTTACTATCATTACTCTGAATTCTTTTTCAGGTAAACTGCCTATTTCCTCTTCATTTGTTTGGTCTAGTAGGTTTTTACCTTGCTCCTTCATCTGCTGTGTATTTCTCTGTCTTCTCATTTTGCGTGACTTATGTGTTTGGCGTCTTCTTTTCACAGAATGCAAGTTCGTAGTTCCCATTGGTTTTTGTGTCTGTCCCCAGTGGCTAAGGTTGGTTCAGTGGGTTGTGTAGGCTCCCTGGTGGAGGCCTGGGGCCTGTGTTCTGGTTGATGAGGCTGGATCTTGTCTTTCTGGTGGCCAGGACTACGTCCAGTAGTGTGTTTTGAGGTGTCTGTGACCTTATTATGATTTTAGGCAGCCTCTCTGTTAATGGGCAGGTTGTGTTCCAGTCTTTCTATTTGGTTGGCATAGGGTGTCCAGCTCTGTAGCTTGCTGGTCATTGAGTGAAGCTGGGTCTTAGAATTGAGGTGGAGATATCTGGGAGAGCTTTTGCTGTTTGATATTACATGCGACCGTGAGGTCTCTGCTGTAAAAATGTCCTGAACTTGGCTGTCCCACCTCAGAGGCTCAGGCCTGACACTGGCCAAAGCACCAAGACCCTGTCAGCCACACGACTCCAAACTCTGGAACTCCACACTCCAGAGGCCCTCCTTTCACCGTGCTGCCTCTCCCCTTCTGCTAGATTTCTCATAAAAGTAAAGCCTTATAAATTTCTCATAAACCATAAGTAAACTCCTGATAAATAAAAGGTCTGGATTGTGGTGACTGTTTCACAACTGTATACTTATCTTCAAGCCCATCATATTGTTTATATTAAATATGTACAGATTTTAATGTCAATTATAGCTCAATACAGTGGTTTAAGAAAATAAAAGAAATGCAACAAAAAAAAGTTTCTGCACAGCAAAGGAAACAACCAACAAAATCAAAAGCAACCTACAGAATGAGAGAAAATATTTGCCAACTATATATCTCATAAATGGTTAATATCTAAAATATGTAACTCAATAGCAAGAAAACAAATAATCCAATTAGTAAATGAGCAAAGGTACTTAATAAACATATTCCCAAAGAAGACACATAACTGGCCAACAGGTATATGAAGAGGTGTTCAGCATCACTAATCACCAAAGAAATGCAAGTCAAGGCCTCAATGAGATACCACCTCACACCTGTAAAGATAGCTGTCACCAAAATACAAAAACAAAAAGCAAGTGTTGCTGAGAATGTGGAGAACAGGGAATCCTTGTACACTGTTCGTAAGAGTGTAAAATGACACAGCCACTATGGAAAACAGTATGGAATTGCCTCAAAAAATTAAAAATGGAATTACCACATGATCCAGCAATCCCACTTTTGTGTATATATCCAAAATAATTGATATCGGGATCTTGAAGAGATATCTGCACTCCCATATCCACTGAAGCATTATTCACAATAGTGAAGACTTGGAAGCTAACTAAATGTCCATTGACGAATGGATAAAGAAATGTGATATATACAAGAAATGGAATATTATTCAGCCTTAAAAAAGGAATTCTTGCCATTTGTGACAGCACAGATTAATCTGGAGGCTAAACGTACCTTACATTGAATAATATGTCTTACTTATTATATTTATTTATGCCTGTGTATCTCATTTATGCCTGTATAATATAATATATTATATTTCTATAGAGCTATTCAAGTTCTTGCTATGGTATAAAAATTGGCTGTTGCTCTAAAATCTTCAATGATGCAAGGAAAGAAATCTTGGAAGCTACATTATAAAGCTTCTTTGAACTGAACTGAAGTTATTTACAGTCTTATTCTTACATCAGCAGCTATCATGAAAGATTACTATATATGTATTAGGCTAATTTCAAGTCTTTGAAGCAGTACTCTTTTCTGAAAGAATTTATGACAAGTTTTCTAGGAACATATTTACTTCTATTAAACCTCATCAAAGATTTTTTTGATAGAAAAATATGCTAATACAAACATTTAATATCTGTATTTTCAGATGTGAAAGACTTGTTAATTTAATGCAGATGATATATGGAAAATGTAAGAATTTGATATAGTCCCTTGATAATGTTTATTAAAAACTAATAGTAGGGCTTCCCTGCTGGCTCAGTGGTTAAGAATCTGCCTGCCAATGTAGGGGACACAAGTTCGAGCCCCGGACCAGGAAGATTCCACATGCCGCGGAGCAACTAAGCTTGTGTGCCACAACTACTGAGCCTGCGCTCTAGAGCCTGCAAGCTACAACTACTGAGCCCACGTGCCACAACTACTGAAGCCCGTGCGCCTAGAGCCCGAGCTCTGCAACAAGAGAAGCTACCGCAATGAGAAGCCCAAGCTCCGCAACAAGAGAAGCCACTGCAATGAGAAGCCCGTGCACCGCAATGAAGAGTAGCCCCCACTCGTTGCAACTAGAGAAAGCCCGCGCACCGCAACAAAGACGTAATGCAGTCAAAAATAAATTTAAAAAATTTTTTTTAATTATTAAAAAAAAACTACTAGTAAAGTTAAGTATAAAGATTCCTTTGCAAGTATATGATTGTTTTAATTAAAAAAACAAGTTGAAATATGTGTGTTTAGCTTATATAAATTTTGGTCAAAAATATATCATTTGAGCTTGGCTGAATTTATCTGTAGCTTTATGCCAATGTTGTCAGCAGCTATCATGGGATCAACAAATCCTGGCAAGACTCTGTGATCCAAATCAGTGTCTTTCTTTCTCTATATTGCTACTCAGGGCCAAGGTGACACAAAGTGATGACAGAAATAATATTAAGTGATATAGAACTAATGGAGACAGTAGTTCAAAATGCATCGTGATCTAAAATAACAACTCAATAATTTGCAAAATGAAATCAGAGAACGTTCATGAACATAGTCATCCTGAATCATTTCTCTCTAGGTATTTATAATTGATATTGCCCTTAAGGTATTTCCCCCATATAGTGGCTCCTGTACTTACTGCAGCATTTCAAGTTCACCTTATTTCTTTCTGAGCCTGTGTACAACCATTAGAAGCAGATTATTAAGTATTTATTTTGATAATAAGTGTCTTTTCTGTGTGTAATAGAAAAGAGGTTCAGAGTCCATGTAGCTAGGAAATCATGCTGTTGCTGTGCTTTCCATCTCAACCCTGAGGGGAGAAAAGCAATCGATGTTGATGAGGACTATTCACAGAGTACATCTATAAACTTGAGAGCTGTTTCTTTCTTTCGTAAGATTTTAACAATTATTAACAGTTAAATAATTGTATTAAGTAATTATTTTTTCTCATAATCTACTTCTTATGTTCAGTTAATTAATGGATAAAGATTATTTTTTGTTTGGTGTTTTATTATAACCCAGACCTTGGTTAATGATGCACTATTATTTTGGCCTATGACTGCTTGCTTTCTTATTATGATACAATGTAAACCCATGAACCAACTCACATATAAAAAATTCAACATTGCTTGTAACATACATCTGTGAATGTGCTCCTCCCTTATCCCATCCTTTTATCTGCCTCCCCATCCTTTTAGCATAACCACTATTCCAAAAATACAGTAAGCATAGTTTTATCACACATATATGCAATCCTATATAACATACAGTGTTTAGGTTAATAATTTGGAATTATATAAAAGAATATCATAAGAATATAACATAATGCATGGTATTTTAAGTATTAATCCATGTTGACTATGATCTTCTCTCAATCCTTTAAAGACACCATTTCATGTCTCTGACTTCTGTTGCTGTTGTTGAGATGCTGTGGTCCTTTTAACAGTCATTCCACTGTAGGTAGTCTTTCCTTTTTTCTATTTCAAGATTTTTGTCTTTGGTAATTTTTTCAGTTTTCCTACAGTGTGTCTTGGCATAGATTTCTTTTTCTTAATCCTGACTCGGAAGCATTAATCTGTGGATCTATATTTTGACAATCTGGAAAATTTGCTGCTATTATAATTTTAAATATTGTCTCTTCAGCATTCTGCTTAATCTTTACTCCTGGAACTTCAACTAGATGTGTTAGGAATTTTCATTCTGTACTCCACGTCTCTTAATTTCTCTTTCTTGTTTTCCACCTTCTGAGTTTTTCTTATTGCTTTCGAAGTAATTTTAAACATATATTTTTCAAGTTCATAAAATTCTCTTTCAAATGCATCTAATCTGTCATTTAACCTGTCCATTGAGTTTGTTTTTATTTCAATGGCTATGTCTTTCATTTCTAGAAATTCAATTTACTTTTCAAATATACCCATCATTCTTTATGGCTTCTTGTTCTATGCCTACCTTATAAATGTATTTTTCATTTCCTTACATTTTATACATAGCTATCCTACCCTCTATATCTGGCAGTTCCTAAATCTGCCATCCGTGCTTTCAAATTTTTGTGTCTTGTTCCTGCTGTTTATCATGATAGAGGCTTGGCTTCATAGTTTTTGATAGTCTCTGTCTGCAATCCTAATCCTGCAGTTATCTTGGGGAAACTTTCCTCCAGATATAGTTTGCTTTTAATTCTGACAGTGGCCACCCCTGACTTACAGCTCTTACATTCCTCTTTTGACTCAGAAGAGATGTCTCAAGTTCCACTTTCTCACCTAACTACTTTCCTATAGTCATATGACAAAGGGCAACTAGGCTCAGGCCAGCCCACCAGCTTGTCTGCTCCAACTCTCTGCTGCTCTGTATTTGGCCCTATGCTTCCAAATCTCTCAGCCCCATCTCCAAGTCCAACTTTCTGATGCTCCAACTCCAGGCCACTGAAGCTCTAATTCTTGGTCCCCTGACCTTGTGTTTTTGTTTTTTTCTGTGGTGGGGGAGGTGGCAGAAGTTGAGCCTGAAGACTCCTCTTACCATTTCTGAAGAAAGCAATATGTATAAAGAATGAATCTTAGGTTGGGGACACCTCACCACTCTGGTGAAGTGTTGGTAAGTTTTCAATATTCTCTTTAAACACCTGCATATAGACATAGAGATAGAGACAGAGATGATATATGATAGATAGATAGATAGATAGATGATAGATAGATAGATAGATGATATAGAGGTAGCTATAGAGTTTTCTCTGCCACTTTGATTTCATATTCTTTTAAAGAAGCCAATAAACTATTCCACATAAGGGAATTATTTTATGTAGCTCGGTAGAGTATCACAGAATTTAAAGACTTCCATACTATTTCCTTAATATTCAAAATCAATTTTCTTTTTTGTAATTTTATACTTGTTTCCTGAAAACAATTCTTTCTGTAATTGTAGATAATAATCACAGTCTCTTGAGCTCATATATTGTATTCATTTCTTCCATTTTAATAATATTCTTTTATGTTAGCTAAAGCTTTATTAAGGATTTTGTAGAATTTTCAAAACATGGTTAACTACTTACATAGTTCTTAAAAGGAGACATGCAGTGGGAAAATTAAGTCTGTGTAAAATAGTAATTGGAAATACTACACAATATATAGTAAAAATGCAATTACTTTTAAAATGGAATCTGTGAACTAGGTCACTGAAAATTTGTACAGAATATTTTAGTTTTCTTTTGGTCTCTAACTTATTAGCAACACTATTTTCAAAGAAAAGGAAGTGAAACTACTGTCTGTGAGTTAAAGAATTTAAAGAAAACATGGCATTATAAGAAAAGCTAATGATTTCCATACACCTAGATTAAAAAATATATAAGGTGATAAATTAAATATATTTACTCAATTGCAGCACCTAGATGAAAATGCAAATGTGGTATATAAAACCATAAACAGTACTTAATTAAATAATGACTCAGAGTCTGGAGAAAAAGAGACCTGTGCAATAACTGTTGTTTTTTTTTTCCTTCTTGATGAAAATGCAAATTAAATCATTAATAGTTTATAAATGAACCTAGCAAAGAGACAGCTAATGCATATCCTGTTCTAAATTAAATAAAAGCAATAAATGTTCCATTATATTCATTGAGGTAAACTCCAAAATCACTTTATATTTATGAAATATGAGTTTTAAATGTTTATTTTATTGTTTTTCTCCTCCAAAATCATTCTTTATGCCACTGTGAATTTTGACAGAAAAGAAAAATCAGTTGGAACATCATTTTCTTTCATTATCCTATCCAATTTCCCCTTTCCTCCCTCTCTCTCCCTTTCTCCACATATACATATGCATAAACACACACCAACTATTTATATTAGAAAAGAGAGGATAAAAGACACATTAAAATCACAAGAACTTATTAGCTTTTGGGTCAACCCCAGAATTAGGTGACAATATTCTTGCTACTTAAAGTTACTGAACATATCCAGACTTGGATACCATCCAAGGGCATGGTATGGTACATTTCACTTCAATAGTTATATAATTTATTTGCAGCTGGTCCATCTACTCAGTGACTTTATAATATGGTGGAGAAATGGAATGAACATAAGCAAATGTGTTATGTGACCAGCTGTGAATGATTGGTATATTTTAAAACTGTGTTGCTTCTTCATGATGGAATTTTGTTTATATCCAGAGCATCTTCTCTCTGTGTTCAGAATTCTCCTCAGTATCTCACACTTTCCTGCCCAAGGAATGCAAATAAAGTTTAATTCTAAGTAGAAAAAAGTATATAATTACGAAAACAAATCCTCTGAAAAAATTCACCTCCCTCAAGCAAATCTGAACTGCCCTAAACACTTTTTTAGATTATCAGTGTCCCGCTTCTCTTCATTATAGCTAATAGCTGAATTTTCTGTAAATAAATTATTTGAATAGGGTGATATATTGCAAAGAGTATAAATTATAGAAATGAATAAATAACTATTCAAATATACTTTGAAATTCACGTTGGTTAGTGCAGTGAGATGTGAGAGTAATAAGTAGGATGGCAAATTAGGGGAGAATTTTCAGAAGAATATAAAATCATGGCTGTATTTAATTTCTTTTACTTTCATTTTAATTATGAAGGATTGCCATGCCATTAGAAGATGATGTGTTTTTATGAAATCATTATTGAGCAAAGAATTTGTGTGGGAGAAGGAATAATGTTGATAGCGCAGAACAAGAGGAGCCAAAGCAAAGTATAATAATAACAACAATTCATATTTGTACAGTAATTTGTGGCTGGTGAAAAACTCTCATTCCGTTATTTGATCTAACATGTAAACTTGTTTTGATTAACGAGGTAGGTGATATCGTTCCAATTTTAAATATTAGAAAACTCATAAAATATTAACTATCATAATCAAGATAGCCAATTTGAAATTTACAGAATGGGTCAAATGAAACAAAATAGTATGGTAGAGAATTTTATGCTCCTTATGGGGCAACTATCCTTGAAAAATGTAGGTGGAGAGTTTAAAATTAGTTAAGTCTCAGGGTACTGTCTCCTAGTGAGTGCATACTTCAGAGAATTTTGACCTTGGTAAGGAAAGCTAACATAGCAGGTGGCTATTCATCCACTCAGCCTACCAAAATAACATTGATCACCTTATGAAATGTACAAAATTGTTTTCATAAATGGGTATAGAAATTCCTGCCATGCTTCTCTAACAAAGACGTAGAATTGAGACCTGGGACCTGGTACCCTTTACTGGAGGGCTTGCACCTGGACAAACGTCTCCTAGAGCAACAGAACACAAAGAAACACTAAGGGACTAAAAATAACTTCACACATGCCCAGTAGTCAGTAGCCCTATGAACAATAAGATACGAAAAGGCCAAAATCCAACTGCCACCTCTGAGATGCTGGGAGCAAAAGCAGGGTACTGCCTATGATCCCTGCACACAACACCACCAAGAGGGTGGGCAGACCACCTAAGCCACCCCTCCTGCCCTAACCAATGATCCCACCCTACCCCTACCTCATTTAAGTGTACAGCTTGCCCTCCCCTCAAGAAGCAAGTAAGGGAAACTGTTTCTTGTTTTTGCTCCATCATGCTGCAGCAGGAGTCCCAATAAAGCCTTACCTGAATTTCTCATCTGGCCTCTTATCAATTTCTATCGATTAAAGAGTTGAAGAACCCAAGTCTGTAACAGAATCAGCTTCCCCACCCTTTATATTAGCCTTGGGACTTCTGCACCAAGTTTTTATTAAGCTTTTAAAATAGACTTGCTGATGGGAAAAAAGATTTATAAATATTATTTTATTATCTTTTTCCAAGACATTAGGAACAACACTAAATAGGTGCCCTCAAAAGTACCGTAGACTGGGTGGCTTAGATAAGAAACATTTAATAGCACAGCTCTGGAGGCTGGGAAGTCCAAGATCAAGGCTCCAGCAGATCCAGTATCCACTTCCTCATTCATAGATGGTCCTGTGTTCTCACATGATGGAAAGGGTGAGGGAGATTCCTGGGGTCTGTTTAACATATATACAATGGAATATTACTCAGCCATAAAAAGGAACAAAATAATGCCATTTGCAGCAACGTGGATGGACCTAGAGATTGTCCTACAGAGTGAAGTAAGTCAGAAAGAGAAAGACAAATATCGTATAATATCACTTTTATGTGGAATCTAGAAAAATGGTACAGATGAACTTATCTGCAAAGCAGAAATAGAGTTACAGATGTAGAAAACTAACTTATGGTTACCAAGGGGGAAGGGGGGGGTGGGATGAATTGGGAGATTGGGATTGAGGTATATACACTACTATATATAAAATAGATAACTAATGAGAACATACTGTATAGCACAGGGAACTCTGCTCAGTGCTCCATGGTGACATAGATGGGAAGGGAATCTAAAAAAGAGGGGATATATATAGACATATAACTGATTCATTTTGCTGTACAGAAGAAACTAACACAATGTTGTAAAGCAACTATACTCCAATAAAAATTAATAAAAAAATTAAAAGGTCACTATTTCCATTCATGAAGGCTCTATTCTCATGACCCAATCACCTCCCAAAGGTCCGATCTCCTAATACTAACACTTTTGAGATTAGGTTTCAACATATGAATTTTGGGGGACACAAATAGTCTAGAGAAAGCATTTTACTTATCTTATTCATCACTGGACATTCTTTGCTCTCCATCTCAACCACTGAAAAATACTTAACCCTAAATGCCTATGCAATAAATGTTGATTATATACATAAACAGATTACTCTTGTGACTAAAAGAGCTAGTTTATTACTCAAGATTTATTCTTCCCAATCTCCTTAACAGAGTTTTGAATTCGTTGGATATGCAAACGAACAGTTTAAAAACTATATTTCCTAGCACCCCTTGTAAATATGTGATATAGTTCTTGCCACTGAGATATAAGGGAAGGTATAGCATGTGCCTAACTCCTTAAAAGGAAGCCAACTCAGCCAGATTGACCCTTTGAACTTTTGTTCTTCCCATCTTTCCGCCTGCAATATTGTGATACTGAAGCTCCAACAGCCATCTGTCACCATAAAATGAGGTGAACATGTTAAAGACAGTTGAGCAGGGGGGCAGGAAGAAATTGGGTCTTTGATAGTACCGTGGAGCTGTAAAGTCTGACTTCAATTGCCAATAAAGGAATTTTTATTACTTGAAGAAAAATATATGCTCATCCTGTTTAAGACTTTATTACTCACTTGGATTTTCTGTTATATATGACTGAACTCAATATATTATCCTCATGCACTGCACATTATTCCATTTCCGGATGACTAAACTGAGGCACCTAGAGGTTAAATGATGTCAAAGATCATATACCAAGTAGGTTTCAAAGTGGAAGGAGGAACTCTGGTTTTCTGAATTTCCCCACCCCACCCCAAGCTTTTTTCACTGTAATACAACTGGCGTACTTACTTGAGGGTAAGAAGTTACTTTTATTTTATTTCTTTAATATGTCTTTGTATCTTCTTGACGTAAGCATATGTGCCAGACATTGTTTTTTAGTACTGGATCCCCAGAGAAGAAAAACAAGTCTCCTGTCTGCATGGAGCTTATATTTTAATGAGTGAATAAATGAATGAATTAATGTGAGTAACTAATCCTTTGCTATTTCTTTCTGAATGACTGACTGACGTACAGTAAATAATGATTTATTTCGTTTCTCATATTTAGAATACCACATGAATTTGTCTATCCCTTATGTCCTCCATTTTACCCATGAGTAATTTGACACACACTGATAAGAAATGTTATGTTCAAGGACACACAATCCTCGAACAAACTTTAACATTAGATGACAAGTTGATATTACTGAGGTCATGGAGCAAAGTCAGTCCATTAGGATTCATGTAAGGAATTGCAGGATTCCTCTGCTAAGCTAGTTGTAGCTGGAAGCTGAAGGGAGTCAGGGTTTCTACTCCTTTACTGAGCACGTGGCAGTGGAAGGAATTTCGTACACTCTAAGCAGGCTCATAGGACATCAAAGCCAACAAAGAGTGATGGTTTCAGAATGTCTGCAAACAGAAGGGTCTACACCAAATTGTGTGGAAACAAATTGCTTTCTTTTACATCAGGGCAATAGAATACCACCTGAGACCAAAGGACCAAACAGAGTCTAAAACATCAGGTGGATCCACAAAGAAGCAGCAGCTTTTGCAAGACAGAACACCAAACACGTCTCTGAGATAGCGATTCAGTGCACAAAGGATCAGCCCTGGGCAAAGTTGCTCCCACAGAAGCTTCTCTGCCAAGTGACAGGATAGCTTTGGTTGACGCTGAGTACAAAGAAACCAACCAGAGCCAGTATTTTAAAAAAGCACAGGCTCTGGACGCACAGGCTCAGCGGCCATGGCTCATGGGCCCAGCCGCTCCGCGGCATGTGGGATCTTCCCGGACCGGGGCACGAACCCGTGTCCCCTGCATTGGCAGGCGGACTCTCAACCACTGCACCACCAGGGAAGCCCATAAAAGTACTTAATCCTTAATACAAAATGTTAACAATTTGGATCAAATGTGGCACTTCTTTGTTATGGGCCAAATATTTCTCAGCTATTTGAGGAAAATGAATACTCTTTACAAATATAGTAAAACGTAGAGTGGATCGTAAATCTTGACCCTCCTATTTACTAGTTTTATCAGTAAATCCTTTAAGACAGGCGTGTTCCTAGAGGATTAAGACCATGTAGGCGACCATGTATTTTGAATGGAATAATAGGGTTTTTTTTCATTTTTATTTATTTATTTTTTAACTCGTGGAAGCAAGTCAGGCTTAATGCTTTTTATTGATTTTCTGTCACCCAGTTTTTAATACATGTGTGCCTGGTTGGTACAAAGGCATAAATATATCTCAACTACTTCTAACAGTTTTCTTTTCAAGTATGTTATATCAATCTAGATTTCTAGGCTTTTGTTTTACACCTTCCTCAAATTATGAAGAGAATGTAAAGGACTGTGCAGAATAACTATGGAAGCCTCATGAGGATACTTGCTGTCCACATGAGAAGAAACTTCCAGAAAATTTACTGCTTGTGTGATATACTGACTGAATGTTTTACTCACCTAAAGAGTCACTCTATAGGGAGAGATGACATTAAAGCTAAATGTTAAGCTCATTTTAGCTCACAGCATTTATTTTTGTGTGTTTTTCACATGATTACAAAAAAAAAAGAGTAAAAGAGAACCGTTTGAAGTTTATCCTGAGATACCATTATTCTTTATGGAAAAATGAGATTTAAAAAATTATGAGAACTTGAAAGGTTTTCTATACATATGGTATCTTCTGTCTTTTCATATGGATTTCCATAATGTGTAATCAAAAATTTTATTACATTCATTTTATATAAACATCATGGGAAATGATTATATTTATATAGAGTCTGATATTGGGTATAAAGTTGAAGCTTATACATTTGAATACCGCATGCAGTTTTAGAAAACCAAACTATTCTACATGAACTGTAAAATTTACCCTTTCAAGAAAGATGTTTATACTGCACACGTGTTTTTGCAGCTCTAGAAATTATTGATCTTATGATGTTAGTCTTTTACACTTAACACATTCTAAGTGTAACACAGATGTCAGCTGAAGTTACCCTGCGCCTTAAGAAATGTGTGTATACATATGTGTGTGTATATATGTGTGTGTCTGTGTACAGGTGTGTGTTTCAAATGAACACAATTTATGACTTATCCTCTAAGTATCCACTGCCTCATTTCCTTTGTTCCCTCTGCCCTCTGTCTAACCAGTTATGGAACATCAACCAAATTTTCATGATGTTCTAACCTACAAAAAAATCTCATGCAAAACATTTGTGTGTGGCCTTTTCTACCGAACAGTCAGCTTCTTGAAAACTCAACTTCATTTGCTCTAACGTACGAAGAAGTTTACTTCTCTACTCTTTCTGACTCTACCTTGTTATAAAAAAGACTCATTAATGTGCTCTGTTTGACAACAGATAAATTATCTATTTAAGGTTCCATCATTTAGCAGCAAAGAAAATACTGAACCAGTTTTGGCATTTGGAGAATAGAGATGTATTTCCAAATCACATGAGCTGTACCATTACCCTGAGAGGGAGCAAGTGACTGTTGCAGATTTTGGTTCTAAGTATAATATGTCCACTCCACTATATAGCAATTTAAAAGAGATTTTATGTTCACAAGAGTAGATTTCAGGACAATCTGGCTTTGAGAATAAAGTTGGCATTGAGAAAAATCATTTCTTTAATTTTTGTTTCATTACCTGTAAAAGGGAAGCTCATTTCAGAATTAAGTATGAACACTGATGTCGAGGAGCTTTACATGGGGCTTTTTATGGCTGTCATGGTCGAGTGCACAGATCATGGTTTTTCTTAAGAGTTTTATAACCTCCCAATGCAGGCAATCCAATAGGGAAAACAATAATAAAAATAACATTAGTTAAACACTCCTATGCTTTGCGCTAAATGCTGTAAATACATACTTTCAGATGATCTTTGTCTTTCCAAGTTTTCTCAGTGAATGGAACTACCATCCTTTGACTTGTTCAAGCTCCCAGACATTGGATTCTTCTATGTCTCTCACCCCTATATGCAACTCTTCAGTGCATCTTATCAACTCTAAGCTGCTATTGCCTCTCATCAAAGCTACATTGGTAACCTCATGATGGGTTTTCAGCCTCCATTTCCACCCCACAATCCATTTTCTATACAGTAGAAAGAATGAACGTTTGAAAATGCCAATTTGGTCATGTTACTGACCTGCTTTAACCTTCTAGTGGCTTCAGAGTTGCACTAAACTTCATTTTCTTTACCTGCATTGACCTGAGTCCCTGCCACTGGCTGCTTGTCTGACTGTCTCTGTCAATTCTTGGTGCCTCCACTGTAGCCAGTCACCAGGCCTTGTTCTATTTTTCATGAATTCCACGCTCGTCCTCACCTCAGGGACTTGGCATTTACTGTTGCTTCTTGCCGAGACAGCTCTGTCCCAAGTGCTTCACACCGCTGGCTCTTTCTTGTTAAATGTTACCTCCTCAAGGCCAACTGCTCAGGAACAGTTCCTGGAGTCTTACAGTTGCTTTTACTACATTCTATCTCTTTAGTGTCAAAATCAGCTCTCAGGTGGTATCAGGTCTCCTTAGGTATATGCCCTGGAGCAATTTGTCATTGGTGTACAGTGCCATGTTGCGTGATTGTGTATAGGTGCTTGTTTGAAACAAACACATATATAATCCATGATAGTGGAGGACTTCTCCCCGGGGCCTCTGCACTGTGTAAGAGAGAAAATCTGTCACATGCATATTTTATATAGGATATTTTGTCAGGCAACAATCTGGAAATTCAGGATAATGCTCCTGAAGGAGTTCACATAATAAATACTAGAATATGAGCACTCATACACCCATAAAAATATGAAATCATGCGTGGATAGCTTGGTTGATTGTTACTGCATTAACACCCCCCATGAACCAGCACCCATATTAACAAATAGCATTGCTATTTGCCCTGAGAAGCTGGCCCCTGAGAAGCTACCCTCATTTTTACTTCCAGGTACTGTTACCTCCCGTCCCCCCTACCAGGGGTAACCATTATCCTGATTTCTAAGACATTAGGTTAGTTTTTCCTGGTTTTGAACGTTTTACAAATAGAATTCTATGTACTCATTTTCGTGTGGCTTCTTTTTGTTTGTCTGTTTTTCAAGATTTGTCCATGTTGCCCTCTATAGTTGCAGAGTTTTCAGGGATTTCTCTATAATATTCCACTAACTGAAGAGAACAAATGTATTCCATTTGGATCATTTTTGGGTTTTTTGGCTATTAAGAGTAGGCGGCTCTGGACATTCTTGAACATGTCACTGGTGACCATGTGCACGTGTTTGGTGGGTGTGTGACTAGGAGTAGAATTGCTTGGCTCAGAGTGTGCATTTGTTCACCCTGAGTCAATACTGACAAATGGTTTTTCAAAGTGACTGTCCTGAATTTTACTCCCAATAGAAGTGTAGCCCTCTTGCAATATTATTTTTTCACTTTTTATGGCAGTATGTTGTAGGCACAGAATAGAACACTCATTTAATTAAACATCTTCTTCAGATTATGTTCATTCTGCTAAATAAACTAAATAAGAACTTAAAGAGTAGAATATTTCTCCCCTTTCAGCAGTCATTTCGAGGAAGGTGCTAGTTTCAAAACAAGAGAACTCTAAGTAACGTGAGTCAGTGGAATCCTGAAAGAGTCAGGCACTTTGATATATGGAAAGGCCATAGAGCCTCTGGCTAAAAGATCTGCATTCCAATCTTGCCTCTTCCTAGACTGCCTCTGGATTGTTTAAATCATTCAGTCTCTCATCTATAAAATGGGGATTAAAGAAAAATTTTATTTAACTAAGTTTTTGTGAGGCTTTAAAAAGTAATGTGTGGGATTCTCTTTCTTTACCAAGAAGTATAAAAATCCTTACTTCAGTCAAGAAAAAAAAGGTTAATAAAAAAAGAAAAAAAAGGACTGCCATATTTGACAGACACTTGTTTATGCCTCTACTGTATCCTTTGCCCCACTCCCTCCTTTCAAAAACTCCTGAATTGCAGTTGCAGATCCAAGTGGTTCTTTAGGAACTGATTCCATCCATGGTCTTATGAGCAGAATTGCAATACTCAGGCTTTGCCAAGCCATGTGTGTCATTTTTCTTGGCCACAGGGAAGATTTTGGAAGCGAGTCCTTCAATAAGCGTAACTCTCAGATCTCTTCTAAGATTGTGGTCAGCCTTTCCTTCAATTTCATTTTTTATAACAGCTTTATTGAGGTATAATTTACATATCATATAATTCACCCATTTAGAACATACAATGTAATGTTTCTAATGTATTCACAGAATTGTGCAACCATCATCACTATTTAATTTCAGAGTATTTTCAACACCCCCAAAAGAAAGCTATTATGCCCGTTAGCAGCCATTCCCCATTTCCCCCAGCCCCAGTTCCTCACAGACCAAGGCAATCACTAGATTATTTTTGATCTTTATATAAATGGCAAAATACAATGTGTGGCCTTTTGTGACTGACTTCTTTCACTTAGCATAATGTTTTCAGGGTTCATCTACGTTGTACCTTGATTTTTGGCTGGAACAGTCAATGCGTATTTTGTCAGATACTGCTGCTGAATTGTGAATGCTTCCTGAAACTAGCAGGGCTTAAAGATCAACTTTCTTAAAGACCCACCAAGAAAAAAAGGGAGAGGGCTCAAATCAATAAAATGAGAAATGAAAAAGGAGAAGCTACAACTGACACCACAGAAATACAAAGGACCATAAGAGATCACTACCAGCAACTATATAAAATGGACAACCTAGAAGAAATGGACAAATTCCTAGAAAGGTACAATCTCCCAAGATAAACCAGGAAAAAAGAGAAATTATGAACAGACAAATCACAAGTACTGAAATTGAAACTGTGATTAAAAAACTCCCAACAAACAGAAGTTCAGGACCAGATGGCTTCACAGGCAAATTCCATCAAACACTTAGAGAAGAGTTAATACCTATCCTTCTGAAACTATTTCAAAAAATTTCAGAGGAAGGAACACTCCCAAACTCATTCTATGAGGCCACCAGCACCCTGATATCAAAACCAGAAAAAGATACCAAAAAAAAGAAAATTACAGGCCAATATCACTGATTAACATAGAAGCAAATGTCCTCAACAAAACACCAGCAAACCGAATCCAACAACACATTAAAAGAATCATACGCCACGATCAAGTGGGATTTATCCCAGCGATGCAAGGACATTTCAACATATTAAAGACCACAATAGCACATATTTGTTGTATCTTTTGCAATTTCTAAAAGACAGAAGGAAACCTGGCAGAGGGTCCGTTGTTCATTACTCAAGCTTGTGTAATAATTTGAGTGACTTTCTGGACAGCAGTATCCAAATACTCTTATACATAAATCAAGGATTTTTGTTTCTGTTGTTATTACTGAAAGCTGATTATGTCATGTAACTCACAATGATTTTATTAGCTTTGTACTACTTTAATACATACTACTCATGCAATAGTCCAAAAACTTTTAATTTTGCAATATGATCCCACCTCCAAAAATAAAAAAACACACACAACAAGGGAAGAGATCATGCAAATAAGACCACTAGGCAGAATGAAGAGAAAAATAATTATCTTTTAAATTAAATCAGTGTAGAAAATCACTTCAGACAATGCAATACAAATAAATGTACCTTCTGCTCCATGATATATGGTTTTGGTATGGATTGGACTAGACTCATTCAACAAACACATCTTAGAAGTATTTACCATAGTCACAGCATGAAGGAGCAATAACAAACTGAGTAAAACATAGAGATTGTTTCAAAATTTAGAAGTTTGAACAGTTGCCTGTGTTCTAATTCACTTTGCTAGGACCAAGAAAAGCTGAATTTTGCAACAGAAAATTCATTGAAAAGTCTCAGTTTCCCAAAATTAAAGTTTAAGAAGCTCATTCTATTCAAATTAAATTTTTCTTTGGAGTTTTTGTTATTTATTTTATGATAGAAATAACTCTATTTTAGGGCATTTGGATTTCCTCCAAAAGACAATATTTGACCAAAAGGACAGGTACCCATCTTTATCAAAAATGAATACCACCAAAACCAAAGCAAAAGTCCAAGGGTTTCTCAGTTGGAGGATGGTGATTTCAAGATAACATGTGATTCAACTGGGGTGTTACTTGAAAGTCTCAAGCCAATAACACAGGGGAGGACACACTTGTAAATCAATAATTAGAAACAAATTGTAAGTGGGGATATGGCGGGAGGGGAGACATGCCATTGTAGAGGAAATAAGATGATTCTGAGCAGTTGAACCTAAAGAAATGCAAAGATTCAGGAAAATATTTATTTACAAAAGTTAAAGTTATTGTTAAAGACTTTGTTGAAACCATCTCTGATTTGCCTTCGATACCGTTTCCCAGCTTGTCCGTCCTGGAAATTTTAGGTCTAGTTCCTGGTCCATGACTTAAGACACCTCATGAGACTTTCCATAGAGGATTGGAATTGAAAGGGGAACTTTGGCTAGAGTAAGTAAGGCTTTAACATGGAAACCCTACATTTATGCTTTTTCTCCTTGCCAGAAAAAAGGGAAGAAAATGAGAGTGATGGAAAGTGAAAAAAAATAAAATATTTCTTTAATGGCAATAGCTATAAATCATATATACAATTATGGCTGTGTCATGATTCGAGATGAAGATACAATGTTCTCAGTTACCTCACTGTTGCCTACAGAGACGTGAATTACTGATACTTCCACTCACTCAGGTGAGAATTCTGACCAATGGGAAAACTTGCTCTCTCCCATACGCTCGTGGTTGTTTTGCTTTTTAGTGTCTCTGGAGATGCTGCTACCTGTCTTTCTGGTCTCCACAAGCAAGGAAATGTTAAAAGACTATCATTGTTCATTCTTGAATATTTGCCATGAGACTAGTAAACTGAAGATTAAATTTTCAAGTATTCTTGAGGCTTCTACCAAGACTAAATTCCAGGCATGTTTGAGATCCCTTCTACCTGTTGAGTGCTTGCTGGGTCCTATAGTAAGCAACTTCAATGCATTATTTTATCTAGTCCTCAAAGCAATTTCAGAGTTGTTTTCTATTTTTATCCCCATTGTATAGATTAGAAAACTGAGGTTTAAAGGGCTGGATAATTTTTTCTGATAGAGGTTATACAATTAGGAAGTTATGGTACCATAATTCAAACTCATGTCTACTTCTATCATCTGCTAACTAATCTGTTGTACTATTATGTCTGTGCAAGAAATGTTTCCAAATAATTTATTTTCCCTTTCTACTTGTTCTACTGCTTTTGTTGATATGGATTTCTTTCCTTTACTTGCATTTCACCATGGTGTTTAATCAGGCAAAAGTAATTTTATTGTCAAAGTGTTTTACTTTCGTTGTGTAGGATAGTCACTGTTTCTTTAAAGAAAAGAGAATTTTCGTATGATTTTAACTTAATTTTATTTATATTTTTATCAAAAGAAAATTTAAGGAGTTGTCTCAGAGTTTATGATTTGGGGAAATAAAAGGAACAAAAAGTTCATTATTTAAACTTATTTTATCATAAAACCATAGAACAGTGGAATAAACTAGGTGCATAGAAATGGTTTTGTTTTTTTCCATTCATTTCTATTTGGGAAAAACTGAGATGTAAGGATTTAAAGCTTATTCAAACTAAAGGCACAAACAACCCATAGCAGAACCAGGTCTCAAGTCTTTTGATTCTAACTTGAGAGATAAAAAAAAAAAAATTAATTTAATTAGACATTTAAAGATGTTCTCCTCTTTTTTTCACTAGAGTCTGTCCTTCTGATCCTGTCTTACATACAGAGGAAGTGTGGAAATGTCTTAATGAAGAAAACAATTGTGACTTGAAAGTTCAACATTGTCATTCAGATCATGTTTTACTATATCCCTCAGCAAAACTTGCTTCATAAGGTCAAAGGATGAAATAATAGGCTAAATGTAAGCAATTTAATGGAGGCTTTGAACGATGCTAAAGAAAATACACATTATTTGAATATCTCAGCATGACTGGCATGTTAGAATTTGACCAAACTTAACAGTAAATCTTTACTCTTCTAAATTCTTAACGTGAATTAAAATGATTGTCTTTATTTCTGCTCTTTTAGAAAAACACTGTAGTTGTTGTTTTGGTTGAGTGCTCTAGTTCTAGAAGAACAATTTACATTTCTAACTCTAAAATTTACAGAATGAAGTATAAAATGGCAAATATTAAGAAACGAATTTCAGTTTTTGACAGCCTTTCTCTCATCAAAGTCTGTTAAATGAATCTATTTATAAGAATGTTTACAATCAGTGGAATTTCTTAAGACTTAAAATATGCCACATCTCTAGGAGATATCCAATTAGAACAAAAGAAAAAATTCTGCATGCTCTTTTGTTTGGACCTGTATCAATACTTTCAAAGCTTTTTGCTGCTTTGAAACACAGGATAGGTTTCCTGACATGATTTATGTACTAATTTATGTTACATGATTTATGTACTAATATCCCCAGCATATTGCCTCTTTTTCATAATCATAAACCTGTTCAAGTTTGGATATTAGAGGTAAACATGCCAATATAAAACATACTGACCTTGGCTTCCCTGGTGGCGCAGTGGTTGAGAGTCCGCCTGCCAATGCAGGGGACGGGGGTTCGTGCCCCGGTCCGGGAAGATCCCACATGACGCAGAGCGGCTAGGCCCGTGAGCCATGGCCGCTGAGCCTGCGCGTCCGGAGCCTGTGCTCCGCAACGGGAGAGGCCACAACAGTGAGAAGCCCGCGTACAGCAAAAAAAAAAAAAAACATACTGACCTTAAAAGAGGTGTTTCTATCACATGCAAGCACACCATAGATAATAGCAAATGGGTAGATGTGAAAAATGGAAGGAAAAACAAAACCTTTTAGACCATGAAGGACTTTTTTTTTGAGCATTTTATTTATCTTCTTGGACTAAGTGGATTAAATGCATGAGTACTCTAAGAATATTAATAATTGGGTGCTTCACACAGGCCAAGTAATTTGGCACCTTTTTAAACAAATAAAATTTTGACAGTTTTTAGAGGAGAGGTTGAGACTGAGGCAGAGAAGGAGGACCCATGGAGGAAGAGTCGGCTGTTTCCTATTTTATGACTAAGAAATTAGTTCTGTCTCAGAAACTGCATGCTCTTTTCCAGAAAGCCCTTGCATATATATAATAGGACTCACCTTTCTTGGAAGACTATTTAGTGACCATATGTTGTTATTCAAGAATGGCCCATGGGATTCCTATAAACCTCCACCCTGACCTTACATGATTTATCAACATGTTCCTTCCAACCATGTCTAATATTCTGCTCAAGATGAGTTTTGGTAATGCAATGTTATCCATCTTACTGCACTCCAGGTCCAGGGCCTGGGTCAACTTCCTATAGGTCCTGCTGTAATTTGGCTGATGGTGGTGACACTCATTTTATCACTAAATTTTCTCACATCTACCTCCCCTTGACTCCCCTGGAAGGTGTGAATGGGTACATTGGCTGAGCCATTTTCAAAAACATTTGAAGTCAAAGCCTTAGAGCATGATACTAAAAATGACAATTTGGCATTAAAAAACATTCTTTTTTTAAAGAGTAAGGAACCAATACTTTATATTTTCTTTAAACCATGTACTTCCAATACAATTTCTGGATGAATTACTCTAATATCAGTGGTTTAAATATTACTAACATTAGATATCAGCTTTATTTGGCCATTTATAGAGATCTTATGAAAACTTCCTAATCATGTAAAACAAAAAGAAAAATAGTTTTAAAAGTATTTTTTTCTCCAGTAGGAAAATCCATAAAGGTTTTCATAGGAACTTCCATTTCAATGTAACATAAAGAGAACTTTCTTTTCCTCAAACTCTTGCTAAATACAAAACAAAACAAATTTATCTTCCATTTTATATCCCTTGTCTTAAGATCATCCTCTCATTAGCCCAATCCAGAAACAGAGGAACTTCAGCCTAGACATCTCCTCTTGGTTACCTTCTGGAATCAAAAATGTAGCACCTTCTCAATGTCTTAAACATCTCTCTTCTTGGTCCCCTTCTCTTCATCCTCACTGCCCCTGCCCTAATTCTCTTCCCTCCTTCTTCTCACTTGGATAATTATATTAATTTCTTTAATTATCTTTCTTCTTCTATGCTTACTTTTCTCTAGTCCAGACTCAGTATCATCTCCAGAATGATCTTTTCAACACGGAAAGCTAACTGGTCACCTACAAATGGAAATGCAATTAAAAAAACTTAATTAAAGAATAAAATCTAGTCTTCTGCATAACATACCAGATTCTTCTTCGTATGAACCTTACATAAATGTTGTATCTCACCTGATTCAACACTCCACTTCCTGTTTCTGAATCACTTAGTGTTGCCAGACCCTGTCAGACTCATGCCTTCACATCTGATAGTCCTCGCATCTGTCAGGCCTGGTGCTCGCTGTCACCCAAGTGCCCCTTCATCCTGTTAGTCTTGAGTTCTTCTTGTGTTTGTATGTGACTTTATTATAGCAACAACACTTTGCATTATAACTTTTGGTTAGCATGCCTATTTCATTCTATCTCCATTCTATACAGTCCTAGAAGGTAGAAACTAGTTCCCCCTTCCCCAATATTTGTATCCTGAGTGCCTAACGTAGTGCTTGAACGGAGTAGATGCATAACACATATTTTGTAGAATAAACAAATTTACCAAATAATCTCTTCTTGAATGCAAGTATAGAAAAACACTTGATAGCTTTTCCAAAATATGATTAAATAATTCCTCATTCATAACCACATCTTGAACCCTAGCTCTTAAAACTCTTTGGTCTTTGTGAGAGACAAACTACATAGACACTGACATTGCCATCCTTTTTGACAATAGTGAGAAACAGGGAATCATTTCCCACTGGTTGCCAGACAAATATCAACTAAAAAATCTTGTCTATTAGAAAGCAGAAATCCTAAATTCAGAAGTATATATTTGTTCTGTGACATCAAAGCTGTAATAGAAATGTGTATTTTATTTTCCTGTGATGATAAGTAAGTGATAAGATACTCATCTCCATTTTCCCCTACAGGGACTAGGGTGAGATACGTTATCAATTTCAAAAACATAGACGCTGATTGTAGTATGTGGGTGGTGAGCTTACTGATTAGATCCTGTAGAGTTAGGTAGTTGCTAGGGATACAGACGTAAGCAATACCTTATTCATCCCTATGTTAGTTTTTGTCAACAAATATGAAAATTGAATTTTTTAAATTTGAAATAGCATATTTTGCAAACAGTTTAATACAAAGTTACAATGTCAACTTACTTTGACTTGAAAATCCCTCACTTGACTAATTGCTTCTTTTTTCTAGTGGTTATTTTTAAGCTGTTATTTTGAAGTTCCTGATAAGCTGACTCTATGCATATATAGGAGAAGTATTAAAATAATTTATTCTTGGGTCTTTCCTGATCTAAAAAATATTTTGAAAAATTTCTTACATACCACTCAATGTAGAAACTAACGCTAAAGTTATTTTTAAAAAGCTTAAAGATATCACATATTTATTATATATATAATATATATCACATATATATTATATAAATTGTATTTATAAGTATATACACAAAATATAATTACAACCAAGATTAAGATACCATGATGGGTGCTTGAGAAGTAGTATGAATAAACTGGATAATACATTTTTATGCAAGCTTTCAGAGTTTGAGCATAAGTGCTGCCTTAGGTGTAGTGCTGTGTGAAAATGACTCTCCCAAATCACTCACCCAGTTTGGTTTCTGGGTTTAGAGATCCCCCTTCCTTGTCTGGGTACTGCCGTCTTCAACTACACTCACCGTCATGCCTCTCCAGCCAAACGTTTTGAATCGACGAATTAAAAGCAGATACACATTTCCTATCCAATAGTTCTTTGGAGTGATATGAAGTATGATGGGGGATAAGAAAGCCCAAAAGAAAGACGTATTTCCCAGGAAGTGGGAGGGAATCCATGGACGGCTTACCATGGCCTCAGAATAGACAGAAATAAGACTTTCCTGACTCCTTGCTTGTTCTATCAATAGCTTAGAGAAGGAGGAGGAAAGGGGAAGAGGAGAGAATAAGGAGAGGGGCCAGGCAGCTCCCTACTGATTTCCACTTGAAGTGTTCTTGCCTTCAATAGGCTCAAGAAAAGGGAGGGAAGAAACTTTGAATTTTATCGAAGTTTGGAGTTTTGGCTATTACTTTGCCTGAACATACCAGTTACCTGAATGGATCTCTTGGATGATTAGAGAGAGTAATGTGACTGCAGGCCTTTATAAAAGCAGACAGTGACTGAAAAATATATGGGCTCTGCTTGAGATTTCATTCAGAAAAGGAGACAAGCCTCACTGAAAGGGTTTGCAAGGACAGTGGAAGAAAAAAAATCAGTTTGCTTCATTATTGCATGAGTCCTACCTGTGTGGTGTTGACAAGTATGTCTTGTAGCAGCTTTATATACTGCTGCAACTAGGAAGGAGGAAATTTTGTTTTTACCCTAATTTATACAAATTCACTGCAGGTGGAGCAAACTAGACTTAATTTATATACAAGAACAATTGTAAGTATTCATTTTAAATATGGATAAACAATTTGCTATTGTACATAAGATATGCTAATATGGTACTTTTTATTCTTCTAAACCTTCAGAGAGGTAAATTTTAAGGTAGATACATTTTTAAAATCTGTGTTTCAGTTTATATTACAATGCATTTTTAAATGCAACATTTTGTCTCTAAGATGTTTGTGTGTGTGGAATGTGGGGATTTGGGAGTAGTTTCCATTAAAATTGTATTATATTCATCTATAATTTACATGGCTGTTATGAAGCTCAAATAAGATATGAGCCTTTGACATTATGAGCCTTTGACAACTTTAAAAAAGTTAAATATTATTATTATTACTATGTAAGTACTAACAATTACTCTATATTTATGACACAGAATACTTTTAGCTTTAATTCTGTGTGTTCTTAGCATTAGGACTATCAAGATATAAAGTTATAAAGCATCAATATATTAGAGTGTATTATTCCAGTTTTGAATTTTAAAATTTATTTGATTATGGCTTTTATATTTGGATAAGTATAGAAATAGAAATTTGACCGTATCACAGAAGACCAGTATTTTTACTATACTGCTTGGCATTTTATATTTAAGTATTTTGCAATAACTTAAAATGGTCTATTAAAAAAGTAGTAATACAAACCAGTATATGACAAACCAATAGCACACACACAAAGATACAGAGGGTATATTATATGAATAAAGGTTCAAAAAGTCAGTCTTTATGATCACATCCTCTCTTTCACAGAACTAGCCAGTTTTGTATGATAAAACATGTACTCATAAATAGCTTATTTCATACAATATGATTATTCTTAACTCACCGTTGTGTGATTTACCCTTTATTTTATGTTTACTGAGCATTTATTACAATCCACTTTTTTGTCAATTTACCACATTCTTTTTAATCCCTGCATAATACTCCATTGTATAGATTATAATAATTTATTAGATCTGTCTCCTACTTCTTGATATTAATATTGTTTTTAATATTTAAAGGAGTTTTCAGATATTTATATCTTTAAAACTTTTAGCTTTAAAGTTGCTGGATATATTCTGAAAGTGGGCTTGCTGATATGTTGATCTGCAGTAAGAATACTTCCAAATTGCTTTTCAAAATTAGACATATCTCATCAACAATAGGTGACGATATCCACCCTCTCACAGCTTCACTAACATGATTTTATAAAATATTTTATCTTGAATCATTTTAGAAATGGGGCATTATTGTTGTTCTGTAGTATATTTCTTTCTTGTGAATAAATCTGAGCATTAATTTTTAAATTTATTTCCATTTTGTTTTTACTTTTTGTGAGATTCTTGTTCATATAATTTGCCTTTTTAAAGTGACATATTGTTTTTTAATCTCATTTCTTTGTAAAGACAGTTTAATATTTAGATTAGTTCTGTTTCCTTTTTTCACTTAATATAATTTGGACCCATCCAAAAGTCAATGACATAATTATTTTTGATTTCCGCAGAATATTTTTTTTGTTGTATGGATCTAGACTATGTAACTAAATACTGTTGATGAGCATTTAGGCTAATGATACTTTGCACCACTATAAACAACTCAGGTGTGCATATCCTTGCAATATATTTACCACTTATAATATGTCTATTTATTTCCTAAGTTTTCAGAAGTGATATTTATAGGTCAAAGTATATGCACATTAAAAATTGTGACACTTATTGTCAAATTGCCCTCCAAAATGTTGGATCTGGCACTGGGCTTTTATCATTTTTATTCTCATTTTTTATTATCAATTTTTAATTTGCCAATTTAATTTTTGAAAAAACTCATTTAATTTAAATTATTGGATTATTAGTGAGGTTAATTCTCATATTTTAATGACCATATGTTTAAAGTAACTTTCTAATGATTTCTTATACATTTTCATTGCTTACTCTCTCTCTTTAATTTTATCTTTTTGTATTTGACTTGGAATATTTCTTGTCCTATGCACTAAAATATTTTCCTCTTTTTGAAGTGTATCTTTCAATTTATATTTGCTGTGTTCTATAATCTAAAATATTTTCCTTAATGATATCTGGCTTAGTTTTATATCTTAGAAAATTACTCCTCAAACCTGAGTTTAAGAAATAGTCCCCAAACATTCTTGTAGTACCTTTGAAAATCATCATACATGTAGATGCAGTCGATTCCCGGACAGAAACCCCTTTCACGGGACTACTTGTCTCTACTAGTGTCCCTACTAGTATCTTATTCCTTCCCAAATGTGCTTTACCTTTTCTTCTTAAAGTGGAACAGGTAGATCAAGTATCAAGTATGATGGCAAAATAAGCAGTGAATTTCCAGTGCATTTGGAGATACTGAGTAGGATATGCCGAGGCATTGGTTTTACAGCCTTAGAGGATGTTAGCAATTTCATGTTGAAGTTTCAGATCACAGTCCATGCTGCTGGTCAACTGCATTTGAACTGAAGTTTTTACAAGAGCAGTTTCCTGAATAAGCAAATACCAAAGAGGCTAACAATGGTATCTCTATAGCCATCAAGTGAAATCCATTACCACTGAACAGAAAGAACAGGTAAATACCCAAAAGTACATGGGAAGTAGGATATTAATAAAGGGAATAATGCAAAATTGGGGAAAGAGCTAAGGAAAAAAATGTGGAGGGATCTATGACTGGATGTGGTCCATAGTGGGGAACAGCAGAACATCTGATGGAAGACCTTTCTGCAATGACCGGACTGCAATGCTATACAGCTGGCTACTTTGGCCAGTCATTGAATAGTAGAACATACATCTCTGTTTTTTATTTTTGGGTTTCAATATCTTCCCTTATGTTGACCCAATACTCCTTCAGGCCCCATTTACTAAATAGGTAGCTAGTAATTATTAAATTGGTCAGCTGATGGCAGTAGATGCAACTCAAGTGACAGCATGTGTCTGCTGCTAGATATTTCTTTTAGGCAGAATGTGTGTTAGCCACCCGCACACTATTAGGCATTACTAATTTGCTTTATCTCTGCTAGTAAAATCTCCACAAATAATAAATTAGTTTCTCAATGATTAGCCCAATGAATGAGAGACCCTTTGTCTCAGGTCTATTTGGAATTTCCAAAGTTTTCATTACAGACACATTCCTGTAACTCCTGACATTGACCATGAAAACATGGCAACCACAATCAAATAGAATAGGATAATGTACAGGTATATCAATATACAATGACTAAGGGTCTAGCAAAGCACTGATTTTGTATCTTAAAATGTAAGTACCACAAACACATTTTGTCCTTACAACTGAAATGATGCCATCATCTGGTCAAAATAAATAGATGAATTTATACTAATCAATTAATCAGTGCTGAGAAAGTAACAGCCATTTCAAGAGAAGCTGTACCTTTAATTTTATAAGGTCCCCTCCACCTGTTACCCTATAAATATTTGGAAGTAGAACACTAAAATTTGTAGTGATAGGATCAATTTGGGAATATCTGCTGAGAGACCAAAAAGGTCATTTTTTAAAGTACCTTGGTTAAAGAGTAAAGATTTTTATTCCTCTTATTTTTTAAAAGAAGAATGCTCTTTAACAAACACAGAGCTGCATGGGCAATTCAAACAAATCCGTGAAGTACAGTACCCATTCAGAAATCATAATTCCTGGAAACCATTCAAAACCAGAGTCTAGATGGGCGGCTGTTGATCTCACTGCCTGGAGGTTGAAGCTCAGACTCCATTCAATTTTGAGGCGAGCAGGGATGCTTCAAAAGATCAATGTGAATGCAGCCAGAAGCTTCAGTCAGGTCTGTAAAATGGTGGGTCCTGTATTTACCACTATCTAGCAAAACTGACAGAAAAACTCATAGAGAAAAAAGAATCCTTACTGCTGGTATGCACTCCTTACAATAGCAGACCTTTGCAGATGGAGTTTTACAGTCTATATTTTAAAAATTATACGTTTGTAACAAAGTATGCGAAAAAGTGAAAAAAGAAAGAAAAAAAGAGAAAGTACGAGCCATGTTTTCAGGACTATGTTAGAAGCCAAAGGAGATTTAAAAGCAGATTTCGAACAAGGAGTTTGTTTTCAAAAACCTGAAAGTTAGTAGGAGGGAAGAGATGATTATAAGTGACAGGCCTCATAATATTGGGGTGAAGAAGGCTCTGCCATTTGTACACTGTGAGATCTTTCGTAAGTTATTTAATTTCTCTGTGCCCTGATACTCTCACCTGTAAAAAGAAAATAATAGAAGTATCTACTTTATAGGGTTGTTGTTTAGGTATTAAATATTTTTAATTTTGTTACATGCTTAGGACGTACCTGGCACATTACATACTAAATTCGCGAATGAATAAATGGAAAATAATTAGAAAATAATAAATGCTAAGTGATGAGATATAGACAGTGTACACTATTAGCAATAATACAAACAATAATGGTAATAATAACCACCGTATATTTAAGGCTGATTTTAAATGCTGTACCATAGCAAACACTGTACCGGCATTACCTGACTAAATTCTCATAAGCATCCAGGGAGAGAGGTATCATTATCTTTATTTTACAGTTAAGAAAATAAGTCTTAGAGAGTTAAAGTAAGTTAACTGGCAGGCTAAGACTTAAATCATGGTTTTCATTATTTTGGGAAGCAAGTAACCCTTTATTCCTTTCTTCCTCCTCTCCTCCCTTCCTTCCTTCTTTCTTTTCTTACTATATGTTTGTTGAGTGCCAACTTAATGCCACAGGTATAACTCAAGGCATTGGAGGTATAACAAGGACAGGTAAATTTAATAAGGTAGAGACTAGAGACCAGACTAGAGTTTCTCAAAAGACAACATAAGCAAATAATTGAAAGCTCACAAAAAGAGAGACCTTATTTTGTGAACACAATTTCAAGCTACAACTCGGGTGTGCCAAGTGGTAACTTTGTTTGTTTCAACAGAAATGTTCCCATTCAACTTGATTGGAGAAAAATATAATCTTCCTCGATCAATTCATACAAACTCAAGTCAATCTGAGGTTTAAAAAAATGAATTTAGGATTCTTTCTCAACCCTGCATCTTCCCAGGGACACTCTTTCCTCCATGTACTGTACGTAGAATCATATCCAGAAGAGTAGAAGCTCCCGGTCAGTGCTGTTGGCATCGTTCCCATTGGCTTGTCCCCAGAGACCTCCCATCTGATTCATTCTCCAATTCCAACAAGGCATCTTTTTCAAGACCACCAGCTGAGTGTCATATCCTTGACACTCTCCACCAAGGGGCATGGAAGGGATAGGGGGTTGGTTGCTCCTTGTGCCCTATCGGAGCATGTGGGGACTCTCTTGACATTGCCACAGGCTGCTACCTAGCATGCAAGACACATGTCACCCCTGAAACATCTGTAGGATCAATCTCCTCCTCAGTGCACATACACTCTGGAGCTAATGCTAGGTTGGGCAAGACCCAATGTCCCTTTAATGCCTCTCACTTTCTGCCTTTTTTCCCTTCTTCCCAAACCACAAAAATCTTCAGTAGTTTTAGATGCCTGGGGATATCATAAACTGATCAATTACTTATTCATCTCTGCCTATATGAATAACAAGAACTTAGCTCTTGCTCTAGTGATGTAGCCTTTTGCAACTCAAAAAGCTAAAGAATTGGCCAAAGGGTTAATTTGTTTACTTTGATACAAAAGCTGAACATTGATTGTTTCTTCCTATCTTCATTTCAGTTACAATAATTACCTATTATTGTAACTGAGTAGGTAATTGGAGGGCACTGTGTCCAAGCTTGATCTGTTTTTGGTTCTCTTTTTCTCATTTCCATTACTCTCTTTTTACTTCTCTCCTATATAGCATCCTCACTCAAAGATCTTTGGTTCGATCACAAAAGAACTTAGGCAACTTAAATGCTGTCTAAACTCTTTCACTATAAAAAGGTTGCAAGTATTAAGAATTTATAAACTTTAATAGGATTTGTAATCACTTTCAAGGTTGACAAATCTTGGGGAGATATTTATAGTGAATTCCTGCTATTTCTCACATTTCTTATACTAATTCTGTAAAACATGCCCTGCAGATTTTGCTTGCTTAGTCACTAAGTGGGAAAGAAAGGTCAATCAAAGAAAGAGACATAGTGTTCCAACCTCTGAACCTGAAAAAAATAGGAGAGAAAAGGATCAGATGCTCTTTAGAAAGAATATTTCCTTTAACTCATGTTTTTCCCATTCCCTTCAATCATATTGTTTTCATGTTCCCTGGAATTGAGCACCAGTAATTAAATATTTTCACCCAATTTACAATCCTGCCATCCGAAGATGCTTTTAGCAATAATGTTTGTTCCTGTGTATACAAATGTACTAAAAAAGATAAATGCAGAGTGTATGAAAAAGGTTACTTTGAGTTGAATCACTGCCAACTTGTCCAGATTCTACATAAACGTACCTTTCTTTGGCTGCATTTAATGACTTATTTTCTAGGTTAATTTCACTGTAGGCAGTAAACTGCCAGAGATTAGTATAGGATCACATTTGAATTCAAATGTTAAAATTAGATTCAAATCTATCACCGCCCCCCATCAATTGCTTTATCCCAGATCCTGCTGTGCTGCTTCAGCCCTAAATTCTCCATTTACTCCAGAATCCTACAGAGCTCAAACTAAGTATTCTAACATTGATGCTTCGTTGAAGGTCTTAAGACAATCCGTAAAAATCTCATTGCAGTAGAAACACACAAGGGGTTAAGGCTTGGTTGCCCTTTCTTATAGTTTATGGTAGTCTAATGGTGGTGGAGTAGTCAGCTCACTGCAGTTTGTTATTTCAAAGCTATTCATGCTACTCACACATAATAATGAAAAAAGCCAAGAATTTTTACTTCTTTGAGGTTATGTTTAAGTGTGTTGGGAAGGGTAATTGATTAGTGTGCTCATCAGAAACAGAATATCTATAATTTTCTTAAATATCCTCTCTTCAACGTGCGGAAATGCTGCCAGAGCACATAGGAACAAGTGTTGAGTACAGTATTAATTTTAGAGCAAATTTATAGAGAAATGGTTATTTAGACATGACTTTGGGCAGTACTATCACTGAAATATTCTATAAATATAATAGCGCAGAATAACTTTAAATATATAATTTCTGAAAATGCAGTTACCCAAGGAAAAAGGTGCAAAGTAGAACTTCTGTATATGTTGCTGCTTCTGCTGGAGTATGGTAGCAATTCCACAGATCTATGGGATATAGTTTTTTACTTGCCTACCTGGCTTTATTTTAGCAATCCTATTTTTTACTCACTTAACCCTAAAAATTTAGAGACAAAGCCTTATAATGCATCATGCTCATAGTATATACATGCTAAAATGCTTTTCAAAGAGTATAATTTTGAGATTTTTTTAATGGGAAGTAAACTGCAGGTGATTTTCTATCAATTTATTCATTAAGTATTTCATTTTACATGTTTACTGAGCTCCTAATTTGTACCACTGATTCTGAGTAAGATGATATAGTGTCATTTTGATGTATGTAGAATAATTTGGTAATGAAGTGATCAATGAAAAATGTGTAGGTCAGGTGAAATAACTTTTCTTATTTCCCCAGTTTCCTTTAACTTCCCAGCCTTTATCTGGCGATATGGAAAGAGACAGAGAATATTTTAGCAGAACTGTAGAAATCAGTATTATTTTTCCTTTGGAAAGTAATGAACCCTGTTCTAAGGGAGCCTGCCTTGTTTTATCTTGAAACCTCTTATTGACATTTCTATACACTCCAGAAAGTTCTGCAGACTGACAACTTTGGAATTCAGGAAAATAGTTAACTTATACATATTTTTCCAATCAATTCTGTGAAACTCTGCACTTTATACTTTGCCTACTGCAGACACATATTTTGAATTGAAAGTAAAGGTAATGATATTTTAACCAGAAAGATTTTCATAATTGGCAGTGAAAATCTAAATAAATAAAGTGAGACGACTTGCCAGGAGAAGTTCTCCAGAGGAGATGAACGTCAAGTTTGTCATTATCAGATGTGTAGGATTTACATAAGGAGAGAAGAAAAGGGAAGCTGGCAAAATGGCCTGTGAATCAGCACAGCAACAGCGATTTCTAGCTCCTCATGTGTGCTTGTCTGGACTTCACACCTAGCTCTGGAAAACCAACTATCTTGTTTTATTCACATTTATTTTACATGTTTGTTTTCCTCTCCTAGTTTATAGGCAAAGAAGCCTACAGGGAAGAAAGCACGGCTTACTCATCTTTGAAAACAAGTACGTGAATGAATAAATGATTGCATGAGCGTGATTAATTTGCTAAAGGGAGAAGAAAGGCCTGTCTTGACAAGCATTCATGGTGATATCTTCTTTGAAATAAAGCTGGCTTAGGTGGGCATTGCAGATTTATTTTTTGGGAAGCCAACTGTGAGATGGAGTTGGTTGAGCAAGGTCCTCTTAAGGACAGCCCTTGGGATCAATACGTGTGAAAGGGAGGGGATGATGCAGAAGTGACCAGAAGGGTCAGTGGAGGATGCAACTCCAATCATGGTCTCAGCCAACATTATGGTGAGCTCTGAGCTAGCATGACCTTTTGGAGTTATAGGCCAAGTTGATCAGGACATTCTGTGCACGCACTGATGAGTCATTGGAGGTAGAACACCCTAGGCAGGGACGTGACCTTGTGAAAACTGGCATATTGGATTGGAGGCCCACTCTACTCCAGGTTGACTTCATCTTAACTAGTTACAACTGCAAAAAACTTATGTCCAAATAAGGTTACATTCTGAGGTAGTGGGGAGTAGGACTTCAACATACATTTTTTGAAGGCACACAACTTAACTCCTAATGCTTGCATACAAGAAAATCAACATTTGTGGCCAAAATTACTTTATGTTTCTTGCCATGTGTATAAAGAAGGTAGATGAACCTTTGCTAGGCATATTCCATGTATAGCATTCTCTTTGTTTAATTTAGCTGAACAAATTTTGATAGAAAAATTATTCCTGGTGGGTTAGAATCTAACATTGTTATTTCTCTTTGTATAATATCCCAACTGATATTATTGTGGGGAGCAAACAACTTTACTGATATTACTTACGATTTTGTTATTCCCAGTGAATTGCATTTCCTTTTTGCTCATTTAAATAAGTTCCCTCTGGAGCACAGAGTCAAAATTTGTAGGGTAGGCTTGGGGAATTTGTTCCTCCTAATGTGCTTTATTCTAATTATAGTTTTTATTACCCATATTGTAAATGAGATAGACTGAAGAGGCATTGTCAGACTAATTGTTTTTTTCAACTTTTGTGATTTGAATTACTCTCCTTCCACATGCATCTAATTATAAGAGTATATTAGATATAAATATCAAAGAATCTTAATATTTGATTTGCCCCTAGAGATATGAAGGGCAAAGTCTAATGTTTATTAAATTGGACTTAGGGTAGGCAGCCCTAAAGTCAGATGCTGTGATCCATAATTTGTATTTAGATATCATTAAACCATGTACAGATTATGTGATTACTTCATATATATGTGTAGCTTGGAAATAATACCTCTTAATTGCCAGATGTAATTATCTATTTCTAGGCCTTAGCCCTGTTTACCTTTTTGTACATTTTATGACTTCTTCCTCCCTCAAATTCTTTTTTTCTTCTGGTATCTACCACACTGCTGACATGTACTTTACTTTATACATGGATACTCCTTCTTAGACTCCTCTTCTATCTTCTTTTCCACAATCTATCATCACACATTTGCATTTATTCCAAAATACTATCCCTTTTATCCTTGTCATATTGTATGCATTGCAAAGCTTCTGCACATCTATATAGCAGTGTTGCCCAGATCTATTTCCCTAGCTTTGGTATCACCAAGTCTTAGACCTCAGTTGCCTCCTGGATATACCCAAATGTTTATATACATTTTTGAGTATAAAATGTAGCAAACTCATTATCTTTTCTACAGAAGTGTTTTAGTAGTAAAGTAGATCCCATTCCTTCCTCAACTGATACCTTTTTCACATAATTTTGCAATCCTTCCCTAAAAATACAGAGTGTTCTTTGCCACACTTAGATTCGGGGCTTGGATAATGGGATGACTTGCTTTGGCCAATGTTAAAAGCAAGGGCTTTTTCAGCATGTAGGACTGAAATGTGCTTGTGTGCCTGACGTGTTCTTTTGCACCTCTGCTGTTGGCATAAGAGTACTGTGCCTTGGCTGGTTTGCAGGTCCAAGGAGGTTGTGTGAATCATGAAGCAGTGCTGCTTGGCCAACCCACAGCCTTATGTTTGAAGTAGAACTACTCAGGTAAGCCCAACTAAACTCAATAGGCCCACTGATGTGGGAGTGAGTCCAGCCAACAAAAGCAGAGGTACCTCAGTCAATGTGTAAGATGTGTGAGAAATAAATTCTTGTTTTGGTATGTTATTGATTTTTGTGGTTATTGCAGCAAAAGTTATCTGATGCCAAAATTGGTACTTGAAGTGGAGTGCTGATAAAACAAGAAATTAAAATATGGGGCACTGATTTCAGGCTTGGATGGCAAGTGACAAGGAAGCTAATATAAGAGGCTTAGAAAATGGTAGCCCATAAGATATAGTCATGAAATGTTTGTAAAAACTGTCACTTGTGATCATCTGGAAGGCTGACATCAGATTTAATTAATTTGTGGATTTGGGCAAGTTGGATTCCAAGCAGAGTGTAGAATGAGTGATCTAGCTTCATTGGATGTATTTAGTAAGGTAACAAAAGAGAGATGATCTCAGAAAAGAACTACCTAGTTAGAATGAAGAGAAAATAGAGAGCTCCCCAAATGTGCTGGTTTGTAAAACTCTAAAATTCTTCTGCCTCTTTAACCCTGCCAGACAGTAAAATATTATCAAGTTAAGATACAGCTTTGGGGCAAAGATAAAATCAAGGGTCTTTAAGACGTAGCTTAGGGGTATAGATCAAATTAAGGAATAACCCTCCTATGCTTTCTTAAGATGTTTGAAAGAATTAAGGTGGCACCTACAACATCCTCACAGGGTTTAAAGGCCTCTAGAAAGCGTGGTCTCACAGATTCCTGATGGGCCAATAGTACTCAAAGCACCCAAAGGTCTGTGGCTTTTGTAAATATAGTTTATGGTAATAGAATATATAATAAAACTCACAAATTTGTTACTTTTGCAGATGTAGTTGACTGTAATCAAGTACATAAAACCCTCAGGGATGTTGGGGAACAGGGCTAAAGCACCACCAGCCAAGGCTAAAAGGGACTGAAGCTGTTTAAAATCTAAAATAACTCTTGGTCTCCAGTTTTGCAGGCAGAAATTAGACTAAGAGCTACTTAGCTGCCACAGAGCGTATCTTCTTTATCAACCTTTTTAGAATTGGATAACGATAATGAAAAAAGAATAATCCCTCATAGCAGTAAGATTAAAGCCATGGGGAGGTAGAGGATGAGAGCCACACCCAGGACTTGGACCTAATCAAGGACCATTCCTTACCTCCAGATAGGGGGGACTGGACAGACTTGCACAGCAGGATTCTGAGTTACCATGGAATGGTGATTTCTATGTGCTTCTCCTTTTCAAACGTGATTGTTTATGAGAGTTCTCGTCTCTATTCCACAGATTGTGTGATGTATGTATGAGGTAAAAAAAAGTTGACTTGTTTATTGCTCTCTTTCTCTTTCTCAATCTATTTACATTCATAGGTCTCTAGATCAAGAGGATCCATATCTAAACTTGATATATAACACCAGGTCCCAGTCTTTGAGCTTGATACTGTGATTAGATAAGACTTTTGAGGGTTTTTGGATGGGGTGGGGGTGAGTGTTATTTTGCATGGGGGAGAAATTTGTGTTATTATGGCAAAAGGGCCTCTCTGGCCTGGAATTGTATGTATCATGAGTCCTAAGGAAAGTTACACCACCTTATGAAGGCCCCACAATGCTAAGCACTGACATGCATTGCCTCCAGTTTTGTTCTCTGTTGCAAATGCAGACACAAATAGAATGCTTATTTTGTACTTTAAATGTCTATTATTGCTTATTTAGATCTACAAATAGACTTGTCAAATATATCTTCTTATTTCAGGATGTTTCTATCATTTGAAATATTTCTAATGATCTTGTTCTATCCACATCAACATTAACTATATAATCAGTTGCATGCATCATATTTTAATTAGCTTTAAAATATTAAGAAAGTTTAAAAAATTATTAAAACAAATACCATTTAAACTGAGTTCGGCTTACAGATGGACCAGAGACAAACAATAAATTGCTCTTCCTTAACTAGAAATTCTTGACTAGTCGTACCTTACTGGAGACTTAAAGATTTTATTTTTGAATATTTAACTGAGTTTGATAGGACCCAAGTGATATAAATTCAAGAATGATCAACATGAAGTAATGGTCTAAATTTGAAGTAATGCTTTTCTGCTCTTTAAATATCAAACTAAAAATGTGCCAGGAGACAGATGGGAGAGGAGTTTCCTCCACCACGCCTCTCCTGCAGCCTCCATGCTCGACGGTAGCAATTGTGGTCCCCAGTCTCCAGCTTCATAACTGTCAGATACGCACTGTCTCTGAATACCTCAGAGATGCGCAGCAAAGTAACTGAAGGGATGCTCAGTTCCATTTCTCGGTCTTGAGATTGCCTGGGGGGTCGTGTACTGACCTCTGAGGAAGCCCATGCATGCTGAAAGGTGAATTTCAGTGCTACCACTTAGTGGCAAGAATGCTCCTCCCCTGTTTGGTTCTATGAAAAATTTGCCTCTAAGAATTTATTACTTCCTACTTTCCAAATTAGTCCCGGGCACAAGACATAATCATAAAATTCCATTTCAACTTAAATGGAAATTTCTGGCATGTAATCAGGACTATAATAGCAAATATTAAAAACCGAACAAAGTGGAAATTTTACAAGATGAGATACATGTGAGGTTTATATGTGAACACTATTTCTATGCTAAATGACCTCAGTAACTGTTAAATGAATGAATGTTTTTTCCCTTTCTTTATTTCCTTTATGAAGCTTGGACAGTTTAGCCTGTACAATTTATTATCCAAAACTCTGAATTTTTTTACAGATATTAACTTCAAGGTTTTGAAACTGAGACCAGGTGGTTGAATCCAGGGCCTTACATTTGGGATATTGGATTCTCCTAGGGTAGCAGTCTGTCAAGAAACCCTTTTTTTGACACATAGAGAAGTCCAGATTCTTGTGCCAAGACTTGAGGGCAGTGAGGCTCTCTGCACGAACTAATCTAAAGTTCCAACTGTGTTGATGAGCAGAAAATGGTGAAATTGTAAATGCATAGTTTTCACGCTGTTATTATTGAGAGGAAGGCATTACCGTTAACAGATTTCTTCTGGTTTCATTCTACTCTAGGGATACAAGAGCAGGAATATTTATTCACCAGTTTAAGGTATCAGAGCAGTGTGGAAATACTGTTCTGGAAAGAAGGGTTTTCCTATCTGTGAAATTTTCTAAGTTAACATGACTTATTTATCCTTTAGTTTACCAAGGTTATATTGGGCAAAATTTGTTTCAACTATCTGCTTTTGCTTATGTGCTGTCAAACCGTCAAACCTCCCCAAATCCTTAACATTCTTGTTTGTGTTTTGGAACTGTTTATTCTCCTTTTTCCAATATCTCTAGATTTTTCAACTCATTTTGCCTCAATTTCCAAAAAATTATATTTCGATCAAAGTTTTTATTCTGGAATATTTACTTTCTGAAAACTGGATTAGACAATGTATTGTGGATTTAGGGTTTTGCACTGTAGCTCAGAGACTTGGTGGCTCTGACTGAATTCCCAAGCAGAGGTGATGTGCACTTCCTCAGGACACCAGTGTTCCCAGCTTGTTGCTCAAGCCCAAAATAGAGTCTATCTCTCAAAATGAGACTGACATCCCAAAAGCTAGATTTTTAAAAAAATTTTTATTGGAGTAGAGTTGATTTACAATATTGTGTTACTCTCTGCTGTACAGCACAGTGAATCAGTTATACATATACATATATCCATTCTTTTTAATACTCTTTTCCCATGTAGGTCATTACAGAGTATTTAGTAGAGTTCCCTGTGCTATATAGTTAAGTCCTTATTAGTTAACTATTTTATATGTAGTAGTATGAATGGATAAAGAAGATGTGGCACATATATAAAATGGAATATTACTCAGCCATAAAAAAGAATGAAATGATGTCATTTGCAGCAACATGGATGGAACTAGAGATTGTCATACTGAGTGAAGTAAGTCAGACAGCGAAGGACAAATACTGTGTGATATTGCTTATATGTGGAATCTAAAAAAATGGTACAAATGAACTTATTTCCAAAAATAAGAAATAGAGTTATAGATGTAGAAAACAATCTTATGGTTACCAGGGGGACGGAGGAGAGGGATAAATTGGGAGATTGGGATTGACAAAAGCTAGATTTTGATGCAGCCCACTCAGCCGTAACATCATAAAATGATAGTCCTACAAATGGGCACAGTGCACAGTCACTACACACTCCTAGAGTATTGAGGAGTAGAAAAAATAAGTTTTGATCATGCATTATTATTATAGAAGTATCACTTTGGTGACCCATAACAAATGCTTGCCTTCTAAATTCATTCCATAGCTAAAAAATAAAAAAAAATTCAAAAGTTTCCCAACCCTATGCTAAATTTCTTAGCATTTAATGCAGAATTACAACCCCACCCTTAAAACAGCCTCACTGTCCTACAGAAACCCTGTGCTCTGAGCATATTTACTTATGCTTTCACATTTTTGTCAAAATTGCTATGTCCTCTGATATTTATGATGCTTTTTCCTGCTCCTTCTTCATCAGATGAGGTCTTACTTCCTCCATGAAGAAATCATGAAGGTGTCTTAAATGATTGAAGCTCCCCTTGATCTCACCTATTTAGATTTCAACATGCAATGTGTTGTATACAGTCTTTTTCTACGTGTAGTTCGTGAATCCTGGAAGACTGAGATCAATCTTTTTACTTTCATTAAACAAAAAATGCCTTTCCCAAATTAATCTCCATATACCCATAATTAATTATCTTATTGATTTGGGGATTGTTTTTAAAAGAAAAAAGTCATTGAAACCAATCTTTCAATTCACTGCATTGACAATATGACAGAATAATTAGCTACTACTTTCTTGTCCAACATAATTCTCCGAAGTAGCTTATTGGTTAGTCTCTCAGTTTTGTGCCCATATTTTGTCACCGTGTGTGTTGGAATTATTGCAAAAATTCAAATGAGTTTTGTGAAAAAAGTGAGGAAATGGATTATACATCTAGGACCTTAAGGTAATCTGAAGTCAGTGAGCGGAAGAAATAGCTTGATTTGCTCAGAGTTTGAGTTTTCCTAAAATTGGTTCCTTGGCAAAAAAATCTTAACAGCAGAAATGGCAGTTAAGAAAATAACTCATCAGTTGTGTTATCTCCTCTGACATATAGCTCTTTATTGAAAATTACTTTTCATTACTTGAAGTGATGGTACTAGTGTGGCACTTAAATATATCTGTTGATTCTCTGAAATGCTCCCAAATGGAATCTTTTTCACTAATTAATTCTACCAAATTAGAATTTAGATTCACAAAGATATTGTGCCCTACATATTTGTCTAAGTTTAAATTTTGGACTGTTGTTTGGGCCTCTGTTTTTCAAGGACACTGGAAAATAAAGATGAGTTTATAGTAAATTATTTTTTGAAATTTGTTCTATTAATTCTGATGAGAAGAAATCTAAAAATCAAAGTTACACTGTCATTTCAGAGTGACACAGAATTAAAAGATCATTGTTCTGAGTCTTTCAGAAGAAAAAAAGCATGCTTGTTTTAGAGGGTTAAATATGAAGTATGCTATGCTCTTTAAATAAAAACTGATTAGAAGATGGTTTGATTAGGAGCTCTGAAAGAATGATGGTTGCAATATTGATGAGAAGGTGCAGAAGTAGCTGGTGTTCCCTAAGTTAACACAACTGAAATTCTAATACTGAAAACCCACATTCTTAAGCATGTAGGCTATGTAGGCTATACTGAGAAAGAAGGGCTACATATAAGTAAACTGTTATATTTTACAAATATATATATATCAAAAGTCTATGCCCATGGATTTAAATAATTCAGTTTGATCTTACTGGTCAAAAATGTATTATCTGTATAAAAAAATTTATCAGAAAATTTACTAGCATGATCCAATCCAATAAAAAATGTGAATAGAATGGATATAAGTACAAAATTGTATGAATAGCTCAAAAACCCAGTAATATTTTATTTTTTAACATCTTTATTGGAGTATAATTGCTTTACAATGGTGTGTTAGTTTCTGCTTTATAACAAAGTGAATCAGTTATACATATGTTCCCATATCTCTTCCCTCTTATGTCTCCCTCCCTCCCACCCTCCCTATCCCACCCCTCTAGGTGGTCACAAAGCACCGAGCTCATATCCCTGTGCTATGCAGCTGCTTCACACTAGCTATCTGTTTTATGTTTGGAAGTGTATATATGTCCATGCCACTCTCTCACTTTATCACAGCTTACCCTTCGCCCTCCCCATGACCTCAAGTCCATTCTCTAGTAGGTCTGTGTCTTTATTCCCATCTTGCCCCTAGGTTCTTCATGACCATTTTTTTTTCTTAGATTCCATATATATGTGTTAGCATATGGTATTTGTTTTTCTCTTTCTGTGAACTCTGTGTGACAGACTCTAGGTCCATCCATCTCACTACAAATAACTCAATTTCGTTTCTTATGGCTGAATAATATTCCATTGTATATATGTGCCACATCTTCTTTATCCATTCATCTGTTGAAGGACACTTAGGTTGCTTCCATGTACTGGCTATGGTAAATAGAGCTGAAATGAACATTGGGGTACATGACACTTTTTGAATTATGGTTTTCTCACGGTATATGCCCAGTAGTGGGATTGCTGGGTCGTATGGCAGTTCTACTTATAGCTTTATAAGGAACCTCCATACTGTTCTCCATAGTGGCTGTATCAATTTACATTCCACCAAGAGTGCAAGAGGGTTCCCTTTTCTCCACACCCTCTCCAGCATTTACTGTTTGTAGATTTTTTGATGATAGCCATTCTGACCGGTGTGAGATGATATCTCATTGTAGTTTTGATTTGCATTTCTTAAATGATTAATGATGTTGAGCATTCTTTCATGTGTTTGTTCGCAATCTGTATTATCTTCTTTGGAGAAATGTCTATTTAGGTCTTCTGCCCATTTTTGGATTGGATTGTTTGTGTTTTTGATATTGAGCTGCATAACCTGCTTGTAAATTTTGGAGATTAATCCTTTGTCAGTTGCTTCATTTGCAAATATTTTCTCCCATTCAAGGGTTGTCTTTTCATCTTGTTTGGTTTCCTTTGCTGTGAAAAAGCTTTTAAGTTTCATTAGGTCCCATTGTTTGTTTCTGTTTTTATTTCCATTTCTCTAGGAGGTGGGTGAAAAAGGATCTTGCTGTGATTTATGTCATAGAGTGTTCTGCCTATGTTTTCCTCTAAGAGTTTGACAGTGTCTGGCCTTATATTTAGGTCTTTAATCCATTTTGAGTTTATTTCTGTGTATGGTGTTAGGGAGTGTTCTAATTTCGTACTTTTACATGTACCTATCCAGTTTTCCCAGCATCACATATTGAAGAGGCTGTCTTTTCTCCACTGTATATTCTTGCCTCCTTTATCAAAGATAAGGTGACCATATGTGCGTGGGTTTATCTCTGGGCTATCTATCCTGTTCCATATTTCTGTTTTTGTGCCAGTACCATACTGTCTTGATTACTGTAGCTTTGTAGTATAGTCGAAGTCAGGGAGCCTGATTCCTCCCACTCTGTTTTTCTCTCTCAAGATTGCTTTGGGTATTCGGGGTCTTTTTGTTTCCAAAAAAATTGGGAAATTTTTTGTTCTACTTCTGTGAAAAATGCCATTGGTAGTTTGATAGGGATTGCATTGAATCTGTAGATTGCTTTGGGTAATACAGTCATTTTTGCAATATTGATTCTTCCAATCCAAGAACATGGTATAACTCTCCATCTGTTGCTATCATCTTTAATTTCTTCCATCAGTGTCTTATAGTTTTCTGCATACAGGTCTTTTGTCTCCCTGGGTAGGTTTTTTCCTAGGTATTTTATTCTTTTCCTTGCAGTGGTAAATTGGAGTGTTTCCTTAATTTCTCTTTCAGATTTTTCATCATTAGTGTATAGGAATGCAAGAGATTTCTGTGCATTAATTTTGTATCCTGCAACGTTACCAAATTCATTGATTACCTCTGGTAGTTTTCTGGTAGCATCTTTAGGATTCTCTATGTATAGTATCATGTCATCTGCAAACAGTGACAGTTTTACTTCTTCTTTTCCAATTTGTATTCCTTTTATTTCTTTTCCTTCTCTGATTGCCGTGGCTAGGACTTCCAAAACTATGTCAAATAAATAAGAGTGGTGAGAGTGGATATCCTTGTCTTGTTCCTGATCTTAGAGGAAACGCTTTCAGTTTTTTACCATTGAGAATGATGTTTGCTGTGGGTTTGTCGTACATGACCTTTATTATGTTGAAGTAGGTTCCCTCTAGCCCACTTTTCGGAGAGTTTTTTATCATAAATGGGTGTTGAATTTGTCAAAAGCTTTTTCTTCATCTACTGAGATGATCATATGGTTTTTTGTCTTCAATTTGTTACTATGGTGTATCACATTGATTGATTTGCATATATTGAAGAATCCTTGCATCTGGGATAAATCCCACTTGATCATGGTGTATGATCCTTTTAATGTGCTGTTGGATTCTGTTTGCTAGTATTTTGTTGAGGATTTTTGCATCTATATTCATCAGTGATATTAGTCTGTAATTTTCTTTTTTGTAGTATCTTTGTCTGGTTTTGGTATCAGGGTGATGGTGGCCACATAGAATGAGTTTGGGAGTGTTCCTTCCTCTGCAATTTTCTGGAAGAGTTTGAGAAGGATGGGTGTTAGCTCTTCCCTAAATTTTTGATAGAATTCACCTGTGAAGCCATCTGGTCCTTGTTTGTTGGAAGATTTTTAATCACAGTTTCAATTTCATTACTTGTGACTGGTCTGTTCATATTTTCTCTTTCTTCCTGGTTCAGTCTCGGAAGGTCATACCTCTCTAAGAATTTGTCCATTTCTTCCAGGTTGTCCATTTTATTGGCATAGAGTTACTTGTAGTAGTCTCTTAGGATGCTTGTATTTCTGCAGTGTCTGTTGTAACTTCTCCTTTTCATGTCTAAATTTATTGATTTGAGTCCTCTCCCCCTTTTCCTTGATGAGCGGTTAATGGTTTATCAATTTTGTTTATCTTCTCAAAGAATTAGCTTTTAGTTTTATTGATCTTTGCTCTTGTTTTCTTTGTTTCTATTTCATTTATTTCTGCTCTGATCTTTATGATTTCTTTCCTTCTGCTAACTTTGGGTTTTGTTTGTTCTTCTTTATCTAGTTCCTTTAGGTGTAACGTTATATTGTTTATTTGAGATTTTTCTTGTGTCTTGAGGTAGGCATGTAAAGCTATAAACTTCCTTCTTAGAACTGCTTTTGCTGCATCACATAGGTTTTGGATCATCGTGTTTTCATTGTCATTTGTCTCTAGGTATTTTTTGATTTCCTCTTTGATTTCTTCAGTGATCTCTTGGTTATTTAGTAACGTATTGTTTAGCCTCCATGTGTTTGTGTTTTTTACATTTTTTTCCCTGTAATCATTTCTAATCTCATAGCGTTGTGGTCAGAAAAGATGCTTGATCTGATTTCAATTTTCTTGTATTTACTGAGGCTTGATTTGTGACCCAAGATGTGATCTATCCTGGAGAATGTTCCGTGCGCACTTGAGAAGAAAGTGTAATCTGCTGTTTTAGGATGGAATGTCCTATAATATCAATTAAATCTATCTGGTCTATTGTGTCATTTAAAGTTTGTTTCCTTATTAATTTTCTGTTTGGATGATCTGTCCATTGATGTAAGTGAGGTGTTAAAGTCCCCCACTATTATTGTGTTACTGTCGATTTCCTCTTTTAGAGCTGTTAGCAGTTGCCTTATGTATTAAGGTGCTCCTATGTTGGGTGCATATATATTGATAATTGTTATGTCTTCTTCTTGGATTGATCCCTTGATCATTATGTAGTGTCCTTCCTTGTCCCTTGTAACCTTCTTTATTTTAAAGTCTATTTTGTCTGTTATGAGTATTGCTACTCTAGATTTCTTTTTATTTTCATTTGTATGGAATATCTTTCCATCCCCTGACTTTCAGTATTTATGTTTCCCTAGGTCTGAACTGGGTCTCTTTTAGACAGCATATAGATGGGTCTTGTTTTTGTATCCATTCAGCAAGCCTGTGTCTTTTAGTTTGAGCATTTAGTCCATTGACGTTTAAGGTAATTATCAATATGTTATGTTCCTATTACCATTTTCTTAATCTTTTTGTGTTTGTTTTTGTAGGTCCTTTTCTTCTCTTGTGTTTCCCACTTAGAGAAGGTCCTTTAGCATTTGTTGTAGAGCTAGTTTGGTGGTGCTGAATTCTCGTAGCTTTTGCTTGTCTGTAAAGGTTTTGCTTTCTCCATCGAATCTGAATGAGATCCTTGCCAGGTAGAGTAATCTTGGTTGTAGGTTCTTCCCTTTCATCACTTTAAGTATACCATGCCACTCCCTTCTGGCTTGTACTTCTACTAAGAAATCAGCTGTTAACCTTATGGGAGTTCCCTTGTATGTTATTTGTCATTTTTCCCTTGCTGCTTTCAATGATTTTTCTTTGTCTTTAATTTTTGCCAATTTGATTACTATATGTCCTGGTGCATTTCTCCTTGGGTTTATTCTGTATGGGACTCTCTGCGCTTCCAGGACTTGGGTGGCTATTTCCTTTCCCATGTTAAGGAAGTTTTCAGGTATAATCTCTTCAAATATTTTCTTGGGTCCTTTCTCTCTCTCTTCTCCTTCTGGGACCCCTATAATGTGAATGTTGTTGAGTTTAATGTTGTCCCAGAGGTCTCTTAGGCTGTCTTCATTTCTTTTTATTCTTTTTTCTTTATTGTTTTCATAGCAGTGAATTCCACCATTCTGTCTTCCAGATCACTTATCCGTTCTTCTGCCTCAGTTATTCCGCTATTGATTCCTTCTAGTGTAGTTTTCATTTATTTTATTGTTCATCTCTGTTTGTTTGTTCTTTAATTCTTCTAGGTGTTTTTTCTTTAATTCTTCTAGATCTTTGCTGAACATTTCTTGCATCTTCTCGATCTTTCCCTCCATTCTTTTTCCGAGGTCCTGGATCATCTTCAGTATCATTATTCTGAATTATTTTTCTGGAAGGTTGCCTATCTTCACTTCATTTAGTTGTTTTTCTAGGGTTTTATCTTGTTCCTTCATCTGGTACATAGCCGTCTACCTTTTCATCTTGTCTATCTTTCTGTGAATGTGGTTTTTGTTCCACAGGCTGCAGGATTGTAGTTCTTCTTGCTTCTGCTGTCTGCCCTCTGGTGGATGAGGATATCTAAGAGGCTTGTGGATGTTTCCTAATGGGAGGGACTGGTGGTGGGTAGAGCTGGCTTTTGCTCTGGTGGGCAGAACTCAGTAAAATTTTAATCCCCTTGTTTGCTGATGGGTGGGGCTGGGTTCCTTCCCAGTTGGTTGTTTGGCCTCAGGCGACCCAACACTGGAGCCTACCTGGGCTTTTTGGTGGGGCTAATGGCTAATGACTCTGTGAGGGCTCACGCCAAGGAGTACTTTGCAGAACTTCTTCTGCCAGTGTCCTTGTCCTCACGGTGAGGCACAGCCACCCCCCACCTCTGCAGCAGAACTTCCAACACTAGCAGGTAGGTCTGGTTCAGTCCCCTATGTGGTCACTGCTCCTTCCCCTGGGTCCCTAGATGCACACTACTTTGTGTGTGCCCTCTAAGAGTGGAGTCTCTGTTTCCCCCAGTCCTGTTGAAGTTCTGCAATCAAATCCTGCTAGCCTTCAAAGTCTGATTCTCTAGGAATTCCTCCTCCCGTTTCCTGACCCCCCAGGTTCAGAAGCCTGATGAGAAGCTCAGAACCTTCACTCCAGTGGGTGGACTTCTGTGGTATAAGTGTTCTCCAGTTTGTAAGTCACCCACCCAGCAGTTATGGGATTTGATTTTACTGTGATTGCGCCCCTCATAGCATCTCACTGTGGCTTCTCCTTTGTCTTTGGATGTGAGGTATCTTTTTTGGTGAGTTCCAGTGTCTTCCTGTCGATGTTTGTTCAGCAGTTAGTTGTGATTCCGGTGTTCTCTAAAGAGGGAGTGAGAGCACATTCTTCTGCTCTGCCATCTTGAACCAATCTCTCTATAAATTATAGTGAGATTTTTATGTAGAATCAAAATAGGTCACTCATATGATAATATGTAATTAGGTTTTGTATGTAATATTAGAAAATAAATTTAGCTAAACCTACAAGTCATATGTTCTATACCATGATTACAAGATTATTTTATTTATTTCTACCCTTTCTTCTTTTATTCTCCCAAATACATTAATTTGGGTTTTGAGGAACATCCAAATTGATTTTTAAAATTTATTTTAAATATTTTTACCAAGTTATAAATCTTTTGGTCCCATTGAAAGATAGTAATATATATTTTTTAATTAACCTTAAACCAACTCACTGAATTATCTTAGCCTCAAACTAAGGAACACTCAACTTAAAGAAATACACCCATAAAGTCATAGTTTCGAGATAATGATTATTTCTGTTCTATTGTAAAATAAGTAACTATCAAACTAGATTCTTTCACATATGACATAAGATCAATTCAAAGTACATGTTCATCATTCTGGGGAACTCTGCTTTCCATTATTTCATGTATCCTGAAATAATTTATATAGTGCTCTTAGTAGCTGCCATTTGACTACACTGTTATTTACAAAAAATCTTTAAGGTAATTGTCATTTGACCCATTTCACACAATGGGGAGAATCAGTAGCTTGCTAAATGCCATGGAGCTAATTAATGCAAGACTAGGATTCAGTCTTGGGTCTCGCTGACTCCAAAGCTCAGACTCTTAGACACTAACCACTGACTTACTGATTGTCCTTTGATTTCAAGTCATGGATTTAACTCTGGATAAATGTCACCAATACTCACTTGGTAAGAAAGTACTGATACAAGAGATCTTTTGACAAGAAAGTATTAATGTTGGTGTCTTGGAAATCAACATTAATCATAAATACTGATTTCTTGACACAGTCTTCCAAGTCAGTTGTGTTCCAGCCTTGCCATGTACTAACTTGCTAGGTAATTATAATCTCTACTTGTATGAGTTCTGTAAAGCCTAAGTGAAATTAGTTGATTGGCACAGTATAAACCATGGAACAAAAGTAAGCCTGAATGGAGTTCAAGGAATGTTGTAGTGTTAAATACATTTTCAAAATCCTTCCAAGAGTTGGATTTCATGCTTTGCTGATTTAGAATTTAGGATAATATTGCAGGATTCACTTCCTTTAATTTCCACAGTTCTTTTTATCCATGTCATTTTAAGTAGTTATTCTTCAGTTTTATTTGCTGGGTTTCTTAAATTTTTACTACATGGATGCTAACCTTTGTACATGGAATCAGATTAATTGGTATCAACTGATGTGTCTGAGATTTATTTAAAATTGGAAATGGGCCTAAATGGACATCTGGTATAAAACAACAAGTTGAAAGCATGACCTCTCCTTGGTGACAAAATATATTTGATTTAGAATTGCCAAAATATATCATTCTTTAGAGGTTTTTCTTTTATTAGAACATCAACCCTAAAACTTGATTTTACCTGGCAGAGAAATGAAGTGATAAGTTGTATTTGGAGATGTAATGTTGTTTCTTAAAACAACTTTTCTCCGTGAAACTTTAGAACAACATGGAAAATACCGATTTCACCTCTAAACACATTTTGGAGGATGCTAACTAACAACATTACTTTTCTAATACAGAAAATGAGGACTTTCCACATTCTACAGAGTATATTCTCTTGAGCATTAGGGCTCATGCTTAGGTGCACCAAGCAAATTAGAACATCTGCCCTGGAGATGCCAGGTGTATGCTCTGAGAGAGAGGTTAGCAAAGCATATTTTCAAGATGTGTGGATGTAATAAACTTATTTTTTGAAAACCATAAATTCTATTTTTGCCCACGTTTTTCTAAATATCAGGCACAGGTTTAAAAATCTGGAAGTGCAGCCACTTATCATGCATATTTACATGAAGAATATTTCTATCAAAAGTCAGGATGGTTAAATATTTAAAAGTTATTTGTTAAGAGCAAATATACTTAAGTTCCTATATAGCACCTCATAAAGAACAGAGCAAAATATCTTAAAAGAGGGTTTTAGTAATATTTTCCCATTTTTAGAGAGTCCATCTCTATTTTACTAACACGATATTATTATTCAGCACATATATAAATTCTAATATTAGCTGGGTTGAATTCAAAAATATAAAAGTATTTTTAAGTTGTAATTAAAACAATCAGATTAAATAGAGAACGTAAGAAAATGATTAATAAGAAAAGTTGATCAAATGGTGAACTCTATTAGGTTTAGTATTGTAAATTAAGACATAAAGTAATGTAATGAAAAAAGTTAGAAAGTGAGGTGACCAATATTTACATTTAAAGGTAGCTGGTAAAAATTCCATTTAGTTAGTTTAGTTTTAATGTGTCAGGGCCCCTCTAGAGACCAAGTGAAAATCAGATGTGCTTGGGTATGTCTGGTAAAATAGCGGGGCCTGAACCCTGAGTCGTTGCCAGTGTTCTGGCTACACAAGGAATGAGGAGTCTCTGAGGAAAATTCATTCCACAAGAGGGGAGAATGCCCCATGAATATTAAACATAATTTTCTGAGATGAATAGACATTTCTTGGTATTATTGAATTGTTGGCTCGAGACCAGTACCATGGGAGCAGAAGAAACACTACCATGAGACCCACTAATAAAGTATAGTGAGAAACGAAAACCAAATGTATCACTTCCCCCCACTTTACTATGTGCTGCCATCAGAGCATTATAAGTGGCTGGAACCACAGAGGTCACCAGACAGACACTGTCATCATATTGGCATACTGGGAAACTCTGTAGTGCTGCCTGGGTGACATGCTGCCGGATGAAAGGGATACATTGCTAAACATATGTGAGGAATCACATAATCAAAGAAATACTCAGAGGAAAATATGCATGGGAGAAATGTCTTGAGAAAGACATTTCCTGGCTTCTTAAGTTGGCAAAAGTCTAGGAGAAGATTCACATACATTTCAAAGGGGCAGAGAGAGAACTTACAGTTACAAATTTTCTAAAATAAATGCTCTAAGGAAGTGGAGGTTAGGGGCCTATAGTCAGAAAGAAATCTGTCTGAAGTTCATTCAAGCTGAGAGGAACTGTAAGGCCATCTTGATCACCATCATCCTGATGCTTCTTGATACATCTACAACTTCTTAAGAGTGCTCTTTGCAGTTTTGATGACCACCAATAATGTGTCAGCCACAGTTGTTATGAGAAGCTCTTAATGTTCTTATTGTCCAAGCTGAGAGAGTATTCCAGCTCTCAGCACTCCTCTAAATCCAGACAAACAGAGTTTGGGACTCCAGATTTATCTTTGCTTTTTAACAATCTCCTTTTCATGCTACATTTAATCCAGCTATGGTTGTCTGTCCTGGAGGCAGCCTCTATTATTTCTCTATGCCAATATTGAAACAACATTTTTATCACATTAAAAAAATAGTCAATTTTGCAAAGTACTAGTGAATAATGTAGATTTTACTAAAGAATCCTTAGCAGGAAAAGGATAAGAATTTAGGTCACCCCAAAAAATACAGTTCTAATGTCCCTCAATGGCCCCCTATCCTCCATCCCTTTTGAACTTTCTGTGAACATCTGTCCTCCTGGAGCACAGAAAAGGCTTTCTTCCAGCTTCCTCAAAGACAACTGCAGAGCCAGGTGGTAGAGACAAAGTCTTTGTATGTGCCTGTCAAAATACCCACCCCATTCCCCTCATTCCCCACACAGTGGGCTCTTCCGTCAGGAGACTTTACTGCTAAGATAAAGAAGATAGTTCCTAGCAATAGTTATATTTGGATCCTTTGTCTCTAAATGCGAATAGTACTTTGGCTGTTGAAGAACATTTTTCAAATTTATAAAAATTCTAAAGAAAAATCCCAAGGAAAGAACACGCCTATGTTAAGTTATCATTCCCAAGATCCTGAAACTACCAGCCAGGGCTAACTAACTGCTCCCTTGATCCGTGACTTTTCTGAGAATTCTGGCTCTTCCTTACTCATGCATAATTAAGTTAGGTCTTCATGATTCTGCTACAGCTCTCAGGCAAGTCAACTTAACTTTTCCTAAGAGTCCTCCCTGTTATGTGGCTAAAGTTCAGTTTTGTTTCCCTTTAGTGAAGAAGTAAACCATAGATTCCATTCAGATCATACAAATTTTAAAACAGGTCGTGATAGTCTATTGATTTCACAAAAGCTTTGTGCTTTTATTCCTTTTTGTAAAAAAGGTAATAAAGTAAGTTTTTACTCTTCTGGGATAAGTAGTTCTCAGGTATTATTTTCAGATCATAACATAGTTATTCAGCATAGATACAGGCTGTAGGGTCATATCCTAAGAAACTTTTAGGAAAGAAGATGTACACAGAAAGAAATCTAAGACTTAAGACATTTCAATGAAAGAATAAAATCCATCATCACAGTGTCATGAGCTTCTTAGTGTTAAAAGAATCATGTTCAGCAAGTGAGGGTAAGATACTCTCTTAAAGCACACACAGACACACAAATCTGTTTTCTTTGAAATGGAAAGTTGGTAAGACCTTTAATTAATGATTGGTTAAAAATTTTCTAATAAAAAGGGCAATTTCCAATTTGTAGTCTAAGGAACTCAAACAATGTATCATTAATGGGCTTAAATTCCTAGACAAATCCAGAAATGTTGTTTTAATCTGTAATGTAGCTGATAAAGTGTATAGATAAAATAAATGGTAATGGAGCAATATCCATTATTGGCTTTTTTTCCTTCAAAATATTACTATCTAGTAAAGGCATTAAAGGTATCAAATAGATGAATAACCTACACGTCTTTGTCTTGATGGACTAGTTCCAGATAAAAATTATACGAAAGTTTCAGAAAGATGATTGAGGTAAAAGGTAGCCTAATCCCTTATATTTCCCCCTGATATCAAAAATTAAGACGAAAGATATAGAAACAGGAAGATAGTAATTGCCAAGGAGAAATGATGCTGTGGAAAATGAAGCTAAGAAGTCTAAATATTTTACGCATTTCTTACTATAAAATTTAAAGTAACACCCATGCCAGTTAAAGGCACTTGGAGAAATGGAAATTTGGCATTAAAGAGGACAGAGTAGAGAGCACCCGTTCACAAATCATCTTCTTGCCTTCCTATCCATTCAATTAGCCATGTTGTCAAAGAAGCAAGCATAAAAGTTGACACCAGGAAAAAGAATTTCTCCAAAGGAAAAGGAGATGGATAAGACATAACCAGTGACAGTAGTTTTTGATTAGAGGAAAACAAGGCCAGATTAAAAAGAAAGTTTCATCCAGCAGTCCCATGTTGAAAAGGAGGTAGAGGGAGGAAGAAATGAATAAACTAACAATACAATTATGCAAAGGCAACACATCTTGGCCCAAATACCTTCCTTGCAGCCTTGGTAATGTGAAGAATGTAAAGACAAGACACATAGAGAAAATATCTCTGTAGAAGCAGTCTAGGGGAAGGGATAATGGCACAAGGCAGAGGTGATGGCTAGAAGACATGAAGGTGGCAATCTGGTATCCAAGATGGTATGGAAATGGTTGTTTGGAAATTAATCTCATTTTCAAGGTAAGAGTTGCCTGTGTAAAGTTCATTCTAGTAATTTGGACTTTATAAACCATGTTTTGATAAATAATTCTCATATATAGACAGAGCCTTCAGAGAATGTAACAAAAGCTCCTGAGTACATTTGTTAGAATCCATGCCATTTCTGGACTATATTATATAGCACAGTATACCATGTAATGTATAGCAAGAAGTTGGGAATCTAAAGATAGCATTAAACTAATGAAGTGTTGTACAGACAAGGGACATTCTCATTATGTTTTGAAATAAGTTTTTGGGTCTTAATTTTTTCTCAAATTCTTTTTAAGGAAGATTAACTTAAAATATTTGTTATGTTAAATATTTGTTAATGTACCAGTTACTTCAAAGCCATTTAATAAATTAGATGGAAGAGTATATAAATTTTCATACCTTGAACATTGTTATATAATTCAAAACATTTTTGATGGGTTTAAACTTTAATGTTTATTATCTTTATTCAGTATTGTAAGTTGATATAATTTTAAACAATTCCTTGATTTAGCCTCAAATAGGAGAAATATTGGAAGCTGCAATGGATTTCAAAATCCAAGTAGGATGCATAGTCTCTAAAGCAAAAGAGAAGAACATGATAAAAAATAAGGAAATTTTAAAATATTAACCTATTCCCTGCATGATCTTTTATATGAAAAAAAAATTTTTAATCATTAAAATTGCTAATAAAAATTCACTTTGCAGGTATAATCAATTCTGGAGATTTTGAGTACAAAAAGACTGATGTCCGCTTTAGAATTATTGGAGAGGTTTGGGTTTTGCCTTTCGCTTTCAGCCCTATCCTTCATGATAACACAGCTGAGGTGGATATACATATCTTTATGACTCATTCACTGATGAATGCAATTTCCTTCCAATAAAACAAGGGGTGTTTAGAACTTTTCATAGCAACCAGATTCCACAAGTGCTGCCTAATTTAACATAGCATTCAAAGTCAGAGAATGTGGCTGCTTTTGCAAATAAGAAATAACATTGAGAAGAATACATTGTAATTAAAGCAAACTTTAGAACTTGAATATAGATATTATATGTGGAAACTCCAACTTTTCTCCCATAAAAATGAGATTTAAGTGACCTGTGACTGCCAACCTCTTATTTTTTTAATAAGTTGCATGTTCAACTTAATGTTTTTACAAAAGTTTATTTAGTCAAGTTCAACATATGGATGCTTAAATCAAGTTTATGTCTAAATTTCACATAGATCATGCTGTGTTTTACCCTTACCTCTAGTTAAAGGACACCTTGGACCAGAGACAGACACTGGTCCAGTGTATTTGCTGGTAACAAATAGAGGTGGGTGGTATTTTCCTGATGGAATGCATCTGCTAGTTTTATGTTTGTATAAAATGGGTCATTATTTCTTTTATTTTTAATTTAACAGCAAGTAAAAATCTATGCATCTTATATTTTTTTGCTAAGATTTGTGATGATAAGAATATTCAACTAAAATCTTTAACTGCCACTAGGGGCACAGACAATTAAAAATTGTATTCTCTGGTAGAAGCCAAAGATTTATATTTTAAAATTTTATTGGCTTTTATAGCTTTAAAGTATTATTCCCCTGTTGACAATATATTTGTAATCATGAGTTGCCAGTAGATGCTTTTAAGTCTTCTGTCTTTTTAAACTTATGTTTTTATTAGCTTTTGCACATAACAGTAGGAAATCCATTTGCAATAATTTATGCAGTATATATTAGTGCCTAAGAGAGCAAAGGAGAGATCCCATGATAAAATAGAGTGGTATAATCATATTTACAGTGATAGAGAAAATTTTATTAATGGCTGGTTAATCATGTATGAATAAAAATAGGGACTATAATGAGTATATTTTGGAAAAACATCTTGCCTATATTTCCCATACAAGTATAGTTCAAATTAGTTTTTAAGTTATATATCATCTGAACTGTGCTATCTTAAAAATGACAGTTGTTTAAATGTCATGACTTAGAGTTATATTAGGGTAAATGTACATGAGATATGCAATATTACCTATTTACATTAAAAAGTTATGTAACAGAAAAATTGATTATACTTTATTTTTTAATTTTGCTACATAAATGTAATAGTCTGAATTAGCCTAATTTGTCACTATGGATAGAATAACATTGTTATAGGAGTTTGTTATTTAGATATGTGAAGAAGAAAAGATGACTTCTAACAATTTACACTAGTAGATTTCCAGTCCTAAAACGTTAGAATACATTAAAAAGAAAAAGCTTGCTAAATATCCTCTACAGTTAGAAAATAATGGAAAATACAACTTATAGTTGGCCCTCCGTATCTGTAGTTCCACATCCTTGGATTCAACCAACCATGGATCGTGTAGTACTGTATTATTTACTATTGAAAAATTCCATGTATAAGTGAACCCATACGGTTCAAACCCGTGTTGTTCAAAGGTCAAGTGTAGTTTGTTAATGAATTCTTTGTAGGTTAGAAGTTTTGAAACTATTTTTTTTCATAAAGTTGTTATGAACATTTCATATCTCAGTTTCTAGTTTCATAAACTTTGAGGATTGTTATGTCCTTTTAATGAATTTACCACTTTGTCATTATAAAATGATCCTCTTTAGCCTTGGCAGTATTCTTTGTTTTGTAGTCTCATTTATCTGATATCAATATAACTATTCCAACTTTCTTTAGATTAATATTAGGATGGTATATATTTTCTGTCTTTTAAATTTTAATCCATGCTTGTCTTTACATTTAAAGTGTGTTTCTCACAAGCAGCATATAGTAGACTCTTGCTTTTGTTATCCAGTCCTACAATCTCTATAGTTGAAATGAATTTTTAGGCAATTTATATTTAATGTAATTATTGGTAAGTTTGATTTTAAGTCTTTCCTGTTGCTATTTCTTTTCTATTTTCCCCAACAGTTCTTTATTGCTGTCTCCCTCTTTTTTTGCCTTCTTTTTAATTAAATCCTTTTTATGATTCTATTTTATTTCCTTTGTTATTTTATTAGTTATAAATCTTTGCTTTATTGTTTGTATTTGCATTAGGGTTTATAGTATACATCTTTAAGTTATCACAGTATACCTTCAAGTGATATTATAGCACTTCCCGTACAAGAACTTTCCAATAGTATACTTGCATTTCTCCCATTCCAGTCTTTATGTTATTATCATATATTGTGTATTAAATATATATTAACCCCACAAAAATTGATACTATTTTTCTTTAACAAGCAATTACCTTTTAAAAGATTAAAATAATAGGCGATATTTATATATATTCAATATCCTTCATTTCTTTCTGTGTATTCACAATTCCATGTGGAATCATTTCATTCTGCACGAAGAGATTAATTTTAACAACTGTGACAGTTATGAGTTGGCTTTGGTTGATTGATTTACTCCTTGTTATGGGACATATTTTTCTGTCTCTGTCCATACCTGGAAATTTTTTATTGAACTTCAGACATTGTTAATTTTAACTTGTTGGTCCTGGATATTCTTGTATTCCTATAGATATTCTTGAATTTTGTTGTAGGATGCAGCTATGTACTTGGAACAGTTTTATCCTTTAGGTCTTACTTTTAAGATTTGTTTTATGGGACCAGACCAAGATTTTGTGTCTGGCTATTTTCTACTACTGAGATAAGACTCTTCTGAGTACTCTAGACAATGCCCAGTGAGTCATGAGGTCTTTCAATCTAGCTAGTGGGATCAGTCACTATCCTCTGCCATGTGTAAGCATCAGCACTGTTTCTTTTAATCCTTCTGGATTGCCCTTGGCCCTGAACTAGTTTCCTTGGAAGTGTATGCTGATCAGTACTCAGCTGAACACTTGAGAAGGACCCTTTACATATCTAGAGTATGCTTTCTGAGCAGCACTCTCCTCATAGGTACTCAGTCCTGCCAACGCTGGCATTTTTGGTCACCCTGAACTTTCAGTTCAACTCAGGTGTTCTGCTGGGTTCCCCTGCCTGCACCATGGCCAGGAAACAAATTGAAGTCAGTAAGCTGGGGCAGACATAGTGCTCTCGTTGTCTGTTTTCTGTTTCTCAGGAATCATCTTTGATCAGTGGCTGATGTCCACTGTCTTTAAAATAATATTTTTATATATATTGTGATTGATTGGCTGATTGATTTTGGTTGTGCAAGGCAAGTGGGTAAATATGGTTCCTTTTAGTCCATCTTGTTTGGAAATGTAACAGCATTCTCTCTTTACCTGGTCTCTACATAGGAACAAGTTTTTAGCCATTTTCCCAATGCTAGATGCTTTCTCTTACCTCTAGGCTTTTTAACATGCCTTACTTCTGTTCAAAGGCTTATTTTCTCCATTATTCCCCATAGTTAACTTGAAAAATTCTTTAAGACTCCAGGCAATAATTCCTTCCTTTCCTTCAAGGTTACCTAAAATTTCTATTTTCACTAAACCTGTGATTACACCTACCCTGCACTTACAGTGGATTATAATTTTTGATTTATTTCTCTGTTCCCTCACCAGCCTATGAATTATTTAAAGACAGAGATGGTGTCTTTTGTTATGGTATTTTGATGCTCAGTAGTATCTGGAATATAGTAATAACACAATAATGATTTATATAATGAATGTTTGGGTCTTACGTAAGGTGAACCAATAATAGAGAGTAAAATTGCTTTTATTCCATTATTTTTATAAAAAAAGGATGATATATATTACGATGCCACTGAAGAAGCCACTAAAGATCAATTTAATTATTTCTAGGTTTCTCTTCTCTCTAATAATCTAATTCTGAGACCAAGTGATCCCACCTACAGAGAAATAACTTGTTCCAAACAAATTATTAATTGATGGTTGGAGGTTTTAAAAGTTTAAAATTCAGGTGACTTTGCATGAAGTTAACCTCACTACTGTACTAGTTTAATTATATTATCTGACAACATGTGGATTTTCTCATTTGCTCCTTCTCTTTGTCCTCATTTATTTGGGTTATCAATTGTTAATTTGCTTAGTACTTTGGGGGCATGCTTTGCTCCATTAGCCCTTTAGAGATTCTATAATATGGCATAGAGGATAAGCATAATGATATGACTGGTTTAAATTCCAGCTTGGCCACTTACTGTGTGACCATGAGGAAGTCAATTAACCTCTCTGTGCTTCAGTTTCCTCCTTTATAAAATGGGAATAATAATAGTAAATAGCCCATAAGATGAGAGTGAGGATTAAATTTTCTTACACAGGACACATTTCAGAATAGTTCTAGAAGAGTTCCTGGCAATTGTAAGAATCATGTAAACATTAATTATTATCAATATGATAATTACCATTTGTCTTTAATCCAACCTTGCAACTTATCACTTCCTTTTAATACAACTTTGCTATTTTCATTGCTATAAAAAAAACCCTGCAAGTTACAAAATCAAGTAAAGTATCTATTTATATTATTGGGGGGATGTAAAAGTTATGGGAAATGGAGGCCGTAGTATCAGGCTTCAACCATCTAAAGGACTGTTATATGGAAGGGATTGAAATTATTCTCTATTTTTCAGAGACAATAGGCTAAAATGTATGGAAGCTACAGGAAGGCTTTTTTTGACTTTCTAACAAATACAGATGACAAAAATGCAACGCAAGCATTTAAATTTTCCTTTCTAGAAGTGCAGGAGATGACTCTTTACACTAGAAGGCCTCTGACATGTCTTTTGATTCTAAAGACCTGCATAATTCTAAGTAACATTTTTAGGCATAGAAGACTTTCTTTATCCCTACACTACATGCTACAGGCCCCAATTCTGTTTATCAAGCGAGAAAAAAATCTGTTTGTCTTGTGAACATTTAGAGTGGAAACCTGGGAAGTACTGATACATAAAATGATAAAGTTTATGCTCATATCCACAACACCGTCTTTTATAACTAATAGTATGTTACCCACTTGTGGGTAAAGGAGACATTAGAAGCTGGTGTATTACTTCATAACAACCCCTTAAAAAGTTCTTTAATTAATTTTGGTATGTAAACTTTCATATCTCTGAAGAGAATTCTAAGTTTGTTGAGGGTAGAAGAACTAGGATAGCTGGATCTGTAAAGAAATGTTCCTTTTCAGTTGACATGCTTATTTTGAAAACATCAGTGAGTGTCTACTATTAGTCAAATATTTATTTGATGGTGGAGCATATTAACTGAAAAGTTGACTTTCACTTTGGGTAAATATCCACTTACAGTTTTGAAGGACTGTCACTTTACTAAGTTATAGATTGAGAGACATATCTATATATCTTTTCTTAGAGGACTTGTGAATAGTTTGACCATAGGCCAATTTACACAAGAATAAAAATTATATGTTGTCCTTTACTCACTCTGGACAAGCAGTATATTTGAAACGGAGCTACTGTGATCTAAAATCTCTTAAGTGTTTATTGCACTGGCTAAAAATCTTCTTTATCTAGCAAATATGTTTTTGAAGAAAGCCATCAAAGCACTGGACCTGAAATGAGAGTTACCTGGAAGTGTGACCTTGGGTGAGCTTTTTAAACCACTAGGAACTGGTTTTTTCATCATTAAATTGACCATATAAACAATGGCCCACAACATATTATGTGAAACCTGTGGATCCAATTGTGTTTAAATTCAAATTTAGGAAAATCATGTAGTGCATCTATCATATTTATTTAATACTAAATAGGGTCTGGAGCAGCATCCCACAAAGAAACATATTCATATATTTGCAGTGATTCATGAATATTTATACTAAGTGGAGAAAGCAAGGTCTATAAACATACTGATGAAAGCTCAGATTAGTTTTGCCTTTAAATGAGTTTTGGCAACAAACTTTGAAAAATTTAAAAAAAAAACCTTTTGGTCTTCAGAGATTTTTGAATTTTGAAAGAGGAGATTAAAGGATCATATATCTATACTTGTATAGTGTGAAAGGCAGTTCTGAAGATCAAATGAGATAGCTTTAAGAAAGAACTCTACAAATTATAAAGCAGTATATAAAGTAAGGCATAATTATCAGCTAAGTACTTGACTTTATGGCTATTTTCCAGGCTTTCACTGAGTATGAAGAGTTGGGAGATAATTTTTTATTATGCTGGGTTTGAGCCTAGTTTAAAGAAAAGAGATTAAAAGTTTTCTTCTACAAGTGTATGGTGCTCAAACTCCTTAGATTTCATTGAAATCAGCATGGATATATGTGTTTTCCAGGCATTCAAGTTCTCTTACTTACCAAAATAATGTTTGCACATTTTTGCTATTATAACATTCTTTTAAATTATATCTCAGAGATATCAAAAGCTTAGAATTTAGTCATTTATTCAGTCAGTAATTGCTAATTTTGAATAATTATGTGTGGAGTAAGTATTCAGTAGGAAACAGTATTAGTTCAAGAACTTGACAGAAGAGTTGTTTGACAAAAAGAAAGACTGGAGATATTTCAGTGAGATGTTATTGGCAACTGTGGCCAGGAAAAGCAGTGAGTGCTCATCTGGACTTTCCCTGGCTGGGATTGGGCAGGATTCGGCTCCCCAGAGAACTCTAGGATGCTGGTCACACTTCAAACCCTTCTTTGGTAAACCACTCTGTGAATGACCTTAAGTGTGAGTATAGGAACCACTATACTGATCATTAGTCTCTTCTACCATTATTTGATATATACATTACTTAACTCTACATAATCCTAATCGAATGCAATCAACAGGAAGTATGGGAATCTATCAACTAATGTTTGATTTATTTAATTCAGCAGCATCAAAACAGATGCTAATACTCTATCTTCTTGGACAAAAGTGGATGAAACTTTTTCTCACAAAGTGAGAATGTGAACGTAAGGCATGAACTTAAAGGAAAGAGTAATGATGAAAGTAATATATATGTTAACATACATGGTCTAGTCTTACTTGTCTCCTAAATCGACCTGATTTTAAACATAGAAACTTACCTGAGTCTTAATTTTCTCATGTATAAACTGTAGGGATAAATGTGATAAACCTGGCCTTGCTACCTGCTCAAAACTTTTCTTTGAAGCTCAGCATAATTTGGTGCTTTTAAATTTCACTTTAGCCATATACTATGCTTCAATAATCCACCCTAAATTTTGAAATGTCAGTGATAGTTTCAGCAGTTTGATACAGTTTTTCATCTTGCAACTGGGCTTTGAAAATTGATAACGTGAGAACTGTAGTTAAAACACTGTGCTTCTAAAGAAATATGATTCTGAAAAGTGTCATACTGTTCACCTTCATCATCTTCCAATGTAGTCAATTCTTTTAACTTGTAATGAAAATACCTCACCTCAGCTGTGTCTCATTTGGCTAAACTCATGCATTAAAAAGTTGATCAATCTGAATTTAAGGAGATAGCAGGAAGAAAGGATGTGTTTTATTGTTGTTTACATATGTAGTCGCTTATCTTGTATTTTGGAATCAAGACTGTCATTGGTTTCTTAATGGTACTGTAATGTTACAAGTCAGGATGTGATAAAGATAAATTCAAGGAGTGTAAGATTTTATCTTTCCTTTGACATTTTTATTCCAAGTTCGTTTTTAATTTGATAAATATAACTTGCTTTGTATATACCGAGCAATGTGTAATCAGGGACTGGAGATAAAATAATGAAAATGTATTTTTTTCCTTTCAAATAGCTTATTGTCCAGCAAAGGAGAGCAGTGCATTAACTATTACTGATTGTGATAAGAAATAGTAATAATTTCCATCTTTGGAGTGCTTACTATGCATCAGGAACTGTACTGCCCATTTTACATAAATGATCTCATTTAACCAGCACCATAATGCCATGAAGTAGATATTATAATGCCATTTGTCAGATTAGGAAAGTGAGGCTTAAGAAGCTAACTTGCTCCAAGTCTCCTAGCAAGTCCATGGCAGAACAGATACTTAAACCTGGACTCTCTGACTCCAAAGCCAAAGCTCATAACAATTATATTATTACAATGGGACAAGTATTGACATAGAAGTATGTATAAAAATTTAAGGTAGTGTAGATGTATGAAGTGATTGACTTTAAACCAAATTAGGAAAGGGAAAATATGTGGAAAACCTTCATAGGGAGAATGATGTTGAAGGGTGAAGAGTTATTCACCAGGACAAGTGAAGGAAGATGATGACAGCAGAGGAAATAGGATTAGCAAGGGGATTGAGTAAATGTTGGTGTCTGAGGATGGTGGGCTGTCTGAAGAGAGGAGGCTTCTGACCCCAAGGTGTGGAGTGGAGGGAAAATGGATGAGCCTGAACAGGTGTATAGGAGTGGGTCAAGAACAATCTAGTTAAACCACCTTAAAGACTTAGACTTTTCTTTATGTGTATATAGAACCTCCAAATGATTTCTCAACAGGGAAGTGCCAAAATAAGCTCTGCTTTAATGAGAACTGGCAACTGTGAAGAGTAGATTGGAGTAGAAAAAACTGGATAGGGAGAGGAGCTACAGTTATTAGAAGTGTGGCAGGAAGTAAACAGACCTTAATTAAAACAGTAGTAATGTGGAAGGAGAGGAGAGAAGAAATGCAAGAGAGAATTCAGGGATGGAATCAATTCAGTTGGATAATATACTGTGGTGGATGGGGAACAGTTTGGAATAACTCCATGATTAACTATATTTGGTAACAGGGTGAGTAGGAAATACATAAAAATGAACAAGTTTATAAAAACAACAAGAGAGAATTGTTATGACAATGTTGAGTTTCAGGAATCTATGGTACAGCCATGTTGATGCCTAGTAGTTGTAGATAAGATGATGTAACTATTATTCTCATAAAAATAAAGTAAAAATTAATTATGCTGACTCAAAAATTGCAGCAGGGAATTCCCACCAGAGAAAATACTGATAGCCACTCTGAGCAACGGACACATTATGTGACTATTTTCTCTGCTCTTCAGTTGCCTCCAAGGAGGGCTTGGCACCAGTTTCTGTTTGAAGGCAGAGATTCCTTCTTTGGAACAGTCTCTCTTGAATCTGTGCATAGAGTAGGTACCCCTTCTTTCTCCAAAGGTGAAGAATTAGATTCATCCTTAAACCACAGCTTAGCGAAAATAATCTATAGATACATTTATTTTAAATAGTTTCCTTTGACTGAATATTTTTACTTTTATTTTGGGTTATTACATTTCTATACATGAATCATGCATTTTTTATTTTTTTGAATGAAAGTTGGGTTTTGTCTTTTATTATGGGAATAATTCATTTTTAAGCATGGTAGTCTTTTTGGTTTTTAATTTTTATTTTATATTAGAGTATAGTTGATTAGCAATATTGTGTTAGTTTCAGGTGTACAGCAAAGTGATTCAGTTATACATGTAAATGTATCTATTCATTTTCAAATTATTTAATAAATAAGCACAATTAGGCTTTCAAATATTGTTTCAAATTTTGTTTCTTCTGACATGTTGTGATGTTAACATACATATGTAGGAGTCTCCCAAGTCAGAATTTCTAAAAAATCCTTGTGTTAGGAAATGTAATTTTCAGGTATTCAAGTAAAATTCTGTTAGCCCATTAGTTACTTAGGTCTACATATAGTTAATTTGGTGTTTGGTCATTTTAAAAAACAAAAATGAAAGCAAATCTTATCGTATAACATTCTAGATAAATACGTATTTGGTGCAATTTCAATACATAGCCTATAGTTTTATAGCAGTTTTCTATTTTAAGCTCAAATTTTTGCTTTTAAAGGATGGGTGCATCACTAAACATTCATTTAAGGCCTTTAAATTTGAAAATAATTTCTCATCTGCTATCTCATTTTACACTTTAAAATAACCTGAGGAGATATTAATAACTCATTTTACAGATGAAAAACAGATGCTGAAAGATTAAATGGAAAATATGTGAAAAGTCCATGTTTTAGTTTTACAAAGTATACAGTAAAATAATTGGCCCTTAATCTATAGTAATATTACCTTATGAACAAAGTTAAATGTCTTACAAATAGCTCTAAGAATTCACAACATATAGAACCTTGTTTTAACCTTAGAAGTGACATGAAAAGTCAATTGAATGGTGTTGATTATAAGATGATCTATACAGCTAAAACCCAGAAATTTGATTTTTCCCCCAGTTTCATTTAGGTGTGTAACTGACAAAAAAATGTAAAATTGTTAAAGTGTACAATGGAATGATTTGATATGCATATATATTGTGAAAGGATTCACCCTCTTGAGGTAAATAACACATCCATCACTTCACACATTTACCTTTTTGTGTCTGTGTGAGAACACTTTTCTATTCTCTTAGCAAATTTCTACTATATAATACAATGTTATCAACTATAGTCAACATGTTACACTTTAGATCCTCAAAACTGTACATCTTGTAACTGAAAGTTTGTACCCTTTCATTAACCTCTACCTATTTCTCCCACCCCCTAGTCTCTGCAACCACTTTTTTACTCTGAGTTTGACATTTTTTTTAAGATTCCACATATAAGTGATACCATGCACCATGCAATATTTGTCTTTCTCTGTCTGGTTTATTTTACTTGGCAGAATGCTCTACAGTTTCATCCATGTTTTGCAAATGACAAGTTTTCTTCTTTTTTAAGGCTGGATAATAATGTTCCATTGTATATATAGAGATATATATACCACACCTTCTTTATCCATTTATCCATAGATGGACACTTAGGTTTTTCCATATTTTGTCTTGTAAATGATGCTGCTATTATGAACATGGGAGTAAAGATATCTCTTCAAAATAATGATTTTGTTTCCTTTGGAAATATACTCAGAAGTGGGATTGCCAGATCATGTGGTGATTCTATTTTTAATTTCTTGAGGAACTTCCATCCTGTTTGTCATAGTGGCTGTTTCAGTTTACATACCCACCACAAGGGTTCCCTTTTCTCCACATCTTCACCAACACTTGTTATTTGTTGTCATTTTGATAATAGTCATCCTAACAAGTGTGAGCTGATATATCACTGTGGTTTTAATTTGTCTTTCCCTGATGTTTAGTGTTGTTGGGCACCTTTTCATGTACTTTTTGGCCAGCTGTGTGTCTTCTTTGGAAAGGTCTATTTTGATCCTTTGCCTATTTTTAAAAATTGAGGTTTGTTTGTTTGCTTTTTTTCTATTGAGTTGTATTGAGTTCATTGTATATTTTGGATATTTATCCCTTACTGGACATGTTGTTTGCAAATATTTTCTTTCATTCCATAGGTTGTCTTTTCATTTTGTTATGGTTTCTTTTGTCATGCAGAAGCTGTTTAGTTTGATGCAGTCCTACTTGTTTTTGCTTTTATTGCCTTTGCTTTTGCTGTCCAAAATATCATTGCCGAGACCAATGTCAAGGAGCTTTTTTCCTATGTTTTCTTTCAGAAGTTTTACAGTTTCAGGTCTTATGTTCAACTCTAATCCATTTTGAGTTGATTTTTGTGTATGGTATACAATTGGAGTCCAATTTCATTTGTTTGCTTGTGGCTACCTAGTTTTCCCAACACTATTTATTGAAGAGACTACCTTTTCCCCATTATATTTTTGGCACCTTTGTCAAAAATTAATTGATCATATATGCATAGGTTTATGTCTGAGCTTCCTATTCTATCAATCTATGTGTCTATATGATCTATATGACATTTATGCCACTATCCTACTGCTTTGATTACTGTAGCTTTGTAATACAATTTGAAATCAGAAGGCGTAATAGCTCTAGCTTTGTTCTTTTTTCTCATGGTTGCTTTGGATATTCAGGGTCTTTTGTGGTTCCATGCAAATTTTAGGATTGTTCTATTTCTGTGAAAAATGCCATTGAAATTTTGAGAGGGATTAAATTGAATCTGTAGATTAATTTGTATAGTATGAACATTTCAACAATATTAATTCTTCCAATCCATAAACACAGGATATCTATACATTTATTTGTATCATCTTCAATCTATTTAATCAAAGTCTTATAGTTTTCTGTGTACAGGTCTTTTACCTCCTTGGTTAAATTTATTCCTAAGTATTTAAATGTTTTCAGTGCTACAGTATATGCAATTTTTTCTTAATTTCTCTCTCTGATAGTTTGTTGTTGGTATGTAGAAGTACAACACATTTTTGTATATTGATTTTTGTATCCTATAACTTTACCAAAATTGTTTATTAGTTCTAACAGTATTTTGGTGGAGTCTTTAGGGTTTTCTATATATAAAATCATATTATCTGCAAATACAGACAATTTTACTTCTTCCCTTTCAGATTTGGATGCCTTTTATTTCTTTTTCTTGCCTAACTGCTCTGGCTAGGATTTGCAGTACTAGGCTGAAAAAAAGTGGTAAGGGTAGGCATTCCTGTCTTGTTCCTGATCTCCTTCTTTGACTTTTGATTAACTAATTTTCCCTTGCTCTGTCTCTCTCTGTCTTTGTCTCTCTGTCTCTTTCTCTCTCTCTCATGTTACTGATAAAACCCCACAACTTTTGAGTCTGGTTTTTCTACTAAAGAATTAGCATTCAACTGCAAACGTGGTATCTGGGAGAAGAAAGAGAAAGTAAGGGAAAAGAAAAGAAGGCAATATTTTGATATTATGTTCTTTCTTCATGTCTCTTGACCTTCTTTCCCCCTTTATATTTTCCTCCCTCTCTTGGTTTTCTCACTCCTCAGGCATAAAGTGATGAAATAATGGGAAATTTCACCTATGGCACTAGAAAGATGTTATTCAAAGGGAAGAGGAATAAAATATTTAGGGCTTTGACTCAGCCCGTGACCTGCTTCTTTTTATGGCTATAGTTCACAGGATGTTAAAAGGATTTTACTAATGTGGTAGGGGCTAAACACAGACTTACAGTGCTTGTAATTTGTACCATCTTATTTTATAAAGTTCATCTATTATCCTAATTATTTTTTCAGCTAATTTTTTCTTATTCATTTTGCTGATCATTATTTGGTAGTAATCAAATCAATATCTAAACCTTACAGATAAGTTCAAGGGCAGTCCATACCAATGTCCTTGTTTTCTATAATCCAGTTCCAGATCAGTTTTCTAAAGAGAGGCTTGTCAAATTTCCAGGGAGTTTAAGTGATCAGGCAGCCATCTCTTTTAAATTATGCGTTATTTTATAAATTTCTCTTCATTGTTCAATTGTAGATATATATATATATATATATATATATGGCAATTTAATGGTAATTTAATAAATATCCTCGGTTTTTAACCAGGAAAAATTACATCACTGAATTGAATTGCTTGGTGAATATCATATTCCATACAAGATATGGCAGTAAAATATTTCATGAGTAAAATTATAATTTTATTTCCAGGTTGAAAAATTGCACTACTGTGATCAAGGGAAACAATGAACTATTTTTTAAATTATTACAAATAGTTTTTCAAATATAAGATGTATTTATTATATACATTATTGTGACTATTATAACTGATTTAAATTAGTAATTATTAAAACAGTAATTATATTTATGTCATGGATTCACAATCTCAATGTAGATAATATTTCATTCCTTGATATAAAACTTGGTATGAAATTCCTGGACAAGAATTACCTTTAGTTCAATGTGATTCAATCTACAGTAATCCAAATGTTACAGTAAATCAATATTGGGGGGAGGGAGCAAAAACATTCCCATAATGGTGGAAAGTGCCAATTGTACATTTTTTCTGAGAGCAGAATGAATCATCTGTGTGTGTCAGAATTGCAATATATCTGTGTTTCCATGTTTCTGGCACTTTACAGTAGTAGGATCAGAAATCTACTACTAAGCAGCTACTACTACTAACGAGACATCAACTACTAAGAAGCTCTTGAGCCTTGAAACAATAATGTGAATTCCAATCTTAATATTTTGATTTATTATTATTAATTGAAAATATTTATAGAAAAATAGATCTAAAACTCAGATGTTTAAACTATATTGTTAAAGGAAGTGACAAGGACATGGTTAAAGAGGATAGATTAATACAGCACAGAACTGAGATGAGGTATATGGGGTAATTATAGAACTAATGAGCTAGTTAATCATTCTGAGAACAAACCAGTGCTTCCACTTGATTCATCTGGTGGGAGGTTTGAATAAATGACTTACATAGTTCTCATGGGACCTAGGATTCTATGACTCTGCAATTTAATATAATTTATGATTTGGATACCAGATTAATTAGAAGGTTTGAGAAGCATATTGTGTCTTTTAGGCCATTACAATAATGGTCTCAGTCAGCTAAGTAAAAGACTTAATATCCAAAGTTCCCAACACATTAATGTGAAGTTCTGAATCAATTAACATATGAGGATGGTAAAATGTCAAAAACCAAGCAATATACACGAAGTGTTGTGTAATGAATTATTTTTCTGTCCCATGTCTAAAATAGTATCCTAAAATTACTGATGTATTCATTGTGTCAGTCTATTCACTGTATCATTCAATTCATTGTATGATGTGAAATTCTGGATAAAAATAAACATCAAAAATTAATGCACTGATTAATAGATTAGGCTAAATTATCTTGTTTTTTCTTTTTATGATGTCGTGAAGACCTAGCCTATCGAAGTGCCAATTCAATTCAAGAAAGACAATTTATTAACGTCAGTCAGATAGGGTATAATTAACTTCTAACTCCCTGGAATCATATGTTCTAAGTGGCAGCCCAGTGATCTAAAACAGCTGTAGATCTTGACCTCCCTAGCTATCACTCCCAGCATTAGAGAGTAACTTTACTCTGAGGGGTGTCTAATCCATTAGGGTATATGTTATAACACTATATATCTGAAATAGTGGAATATAATTTAGGTAATGGAAAAAAGAAGTACAAAAAGTTTTATATATTTATATATACATTTTAAGTCCCTTCCTTACATTTGCCTTTTTATAAAACGTGCTATATATATGATATATATATATTACATACCTAAAACATTTATTTATGTGTGTATATACACAGTTTATGTGTATACTTTTAATATCAAAGATTAAATTAATTTGCTTTTTGTTCTAGAGTGACCATTCTTCAGTAGCTGAGACAAACTTTGTTTATGTTGGGAGTCTTTGTATGCCCTAGTTTGGACAATGAATTCTCCCTCTACTATAACAAATACATGATGTCAGTTATCTTTGAATCATAAATTGAGTGTGTTATATCCTTACCAAGGCCCTTATTCATAAAAAGTTATAAGCCTGGTGTACATCTAAAAGCTTCATATGAAAGTGAAAAGATGTGCAATTTTTTAATGAATTCAAAGTGCATTTCATCATTGTATCATATAATAATTTTTCCAGAGGTTTTCAATCAAGGTATAAATTTTCTAATTTTCTCTTTTCAAAGGTAACAAGTAATCGACTTGATTGATCCAATCACAGTATGGTCAAAATGGATGCATAATGCTGAAAACAGCATAAATAACACACTTTACATTCTCTGGTAACAAAAATTTCAGAACATATTTTTAGATTTTTATAAACTTTTGTATTAACTTTATTCTCTTTAACTTACCTTTTAAATTGCATTAAGTCAGATTGGAGATGATTGATATAAAAAACTAGTTTATATGTCAAAGGACATTTTAACTTTTTATACAACTTTAGAGTTCACTTTTAGGAAGAAGATAAGCAATGATAAAAATGATTGGCTGAAAATAGCCAATACTGATCATCACTTAAGGGAAGTTCCTCTTTGCAGAAACTTCAGGTTAATATTATAATACTGTGTTCACTGCTTAGATCTGACAGTTCATTTTTTCCTACTTCAAATGATCTCTGAAACAATGACCTCTTGGGGAATAACTTATTTTCCAGATTTTCTGTACGTGAGTTTACCTTGATGTTTAAGTCACCCCGTAATATGATCTCATCTGATAGATACTCAGGAAGTGTTGTTAAGTGACTGTCTGGCTTACTGCTAGAGGCTTTATGTACAAAATCTCATTAATATGAGACTTTGATGGAATTTGAATTTGCTCAAAGACAAAGGATTTGTACTTGAGCTTTCATCACTATATTCATGCTCATCTAAAAAACAAAATGAAGCAAAACAAGACCCATACAGTTAGATCTCCATACAGTGTGGGGATTTTGTTGGTTTTCTGTGGCTGTGTGTGTATGTACATGTTGTAATTCATTCTATATTAGTCTTATGTACTAATGTTGAGTTAGTTCAGTATGATATTAACTAAAATCAGAAAGACCAAGTTTCAATTGAATCTACCAAAGACAACTTGGCAAGTTTTTGGATAGGGCAGGATCCTGAATGTTTTGGTGAGTGGGATGGGTTTCTAAAATCTTGAGTCATTTTTGGATAGATTATGTTAATGTCAGTTGGCAAGATTAGAAGACTTTTAAAAAAGTATTCAATATTTTTATAGATTATAAAAATAATCTATTTTTATAATAGATTTGTTATTCCATTTTAAAGTTACTGTGAAGTACTGGCTATATTCCCTGTGCTGTACAATATATCCTTGAAGCTTATTACTTTTATGCTTAGTAGTTTGTACCTCTTAATCCCTTACTCCTATATTGCCCCTGCTCCCTTCCGTCTTCCCACTGGTAACCACTAGTTTGTTCTCTAAATCAGTGAGTCTGTTTCTGTTTTGTTATATTCATTGTTTTGTTTTGTTTTTAAGATTCCACATGTAAGGGACAGCATACAGTATTTATCTTTCTCTTTCTGACATATTTCACTAAGCATAATACACTCCAGGTCCATCCCTGTTGTTGCAAATGGCAAAATTTCATTTTTTTTCTATGGATAAGTAGTATTCCATTCTAAATATATATAGTTGATCTTTGTTTTGCTGTTGTCACTCTATTACATTTAAGGACAGGGAATTTAATTTTCAAGAAATGTGATAGTTAAGACCCTCAGGGTGAGAGAAGATATACTTATTTATCTTTTCAGTTTTAGAGTCATTCGTTTCCACTATAATTGCATCATTAATACCACCCAAATCTCTGGGCTATCTATGATGAAATGCATCATTGCACATTTTTGTTATCGAGGATTTAAAAGCTTTCTAGCTTATTCTATTAGGGAAGAAGACTAAAAATGGTCAAAGACACAAATTGATTATGATTTATGGTTTATAAGAGGGATAGTAAATGAATGTCAACCAACAAAACAATATTTTCTGGAAAAAAGTCTTGAGGCAAATTATATGGTCTTGCAAGCAAAGGTGTAGTTAGGACCCATGCCACAGATGGATCTGTATTCCTACTCTGATGTATTCTTAAAAGTTAATTGGATGAAGGGGTGGATTGATTTGTAATTTTAGTGCAATGAGTAATAGTGAAGATTTATATCATTTTACTAATAATACTGATATTTAAATTAAAAATCTACCTTTCCATAAAAAGAATAAAAATGGGTTTTGGAGTAAACAATAACAAATATACACATACAACTTTTTATCCCAGATATATTGCTTAGCTGTGGACCTTGGGTAAATGTTTAACTTCTCTGCCAATAATTACGAATAATAATTATATATAATAAACATAAAATTGAAATTATAATAAAGCTCTTAATGAGATGTTTTCTTATTTGCAAAGGGATCCAAATGAACACTGATACATGTCTCACTTTTTCTTTCTTGTCCATCTTCCCAGACCACTTTGCATTTGCTTTGCGTTGGCATGACTGCACTCATTTGCCTTTTATCTACTGTACCTTTCCCTCCCCTTCTCTGCCTAACTCCTCTCATCCTTTAAGATTCAGCTCAGAAACCACTTCTCTTGAGAAAATTTCCTGATCTCCTTCTTCTCTCTTAGCACCCTATGCTTTGTCCTGGTAGAATACTGTTTACTGTTGTTTTCCTACTCACCTCATACCCAATCCGCTAGACTAGGGGCTCACTGAAGACAGGCACACTTTCATATTCATGTATATCTCAGTGCCTAGCACAGTGCTTGACACTTAGGAAGTGCCTAACCAATATTCATTCATTTCTTGAATAAATCTTTATCACACATCATTTAGTTGTGCCAGGCACTGTGTAAGGTGTTGAGGGCATGAGAGCGGACAATATAGAAGCAACACTCCACTCCTAGAAATATTAGATTAGTGGGAGAGACAGACACATATTAAACAAATAGTCAGATATAGCTTTGCAAACCATTCTGAACACTCTGAGTTGGATCAGTTCAAGGAACTGGGAGAAGGTCAATATAGGACATGAAGGAACATGGCAAGGCATGAAGCTGGAAGGCCTTCAGAACCTGACAGCCTAATTGAGGTCTTTGGATTTTATTGTGAGTACAATTGTCAGGCACTGAAGGCCTTACGCAAGTGAGTGGCACAAACATTTTTGTGTTTTGAAAGCATTTCTCTGACTTTTGTGTGGACAATGAATTGGAGGGACCCAACTTTCATTAGATTCTAGTGAACCTAGAAAGGTGATTTATTGCAACCATGCAGGTGGGAGATAATGGTGGGTTTGATAAGAGACACATTGTGGAAGTTGAAATGAGATGGACAAATTTAACATGTACTGTAAATAAATGTAAAAAACATATTTTCAAAATTCATGCTGTTACTGTGCTATTGGGCTAGGGCACAATGTATTACAGGGCCTGGTTAAATTTAAACTTTCTTCATGTTTTCTATTTGATTGTATGCTTCACTTCACTTAATAAAACTCATTATCAACATCAAATATTTCAATACCATAGGCAGAAAATAGCAGAAACATTTTCATTTCCATAAGTAGCATGTGCAATTACTACATATTTTTATTGACTAAGGAATCCAAATGAGGCAAAATGTAAAAATACCAGGCAAACAGAATTACAAAAAAGAGACCATTCAATACTTTGAGATAATAATACTCATAAATATTTAGCAAGTGCTTACTATATTTGTATTGGCTATTGTGTTGGCCTGATGAGGTAGGGCCCCTTCTTGTCTTCATTTTTCAAATGTGAAGTGAAGTTTGGGGTTACTGTTTCTCAGTAAAGACAGAAACAGTATTCATAGTTGAAACTCCCCAAATTTTCATAATTTGGATAACGAGAAAATGTTATTTTTTTCTCCTACATTGTGATAGGATTTTCAGGAAGACCCAGTGCACTTACACTGAGAAATACCACATTTATGATTTGATTAAAAATGCACTATGGGTTAATTTTGGAGTAACTAAAGCCCATATGAATTTAAAAAATTATGATGAATGAATTTTGCTTGGAAATATCATTTCAGGAAAACAGCATCACTAAATAAAAGCAATTTTCTGCTCTAATATGCACAAAGCCAATAAACCTTTTATGTAAATCTGAGGACAAAATTTTATCCATAAATCTCTTAGAACAAAACGTGCAATAAAACCCCATAACCATCTCATCTTTTCTTCTCTTGTAAATCACAAATGGAGTTTTCTTTAATCCATTTGGACAAAAGCTACTCTATCTATTTAGTCTGAACTCCTGGCAAATAACATTAAGCATTCATCCCTGAATAAGAGCTAATTTTTCACTGTTTACCATCCCATGTGCTATCAGACAACTACAGTATGAACACTGCACTCTAATATTGAGCCATGTCACACTGACCTTGGGAAGCAATTTTGCTAATGAGTGACAGAAGACCAATAACCGTGGAAAACCTTTCTTTATGAAGTCATAAAATGAGTTTTACAAGAAGTCAGTTCCTCATGCCCCTTTTTAAACAAACATTGAAGGCTACAACACCCTTATCCCATGCACATAGATCCAGGACAACAGGATTCTAAATAGTCCCTGACTGGGCTGTGAACCTGCAGTTGCTCAAAATGATGCCAGCTGCCAGCTTGAGTGTTTCATACTGTCAAGACCAAATGCACTGAATAAATTGGACAAGAAGGTGACCATCCTAGTCCGTGCTGATATCCTCATTTTGTGGATCTCCCTCAGAATCATTTACTTCACATTATAATGACAGGTAGCTGTAGATTCACAACAATCCTGCAGTTTTATCACTTGTCAGTTTTATAAAAAATAATCTTTTCAGTATTATAAGATTCAAACCTCTAGCTCTACATAAGGAAATACATGTTTCACACCACTCTTCAAGTATCGTAAAAAATATTGTTCAAGTGAATATTTACTGAACACTGTCATGTCCATATTCTTACAGAGTAATCATCACATTATCACACGAACAAGGATTAGTACTTGACATTTTAGGAAACTTACTGAAGTATTCCATGATTAAATTTAGAGTTTTCATAGGAACTAGAATTTAACTTGTATAGTACTCGTTTGTGATTTTCAAATAGCCAAGAAAGTACTGAATATTTAATTTTAATAATTTAGAACTTATAATTATGTGCATTGCAAAGTTAAAATTATTTAAAGTGAGAGAATGATCATTTGGCCTGATCCAGCATTTTGAGCATTTAAGAAATGCTAAAGTTTAAAATTTGATATTCAAAGGAAAGGTAATTATATATGTTAGTATTAGGGAATTGCTTCTGCCTCTCTACAAAAATATTTCTATTAATACTTTGTTATAAGGTCATTTTCAAGACCAATATAAATCTTCCAGGCCAAATATGTAATAATAGCAACTGAGAGTCACAAAGAACTAATAGAGTCATAATTTTTCTCACTTAATCCTTTTTTTGGAGGTAGATATTTTTTATTGTCCCCATTTTTCAAAGGAGATAGGAAACATATTCAAATAGCTCTAAACTCTTCAGAAGTCCTTGAATGCTTAATAAATAATGTCCAAAATCATTATTAAGGACATAAGCTGTACACAGTCAAGGTTCCGCAGACGTATCTGGCTTTATTTCTGCAGCCTTTCTCCCTGCATCGCCACTTTCTCTAACAAAATAAATGAATACCTGGATTAAAATGAAATAATAACTCCTCATGCTAGAACCTCAGTGTCAAGCCTACATGATGATCTCCATGCCTTCATTCGTAGTGCTTCCATAGCCTGAAATATATTGGACCCAATGTGTGTTGAAAACGGACATTCCAATATTTCAAGATGCAGTTCAAAGGTCACTTCCTCTCTGAAGTGTACCGGGCTCCTCCATGAATTGTCTCCTTTTCTTCCTTCATTTCCTTCTTTTCCTGTGTACTGTATAACATTTTAGTGGACTTTGTTTAAATGTTGTTTCTCTTTTCCTAGAATGTACCTCTCTTGAGGGCAGGGGCAAGGACTTTATTGATTTTGTATCCTCAGCACCAGGCAAAGTGTTAGCCCACAGTTTATAATGCACTAAATGCAGTTACAATAAGATATCAAGTGCTAGGTACAAAGTACAAGGCACAATATTGGCTCAAAAGACTGGTTAACAAGGAAAGAGGAGTTCCCAGCTTAAATTTAAGAAGGTCCTTGGTAACGTAGTAAAATTTTGTGACAAGATTTATTAGAATGTGTAGAACAAAATAAATTTGCTTTCAAGTCAAAACAAAAATTAAAAATGTAAACAAAATAAAAACATAAAGCTTCTTTCAACAAAGTTTGCTTTAATATGTGACCTAGATGAGGTATTGGAGTTTATTTTAAAGCTCAGTTTTGTATTTTTTCTAGATCTTTTTAAAGGTCTTTTCTTGGAAACACATTCTTTTATTGAATCCAAGATGCAGTCCATCCAATGCTAGGAATATTTTTACCCAAATGGTCCTGAACCCAAGACCCCAAGCTCATATTTTTACTTAGTCCCAACTTCACCCTCTGACCCCTTCACTGACGGAAATTGTCTCTCTAATTCCGTGGGGTTTTCATAAATTTAAATGGGTACACTCTGTGAGTTATTGCTTTTTTATTGTCAAAATATCTTTTTGCAATTGCCTTTTCTTTTAGAAGGAAGGTTTTGTGTGTGTGTGTGTGTGTGTGTGTGTGTATCTTTATTCTATGTAACACAAATATTCATTAATCAGGATGTCAAAGGACACTATGTTCCTAGCACAGTGTTTTTCCACTGTCTGACTTCTGAAGTATGGTGGCTACACTGCTGACTGTCCTGAGCCTTATATGGTGTTATGATATTAATCACTATGAGAGGTGAAACCCGCAAAAGCATAAATTGAAGGTAAGCCTATTTGGGGGGCCATTTACTATCCAGAGTTTGTATGCAGCTGAGAGTAATTTTTATTGCACACTGTGACAATAACACATTCATAATATGGGACAAAAAAGGAACTCGGGCTCAGTGTTTAGGACAGCAATTCACAACTAGCCAAAGAATTAGCACCACATGCCAGGAACAATTTTGATGCAAGGTACAAGTTGGAATTGGGACCTTCTAATTCTATCAGGTTCCTTCTGTCCACTATTAAAAGCAATCGTGTTTTTGTTTTGCTTTTTTGTTTGTTTTGCTTAAAATTTCTGGAGCTGTTATAAGTATGTGAGCAACAGAAAATGAATTCTGAATAAGCAAAAGTTTCAATGAAGGAACAGATGTAGGATTTAGGTGTTTTAAGGAAAACAGAAGTTCCTCACCTAACAAACCTTGACTGATATCTTTTAAAAATAGTAATTCAAACTCATTCCTATTTAAAAATAGTAAACAAAACCTCCAGTGTATCAGTCAGGGTCCCAGAAGGCAACTGTATCCAACTCAGATGGTTCAAGAGACTTTAATTGAAGGCGCTACTTGTAGAAGTGTGGATGGTGTAAGGAACAGAGAAAGAACATTAAGCACCAGAGACCAGAGACTACCAGTAGCAGCGGGAAGCTACTAACAACTTTAGGTCTGAAGGGACAAGTGTGGGGTCAGTGTTCCTTGGGCCCAGTGCAAGATGGAGCCAAGAGCCAAGGACGAAGGGGACCTGGCAGGAGCTGTCATCATGGGTGGGAATGAGCGATGTGATACCACTGCCCAAGTGAAGCAGCAGGGAAGAACAAGCACAGCATCTTTCCCCTTCTGCCTTCTAATCTCCCTGTGATTCTTCCCCCTGAGCACCCTGAGGAGAAAGCAAGAGAATGAAAAAAATAGCTATGGGGAACGGGCAAGACATGGTGGTGGCGCAGGGGAATATCAGCACAGTTTGGTGTCATTTTAACATACTAAAATGCCAAGATCCTCTTTTTATTTTTATACCTAATCCTGGGGATGATCTTTGAAATAATTTTTGAGTGAAAACAGTTTTGTGCTGTGTAGCCTGGAGCAAAATTCCTCAGGAAATTTTATCTGCACTCTCATAAAATGAGACAATACTCTTCTCATAGAATCCCAGTGACTCACTTTGCTGAAGGTTCTATACTTCTTCGACTTCCTGCACTGGCCACCTCTCTCCTCCGGCACCAAACTGCATTTTTCATAACTGAATTAGACATCTTTTCCCTTTACATCGCTGCTTCTGTTAAGAATATCATCTAGGCCTATATGTAAACTCCTGTGAAAGTATATTTCTTTTCTGATTTGTTCTCTGCTCAACTCAACAACTAGCCCAAATGTGGGAAGAGTATTATACAGAACTATTCAATAAATAAATGAATTCATAATTTCATGAATTTCCATATTAATTTTGAATGCTTTTTCTTTCTTGTCCCTCAAATCTAGTTTTAGATTTTGTGAATGATCTTTCAAATTTATCATTTGTATTCCCACTATCTCAATCATAATTTATACCTTTATTAAATTTCTTTTTTGATATTGCAATATCTTCTATAACTGCTTATTTCCATTCTTTTCTATATTGTAACTTCTACCCAAAGCATCAGGATTGATTTGCCAAAACTGTAGGTCAAAATTCCAATTCTGTAATTATCCAGAACAAAGAAACAAAAAGCTGGGAAAATGTACATAAATTTTTCTAAAATTTTTATTTATTTATTTATTTTTGGCTGCATTCGGTCTTTGGCACTGCGCATGGGCCTTCTCTAGTTTCAGCGAGTGAGGGCTACTCTTCATTGTGGTGCGTGGGCTCAGTAGTTGTGGCTCGCAGGCTCTAGAGCGCAGGCTCAGTAGCTGTGGCACATGGGCTTAGTTGCTCCGCGGCATGTGGGATCTTCCCGGACCAGGGCTTGAACCCATGTCCCCTGCATTAGCAGGTGGATTCTTAACCACTGAGCTACCAGAGAAGCCCCAGGGAAAATGTACATAAATTCTTAACGAAAGTTAATAGAATCACAGATTTTTACCATTTTTGTTTCTTTATCAGCATTTTCTATACCTTATACAATTATCTTTTATTGCTTGAATAATAAAATTAATAAAACAGCCTGTGCTTTAACTGGTTTTTATATAGGACTACCTTTATATTGGTCACTCAATGGAGTAAACAAATTCAATGGATTATGAGGGACTAGAAAAAACATGTCATAGATGAGTGTTGGAAATAATACACTTTATTTGGGAATTGATTAAAAGCTAGTTTATAATGATTCAATTAAAACATTCCTATTATATCCCTTGATAATAAATCTGTTGATTACAGCTTTTGAGGTAAAGTCCTATTTTTTTTCTTTTTGATTCGACATCTACTAGAACATAGGTCATAGTGTCTGTTATGTTCTAGAAATTGTTTTACATATTAAGAATACAACCAAGTTCCCTGACTTCATGGACATTTATTGAGTGAGGAAAAACAAACGTTAAACAAGTTATTAAATAGGACAATTTCAGAGATTAATAAAGAAGAAAACAAACAGACTAAAGTGATAATGCATGTGGGGGAGGAAGGAGGCTGCTTGAGTCAGTGGTCAGGGAAAGCTTTTCTAAGATGTGAAATTGAATTGAAGCTGAGGCAGAATTACCAAAGGAAGCCAGTGATGTAAAATTTGGGGCATGTAAGTCTAAAGAAAATGTTAAGATGAATGGTTTATAATTCATCTCCTTAGTATAGTAAAAATGAAAGTGATGTTTATGCTGATGAAATAACTAGGGCAAAGGCCCTGGGGGTGGCAAAAAGCTTGGTGTGTTAAAGAAATAGAGAATTCATGGTACAGTACATACAAACAGGGGAATGAGAGAGGTGGGGGAGAGAGAGAGAGATTGAAATGTAAGAAGATGAGGCTTCAGAGAAAGACAGGAGACTGGAGATGTGAGGACTTCTAAGCCATAGGGAAAAAATGTGTATATATATATATATATATATGTGTATGTGTGTGTGTGTGTGTGTGTGTGTGTGTGTGTGTGTGTATTTTCTAAGTGATGAGGCTCCTTTAGAGGACCTTAAGCAGAGGAGTGGTGAAATCATGTTCAAGTTGTAAGACATCACTGGCTGCTGTCTGAATAACAGAAAGACAAGAGAAGTCGAGGAATCAGTGTGGAGACTATGACAGTCATCTAGGAAAAGTGACAGCGGCCTGTTCATACAGCTCAGGACAAAGCTCAGGATCACTGGTTGGTTTCAACACTGGATAAGTATATTAAAGTTTATCAGAAATGTCATTTTCTAAAGAACTGTTATTGGTATGGGGCCAATAAGTGTAATTTTTTTGCTTTATTTATTGAGATGCCTGTGGACCTGAAAAAAGAAGGAAGAAAGATTCAAAGGTCCAGTGAAAATGCCCTACAAAATTTATCTGGGGCAATTTTATGCTTTCATTATCTCTGGCCTTGTTCCCAGCACTTATTTATTTATGTGATGTTAAAATATTTAAGTGCAATCAGTGCCTGGTGCCAGGTGTGAGAATATGGACAAGTAAAGAAGACTGCTAGAGTGGGTTTTCCAGCCAGAGGGGCCAGAGAGTAAAGACCCTAGACTCAAACTAGGAGTTTACCTAGTTCATCCTGCAAAGAAAATTCATGGGGGAAAATATAATCAAAACTTCATAGTAATCAGTTAACAATCAAGTAATCAGTTTAAAAAATAAGTTAAATTAAATTCAGCCTTTCAAAATGCCTTAACTGCTGTTAGGTCAAAATATCCCCTGTATATGTATAGAGAGCAGCTGGCAGGAATATGCTGACACAGAGAATATTCCACATTAGCTGCTCAATATTATTTCCAAGATGGGAAGCAGCAAACATCATTATACCACCAGGACTGTACAGAAAAGGTAAATCTCTCACATTGGGTGAGCTGCTGGCACAGGTTAAAAGCCAGGCATAAGTCCTCAGATGCCTTCTTCTGACCATTCTTTTTGGAGCTCACTGTAGTATCTCTTCCTTCCAGCTCCCACTGGGGAATTTTGATTAAGTACTTTCACTGATTTACCAGTCACATTGTGAGGTGTATCTCAACTCAAAATATAGGACATGACAAATATGAAGATTCTATATTCTTATGATATGATTCTAATTTATGATTTTGATTCTCATCTTATGATTCTAATTTCTTATGATATGAAACCAAATATATTAATCCACTGTAAAAGCAGACCAAAATATTTTGGCTTCCTGCAACAGTGATGCAGCAATTTATCCTTTTTATCATCTCACACAATAAATAATCTGGAAGTAGGCAGTTCCAGGATTGGTAAAGTGATTGAATAGTATTAGTGCCCTAGACTGGCATCTCAGCCATTCCCTTGACCTTCTTTACCTCCTGATCACAAAATAGCTGCTAGAGTTTCAGGTATTGCATCCACACATATAAAATACATGTGATATAAAATAAAGAGGACAAATATGGGCAAAATGAGGCTTTCTTTTGTCAAAAAGAACGAAGACTCTTCTTACACGTCATTGGCCAGAACTGGATCATACGTAGCGCTGGCTGGAAGCTGTCTTTCAAAAGGGAAGGCTGCTTTAAGCTTACCACAGTGGGCATGTTGCCATCTCAACACAAATCAGGATTCTTTATAACGAGGAAGTGGATGGGGTGGGAAGGAATGATTCTAGGTTAGGCAATTAACCATATTTGGCACATAACATAAGGAAACCTTAAAATGTAATAGGAGAGGATAATGGGATCAGGGGAATTCAATTTTCCCCACTTTTGTGTATGTTTAGAAATTTCCACATATAAAGTCTAGTTTTTTATCATTCAGTAGCAGTAACCTTAGAAAGTTTGATTTAACATACACTCAAAAATCAAAACAAAGTTTTACTTTTCTCTTAAAAATATAAAATAGGGCTTCCCTGGTGGCGCAGTAGTTGAGAGTCCGCCTGCAGATGCAGGGGACGCGGGTTCGTGCCCCGGTCCGGGAAGATCCCACATGCCGCGGAGCGGCTGGGCCTGTGAGCCATGGCCGCTGAGCCTGTGCATCCGGAGTCTGTGCTCCGCAACGGGAGAGGCCACAACAGTGAGAGGCCCGCGTACCGCAAAAATAATAATAATAATAATAAAATAAAAATAAATAAACTAGGAGAGCAAAGGAAGAAGAAAATAACTTCAAATGGGTTCCTTCCCCTTTCTCTACGCTTCTCACTATTTCTCTCCTCATTTCAGGTCTTCTGGCTCATGCAGCTTCAGCTGAGAGCTGGCGGCTTGTTTAGAAATCATAGGCACTTTCTCACTTTGCTCCACTTTGACAGGGAAGTGTTCATAGAGGCGCAAAGGGTTAAGTAATATTTCCAGAAGAGCATGGGGGTGGTATTACAGATATGGAGAAGGAAAATGATCAGGGCTCAGGGCGAGCAACCTGTGTGCCATTGTGGCTCCAACCTGGCTGGTCATATGGAGATCATGTGCGAACCAGGCAGCGTATTCATGAGAAAGCCTAAGGTGCCCTTGAGAGGCACAATCACAGCAAACATCAAGAGTATCCCGTCTATCCAGGGCCATGTTCCATAAGCATTCATCACACAATCTAGTCTCCTTAATCAGGAACTCAAGGGGGAAAGGGAAAGAAGCTGACACAAACTCGGTTCAGAGACAGCAACTGGGCTCAGGAAAAGGTTATCACTAAGTGATAGTCAATTTTTTTCTGTACCAGACCTTAAGAACATGGGCTAGCATGTTGAATAAGAAGAGCTAAGTAAAGAAGCCATCCAATGAAGCTCTGTATCATCACAGAGATGCACTACTCTGAGGACAAAAGTAGAGGAACTTACATGTATTAAATATCTACTGCACGTGTGTGTGTGTGTGTGTGTGTGTTTGTATAAGGTGAGCGTAAAGAATACATTTTATGTTTTGATTTCTGTATATTCTTTAAATGTCCATTATGTGATATGATCTATCTATGTGATACATACAATATTTAATTTTCCTTATAGCTATGCTAGACAAGGATATTTTTCTCTTAGTGGGCAGATGAGGAAACAATCAGAGCAAGGATTAACTTGTCCAAGGTTTATCACCAGGCATCATATCAAGAATTATGACATGAACTGCACTTGTCACTAGGGGTGAATAAAGAGCTAACCCTTGGGGATAAATAAATGATTTAAACTCTGAGGCAGAAGATGTGGTCAATCATGGTTCTTCACATCTGCTTGAGGGGAACCTCTGCCATTCGACAGAACCACAGGGAGGAATCTGACACAGCATGCCAGTGATTCTGCTGCAAAACGGTGAGGTGTCTGAAAGCTAATATTTTATTAACAGTTGTTATGACTCTATTGAACCCCCAGCCGCTGCAGTCTGAGGAGTAAGTATTACATTAGATAATTGATGATACAGAAAAGCAGATGAAAAGTTGATTCTTTGTTATGCTAGAAAATCAGAAAGTGTTAAAAAACAACCACCGCACTGATAGGGGGATGTCAAAGGGGTACAGAAACTACTGGAAGAGATCCCAATAGTCAAACCTGCAACTATTTGAGCAACAAAATAAAGTAATATTGGATCATAACTCAAAGTATAAAGTAAATATCCATGAGTCCACACTGATATAAATGATATTGACTGCACAAATAAATGGGGAAGAATATACAAACCTCCCATGAATAGTATTTCAAATAATTTATGTAGATACACTGTTCTCAAAAGTGCAGCAGATCTCAAGCCTGGGCTATGCACAGAAGGAAGTATCGAGTATCTTAAGCGGGGTAAAGGACTATCTTTACATTGAAAAACCTGACACACACTACCTTATCCAGGTGCTCAAGGTCAATGTCAACAGTGATACGTCATGTTGATTGTATGTATCCTTGGTATGATGTAATAACAATGGCACTTTATCTCTGAGGTCTTCCTCACATAATCCTAGTCTAATCATAAGAAAAAATCAGATAAATTCCAATAGAGGGCATCCTACAAAATATGTGATTGTGGTCTTCAAGAACTGTCAAAGTTATCAAAAACAAGGAAAGTCTGAGAAACTGTCCCTTCCAAGAGAAGCTTATGAAGATATGACCACTAAATGTAATGTGGTGTCCTGGGTGGGATCCTGGAACATAAAAAGGACATTAGGGAAAACTAAGGAAATGTGAATATAGTGTTGGCTTTAGTTAATAATAATACATCAATATTATTTCATAATTAGGGAAATTGGATTGGTTATATGGGAAATCTCTGTACTATTTTTATAACTTTTCTAAATATCTAAACCTTTTCTAAAATATAAAGTGTATTTTTTTTTAAAAAGTTGCAGAGAACAAACTAGTAGTTGCCAGAGGGGAGGGAAGTGGAGGAATGGGTGAAAGAGGTGAAGGGGATTAAGAGAAACAAACTACCAGTTATATGAGTCACAAGGATGTAATGTACAGCACAGGTAATATATTCAATTATATTATAATAACTTTGTATGGTGCATAATGTATAAAATTTTCAAATCACTGTGCTGTACACCTAAAACTAATATAATAAGTCAACTATTCTTCAATTAAAAAGATGTTGATCCATGAAAGTGTCTGTGGTATAAATAGAATAAAAAGCAGGACATGCAATTATATGTCCAGTATGCTGAAAGTCTGAAAATGGAAGCATGTATTAGGAAAAAAATAATAGGAACACAACAAAGCTTTTATAATATCTGTGTTTAGGTGGTATGACTATGGTGATTTTCCCCTATATTTATCAGTTTGCCAACTTTCTTTAATGATACGCATTGATTTTATAATAAAAAGAAAAGCAAGAAGATGCTTCATGGATCAAAGAACTAAGAGATTCATTTTTTCTAGACGTAAGGATTTACAGAGCAGAGACTTGGCAGTGTTCCTTTGATATAAAGTATTTAAAGGAACACACAACACTGGCAAAGTCATCAAAATAAAAATCAAAGCAAGAATAAAATCACAGCAGTTATAGTTCCAGCTAATGCCTATATTTAATAGCTACCTCATAGAATAATTTTTAGCTTTTGTTATAGACAGTTTCAGACTTACATATGATTTCTATTTTTTATTTTTAGTTTTTAGATGTTTTAGGACTTTAATGTCCTTCATACGGTCAACATAAAACACTGACAATGGATGAACAATAGGGGAAAAGACTCTTCAGCAAAGATCTTCTCGAACTCACGGCATCACTGGTCAAACACCAGAAAGAGAACAGTCACGTGAAGAAACAGTAAGGGAATTTAACACAGATTTTTAGTTTAACAACATAACTGAAAAACAAAACCAACCAACCAACCAACCAACCATTCTTCTACCCACTGAAAGGAAAGTAAAAGTGAATCAAAGAGCTTCCAAATCTTGTGAAGCAGCTTAAAAAGGGAGAGGGGAGGGGGAAGGGGAGGCACACAACTGTTGAGAACGTAACACTCTAATGCACAAGGTCAGGGATCCTAACAAATTCTCAAAGTCTCAACATATACTAACAAGAACCGTATTATTAGAAACATAAAGGTGCAGAGATATAAATGCATAAAGATATAAACTATTTGGTATTAAAAACAGACCTTGCTATATAAACATATAGAAAGTCACTTTTATCGCTTTATGAGAATAACCGTATAAAGAAAGTCCAGAAGACCCCACTGCTGTCATCTTGCAAAGGATCAAAATTCAGCACCTAGAGGGCTCCACCCACCCTCCATGCTGTGTGTCTGTGTGTCTCTAAAAACAACAACCTGCAATTTGCATATAATTAAACCCATAGGCAGCTTTGAATATGAGATCTAGGCAGAAAAAGCAAAGACAACAGTAGCTGGAATTTGGTAGAAAAGCAAGAGAAGACTTTTTAAAAGCTTCCAGTTCAAGTCAGAATTAAGGTTAATTTTCAACAGCTTGGGATAGCTGTGGATGTTTTGCTGTTCTCTGAAAAAAGAAGAAAATCTATCATAAGTATGTTCATTCAAGAAAAATACTGTGTTTGTTTAGTATTTTAGACATGCCCAAGTGACTTTCAATTTTGTGCACTGTTCAAGGGCAGAGTGTATATTGGTTAGGATGTGCTCATAGCTGGTGCATCTCCAAAAAATGCTTCATGAAGGCTGCCAGCTTCTGACATCTTCGATGGTGACAGCATTATGCAGAGAGGCCCGAATGCCTCCCACGGACCCAGAAGAACCACCAATGCAGCCGTTAAGAACAGGAACATCTGGTTGAGCATCAGGACGACCCTCCTTCCCGTCACCAGCTCCTGCGAGAGTCACGGCACCTGAGGCCATCGTGTCCAACCTCCCACCTGAAAGCCCCCGCAGGTGGCCAGGAGCGTCACACATCTCAGTCATTAGAAAATTCCTTTCCAACCCAGTGAAGGACCATCATGCTCACAGGTAACCTAGGTTAGCTCAACTCTTCGATGAGCCTGCCGTGCAGGGGGCAGGGAGCGGGCAGCTGTTCTCATGCGTGAGAACATACATTTTTCATGGAGCTGACAGAATTAACTACAGTCTCTGACGTTCAGGGGAGCAGCAGTGTCCGTTCTTACACTGAACAGGCTGTGCCAGCTGCACCAGAGATGGGATGGCACCTCTGTGCTGTCAGAGCAGAGATTTTCAAAGGTAATTTTGACCAAAGCTCCTAGAAGGTGTGGCCCCCCCATGCTCCCGGCCGTGGAATCGTGCTAAGGGGCCTGTAAGCAGCAGCAGGAGCACCCCCGTAACAAACGGTCTTTCCCAACTAGTTACAATAACTGCTACTCCAGGATGGGCAGGCTTCTAGATGTGTCTCCTTCAGCATCTGAAAACTAAACCAATTCTCTGACAAGCTTCTGGATGGGACATGTACTCACCTATGCCCTTTCAGGGAGATCATATTGAGTTCAAGAGCTTTGTCAAGAAATCTTTTTTCTAAAGCATCATCTCCTTTGGTGTTGCCAATGTGGAATGGAATATTCCTCTTGCTTCTATTCTGGGGCTCCACTGGACATCAATTGTAATAGTAGCTTTTCCTTTTCGACCACTTTCCAAAATTATAGTTCTCTTCTTCTGTCTAGCAGCTTTGGATGGTTCCTTCACCGATGGAGAAGTTATCCACTGGTACTGTCTCGCCCAGCCGTGGCTGGAAGAAGCTCTGGATACAGATCAGGGGCAGAGGGTGCTCAGGAGCGCCGCCCAGTCCACCCCGCGAAGGCGGTCGGCGTTAACTCCAGCAGGCCCTCCCGCAGGGAAGCGCGCAAGGTGGGCAGAGGCACTGAGTCCTGCAGCGCGAACAGGTCTTCACAGCACGGGAAGAAGTCGGCCCCGGTGTCGCAGCACAGCTTCACCGAGTGATCATGGCCCGAGCGCAGCTCCGGGGACGCAAGCTGTGGACATGATGCCCACACCCGCCTGGGGTCCCCGGCTCGCCTCCCGGCCCCTCGGGCGCTCACCGCCCGGCGGCTGCGGCCCCGCAGCATGCGCAGGACCCGCGTCGCAGCCAGACGACGTAGGGCCACGGGCCCCACCTAGGCCAGCCCGTCAATGCCGCGCTCCCGTGCCGAATCGCTGGCCCTTGGCGCCAGCCTCATCGCCCTCCGCGCGTGGGGATGCCTGATTTCTATTTTAGAATACTCTTTACAACATGAATTTTACTTGTATGGGAAGTGTCTGTAAACTCACCTGTGTACTATATTAAATGACAGTGATTATGAGGTTCTGAAACAAAAAAACATCACCTTTCTTTATATGGTAACATTATACTTATATACAACTATAAGTATAAAATATGGTTTATTTAAAAATACATGTTCACATTCCTTGTTTCTATTACTTACACATCTGCTATATGTGCATGGTAGTTGTAAATGACATTCAGTAATAATAGACAATATGTTTATAGTCTTTTGACTGCCACACTATTCCTGATAGTAGACTATATAAAAGTGCATTTCTTAAAATGATACATAAACAGAATGGGAAAAGAAATCTTGGAAGCACAATATTCTTCACCATAGAGGTTCATTACAAGGTAGGTAGATGCTCATCATAAACTATATAAAAGCATGTGGTCTATGTAAATATAAGAATGTATTCCTCAAGTAGTGTATCATGAATAAATACCAGAAAGTTAACATAAGGAATCAGTGAGCACAATTTTTAAAAATTGCTAAAAAATAATTGATGACTAAGATACATATACAGCCGAGGCTGAATTGAATCATATTTAGACCTAATGTTAAATGAGAACTACAAATTCATCTTTATTAGTTTTTACACATTTTTACAAATCGAATATTCAAGATATTTACTCAAAGTTTACCCCATGCTTTAGGAGCTCAAGTGTGTTTTTAAATAAATGTGTGATTATCTCCATTAAAACCACTTCAACATAATTATTTTACATGTGATTTTTTCCTGGCCAAATTCATTTTATTACCCAGTGTATTGCCTTAATAATGTAATAATGAACTCCTTCTTGCTGCAATCAACAAGACGGTGTGGTGTGCTCTTTTTAATCAAATATGTTGCAAATGAGAAAATTAGATATCAAGTAAGAAAATGGGTTGTTTTCATTATAAAGCTAGCGTTGGCACTAATTAGATTGTGTTTACACAACTACATATCAAAGCATAGAAATAAATACACATCATAGAGTTCAACAATAACTGGCTGGCCTTTTGGTCTCTTTTTCAGCAGTCCAACTATGGCCTTTGTAGGTGATGCTCCCAAACTTGCAGCATGCCACTGGTGACAAAATAAGTGCATGTAATGAAAGCAGTTGCTGAGATGCCATAAACTGTTTCACCAGCCAGAGGTGACAACCTCTTAAAGGCACTGAAAGCTTTAATGGAAGCAGTTTTGTTTACCTGCAGGAAGCAAGACTTCTTGCTTGAAAAGACTGATCAGTTCTTTCATCTGATAGAAAATTTAATTGAAGACAACATCCAGAGGTGAAAATATTGTTCAGCTAGCTGCTTCTCTTGCCATTCTGTCATATTAATTGGGATTGTCCTAATATTTTCATTGCTGAATTCACTTGACAGAATCACTAAATTACATTAAAGTTGTTTAAGCATTAATTCTGTGAGAGGCAATCTTTTTAAATTTGAGTAGTATGTAGAAAGCATGAAACGGATATATTAGAAGGATAATTTCATAATTCTTTAACAATGCAATATAGTGTCTACTTCCATTTACCCATGAGGTGTGACACTCATCTCACACTCCTATCAGTAATATGGGTAATATGTTTTGAAGCAAATGTTTACTCTGAAGTTGACATGGAATGTTTATTAATCATTTTCTTCTGTTTTCTTGTTTCCCATGAGAAGAGATGTGGTATTTTTACTTCTTTTGTACATGCTCAATTGTATAATTAACAGCAATAGATTACTATTTCCAGATTACTGTTTTCCAGCAATAGCTTACGTTTCCAGAATGTAAAGAAAAAACAATATTGAGAAAAAAAGCCTCTATAACCTGTGTACTACACCATCCGATCACTCTGTTAGGCACTGTTTCTGGAACTGTAAACTGTCTCCATAGAATCTTCTCCCAGTGGGGTTGCCATACTCTTAAACTCTACCTGAGGACAACTGGACAATATTCTTCCATTGACTAACATCCAAGTGTGTTGTGCTCTGTTTCTTACATTCTACCTACACGCTCAAAAGAGAAATTTAGAAGTCACAGGAGAGTCTCCTCGCACTTTTAATATCAAGTCCTACATCATTTATCTCTGAAATATTTTTCAAACATCTCTTGCATTATTTTGTTTCACTTCCAAGCCATGTTGTATCACATAGAGGCTATGGCACCAGCCTTCGCAACGCTGTTGCTAGTTTCTTCACACTGCCATTAAGTGACCTGCTTAAAATTTACACCTGCATTTTAGTACCACTTTGAAACTCCATAAATAATTCCCATAGTGTCTATAGGTGTCATCTAAGCTCTCCAGCATGGTTTACAATGACCTTTGTCATCTGACTCCTATTCGCAGGTACCTCCTGTCTTCATCCTGTAGTTCTCCCTACCAAGCACTTCACTTAGCACCTGAACATACACCACCCTCTGGCTTACTTTCATGCTTCCTTCATATTCTCCAGTCTGCTGGAAATGCCCCACACCCCTACTCTAAGCTTTAGGTGTACGCCCTCCCCTCCAGGCATTCTTCCTGAGACAATCGCCCTTCACTGAACTCTTTACTTTTTCTATGTTATAATGCATCTGTTGTTTTCCTCAGTCATTGCCCTTATTATAAGGTATTTGTTTCCCTCACCACTGAGTTTTTTAAAATGAGGACTAGATCTTTTCATCTTTGTAGTCCCGTTACCTTAGCATGGTGCCTGACACATACCAGGTGCTCGTTAAATGCTCAGGGATGGCTGAATGTGTTTCAGTTGTAGAATGATTTTTTGATCTACGCTTTTTTGGTTAAAATCTTTTTTTTTCCCAGAATGACCAGGTAAACTGCTCTTTATTGATCATCAACTTTTCCCAAATTTGTCAGCAATTTTAATCAGTCAGGAAAGTACACTCTGGAAGTTACTTATTTAAGAATAATGAAGTCAGAGATACCTTGGCCAGGAAAAAGACACAGACACAGACACAGGGCTGCTCTCCCTGAAGCATCAGTGTTCTTGCTGCCTAGAGGCCTGAACTCCACTGTTGAAAAACCAGATGCCTCTGCTACTGTGGTTCCCCAGAGATCTGATGTCCTCATCTCACACAGCTCACAATTCCATAGTTGATGGAACGCTAAGTGACATAGATGATCTTGGGCTGAGGGGAGCCTGGGAAAGGTCATTCTGTCTTTTCAGCCTTCACATTAGATGATGTCAAGTTAGAAGACAGAGAGTGTTGTATGAGGAATCTTGTAATATCCCGCCACACCCTCAAATGTATAGTTGAAAGAATTAGCATTTTTTGAGCCAATAGAAATCAATCTATCAACAGCTTACAGCTGTTTTCTCTGGAACCTTGGGCACTAGAAATAACAATGGCAGAATTCTGAAAATTGTAGTGTAATGCCTTTACAGAGTTTTCTACCAGCCCATATTGTTGGCTTCTAAGGAAACCTAAAAACTCCATCTTTAACCACTTCCCCATCCCTTATCTACTATTATTCCATCCACAGAATTAGGAAATGTTGATGTAGACAGGTGGAGTGCTAGAACACAACTGCATCTCAAATGGGCATCATCTCTTTCAGGGCTCCAAAGCTTTAGGAATTCTTGCTAATGAGTGTGATTCGCTCTCAGCTCCTTCCCACGCCCAAGAGAGATTTCAGCTCTTCTGTGAAATTCAAAGAGAAGCCATCTTTTGGGATTCAGACAATTCGAAATCCATTCGTTCCTCCCTCAATGGCACAGGGCCTGGGTGTGCTCATGAGTGGACTCTTGGCTCCTTAGGCTTGGATTGTTGGAGTAGGTGAGGACCGCAGTAACACTTAGGAAGAAACACTGCTTCCTTTATGAATTTCTGGTCTTCAGGATGTTTTCCCAGAACTTGTTTTCCCCTCAATATTATATTGTTAAGAGACAGAGGTCTTTCAAGAAAGAGAAGTCACTTAGACTTCCTATTAGCTTAGGAAAACAGAGGTTTCCACAAGGCCTAGGGTGTGTGTTAGGAAAACCACATGATAATAAAGACTTCTATTGTCAGGATTGGTCCTCTGCACATGAATTTTTCTTGTAAAAGATGATTAAAACCATTGTAGGTGGTTGGACAAGGATGAGACTCTTGGTGGTCAGGATTCTGCTTCTTTGGCCAAAGGGTACTATTTATTGTTATTAACATGGTATATATACTGGGTTTCCTAGCCCAAATGCTCTTTGCAATGCATAAAAGTGGGGAAAATAGGACAAACCAACCAAAACAGGATAACTTCAATTTATCGGTGTGCACTTGAAAGTATACATGCACTGATCCTTTGTACATGTAGTTCTCCTAGGAAGTTTAGGAGTTATAACAGAGTTGCTATCTAAATGTGCCTTGCCATAAGTCACACTCAAGTGATTGTGAACTCAAATAGCAATTACTGTCTGTGGACTTCATTTGGTAATTTATCAGATAAAATCTTGTGATATCTGTTTCATTGTTGCCTTGAATTTTTACTTAAGTATTTTAGTGATGTTTAATATTTCACCTATTTCTCTATCTTATCTTTCTTACCAGATTATGATTCTCTAAGAACAGGGACAGAATCCTTTTTTTTTTTTTTGTATCCCCATTCTGCCTGGCCCAATTTTTTGGAATTGGGTAAGAACTCAATAAATATTTACCAATGAGTCTCTTATACAGTGTATATTGTTTCCATGCTATTAGATTGAATCATAATGTAGCAGAAAATCTTATATTTCCCAGGGTGCCTTTAAGACTCTAGTCCTGGTTTCATCTTTCTCTTCAGCTTCTTTAATTTCTCAGCAAGACAAGTGCCCTGAGATTTTTACGGGCATTGAAACTTTGGAATATTATATACTGCACTGTTACCACTGGCTATTTCTGGTTGGAGTGTTCATGGATAGCCTTAATTGTTTTATACTTTTCTAAATTTCCCAAAATTATTTCACATCAATTTTGAAATTATAAAAGATATTTTATATTAATTTTTAAATAAATAAATGATCATCATAACTATTCTAGTTGTTTTACAAAAGGATAATCAACTTAGTCTCTGCCCTTAATGGGTATTAGATTCATTGTTTTATTTAACTTTGCATTTGTCTTTTCTATAGTCTTTTTGATTATGCTCCTTTTAGGGTGGATACAGAATTTGGCATGGTTAGGTAATAGACCACTCAGCCTCTCTTGACATTAAACTAACCAGACTTGGGCTCATTTTCTACCTTACTGAAAATCTTTACAAAATACTTTTCACTATTTTGCTAAGAATTATATATAAATACAGAGTCATAAAATCCCATGATCTATACAGTTGCAATCTTGTTTTATGTATATACCAATATAAATATGACTGATTTAATAACTTTTATTCATTCGAGTCCCATAAAAATAAAATAGTTTCTGGAATAGTAAAAGGAATATAATCTTTCTTTACTTCTTCACAAACCTCCCCCCCAAATCTTTGTACGAGTTGTATAAGAAGTCAATTTTGAACGTTGAGGAACAGTGAAAGATAAGGATAAGATGGCATCTCTAGCCTTGAGGAGCTTACAGGCTTTTACAGACAAGATATATCCAGGAACTATTTGGAAGAAAATGTCATGCGTGTATGGTATAAGTTTATATTATCAGGATAGACTATACAAGATAAGAACATTTAAGAAGAGAAATCACAGAAGAGAGAGAAAAGAAAGGAACAGAGATTACTTTAAGGAGACACAACTAATTTATCACTGAAGGCTATGTAGGCTTTAATTGGTTAGAGAGGGGGCAGGCAGACAACAATCCAGGGAGAAAAAAACATCCATCATTTCACCAAATTCTATTGATTCCTTCTAGTACTCTCACTTCTCTGTTCATCTTTTCTTTTTTTCTACTTTAATGATGACTTACCTCTGAATTTATTTAAAAGATTCTGAATTATTTCTATCAATTGATAAATACCTACAATATTTTCTTTCCATATCAACATTTTTTTAATTTACTTAATCTTTCCATAATCTTACTGCTCTGAGAAGAAGAGCTGTTTCCTTTTCCCAGTGTTAACATCTATGAGACACTTCAAATCCCATTTCCCAGCTTTTTTATTCTTCAGAAATGCAAACTTCTCTCCATGTCTCTAGCTGTACATCATCTCTTCTCTCCCTGAGTTTCTGTAGTACTTGTGTTCTTCTCAATGACAACACTAGCGACATTTCTCTGGGTATTTACACACACACACACACACACACACACACATCTTATCTCCTCTACTAGAGTTTTGGTTTCTTTAGAATCAGTGCTATATTTATTTTGTCCTTTCAATCTCAAAAATTTTGCACATGATATCCACTAAGTAAATCTTTTGTTAAGTACATGAAAAGCTGTGCACTTGCTTTTACTATTTGTCAAATGCTTTACCTCTTGGCAGTTTACAGTTTTCCATATGTAACTTTTTCTCTTATACATGGGGAAACTGAGATGCAGGACAGTTGTGCTCAAGGTGAAGCAGCTAGAAAGTGACCATGACAGAATTCAAATTCATATTTGCCCCCTAAATCTATAGCCATTTAAAATCATTATTTGGACTTCCTCCTGTCTCTTTGATATTTAATCTCAGCCCTGACATCTGTTGAGCAACAAATACACTATCCCATTGCCCACTTGGATATCCCAACCTTGTTTCATCATGCCCCTTCAGGGTAGATGATATAGACACTCTTAATATAGCAGGGGACATTGTTCCAACTGCTCTAGGGGCAGAAGCTCTCATACCTATCATATATATTTTTTTCTCTTAAGGTTTAATTTTTTAATTTGGCGGTAACTAGAGAGGAATTTGGGGATGATGGAGTGATAATCAGTTAGCTTGTTGTGCTTGATGCCGCTCTTTGTGGAGGATGGACCAAAGTTAGAGTAGCTCAGGAGAGAACTCGTGAGAACCTGAAGACAAGCAAAGCAGCTTAGGGTCCTGGTGACAAAGTGTGGCAAGAGCTGAGAAGCTGACCCTTTCCCATCCACTCCTCTCTAGGGGTGGCTACTTTAGAGGCGTCAGGAGGCACAGCCTGGCAAGGACAGTCCACTGTGGCTCTACTGAGTGTGATACGTGGTGTTTGGTTCTACAGCAGAATAACATTTCAAGAAGCACAGTTTGAGAGGGTAAAAATAATTAAATAAAAATTCTATTCTCCCTCATAGCTCCTGGAAGAAATTAAAGAAAATATAATTCGTAAACCCTCCCTTTTTTTCATTTCCAATTTTCCAGCATAACAACACACTCCTGATCATCCTGTTTACGAAACAGTCTCACAAAATTCTCTCCAGCATTCTTCTCCTTTGCTCCAACTCTTTGCCCACCCTCAGACATCCATCCTTTGCTTTTTTTTTTCTATACATATATACATTCTTTTTTAAAGTATTCTTTTCCATTATGGTTTATCCCAGGAGACTGGATATAGTTTCCTGCGCTATACCACAGGACCTTGTTTTTTGTCCATTCTAAATGTAATAGTTTGCATATACCAACCCCAAATTCCCAGTCCATCCCTCTCCCTCCTCCCCCCATCCTTTGCTCTTTTGAGGTATATTGATTTTTTACAACTTTATTGAGGTATAATTGATATACCAAAACATTTATGTATTTAATGTATATAATGTGATGAGTTTAGACATATGAGTTTGGACTTATAATACTATGTAATAAACATATTCATCACTTCCAAAATTCCCTGTGTCCTTTTGTTTTTGTGGTAAGAACACATAACATGAGTCTATGCTCTAAACGAATTTTTGAGTGCACAATATTGTATCGCGAATTATGTACTATGTTGTACAGCAGATCTCTACAACTTATTGTTTCTTTTGTATAATTATAACTTCATATCCACTGAACAACAACTCCCCATTTCCCCCTTCTCCCAGGCTTTGGCAACCACCAATCTATTTTCTGCTTCTACAAATTTTACTATTTTAGATATCTCATATAAACTGAATCATGCAGTATCTGTCCTTCTGTGACTGATTTATTTCACTTAGCATATTATTTTCAGAGTTCATCTATATTGTCACAAATAGTAGAATTTCATTTTCTAAGGCTGAATAATATTCTACTGTATATATATCCACTCAATTTATTCCTTATCCATTCATCTGTGGATGGATATTTGGGTTGTTGTGAATAATGATGCAATGAACATGGGAGTGAAGAATATCTCTTTGAGATTTTAATTTCAGTTTTTTAAAATATATACCCAGAAGTGAAATTGCTAGACCATATGGTAGTTTTATTTTTAATTTTTTGAGGAATGTCCATACTATTTTCCACAGCAGCTGTACCATTTTACATTCCCACCAACAATGTGCAAGTGTTCCAATTCCTTAACAATCTCACTAACATTTGTTATCTTTTTTTCTTTCTTTTAATAACAGCCATCCTAACAATTGTGAGATGCCTTTATTCAGCATAATACTGGAAGTTCTAGCCAGTGCAATTAGGCAAGATAAAGAAATAAAAGGTATCCAAGCAGGAAAGAAAGCAGTAAAATTATCTCTGCAAATAACATGATTTTATATCTAGAAAAACCTAAAGACACCACAAAAAATGGTAGAACTAATAAACAGATTCAGTAAAGGTGAAGGATTCAGAATCAACATACAAAAATCAGTTGTGTTCTGTATACTAACAACAAACGATCCTAAAAGGAAATTAATAAAACAGTGCCATTTGAAGTAGAATAAATCACTTAGGAATAAACTTGACCAAGAAGGTGAAAGACTGGTACACTGAAAACTATAATACATTGATGAAAGAAATTAAAGAAGACACAAATAAATGGAAGGACATCCTATATTTGTGGATTGGAAGACTTAATGTTGTCAAAATGTTCATACTACCCAAAGCAGTCTACAGATTCAATGCTATCTGCATCCAAATCCCAATGACATTTTTTATAGAAGTAGGAGAGACACTCCTAAAATTCATGTGGAACAACAAATGATGCAGAATAGCCAAAGTGATCTTGAAAAAAAAAGAACAATGCTGGAGGGGCTTCCCTGGTGGCGCAGTGGTTGAGAATCTGCCTGCCAATGAAGGGGACACGGGTTCGAGACCTGGTCTGGGAAGATCCCACATGCCACGGGGCAACTGGGCCCGTGAGCCACAACTACTGAGCCTGCGCATCTGGAGCCTGTGCTCTGCACCAAGAGAGGCCGCGACAGTGAGAGGCCCGCGCACCGCGATGAAGAGTGGCCCCCGCTCGCCACAACTAGAGAAAGCCCTCGCACAGAAACGAAGACCCAGCACAGCCAAAAATAAATAAATAAAAATAAGTAAATTTATAAAAAAAAAAAAGCACAATGCTGGAGACATCAAACTTCCTGACTTCAAGATATATTACAAAGTTACAGTAATTAAAGCAGTATGGTACTGGCATAAAGACCAATAGAACAGAATAGACAGACCAGAAATAAACTCACCCATACACAGTGAAGTGATCTTCAACAAGGGTGTAGATTGACTTAAACTACCATGATTGAACCTTTCTTCTTCTCCAGATCTCTGTTACAATCCTTTTTGTCTGCTCACTGATTCTGCCTAAAAAAAAAATAAATAAATAACCTAACATTTAGACACACACTAAATGTCTCTCTTAATGGTGATGGGTAGGAAGGAGTAGGTGATTAAGCTGGAAAGGTTTTTCTTTGGCTAGTTAGGAGAGGAAAGAGTCTATGATTATGTTAGCATGTTGTATAACATCACTCTAGGAAAAGCAAGGATAATGGTGAAACATCCAAAAAGCTTTATAAACTGTGAACATGGAAAAATGGACCCGGGCAAGAAAGAAGGAACCACACTGACATTTGTTGAGCACTGCAGATATTCTAGTGTGTTTGCGACCAAAACTCAATAACAAGGAGTGCCAGTCAGGAAGCTGACTGGAGCACCAATTCATAAGAAGCACAAATTATCACCGAAATAAATTAGAAATGATACCAAATGGTACATCCATTTGTAACACCTTACTATTGAAATGCATTCATTTCTTCCTGCAGTAGATAATGCCCTTAAGAATACTTTAAAAGACAAACAAAAAATGTTCCTGACTATTTTACTATACAGTTGTTGAGCCAAAACTTAAAAGACATCTGTCTGAAGGAGCTCTAAATTATCTCCCTGCCTGAGGTACTTATATCACCCTCTAGCCCTTTTTGAAAATCCTTTTTTCGTCTCAGAAATAAATGGAGTAATTTTGGTTCAGGCAGTTTGGGAACAAGGACAGTGGCCCTACTATTAAACAAACAAGTAATGATGATCTCAAAACAGCACAATTTGGGGTTAAATAGATATAGACAAAACACATATAGAAGAAATGAACAGAAGAATAGACATTAAACTGAGACATTAAATTATTATTTAAAAATAAAATTAAAGACGTGATTTTAAAGAATAAGTCTTTGACAAGATTTGTCGGAACTGTGGATCTTGAAATTTTTAAATAAAAAGGAATGATAGAGATTGATTAGCTCATTTGTTTTTTGTTTGTTTTTAAGGGAAATGAGGATAAGGAAGTTCAGGGTCTTTCAGCTCTTGATATCTTTGTAAAGTGTTCTTTACGAAGATATCTTATTACTGTTCTTTTGATATATTTTTGTTTTACATGTAAGATTAAAAAAAAATATATATGTACGTAGTTTAAAAACTCAAATGTTATTGTAAGGCTTGTAACCAACTCAGCAATCTCCTTTTCCTATTGCCCACCCACCAGACACTCCTTATGATATTAATTACATGCTTATATTAGTTCTTGATTTTTTCAAGTCTCAACATTATTATAGTTCTGTTTTTCCTAGAATTAATAATTATTGAATGTGTTTGTGTGCCTGGTTTTCTATGTGTCTATTACTAATTTAACCCTAAACTTTCACTCAGAACTATTAAAACTCCTCTCAAAATATCAGGAAATACAAAAAGGTATCATTTTACATTTTTCTTAGAGATTATGGCAGAGAGATTGCATTAATCACCCCAGTTTTTCACATCTGCCTGCATCCATGCCCTTTGATAGCACTCTTCCAATGACTCCCGGCTTGGCCGTATGAATTGCACTGGCCTCTAGGAGAGTAGCAAACTAAGTACCAGGAGCAGCTTGAAAATGTGCTTGTGCATTTTTGCTTCCTTTCATGAGATTATTTTTTGTTAGTTTGCTGTTAAGGTATGAGATAAATATAAAGGAGAGGAGTCGTCCCACAAGGCCAATTTAGCACAGTCAGCCCTCAGACGATCTACTAGCTGATCACATAGTGATCAGTGAACAAGTCTAGCCAAGATCAGTCTGGCCCAGCCCAGATATGCAATCAACTGCTCAGTCAGTCTATAAATGTTAGTAATAATAAAAAAAAATTTTAAATAACTAAGTTTGGGAGTGGCTTTTACTCAACAACATTCAGTCAGTACAGAGATATTCTCACTAGAGCCTTTAGCTATGCTTCAATCTTGATTCGGATTCTTTTTTTTTGGCCGCACCGCAAGGCATGCGAGATTTTGCAGTGGAAGCGTGCAGCATCCTAACCACTGGACTTCCAGGGAATTTCTTGATCAGGATGCTTTAAGCCTGCTGTACAGCTATTGTCCTGGGATGTCTCCTTACCATCCTGGGAATTCCCTTTGTCTGTCTCCTACTTTGGAAACTTTTTTCCTGAGTCCCTGTACCTTTTGTGTTTTTTATTTCCTCCCTCATTTCAGAAGATCACATCCCCCAGTAGCACTTTAAGAAAGGATAATAGATGGATATAAATTTTTAAAGAACCATCAAATCTGAAACACTGTTTTCTGTCCTTTAGAATCAATTCATACTTTGATCAAACAAAAAATTATCGGTTAAAATTATTTCTCAGAATTTTGATGTTTTTCTCCTGCTAATCTCTAACGTTATTGTTAAGAAATGTTTTTAGCTTTTTGAAAGCTTCTCACCTCTTATTTTCACTGCAAAATTCAGAAATTTCACGATGCTTTGATATGAGCTTTATTTTATTTATTGTGTAAAATACTAAATGGGTTGCTACTATCTGGAAAATGATGATTTTCAGATCCAGTATTTTAAAAAAAATTATTTCTTTAATAATTTTCCTTCATCTGTTTTCTCCCTCTGGAACCCCTAGTTTTAATATGTTAAACTTTCTGAATCCATCCTTTATTTTTCACCAATTTTCCATTTTTAAATTTTTAAATTTTATTTTCTGGAAAAATTTTCAACATTACATTTCAAACTAATGGATTTGAAAATATTTCTGCCATATTACATTTAATTTCTAAAGGCTCTTTCTTGTTCTCCAAATGTTTCTTTTAAAAAGGACTCTGCTCTTAAGGAATGTATATCTTCTTTTATCTCTCTGAAGATTAAATTTTTAAAAATGTTTTCTATCCTTGTCTTCCATTATCTTTTTTTCTCCTGACTCCTTTCATTTCTGTTTATTTTCTTAGGTTTCTATGTTTTGTGTTGGAGGTACTCTTCAACTGTTTGATGATCTCTGAGTCTAGTTTATATTTAGACCAACATCCTAAAAGCACATAGGAAACCGAATACTTGAGTAGATCTTGCTGATTTGAGATTCCCTAAACCTGACTGGGACGATACCAGGCCCATGGCTGTTAGTATCTGTGTGCCTTTTCTCTTGGGTTGGTTATTTTCCCCAAAGAAAACTCTTTTAATTATATGACTGGATATTAAAAATCTGCTTTGTTGCTGAGCAAGATAATGGGGTTGGGCGGGTCTCAGGATTTAAGACCTACACTTTCACTGGATCCCTTTGTATTTCATAGAGCCACACCCTCTCCCCAGCCTACCTCACCACCACTCCCAGCTCTGATATTTTTACAGAGAAAGACTTTTGCCTTTTGCCAGATGGAAAAGGGATAATTTTGTTGTTGAAGGGCCTCAAGAAGAGAATCTGGGGTATAATCGCTCTTTATAATGATGTGCAATCAATTCTCTTGGTTTCTTTGGTCCTGCTCTCCAAAGATTCCTTCATTCCCAGACTTTCTCTGTTTCCCATGCAGGGAATTGACCTGCCTCGGATTGGTCTTCCTCCTCCTCCAGGCTCCTCGGACCTACTAGTCAATTGCCACGTCTATCCATCTGCTTTCCAAGGTCCAAACTATTGAAGACATATTACTTCTCCCATTACCTTTCCCCATTTGTCCCTCTGGGTTTATATCATTATTTTTAATTTTCACTATCATTTTTATAGAATTGGTGGAAGGGGTACATGCTTTCTCTATGCTATATTTAATTTATTAAAACTCTGAGTTCATGACTTTAAACTTCAAAATATACATTAAAATGCATGTAATTATAGTGGAACCTCTATTACCATAGTTACACAAAGTCAGACTAAAGATGCTTTTAAATACTTTTTGAAAATAGTACTGATTATTAATATGTAATAATTATTAATTCACAAGTGCAGAAGGAGAATAAATACTAAATATTATTTTAAATGATGTGCTGCTGTGAGTTATAGGAGCTATAAAAATTAGGTAAATATTTCTCATGTCCTTGAAAAATATATATATATATATATTTTAAGATGATTAATTCTAGGAAAACAAATGTTATAAAAGCTTACCTGTTAAACAAGGTCAGATTTTCCCACTATGAAATAAATGTTATTTTTCTCTGCATGTATTTTTTCTTCACAAATTTGGGAGTAGTAACTTTTCTAACCTTCTATTATCTCTGTAAATAATGTTTTCTCAGAACATAAGTTAATGAGGTAAGTCTTAGTGATCTACTCATTAAAGTTCTAAAAATAGATCAAGAGATAGATGTGGTGTCAGAATTCCAGACAAGGGGAAAATCTGTATCTAACAGTGATCAGTGCCCAATTCCAACGTCATGACACTGCATATTCATTTAATGAACCTCTTATCTGTTAATTACTACTCTTCCCTGGATTAGGCTGATTCTGCTTTCTGTGAAAAACCTGTAATAATATTGGACTTTTATATACGATTATTTGTCATTTGCTGAATTTTGGAGGTGATGTGATATGGACTATGTTTTCCAAAGCTCTGAAGAGCTTCCATTATAATTTACAGATAAAAGGAATAACCTTCTCAGTAAAAACTTACTATAAAGGACTATTTTAAGAAACAATTCTTTTGAAAGAATTCAGTGCAGGAAAACTGGCGCCACTGAATTTTGTCCTGCAGTGCTATCTGTTATGAATTCCATGCACATCTTAAAAATGTACGGCTCCAAGACCTACCGCTTCTGAATTCCACCTCCACTGAACAGCTAGGGATTGTAAAGTTAGTACTGCAATCAGGTAGTCCAGGCTTGAATACCTACCATGTGTTAGCTGTAATGACCTTGGGAGCGTCAATCACTCTGACAGTCTACATACTCATCTGTAAAATGGGGGCACTGCCATCCACCTCCTAAACAATGGAATCTTGTAAATCTGTTTAAGCTGTGCATGTGAAACACAGTGCCTAGTGCCAGGCGTGCTGCAGGTGATCAATCCATGTTGGTTTTCTCTCCACAGTCAAAAAAATATATAAAAGATACACAGAGGTCCTAACAACAAGAACTTTAAAAAAAAAAGATTTAACTGACCTGAATCATAAATTAACCTGATTTATGAATCAGGTTAATCTGTGTGTAATGAATTCAGTTCTTGATTCCATCTTTCTACTGGGAAGTGGACTTTTTTCCCCTGAATTTATTAGTAAGTATTTGAATAAATTGTTCTCACCAGTTAGTAGAGGGAATGTGTATGTGTCAGAATCAGCTGGGTAACATTTTCAACTGTTATTCTCTCTGCTAGATCTTTAGCGCCAGAGATTTTGATATATCAACTTCTGTCAAAAATTCACTGTTTCAGGCCTATGAAATCCAATTCTTATAAAGACTTTCTGAAATCACATGTCAGGAATGTGAATTTCTATGAAATCATACTTGCTTTCAATTATGTTTGGATAAATGACAAAGTTCTTTCCACTAATTTCATGGTTTATGACAGTATGTTGCTTCCTCATCCAAGTGCTCATGTATTCATTGGTATATATCCAAGGTATATATCCAACTGCAAATTCTAAGCAGATGTATCAGGGCAGAAAAGAAACTACTTCTTTAAAATTTGGCATGTCAATAAATAATAAAGCATGTCTGTTTATAATGTTCAGACAGCGTCACAATGTTAAAACAAATTCACTCCATTTTATCAATTTTTAAATCATGGAAATTCTAGGTTAAAGATAATTTATTTTTACTGCTGCTGCTACTACTACTACTAGCAGTAATCAGTGGGAAATATCTGAGTCATTACTATGTGTTAACTACTGTGTTAAACAACTTTAACACAGTAAATTGCATAATTTCATCTAATCCTTCCAACTGTATGAGAAAGTTCCTCTTAAGAATAATCTAATATAGCAGTTACAGTTCCAGCTTATTGAACTATAAAGGGTATCTAATCCTTAGTCCTTATAAAAGTCTTTTAAACAATAGTGGACAATTGTATGTCTCATTTTTTCAGATCTGTATTTTTTTCTTCCTGAAATGGTGAGATTGTGATTTTCCTTTCCACTTTGGTAACTGACCTCTTAGTGTCCTATTTTCCTCTTCTAAGTGCTACGTGGAACTGAATACTCCTGTACACAACAGCCAAGGATTATCACCTCCTTTGTGTTGGATTTAGCTTCACTCTTCAATCTAATGGCACATTAGCTCTTTTGGCCTCTGTGCCACGTATCTATTAGAGGTTGTGTTACCCATATTTATTGTCCTCTTTCATCTCACTGTCTTCTGAAAATTATTAGTGAAATGTGTAGATATGAATTTATAATATCTGTATCTCAAATTTATATAGTTAATTACCATTTTAGTAAACTTGTAGAAATGATGAGGGCTACATACAGTTTTTAAAAATGTGAAAAGTCAACTTGTATTTTTTTTTTAAGAACGTAGACGGAGACAGAAGCTCAGACACATACTCATGCCATCACTGATGTTTTCTTGACTTCATTCAACTCCTAGCATTGTAGGAGTTGGTTGACGTATAACTAAAAATATACCCAAATAAATAATTAGTCATGGAAAATTGAAAACTGACACTCTAATTTCAATAATGTGAGTAAAATGAAAAGTAAGTCTAAACAAAATTTGTAGACATTAAAAATATCCAATGGGGCTTCCCTGGTGGCACAGGGGTTGAGAGTCCACCTGCCAATGCAGGGGACACAGGTTCATGCCCCGGTCTGGGAAGATCCCACATGCCGCGGAGCGGCTGGGCCCGTGAGCCACGGCCGCTGAGCCTGCGCGTCCGGAGCCTGTGCTCCGCAACAGGAGAGGCCACAACAGTGAGAGGCCCGCGTACCGCAAAAAAAAAAAAAAAAATCCTATGTGTCCAAGTATACACACACACACACACACACACACACACACACACACACACAGAATTCTTAATTTAAAGAAGTTATGAAGATTCTTACAGCAAATCTATGCATATAGGTAATATATTATGTTGGTAAAGGGCCAATTTCATAGCTATGTGGAACTTAAAGGACACAGAAACTATTTAATGTTTCCAAAGCTTTAGTAGCTTTCTTCATTTTTATCTTTCATCGTTCTCCCAGATTATTACAAAAGAAGATAAAGAAACAAATATGAGTTTCCTTTTGTAGACATGGCCAAATAACTACAAAGAAAGTATTCTATAAAAGCCTTATTTTTTGACTTATAAAATTATATTCTTTGGACTGAACTGGACATTTGGACTTGGCCTTTGACTGCTCCATTGTTGAAATAAACAGAATTTCTAAAAAGAAAACGTGCCTTTGGTATATTTCCCCTCTATTTACTCAAAGTATTTTATTGGTTGGTTGTAAATATATTTATATCTTAGGTGATGCTTTTTCTTCTCTCTGGTAGATTCATTTCTCCCAGAGGCTCTCTACTGTTACATATTTTTAAAATTATATATGAACTTTAAGATGCGGTCTTTTCAGCATACTTCTTTCTCTTCTGTATAACACTGAATTTTATCCATGATTTCTTAGTTTATCCGGGGTCTATTCAAAAGAATGCTATCTTATGAATGCTCCTTTATAGATAGATATTTTGTAAGTGGCCTTTCTATAACTTTGAAATTGTCAAAAATATTTCTATATGCAAACTGATGGGAATATCCAGAGTTGCCCCAAACCCATCATTTTTCTTTCTTATGTTTCCTTTTTCTTCATTTCCTGACCCTATCACATGTATTTAGCTCATAGAGTTTTTCTCCATTAATTTAAGTAAGATGAGAATCATTTCTTTACAGATTAGGAATTTTTGAATGTCTTTCGCCAGTTGTAATAATGGTATATTTTTTAACATCTTTACTGGGGTATAATTACTTTACAGCTCTTTGCTAGTTTCTGCTGTACAACATAGTGAATCAGCTACATCTGTATGTATAAACCAAATCCCCTCCCTCTTGTGTCTCTCTCCCACCATCCTTATCCCACCCCTCTAGGTGGTCACAAAACACCGAGCTGAACTCCCTGTACCATGCAGCTGCTTCCCACTAGCTATCTATTTTATATTTGGTAGCGTATACATGTCAGTGCCACTCTCTCACTCCGTCCCAGGTTATCTTTTCCCCTCCCCGGGTCCTCAAGTCCATTCTCTAAGTCTGTGTCTTTATTTCTGTCCTGCCCCAGGTTCATCTTTTTTTTTTTTTTTTTGTAATTCCATATATATGTATTAGCATATGGTATTTGTTTTTCCCTTTCTGACTTACTTCACTCTGTATGACAGACTCTAGGTCCATCCACCTTACAACAAGTAACTCAGTTTCATTTCTTTCTAAGACTGAGCAACATTCCATTGTATATATGTGCCACATCTTCTTTATTCATTTATCTGTCGATGGACATTTAGGCTGCTTCCATGTCCTGGCTATTGTAAATAGTGCTGCAATGAACACTGTGGTACATGACTCTTTTTGAATTATGGTATTTTCAGAGTATATGCCCAGTAGTGGGGTTGCTGGGTCATATGGTAGTTCTTTTTTTAGTTTTTTAAGGAACCTCCATACTGTTCTAAATAGTGGCTGTATCAATTTACATTCCTACCAACAGTGCAAGAGGGTTCCCTTTTCTCCACACCCTCTCCAGCATTTATTGCTTGTAGACTTTTTGATGATGGGCATTCCGACCAATGTGAGGTGATAACTCATTGTAGTTTTCATTTGCATTTTTCTAATGATTAGTGATGTTGAGCATCCTTTCATGTGTTTGTTGGCAGTCTGTATATCTTCTTTAGAGAAATGTATATTTAGGTCTTCTGCCCATTTTTGGATTGGGTTGTTTGTTTTTTTGATATTGAGCTGCATGAAGTGGTTGTATATTTTGGAGATTAATCTTTTGTCAGTTGCTTCATTTGCAAATAATTTCTCCCATTCTGAGGGTTGTCTTTTCGTCTTGTTTATGGTTTCCTTTGCTGTGCAAAAGCTTTTAAGTTTCATTAGGTCCCATTTGTTTATTTTTATTTCTATTTCTCTAGGAGGTGGGTCAAAAAGGATCTTGCTGTGATTTATGTCATACAGTGTTCTGCCTATGTTTCCCTCTAACAGTTTTATAGTGTCTGGTCTTACATTTAGGTCTTTAATCCATTTTGAGTTTATTTTTGTGTATGGTGTTGGGGAGTGTTCTAATTTCATTCTTTTACATGTAGCTGCCTAGTTTTCCCAGCACCACTTATTGAAGAGGCTGTCTTTTCTCCATTGTATATTCTTGCCTCTTTTATCAAAGATAAGGTGACCGTATGTGCGTGGGTTTACCTCTGGGCTTTCTACCCTGTTCCATTGATCTGTATGTCTGTTTTTGTGCCAGTACCATACTGTCTTGATTACTACAGCTTTGTAGTAGAGTCTGAAGTCAGGGAGCCTGATTCCTCCAGCTCCATTTTTCTTCTTCAAGATTGCTTTGGCTATTCGGGGTCTTTTGTGAAGTTTTTTGTTTTAGTTCTGTGAAAAATGCCATTTGTAGTTTGATAGGGATTGCATTGAATCTGTAGATTGCTTTGGGTAGTATAGTCATTTTCACATTACTGATTCTTCAAATCCAAGAACATGGTATACTTCTCCATCTGTTTGTTTCACCTTTAATTTCTTTCATCAGTACCTTATAGTGTTCTGCATACAGGTCTTTTGTCTCCTTAGGTAGGTTTATTCCTAGGTATTTTATTCTTTTAGTTGTGATGAAGAAAAGGGAGAAGAAAAAAAAGAAAGAAAGAAAGAAAGCAAAGAAAAATAGTAATAATAAAAATAAAAAATTAAAAATAAAAAAAGGAAAGAAAGAAAGAGAGCAACCAAACCAAAAAAGAAATCCACCAATGATAACAAGTGCTCAAAACTATACTAAAAAGAAAATGAACAGACAGAACTGTAGGACAAATTGTAAAAAAAAAAAAAAAAAAAAAAAAAAGACAGGCAGAACCCTAGGAGAAATTGTAAAAGCAAAGCTATACAGACAAAATCACACGAAGAAGTATACACATACAGACTCACAAAAAGAGAAAAAAGATGTAAAAAATATATATATATTGAAAAAAAAGAAAGAGAGCCACCAAATCAATAAACAAATCTACCAATGATAGTAAGCTATAAATACTAAACTAAGATAAACATAAAAACAGAAACAAATTAGATATTGAAAGCAAACCCCAAGTCTACAGTTCCTTCCAAAGTCCACCGCCTCAATTTTGGGATGATTAGTTGTCTATTCAGGTATTCCACAGATGCACGGTACATCAAGTTGATTGTGGAGATTTAATCCGCTGCTCCTGAGGCTGCTGGGAGCGATTTCCCTTTCTCTTCTTTGTTTGCACAGCTCCTGGGGTTCAGCTTTGGATTTGGCCCTGTCTCTGCTTGTAAGTCACCTTAGGGCATCTGTTCTTTGCTCAGACAGGACAGGGTTAAAGTAGCAGCTGATTAGGGGGCTCTGGCTCACTCAGGCTGGTGGGAGGGAGGGTTACAGAATGAGGGATGAGCCTACAGCGACAGAGGCCCGCTAGACGTTGCACCAGCCTGAGGCGTGCCATATGTTCTCCCGGGGAAGTTGTGCCTGGATCACAGGACCCTGGTAGTGGTGGGCTGCACCGGCTCCTGGGAGGGGACATGTGGATAGTGACCTGTGCTTGCACGCCGGCTTCTTGGTGGCTGCAGCAGCAGCCTTAGTGCTTCATGCCTGTCTCTGGTGTCTGCGCTGATAGCCACGGCTCACGCCCGTCTCTAGAGTTCATTTAGGCAGTGCTCTGAATGCCCTCTCCTCGCGCACCCTGAAACAATAGTCTCTTGCCTCTTAGGCAGGTCCAAACTTTTTCCCGGACTCCCTCCTGGCTAGCTGTGGCGCACTAGCCCCCTTCAGGCTGTGTTCGCGCAGCCAACCCCAGTCCTCTCCCTGGGTTCTGACCTCCGAAGAAGCTGGAGCCTCAGCTCCTAGCCCCCACTCGCCCCGGCAGGTGAGCAGACAAGCCTCTCAGGCTGGTGAGTGATGGTCGGCACCGATCCTTTCTGCTGGAATCACTCCGCTTTGCCCTCCGCACCCCTGTTGCTGTGCTCTCCTCCATGGCTCCAAAGCTTCCCCCCCATACACACCCTGTCTCTGCCAGTGAAGGGGCTTCCTAGTGTGTGGAAACTTGTCCTCCTTCACAGCTCTCTCCCAGAGGTGCAGGTCCTGTCCCTATTCTTTTGTCTCTGTTTTTCCTTTTGCCCTACCCAGGTACATGGGGAGTTTCTTGCCTTTTGGGAAGTCTGAGGTGTTCTGCCAGCGTTCAGTAGGTGTTCTGTAGGAGTTGTTCCACATGTAGATGTATTTCTGATGTATTCGTGGGGAGGAAGGTCATCTCCATTTCTTACTCCTTCACCATTTTCTCAGTGCCCCCAGAGTGTATTTTTTAAAAAAGAGACAGAATAGGAGTTACTGGAGGAGTACAAGGCAAACTAGAAGAATAGAGAATCACAGAAGCCAAGGATATAAAGAATATTTAGAACGCAGTGACAGATAAGCAAATGCAATTAGCAATATCTAGCAGAGTTACGATAAACACATTATATATTCATAGGGTGTGGGCATCAGAACATCTCTGGTGATCTCAGAAAGTGCTGCTTTGGGAGTGTGGTACTGATAAAAACTGAATTACTGTATTTAGCTGAGTGAAACAGATGAGAGGGTGAAAACAAGAAAGATGTTTACTTCTTTTAGACGTTTGTATGAAGAGGAAAAAGATTTTTCAGGAGTATAAAGAGGGCATATAGTTAAGAGAGAGATTATTTTTAAGATAAAACAGAGATTCAGATATGTTTACAGGTTGCAAAGGAAACAGCTAGAGAGGGTACAGGACTGGTGGAACAAAGCACTGGATAAAAGCAAAAGATGGGAGGTCTTGATGTGAAAGGCATTAGTGAATGAACCATGTTATTATGAAGCAGATTGCATTATTCTCTTACATTTTCAAGTAAGGGCAGGGGTAAGGATGGTGATAATATGTATTTTAAATTATAAAAGAAAGAAAATTAGAGAGATTATCATTTTTAGTTTGTCTGCTAAAAGCAAAGTTGATGGAGATTGAAATGACTTAAGAGGAGAGGTGAATTTCTGTAATACTTGAAAGAAATGAAAAAACAAGATAAAAAAGAATGTCTAAAATGACCGAATGGACCAGCTAAAATTGTAATTGAAACACTTTGCAGTTTTACTGGTGCTAATTTACATACTGGTTTAGCTCTAATCTATGCACTAGCATTCAATAACTTGGTGATAGGTAGTGAAAAAAATGGGATTGCATTGTTGACCCAGAGGACCCAAAAGTGGAGTTTTGCTGCCTAGTATTTAGGTGCGAAAATAAATAAATAAATAACTAAAAAATAAAGAAATAAAGCTGTAACACAATGCAAAGTAGTGTTAAAAATAAATATGCAGAAACCTCTGACATTTCTATACATTAATAGCAAACCAGCAGAAAGAGAAATTAAGAAAACAATTCCATTTACAATTGCATCATAAAGAATAAATTACCTAGGAATAAATTTAACCAAGGAGATGAAAGACCTCTACACTGGAAACTGTAAGACACTAATGAAAGAAACTGAAGAAGACGTGCAAAATAGGAAGATATTCTGTGCTCATAGATTGGAAGAATTCATATTGTTAAAATGTCCAAAACAATCTATAGATTCAATACAATCCCTCTCAAAATTCCAATGGCATTTTTCACAGAACTGGAACAAATAATTCTTAAATTTGTATGGAACCACAAAAGATCCTGAATAGCCTAAACAATCTTGAGAAAGAAGAACAAAGGTGGAGGTGTGAAGCTTCCCGATTCCAAACTACACTACAATTCTATAAGAATCCAAACAATATGGAACACAAAAACAGACACATAGATCAATGTATCAGAATTGAGAGCCCAGAAATAAGCCATCACACATATGAACAATTAATCTATGACAAAGGAGCAAATAACATACAATGGAGAAAGGACAGCTTCTTCAATAAACGGTGTTGGGAAAACTGGACAGCCACATGCAAAAGAGTTAAACAAGACCACTATCTTATACTATACACAAAAATTAACTCAAAATGGATTAAAGACTTGAATGTAAGACCTGAAACCATAAAATTCCTATAAGAAAACATGGGCAGTAATCTCACTGACATCAGTCAGAGTGATGTTTTTATGGATCTTACTCCACAGGCAAGGGCAACAAAACTAAATATAAACAAATCAAACTAAAAACTGCACATCAAGGAAACCATTATCAAAGTGAAAAGGAGAGCTACTGAATGAGAGAAGGTATCTGTAAACAGTATATTTGATAAGGGGTTAATATCTAAAATGTATAAAGAACTCATCCAATTCAACAACAAAAAACCAAACAACCCATTTAAAAACAACGGGCAGAGGATCTGAATGGACCTTTCTCCAAAGAAGACATATAGATTGCCAACAGGCACATGGAAAGATGTTCAACACCACTAATTATCAGGAAAATGTAAATCAAAATCACAATGAGATACCACCTCACACATGTCAGAATGGCTAACAGATAAGACAAGACAAGAAACAACAAATGTTGGAGAGGATCTGGAGAAAGGGGAAGACTTGTACACTGTGGTGGGACTATAAATTGGTGCCATCACTATGGAAGAGTGTGGAGAGTCCTAAATATATTAAGAATAGACCTATCTTATGACCCAGCTATTCCACTTCTGGGCATTTATCCGAAGAACACAATAACACTAATTTGGAAAGATATATGCACCCCTATGCTCACTGCAGCATTATTTACAATAGCTAAGATATGGAAACAACCTAAGTGTCCACTGATAGATGAGTAGATAAAGAAGGTGTGATATTCATATACAGTGGAATACTACTCAGCCGTAAAAAGAATGAAATTCTGCCATTTGCAACAACAGGGAGGGACTTTGAGGGTATTACGGTAAGTGAAATAAATCAGAGAAAGATAATACCATATGGTTTCACTCACATGTGGAATCTAAAACAAAAGAAATGAACAAACAAAATATAGCAAAAGCAAACTCATAGCTACAGAGAACAGATTAGTTGTTACCAGAGGGAAGGGGGTTGGGGGGTGGGAGAAATGGGCGAAGGAGGTCAACTGTATGGTGATGTACGGTAACTAGACTTGTGGTGGTGACACACTGTAGTGTATACAGATGTTGAACTATAATGCTGTACACCTGAAACTTACATAATAAAAAAAAAGGAAATACAAGGTATTGTTAAGAGTTTAGTTCAGGTGCTCAATCACAGATTCTAATACAGAGAAGAGAGAAAGAAGATCCAAGTGGCTATATTGAGCCTGGATTAAAAACCAGGCAATCTAGAGCCTGGAAATTTCTGATTTGATGAACATATTTGTTAGGAATAATTAAGTTGTGGGGCTGAAGTTACAGTGAATGAATGGAGTATTGGAATTAAAAATTTCTGCAGTGTATTAGTTCTGGTCATTGAAAAGGTAAAAGGCACAGTAATTGGTGGGGGAGGGGTGGGTGGCTAAAGACTGGAGATGGTTTATTATGTTAAAAAATCCAGGCTTATATGGACCACATCTTCTTCATCCACTCCTCTGTTGATGGACACTTAGGTTGCTTCCATGTCCTGGCTATTGTAAATAGTGCTGCAATGAACACTGGGGTGCATGTATCTTTTCGAAGTATGCTGAATTTATCTACAAAACAGAAATAGAGTTACATATGTAGAAAATAAACTTATGGTTACTCGCAGGTAAAGGGGGAGATAAATTGAAATATTGGGATTGACACATACACACTACTATATATAAAATAGATAACTAATAAGGGCCTGCTGTATAGCACAGGGAACTCTACTCCATACTCTATAATGGCCTATATGGGAAAAGAATTTTAAAAAGAGTGGATATATGTATACGTATAACAGATTCACTTGCTGTACACATGAAAATAACACAACATTGTAAATTAACTATACCACAATAAATTTTTTTAAAAAATCTAGGCTTTGAAATTTAGGCTTATGATGATGTTTGGAAGCTACTGTTTCACAGGAGATGACCATAAGACATCTACTATAATTCTGCTCAAGGAAATTGCCTCAACTCCAGTCATAATATTGTTCTACAAATACCTTTATGTCCTTTTAAAGAGCCCTAACAAGGAATAGGGAAGGCAAAAAGTCTGATTCTTAAACATGGAATAAAGCTGGATTAGACTTATATACTCAGTCTCTGTGGTGACCAAGAGAACTGTAGGCAGATAATAAGCAGTTTACTCAAATTGGTCAGTACTAAGAATAATATCTGATGATAATTAAAGTGTGTGAGCCATCAAAAATGATAACCTCATCTTAAAATAACTTGAGTCAGTGTTTCATCTGAAGGTGAAAAGTTAATATGACACACATGTATCTAATTTTCTGTACAGCTATGCATTTCACACAGATCTTGATTTAAATCACAGCCCTGCAGCCTTATAGCTGCTTGACCTTGGGCAAATTAATTAACCCTAGGGATCCCAAGTTCTTCAGCTGCTGAATGAGGAAAACAGTATCTATCTCAGCATTGTTGTCAGAATTAGGAATAGTACATGTCTATCACACACAATATGCCTAACACAATAATTACTTATTCAGTACATTTATTTGAATTAGAAATAATAGCACAAATAACACTAGGATGTTGCTTAAAACATAGTACATGTTAATAGGTATATCCATTCCTCTTAGTTGCTGGATTTAACAATTGACTTATAATTGACTGAACCATTACATGTCCATTAGTCCTCTAGGTCTTGAAATATATTGGAATAATTTTTTGAAATTGTCCTAACATGCTTATAATGGTGGAGTGGTAGCAATAAAATGAGGAAATGTTGATGAGCCTCTTTACCTGGTGGGGTAATCTGGGATGGGTCCTGTAGTGTAGATGATGAAATGTTATGCTTCAAAGTGATTGTTCCCCTGGTACCCTGCCACCAGCTCCCTCTGGGTCAGGATCAAAGCCTGGAACCTATATTGTGGACTGGACTGGACTCAAATCTGTTTCATCTTTCTTCCAAAAGTCTCCTTCCAGGACGCCAGTCCTCCTCTTTTTGGCTCTCAATTTCAAAATAAATGTTCCATCCTTTAATGATTTATTCACAGACAACTGAGTTTGACTGTCCACTACAAAGGGCTCTTCCTTGGAAACTCACACATACTTATTTTTCTTCCTTGAGTATAGCTCTGCCAAATCCCAGACATTACAAACAAGGATGCCTATTCATCTTCTCTGTGGAGAGATGAATAGTATTTTCTGCTTTCATTTTTCCCTGACACGTCTCCACATTTTAAGAATGAACAAAGGGAGTTATTTACTTGCAATGCCTTACTGAAGGGGGACAACAATGACAAAGTCAAGTCTTCAGTGCAATACCATCGATAACTGTGGTGGCCTTGGATTTAAGTTCCAAAACCCTGATTAAAGTTTCTTAAGTTTCCTCTCAAGCAGAAGATTTTGTTTCAAGATTACTGAATGATAAATACAGATAGACAAAAATGTATTAAACACCTTTCAAAGGTGTTTGTTTATTTTTTTCTGTTTCTATCTCCCTTATAATTTACCAGAGAATGAAAAAATACAGGAAGGGGGTGGGCATCTTAGAACACCTCCCATAACTTTGGTTAACTTAATATTAGGGAAGAAAAAGGTTGCAACAGAAGAGGAGGTAAATCCAATCAGCTATGTGGAATGGCAGGCTTTGAGCAGACAATGCAGATATTTCATGGAATTTGGAAGTGGAAATGATTCCCAAACCTGTTCTATCTTTGAGTGGCATGTTCCAAGTCCTATCCAATCACTGGATTGTGTATATTTTGAAGTGCAGGCAGTGCAAGTGTGATTCTAATCCAGAAAGGAAAGTAAAAATTAAGACTTGATTAAGCAATCATGTCAAGCCATCTAAAACAGAGGTTTTTAAACAGAGGTCAATGAAAATACTTTAAGTAGTCTGTGGACCTATGAAAATTGGAATTGGAATTTAATGTTTGTACAAAATATTCAGTTTTCTAGTGGAAGAGTCATAAAGTTTCCACAAATCAAAGTTTTAAGAATGAATGATGAATGGCGGAGGGTTGGAGAAAGAGTGGGATGTAGGGGACGGTAGAGAAAAATCCTTGTGTGGGCCAGATCATCTATGACCCTGAGCAGGTGGCTCCTGAAATCACAGAGAGCTGCACTAGCAACAGTGGATCACCAGGAAAAACTAGTGATGGCTCTGAAAAAGAAGTCGTTTCTGGGTCTCTGAAGAGGATGGCTTGACTTTTGTTTGAGCTTTTTCAAAACTTTGAAAGGTGTACAGAAAGGAAAAAGGGAAAGAAGATGCATGGTATAATGTGTTTACACATTCCAAGGTATAAGAGGATGCGGGATAAATTAAGAAAATGATGCGAACGAACAACTTGTGCCTTGTAGAAAATAATAGCCCTTACTATTCTTTGAGAATTATTTTTTAAAACAAAGCCAAGTACATTTTCTGATGTATCTTCAGGTGGAGTTAAACCTCTAAATAATAGGAAAAACAAAAAGCCCCAAACTTAACCTCAAATAACTCATTTTCTGGAACCCCAAAGCAGAATATATTCAATAAACATATTTTTATAATTGTCTAAAATGGGTGATCACAATTAAAGTTTTATTCTTTTTATAAGGCAGACCTGAGCTCTGGACCTACCCCTTCAGCACCCCAATAAATTGACCTGGAACAAAGTTTCCTGAGAATTGTCCCATAATAACTGACTAAGAATATTTCCTGTAATCTCCAGGTGAGATGATATAAATACCCCATTTATTATTATTATTATAATTAGCGGCTGTGTAATGAAGAAAACCAAGGCAAGAACAGAATTAAAATCTTGGCACAAGGATTAAAATTATATTAAAAATTCAAAGAAAAGAATTGAGCAATCTATGTAGTACTAAAAATAATTTCCCTCTGGACTTCCCTGGTGGTGCAGTGGTTAAGAATCCGCCTGCCAATGCAGGGGACACGGGTTCCATCCCTGGGCCGGGAAGATCCCACATGCTGTGCACCACAACTACTGAGCCTGTGCTCTAGAGCCCACGAGCCACAACTACTGAGCCTGCATGCCACAACTACTGAAGCCCACATGCCCTAGAGCCTGTGTGCTGCAACTACTGAAGCCCGTGTGCTCTAGGACCTGCATGCTGCAACTACGGAAGCCCACGTGCCTAGAGCCCATGCTCCGCAACCAGAGAAGCCACCGCAGTGAGAAGCCCACGCATCACAATGAAAAGTAGTCCCTGTTCGCTGCAACTAGAGAAAGCCCACACACAGCAACGAAGACCCAATGCAGCCAAAAATTTTTAAAAATTAAAAAAATAAAAAGATAATTTCCCTCAAAATCTTTAAAATATTTTAAAATACTCTTGTTTTTTATTAGTCTCAAATTAATTTAGCTTAAATAGCATAAGCAAATCACTTTACATTAATTATGGTTACTAATCAATATTAATTTTTGTTTCAATTTATTAATGTTTTATAAGTAAAACAAGATAAGAGAAATAAACCAGCATTGATTTTACTCTTCAAAGAATTTTCTTTGAAAAATCTTTTTTTTTTTCTTGTTAAGGTCTTATTTCCCTTCTTTCCTTCAAATTTGTTAAAAAAAAAAAATGTCACTACTATTGAACGGCTGACAAATGGCTTGAGCTGTGTAGTACATAATCAGACACTGTGCATTTTATGGTTTTATTCTACAGAGAAATATTTATAAAAAGATATTCAATGATTCTCCATTTTAGATCATTCTCTCCACGTGAATGTAGACATTCTATTCAAAATAGAAACTGTGTTTGTATCTATGTCTGAAAGTGTGGTGTGTTTGAGGAGACCAGTCATAACAAGAAATCAGAGAGCTAGTTATAAATCATTTATTAAAACTCCATCAGTCAGAAGAGGTATTTTTCTGCCAGTGGGGATATCTATAATTTTTCCACAAGTGGCTCACTTATAATAAAGACTAAATAAACAAACATTCTGGATAGATACATAAATTATTAAACATATTCTCAAAAGTAAAAATGAATAAGGGACGTTATTATGCTTATAAACCGCCATAGTCTTCCTGGTGCCATACATACGTAATAATGTAGATCGGGGGCACGGTGCAGCTACAAAATTGGGATCATAACTAGTAATTTTTCTCTAAATTTTCCCTGACTTTGAAAATGAGAATTAAGCAATGTAAAGAATTCTAGAGCTAAGAAGTCATGAATAATAGATTTTAAGTAGAGATGAATAAGGAAGTTATGAAGAAAGGGAAACATGACATAAAATGAGTCCAAAGGAATTGAGGCTGTGCTCATTCAGTTAAAGGGATAAAACTAGCCCAATATTATTCACCTAACATTCTTTTAACTGTATCACAATTCAAGCTACTATTTTTAAAGCTTAATAATTACCTCTGAAAAAGTTTAAAATGTTACCTCAAACAGGTAAACCCTGAAACTCAATGGCTAAACACAAGAGCATTTTCTCTTCCTCATGCAGTCCAAGGCATTTAGGGATCCAAGCTGTTTGAAACTCTGTAAGCTTTTGCACAGCAAAGGAAACCATAAACAAAACAAAAAGACAGCCCTCAGAATGGGAGAAAATTTTTGCAAATGAAGCAACTGACAAGGGATTAACCTCCAAAATATACAAACAGCTCATGTAGCTCAATATCAAAAAAACAGGGCTTCCCTGGTGGCGCAGTGGTTGAGAGTCCGCCTGCCAATGCAGGGGATGCGGGTTCGTGCCCGGGTCCGGGAAGATGCCACATGCCGCAGAGCGGCTGGGCCCGTGAGCCATGGCCGCTGAGCCTGCGTGTCTGGAGCCTGTGCTCCGCAACGGGAGAGGCCACAACAGTGAGAGGCCCGCATACTGCAAAAAAAAAAACAACAGCAAAAATATCAAAAAAACAAACAACTCAATCAAAAAATGGGCAGAAGATCTAAATAGACATTTCTCCAAAGAAGACATAGAGACAGCCAAAAAGCACATGAAAAGATGCTTAACATCACTAATTATTAGAGAAATGCAAATCAAAACTACAACGAGGCATCACCTCACACCGGTCAGAAGACCATCATCAAAAAGTCTGCAAACAATAAATGCTGAAGCAGGTGTGGAAAAAAGGGAACCCTCCTATGCTGCTGGTGGGAATGTAAATTGGTACAGCCACTATGGAGAACGCTATGGAGGTTCTTTAAAACACTAAAAATAGAACTACCATATGACCCAGCAATCCCACTCCTAGGCATATACCTGGAGGAAACCATAAATCGAAAAGATACATGCACTCCAATGTTCACTGCAGCATTATTTACAATAGCCAGGACATGGAAGCAACTTAAATGTCCATCAACAGAGGAATGTATAAAGAAGATGTGGTACATATATACAGTGGAATAGTACTCAGCCATAAAAAAGAACAAAATAATGCCATTTGCAGCAACATGGATGGGCCTAGAGACTGTCATACTGAATGAAGTAAGTCAGACACAGAAAGACAAATACACGATATCACTTATATGTGGAATATAAAAAAGGGTACAAATGAACTTATTTACAAAAGAGAAGTAGAGTCGCAGATGTAGAAAACGAACTATGGTTAGCAGGAGACAAGGTGGGGGGAGGGATAAACTGGGAGATTGGGATTGACATATACACACACTACTATATATAAAATAGATAACAAATAAGAACCTACTCTATAGCACATGGAACTCTACTCAAAACTCTGTGATGGCCTATACGGTAAAAGAATTTTAAAAAAGACTGGATATATGTATAATATATGTATAACTGATTCGCTTTGTGGTACACCTGAAACTAACGTAACATTGTAAATCAACTATACTCCAATAAATATTAAAAAAAAAAAAACTGTTAACTTCAGTGCATTCACTACATTCCTGGTCACTCTCTAAACTGAGATAAGAATAAGAGAGACAACGAGCATAGGGTCATGTGGGCTAAGACTAAAAAGAGCGCTTATCACGTCCACCCATGTGTAATTGGCCAAAGCTTAGATACGTGATCACACCTAACTGCAAGAGAAAGTGGGAAATGTAATACGGCAGTGTTCTCAGAAGGAAAGAGAAATGAGGTTGGTGAATAGCTACCCAGTATCTGCCATCTACATATGTGTAGGGAGAATCTTTAAAAGCATGAAAGTTGTTAGGTCTTTTTAATGCAATAGTCTCTTACTTCTCAAACTTCAGTGAACATACAAGTTATCTGGCTATCTTGGTAAATGCAGATTATGGTTCAGTGGGTCTGAAGTGAGGCCTGAGAGTCTAATTTCTAATAGGTCCCCAGGTGATGCTGATACTACTCATCCATGGATCTCAGGATCAAAACAACCATCATTACGTGAAAACAAATCCCTAACTAACAAACAAAAACATAGACTCAGTGGGATGAAGTTTAAGTCCTATAACCATCTTGCTGTTTTTCTTGGAATACATATTCCCTCTCTGTGCCCTGATTCAGCTAAGTAATGTGACTTTAATAATACATAGTTTCTCCAAAGCGCACAGAAATCTGGAGATTTATGAGATAATATCTGCAAATGCTGTGGCCTCCTTGGGGAAGAGGTATTAGAAATATACTAGGTATTATATTGTTATTAGCTTGTATTTGGCTGGAAGAAAAGAATGTCCTATTGGGGAAGGATGTTGCATGTTCCTCTAAGTTGCTGAAAACCTGTGCAAAGAAAAGGAGCCCTTTTCCCTGTATGGATTATTTTTGCCATTATTGTTTCCATTATTCTATTTTGACATTTTCTACTGGGGCATACAAAAATCCAACCATAGCATACATATAACCATACAAATAATCACAGAAATGGGATGATTCATCTAGCTTCATAACACACCTACTAATAGTAGAGGACTTAAGAATTAAAACACATGTACACACCTATTACTTGCTGCAGAAACATGGGGATTATGTGAGCAATAGCATATAAGCATTCACAGAACCTCAGAAGATTATAGATCCTGCAAACTTTGTGAAGATTTCCCCTGTTAGTTACATTTACTCTTTGTCTTTCTCTGCCTTAAAACAAATAAATATCCTTTTTCATCGTCTCTCTGTAGCTGAAGACATGAAGCCCAGGTTGTCAAGATTGGTTGATTCTTTGATTTATTCATTCATTCATTTAGACTGATTTTTACTTCTCCCCTCCATCCCCAAACTCAGGTAGGCTCAGAATTAGCCGGAGAAAAAAATTAAGGGGGAAGAAAGGGATAAAATGGGAAACTGCAGCCTTCTTTTATCTCTCCAGTTTATAGCCTACTTTCCCATTTCAGCTGGGAGGTTGTTTTGTAGAACTTTCAAAAATAAAAATCAAGAATTGCAGTTAATGTATCCTATGGGAGTAGAAAAACAAAGCAAAATATTGGTAAAAGTCAAAGACCTATATTCTTATCATCACTCTTGGTGAGTCTTTCCTAACGAGTTAAAATGAATGCTAAGTGAAAGAAATGTCAAATATGGGATTTTGAATAACAATATCAATCCTCCAGTACTTTTTGTCTTGAAAACTTATGAAATAGTTATTTTAAGGTAAAAATATTCTGCAACATTGTCAGCATATAGCCTTCATTTAAAAATATAATTTTGATATTTTGAATGAATATCTGGTTTTGTTGGTAGCATTATTTGAATTATTCAAGCAAATGGAAATTTTCTGAATATATACAAAACTGCCTCCATCTCTTGATAGCTAGACACGACCACAGTTTACTACCATAATACTAATAATACAGTATGTTACAGTAAGTCTGGTTTTAGCCCTAACAGAGCTGAAAGATGGACTAGGTCTGATTATATTGTTGCAATTTCATTGATGAGAAAGAAAGATCAATCAGATGAAGTCCCTCAATATCAATTGCAGTACTGCTAGTAGAAGAGAAAAACTAACTTGATTTCCTGATTCCAAGTGCAAAATTACTCTTTAAAATTAGACTGATTAGATCAAATTAGATTTAATTTCCAATTCCCTTTTTTAATTAGATGAGTGTTTTTTAATTATATAAAATAATATAGGTTCAGAATTTCAAAACAGAGTACAGGAAGGTAATTGATAAAAAGTTAAAATTTCTCCTCTCCAAACTTCCCTGCCAACCAAAATTTTATTCTGCTGCCAAGAGATATGCGTTATTAACAATTTTTTTGCACGTACCTCCAGGAATTTTCTGTGCATATACAGGCATATATATGTGGGTAAATATCTCAATTTCCTTTCTAACTATAAACCCAATGTAGACATAATACGAATTGTATCACTTATATAATTTAATGTGTTATGTTAATGACTAAAATCCTGATAATTATTGTGAATTGAAGGCTTTATTTGGATTATTTTTTAAAGTTTAATTTTTCCCTTAAATCTAAAAAAAGATTAATTTTATAATTTTCATTAACATGAGAAAGCTACATTATTATAGTTATTCTTAGATCATATATACATAAGCACAAACATATACATGGTCCTTTGTCTATGTAGAAACACCTCTCATTTCAGCTTTTTAAAATCATGAAAACCACTGAGCTAGGTGAATTCCCTTAATCATACTTCTCTCTTGTTATGCCTTATTGCTGAAAGGTAGCAGATGCTGGGCTTATTGTCCAAATTACACCAGTAGCTGTATGTAGTGCTGTTCAGAGTGCAGTCACAATGAATTCAAATCCCATTCAAATACACCCTAAAAATGTTGGTTTGACCCCTAATTAGTTGGTGCATGTCCGTGAGCCACCCAGCAAGGCTGTAGGGGCTGAAGAATCGCATTATTCTTTCTTAGTGAGCCTTTTCCCTACTTTCTCAGCAGACAGATGAGTCTCTTATCAGAAGGAGCAGATGGCAGCGTGAGTCTGTTTGAAATTGCAGACATGCACTTGGAGAACAGTTCCTAGAAATTTTTTGTTAGAGTGTATTACATAGAAGGACAATTGGTGTTAGAAGCCTAGGGAAAAACTTCTGAATTTTGGCTCAGAAATATTTCCTGGGTTTGGCTTTAATAGTTATGCAATGTTGGAATTGAAAATGAGACAGCTCATTGGCCCTTTGTCTTCTGAGATGTGGAACACTGATAACCATTTCAGATTTAAGAATTCCTGAACTTTAAACTAGTGGCCCTAGAATAACATTAGCGAATTATTTTAACAGTTTACAAGTGCTTTCATACCCTGGATCTCACTTAATTCTCAGGGCAAATTGATTTTTTGTAAGTCCTCTTTCATAGGTAAAGAAACTGTGGATCAAAGAGGCAAAATGGTTTATTCTAGGATACGTGACTCACAAACAGCAAATCCGCAATTTAGTTCACTGGTCAATATGTGCATAATAAGTGAAATTCAAGAGGTGGGTAGGTAGTTATTATGTGCCAATCATTGCGGTAGATGCTCTATATACATAATGGCTTATTTGTCAGAAAATTGCTGTAAGGAAGGAATTATCTCCATTACACATATGAGGTTACTGTGCATAACTTGCCCAAAGCTGCCCTTCTTGGAATGGAAATGTGTTTCAAGCCTACATTTAGTTAACTCCAACTTTCATGCACCCCTACAGCTTCCAAAAGGAACACAACCCTGACAATATCTTGATTTAAGCCCAGTGAGACCTGAGTCAGACTTCTACAGAACTGTAGATAATAAATTATGTTGTTTAAGCCACTAATTTTTATGGTAATTTGTTACAGCAGCAATAGAAAACTAATACAGGAGTTTTGTGGGTATTAAATGAGATTAGATAGATGAATTAGGTACATAAATATGCAACATGGCATTTAGTAAGGATTCCATGAATCATAGTTATTATTTTAACAATATTTTATTTTCTTTGGCTATGGCAGTGTTTTGTACTTTGGGAAGTACCCTGAACCTTATTTTGTGTGTCTTAGAAAGTAGTCCAGAAAGTCACATAGCTTTTGTTTGTATGCACATGTGCTTTGCATAAAGAGACTCATATATATATATATATATATATATATATATATATATAGTTCATAGGTTTGAAAGCAGATCTATCCATCTATTTCTTTTTTGTTTTATTTAACTGTACATTAGGAAAACGTAGTTAACTTTTAAATGTTAAAGGGAAGAAAGACAAAACAAAATAAAGCAAAGACAGACACAAAATAAAGTAAAAAGTTCTACCAGGGATACACAGAGAAAGAATTGTTTTTATTTAACATGCTAGAGATCACACTAGGATTAGTTCTATTACTATTTTTTCTATTAGCATTATTTGTCATTTTATTTACTTGCATTTTACTAACTTTGTTAGGAATGGGTTTTTAATTGAAGAGGTTTGCTCCCAGGAATTAAAGATGGAGGCTTAAATAACAAAAGTGCCATGGGTTAATATTAGTTTTGCAGAGTGGTATCACAAAATATGCTTTTAATATTCGTTTATTCCTCATGAATTATAAATCAAAAATAAAAATTATTACACAACTAGTATGTGCCAGCATTAATTTAGGTGCTGCGGATATACCAATAAACAGAGACAAAAATTCCCATCCTAGTGGGGAAGACAATCAGGTAAGTAAAGCAAATGTTTACTTGTCTTAAGGCAACATGGAATTTAATGCATTTAAAATCTTGATGGTTAATGTTACAGAATCAAAGAGTTGACATTTAGTCAGCTCTAGAGTAAAACAATGGCTTACTTCTCAGGCATTATATAGAAATAAAGCATTTCACATAAATGAAACTTCTTCTTGTAAAAGTCATTATTTGTTTGTATGTTCTACATTTAAAACTTTTTGAGGTAAAGTTTTTACTTTGACACCAATTTTTTGTGGACTTTGGAACAGAGTATAAAAAGCATAATTTAACATATGGTGATTATTCTACTTTTATTACAAAGATGAACTTGGAAGCTATTTAACTGTACATAGCTAATTAGCTTTACAAAAATGGCCCCAGACTGTTAAGCCTTTTTAATTTGTATGTTTATCAAAAATCTTTTTCTGTCTCTCCTTCTTGGTTATTTTATGGCACCTAATCCGTATACCTGATTTTTGCAGTTCCTTTGCTGTTATATTTTAGTGAACTTATTTCTAGCCTTGGATTCAAGATAACCATACCTAGCAAATTTTGGTTTAAAATAAAGAGAGCCTTAAGTAAAAATTTTCCAAAACGTGTTTTCCGAAAAGTAAAGGCAGTGGTCCATACATTTTGGTTCATAGATGTTTGTGTTATCAGAGAATTTGGTGGCTTACTTCTGGGATCCTGGTTTTATTTACTATGGCTGAGGTTACCATGGAAATGAGGTAGTCATACGTGGATGAGCTCTGATTGACTCCTCAGAAACAACTCTACTTAAACATAGTTGCAGTCAGAAAACCTGCATTAATCCTATTCATTTTTTACAAGATATGTGAATCCCAGTACCTCTAGATCCAGAATCTGAAATATAATATTATTAAAGAAACTCCTTAACCAGTTTCCAGGAACACCATGCTTTCTTTCCTCAGTTTTTGTGGCTGAAGGGTTTTCAGTTAGAAAATACTCTAGGCCCTTAGAATAAAAAACTTTTACTAAAAAACATCCTGGTGTGAACATCCAAGAAAGCCAGCCTTATCTAATTCTTGCCTTTTAAAGTTTGAGAGTCCCCGCCATAACTGGCACTCTTTGGAAGTTAAGATCTTTATAAAGTTCTAGAAATAATGTATTATAAACAAATGTAGTAAACAATAGAAAAAAAATGTTGAGACCAAAAAAAATGAAGCACAATGATTTTAAGGAAATTACAAAGAATTGACAATGAGATGTCTTAGATTTTACTTAATGTGGTTTTAGCTTACAATCATAGAATGCCAAAGCTGAAGGCATTTTTATACATGATGCCCAAGGAAATTAAGTGAATTTCCTAAAGTGATGTATTACAGAGGGAAAGAACTAGGATGTTAAGATGTGAATTTAGGATTTTGGCTCCTAGCCCAGACTTTTTAGAAAATACCATACCATGGTATATTGCTCTATTGTAATTTTAGTAATAACAATACCTTCAATGTTTTTAGATTTCTTTAAATCCTCATATCAATTACGTAATGGTGAATATATTTAATCCAATTTAAGAGCTGAACACAAAACAGCCTAGCTGGGCATACCAGCTAGGTGTTAATTATTACAAAAATTTTGTGTAAGATGCTGAAAATAACAACCACACTATTTATGTTATGTAAGTATTTGAGGATAGACTATGTGATAAAAGTTTTTGAAATATTGAAAATATCTCTGTGAGATTTTATTATTTTATCTAAGAGAAGAGGCTGAACTATAGATGGCTGCAGGGGTAAATGTTGGTCTTGTATCTGAACCTGAGCCAACCTTGCTAAACTTCACTTTGCATGAAATTACTAACTGTGCTCACCCAGCCACCAGACCAAAGTGTGCTCCTGATTAAGCAAAGACTTGCTTTTGGCAGTGCAAACAATCTGACATACCCAGGACTTAGCTGTTGGATTCATGCAGTATTCTTTTGCTCTCTAGCCATCCACAACTTTTCTGATTAGTTTCTTTCATTTCTACATAGGTTCTGTTTCAGAGGATTGGCTTTTGGAATTTAATGGATCTGGATAGATAAGAATATCTTTTCATCTGAGCTTTATTCCTATTTGTTGAATAGATTTTAATATGGAAACATGGAATAATGCCTCATTGTCTATGTAGAAAAGATAAGAAACCTAAATTTAGCATTTATTATAAGACACCAAAGTGCTTTAAATACTATGCTCACTGGCAGGTATAGGGGTGAACGTCCTTTCTCCTTTACTTCATTTATTTCTGGAGTGATTTCCATTGGCCATGGGTACCACCTCTGCCTTCTTCCTTACTTCTCACACCTTTCTGTGGTATCTTTGGGAAAAAATGTCTGTACAAGTTTAGTTTAGTCTTTCCTCCTTCCTTTTAGGAATAATTACCTGCAGAGATAGTGTGTCCTGGACTGCTCCCAATTTTATGGGAGTCTTGGTAGGGTAGGATATGTTCCTGTGCGGTACTCTGCTGAGTAAATCTGTGTAATTCAAGTACATATATTAGCAAGCTATCTGACCAAAGGTTCAAAGCTCTGTCTCCAATCAGATTTAATAGTCATAAAGATGTCTTTAGGAAACACATGGTAAAATGAGTTAAGTGACTCAATTCTAATTTTTATTTATAAGGACATTTGAATTTTTCCCATTAGTTGTCTTATAACAATCAAAGCATATTTTCTAAACAAGAACACATGAATAAATCCAGAAGCCTCATTTTAGAATTGACATTACTTTAAAGAATGATGTTTGTTGTGTCAGAGGTTAAATTTTTCATTATTACGGAAAATTTGATTTATTTTTTCTATTGGTACAAGGCTACTCTATTTTCTCCAAAATGTATTCGTATCCTATAGTTCAAAAATTTCTTGACATACAGATGTTTGTAATAGTATTTTGTAACTCTTGTCTCTTTGTTTTATCTTTAATTTCTGTCCCTCCTCCCTCTGGTTTTTATTTGTTTTGTTTTGTTTCTTTGTATTTTGGTGATCAGTTTTTTTTCATTTTTTTGTCTAGATTATGTATCTTTGCAAACAATCAGTTTTGTTTTTCATAAATTACTTTTATTGTCCTTTCTACTCATTTCTGGTCTTTTTAAATTAATTTTTTCTACCTTTCGTGGAATAACTGTTTTGCTTTTCACCATTTTTGCTCATTTATTCTTAGTCTTTCTCATTTCCTTATAGATAAAAATATACAAAATCTCCTCTAAGTATTGCCTAAACTATATCCCCTAACACTTCTACCATTAGTGCTTTGATTGTCATTAAATACTAAATATTTTATAATTTCCTTAGGAAATGCTCTTTAGCTAAATGTTATGAAGGGTTATTATTTTCAGACATCAATTTTTACCACTGATTTTTAATTGTATCATACTTTTGCTAGAGACCATAAACAATCTGTATTTTATGGTCTTGCTAAAATATCCTATCTTGGTCTAGTACATAGCTTATTTCTGTGAATGTTTCACGTAGACTCAAAATGTTTATTCACTCCATGTTTTCTCTGTAAGCAGTTGTTACATGTGTGTGTGTATGTACGTATACATATATTCATAGATACATATACATATATAAACTCAAACTTATAAATTGTTTTTTTTTTACCTTTCCAATAATTTGCTTAGTTTTAATTTTTGATATATTCGCTTCTTAAATAGTACATTAAAATGTCTAATTATAGCTGTTGATTTTTCTGTTTCTTCCAGATAATCCTGTAAATTATTGTTTTAATATATAAGCTGTATTGTAAATGCATATATTTGCATGTGTGACATATCCTCTTGATCTTTTTACTTTTTTCAATGTATATTATTTCTCTATGATTCCTTCACCTTTTATTCTATTCTACCTAATATTGAAGTTACTATCTTAGCAATTTTATTTGGTTAGTATTTATCTTTTTTTTTTTTTCCCCCTGCTGTACGCGGGCCTCTCACTGCCGTGGCCTCTCCGTCGCGGAGCACAGGCTCCGGACGCGCAGGCTCAGCGGCCATGGCTCACGGGACCAGCCGCTCCGCGGCACGCGGGATCCTCCCGAACCGGGGCACGAACCCGCGTCCCCTGCATCGGCAGATGGACTCTCAATCACTGCGCCACCAGGGAAGCCCTATCTTTGTATTTTTTCAGCTTTTCTTTTCAAATATTCTTTATCTTTTCTTTTAAATAGTCCTCTTTGGGGGCTACATATTGCTGAATCTTCTTTCATACCCAGTTTATGTGTCACTTTTCTCACTGTGTTTAATCTTTTTACATTTGTAGTTATTACTACAATTAATAAACTTTATATTATTAACATAAATATTTTATATATTAATACTACTTACATATTATATAAATATATATACTAAAATTATATTGTCTGTCCTCCTTTGTCAAAATTCAGTTGCCTATATTGAGGGTCTCTATTCTATTCTACTTGGCTGTTGTTTATTCTTTCACCAATATCACAATGTCTTGATTACTGTTGGTTTAGGATAGGGCTTGAAATTGGGTAATTCCAGTACAATGACTTTGTTTCTCTCCTTCAATATTAAGTTGCTTACACTGGGTCTTTTGTCTCTCCACATAAGAGTTAGAATCAATTTGTCAATATCCACAAACTAACCGTGCTTGGATTTTTACAGTGATTGCATTGAATCTATAGCTTAACTTGGGAAGAAGTGACATTGTGTCCCTCCCTGAATCTTCTACCATGAACATGGAATATCTCTCCATTTATTTAATTCTTATTTGATATCTTTATCAGAGTTTTGTAGTTTTCCTCATATAGATCCTGTACATATTTTGTTAGAACTATACTTAGGTATTTTGTTTTGGGGGTGCTAATGTAAATGGTTATGGTGCTCTATGTGTACTTGTTGAATGAGGGAAGAAATGAAAGTCTAAGTCCAAGGCCCTTTCTAGTACAAGGTAATGAGGAAGGGAAATATTTAGTACCTAATATATTTTTTTTCTTAGAGAACAAGCACTTATTTTCTTATTTGACATTTATTTTCTTATTTTATACTTTATTTTTAACAACTTTATTGGAATATAACTGCTTTGAATTGTTGTGTTAGTTGCTGCCGTATAACAAAGTGAATCAGCTATACGTGTACATATATCCCCATATCCTCTCCCTCTTGTGTCTCCCTCCCAGCCTCCCTATCCCACCCCTCTAGGTGGTCACAAAGCACAAGCTGAACTTCCTGTGCTATGCAGCTGCTTCCCACTAGCTATCTATTTTACATTTGGTAGTGTATATATGTCAATGCCACTCTCTCACTTTGGCTCAGCTTACACTTTCTCCTCCCTATGTCCTCAAGTCCATTCTCTAAGAGTCTGTGTCTTTATTCCTGTCCTGCCCCTAGGTTGTTCAGAACCTTTTTTTTTTTTTTAGATTCCATATATATGTGTTAGGATACAGTATTTGTTTTTCTCTTTCTGACTTACTTCACTCTGTATGACAGACTCTAGGTCCATCCACCTCAATACAAATAACTCAATTTCGTTTCTTTCTATGGCTGAGTAATATTCCATTGTATATATGTGCCACATCTTCTTTATCTATTCATCTGTTGATGGACACTTAGGTTACTTCCATGTCCTGGCTATTGTAAACAGAGCTGCAATGAACTTTGTGGTACATGACTCTTTGTGAATTATAGTTTTCTCAGGGTATAGCCCAGTAGTGGGATTGCTGGGTCATATGGTAGTTCTATTTTTAGTTTTTTAAGGAACCTCCATACTGTTCTCCATAGTGGCTGTATCAATTTACATTCCACCAAGAGTGCAAGAGGGTTCCCTTTTCTCCACGCCCTTTCCAGCATTTACTGTTTGTAGATTTTTTGATGATGGCCATTCTGACTGGTGTGAGGTCATACCTCATTGTAGTTTTGATTTGCATTTCTCTAAAGGTTAGTGATGCTGAGCATCCTTTCACGTGTTTGTTGGCAATCTTTATATCTTCTTTGGAGAAATGTCTATTTAGGTCTTCTGTCCATTTTTGGATTGGGTTGTTTTTTTTGATATTGAGCTGTATGACCTACTTGTATATTTTGGAGATTAATCCTTTGTCAGTTGCTTCATTTGCAAATATTTTCTCCCATTCTGAGGGTTGTCTTCGTCCTGTTTATGGTTTCCTTCACTGTGCAAAAGCTTTTAAGTTTCATTAGGTCCTATTTGTTTATTTTTATTTCCATTTCTCTAGGAGATGGGTGAAAACGAATCTTGCTGTGATTTATGTCATAGAATGTTCTGCCTATGTTTTCCTCTAAGAGTTTTACATTGTCTGGCTTTACATTTAGGTCTTTAATCCATTTTGAGTTCATTTTTATGTATGGTGTTAGGGAGTGTTCTAATTTCATTCTTTTACATGTAGTTGCCCAGTTTTCCCAGCACCACTTATTGAGGAGGCTGTCTTTTCTCCATTGTATATTCTTGCCTCCTTTATCAAAGATAAAGTGACCATATGTGCGTGGGTTTATCTCTCGGCTTTCTATTCTGTTCCATTGATCCCTATTTCTGTTTTTGTGCCAGTACCATATTGTCTTGATTACTGTAGCTTTGTAGTATAGTCTGAAGTCAGGGAGCCTGATTCCTCCAGCTCCGTTTTTCTTTCGCAAATTGCTTTGGCTATTCGGGGTCTTTTGTGTTTCCATACAAATTGTGAAATTTTTTGTTCTAGTTCTGTGAAAAATGCCACTGGTAGTTTGATAGGGATTGTATTGAATCTGTAGATTGCTTTGGGTAGTATAGTCATATTCACAGTGTTGATTCTTCAAATCCAAGAAAATTGTATATCTCTCCATCTGTTTGTATCATGTTTAATTTCTTTCAGCAGTGTCTTATAGTTGTCTGCATACAGGTCTTTTGTCTCCTTAGGTAGGTTTATTCCTAGGTATTTTATTCTTTTTGTTCCAACGACAAATTAGAGTGTTTCCTTAATTTCTCTTTCAGATTTTTCATCATTAGTGTATAGGAATGCAAGAGATTTCTGTGCATTAATTTTGTATCCTGCTACTTTACCAGATTCATTGATTAACTCTAGTAGCTTTCTGGTAGAATCTGTAGGATTCTCTATGTATAGTATCATGTCATCTGCAGACAGTTTTACTTCTTTTACTCTGCTTTTCCGATTTGGATTCCTTTTATTTCTTTTTTGTCTCTTGATTGCTATGGGTAAAACTTCCAAAACTATGTTGAAAAACAGTGGTGAGAGTGGGCATTCTTGTCTCATTCCTGATCTTAGTGGAAATGGTTTCAGTTTTTCACCACTGAGAACAATGTTGGCTGTGGGTTTGTCATACATGGCCTTTATTATGTTGAGGTAAGTTCCTTCTATGCCTACTTTCTGGAGAGTTTTTAACATAAATGGATGTGGAATTTTGTTGAAAGCTTTTTCTGTATCTATTGAGATTATCATATGGTTTTTCTCCTTCAATTTGTTAATATGGTGTATCACATTGATTGAATTGTGTATACTGAAAACCTCTGCATTCCTGGGATAAACCCCCTTGATCATGGTGAATGATTCTTTAATGTGCTGCTGGATTCTGTTTGTTAGTATTTTGTTGAGAATTTTTGCATCTATGATTATCAGCGATATTGGCCTGTAGTTTTCTTTTTTTGTAACATCTTTGTTTTGGTATCAGGGTGATGGTGGCCTTGTAGCATGAGTTTGGGAGTGTTCCTCCCTCTGCTATATTTTGGAAAAGTTTGAGAAGGACAGGTGTTAGCTCTTCTCTAACTATTTGATAGAATTCACATATGAAGCCATCTGGGCCTTGGCTGTTGTTTGTTGGAAGGTTTTTAATCACAGGTTCAATTTCAGTGCCCGTGCTTGGTCTGTGTATATTTTCTATTTCTTCCTGGTCAGTCTCAGAAGGTTGTACATATCTGAGAATTGTCTATTTCGTCCTGGTTTTCTATTGTATTGGTGAATAGTTACTTGTAGTAATCTCTCATGATCCTTTGTATTTCTGCAGAGTCAGTTGTTACTTCTTTTTCATTTCTAATTCTGTTTGAGTCTTCTCCATTTTTTTCTCGATGCATCTGGCTAATGGTTTATCAATTTTGTTTATCTTCTCAAAGAACTAGCTTTTAGTTTTATTGATCTTTGCTATGTTTTACTTCATTTCTTTTCACTTATTTCTGATCTGATCTTCATGATTTCTTTCCTTCTGCTAACTTTGGGGTGTTTTGTTTTTCTTTCTCTAATTGCTTTAGTTCTAAGGTTAGGTTGTTTATTTGAGATGTTTCTTGTTTCTTGTTTGTGGTTTGTTATTGTAGGTCTTATCCTTCTCTTGTGTTTCCTGCCTAGAGAAGTTCCTTTAGCATTTGCTGTAAAGCTGGTTTGGTGGTGCTGAATTCTCTTAGCTTTTTCTTGTCTGTAAAGGTTTTATTTTCTCCGTCGAATCTGAATGAGATCCTTGCTGGGTAATCTTGGTTGTACGTTTTTCCCTTTCATCATTTTAAATATGTCCTGCCCCTCTCTTCTGGCTTGCAGAGTTTCTGCTGAAAGATCAGCTGTTAACCTTTTGGGGATTCCCTTATATGTTATTTGTTGCTTTTCCCTTGCTGCTTTTAATATATTATCTTTGTATTTAATTTTTTATTATTTGATTAATATGTGTCTTGGCGTGTTTATCCTTTGACTTATTGTGTATGGGACTCTCTGCGCTTCCTGGACTTGACTATTTCCTTTCCCATATTAGGGAAGTTTTCAAGTGTAATCTCTCAAATACTTTCTCAGTTCCTTTCTTTTACTCTTCTTCTTCTGGGACCCCTATAATTTCAATGTTGGAGCATTTAATGTTGTCCCAGAGGTCTCTGAGACTGTCCTCAATTCTTTTCATTCTTTTTTCTTTATTCTGCTCTGCAGTAGTTATTTCCAGTATTTTATCTTCCAGGTCACTTATCCATTCTTCTGCTTCAGTTACTCTGCTATTGATTCCTTCTAGCGAATTTAATTTCATTTATTGTGTTGTCCATCATTGTTTATTTGCTCTTTAGTTCTTCTAGGTCCTTGTTATATGTTTCTTGTATTTTCTGCATTCCATTTCCACGATTTTGGATCATCTTTACGATCATTACTGTGAATTCTTTTTCAGGTAGACTGCCTATTTCCTCTTCATTTCTTTGGTCTGGTGCTTTTTACTTTGCTCCTTCATCTGCTGTGTATTTCTCTGTCTTCTCATTTTGCTTAACTTACTGTGTCTGGGGTCTCCTTTCGCAGGCTGCAGGTTCGTAGTTCCTGTTGTTTTTGGTGTCTGCCCCTAGTGGGTAAGGTTGGTTCAGTGGGTTGTGTAGGCTTCCTGCTGGAGGGGATTGGTGCCTGTGTTCTGGTGATGAGGCTAGATTGTGTCTTTCTGGTGGGCAGGACTGCATCCGGTCGTGTGTTTTGGGGTGTCTGTGACCTTAATATGATTTTAGGCAGCCTCTATGTTAATGGGTGTGGTTGTGCTCCTGTCCTGCTAGTTGTTTAGCATGGGGTGTCCAGCACTGGAGCTTGCTGGTCGTTGAGTGGAGCTGGGTCTTAGCATTGAGATGGAGATCTCTGGGAGAGCTCTAGCTGATTTATATTATGTGGGGTCAGGAGGTCTCTGGTGGTCCACTGTCCTAAACTCGGCTTTCCCACCTCAGAGGCTCAGGCTTGACACCTGGCTGGAGCACCAAGACCCTGTCAGCCAGACAGCCAGGTACGTGGGGAGTTTCTTGCCTTTTGGGAAGTCTGAGGTCTTCTGCCAGCATTCAGTAGGTTTTCTGTAGGAGTTGTTCCACATGTAGATGTATTTTTATGTATTTAGGGGGTGGAAGGTGAGCTCCACGTCTTATTCCTCTGCCATTTTGAAGGTCCTCTCTTATTTTATACTTTAAATAAAATCATTATTGAAAGGAAAATTCTTTTTGCCTTTACATCACAAATAAAAAATTGAGTTTGGCAAGATTGATAACTTGTTCTGGGGCCCACTGTCAGTATGCGCTAGGCCTGATGTTTAAATTATGTTGTCTAATATCAAAACCTGTGCTATTTTCATTTTATCATAAGATATACACACCTTATAGTTAAAAAGTAAGCTTGAGGAATATTTTAAACTAAAAATTGCATGTTTTCACACTAATGCTAATTGGATGTTGAAGGACACAAAAATAATCATCCTGTATTCAGTTGAACTGTGAACTGATCACTGTTTAGATCACTGAAAAATCTAAATGTTTCAATTTATTAGTGTTAGTAAAGTTATCGTGATCAGCACATAAGTAATCAGTTGAATTTATTGAAAATTTAGAGTGATTTGAGACTACTACTATGCTTTGTGTAGATTAGACATACTCAATTATTTAATAGAACAGAATCAATAATCTATAAAAATGGATTCCTAATTAAGTGCAAAAGTGAGTTTCTTTTTATTTACCCTCTTTGTGGTACTGATGAGGATGAGGACTAAATTTCAGGTTGATTCAAGAATAGAAAGTATATATAATGTTGATTAGAAATTCAACTGCTATCTGAGTTAAAATTAGCAATGTTTAATGAGAAGGGATGTGTCAATATATAAATACCTTTTTTTTTTTTTTTTTGCTATTTGGAAGCTTTATTTATCTTTTAACTTAAAATGCATCCTCATCACTAAGTTAAAGAGGTCTGTTGAAAATAAAAAAAAATATATGAATTCTCTGTGGCTCAGAGATTTACATACATGTGTTTGTCTGTACTAGCTATGAACATACATATGTGTGTATGCATATATGTGTACATATATGTGTATTAGCTATGCTTATTTTCATTTAGTCCTCAACTTGAAGATTTTTTTGTCAGTTTGCTTGTTGTTTGCCTAGACTAGCTTAATGGTGCCATATCATTTTTTCCTGTTATAAAACAGAAAACATGAGAAAGAGAACTTGTTTTTCTCCTGCTGTTTTATAATAGGGAAAGATGATATGGGGAAGATGTGTGGCTCTGATAAAGTAGAAATATATATTTTAAAAGATATTTCTACCTGAAGCATTTTGGAGGAGCACCACACACAGGCTTTAGGGTGAGGTTACAGATAGTGGCAAAGTTGAGTCTCTAATATTTACTTTCAGGAGAATATAGGAAGACTTCAATTACAGCAAGTTAAAGAGAGTCACATGTGTTTGAAACTGCCTCAGGTCAGCAATAAATAAATGGCAAACTATACTAGTTAGATGGAATTCTAACTTGTAACTAGTTTAGAATGTGCAACAGTAGCTCACTATCTGATGTGTAGTAGGAATAATAGTGCAGACTGAATTCTCAGAGTAGACCATATTATCACACTGACTCAGGACAATGGTCTCTCTAGGGCTGGAGGAACTGTAATCACAAATCACTGAGGTAGCTAAACCACTAAAATAGCATCAATATAATATAAAAAAGTAGCCTGAAAAACCAGTGTATAACATTACTCTATGGAGAAAGCAGTTGTTAAAATTTACATCTAAGCCATCTGATATTGTACTATCAACAATAGAAGATTTCCTCCAAAATTTTGTTTATCAGGGTCAGCCTCAGATATCTAATAGAGTAGCTTGCCAGTGATTTAAGCTGGAAGGCTCTGTTTTCCATGGTTTTTGCACAGAGAATTGAATTTATGGACTATTCACGCAGCAGGAGCTATTACATGCAAGGTGCCAATGACTACTTGATTATCTCGGAAGGACCTCAAAGCTAGTTGGGCATGAAATAGAGGACCTCTTCAAATGAAAGGGATCAGAATATTCAACACAGTTTATAAAGTGTGACAATTCTATTATGTAAGTTTGAACAGCAGCCACTGTTGGAAAAAAAAATCCATGAGAATATCCAGGAGAAAAATAGCTTGGCAGGACTAGTGACCGTGAAAAAATATAGGCTTCATTACTAGTGGGAGAACAATGTTTGGAGATTTTCTATCTTGAAAACTTGAATTATTCTCCATAGAATATGAAACTGGTCCCCAGTAATGTGAAGCTATTATAGCATAGATAATATTTGTAATAGCTGGCTCTAGATTTAATGTAGAAAAATTTCTCCATGATTGGGTTTTGAAATTAGTGATAATATCTAGTCAACTTTGGTTTCTAAATAAGAATCATGCATAGCTGTGTGCAAGAACGAAGAACAGGTTGGTTATCCATCCTTTCCTAAGGGAAGAGGAAATTTTTTTTTTAAATATACTTTTTATCTTAGAACAGTATTAAATTTGTAGAATTATTGTGAAAACTGTGCAAGAGTTCCCATTTGCCCCACACTCAGTTTCTCTTATTATGAACATATTACATTAGCATGCTACATTTGTCACCATTAATGAACAATGAACTGTTACATTATTAGTTAACTTACATACTTTATTCAGATTTCCTTAGTTATTACCTAAGTCCTTTTTCTGTTCCAGGATCCCATCCACGATACCTAATTATATCAATTTGTCATGTCCCTCTTGGTTGTAACAGTTCCTCAGACTTTTCTTGTTTTTGGCGACCTTGAGAGTTTTGAAGAGTGCTGGTCAGATATTTTGTAAAATCTCCTTCAGCTGGGATTTGTCTGGTATTTTCTCATAATTAGACTGGTGTGATATATTTTAAGGAGGAAGACCATAGAGGCAAATTGCCATTTTCCTCACATCAAGGGTACATACTATCAGTATGATTTATCATTGCTGATCTTAGCGATCACTCCACTTAATGTAGTGTTTGTCAGATTTACCCACCATAAACTTATCTTTTTTTCTCCCTATCTGTACTGTATTCTTTGAAAGTCATTGTGCAGAGCCCACATTTAAGGAGTGAGCTTATGCCCTACCTCCTTAAAAACAGAACATTTACATCAATTACTTGGAATTCTTTTGCACTGGAGATTTGTCTCTTTTCTTCCTTTTAATTTATTTGATCCATCATTTATTTATAACTAATGGACTCATGAATATCTATTTTGTATGTTGGGTTATAATTCAATATGAGTTTACTTATTTTGTTGCTGAAATCATTCCAGCTTTGGCCATCAAGAGCTCTTTCAGATGGCTTTTGTATTTCTTTGACATATTTCCAACTTTGTTTTATTTTGAATTTTGTTTGTTTGCTTTTAGTACTTACTTTCTGGCACTACAAGATTTTGGTGCTAGTTGAGCTCATTGAAACTGGGATATCACTGTTTCTATGACCTCTCAGATGACAGAGCTAAAATATCATGTATATGTATATTCACTTACCTACAAATATTTCTGTACGTAACCATATGCATCTATTTTAAGTTAAACACCAGTTCATACTGCAATAGGACTTTTTTTGTTTAGTATCCAGGACTGTACTATGATGTTCAGAAACTGCACATTCTATATGTCTTTTTGGACACTCTTTAATAAATTTGTATTATACAATCTTGCACTGGTCTGTAGTTTTGTTAAAAATAAAACTATTTTCTCATAGAACTATAACTACTCTTATTTTAAGTAAAATTTTCAGTTTTTATTTGCTAGGGTTCTGGGTTTGAGAATATAATCTCCAAACTCAGATGGTCTGAGACCTCTGTGGTCTCTTCTTCCAGGAATGGCAGATTGTTGGAGAACTAGTTTATACTTTTCCAGCCCAAAGAACACTGGTTTTTCTCCTAGAAAATGATTGGGGTTTTTTTCCTCTCAATTTGGCAGAGTGCCTATATATATGTGTCTTTCAAACTTGCCTAAATAATTAAATCACCTGAAGAACTTAAAAGAAAAAAGTACTAATATGATCTCTCTACTCCAGACCAAATTCAGTTTGTGTAGGATGAGACCGTGGAAATATATATTTTTAAATCTCCCAGATGATTATATTATAGAGCTAGTAATGAGGGTAGCATTGATATAGGTGACTTCTAAGATCCTTTGCTCCTGAGATTCAGCAAATCTCTTATCTTCAATAATATGATCGGTCTGGATCAGTTGGTGTTTCATTCCCAATACAATTTAATACATGCAAAATAAACACAGTTCTAAAGGTTATTTGGTGCTTGAACAGTCAGATTAAAGAGCGTTTGCTTTATGTTTGCTATAGACCCTTTTATCCTGGTACCATATAAACCCCATTTTAGACAATGGGGCTTGTAGCCATCTGAGAAAATAAAATTGAACTAGGCCAATGTGAATCTGTTATTCCAGAATTCAAAGTTCAAATCCACTGTGGGTTATTTGAACTGCTTCCCATATTGGCGAATTGCATACTCTTTGTTGACCTACTTTGAGATAGAAAGATTCAGCTCTGAAAAAGCAGAAAAATAGTGTTTCTCCACCTTCTAAGTAGGACTGTACCCAAAGCAAAATAACAGTGTGGGTTTTTCTCAGAGATCCTTGGGGAAGATTTCACAGAACACTAATAATACATTCAGGTATTGAGTGAGGCCCAAGGTCAGGAAACAGTGAAATCTAATGACTGAAAGTATTAAACTAGAAACCTAGATATTTGGATTTTAGTTCTGAGTCTCTGTAAAAGGCTTTCTGATACCAGGGAAGTCACAACACTTCTGTGAGCTTTGGTTTCTCCATCTGTAAAACCAGGATAATTTTTCTTCTTCGTTACAATGCCAAACAGATGCATGAAGAAATCTGTAAGAAAACACTTCAGATGCTATAGTGAAAAGTCACCTACACTGTACCAAATGCCAAGCTGTTATTGCTCTTCTATTTGATCCAAATATCTTTTGTAATCTAAATAAACTGCTTCCTTGACAATGTTTAGGAAAATTAGAAAACTAGTTTACCACAGCTTATTTGCTGATTTGCAATGAGGTCCTTCCCAATGTTTGGCCCAGTGTTTTTCTTTCTAATGCCAATCATCTTTGTGTAGTCATATGTGTGTGTGTGTGTGTGTGTGTGTGTGTGTGTGTGTGTATACACACACACACATATATATATATACACACATACACACACACACACACACACATACATGTACATATATTTTCCACATGTTAAGTCAAGTTATGAGTCCCCTAAGGTGAACCTAGAGTATTCCCCAAGAATAAACAGAGCCTGCTACTGCTGATTTACCCAGGTTAAAAGAGTGACTTAATTTTAACTTTTATCAGCTTTTGCTTTTCCAGCTCTGAAATTCTGTGATTCTAATGGTGTATGTGAAAATTCTAAATGGATTTAGCTTCTGCATTACAAAGATCTCTGACCCAATCACACACTAAATAAGGTAAGTTGGAGCAAATTATATTAAGAACCTTTATTTTGGGTTTTGATTACGAGCTATTTAGTTGGATGTCTTTCTCCATTAGCTCCTCTGAAGGGCTTCATTTAGCGGAGCATAAGACAATGTAACAGTGTATGTACAGTGCTGCTGGGTTCCAAAATTAAGCTTCTTAATTATTTTTTAGCTATACTTTTTTACAGCTTCTCTGGTAGTTCTTGACTCAGAACATTTGAATGCTATTTCTCTGTAGGTGAAGATGGTGACACACAGTTGGAACTAACTCATTACCTACAGTGCCATATGCAGCTCAAGAGAAAGTTCAGTGAAGGGCAGGAAAAGTAGTTCAGACTTTTACCATTGTCTTTTTGCACCAATCACCTTGTATCCAGACAGCCTAGAAAGGTGGTGTGTGCAAAAGTGGGTTCAGCGGACGTGAACCTAAAGACAGGATTGGACTGTAGTTTTTATATCAAAAAAAAAAAGCAAACTATAAAAACACATTGGATAATCCCATTATAAACTGTATCTTCACAAATATTCCTGGCTTCTTAGACTCTTGAACTAAAGAACTTTTAAAACAAGATATATATGGTCAATCTTCTAGAAAGAGTAAATTTTTTGTTAAAAAATACTAAAAAGGGATTGGGAAGACATGGACATCTGAACACTAATGCAATATAGGGAAAGAATCTGTGTCCCATATCTGAAAAGAAACTAAAGATTTTTCTTTAACAGTGAACAACAGATTTATTTTTAGAGAGAAACTGTAAAACAAACTATAACTTGTGCTTTCATTTAGTACTTTGAAAGTGCCAGGTATTTTTATATGATGCCTGATACTTTCTTGAGGTCCTATCTATTTACCCAAAATGTACCCAGCTTTTTCAACCATAGTTGTCTCAAATACATCTACTACCATCATCCGCTCCTCATTGTATAGAGCTTTTGATAATAGACGGAAATGGACTCAACCCATTTTCCCTGAGACAAATCAGAATGTGAAACTCTAATCAAAAGGGAAAGGAGAGGATTCCTTGAAAACCTCACCTCAGTGTTTAGCTAGACTTGGGTCACAATTGAGATTTCAGTTCTAAGTCACAAAGGACAGCAGCGGGAGGGAATGGGGCGCCTTGCTCAGTGGCTTTCCCTTTGTGCTTGGATACGAGGCAGAGCTACTTAGAGCCAGGCTGAGGAGCAACACACACCTAGGTTGTACCTTTCCTCCACCACTTACCACTTTACTAACTTTGGAAGGGCCACTTGATCACACTGAGTATTTAACCCAGAAGGTTAGCATAAGGATTGACAAAATCAGGTTACATGCATACTCTGTAGAAAGTAGACACTCAATATAGCAATTATTATGTTATTATAGTGTTCATAAATAATATATCAGTATATTATCCAAAGTGTCAGTAATATAGAGTTCTAAATAAATTACTCAATACCTGAAACTGCACTGTCAAATAATTAAACCCTGGTTTTGATCTTTGACCCTTCTGCCACCTAGTAGCTGGGTTCTTCCGACAGCTGAACTTCCGTCCTCACCCTGCCAATCTAGGCCTGCCCTCTGTTCCCAATCCCAGGTGACAGAGCTGCACCATGGAAGGAAACATTTCAAATCCCTGAAACATATCCTGAAATAAGAATATTTTTTAAACACTCTAAAAGGTAATCATTCTAAAATGTATCCCTTGTATCCCTGTAGGGTAAACAAACATGGCTTTTCTGGTGTATTGAAGCTGTGTCATTAGAGTACTCCATCCAGTTGACTGGCACTCATTTATTATTCTCACCCCTATAGCTAATTCAGCCATGATGTCCAGCTGATTCCTCCTACCAAATTTCTCTTAAACCCATTACTTTTTCCTTCCCATCTGCCACCATAGTAGTCCATGCTGCCATCATCTCTCTTCGCCTTGGAATACTGCAATACCTCCTAGCAGGTCTCCCGGCTTTCACTAGAGCCACTTCCCTTCACTCTCCCCAAATCACTCTGAGAGGATTTCCCTTGTTCTCCGGATAAATTACAAAGTTCTAGGGCAGCCTGAATGTCCTGCATGATCTGGTTTCTGCCTTCTAGCCTGTTCTCATGCCACTCTTACTTCTTGGCACTCTAGTCCCTCTGTGTTTATCTCAGTCCTTTTTGTCAGGTCTTCAGAAGAGATGTTTCTTCTTCTGAAATGACCACCCTTCTACTCCTTCCTTATCATTAGAGTTAACTTCAGCTCACCCTTTGGAATTTAGTTTAAATAACATTTCCTCAAGGAAGCTCTCCCTGATTTTCCAGACTCCCCAGATTAGTCAGGTCTACAGTATGCAATATATTCCCAGTGTGTCTGACCTTGTCATTGCACTTACTGCTATGATCACTTAATGATTAATTTTGTAATTAGCTATTATTATATAATTATTTAATAATTATCTCTGCTGCTAGAATTTAGCTTCAAGAGGGCAGGGGCAAGTTAACTTTCCTTTGGGTGTCTATGTTTGTAAAATTGTTATAATAGTAGCCTCTACCATGGGAATAAATAGATGATGCAAGAAAAGTGCTGAGTACGGTGACTTGTATACAGTATGTTCTCACTAAAACAATATTAGCGTAACTGTTGTGTTGTGTACTGGAGGGGGGGGGAGGGAGGAGGGGCTGTAGGACCAAGACAATAGTGCCTAGTCTTTTACTGACTAGTGATGTCTTATCAACAGGTGGTGTCAGAAGGAAAGGCTGCCTTGCCAGACCTGTGGTGGGCTTAATTTTAGCACAAATTAAGCAGTGTGTGCACAGAATTGAGGCAGAGCATCAGAAGAGAACAAACATAGTGGGTGATTGTGTTACTTATACATCCAGGAAATTGAAGCAATTTTAAAACCTCAAGCTGAGCAGGCTCACAGAACTCTCAGCAGACTTGAGAATGCACTGGTCTTTTCTATAGAAAGGATAATCACCAAAAGGGGGTTGGTTAAATATGCCGATGTCCTGTGCTAAAACATTTATTCTAAAGTTAACTGAGGTGCTGAAGAGTTTTACTCTTTTCCTGAAGAAACTACATAGTTGACATTTTCTCTGTTGATGGTGAACTGCCTACAGAGAAAGCTTTTTGCTTTACATCAAAAATTGGCCAAGAAGAAAGTAATGAGCAAAATGCAAAAGGACAAATCACTACAGAGTCATTATTCTCACTCTCTGACCTTAAGGAAAGGCAAATTTTGTGTGATTAGGAAGAGTCAGAGAACTGTAGTTTTTCTACTAAAGTTTCTCCTTTGCCTAGGCCATTGAAAAATTTTAAAACAGTCAGCAGAAGCAGAGAAAAAAGCTGTAAATATTTTTGAGACTCTAAAAATGTTTCTAAACATCCCCAGTCTATCATTTTAAAATGTAGACAAAGGTAGAAGAAAATCAGCATGTCTTGAGCACCAATTATGTGCCTGGTCCTGTAATAGGTGTTTTCTTTATATTTTTCTTCTTTGTCTTATTTTAATCTTTAAACAACTCTGAAAGAAATATGTTATTGTTTCCAATTTACTGTTGTTGTTTTTTAAAGTAATTTGCTAAGTCTAATAGTAGATGTATCTGGCATTTGGAAACAAGTTCACCCAGCTTCAAAAACTGTTCTGAAATATATTTTCTCCCAAAGCTAATAAAAACTTTGAGTCTCTTCCAATTCTAAAATTCTAAAAATATATTTAAATCATAGCATTAACAATCTTCCTTCTAGCAAAATTTCAACATGGTTAAATGCGACTCTGCACATATTCCTTGCCTGCACCTGAAAAACTAAAAGTGGATTGAGAAAACCCATAAAAATGCTAACTGGACTCACTTTAAATTCATAATTACAAACCTGAAGGGGACTTAGGTCCTTCCAGGCAATCCTTCTCTCTGTCTCCCTGGTAGAGTCACTCTGTCACTCAACTCTTTCTCATCTGCTCCTCTTTCCTCCAGCCTCTACAACCTTTTCTCCTTCTCACTCTCAGTTACTAAGCATGCTTTTCATTAATAGAGAAATTGGAAAATTTCCAGATGCTTCCATTTACATGTCTACCAACTCACTTGTATCTGTAGATATATATTTTGTCTTTCCTCACGTTACAACAGATGGGCTGGCCGCCACAATCTACTGACGGCACCTCAATTTATGCACTGGATTCCAACATCTCATTAATTGAAAGAATTTCCTCCTTAAATAGTTCCTTCTCTCAATCATTATCAGATTTTTTCATATCTACTGGAAAATTCCAAAGAGTATGTGTATGTGTATATATGCTTATGAATATATAAGCACACATGAATTCATATACATGAATACACATATATATGAATACATATATATGAATGCATATATATATGACTACATACATATATATACATATATATATATATATGTATATATATATATAAAATCAGTTCTATTCACACTAGTTTTGTTCTATAAATTCACCAGGAGTGCTGAATTAGTGAATATGTAAGCTTTGCTCCTAGTAGAAACACAGGGTTATGTTCCTGAGAGCCTCAGTTTACAGCATTTTGTTTTACATGTGTTTCTGTTTAAAGGAACCGTATTTAATACATATTTCTTAAATATAATTAATTTCATGGCCTTTGAATATTTAAGGTTAGGAACTTTGAAATTTATTTGCATTATGTAGGTTTGTTTTCCAAAGTCCTTGTAAAACAAGCCAGTCTCATCAGTGTTGAAACATACTTAACCATATAACTTTTTCCCTGTATAATGCTTAGCAGTTATTTTTTCAAATTCTCCCACAGCCTCCTGATCTGTGGAATCTGCCTTGCCTTCAAGTTTAACATTTTCATACCAGATCCTTTTTCTGAAATGTGTGAACCAGCCAGAACTAGCTGAGATGGGTTTAACAGTTCCCTGAACCTGGATAATGGGACTACAAATTTCTTTGGCTTTCATCCTCACTACAGTACAGTTCACTGTGCCTTTTTTAAAATCAGTCAGCATCTCATGAATCTACAAATTTAGCCACTTTTCCGTATTTACCATAGTTTCATTACACAGTTTATGGAGGAGTTCATTGAATTTCCTCTTCCTTTTTCTAACTGTACTGTATTGTTGCTTCATCAACAGTGAACTCAAAACCAATGGCATGATAACTCATGCCCAAATGAAGCTTATTAACATACATATTTCTCCCTAAGGTATATTGAACCTTCTAATGTTTAGGGGCACTAGATAGCTGTACTTAGTATCACATTGGGAGGGTGTTTTAAACAGGGGAATCACTAGACAAAAAGCACAAAAATGAAAAAATTGTGACACTAAGTAGACCATGAAAAAAAAAAACACTTGTTTACAGTTTGAGAGCTGAAACAAGAAGGCAGAACATTGCCTTGTTGACCTCAATGGAGAATGTACATGTCAGGCCACTCAGAGTTTTCACCAGGTGTTGATTTTGGGGTTACAAATAAATTTGAGCAAGTAGTGAATTGGCAAATTCAGAATCTGTGAATAATGGGCATTGACTACAGATATGTATAATATATACATTCTCTGTACACATGCAGTAATTATATTTTGTAATTAAAACCACAAATATACTTCATATAGTTATATAAGTGCTGTAATTGAAAATTAACAAAACCAAAAAGTTTTGTCCCTGATTCATCTGCAATTTATTGCCCTATATCTCTGCTCCCTTTGAAATTTTATACAGTCTTACTAGCTCCAGTAACTTTTATCCTATTCTTTCTTAAACTGCAGTATCAAAACTCCACTGTCAAGCTCATCAACAACTATACATTGTTAAATCCTACAGTCAATACTTAATCCTCATCTTACTCAACCAAACTCATCATCTGATACAGCTGACCATCTCCCCCTTCTTAAAACTCTCTCTCCAATTACTTTCTGGACACCGTTCTCAATTGGTTCTTCTTTTCTGGGGCTTTCTCCTCTAGAGCAGGGATTTTCAAATTTATGAGTACACAGTTACAGGAGTCTACAAAGACTTTTCAAGTATTACAATGACAAACACTTTTAAGGGAATCACTGTATCCATTTTATTTTTGCCTGAGACTAAATCATGCTGGTTCTTTTTTGTTTCCTTTCACAGTCACTCTTCTCACTTTACCAAAGAAGAATATACCTTTGCCTTTCCTGAAACTCACTATAATGAACTGCCCTAAACACAACAGGGTGCCACATAGATGCTAATGTAGGTGCTGAGAAAATGCAAGACTATAACAACTGAGTGACTAATAGCTTTACAATAGATTGCCAGATCTTTCCAATCTTTATTTTTAACGAAATTGAAGGAGAACTCTGTGATGTGTTGGGTAGAATCTTATGAGAACCAGAACTCATGAACCACCAAACACAGCTTGGACACTGAGAATCAAAACCACCGACTCCATCCCCACCCCCACCCCCAACATACACACAACCTACAGTCTACATTAAGGTGACTTTACCGTTTTAATGTTATAAGAATTAAAGTTATAAATATTTATAGCTTTATTATTCCCGGAGAGACTCATCCAGAGACAAATAACTTAAGTGTTCACTACAGGAATTTCCTGAAAGACTCATAAATTCTTCAGTAGAAAGCATCAACAGGCAGGTTACCCTGCTTCACAAAATACTAGCATTCTGGTTCCAGTAATTATAAACTTATATCATGATTCTTACCCAAGTCTAATCAAATCACTGTCCCCTCCTCCTGCCATTTACTGAAACTCATGCCTTAAGCCAGACTTGAAATTCTCCATAATATCTGACCACGTTTTTGGCATTACTGCAAGACCCTACCACAAAGCTCTGACTGGGTGGCGTTCTCTCTTACCACTATAAACCTAAACTCAGCTTTGACTTATCAACAGTTTGTGTTGGTGATATTTGGAGATCTGGCATTTGACAGTTAAAACCAATCTTTGTAGATTACATGTCTTTGGCAAAAAATTTAAGGGTTTTAAAATCAAGTGACTGTTGATTCCCATCTACATATTTATTTGAGCAAGGCTTTTTGAAGATTTTATAAACACACACACACACACACACACACACACATATGTAATGAAAAATATTAATAGAATTGATGCTAACCCTATCTTATTATTATTATTTTATGTTTTTATTTTTTTGTGGTACACGGGCCTCTCTCACTGTTGTGGCCTCTCCCGCTGCGGAGCACAGGCTCCGGACGCGCAGGTTCAGCGGCCATGGCTCACGGGCCCAGCCACTCCGCGGCATGTGGGATCTTCCTGGACCGGGGCACGAACCCGCGTCCCCTGCGTCGGCAGGCGGACTCTCAACCACTGCGCCACCAGGGAAGCCCCCTATCTTATTAACTTTGTAATCAAAATTTAATGTTTTTGTTTTTATATTTAATAATTGTACTAATAATCGTAACAATAATTCAATCAGAAAATAATTTTCACACTTAGAACTTTATGGAAATTTTTACAGAGAAGTCTTATCTGCCAATGATTACAAGACATAACAAATTTACACTTAAAAACATACATAAACTTTTTTTTTGCCAGAGAAATATTTTAGTGGGTGACCTTAAAATTTTTTCAAGCACAACAGTACATAATATTAAATATATTTTACAAAATAAGTAGAATAGAAATATTAGCTGAATAGAAAAAGTGTAAAATTCCTGACTATCAAAGAAGCACTTGATCAGGTATTTTTAGATGAACGAGGGTAACCATCAAAGTTCATCATCTTAGAATCAGTAAGTATGCTTAAAATGTGATATAACAGGGCTTCCCTGGTGGCGCAGTGGTTGAGAGTCCGCCTGCCGATACAGGGGACACGGGTTCGTGCCCCGGTCCGGGAAGATCCTACATGGCGCGGAGCGGCTAGGCCCGTGAGCCATGGCCGCTGAGCCAGCGCGTCCAGAGCCTGTGCCCTGCAACGGGAGAGGCCATGACAGTGAGAGCCCCACGTACCAAAAAACAAAAAAAACAAAAAATGTGATATAACAGTGTTATTTTAAATTTTTAAAATATCAATATTTATAATACATTAAATTATCTTCTTTATAACATCTTGGGCTCATGATAACATTATTTTAAAATGTGCAAAGGGACAGCTGGTTGTTTCAAAATCCTTTCGGGGACCCAGGGAAACATGGTTTGATGCCCACTGTCCTATTTTGCCTCTAAGCTTAAGTATCAGGACTTAATCTTTTGCCTATTTTCTCCTCTAAGAGCTTCCTCTGGGGGATATTCTTGCATCTCATGGCATTAAATAATATCATGTCACTGAGTGTTACCTAATTTATATCTCCACTCCCAGACTCATATACACAATCTTACATGTGGCATATCTACTTAGATATTGCTGGGGAGGAAGAAAACTTTCCTCTACCTTTCTAGGTTTTTCTGGCTGGTCTGAGAATTAAATTAACATGAAACAGATGGACAGGAGAAAATCAAATTTAATTTTGTACCCGTGGGAATCCCACACATGAGAGGTTCAAAGACAGAAGAGTAAAATGAGGTAGACCATGCCATCCTGAGCTAAGGAATGGGACAGGGCTCCGGGGCTTCCAAAGAGAGGAGGGTCATTCACAGGATGGTAAGAAGAGCAGGTGTTTGGTAATTAGGTATTTGCACTATATAGATGAAGCCACTCAGATATCATTTATCTCTGGTAATAACTCTTTTTCTGGGGAAAAAAACCCAATTTAAATTCTTCCAAGTGGTTAAGGGAGGGATAACAGTTTCTCTTGAACCCGCAGGATTTAGATTGCTTTTAGTTCAAAAGAATTCTCTTGCAAAGATGGAACAAATTGGGGAGGCCTATTCTGAACCCCTACAGTGTCCAATATGCATCTCAAAACCAAACATATTCCCCCCAAAAATATTCCCAGACCACCTAATATTTTTCTCTCCATTATTTCCATTTCTGTAAGTGCTATTGAAAAAGAAAACTGAAAAAATATATAGATAACTTGAAGTTATCACAGACCCATCTACTTTTCTCTTTCTGTGAAATCTGTGGGCTCTACCTTGGAAATACATCTGGAATCTGACCATGTCTCATCATCCTCACCTCAAAAATCTAAGGAAGTCACAATCACTTGCTCCCTCTACCCATCTCCCCCGACCCTGATCATAGCAAATGAATCTGAACTAGTCTTGCTCATAAGTTTCTCTAGAAAGTAGGAACAAGTCTTTACAATTTAAGTGAAATTTTGTTATTTCTCTTTTCAAACCCACCAATGTCTTCCCCTCTACACTTCAAGGTCCTCGTTGATCTAGGCCCCCATTTCTTTTATTTCCCACTTCTCTTCCTAAACTCTGCAGTGCCAGTCACTCGGGCCTCCTCTGTCACTTACCTTTCCTTCAGCCTAGAATGCAATTTCCCCAGCTAGCCACATGATGTCAGCCTCTTCAGGCATTCAGGCCATCTTGTCTCTGACTACCCTGTGTGTTAACACCTTCACGTCGTATTCCTCCTTCTGCCACTATTCCTTACCATGCTAGATTTTTCCCTCACAACACTTCTCTCTGTCTGACATATAAGTATGTATTTGCTACCATTCTTATTATCTTCTTTCACCTCACAGCAGAATATCAGCTTCTTAAGACCAGGAAAAATCTGTTTGACTACCAAATTCTAAGAACTTCAAACACTACTTAGCACAGAGTAGGTACTCAGTAAATGTCTGGTTAATATATAAATGAATATCTTTTTGGATAGGAAAAAAACCAAGCAAGTAAGGGAACTGACTTTATTCAGTCTATTGCATTAGGGAGATCTAAAAGTCAGTGTCTCAGCCATGTGGGTTTGCCTTAGACTTCTACAGGGAGGAGCAAACAAGATAAAGGTGAGGTGATTTACCGGTGGGGTTGTTTTTGCAATCAGGAGATGTCTCAGTCAGTGAGCCGAACAGAAAATGTTTATCCCTGTGTCTAGCTAGTTTCAGGAGGACCAACAGTTCTAATATCAGCTAATTAGTCATGAGACAGAACCTGGGAGTTGGAGGATCTGCATCTGGCATTTCAGGAGGTTCAGTGGACAACGAATCTTACCATGAAGTCATATGGGGTAGGGAGGCTCTTTGTGGGAAGCCTTTTCTGGAACACAAAAGAGGGAGGTATTTCTTAACCATCTTTGTTTCTGGACTCAGATGAAGTTCAACATTGTCACCTATATTATTTTAGCTTTTCTTAAAAATGTTTCTGATAAGATACTCTAATATTTGGACATGTCAGGTATTTTGTTTTGTTATTGTTTTCTTAACTGGTAAAGTTGTTCTGTATTGGGTACCAGTATTGAACATGCAAAATTTTAAACTTCTTTGAGTTTTATTACTTTTTATATTTTTAAAATACCTCCATATGCCAAAAACAACTTTACTTACTGCTAACAATTTGTAAAACCCAAAGAATACTATGAAAGATGGAGAGTAGGAAGAAACTGAGGCTCATGGGGATCATATAAGTCCTCTAAGGCCATAGAACATGTAAAAACTGGACCAAATCAAATCACGTTCCTAATGAATACATCTTATTATTTCTATCTTGTAGAACAGTTATCATTGGGAAGACTAATAATATGTTTCTGATTCTTGACTTTATGGTATATCATTACAATTGCTGTTTTGTGTGTTAAAAATAGCTATCACATATATGTACTGTAGCTTATTTGACCAAATAATATCAGCATTTTGAGACTGCCACACTTTTTTTTTTTTTTTTTGCAGTACGTGGGCCTCCCACCGCTGTGGCCTCTCCCGCTGCGGAGCACAGGCTCCGGACGTGCAGGCCCAGCGGCCACGGCCCACGGACCCAGCCGCTCCACGGCACGTGGGATCCTCCCGGACTGGGGCACGAACCCACGTCCCCTGCATCGGCAGGCGGACTCTCAACCACTGCGCCACCAGGGTAGCCCTGCCACACTTTTTACTATCATTTCCTCCCTCCTATTTTTCCCAACATTCTACTCCTGTCACTCAGGCAGGAATATGTATTTAGGTTTTTGCCATAGGTGACTCTGAATATTTATGGTACTCAGTGCCATCCCACACATCCAATAAACAGCAGCTAAATATATCACTGCAGACATCCTACAAGGATTTGGTCCTTGCTTAATCAAAGAGCATATGACTAAAATGAGAACTAATCGCTCTGTTGAACAACTTGTATTATTCATAATTTGGAGTATTTCTCATACTGACATTCATTCAAAATTCACCAACTTATTGATAAGCTAGTACCAAATACTAATCACAGTGGGGAATAAACCTGGCATGATCCTAAATTATAATAGAGGGAAAAGAAAGTTATGTTAGTGACTGCTTGGAGATCATTCTTGAGCCTCTGAAAAGGAAGGAAGGAAGGAAGGAAGGGAAGAAAGAAGGGAGGAAGGAAGGAAGGAAGGAAGGAAGGAAAGAAGAAAGGAAGGGAGGAAACTGTCTTCCCTCTCTGGTTTTACCTGGTGTTCATTTATTAGGGATCAGGTAGCCATCATCTTGAATTCTCTTTTTCAGAGACATATGATGCTTTAGAGCAATTATTTCCTTATAAGTCTGTCTATACCAGACCTAAGTCTATCTAACCTCTAAATTCACTGAGTATAGGCACCATGTATAAATATTACGTTTTTGTTCTATCTCTGAGTAGTTGAATGAAAAAGTGAATTAAAAAATAAGATGGTTTGTTTCTGAGTTTTCAGGTTACTATTTATTAACTTTATTTTTTTTGAATTTTATTTTATTTTATTTTTTTATACAGCAGGTTCTTATTAGTTATCTATTTTATACATATTAGTGTATATATGTCAATTCCAATCTCCCAATTCATCCCACCACCACCACCCCCCATTATTTATTAACTTTAGCAATACTGTTAAGCTTTTGAAAAAGAAGTCATTCATTTGTCCATTCATTTAAAAGTATTTAATGAACAATTACTATGTGCCAAGCACTGTGCTATGTGCTAAATATAAGTAGTCAATAAAATGGACTTGATCTACGTTTTCATGTATTTTAATACAGGAGAGACTGTTGATATTAAAGTAATAAAAAGGCAAAAAGAAACACAAATAAAAATATGTAAATGTAGCTCCATAAGGACAGGCTAAGTTTCTGTCTTAGTCATCAGTGTATTTACTTACAGTAGCTCTTTGTACCTAGTAAGCATTTGATCAACTTTGTCTAATTAATTTAAGTAAAATTGTAAGAAAATTACATAATGACTATAACTTGTGAATATAATTTAAAATTCTGGACAAGGAAGGGGTGCTATGAATAGAATAAACTAAATTAGAAATGGACTCTAACACTATCCTACCAGTACTATGTATAGCAACAGACCATTGTAGGAGAGGAAAAATAATTTTCCCTCTACCCTTCTAGGTTCTTGGCTGAGACCACCCTGTAATAAAAAAAATAGATTAACAGAAGAAAAACAAACAGAAGTTTAATAATGTGTATACCTCCCCTATACATGGGAGATATCCAGGAAAACTGAATAACTCCTGGAAATGGCCCAAGCTACCACATTAAATACCATCTCCAGCTAAAGACAAAAGAAGATGTTTTGGGTCGGGAAGCTGTTCTGGGAGGTTATCAGGCAAAGCACAGTAAAAGAGGGTACAGTTGTTATGCAGACTTAACTTCCTGCATTCTCCATTGATAAATTTCTAGAGAATTAGTCATCCTCCTCTTCCTGGTACAGGGAGGGAGACACCCTTACAATGGTGATTTCCCTTATAAATGTAAATTTCTCCTACAAAAGGATAAATTCTATTGGCTTTCAGAGTTTTTCTTGTGTCTGCAGTTCCTTAAAAATAACCAGCTCAGGGCTTCCCTGGTGGCTCAGTGGTTGAGAGTCTGCCTGCCGATGCAGGGGACACGGGTTCGTGCCCCGGTCCGGGAAGATCCCACATGCTGCGGAGCGGCTGGGACCATGAGCCTTGGCCACTGAGCCTGCGCGTCCGGAGCCTGTGCTCTGCAACAGGAGAGGCCAGAACACTGAGAGGCCCTCGTACCACAAAAAAAAAAAAACAAAACAGCTCAAGATAATCTTTCTGCCAAAGAAGGATATTTTGGGGTAGAAAATTCTGCTCCCCTTCACCATCCTTTAGGATATGTTTTCCTTAACTGACACTTCTGTTTTTTCATTCAAACTTTGAAGGCTCTAAAACAAGTGAAATGAATTATTTGTATATATAATGCCTAAAATAATTTATCTTAAGTATGTTATTTAAGTACTTTTGACTACCTTTTTTTTTTCTGAAAAGCAGAAAGAGTAAAATATCCAGTAATGTAAGTGCTCGAAACATAAAATGAATCCAGTAAATGTTTATTTAATGATCCCATCACTCCATTTAAATGTACATTCCTGATATTTGCTAAGTATCACTTTGCTTAAGATAAGACATTTCAATCTTGTATGTTGATAAATTATTTACGTTTTGTAATGTTATCTTTCAGATAGTGATATATTTTAATAATTCTTTAATGCCAAAACAATGTACAATTAAACACTTTTTAAACCATCTGTGCACACCAAATACTATCTCTTTTATTCCACTGAAAGATTATTAAAAGGTCTAAATGGTTGTGTGGCAACCATTGTATCCCTTCCCTGCTACAATACTAACATGCCCAGTTAATATAATATTAAAGAATCAACTTTATTCATATATAAGTTTTCACCCTTGGGGACTTCTATTTTTAATTTTAATGAAATTCCAATCACCTTATGTAGTCGCATTTTAAGATGATCATCACTGTCCAAATATTGTTTCTCATGTATGTTTGTTTATAGTAATTAGTCTGATTTACTTAAATGCACTGTAAGATAACAAATACATGCAAATAAAGCCTAGAGGGAATAGGATCAAAATTAGTGTTCCTGATTCAGAATGGCCTCTTCAGAGACAGCTTTAGGCAAATTGAAAAGTGTAGAGAATTAACCTGTATCATACCATTTTTGGTACCTGTTCTTCTTCCCAAAGATTCAATATAATTTCTTTTTCTCACCATCCTTTGCAACCAGATTAAGGCGCAAGGGTACTGTCACTCCTCCCCCAAATAAATAAACTCATGTGTTTTTCTCAAAATAAGAATTAATCAAATTGAAAAATAAATAAACTCTAGTTCTGGTAATAGAATTCCATCTAAGTTAGTATACATGGAGATTTTTTTTTTTTTTTAATAATCAGGTGTACTGAGGTATAATTTACATACATTAAAATTTACAATTTAAACTGTATAATTCAATGATTGTTGACAGTATATGAGATAATATAGAAAGTGCCTAATCTATTGCATATCATACAATAGTATCTCAGTAAGAAGCTACTCATCATCTCAAAGTCTATCCAGTTCATATTTCTAACCTCTATACTACAAGATTTATAAAAATCATGATTTGTTTTTGCTTCATAATCTCCCTCTAATGCTTACTCCAAACTGTGGAAGAGATAGAAGCCAAATGTGATAAAGGATATATAAATGAAAATTCCTCTTATGTTCCTATTCTCCAGCTGAAAAATTTCCCCTTGTTTTGTTCTTCTAGTTTTTAATCCTTGTAACTATTTATGAGACTCCAGCTCCCATGCTATACCTTTCTGTCCTGCTATTCCCTTGTGGTATCTCTGTTTCTCTAGAACACATTCCTCAACATGATCCACGTGTCATGATACTGCTTCCACTACTTTGCCTTACGTGATATCTAGTTTTTCCCATGATACTCATTCCTTGCAACATTTCTTATTGATGTGGATACTTCAGAGCTGAATGATTTAAGGCCTAGGTGAACCCCAGTGATGAGTCCCAATCCATCAGACACCAATCTGCTGGCCCAGATAGATTGCATTTACCATATTTCCTCCTGGGAAATGTAATATATGTATTTGCAAGAGAATCTTGGATAAGCCACTTGGGCTAGGGGGTGAGATCTCTGGAGGGACATGACAGAGATGATTTCAAGACTTTTAGACTCAGTACTCACATTTTATAACACACATTATTATAAAATGTTAGTTCTATAAGGCATACCCCATTTACTATCCTGGAATAAAGTTCATGGATAACATAACACAAAATTTCCAAAAAATTATATATATTTCTTATCTAAAATATAAAGGCAAATGAAAAAATAATTGATAATAGAACACTGCATTTCAATGTAAATTGCCTGGACATGATGAAACATAAAGACATAATGAAATAGCCTGATACTGGAACTCAGTAATAATTAATTAAGAAAAGTAAAAGAAAAAATCAGAGACCATCTATATAAAAAGTACAGAAAAATACAGAATAAAAATTGGTGTTAGGAAAAGTAAAAATATACCAGGTTTTAGTTTTCTTTTGTTTTTGTTTTTGATGAGAGAAATAAGGAAATGACATTAACGGGCACAGGAATAACATGCCAAGACAAATTACAGACTGTGGAGGTTGGAAGCAATGAAGAAGAAAGTATTCTCACAAATAAGCAGGTCCTTAGGTGTAAGTTAACGTCAAAACACTCCTCTGTGTTATGACATAGACTGGGGTAGTCACAAGTATCACAGAAAACAAGTCATACAAATAAACAATTTGTATTGTTAAGAAATAGGCTAATGATGGGATTCAAATGTGGAGGCTTACGCGCAATAGATTTAACCTACGATATCGTCTAGAGGCAGATCAGATGGCCAATGCTAACATGTCACTTTCAAGGAAGCAGCAGTATCACCCATTTCCCAGCCACCAGCAAGTGTGGAAGGAGCACCCAGATACAGGGCTCCATCACTAAGGAGATGATTCAAAAGTGCAGACATTAACTCTTTGTAATGCCGTTGACCAAACTTAGTCATATGGACATACCTAGCTGCAGAAGAAAGTTGGGAATGTGACCATGTGACCAGTGAAAACGCAGGGGGGATTTATTTATTGCTCAAAGGAAGAGGGAGCAATCTTTGACACAAAATTCCCCTGTAGAGGCAAATATTCAGTTTCTGCAACTTAAAAAGACTTTAGTGATCATATAGAACTAGAGGAAAAGTTGGAAATTTTAAAGAAAAAGACAATATACAACAGGCTATAGAGATATAGAGTAGACCTTCTGGGACTGTGTCACTGTAGACTGAAAAACAATGATGCCTCTAACAAACAATTTTAATGTATACTTTTCAAGTTAGTAAGTGAATATGAAATATATTTTACATCACCTTTACTAAAGAAATTCAATGAAATCTCTGCATTTCATGTGTCTGTTACATGAAAGGATTTTGTTCCTCTGCTGTTAAAAAATAAATCCTGAAATTTCTTTGTTATTTATTTGCAACTAGTGTTGTTGCCATTCAAACACCTGTTTTAATCGAAATACATACTTGGAAATGCTCTAATAAGAAATTTAGTTTCTTTCCAAGGAATGATTTTGTAAGTTTTAATGGGGTCCAAAACTTATCATAATTAGATGTATTAAATCATGCTTTGGGTTCAAAATCATCTTTTAATTAATTCTTCCTGAATTATTGACTAGCATGTTTCATATCCATTTCAAGTGGATTAATCATCCAATCTAGTATTACATGTTGATACAGATTTTTAAATTTAAGCATTATATCTTTTTAAATAGAACACAAATGAGAGCAGTGTAGTTCCATTTCTGTGTGCTTGAGCTTATCCTTATTTAACTGCTGCAAAGATAGAAAGTGAAAGTTCCTGGCAAGCAAGGATTTTTAAAATAGTATACAATTGTTAATAAAGTTACTAATACTCCCTTTACTTTATGGCATAAAAGAACCTCACTTATCTTTTCAAATACGTATTAAAAATATGTCACATCATTTCATAATATTTTAACTTTGGTATTCAATTTTTATTTGATTAACTAAAAGAATTCTACAACAGAATCAGTTAGTGAACAAAATTCTTTTAGAATAATTTTAGGATCAGTTGTTCATTTCTTTATTGTCTTTTCACAGTTTATGAAATTTATCATTCAGTGGGTTACATTAATTATCCATGATAATGTTGTTATCATTGATAACAACATTCTTTGGTTTATGAAGTCTTTAATTCTTGGTGGTTAAGTGCGATTGACGAATATTGAAACATATGCTAAAATACTTGATTCAACTTTAAAATGAGACTTTAAACCCACCTTACTGACTTCCTAACCCTAGGGCTCCATCTGTTTCATAAGCAATGATATTGGAGAGAGGAAATTTTTCATGTAAACTGATATATAAACGTTATAAAAATTGTCAACAAGTATAAATACTTATTGCTAGGGTGTCAGCTCAGGTTCTTCAAGAGGCAGACACCAAGGCAGGATAAGACATTTAAAAATTTCTTGGAGGAAATGCCTATGAAGAACAAAGGGAAGGAAACAGAAGAAGACAAGGAGTGTCTTCAGAATGCAGCACAGGTCTGACACCTGTGAAAGGAGAGAGGAAAAGAAGGAGGACTGGGAATAAAGAACCTTGGATTACGGAGTAGTTTTAAGAAAAATTAGAATAGGCAGATGGGAGATCCTCAAGCTAAAGTCACCCACTACAGGAACCTACTGCCCTGTTAGAATGGACTTGTGCTGGTACCTCCACTGTACTCACTGGAACAGCCCACAGGAAGCACGGCCTCAATATGAATACAATGGTAGATCCAGAGGGTAGATAAGTCCAGCTGACATCAGTGAATGTCGCCAGCCTGTAGCAGATCTGAGCAGCCTATTTCCATAGCTGCCAAGTTAGCAATTCTGAAAGTCACATTTCCTTTATGGTTTTTTAATTAGTGATAAACCATACATCTCCAAGCAGTAGAACTTTATTTTTATGAGGATACTTTCATTCACTTCTAAAGAAAAGATGCTTATCTGCTGTTCATTACAGAGATGGATTTTTTTTTAACTTTCAGTATCTTATAGATTCTTCTTCAATCATTTTCACTGCTTAATTCAATAGAAGAAAATAATTTGATTTGGGTGTTTCTCCTTCCTTAAACTAATGACCTGCTGAAGCTGATAAATTTATCTTTTTCTCCAATATTTTTTAGCTTTTGATATTTCTGTATCAGTTTGCTATTCTTTAAGAAACAAGTGCTTTATTATTCGGATTGGAATATTTATAAGCATTCCAGGGACAGTATTATAGCTCTCGGACATTACTTTAAATCCTGGAAGTATAATTTTGTCAGACACAATGGTATTTTTTTTTGTAAAATGTACACTTAATTTTGACCATTCCATAGTGTAATTAAAGAAAGAAAAAGTGTTGGCAGAGTAATTCGTAACTGTGGATTTGTGGGCAAAGCTATAAAACTCAACTTTAAATTTCAACTAAATATTGTCAACATTTTGCATTTATTTGGCATTTTGAGATGAGAACTACTTAAACACTCACACACACGTATATATACACACGTGTATAATTATCTTGTCGATATAAATTTATATTTTATCATGAATACAACACCCACAAACTTACATTGATAGGTATCTTTCAATGGTGAATCAAACACCACCACTGGCAATTTAATTTCTCTAAATGTTAAACAACTGTTGCTAATGTTCTAAAGAGAACAGTGTTAAAAATTTCCCTAAATTTCCAGTTATATGACTGTAGAATTTAATGCCTTCTAAAATCATGCAAAAATAAGTTCAGAAAGTCATAAGTACATTTTTGACCCATGAAGTTCCAGCAAGACATTTAAAATCCGTGGGACAGAGGTAGTTCCTACTGTGTAGAAAAACTATCCCTTATGTTGCAAAGTGTCTCCCATTCATGGCTCCTTCAACCGATTCCAGCAATGCCCCTCAGTTGTGATAGTCAAAAGTATCCTTACTTTTATCCAAAATACCCCAGGAAATGCCTTCTGAGGCAAGAGTCCTGTCAAGTACAGAACTTTTTCTATGTTAAAGAGAGTATGTGAGGGCTTCCCTGGTGGCACAGTGGTTGAGAGTCCGCCTGTTGATGTAGGGGACACGTGTTTGTGCCCCCGTCTGGGAAGATCCCACATGCCGCGGAGCGGCTGGCCTGTGAGCCATGGCAGCTGAGCCTGTGCGTCCGGAGCTTGTGCTCCGCAACGGGAGAGGCCACAACAGTGAGAGGCCCGCGTACCACAAAAAAAAAAAAAAAAAAAAAAAGAGTATGTGAGCTAAAGCATTTCCCCTGGACTACTCAACTGCTTTTCTAAAATAATGACGAATAGGTACTTTAAATGTATTTGTTTGAAGGGCCATCAATTCATTGCCCTGTCAGAACACTTGAACTGTTTTTGGCTCTGATCTGTTTTCCATAACACCTGGAAAAAAGAGTGAAGGGAATTGCTCAGTATATACCCAGGACCCCAGAATTTCAAGTTCAGGTAGGCCTTTAAGAAAGTTGATCCTATAAAGAAAAATAAGCAATTATTTCTGCCCTGAATTCTTGTGGTCCAGAGCATAAGCTTCTGCAAGCTACAACAGGTTTGTCAGGTCTCCCCTGTAGGACTCTTGCTGGGAACAATAGGACTGGGCACTGGACTTCCTGTGTTTTGTCAGTCTCGCCTGAGAAGGAGTAGATAATTATTTCCTTGTCATAATTTTCAACATTTATTCCTAAAAACAAATTATAGCCAGTACAAATGGAATCATAAAAAAGATACAATTAAGAAACAAGAGGAAATAAAGAATTTTTTTTTTCAGTTTGCTGTTTTACCCAGAGACCAGATCCCAGTTTATTTCCTTGCCCTGAGCAGAAAACACTGATTTTCCTAAGTATAGCCTGATCTTGTGAAGCCTAGACAGTCTATTTGGCATGGTTCTTAGAAGCCTCTCCCCCATGCCATCCTTAATTTAACTCTATGGTTGACCAGTCCTCTTGGAAATATCTTATTTCAGACCTTACTTCAGGTTGTTTTGCTGTTAATGTCCCTTCTCAGTCACTGAAATATTAATCTCCCTGTCACTGAAAGAGACATTTTTCTTGGGATTATCAGTTTAAATGTGATGCCGACAAATGTCATCATTAGGTCTACAGATACAACAAATTACTATGTTTTCTGTGGAAATGAATGCAAATATTAATTTTTTTCTGAATTTATACTGGTTAGAGCAAAAATCTCAGTATACACACATCTGGGTTGGAATCCTGGCTCTAGCAGATTCTGACTTTAATATTTGCTGGATGAGTAACCGGAAATCAGTTCTGTGACCTCTTTACGCCTTCAGTTGCCTTACTGGTAAAATGAGGAAATTGTGTCATATTATGCGATTGTTTGAATGATGAAATGAGATGTTTGTAGCAATAGCTTAGTGCCTGGCCTAGAGTTAGAGTTCAATAATATTAATTACAGTAAAAGTATTAAAATGATAACACTTTTCTTTATACTTTGTGGAGTAGTTAGTATGACTAATAAGTGATCCAACAGTATTTCAGAGGTTTTAAAACATAGAGTTGATTTCCCTCTCACTTAACAGTTCGGGAATGGTGATCTGCATCAACAAGTGGCAGCCATTTGATGGCAGCTCTTCCAACTTTATAACATGGCTTTTAAATTCTCTCTGATCATCACCATGCAAGCCCCGTGAAGTAGGGGGTGGGTGGGGGCATGTAAAAGAAGCATGATGCCATTCTTAAATGCACTGAGCAGAAACGGGACATACAGTTTTCAATCATTTTCTACTGGTGAGAGCTTGGTCACGTGCTTACCTATCTGCAAGTGTGGCTGACTGGTCAATCATGTCACAGCTATAGTTACTATGGGCAAAGGAGAGAACAGATTTTTGTGGATGGACAATCTCCCACCTTGACTTTCCTTAAATGAACAATGCAATAGTCTTTTCTCCATATTTCATATGGTAAGGATTCTCTCTACTACCAGGGAGTAAAAATATGGGAAGTGGGTTTTTACTTGAGCCTCTGGGACAGTTTCTTAAACTTAGAGCCAACATGCAACTGTAACCCAACCTCCTGGAGAACTTGTTAAAATTGTAGATTCCAGGCCTCTAGATGACCCATTGATCAACCTCTCAGGGGCATGACCTAGAAATTTATTAACTTTCATCAAGTAAGGTGGGTGTTCCTTACATGCATTCAATTTGAGCACTATTGCCATAAAATCTAAGATGATACTTCATTTTAAAGTCACAGGTGACCAAATTTCAATTCTTCAAAGACTGCTACTATTTGTTCTTTAACATAATAGGATTAAAAATTTAAAACACAGAAAACAAAAAAAGCAACTCATGGTGATTCTCTCTCCATGATGAGTCATTTTATTTTTTAAATGACATTGCTGTTCTTCATATGAAAGACAGACAGTGATGAATTAATTTCAGTAGAAATTACATCATTTGGTGTCTTACCTTCTATGACCATCCCAATCCAGAATTATAATATTGTGAATAAAATTATCATTAAGAGATATGAGAAGTTGGTTGTTATTAAGGGAAACTTTGATTTTTTTCAATAATCATAAATTTTCTTCAATGATCAAAATTTATTTTATGACCTTGATTTAAATCACTGCTAAATATCTTATTTTAAACAATTCAACTTTATAGGGAAAATATCCTTTAAAATAAAACTCTAAGTGATTAAATATTTTACATAACTTATTTCATTCATTAGGGTATTGTTTTATAACCTGTATCTTCAAATACAGTCTTTAAATTTTTTTCAGTTGTCGTATGTTATTGTATAACAATATTGTTATATGTTATTGTTAAAACGACACCATTTTAGTACAGTAGTTTTATGTGTTCCTTGATACCCTAAATGATTTTATTTTGTTATATATTTGGTTTCAGGCTTTCAAAAATGCTATTTCTGTTTTTGAAAGTATTTTCTTAACATTCACGATTTGACTGAAAATGTCTCATCTTACATTGAGCTAGCAAAAGATGAGACTTTCCCTTTTTTTTTTTTTTTAACATAAAGATCAAGGTTTCTCAAACTTGGTGTGACCTTTTTCACTTTTGATGTTTTTTATATGCCTAAGGCCAGTGAGTTTCATATTTCAGTTTCCACGGAGAGCTCAGATCTGTGAGAATTAGCAAGGGATTAAAGTGTTATTTTCTCCCCTGTGCTCTTGCTTCTGGCTACTGTGCTCTTTCTTTTACTGCATAAAGTTTTCAGGAGATTTTTTTAAAATTCACTATTCTTTATTATGTCTTCTATTTTTCTAATATTCTTGCCAGATTTTCTTGACATCACTTTGGCCAACAATGCCATCAATGTTGGCTTTATTTCCCTGTAAATATTCCCTGTAAATAGATTTGGATGATTTTGAAGAAGAGATAGAATGTGAAGCTGTAAACCAAATTCATGTTAACCTGCCACAAAAATTTGAACTAGTAATGAATTTCTCACCTCTCATTAAAGAAAACAAATGAAATGTAGCTTAGTGGATATTGAGTATGATTACTGGGCACTGGGTTTGTTAGAAAGCAATCAATGTTTTGACATGTTACCAGGTTAAGTGAATTTCCCCACTCATTATTTACAGGGGCAAGGCACAATCACATACTTAAGTGTATTTGCCTATGCTTAAATAAGAAAAGTCAAATTTTCATATTATGCGTAGAATATAGTAGGTAATTCTGAATTCTTGAGTATAATTTTTTTTCACAATGACATTTATGATTAAATCAAAACAGTCCTACTGAAAGAACTCATTTTAAGTCTCAAAAGATCTTATTTTTAAAATTTTAAGGATGCTTACATGGTATAAAATGTGAGATTCTGCTTATTGAGTTTATTATAAATAAAAGAAAATAATTAATTGGTTGTAAATAAATGGTTAATCACCAAAATGCCTTTGCATTCTTGATTCTGGAGCTTATAGATACGCTGAAACATTAACAAAGGGATAGACGTATGATCTGTGTGATGGAGAAGAAAAAAATTGTGACTATATTGTCGAGCCTTTGCTGAAATTTCATTGAATTTTAACTTTTATATAAATATTGCTCCCCACTCTGACATTAACTCTTGATACTGTGTTGATTCTAAGACCAAATCTAATCTCCAAATCTAACAGGAAATGCCATCCAGCATTTCATGAAGTAAATGTGGGAAAAGAATTAGCCTCTCTTCCTCCATCTCTTGAGAGACAAAAAAATATGAGGCACTATGCTAAGGCTCCTGTGTACACTATCTCATTTAATTATATTGCTTTTATACCCCTCTTTTATAAATGAGGAGCCTGACCCAAGGGATGAAATTATCTGTCCGAGACAAACAGAGTAAATAAAGAGAGGAACCAGGAGATGCAAGCACAAATCCAACCATGAAAGACTGGGCTGAAGTCTAGACCTACTGATTTTATATCCCAGGGACACTTGGGATTTATTTCACATTAAACCCAGGTGGGTCTGGAAAGTCTTATTTACACAGATAATAGGAATGATGGGAATGAATATTCCAGGGGTAAGATACCCTTATGCTGGTAATTATACCATCTAGTGTTGTTAACGGCTCACTTTTGGCCACAGCTTACCCCACTGGCACATATCAGAATTGCCATAAACCTTTAGGAACAGTTGGATCCAGCCACAAGGCTATCAAGGCCCCTTGAGAACGGTGCAGGCTGAACTTCCCAAAAGACCTGACAAGGTCTTTACAGTAGTCTATGACACATTCCTTGTGATTCAAGGCCAAAAAAAAGTGCACACTGACTGTATGTTGTATACATCCTAGGCTTTGAAAAAAAAATATTGTAGTCTTCAAGGAAGGTTTCTTGTGATAACTGCTAAAACACCAGCACCCAACACTCTTCCCACTTAGGCTATTTCTCACTTAGGCATGCTTCTGTGATAGTATACAAGTGTTAATTTACTTACTTAGGCACTTTGGCATGAGCCAGTTTCTACCTGAGATTTCCCATTCTGTGATAACACAGAGTATACTGATTGAAGCAAACTCTCAACCAAAAAGTGAATCGTGTGTGCCTTTAAATACCTTTAAAATGCAGGCATATTATTTTTACTCTATCATTAAATACCATAATTATCAGCATCAACCATAAATAAATTGAACTGTCTTTCTGGCAGAACAATTCCATGTTTTTACTTAAAAATAAAATTAACAATCTCTCTTTTGAGTGCCTACAATTAATTTGGAGAGACAGTGTGTAGATAAAATACGTTGTACTCTAAAAATAATAACCGTGAGGCTAAAATATTTTATAGACACAAAGAAAGATAAACATTTAGGGATGTATAATACTTTTCTAATATTGAAAGTTGCCAGTAGACAACTCAGGGGACCTGGATGGAGCAAGCAAAATGGTCATTTCCAAAAAAACTGTGAACACGATGCTCTTTTAATGAATTATCAGATGGTTGTAGATATTATCACAAATTCTCTTTAGCCTTAACACATGTGTTGAACGGTAAACAAAAGCCATTTATTTTGAAAAAAAGATATTGTTTTATCTGTTTAAAATTTCAACTCTGACAGTTCTAAAGATAACAGTTCCCTTAGATCTAATGAACATTATCTCCATATGTTTTATGCACTTATTTGGAGCAAAATCTCATTAGGCAGTGAGAAGAAATTAGTCCCTTATAAAATTACACATCTAAGAGAATTGACAGCTTTTTTTTTTTTGATAGTGCCAGCATTTGTCAGAAAGAGAGGAACAGACAGACCCCGAGTCACAAAACATGGTGTGTTTTGTATTATAACAGTGCCAAGTTAACTAGGCATTTCTGTCAGTTTGGAAAGTCCAGGATCTCAGTATCACAGACTATCCTTCTAGGGCTAACTGGATAAAAAACTGACATTCTTTTAAACTTAGGAATATTTTAGTGACTCGGTGGATTGCTATAAAATGACTTCAGTTGAATGGGCTTGACAGGATTCTGACAAAATCTTGTTATCAAAAGTAAGGTTAATTTTTAGGTTTTTTTTTTTAATAAAAAGCTCACAGTAATTTAACATGAAAATTATCAACCATCTTGGTTTGTAAGTTAGGTCTGGTTTATTCTATATTATTTCATATTCATATACAATATTTATTATCTCTGTAGGCACTTTTACAATTTATGTTTCTCTTATATGTTCAATTAGACTTTTAAAACTGAGGAACTAAAAAAAATTTAAAAATTAAAAAAAAAGAAAAAACTGAGGAACTAGAAATGTTAACTTTTTTCTTAAGTTATTAACTTATAATACAACCAGCAGATAACTAGAAACACATTCATTTAAACAAATGGGGAATTACATTTTCTCACCTAAACAATAGTCTTGAGGCCAGAGTTGCACAACCAGCCATACAGCTGCCAACAATGTCACAGACAGTTATATTATTTTGTTCTCATGTTTATTTCCTCACATATGCAAATTGTTGCTATAGCTCCAGCCATCATGTCCACTTTCAAGGCAGAATGAAGGGCAAGCAGGACTGTGCTGGAACATCTGTCTCCTTTATCAGAATTTAACCAGCAAACTTCTCAGTGTACTCCACTGGCCAGGACTAAACCGAATGCCAACTGCTAGCTTCTAAAGAGGGCTGGAAATTGGGGACTAAGTGAGATTTTATTGGTTGATCACTGGATTATCTTATTTTATTAGCAGGGAAGTCAGAAAACGAAACTGTGTCTGTCAAATACATACTCATTGTAATAAAAAAGCAATGACAATAAAATCTATACAGTAAAGACTAAAGATGGGAAGTCCTTGTTCTTTTCCTTCAATTCAAATCCAGTATGAAACCTTATTATTGCTTTGCTTTTTTAAAAAAAATTAATTTAAATTAATTTTTCTTAATTTAATTTGTTTAAAAACTGTTTTTTCAGTTTTCTTCTTATATTAAAATTACACATGTATTGTAATTATAATCATTTTTATATATCAAAAAATCAAACAAGTAAAGAGCAAATATATATATATTTGTTCTAATTTGCTCTTTACTGTTTTGACTGCCCCATGGGCCCCTACTACCCTTTGTACCTGATGACTCTGAGAGTAGAGTTTCTTCAGGCCTCAGTACGGAGGGAGGACATTCATCTGCGCAGCGGTTCTTGCCTACACTTGTTTTTGGACTGTGGTTTCTCTGATCTGTTTCCAGCATGATTTTAAAACCACTTTTTTTTTTTTTTTTTTGCAGTACGCGGGCCTCTCACTGTTGTGGCCTCTCCCGTTGTGGAGCACAGGCTCCAGACCCGCAGGCTCAGCGGCCATGGCTCACGGGCCAAGCCGCTCCGAGGCATGTGGGATCTTCCCGAACCGGGGCACGAACCTGCATCCCCTGCATTGGTAGGCAGACTCTCAACCACTGCGCCACCAGGGAAGCCCTAAAACCACTTTTTGAAAATAGAAATTCCCCCAAGTTTCTAATAAACTAAAGGAACTCTTTCTTATTTTCCAGGATTGTTATATATTAATTCTTTAAAGTATTGTTCCTATCACTTCAATGGCATATGGGGTGGGATGGGTGATAAACACATGCATTTATCATTGGAAATAGAAGTTCCTTCTATTGATATAATTCTCAATAGTTCCTTATTCAGTTGAACTTTGCAAGTTTACTGAGAATGCATCAAGATCAAAGCATAGTGCTGGTTCTTAAGGCATACATGCAGATGACTAATATACCCTTTTTGACAGAAGAGGAACGTTCAGTCTAAAAAAGGATCCAGGAAGAAATGAGTCTTACGTACTATTTACAGCGCTATTAAAGCAACTATTAATAGAACACTAATGGTAGACAGGAAAATCTCATGTGGCCAAAAAGTCTCAATCTAAGAAAAAGGTGTAATAATGGGAGAGAATGCCCCCAGAGAGATACAAAGCATATATTCTAGGTGTATAAAATAGGGTAGATAACAAAGTCAATAATCCCTGAGAATCAGACAGAAAAAAGGTGCCCTCTGGCAACAAGTCAAACATGTATAATTATTTTGTGGGTTGTAACAAATTTTCTATGTGAATGCAGAAGTCACTGAGAAAGATGGCAGGAGGGAGGTGAGAGTGAACATTTTAATAAGGAAGTAGAGGTGAATTTGGGGTTGCAGTAGCCCATAGTAAATAGTGATTGAACAGAAACAAGAGTATAAGCTTCAAAATATAAAAGCAGAAGACTAGGATGAAGAGAACTGGTACAGAGTTGGTTATCAAGTCTGCAGAAAGAAAAGATGGTCTAAGACTATTCTTCTAGATGGCCAAGTGCCATTAATTGTATACTATGGAAACCCAAATCAATTTTTATCCATTTCGAGCATAATCCTCAATATGCAAATGCAATTTAGTAACTGAATTAGTAGCATTGATCTCAGGTAAATTATCTTAACTGCTTCTAAAAAGTTCTAAAATTCATGCATTGAAATAATTTGCCTAGAGCTGCACATCATGTCAACAACAGATCCAAGGTGAAAATTCACCTATAGCTCTACTAGACAAAGTTGAGTAAAATATACATGCATGTTGTGTGTATACATGTCTGTGTGTATATGCGTGTAATATGTACGTGTTTTTTCTTCATTTGATTTCATGTATTTTACTTAATGTATATAAATTGAAAAAAATATGATTATGCTAATTAATGATGAATATATGCAAACAAAATAGGAGCAATGGCAAAATGAGTGTGTCTCCATTGCTGAAAATACATTTCATCACCCGAGACTCAGTTTTAATTGCTCCCTTAGGGAGAGTATGATAAGCAGTTATTTACCTGGCTGAAATGAATACTGTGGCAAATCATAGTTTTCACTATTCCCTCTACAGCTTACACTCCCTTTGTGGTCGTTGATGGCTCCCAATTTCATTTACTTACTAGATGTGGTTGCTGATGCACGGCAAGCAATAATTTCTAAACATGAATACTGAATTGAAATTGCTCAATTACTAAAGTTTTATTTTTGTGATATTTATAAATGTTTGGCTATGGCTGCAAGTAAAATGACTTTTAGATTTTGCACAGGTGAAGAGCTTTAGTGGGTTATTGCTGTACTGAAATACTTTGCGGTGTCTTGTGGAAAATATCAGCATGTCTATCTGTGAGCAGAATGAGAGCAGCAGAAAATAGCAATCTTGGGGTAAGTGATACTGATCAGACCAACCTCTCTCACTACACGTCCCCAGCTCACAGTTCTGACTGTGAGATTTCAAGTGATGAAGCTGTTACATGTTTGAGTTCTTCAGAGAAAAAGTATAATTTATTGAATTAGTTCTACATGTTGCAAATTAATAGAAATATTTAATCACCTTGAATTTAGTATTTCTAGACATTCATTTATTAGTGGAATTTCAGAAAAGACATGGGACTCTTTCTGTATAGAAGCTTCTTTAGTTATTCCTATATATTATACAAGGAAGCCCAAATCACTGCTATCTTATTCTGTGTGCAGCTAAGCAAACAATTGACAATGTCAGGAATTTCAGGTACTTACAGTAAAGAATAAAATATTCTCATTATAGTAATAGTTTCTAATCTCTTAATAGTTTTTACGAAAATTCAACACCTGATTAAAAAGAGGAAAAAAAGATGTTCACATGTCAAGAAAAAAAAATAGGGGGCCTTTTTCAGAATCAATATGTATAAAATGTCTGGTTACAATTGATATACACATTTTTGTGAACACCAAAAATGTGTGCCAATTATCAAAAACACCAAGTATTTGCAAAAAAAATAGACTGCTTAGCAAATATGCGTTAGGAGTGCAAAGACAGACAGAATGAGGAGAAAAGAGAAGTTCATCAATGTAACCTACAAGCAGGCTGGGCAAAGGATACCTCATGAGAGACTCAAAAGCCAATAGAAAAGTATTTCATTGTTATCTAGTGTAGAAATCCAGCTGGGGCATCATCCCTGGGATCTTTGGGTGACTTTGGGACAAACAATATACTCCAGGATAAAAGTGTGAGGTATGATAGACAGAAGTAAATCTTTGCCATAGATTTTTATTAGGAAGATATTAGGGAGATTCCCAAATCCAGTTTGTTCCAGGAAATGAGTAGGTTGGATATACAAGATCAAATATTGGTCCACAGTCAGGATGTTTTCACAAAATTCATAAAGTAAACGTAGATTAATCACCAGGACCAGATGGTATCTACCTGAGGGTTTTAAGGAACTCTAGGATGAAACTGAGAAACTGTTGGCCATGTGCAACCAATCATTACAAAGAAACACTGTGCCAGAAGACTATTTGTTTGCAAATTTAACTTTTTTAGAGGGTGTTTCAGGGAACTACAGTCTGTGAGTTTATTTTAGTAAGAGACAAAAACAGTGCATCTAAAAAAAGAACAGTCATTATGTACCTTCAAAATGTCTATTCTTTTTATTTAAAAAAGAGATTCCAAAAGTCACTCATCTTTAAAATTACTCTCCATGAATTTTATTTTCAATTACATAAAATTTACCTTTGTTTGAAAATTGAATAATACTAAATATAAGTATGTGTGCATGTGTCTGTATGTATCTTTCTCTCTATCTATAAACACATATATATATAAATATATATTGGGCCCTTAGCCATGCCTGGCAACTCTATATATTTTCCTTATTAGTGCACTTTCTAAATCTTCATAACCTCTTACTCTGCCTAATCTCAGCTGATGTAATTCCTTCTTGTTTTATGGGACAAAAAGAAAAAATGAAAAAAGAATTTATATATTTTCTCACTAAATATTTACCAGTATATATAATGTTATAATGAAAAAGATATATGTAAAGTTATACGTAAGTTTATAAAAGTAATATATAAAATATATCTAATATAATACAATTTAAAAATCAACAATAATTTACAGATAAAAGATAACTTATAAATATACTGTACAGCACAAGTAAGAATAAAGAAGGAGAAATGGTTATCAATTTGCTTGACAAAAAATATTTTCTCCCATTATCTCTCTCTTTTCAAACTCAGTAGAGGCTGGGAATAATTGTGTGGTATTTTTCAGCTACATAGTGTTAAAAACTAACACTATTCAATCTCCTGTGCCTCTTTTACAAAAATATCACTAAAACTATATTGCTTTGTGGATGAAGGTGAAAAAGACCATTTCTTTAAGCAGTTCATATGGCTGTTTCAAGTTTGGGCTACGGAATAGTTCTAAGGCAAAATGGAATAACACAAGGACAGGGAGCCTGATTTTAGTTTACCTTCTACCTAGTGCTATGATGTAGCAGTGCTTGAATGCATTATTTTAATGAATTGGTGTTGAGACCATAATTTCTTGATATTGATGTCTATGAATCTGGAGGAGGCTCACATCCTGATTGTTACTCAGTCAGAGTCAAATGTGGGGGTCCAACAGCTAGGAAGAGCCAGATGGGAAGAGATAAATGTGAGACTTAAGGTTCACTCCAAATGCAGTAACTACCAAAGAGCAGTCATTAGTCCACAAGCCAATCATTAAGACAAACAAATGCTATGCCAAAGGCAAAAGGTGAAGAGTCAAGAACAAGGGCTTGTTGTTAGAATGGTATAGAAGTGAGTACAACTTATATGATGAGCATGAATGTAAAAGGAAACCTGGAAACTATTTTCTATTGCAAGTATTCTTTATCAATATTTACCTTACCACCTATTTGAACCTTAATTCTCATTGCACATTTAATTAGCTTCTGCTTTTCTGAATCCAACAGGCCATTCAGGGTGAATCTTTTATTGGAGATATTTTTACTAAATCTCTTCATGTTGATTCATCTTCTTTGTACCAAGAGAGGTACAGTCTACTGGTCCTCTACCAGGCATATTCAGGTACATGATTATTTTTCACTTGAAATAATACTGTCTACATGACTACACGGCTCCAGGCCTTGTGACAGGCACTAGAGGGGGAAAGTTAAGATGTACTCTTCATTAGTATATGTGTTATACAGCTGAGAATCTTTAAGAAATATATTAAATACCACGTGTAAACTGCACCAAGCATTTCAAAGGCACAAGTTATAAAAGCACAAAAGCACAGCCCTAGATCAGGGGGGTTCAGGGGAAGTCTTTCTAGAAGAGATGATACATGGTAAGTCTTAAAGAATGAGTTGGATATAGCCAAGGGAACAATTAGGAGAAGGTAGCTGGCAGATGGAAGATCACAAAGTCTCTGTCACCTTGGTAGGAAATTATAAGCAATTCAGCATTGTTAGTGAAAGAAAATAAAGACAGGGAATTACAGCAGGTGAAGCTGAGAGGCAGGCAATAATCAGACCACGAAAGGCCTGAAATGTCAAGTTACAAATTTGGGGCTCTATCTTGAAGGTCGTGTTCACATTCGTATTTCAAAAAAATAGGAGTCAGTGTGAAAAATAATGTGACGATAAGGGCAAAACAACAAATGAGAAGTTAATTGTCACAGTCCAAACAAAATGTGATAGGACTGGAACTAGGATAATGGTAAACTGGTGGAATGAACATATTCAGGTAGTTCTTGCTATTCTGGCCCAAGATCTGAGATAGGAATTACTGACGGAGGAGAGGTTCAAGTGAGATTTTGAGTTCATCTAAGTATATGTTGACTTTGAGTTGCCTCTAGACCATCCAAAGGATATATTCAGTAGGCCCTTAGATATCAGATCTAATGGTGAAAAGATCAGGATCGGGTGGGTCAACTCACCAATATGCCAAATTGATGAACCCAGGATAAATTTGGTCAAGAGCCAATGTACAGACAGAAACATACTCTACTACGGGAAGGTTTAAATGAAACTGAGCAGACATAAACCAGTTAAAAACATATAAAAAGTAAAAGCTGGGACTGTTTTAAAATAGAGTGTGTTAATGGAAATTTTGAGGTATAGCAAGGCCAACAGATCAGGAGATGCTTATCACTGAAAAGATATTTGTTACTCACAGTTCCTAGGGGAAGGGAACACTCATTTTGTGGGGGGCTCAGATGGACCTGTCACAAGATAGAAGGAGAGGGGAAATGTCAGCAAGAGGGTTTAGTGTGGTTTTGTGAGAAGGAATAGGAAAGGCTGGGTAAGCAGGCTTAGGACTGGCTAGACTGAATAATTTCAGTGGGCACTGGGGCATAGGGACATGCTCTTGTCTGGAATTTTGCCCTGGGTGATTGGGGCAGGTAGATAATGACCCAGAGTGTGAGACAGTCTGACAGGGGTGATGGTTGGGGGTGTAGCCTCTGGACTGGTTGGTTTGTATGTGAAAGGCGGGCTCCCAGGAGGAGGACTCCTTGCAAAGAGGGAGGGTAATGAAGGAGGCAGAAGCCAAGGCAAGGTGACTCAGGCGCATTATCATGTTGTCTGGAACAGAGTGTTGGACATTTGAATAATGGGTAGATGTTAAAGCATGACGTTTACAGAAGCTAGAAACATGGTTAAGACAAGGACCCAAGGTGTGAAGGAGAGGGGAGCTAGTTTCTAGAGAAGACGTTGAATGTACAAGAAGACTCACAAAAATCAAAGAAACAGGCTAATATAAACAATAATGTCTGCTATATGCCAGGCACTGAGCGGCGTGCCAAAGAGTAACTTCTGCAAATGATAGAGAATACAGTGCCAAACACAAGAAGCACAGAGGACATGGTGGTTATTTCAGGCTTTTCTTCCTGGCCTCTAGAAAGAAAGTTGCAGAATTCCCAATACTTCTTCCCCTAACCACAGAAATACTTAGTTAGATTATTTCTTAGCCTAGAAGGGGACACAATTAATTAGAAACGTGATGAAGTTGTTAACAGAGGGTGATACATTAAGAAATGTTTCAGGGAGCTTCAAAAAGAAAAATTGATAGCCTTCGGATAAGTCTGTTTATTCAGGTATTTAAATGATGTTCATCATTGCAGCATCTGGGTGTTTCACATCTCAGAAAACCATCATTACTGAAAAACAGGTAATTTCAATAGCAGAAAGCAAAATAATGGAACTGAATTGTTGCCTGCAGGACTGAATGACCCATAAACAACAGAAATTTTGAATAATCACAAGGAAGAATAAAAGAGGAAGGTAAAAAAATTAAGCAAAATAGGGAAACACTGAGTTCAATGCTCTTAAATGGTTACCAGTTTACAGTCCTGACAGATTATTTCTGAGTGTGAAAACAACAAACTTTACTCACTCATCTCTCATAATCTCTGCTTGGAGCCATGTAATGCCTGCTGTTTTTTCATAACTGTGGATTTGTAGATTCAAACGTTTAAAATGGTTTATTCTTTTATCAAAAAAATCAATCATACAATTTATTTGCAGCCAGCAGGTTGCAATTAGGTCTCATTCATTACCACATAGTTGAAGTGGTCAATACTTAGGTGTGTCCAAAACAGTTTTCAACAGACATGAAAGATACCAACTCCTTATTAAAAAAGTGAGACTTAAACTGAATTAAACAAATGCTCTGAACAAAGAAGCTTTAGAAATCAATTTCTCTTTCCAATTCTTATTAAAAAAATTCTAAAAGTATTTAAGGCAGAGTCTTTTTAGAAATGTTGTGAGAAACACTGGTATTTTGGATCAGTGATAGAGAAAAAAATGAAATGTTATCACATGGTGCACCGTTAATCACTATGCTCTAATCTGTAAAACTTTGTTGGTCCATGGAAACAAGTTACATATGAAAAGGTAAGTGAGCTGGTTGATGGAAAAAGAGATTGTGAATCACAATAATAAGATATACTTTAAATATTTTTCAATGTAAGCTCTTGCTTTACTTATAAACTCATCCAAACTATAATCTTAAGAGTTTTAAGACCATTTCACCACTTTTCCTCAATAAAAAAGCAACAACAGCAACAACAAAACTCTGAAATAAGGTTCACTAAATTTCAACTCTCTTGGTGGTGCTTAGCGCTCCCTCGTTGGTGGAATGATTAATATTTCTTCTTGTTGCTTCTCTGGCCACATTTTACCATATTTCTTCTAAGTCTATTTTAATGAAATAAAACACTGTAAATAAATCTAAAGTGACCTGTGTCCCTCACCCCAAATTCTATCCCTTTGTACCTTCCCAGTACTACAAGCAACTACCCAGTATGTCTTTTGATTGTGTGTGTAAGAGAGAGAGCAACATATAATAGTACTTTATGTGAGTTTCATTTAAATATTGAGCACAATACTGCAATTTCTCTTTTTTCACAATTGTTTTGCTCTCTATTGTATCAGTATATGCTAATGCAGTTAATTCCCTTTCTTCTATATATAGTATTCCATCATAGAGTTAATAACACATTTTATTTATCTGTTAGTCTGTTGATGGACATATAAAATTGTTTCCAATTATTTCTTATTACAAAAGGAGCTAAAATGGAAATCATCAGATGTATATTTTTGTGCACCTGTGCACCAACTTTTAAAAACAGATTATAGGTAGAATAGAATGATTGGTTTGAAAGGGATATAATTATAATGTTTTCGCCAATTTTTCTCTTAAGTTATTGTAACATTTTATACTCCCATATATAGCTATGACAGTTTTCCCAAGACCCTTTACAGTATATCATGTTATCAAATTTTTAAAAATTTTGCCCGTATGAATAAGAGATATTATTTTCTTTGTAAGCTGGTACTTCTCATATTGTTGAAAATGTTTTGGTATATTCTGATACTTTTATTGGACTCCTGGGTTCCTCTTCAGTGAATTGCTTATCATTGAATCTTTTAATTCTTTTCCTACTAGGATGTATGTGTTCTTATTGAATTCAGAAATGCAATTGGATAATAATTATCTGCTACAAAGTGGCATATATTGTCTCCTAGTCAACCCTAGCTTATCTTTTAACTTGGTTTATGATGATGTTAGTCATGTGGACGTTCATAGTTTTGATAGTCAAATTCATCAACCTTTATAAGATGTGTTTATGTATTCAATTTAAAATTCTTTCACTATCATATATCAGATATTTTGCCTTCTCCTACAACTTTGTTGTGATATTTCTAAATTTCAGTGTTCCTATTGAGTTATTTCCTCCATCTGGAAAAAAAACTTCATATAATGTAAGATAAGAACCAATTTTTTTCTTCCTTTATGCAACGACTATGGTTGTAACATCATTTACTTAATAGTTCTACTTTAGCATACTGATTTGTAATGTCCCCTCTACCAAGCGAACGTGTTTTCCTGGGTCTATTTATAAGTTCTCTATTCTATTCTACTTGTGTATTATCCATTTCTGATCTTGAATCATACTTATAATAAGTTGTAATATTTGGTAAGAAGAAACCTTCCATTATTACTTTTTCCCCAGAACTATCCTAGATATTTTTGTTGCATTCTCATTAAATTTAAGATCTACAAGAAAACTTTGTTTTTTTAGATTTTCATTGTAATTACATTGCACTGATCAATATACTTGGGACAGAATTAACTTACTTAAGATATAAAATATTTCACTCATGAACTTATTATCTACTTCTATTTATTCAGAGCTTCTTTTATGTTTTTCAATACTTCATAATCTTTTATTTCATAAATAAGTTGCACATATATACCGGCAATTTTTGCTCTTAATATTTTAGTTTATGTTGATATTGTGAATGGAGTATTTTTTAATACTATATATTTTTAGTTATTTCAGATTGTGATCTTGAATACAACACATTTGCTGCATGTTCTTATTGGTTCTAATGATTTAAGGATTGTCTTAGGTTTATCCTGTAGACAGAGTCTGCAAATAACTATGAGTTTGCTTTCTTTTAAAATATTTGTGCCTCGGGCTTCCCTGGTGGCGCAGTGGTTGAGAGTCCGCCTGCCGATGCAGGGGACACAGGTTCGTGCCCCGGTCCGGGAAGATCCCACATGCCGCGGAGCAGCTGGGCCCGTGAGCCATGGCCGCTGAGCCTGCACGTCCGGAGCCTGTGCTTCGCAACGGGAGAGGCCACAACAGTGAGAGGCCCGCGTACAGAAAAAAAAAAAAAAAAAAAAAAAAAATTTGTGCCTCTATTTCTGTTTTTCTGTCATTTAATTGGCTAGCTACCAGAATTCTCAGTTCAATGTTGAAATAATTGGGATATAGAGGTCACCTTTACTTTTGTTCAGTCTTTTATTTAAATTTTTTTGAAGTATGACTTATCTATGGGATGTATAAAGTTTTGGTACATAAACTTCATCAGGTTAAGGGAATTCCCTTACATTTGTAGTCTGATGAGAATTTAAAAGAAGAATTAATTATTAATTCTATCAAACATTCTGGTGCACCTCTTGAGATAATACTTTTTATCATCAATGTAATAGAAGAAACTTATACTGATAGCACATTGTAATGCTAGAATATCCTTGTTCTCCTTCAGTAAACTTAAGTATTATATTAACTTGATGAAGGTGCATTCAGTTTTAAAATTTTATTCAGTATTTCAGCCTGTACATTCAAATGTAACACTGCTCTCTGTCTTTTTTTTTAAAAATTCTTCCCACTTCTTTTGTGAAGTCAATGAAAGCCATAAAAAAAAAAAAATCACATGGCTCTCCTTGTATTTTTACACTTAAAAAACTTTTACAAGATGAACAGTCTCCATCCTTTAAAAATTAGTAAATCTGCAAAGTGCCTAGCCTACAAATGTTTTTAACAGCATTATTGTGTTAATGATTTAACTGCTCTAATGTTCAAGTTTTTCTTTATTTTTAATAATACTTTACTGATTTATGTTTTTCTAAAAATGTTACATCCTTATCTGACCCCAAACCATTGCCACTTATCATATAAATCAGTGATTTTAAAAAATCTCTATCTGCTACTATGTCCCCTCTTTTCTAAACTATTTTGTATCTACAGTTACATTTCATCTTCCCTAAAAAATTTTTTTCAGTTTGTTAGAATATGGAAATAATGGAAATAAAGCAAATAAACGTGACGCTAATTAACCCCCTAACTGAACTAACTAAAAGTCTATTTAAACGGTCTTATAAAATAGATGAGCTATTAAAATTTCACTGTGGAAACAAACAAAAACTTTCTTATTCCTAAATTAGGTTACTTCCTACAAAAGATTACTCCCTATACTATATATTTTATAGACAATATTTCATGATTTTATTTTAAATATGGCATATTTTTCTATAAAGGTAAAATACACTGGTCTATCCTGATAAATATATTCCTATAAATAAGATTCTAATGAGATTAAGAAGATCTGCTTTTGTCTGTATTTAAGGTTATATTTTACTGCCTCATTTCAGAACTATCTACGACAAAAATCTTTGCTCAAGATGTTACCTTTCATATTCTCTTGAATAAATAGTCTACCTACAGGAGAGACCTTCAAGATGGCAGAAGAGAGTAAGATGTGGAGATCACCTTCCTCCCCACAAATACATGAGAAATACATCTACATGTGGAACAACTCCTACAGAACACCTACTGAACGTTGGCTGAAGACCTCAGACTTCCCAAAACTAAAGGAACTCCCCACGTACCTGGGTAGGGCAAAAGAAAAAAGGAAAAACAGAGACAAAAGAATAGGGACTGGACCTGCACCTCTGGGAGGGAGCTGTGAAGGAGGAAAAGCTTCCACACACTAGGAAGCCCCTTCACTGTTGGAGACAGCGGGTGGATGGGGGGTGGGGGAAGCTTCGGAGCCACAGAGGAGAGCGCAGCAACAGAGATGCAAAGGGCAAAGCAGAGAGATTCCTCCCGCACAGAGGATCGGTGCCGACCAGCACTCACCAGCCCGAGAGGCTTGTCTGCTCACCCGCCGGGACGGGTGGGGGCTGGGAGCTGAGGCTCCAGCTTCAGAGGTCGGATCCCAGGGAGAGGACTGGTGTTGGCTGCGTGAACACAGCCGGAAGGGGGTTAGTCCGCCACAGCTAGCGGGAGGGAGTCCGGGAAAAAGTCTGGAGCTGCCTAAGAGGCAAGAGACCATTGTTTCGGGGTGCACGAGGAGAGGGGATTCAGAGCACTGCCTAAACAAGCTCCAGAGATGGGCGCGAGCCGCGGCTATCAGCGCGGACCCCAGAGACGGGCATGAAATGCTAAGGCTGCTGCTGCAGCCACCAAGAAGCCTGTGTGCGAGCACAGGTCACTATTCACATCTCCCCTCCCGGGAGCCTGTGCAGCCCGCCACTGCCAGGGTCCCGTGATCCAGGGACAACTTCCCCGGGGAGAACACACGGCGCGCCTCAGGCTGTTGCAACATCACGCCGGCCTCTGCCACTGCAGGCTTGCCCCGCATCCGTACCCCTCCCACCCCAAGGCCTGAGTGAGCCAGAGCCCCCTAGTCAGCTGCTACTTTAACCCCGTCCTGTCTCAGCGGGAACAGACGCCCTCAGGCGAGCTAAATGCAAAGGAGGGGCCAAATCCAAAGCTGAACCCCGGGAGCTGTGCGAACAAAGAAGACAAAGGGAAATCTCTCCCAGCAGCCTCAGGAGCAGTGGATTAAATCTCCACAATCAACTCGATATACCCTGCATCTGTGGAATACCTGAAGAGACAACAATTCATCCAAAAATTGAGGTGGTGGACTTTGGGAGCAACGATATATATATATTTTTTTTTTCCTTTTTCTCTATTTGTGAGCGTTTATGTGTATGCTTCTTTGTGCGATTTTGTCTGTATAGCATTGCTTTTACCATTTGTCCTGGGGTTCTGTCTGTCCATTATTTTCAGTATAGTTTTTAGTGCTTGATATCATTGGTGGATGTGTTTATTGGTTTGGTTGCTCTCCCCTTTCTTTCTTTCTTTTATTACTTAAAAAATTTTTTTAATGTTTTTTATTTTAATAACTTTCTTTCTTTCTCTCTCTTTCTCTCTTTCTTTCTTTCTTTTTACATTTTCTTCTGAGCCCTGTGGCTGACGGGGTCTTGGTGCGCCAGTCGCATGTCAGGCCTGTGCCTCTGAGGTAGGAGACCTGAATTCAGGACATTGGTCCACCAGAGACCTCCCAGAACGAGATAATATCAAATGACAAAACTCTCCCAGACATCTCCATCTTAACGCTAAGACCCAGCTCCACTCAACGACCAGCAAGCTCCAGTGCTGGACATCCCATGCCAAACAACTAGAAAGACAGGAACACACCCCCACGTATTAGCAGAGAGGCTGCCTAAAATCATAATAAGGTCACAGACACCCCAAAACACACCACTGGACACTGTCCTGCCCACCACAAAGACAAGGTCCAGCCTCATGCACAAGAACACAGGCATTTTCCCCTCCACCAGGAAACCTACACAACCCACTGAACCAACCTCACCCACTGGGGGCAGACACTAAAAGCAATGGGAACTATGAACCTGCAGCCTGCGAGAAGGAGACCCCAAACACAGTAAGTTAAGCAAAATGAGAAGACAGAGAAACAAACAGCAGATGAAGGAGCAAGGCAAAAATGCACCAGACCAAACAAATGAAGAGGAAATAGGCAGTCTACCTGAAAAAGAATTCAGAATAATGATAGTAAACGTGATCCAAAATCTTGGAAATAGAATGGAGAAAATACAAGAAACGTTTAACAAGGACCTAGAAGAACTAAAGAGCAAACAAACAATGATGAACAACACAATAAATGAAATTAAAAATACTCTAGAAGGAAGCAAAGCAGAATAACTGAGGCAGAAGAACAGATAAGTGACCTGGAAGATAAAAGAGTGGAAATAACTACTGCAGAGCAGAATAAAGAAAAAAGAATGAAAAGAATTGAGGACAGGGCTTCCCTGGTGGCGCAGTGGTTGAGAGTCCGCCTGCCAATGCAGGGGACACAGGTTCGTGCCCCAGTCCAGAAAGATCCCACATGCTGCAGAGCAGCTGGGCCTGTGAGCCATGGCCACTGAGCCTGCGTGTCCGGAGCCTGTGCTCCACGACAGGAGAGGCCACAAAAGTGAGAGGCCCACGTATCACCAAAAAAAAAAAAGAAAAGAATTGAGGACAGTCTCAGAGACCTCTGGGACAATATTAAATGCAACAACATTCAAATTATAGGGGTCCCAGAAGAAGAAGAAGAAAAGAAAAGTACTGAGAAAATATTTGAAGAGATTATAGTTGAAAACTACCCAAGTATGGGAAAGGAAATAGTTAATCAAGTCCAGGAAGCACAGAGTGTCCCACACACGATAAATCCAAGGAGAAACACACCAAGGCACATATTAATTAAACTATCAAAAATTAAACACAAAGAAAAAATACTAAAAGCAGCAAGGGAAAAGCAACAAATAACATACAAGGGAATGCTCATAAGGTTAACAGCTGATCTTTCAGCAGAAGTTCTGCAAGCCAGAAGGGAGTGGCATGATATACTGAAAGTGATAAACAGTTAACAACCTACAACCAATATTACTCTACCCAACAAGGATCTCATCTAGATTCAACAGAGAAATTAAAACCTTTACAGACAAGCAAAACCTAAGAGAATTTAGCACCAGCAAACCAGTTATACAACAAATGCTAAAGGAGCTTCTCTAGGCAGGAAACACAAAATAAGGAAAAGACCTACAATAACAAATCCAAAACAATTAAGAAAATGGTAATAGGAACAAGCATATTGATAACTACCTTAAATGTAAATGGATTAAATGCTCCAACCAAAAGATCTAGACTGGCTGAATGGATAAAAAAATAAGACCTGTATATATGCTCTCTACAAGAGACCCACTTCAGACCTAGGGACACATACAGACTGAAAGTGAGGGGATGCGAAAATATATTCCATGCAAATGAAAACATGATGACCCAAAACTTATGGAATGCAGCAAAAGCTGTTCTAAAAGGGAAGTTTATAGCAATACAATCCTATCTCAAGAAACAAGAAACAACTCAAATAAACAACCTAACCTTACACTTAGGGCAATTAGAGAAAGAACAACAAAAACAAAACCAATATTAACAGAAGGAAAGAAATCATAAAGATCAGGTAAGAAATAAATGAAAAAGAAATGAAGGAACCGATAGCAAAAGTCAGTAAAACCAAAAGCTGGTTCTTTGAGATGATAAACAAAATTGATAAACCATTAGCCAGACTCATCAAGAACAAAAGGGAGAAGACTCAAATCAATAGAATAAGAAATGAAAACAGAGAAGTAAAAACTGGCCCTGCAGAAATACAAAGGAACACGAGAGATTACTACAAGCAACTATATGACAATAAAATGGACACATTGGAAGAAATGGACAAATTCTTAGAAAAGCACAACCTTCCAAAACTGAACCAGGAAGAAATAGAAAATATAAACAGACAAATCACAAGCACTGAAATTGAAACTTTGATTAGAAATCTTCCAACAAGCGAAAGCTCAGGACCAGATGGCTTCACAGGCAAATTCTACCAACTATTTACAGAAGAGGTAACACCTATCCTTCTCAAACTCTTCAAAAATATAACAGAGGGAGGAACACTCCCAAACTCATTCTACAAGACCAGAATCACCCTGATACCAAAACCAGACAAAGATGTCACAAAGAAGAAACCTACAGACCAATATCACTGATGAACATAGATGCAAAAATCCTCAACAAAATACGAGCAAACAGAATCCAACAGCACATTAAAAGGATCATACACATGATCAAGTGGGGTTTATTCCAGGAATGCAAGGATTCTTCAATATACACAAATCAATCAATGTGATACACCATATTAACAAATTGAAAGAGAAAAACCATATGATCATCTCAACAGATGTAGAGAATGCTTTCAACAAAATTCAACACCCATTTATGATAAAAACCGTCCAGAAAGTAGGCATAGGGGGAACTTACCTCAACACAATAAAGGCCATACATGACAAACCCACAGCCAACATCATTCTCAATGGTGAAAAATTGAAACCATTTCTACTAAGATCAGGAACAAGACAAGGTTACCCATACTCACCACTATTATTCAACATAGTTTTGGAAGTTTTAGCCACAGCAATCAGAGTAGAAAAAGAAATAAAAGGAATCCAAATTGGAAAAGAAGAAGTAAAGCTGTCACTGTTTGCAGATGGCATGATACTATACATAGAGAATCCTAGACTACCAGAAAACTATTAGAGCTAATCAATGAATTTGGTAAAGTAGCAGGATACAAAATTAATGCACAGAAATCTCTTGCATTCCTATACACTAATGATGAAACGTCTGAAAGATAAATTAAGGAAACACTCCCATTTATCACTGCAACAAAAAGAATAAAATACCTAGGAATAAACCTACCTAAGTAGAGAGAAAAGGCCTCTATGCAGAAAACTATAAGGCACTGAGGAAAGAAATTAAAGATGATACAAACAGATGGAGAGATACACCACGTTCTTGGATTGGAAGAAACAACATTGTGAAAATGGCTATAGTACCCAAAGTAATCTACAGATTCAATGCAATCCCTATCAAACTACCAATGGCATTCTTCATAGAAATAGAGCACAAAATTTCACACTTTGTATGGAAACACAAAAGACCCCGAATATCCAAAGCAATCTTAAGAAAGAAAAATGGAGCTGGAGGAATCTGCCTCCCATACGTCAGACTCTACTACGAAGCTACAAGACATCAAGCTATGAAGCTACAAGACATCAAGACAGTATGGTACTGGCACAAAAACAGAAATATAGATCAATGGAACAGGATAGAAAGCCCAGAGATAAACCCACGCACATACGGTCACCTTATGTTTGATAAAGGAGGCAAGAATATACAATGGAGAAAAGACAGCCTCTTCAATAAGTGGTGCTGGGAAATGGCACAGCTACATGTAAAAGAATAAAACTAGAACACTCCCTAACACCATACACAAAATTAAACTCAAAATGGATTAAAGACTTAAATGTAAGGCCAGAGACTATAAAACTCTTAGAGGAAAACATAGACAGAACTCTCTATGACATAAACCACAGCAAGATCCTTTTTGACCCATCCCCTAGAGAAATGGAAATAAAAACAAAAATAAAAAATGGGACCTAATGAACTTAAAAGCTTTTGCACAGCAAAGGAAACCATAAACAAGACGAAAAGACAACCCTCAGAATGGGAGAAAATATTTGCAAATGAAGCACTGACAAAGGATTAATCTCCAATATTTACAAGCAGCTCATGCAGCTCAATATCAAAAAAATGAACAGCGCAATCCAAATATGGGCAGAAGACCTAAATAGACATTTCTCCAAAGAAGATATACACACTGCCAACAAACACATGAAAGTATGCTCAACATCACTAATCATTAGAGAAATGCAAATCAAAACTACAGTGAGGTATCACCTCACATCAGTCAGAATGGCCATCATCAAAAAATCTACAAACAATAAATGCTGGAGAGGGTGTGGAGAAAAGGGAACCCTCTTGCACTGTTGGTGGGAATGTAAATTGATACAGCCATTATGGAGAACAGTATGGAGGTTCCTTAAAAAACTAAAAATAGAACTACCATACGACCCAGCAATCCCACTACTGGGCATATACCCTGAGAAAACCATAATTCAAAAAGAGTCATGTACCGCAATGTTCATTGCAGCTCTACTTACAATACCCAGGACATGGAAGCAACCTCAGTGTCCACTGATAGATAAATGGATAAAGAAGATGTGGCACGTATATACAATGGAATATTACTCAGCCATAAAAAGAAAGGAAATTGAACTATTTGTAGTGAGTTGGATGGACCTAGAGTCTGTCATACAGAGTGAAGTAAGTCAGAAGGAGAAAAACAAATACTGTATGCTAACACATATATATGGAATCTAAAAAAAAAATTGTTCTGAAGAACCTAGGGGCAGGACAGGAATAAAGACGCAGATGTAGAGAATGGACTTGAGGACACGGGGAGGGGGAAGGGTAAGCTGGGACGATGTGAGAGAGTGGCATGGACTTATATATACTACCAAACGTAAAATAGATAGCTAGTGGGAAGCAGCCACATAGCACAGGGTGATCATCTCAGTGCTTTGTGACCACCTAGAGGGGTGGGATAGGGAGTGTGGGAGGGAGATGCAAGAGGGAGGAGATATGGGGATATATGTATATGTATAGCTGATTCACCTTGTTATAAAGCAGAAATTAACACACCATTGTGAAGCAATTATACTACAATAAAGATGTTAAAAAAATAGTCTACCTACAGAAACACAGCTAATTGAATTGACCATTTTATTCTATGACATTTGTTGTACACATTCTTTTGTTTTCTTAACCTATCTAATCAAATATTGATTGACAAAAATGGTTAGTTAAAAGCAATGGACATTTTTATTTTGCTATGTGTGGTTATTTTGCCTTCAGAAATAATATAAGAAATTATATTCCTACCAGCACAAAATAAATTCTAGTTTTAATTTGAATATTTTTTTGTAACTGATCCTATTTTTTTTTTTTTTTTGCGGTACGCGGGCCTCTCACTTTTGTGGCCTCTCCCGTTGCGGAGCACAGGCTCTGGACGCGCAGGCTCAGCGGCCATAGCTCACGGGCCCAGCCGCTCTGCAGCATGTGGGATCTTCCAGGACCGGGGCACGAACCCGTGTCCCCTGCATCGTCAGGTGTACTCTCAACCACTGCGCCACCAGGGAAGCCCCAACAATATTGTTAATAATACAAAAAGATCCCACATCTAACATTCACAATGTTGGGCAGTCAAACAAAAATTACCAAGTATGCAAAGAAATAGGAAAATGCTATCCATAATAAGGGGAAATATTAATTAATCTGAACTGAATCAGAAATGATAAAGATGATATAATTAGTACAAAAATGCATAATATAGCAATTATGTTTGTCTTTTGTATGTTTGAGAAAGTAGCAAAAATTTGAGCATATAAAGTAGTGAAATGGAAGGTTTAAAAAAGAGTCAAATTTAACTTTTAAAAATGCAAATATACTATTTGAGGTGAAAGTGTCCTGGATATAATTAGTAGATTAAGCCCTGCAGAAACATGTGTAATGAGCTTGGAGCCATAGCGATAGAGTGTACTGAAAATAAAACAGAGACAAAAAAAAAGAACAGAGCTTTAGTGAACTACGGGACAAATTCAGGAGTTAAAGGAGAAGTTAAAAAAAAAATTACTTGAAGAAGTGCTGACTGATGTTTTTTCCTGAACTTGATGACAAGTATTAGCCCAAAGATTCAAAAAGTTAAAATGAACCCAAGCACAAAGAACACACCAATGCACATCATGATAAAATTATTTACCTCCAGAGATAAAGAGAAAATATTAAACTCCAATAGAAATGAGAAGCATTGAACTCAGATGAGCAAAGATAACTGTGACAGATTTTTTTTGGCAGAAACAACACAAGCTAGAAGACAAATGAAAATATCTTTAAAGTTTAAAAAAAGAATTTCCAATCTAGATAGCTTTACGCAACAAAAATACTTTTCAAAAATAAAGACTTTTTCAAATATACCTAAGTGAAATAATTGAATATCAATCAGTAGACCTGCACTTTAAGAGAAGTCCTTCATGTAAAAGGGAAATGATAGCAGATGAAAATCTGGGCTTACCCAATGGGATAATAAGAACTGGAAATGGCAAATATAAAGAATTTTTCTTGTTTTTAAAAATATTTAAAAAGAGAAACAACTGTTTCAAGCAGAAGTAATAGCAATATATTATGGAGTTTATAGTACAGCCAGAAGTAAATTGTAGAACAATAATATAACAAAGTCTGAGAAGAGTGGAATAGAAATACACTATTGTAAGGTTCTTTTACGATATATGAAACAGCACAGTATAATATAATGTGAAGATATCTCATGATATGTTAAAGATGTGTACTGTAATTCCTTAAGAAACCATTAATATAACACAGCAAGGAGCTATAGCTCACAAATGAAGAAAAGAGATAAAATAAAATAATACCTATAAAATTAATTCAATAGAAAGCAGAAAAGGGGACAAGAGGAACAAAGAAGATATGGAGAGAAAATTTTAAACCAAATCATATCAAAAATTATTGTACATTAAATATAAATGACAGAAACAAAAAAGTGAAGATTCTCAGATTGACTGAAAAAGGAAGAAAGCTCATCCTACTTATGAGAAAATAACTTTAAATATAAAAACACAAATATTTTAAGAATAAAATGAAGGAAAAGTACATATATTCCTAACATTGATTAAGAGAAATCTGAAATGGCTCTATTAAGATTAGATAAAGTAGATTTCAGAGCAAAGAAAATTACCAGAAAGAAAGGAAGTCATATAATGAGAAAGTGACAAGCTTATATGGAAAACTTAACAATCCTAAAAGTTTATGAAACTAATAACATAGCTTAAAAAATCACAAAGTGAAAATGGATAGAATTTCAAGGAGAAATAGACAAAGCTACACCTATAGTAAAAGTTTTCAGATATCTTCCCTAATTAATAGAATAATTAGATAGATGATCAAAAGATATAGATTTTAATAATGTTATAAACCAAATTGACCTAATTGACATTTATAGAATACTTCACTGAACAAAAGCAGAATACACATTCTTTCCAAGTATACATGAAACATTTACCTAAACAGGCCAAATTCTGAGTCATAAAACAAGTCTCAATAAGTTTAAAATGATTCAAGCAATACAAAGTGTGTTTTTATATTACTATGGCATTAAATTAGAAATTAACAACAGAAAGATATCTGGAATGACCCTCAAGCATCTGCAAACAAAATAATACACTTCTAAATAACCCATTGGTCAAACAAATAATCGAAATAGAAATTTAAAAGTGTTTTGAACTGAAAGAAAATAAAATATCAAAATTTTGTGAATGCAGTTACAGAGTAGTTAGAAGAACATTTTCAGCAGCAATTGTTTATATTAGAAAAGACTGGTGTCAAATCAAGAGCCTCATTTTCCACCTTAAAAAACTAGGAAAGAGGAAATAAAACCAAAAGTAAGCAGAAGAAAGTAAATATCACAGTGGAAATAATGAAAAAGAAAACAGAACACAATAAAAAAAAATCAGTGAAGCCAAACCTGTTTGATGAGATAGATAAATAAAACTGATAAAATTCTAGCCATATTGATCAGAAAATAAAGAGTGCAAATGACCAACATTAGGAATGAGTGGATGGATGTCACTCAATATTCTACAGATATTTAAAGCATAAAAAGATAATATTACAAACAACCATTCCAATTAATTTGAAAACAGATGATATAAGCAAATTTCTTGAAAGAAGCTACAAACTCACTAAAAATAAAACAGATAACCTAAATACTTTTATGTCTATTTAAAAAATTCAATTTGTAGTTAAAAATCTTCCCACAAGAAAACTCTAGGCCCACCTAGCTTCACTAGTGAATTCTGTCGAATATTTATGGAAGAAATATTACCAATTTTACATAACCTCTTGCACAAAATTTAAAAAGAGGGACTTCTTCTCAAATCATTATATATAGCTATAATTATTCTAATACCAAAAGCAGAAAAGATAATAAAGAAAACTACAGGCCAATAACCTTCATGAAAATGGATGCAAAAATTTTCTGAATAAAATTTTAGCAAAATGAATCCAACAACATATTTTGAAAAATTACACATCGTAAGTGATGTTTATTCCAGAAATGTAGAGTTGGATCAATGTTCAAAATTCAGTGTAATCAAACACATAAACAGAAAAATAAAAATGATATGTTTATACCAATAGATGCAGAAACGGCATAAGAAAAAAACTTCCAGGGCTTCCCTGGTGGCGCAGTGGTTGAGAGTCCGCCTGCCGATGCAGGGGACACGGGTTCGTGTCCCGGTCCGGGAGGATACCACGTGCCGCGGAGCGGCTGGGCCCGTGAGCCATGGCCGCTGGGCCTGCGCGTCCAGAGCCTGTGCTCCGCAGCGGGAGAGGCCACAGCGGTGAGAGGCCCGCGTACCACAAAAAAAAAAAAAAAAAGAAAGAAAGAAAAAAACTTCCATTTGTGATTAAAAAAAAAAAAACCTCTCAGAGGTCTTAGAAATTTCCTCAGCCTGAGAAAGGAATATGTGAAAAACCTAGACCTAACATCATAATGGTAGAAGACGGAATGTGTCTTCTCTTCTTCTCTAAGGTAAGAAAAAATGCAAATGTGTCTATTCTGATCATTTCTACTCAACATTACACTCAAGAATCTAGACCATACATTAAGGCAAGAAAAAGAAACAAAAAACTTCAAATTGGACAAGAAGAAACAAAAGTTTTTGCAGATGGCATAACCATCAACATAGAAAATCCTATGGAATGTACAAAAAAGTGACTAATTTAGCAAGGATGCAGAATCAAAGATCAACATAAAAATCAACTGCATATTTATTACTAACAAACCATCAGAAATAATTGGTGAAATATCCCATGTTTATGGGTTTGAAGTCACGCAGTATTTTTGTTACCAATCTTCTAAAAATGATTTATAAATTCCATATAATCCCAGTTTGTAGAAATTGACAAGCTGATTCTAAAATATACATGGAAATATGAAGAACTTACTAAAATAATTTTGAAACAGAACAAAAAGCTACAGCAATTAAGACAGTATGTTATTTGCATGAAGATAGGTAAATGATTAATGTAGCAGAATACATCTAGAAGTAGACACACCATATAGGATCAATTGACCTTCAAAAAATGTGCAAAGGAAATTTAGTGAATAAAGGATAATCTTTTCAGCAAACAGTGCTGGAACAGTTGGAAATACCTACGAAAAAAAAGAATGTAGATCCATACTTGCTACAAAATAAAAAATCCAACTCAAAATGTATCACAAACGTAATTGTAAAACCTAAAATTACAAAAATTATAGACAAAAACATACAGGAAAATCTTTGTGAGCTTGGTTAGGCAAATATTTCTTAGATACACAAAAATCATGAGGCATGAATGTAAAGAAAAGAATAAATGGATTTCATCAAAATTGGAAATTCTATGCTCAAAAATCTCTCCTAAGAAAATAAAAAGACAAGCTGCCGATTCAGAAAAAATATTTGCAAATAACGACTGATAAAATGTTTCTATACGGAATATATAAAGAACCCTCAGAAGTCAATAATTAAAAGAACACAAATAACCCTGTAAACATAAGCAAGATTCAGACATTTTATCTCACCAGAGAAGATATAGGGGTGAAAGATGTTCACTCAACATTGTTGGTCCTTAAGGGTTTTCTAATTAAACCTAATCGATTTAACTACTTACCTACTTGAACGTCTAAAATTAGAAACTCTGGCCACCCCAAGTGTTGATAAGGATGCAAAACAACTAGAAGTCTAAAACGCTGCTAGTGGAAATGTAAAGCAGTACTAGCACTTTGTAAAACAGTTGGCAGTTCCTTTAAAAATTAAAAGCACACCTAATCTACGGTCCAGACATCCACTCTTATGTATTCATCCAAGAAAATTGAAAACAATGTCCATTAAAAGACTTATATTCAAATGTTCATAGCAGTTTATTTGTAATAGCCCCCAAACTGGAAACAACACAAATGTTCAGTAACACCTTCTGGGCAAACATTTGTGGTATATCCATATACCACAGTACTGCTTAGCAATATAAAGCAAAATAATCATTGATAAGGACAATTATACCTTAAAATTTAATGGATATATCTTAAAATAATTCTCCAGAGCAAAAGAAGCCAGAAAAAATATTGCATACTGTATGATTCCATTTACATGAAATTCTAGCAAACGCAAATTAATCTCTAGTAACATGAAATAAATCAGTCATTTTCTGGGGACAAGAAGAGTGATTGGAAAAGATGGGAGGGACAGATTACGAAGAGGCATAAGGAAATGTTTGGGGGTGATGAATATGTGCATTATCTTGATTGTAGTGATTTTTTTCCATGGGAATGTACATTTGTCAACATTTATCTAATTGTACCCTTTAAATATGTGGAGCTTATTGTACGTTCATTATATCTCAAAGTAAACACAAGCATGTCTAAATATTAGCTTTACCACTATACAGTTGACTGACTTTCAGCCACTTGTTAATACATTCTAAGACCAACCTTCCTTCTAGGGATATTGGAAGATAAAATGAAATAATCTTTGTTAGCCATCTATTACAGTGCTAAGCATAAATTTAAATTTTGCATAATAAATATTAATTATTGGATGATAGATCTAAACAATATGAATCATGTCAAAAACAATATGCTATACCACCTTTTTAATAACCACTCTCCCACTCTAGCACAATATCCACTAAAGTGTTTCACATGATGGTTCTCAATCACTTACTAAAATTCCCATGTTCTGGAAATATTATTTAAGACCAAATGCTTAAAACTACTACTCTACTACTAAAGGAGAGTATAATTAGTTGACTACATGGCTATACAGAGTCAACATATATTCTGACCTATATCACTAAAATTACAAAGGCCAACAAGTGAAAAAGTAGTTTAACTTATAACATTTGCCTCACTTTTCCCCTTCAGTTCATTAATACAGAGCTGTCCGAATACAGTCTGCTTAATTTCCTCTAGACTTTGCCAGGGTAAATACATTTAATTAAAATCCTTTTGTTCAATGAACAAAGTCAATATAGCAACTCATCTAAAAAATGAAGCCCCAATACAACTTTAATCATTAGTCAGAGGCTTTGGGCTCTGAATTAATCTGGATTATGTCTCAACTTCATTTTACCTGCCCTACTTAAATAGGAGGCTTCTTTCATAGGAAGAATATGTCTAAACAAAAAATATATTAAATAGATCTCTGTGATTACTTTCCTTCTTCCCCATTCTCAGTATCTATATGGAAAAATATATAAATCACTAAAGATCAAGTAAAATGATGCATGTGAAAGCATTACACAAAGGGAAACAGTAATATTATTAGATTGCTACTACTGCTAGTACTATTACTACCACCAATAGTACTATCATTATTACTACGACTACTACTACCACTATTACTGCTACTTACGAGAGCCGGAAAGTGGAAGGAAAAGGAGGAAGAGAAACAAGAAAACAGAAAGAAGAGAAGGAGTAAAAAGGATAACTGGTTATCGCCACTATTCTAATTTTTTATGTTAAGGGATTTTAGTCTTCTGTTCCAGAAATCAGGATAGACAATATTAGCCCTCTAACTGCCTTCCCCCTTTCTGGGGTTGCCAGATTTAACAAAGAAAAATACAGAGCACTAGGTTAAATTTGAAATCAAGATAAACAACAAATTATTTTTTACATAAGTAAGTCCCAGGCAATATTTGGAATTTATACTAAAAAATTATTTGTTGTTTATCTACAACTAAATTTAAGTGCATCGTACATTTTATCTGGCAATTCTACCCTTTTCTCCTGTATTTTTCACTTTTCATATAATACGTGCTTCCAATAAAGCATGCAAGAGTAACTTTCATGAGTCATATAATTCAGTAGTTTCATCGGAGTGCAAACTTCCTATCACCAGCTAAGTGTGGACGCAAAACCTTCTACCTTCTTTGTTTGGCAAATACCCAATTGTAAGGAATGAAAGATAAAGAGGAAAGAAAGCAGGAGGACATGAGCACGTGAGCGTTTTCAGAGAGATCATAACAGTGACTAAGTTGTGTGGAAATTAAGGAAATACGCCTTGGAATATAGGAAGGCAGAACATGGAGCAAGTGGCTGTAGACATAGTTGGACTGGTCCTACCACACAGGAGACAGTACGTGAGCAAATAGGTATTATCAATTAATTTGGTTGAAAAACTACCTTTGCTTAATCAAATATACTATTGCATCATAAAGTGTGTTCATTAGCCTTAGGATGGGAGAGTGCAATCCTCTTTTAGAGTGGCTGATGTGGTTAAATCTTTTTCAATCTTCCCAGGCTACCATATGTAAATATTCTAGAAATGAAAAAGGTACTGATAATTCTACTTGTCCTACCAAATGTAATTTATGCAACCAGGACTTATGGCTGAGAATTCATTCTTCTTTGCTCTTTAAGAATAGCTTTCAGCCAGTTATTTCCAAATGTTATATTTGCTGCTTGATCTTTGGTAGAAAGAGCAAGGAACCAAAAATCAGGAATTGGGATTTTAGTTTTCTACCTTGAACTAGGGCAACAGTCACTCAGCTCATTTGTGACTCATTTTATTTAACCTGGATAATGCAAATTAATAAAACCTGCTGACCTATCTCATAAGATTCTTGAGGAACTTAATTATTTCTTAATGTGTTGGAATATGTAATAAAAACTATTACTCTAGACTTATTTCATATGGCAAGAGGGAACTGTTTAAATCTATGTCAGGAACAAAGGGAAAAAAAGAGCTGTTTCACTTTAGCTGTGAAATAATAGGTTTGTCACCAACAAATTAGTCGAAAGGAGGAATAGGTAGGGTAACCCTATAATTTATTGTTCTAACTGGGAGATTTGGGTAGTAAATGGACTATCAGTAACAACCCCAGTACAACAGATATAAACGGGGATTATCCCAGGCAAACTGAGTTATGTGGTCAATCTAGATCTGGAAAACTCATCTTGAAGCTGCATTTACATAGACTGTACAGCATTTTTACTGATTACATGTTTGTTTTGTGTGACTGAGAAGAAGTGGAGTGATGGAGATTTGGAGGCAAATAGGGATTCCCAAAGAAGGGAAAACTGTTCAGAGTTAGATATTTTAAATTATTTATAGAAAAAGAGGTTTCAAAAACCAAGAAAAGGTTTGAAAATTTTTGAAAATTTTTATGTCTGGAGACTCCAAAAGGTGAAAAAACATTTTAAAGCATTTAATTTTCATATTCTAGCAACACTGAAAAGTATTAAAAAAGTTAAAGTGTGTTAAATTTTGTAGTCATTTGAAAAATTTTACTTAAAATGGAAATAAGTGAGGATTATATTCCAAATTGCTTTATGCATCAAACATTATATCAATACACATATTTTAAAAGTTAGATGAAAAGGAAAAAATATTCCAAAATTCTTCAAAAGATTATATACTTTATCAATGAGTACATAAAGGAGGACACTACACTATAATGATGAAAAGGAAGATTATTTTACATTATGAGTACTTTATTTAATCAATATGAACTATGAAATAGGGGTTGCTTTCCATATTTTATGGAATAACTTAGAAAAAAATTAGGTGACCAGTTAAACTCAAACAGCTAGTAAGTGATAAAATTAGGAATCAATTCTTTCTTGACAAAAAATAGTCAATTGCCATGAAAAATAAACCATTAAGTTGTGATCAATATTTGAATTGATAAATAAATTGTCCAAAATCATACAATGAAATCCTATAATTAAAAATTAATAAAATACTACAATACCCCAAATTATGATTGAATCTTTCAAAAGTAATATTGAACAAAAGAAGCCAGAGATAAACAATACAATGTGAATTCACTTATATGAAGTTAAAACATAGGTATGACTAACTATAATAATTAATAATGCTAATTAGGTATTAAGATCATAAGGGAAAACATAAGTGATTATCACAAAATTCAGAATAATATACTTTTCTAGGAAGGAGGATTTAGTTAGCATTGTTAAGCAACATATATTGGATTTCTGAGGTGCTGGAAATGTTCTTTATTTTCATGTGGGTTTTGAATATACAAGTTTTTGCTTGTTGAGAAATTATTAAACTATATTTATGTTTTATATACTTTTCTGTATGTGTGTTATATCATAATACAAAGTTTTATTGTTAGTAAGAGGAATTTATGGATATTTTTGTGCCAATAAATTTTTTTAATTATTTGGAGAATTATACTTGTAGGAATATGCAATATATCAGAATTGACTCTAAAAGAAACAGAAAATCCAAAAGAATCATAACCATTAAAGAAAGTACATCTAAATTTTAGTGTTGCTGAAATGGTTTTAGAGAGTAATTCTATTAAGTATTTAATAAATACATAAGTTCAATTTATACAAACTCTTTTAAAGTAGAGAAAATTGGAAAGCACTCCCAAAGTATTTTATGAGAATAATAAAACCTTAATTTCAAAACCAAGTAAGGACTAATAAAAACAAGAAAAATAATCTGTACCACTCCCGAACATAAATAATAACCTAAACGAAGTGTTAGCAAATACAGAAAATTATAAGAGATAATATACCACGATAAAGTTGTGTCTACTCCAATATTCTTTTTATATAGTATTCTTGAAATGGCAAAATTATAAAAATGCAGAACATTAGGGCTTGACAGAGGTTAGAGACTGTGGTATGAGTTGGATGTGGCTATGAAAGGGTGACACAGGAATCCTTATGGTGATGTACTGGTCTTATCTTGACTTTTTCAATGTCAATATCCTGGTTATGATATCATACTATAGTTTTGCAGAATGTTCTCACTGGGGATAAGTGAAGGCTACGTGGGGTCTTTGTATTATTTCAAACAACTGCAGGTGAGTTAATAATCATCTCACCTTCATATCACCTTCTTTAATTAAAAGAAGTATATTAATAGTAGCTAAAAATAGTAAGTCTTAGATGTACAAAATTTTTACAGAAAAAAATACTATTGAAAAAGAAAAAAAAAGGACAGATGTGTCACAATTTATACAGGAAAACTCAATTTTATAAAGATTTCAATGTTATAAAAATTTCATACCAAATTAGTTAGAAATTTCTATACTGACTTCAAGAGAAATACTAAATTCTCTGCTTTGACTAGGCTGAGAAGTATAATTTCATCTTTTTTTAAATGCCTTTATTTTTCTGCTAGTAAGCTTTTAGACTACTCACAGCAGTGTCATTGGATGATGAATTTGTGGGATTTGAATTTTTAATTATTTTTTTTAATGTTCACAGAAGCTCCATTCACGATAGTCTAAAGTTGAAAACAACTGAATGTCGGACAACAGTAGAATAAACTGTAATATATATATGTACATATATAAACATATATATATACACATATATTCAGTGAAATACTACTCAATAATTAAACAGATAAATTAAAAAAAAACGTAATGCTACACACAGTAACATGATCGGATCCCAAAACATGTTGAAAAAAAAGAAGCCAGACAAAAACATACCAGCTGTATGATTCCATTTACATAAAATTTTGAAGCAGACAAAACTAATCTATGGTGATGGAGGTCAGAAGAGTGATTAACCTGCCCAGGGCGAGGGTGGGAGAGGGTTATGGAATCAGAAGGGTACAAAGAAGCCTACTGGATGCTGGGATATTCTGAATCTTCATTAGGGTGGTGGTTCCTTGGGTATATACAATGAAAAATTCATCATCTGCACACTTAATATTTGTGCAGTTTATTCTAAGTTATGCCTCAACTTAAAAAAGAAAAAGGAAACAAAAAATTAAATACAGAGGTAAACACCATCTGTGTTATCTGGGTGGCTTTGGTAAGACTCTGGGATCACAAATTCAACCTGTGGGAGAGAAAATGTGAATCCCATATGGTTAGGTTTTGTGGGATTTGAATTTTGTAGCTGTTGCTTACCACTTGTTACTGGACAAGATTGCTGGTAGATTTGGGGTTTGCCTTGCCTAAGGTCACACAACAAATATGTGTTTAAATGAGAACTGACCCCAGATTAACTCAATTTATACAAACTGAATCTTTAGATTCAATGTAATCTTTTCTCATAAAACACCAGTGCCTTTTACAAATAAATTATATGTTTGGGATGAAACTAAACTTCCTAGTAGGCCTGTAAGAACTCTTCACGATCCCGCTTCCTATTGTGAAGTGCTATTCTGCTGATAGAGGTATCCCACTCTTCACCCTTTCCCAGGAAACACTCCCAGCCCAGCCCTTGCCTGGAATTTGGTTATGTGCTCTTCTACATGTTGATCTAGGACACTCCCTTGAAGCATCTTCTAAATTTTTTTCCCCTGCATTAATTTTCTGATGGTTGTTACTAACATAGAGCAAAGATTTTATTAGTAGAGTAATGCCCTCATTGCCCTTCTGAATATAATACCATATTTATCCCCTATCTCTGCATTTAGGAGTTGGTAGTCCACCTCAACTCTTTCTCCTTCTCATCCATCCTGCCATCTCCTTACTCATCTACCTATGCAAATCGCTGAATTCATTGTTTCCTTTTATTTGAAGGGCAGGAGATAATTATGTAAACTAACTATGCTTTTAAAAAAGAAAAACTTAACTGCTTCTTGTCTGCTCATTCCATTCAGTTTATTCTTTTGTCTGTTTATTAAATTTAGTTTAAAACTTAGTAAGACGCAGTATAGACAGAATCAGAATAATTATTGTGATGTAGATAATCACTGTAATTTTCTGTTTCAAATACTTAGCATCTTGTGGATTTTTGGCAATTGATATTGATTTAAATAAAGGTATCTTTTCAAAATATCTGTATATACTTTCCCATGCAACTATACATTAAAATTTATTTTCATTACTTAGTATAACAATTCATATTGATTTTTATTAGGAACATCTGTTATTGTTTTGAATATGTTTTATGTTATAATTAACTTTTTCTTTCTTCCTTTATAAAAGTTACCAATATAATTTTAGTAACTAGTTATTCATAAATGAATATATTTCTGAATTATACTGAGAAACCCTCCATCGTTTTTTCACTTTATTCTTGAGTACATTCTATCCTAGCTTGCTTGGGGGAAAACCAGATTCGGGTTCCAATCACTAGAGGCAGTCCTAAAATTGTGAACAAACAATAAAATTGGCATTTCTGATTCTCACTGACATCTTGCAGCTGTGTAGATAAATAAATCATATGGGGTAAATGTTTCTGTTTCATCTAATTGGACTATACTCTTATAGACTAGCCTTACTATGCAAAAATAGTTATTGCTCTCTTATATCTTCATTTTCATCATCATCATCATCATATCTTATTCAGATGAGTTGATTAGAAAAACTCTAATGAGTTATAGGATTTGGTATCATGCAAATGTACTTTTTCACTAGCTGATGAGTTTATTCTCATCTTTTGCTTAAGAATACAAACTCCTAACAAGGGTGAATCAAGCCTATGAATATGTAATGATGTAGAAATAGTTCCAGTCTATGTATGTGTGCATGTGTGTCTGCATTTCTTATGTCTATTTTTCTACCACCCTCTTTTCAATAAAATTTGCTGTAAGCTTTTTCTACTCTTAAACAAAAAAAAAAATCTGCACCCCATGATTATTGAAAAAGTTGACATTATTTGAATTTTGACTTAAAATGACCCTTGAAATGGATTTTGCAGAAATAATTTAAGAAATATATTTTATGCCTAAGTAATCATCAAATTCTGTAAAAACTTCCATTTGCATTGTTAAAGATTAATATGACATCAACATAAACAGGCTGTAGTGTATCTCATACCTTGATGTATTAAGAACAATCAAAAATCCTTTGACTACAAAGACATACTTACTAAAAGCTTTAATATTACATACACCACATACAGATACAATTTACATCAAAGCACTTCACAGTTGAGATGGTAGAGAGTCTGAATTAAATATATGGAGGAAGATATCTTAAATAATAATCATTTCAAAGTAATAACCTGTCTAAAAATGATGGCTTAGTGCTTCTGCATTTGGTATTCAGCAAGTAGTTGGCCTGTCAAAACTGCTAATGCTGACGGATAAATGTTCAAAAGACTCTACTGGAATACTGATAAACCCTCAAGTTGCATGTATTATGAAGAAAGAAGACTAAATTTATATTTACTCTAATTCATAGCCCAGCCCTGAACTTTACAAAACAGAAAAGCTTTGTTAATAATTTTTCAGGATGATGAGTATTATATGTGAATAAGAATACACACACACACACACACACACACACACACACATTCCTCCATCATTTTTATTACTGAATACACAAGCATATGGCATTGTATCAGTCAGGGTTCTACCAGAGAAAGAGAAGAAACAGGATGTTTGTATTACGAGATTTATTGCAAGGGACAGACTTATGGGATTGTTGGGGCTGGCAAAGCAATTCCGAAATTTATAGGACAGACCTTCAGGAAGGGCAGGCTGGAACTCTTGAGCACAAGGAAATGGAAGCTGCTATCCATAGGTAAAGTTTCTTCTTAAGGAAAGCCTCTGTTTTGCTCTTATGGTCTGTCAACTGATTGAATCAGGCCCACCGAGTTTATCTAGGATACTCTCCCTTACTTAAAGTCAACTGATTATTTAATCCTATCTACAAAATCTCTACATTAGTATTTGATTGTGTACTGGAACATAAAACTAACCATCAGGTGCATAGTTTAATGATGTCGGTGTCTTTCTGCCTTTGACACTGTCATGAAGTCAAATATTTAAGGTAATATCATAAATACAGTCCTTATGGTGGCATGAAATGCTAAATGTGTGAGTATGCTGGCCATTTAAAAATTTATTAGTGTCCAATAAACACTGCATCCTCTGCATCAAAAGCATTGTCGAAACTCTTGAATTTTCTCAGAATTTTCTTGCTGTACAATGAGAATCTCTAGTATTATTTACAGTATTATTTGCATGCTCTTCTTAAACAAGTAAGCAGTTCACAAAGTGACATGTTTTCACTTTATCTCTTCTGGTCTGCAAATTTCACCATCATGCTTTGCATACTGCTCTGCTCTGATGTGTTTATCTTATTTGTCTTATAGAATCAGATTATTGTGCATTCTTAGAATGACACCTAGGTCTTTGTTCATTTCTTCATTTATCTTATAAACATTCATTAGACAAGGAGAAATTAAAGATTTCAAAGAGAGAATAATTAAAGCAATAAGACCATGGTTAGGTCGAGAAGGAGATGTAGGTTAAAGTTGGCTTAGTTACTTAGGAAAGAGGTGAAAAGATGACAGAAAAGTAAATTATAATAATGTTCAAGAGTGCAATATGGAATCAGATAAACTTTTCTTTGAATTACAGATTTTTCACTTAGTAACCAGCTTTAAGCAAATTATATAACATATGTGTGCCTGTTTCTTCACCTGTAAATGGGCTTAATAACTACCAATCATTTGTTAAATAAATATCTAATAGAACAAAATATGTGAGCCAGGTACTACACTCTTCACTGGATACACAATAGTGAATGAGATGGATATACTCTGTTTTCTTATAGATCCTATATTCTAAGCTACAGGGCTAGTACCTAAGGAGATACTGCCTGTAAAGCACTTAGTAGCATGCTTGACTCACAGAAAATAACCAACGAATAGAAATTTTCATTATTATAATAATTATTTTTTGTAGTGTGTCATCAAGTATGTAATAATCAGGGTTCTCCAGAGAAAAACAATGAATAGAGGATATATATATATATATATATATATATATATATATATATATATATATATATATGAGAGACATTTTAAGGTATTGACAGAATCTCACAATCTGCCTCTGCAAGCCGGAGATGCGGGAAGGCTGGTGTGTAGTTCGAAGGACTGAGAACCAGGAGCACTAAGGGCAGGAGAAAATGGATCTTTCAGTTCAGCAGTCAGGCAGAGAGGGAAATTCAACTTTTCTTCACCTTTTTGTTCTATGCAGGCCCTCAACAGATTGTATGATGCCCACCCTCATTGGGGACAACCATCTGCTTATTCAGTCCACCAATTCAAAAGCTAACCTCTTCCAGAAACATTCTCACAGACACATTCAGAAATAATGTTCAACCAGATATCTGGGCATCCCCTGGCCTAGTCAAGTTGACAAATAAAATTAGCCATCACAAGCTATATATGAAATTACTGCATGAGATAGCTGGAAATCTGTGGTTAAAGTGGAATACAGAAAATAGTAATGAATACTTGAAATATTGTGGAGGTATCATTTGGTTAGAGTATTTCAAAGACTGTGAGACTAAAATATTAGAAACGTCATATATTGGATATTTATCAATTAATACTGATAAACAATGGAGTCCACAGGAAGATTTTGGGAACGTATCTAGGTAAAATCGATGGTAAGTATACTCAGAAAATAAACACTAGAGACTGTCCAATCACAATTAGGAACAAGAACAAACCAATAGTATTTTTACAAATGTAGAAACTCTAGGCTCTGTAAAAGGACAGGAGAAAATCAATTTAAGCATTGGAAAGTGGGAGCTGATTTATTATTATTTATAAGTCATTCATATATTCATTGAACAAGTATTTCATAAGGATATGCCATGACTTTAGGAACACCTAAAGATTTCCCTAGGAAGTGACATTCATGAATGGATTTAAAAATGAATTAAACTTATCCATTGGAAGAGGAGGACAAAGTGTATTCCAACAAAGAGAAAAAGTAAAAGACAGAGAGAAAATAGAACATGTAAGAACACAAAAGTATTTGAAATCTAGATGGAGGGCAGTGGTTAATGGCATATGTAGGCATGAAGCTGGAAAGAGAAGTGAGGGACCGATCAATAAGGATCTTGCAAATTCCTTTTTTTTCCCAAATTGGGAAAATGGAAAACCTTTCCAGAGAGTATATAGGCCCTGACAGTTATTGATAAATCAATATTCAGATCCTTTACTTCCAAAGTCATTTTATAAAACTGATCTACTTGAAAAGAAGGCTGACTCATAATAAGCACTATATAAATGTTACTGATCATTGGGTATTATTGTTGAGCAAAGACATGCAAGGATCACTGATTTTTTTCCTATTTATTTTTATTAAGCATGTAGGGTTTTACTCAAAAAAAAAAAATTTTTCAAGAGCTAGTTGAGGACTTGGATCCATCCCAGTATGCATAGAATGAGTCAGAATAAAGATTTCACAATTGTTCAGTTAATATAGACAACCTTACTTGATTACCAGAAAGGCAACTTAAAGGAATAAATCATATGCTTGAATTGTCTTTATCTGGTCCTACACACAGCAGCAGCAGAATTCTTCTCAAATAAGTCTGGCTGTAGATTTTGGCTGAAGAATTCAACCATTGACTGAATATGGTTAAACTGGAAAGACATATGGTCTTGAGTCACTCCAGTCACACTGAGATACTGACAGGTTGCAAGGAAACAGCTCTGCACGTTTCTACATTTTCCTCTGACTTGACTGATGGAACAGTTAGCACTGTACCTCATCTGGTGTTGTGCAGACTTGCTTTTCACAAAAGCAACAAATGAGATATGCTGAACTAATATTTTCTGGAGTATTAGGATCTGCTGTTTGCTTTCTCTTAAAAAAATTATCAGCCAAATTACCCATTTAAATTATAGTTGCTTTTACATTGAGGACTTGTGACTCTGTGAAATTAACATTTGTTAGGTAGAACCCCCAAGATGGTGGATGATGAAGTTCAACAAAAGACCACAGGGAAACTGAAATAGAGCAATTCATTACTCACAGGTGCTGGAAGAGGTACACAGTATGCCTTGAAGTGTCACATGGGGAGGTCAAGGTAGGGTACAGGGGAGTGAACAGCAGGACTTGGGCACATGTCTTTACTAAGGCCCACAGGTGGAATGCTTTGGGTTTCCCAAGCTAAGGCCAGATAGGTCAATTCAAACCAAAAAGAGTAGGGTTTTGGTAATCTCTGAGGGAGTCTTATCTGAGGGGCACACAAGGGAAAGGAGCTGGGAGGCAGGAGACACTGTTATTACAAGGGGTGTTGGGGGAATCACATCAGGAACGTACATTTAGTTGTGACTCTGCAGGTCATTTTTAAGGCAGGCATTCGTGGGGGAAGCCAGTGTCACTTCAAGGTCCCTGCAGGCCATTAGCCACACAAAAGTGATGCTGAAGCAGCAATATTATGGAGTAGGTTAACTAACTCTCAATAGGACTATATTAAGTTTTGTTATTTTTTGGTACTTGTGGTTTTAAAATTGCTAATTAAGGGCACAGACATCTACCTCCTGATTCAAAATCATGAAGTGTGGGAAGCATATTCATGAATAGAGATACGGTGACTTGGAGCTATAATAGATGTCCCTCAGCAGGGAAAGATGGAGGTGCAAGGAAGATTCCCTCCACAACTATTCCCTCTCCCACTTTTAAAAAAATTCCTGCTTCTACCTGTCCTAGATACAAGATGGTAATTTTAGACTGCAAAAGTGTATCTATCCAGTCATTGCTGGATGTGCGTATCAATGTAACTATTCCCAAAAGGTAAAGTATCACATTGTCCCCTACATTGTGTGCCCTGCTGAGTTAAGGGAAAGATTTCTTATAGGAGTCAGGGCCACCTTGAGATCTTGGCTCTACTTAATTTTTTGATGTTGTTATTTTACAATTATTTTGGACATCAGGATAAAAGAACACATCATAGACCTACAAGGAAATACGTGTGTCCCTTTACTTTATCACAGACAATGTAGTCCTGACCATTTTACACTAAAGGGTGTAATAGTCCCTCATTAGAGAGTGAGTTCCTTGACAACAAGGAATGTAATAAGATTGTTTTAAAATATCTATTGAATAAGTGAAATATGAATGTTTCATTTTGTCATCCAAGGGACTACACCTAAAGAGGATTTTCAACTTATGTCACTAAACACTACTCTAGTTGAACAGCTCTTGATAATTTTATACATTAGATGAGCTTGTAATGCTTTTAAAAATGTATATTTTAGACTGACCCTGGATATTCTAAGATAAGATTTTAGAGTAGCACTTAGGCTTCTGTGCTTTAAAAATCTCCCCCAGGTTATTCTGATATATAAACTCTTTGTCAGGAACTTTGCTAATGTGAGATAACTTGATCTTAATCTAACAAATGACATTAGTGTTACAAAATGCAATGGATTTCTTAAACAAATTATGAAATGCTCTCATTTCTGCATATTGGTTTCTCTCTGTCTAGAAAGCCCTGATATACTAATTAATTCATAATCATTTTTCATGAAATTAATTTTTTTTCTTATCATCCCTCTCATTCCCATCAGCAGACAGAGTCAAGCACTTACTGTAATGGCAAGATCAGAAGCTTATTAAGCACAGTGATTTGAACTCACATTTAGCATCTGTTCTTCCCTAAAATTCACTGAAAGAACTATCAAGATATTTTTATAGGCAGAAATCTGTAAGAACAAAGAAAAGTTGAGAGAAATTAACACTAGAGAGAAGACAATAAAATTCTGAATGCTGGAAGGTAGATTGATGAGTGATGGCTGACTTAGAAGAAAGGACAAAGCTGACCCCCAGGGGTTTTCTAGGAGGGTGGGTACAGGAGCCTCAGAGCATGCCTGTGGTTCCTACGGGACCCTGGGTAGCTCAGGATTTGGAAGCAGTGAGAACCTTTACATTTGACTAGAGGTGAGCGAGGGGCAGGAAACAAGTGCATTGGTTAAGAATCTGTCTTAGAAAGTTACTAGGCACCTAGAGCCTCTCTCCAATTCCCCTTAGCCAGGTAACTCCACTTCCTTCTCCCTGGTGGCTGAAGGTTTAATGTCTGGAAAGGTTTAACTGAAGCGTCTTTGAACATGGGAATGCTGGCCATTGAGGCAAAACCAAATAAATAAAATTCACATATTGAAAGGTAAAACAACAGTTTGTGGCCTGAAAACCGCCAGGCTGAAAGCACCCAGCAGAGTCTGGAGGAGTCTTCCCTGCAAATTTTGATGGCTACTGAAAAAGATTTACAAGACTGGATATTGGGTAACTATCCCACATAGCCAGGCAACCACTCCAAAATATGGCTGGAGTCCATGTAACACATATATATTGAATTCCTTCTGTGTGCACAGCACTGTTCTAGTTGTTGGGAATACAGCAGTAAATATCTATACTGAGATAGACAGAGAGATAAGTAGATAGATAGATAATGCATATGTGTATGGAATGTATATTCAAAAATACACAGTACTATGTGTAAAACTGATAGCTAGTGGGAACCTGCTGTATAGCACAGGGAGATCAGCTCAGTGCTCTGTGATGACCTAGATGGGTGGGATGAGGGGTGGGAGGGATGTCCAAGAGGGAGGGGATATATGTATACATATAGCTGATTCACTTCATTGTACAGCGGAAACTAACACACCATTGTAAAGCAACTATACTCCAATAAAAAAGAAATCCCTGCCCTCATGGAACTTATAATCTAGTCATGAGAGAAAGAGAGAAAGAAACAAAAAACAAATAAGCAATTTTTAATAATAATGGCTAATATTAGCAAATAGGTAGCATTTACTATGTTCAACACACTCTTTTAAGTACTTCACATACATACACTAACTTGTTTAAACCTCGTATCAGTTTTATGAGGGAGGAACTATTATTACCCATATTATACAGATTCAGTAACTGAAGCACAGAGAAAAATTAATTTGTCCAAGATTTCACAACTTCTAAGTGGCAGACTGACATATGAATCCAGTGCCAGAGTTTAAACTGCAGGATGTGATGTTAGTAGCACATAAGGCATCAGTGGGATTTTCACAGGGTAATCTCCTCAGTGTGGATATGCTTCTGCTGTGTATTTTCTGAGCTCAGCTTTACTACCATGTATAAAACTGACAGTTAGTGCGAACCTGCTGTATAGCACAGGGAGTTCAGCTCAGTGCTCTGCGATGACCTAGTTAATACTATAATACTATACTATACTACCATAATTTATATGGTGATAAGTGCTACCCAGACAGAGAAAGCTAGGAATAAGGTATCAAGACATTGGTTCCCAGAGCCTCCACATATACCAAAATCCAAGGGTGCTCAAGTCCCATAGTTGGCCTTCTGTATCCTTGGTTTCACGTTTGCAGATTCAGCCAAACTTTGTTTGTGTAGTACTGTCCATATTTGTTGGAAAAAAACCCAGATATAAATGTACTTGTGCAGTTCAAACCTGTGTTGTTCAAGGGTCAGCTCTATAAGAAATATATATTTTCTCTTCATCCAGCGTTCCTGATTTACAGCTCGCTAAAAGCCTTGGAATTTCCTGTTATGTTAATGAGGCAACTTCTGGAAAGCACTGAAGAATGGGGGCTGCTTGCCAGGGAACCAACCCTGTGATTAGAGGGTTGGAACTTCCAGTCCCAGCCCCTGACCTCTGGAGAGGAGAGAGGAGCTGGAGGTTAAATTAATTGGCAATGACCAATGATTTAATCAATTGTGCCTATGTAATGAAGCCTCCATAAAAACCCAAAAGGACAGGTTCAAAGAGCTTCTGAGTCGGTGAACATGTGGAGGCACTGGGAGAGTTGGAAGGTGGGGAGAGCATGGAAGCTACCCTCCCTTTCCTCATCCCTTCCCTAAGCATCTTTGCCATCTGGTCGTTCTTGAGTCATATCCTTTTATTTATTTTTTTATTTATTCCTTTTACGAATTTTTGAATTTTATTTTATTTTTTTATACAGCAGGTTCTTATTAGTTATCTATTTTATACATATTAGTGTATTCTTTTATAATGAACCAATAATCTCATGAGTAAAATGTTTCTCAGAGTTCTGTGAGCTACTCAGCAAATTAATTGAACCTAAGGAGGAGGTCTTGGGAAACTCTGATTTATATTCAGTTGGTCAGAAGCACAGGTCACAGCTGGGCTTGTGACTGGCACCTGAAGTGGGGGGTGGGGTGATGTCTTATAGGAATTCACTCTTAACTTATAGGATCAAATGCTATCTCCAAGTAGATAGGACCCCCCCACACATTGGCAACTGAATCTCAGAACACCAAAAGAGATATAGAGAATCCTGTGCCTGGTGGGGTCTGGGCTGTGGGGAATAGTAGGATTATGATTTTAAATAGGGTTGTCAGGGAAGACTACACACACACTGAGAGAAGGACATCTGAACAATGTTTGGAAGGAGATAAAGGAGCCAGCCATGCAGCTATTTGATATAGAAATTATTCAGGTAAAGGGAATAGGTGAAAACTGAAGTCAGAACAAGCCTGGTATGTGCAAGGAACCAATGTAGCTGTAGCAGAATAAAAGAGGTCCAGAGTAACAGGGGAAACGTTTAGGGGTGATCCAGGACCGAGACCATGCGGGGTCTTGTGCCAGGGTGATGACTCTGGCTTTCAGTCCAATAGAGATAATTATGGCTCTTTGTTGAGAATAGATTTAGGGTCAAGGGTAAAAGTGGGGAGACTTTTATAATAATCCAGAAAGAGACGATGCAGCTTGGATGATGGAGAAAACAATGGAGGTGGTTATACGTCCAGCATTCAATCAGTCCTACATGTGATAAAAAGCTTTTAATCAAAATCAAAATTTTCACAGCAAATGATTTCTAAAGTAGAATTTTATACCCAGACATGTTAACAACATGAGTGCTCGTTAGGGACATTTTCAGGAATATCAGCCAAGATTCTTAGTAACAAACAACAAAATCCTCTTGGGTCAGTTTAAATAAACTGGAAAGTATTACAATCCATCACGTAGCTCTCAAAAATCTCTAGGTGGACAAGAAAGTTGAGCTCAGAAAACACACAGAGGAAGCACATCCACACTGAGGAGATTACTCTAGTGATAATCCCACTGATGCCTTATGTGTAACTAACATCACATCCTACAGAAATACCACAGCTCCAACACTGGAACCTCTAAAGAGCTTGCTCCACCATGATGCTGGCCAAAAGACAGATTTTTATGTGTATCTGTGTCCTGTTCTTCAAGTAACAGTCTCATATAGTTGTGTATATGAACTACTGTTAAAACCAAGGTCATGCGCCTACATGCTAGCAACAAGAAAAGCTGGGGAAAATGAGCTGTACCATTTGTATTGGGGACATGCAAGTTAAATATGAAGTACTCCAAACTTAGGAAGTGATTTCCAAATACGTTGAATGCAAACACAGACTACAAACATGACAGATTTTTCACTACATTCCACATTTCCTACTCAAAATCAAAATATAGCCTTTTTGTATGCATACATTTCCTTAAACAACACAAATAATGTGTTTCTTTTAACATAATGCAACTCTCTCTCATTCGATAAAAGTAAGCACATCCTCTCGCTAAAAGGGAAATCAAATAAGACACATCAATTACTTCATCTAGGTTTAAATGCAGGTCTTTGGATAATCCCCAAGTGAAGTATAGAATCTATTGTTTAATTATAAAATCAGTATAAAGCTACATTTTAAATTTAACTACCATCTTCATGTCTTATTTAAGTAGAGGAATTGTGGATTAAAAATAAAGGAAAATAGGGCTTCCCTGGTGGCGCAGTGGTTAAGAGTCCGCTTGCCGATGCAGGGGACGTGGGTTCGTGCCCCGGTCTGGGAAGATCCCACATGCCGCAGAGCGGCTGGGCCCATGAGCCATGGCCACTGAGCCTGCGCGTCCGGAGCCTGTGCTCCGCAAACGGGAGGCCACAACAGTGGCCACAACAGTGAGAGGCCCGCGTACTGCCAAAAAAATAAAATAAAAAATAAAGGAAAATATTACACAATAAGGAACAAAATATGAGTAGATACTTTAGTTCCAAATTATGCAAGTTGTCACAGATCTATAGTTTGTATTTATAACTTTCTTGCTTTACTTCCAATTTCCTCTTCCCTTTACCCCTAACCAGCATATCAGCTCCTCAGGATTTTTACCTGAGAGTAAGATTTTTTTTTTTACTTTACTCATGACTTCATTACTGAGTTCATGGTAATCTTGTTCATAGATATTATATTATCTTTTATCACTAAGTACAGCAGAATTAGGAGGCATATTAGTGCATTCCCCTGGGTTTCAAACATCCTCTTTACCATCCCAACTTGTGTTAGCAGCTCCATTTTTCTTAATAATATACACCAGTCATGTAGCCATCATCAAAATCTGTTTTTAACCTTTAGTACTAATAGAGCATGAAAAGCCTGAAATGGCCAGAATGCAGCCACAGACTCCAATATGATTTTTTTGTGTTCACTAGGTTTGAGAGATAATTTGTTAGGAGACATTTTTGTATGTCTGCTAGTGTAGGCACTAAGAGATTTTGTTCTGGACTATTTCTTCCAGCATTTCTGTGCAGCAGAAAGGCTTGGAACATGAAAGCAGTACTCCTCCTCCCCAACAGAGGGCAGGTTTGTTTGCTGCCCGGTATAATAAAGGTAATAGCTCTATGTGGGGCAAATTTTGGATGGATTTGCTTACAGTCTCTTACAAAAAAAAAAAAAAAAATTGAGGTTTTCTAAGATTCAGTTTCTTTGGATGTTGTCTTAGCCTGTTCAGACTGTCATAACAAAATAACACAGACTGGGTGGCTTAAACAACAGAATTTTATTTTCTTACATGTCTGGAGGCTGGGAAGTTCAAGATCAAGGTGCTGGCAAAGTAAGTTTCATTCCGAGGCCTCTTTTCTTGGCTTATAGGCAGTCACCTCTTTGCTATGTGTACATATGGCCTTTCTGCCACTGAGAAAGAAAGTGTGCTCTGATGTCTCTTCCTTTGAGGACACTAATCCTGTTAGATCAGGGTCCCACTCTTATGACATCATTTAACTTTAACTACTTTCTTAGAGGCCTCATGTCCAAATACAGCTACATGGAGGGTTAGGGCTTCAACATTTGAATTTGGGGGGACATAAGCATTCAGCCTATAACAGCTGTGATGCAAACTCACTGCACATGCAGCATCTATCTACCTCGGCCAACCCATTGGCTTGCGTTGGGAGTAAGCTCATTCTACTTGCTATTCTGTGAATAATAAAGTTCTTTTCTCTTACCCAATCATCTCACTCATTAAACTGTGACCAGCTAACCTGTCAGTTTGTAAGCAGGATAAAATATCAGAGCCTTCACAATTCTTGACTCCTGGCACAAGTAACCATCCCTGCTCTACCAAGGCTAAACCAATAGAGCCCAGATTTATATAGACAGAGGGAACAAATTTAATTTAAACTCATTAGAGTTTGTTCATGTAATTGTCAGAATTGTCACTCCAAATGTATCCATTTCTAATACTTCTGAACCTATGTAAACTTGGTATTAGCGTAGCAGCTATACATACTGATATCTTTTTCAGAGCACAAACTATACAACTTTGAAAACATACTAACCTCACAAAATGCTATGACTTGCTGGTGTCTAGATTTTACTATCTATAAGGCCAGCTGTATCTGAGTGATTGAGTCCCTCCTATGACCAGTGACTATCACTCCATTGTCTTAGTTTTATTCTCTAAAATATGTTTCTTCTGAATAAGACAGGAGTATATAATATATGTAAATATATAATATATAATGTATATATAAAATATATATTTACATGTAAAATATAATTATATATTACTTATATTTATATTATATATAAATGTAAAATAAATACATATATAATAAACATATATATATGAGATACCCAGTTATAATAGGTGCTCCAGAATATAGCAGTACATCAGGGCTCAGAGCTAATCCCTGCTTTGGCATGTTGAATAGTAGTGGCTATAGTCAGTTAAGCCTTAGTGAGGAAAATCTAATTGAGGAATCCATGAAATTTCTCCATCCCTGCAAAAATGGATACTTCATTCATAAGCTAACTGAGCAGGTAATGATGTGACTTAGGAAAAAACTGATAACCACAAGACAGTTAATTTTTTTTTTCATTTGCTTATTGAAAGTCTCCATTGCAACTCAGACTTGTGTTAAAAAAATTACATGGAACAAAAACATCACATTCTAGTCCCATTCTGAGAGATCTGTTCATGTCACTCTTTCCCAGAACTCCTTGTCTTCAATCCTTCTATATTGTTCTTTTCAAGTCCCTGAACAGCTACCAAATGATTAGTCACCAGTCATGAATAAAATTATATCTCTTTCCAGGCATCTCCACCAGAAATATCCTTTCTTGGGGAGATGCTTCCTCCAGGAAAAATAAACCACAGAACATACCGCCTGAAGTTCTCTCCCTTTGAAAGCTTTCCTTCTCCACTTTTATTTCAAGGTCACATACGAGTGGAGCTATAATGCTACAGTAGTCTCCTTCCACATATCCTCTGTTATCCAGGCTTGCTATTTTCCTCCTTAGTCAGTCATAGGGAAACTCCCATGAGATCAAAGGTGGGACTGAAGTGACAGTGAGGCAAGAGCAGGTACACTGAGTGTAAGCCACATGCTCATGAAACTTTCTTTGCCTTTGTTTCCTATTAGAACTAAGTCCTCTACATATCACTTCTACCTGATGACAGTGGACTGCTGGTCATTCTTGAATTAAGGTCAATATTTCCAATAACATCCTAGTGATTATTGGCAGCTAAGGTCATTTGGTTACCTGGTATTCAGTCAGTTTCTACTAGGGACCAAGAGTAAACCAAAGCCTGTGTCTTGAAAGGAGAGTAGCATCTGACAAGTAAATTTCTCCAAATATTAAGAAAATACTCTGTGAACCACTTACCCTGGGGTTAGCATTTTTATTCTTAAAGGGCCGATTAGTAGATACTTTGGGCATGTGGCCCATTTGGTCTCAGTCACAACAGCTTAATTTGTCCATTGTAGAACACATGAAAGTAGTCAAAGACAATAAGTAAGTGAATGAACATGGTGTTCCAATAAGGCAATAAAATCAGGCAGTTGCCCTGCAGGCTGTAGTTTATTGAGCCCTGCTCTTATTGGGGCTTGTCACTAACTCCATAGAGCATTTCGGTCTTCCCCCAAAACTTAAGTAACTTTGGATTTTCTGGTTTATAGGGCCAAGGAGAGAGCTGATAGGTAGCATCATGCTTGGAGAATGGAGAGCCTTCTCTTGCTTTGGACCTTACTCAAAGCGGGTAGTCAGTGAGCTCATTTAACAAATGGGTTAGACCCAAATGCTTTTTTCCCAAACCCAAAGGGTGCTCCATAAAGCATTGTACATTTTTCTTAGTTCTAGTGAGTGTATTGTACTTTTGGGTGGATTTTCCAAGTGTCCTGAAACACCAGAAACACTGAAATGACACCAAGTTGGCAGACCCAGTTGTTCATGGGATTTATCTTATACCTCATGGCATAAATTTGTACTATAAGTTATCCACAAAACAGCATGGTATTGGCACAAAAACCAACATTTGGATCAATGAAACAGAACAGAGAGTCCAGAAATAAGCCCACACACCTATGGTCAATTAATCTTCAACAAAGGAGGCAAGAATGTACAATGGGAAAAAGACGGTCTCTTCAGCAAGTGGTGTTGGGAAAGTTGGACAGCTGCAAGTAAATCAATGAAATTAGAACACAGCCTCTCATCATACACAAAAATAAACTCAAAATGGCTTAAAGACCTAAACATAAGATGTGACACCATAAAACTCCTGGAAGAGATTGTAGGCAAAACATTCTCTGACATAAATCATACCAATGTTTTCTTAGGTCAGTCTCTCGAGGCAATAGAAATAAAAACAAAAATAAACATATGGGACCTAATCAAATTTACAAGCTTTTGCACATCAAAGGAAACCATAAATAAAACAAAAAGACAACATACAGAATGGGAGAAAATATTTACAAATGATGTGACCAACAAGGGCTCAATTTCCAAAATACACAAACAGTTCATATAACTCAACAACAAAAAAACAAACCCAATCAAAAATTGGGCAGAAGACCTAAATAGACATTTCTCCAAAGAAGACATACAGATGGCCAACAGGCACATGAAAAGATGCTCAACATCGCTAATTATTAGAGAAATGCACATCAAAACTATCTCACTCCAGTCAGAATGGCCATCATTAAAAAGTCTACAAATAACAAATGCTGAAGAAGGTGTGGAGAAAAGGGAACCCTCCTACACTGTTGGTGGGAATGTAGGTTGGTGGAGCCACTATGGAAAATGGAGATTCCTCAGAAAACTAAAAATAGAATTACCAGCAATCCCACTCCTGGGCATATATCCAGACAAAACTATAATTCAAAAAGATACCTGCACCCCTATTTTCATAGCAGCACTATTCACAATAGCTAAGACATGGAAGCAACCTAAATGTGTATTGACAGACGAGTGAATAAAGAAGATGTGGTATGTTTATACAATAGAATACTACTCAGCTATAAAAAAGAATGAAATAATGCCATTTGCAGCAATATGGATGCAACCAGAGGTTATCATACTAAGTGAAGTAAGTCAGAAAGAGAAAGACAAATACCCTATGATATTACTTACATGTGGAATCTAAACTATGACACAAATGAACCTATCTATGAAGCAGAAACAGGCTCATGAATATATAGAACAGACTTGTGGTAGCCAAGGGGGAGGGGGTTGGGGAAAGGGTGGAGTGGTAGGTTGGGGTTAGCAGATGTAAGCTATTATATAGAGAATGAATAAAGTCCTACTGTATAGCACAGGGAACTATATTGAATATCCTATGGTAAACCATAAAGGAAATGAATATTAAAAAAGAATGTATATATATATGTATAACTGAATCACTTTGCTGTACAGAATTAACACAGCATTGTAAATCAACTATACTTCAGTAGAAAAGAATGTTATCCACACTGCTGTCACTTCCTGCTTACTAGATTCTATAATATTAATATGATGTTATTGATGCAGTCAGTTTTATTTATTTATTTTTTGGTCTAAGTAGAAAAATTTTCTACAGCAAATATTTTCTCTAAAGCACCAGAGCATAAATAGCTTAGGGTTTGTGGGGCACATTTAGTTCCTGTCATATATTCGTGTGTGTATGTATGTGTGTGTGTGTGTGTGTGTGTGTGTGTGTGTGTGTTTACAACATTTTACAAGTGTAACAACCATATTTAGCTCACAAGCCTTACAAAAACAGGTTGTACACTGAATTCGGCTAATTGACCATAGTTTGCCAACCACTTTAGTAGCCCAATTTCATTTACTTTGGAACTCTGGGATGATCAAAGCTCTGTAAAATTGAATTATGGCACAGATTCCAATAATTTATTCAGATCTAAAGCATAAGAATAAAGATACAGTGCTATCTGTGTTGACTGCAAATTGCTTCTGTTGTTCTTTACCTTGTGGTAGTAGACACAAATATAACAGAGACAAAGACCTTTGTTGATTTCCTACAGCAAAGAGACAACAGGAAGAATAGACACTATTTTGGTTATTTTTGTTTACATTCACCATAAATACTGTCATTGTCCAGGATACATCTGTCGCTGCACAAACTAAACAGGTGCGTTAAGTGAGGAAGTGATAGGAATCAGCCCCTTGGCATCTTTCAAATCGTTGATGTTGGCTTTACACTCTGCAATCTCCCAAGTATATAGTATTACTTTTGATGTATTATTTTGGGAGGAAAGCAAAATTACAGGAACTCTTAACGGATACTTTCTGTCCCAGAATTAAGGTAGGAATTCTGATGATTGTTGAGTATATCCATTTATCCCCAGACACATATAAGACCACGTTATCCTTGTGGTCCACAGTGATATTGTGAATCCCTCAAAGTTATCATTAGCTCAGAATCAGTATTCAATCATCCTCAAACAGTATGGATATTTTACTTTACTCACTGCGCAGTAAACCTGAAAAAATAGCTGTAAGAGAAGCTACGAACGAAGTTTAAAGTACTTAAAGTACATTTTTATGACGTTATTAGAGTTTCCTTACTCAAGTGTACCCAGAGTACTTCAAAGGACTTGGATTCTCTGATCTGATACAGGTTTGGGAATTGGGTACCAGGTCACGGTTATTGTGATGGCTCATATCAGATCTCTGATTGGCACACATAAAATATTTCCGGTCCACGAATCAAGTAGGAACTTTATGAGTAGCTGTTAAATTTATCACTAAGGACTCCATGATCAATAAGTAACCACCAAAGATTTATCTAGTTTAGCTCATTCTGGTGCTAAGTGGAGTATATATATCTTCATCTTATAAATTAGGGCAGCTTCTTGATTGCTTCCAGCATTGGTACTGAAAATAAATATCCATTCCATTAGCAGTATCTCTCATTACCCTTTGGCCTATAGAAATTAGTCATTACAACAGTTATCAAAGATTCTATTTCTACTCCCATCAAAGTATTTCTGGAAGTCATGGTGAATAGACTTCCACAGACTTTATCATAGGACCTAGATAGGTTGTGAGTGTGGGGATATCTTGACTCTCAACAATGTATCTGAAATTATTTTTTTCCCTCTGTGATTTAACATCATAAAAATACATTCCCACACCTGTTTTCCAGATTTGTGTTGATACAATTTAGCAAAATCTTTTAATACTTTTGATTTGTAATCCTCTTTTGTAGCTTTAATGTTCTAACTAATCTTCTGAAACATGCTGAGATCTGACTAACATTATAGATTGGAAGTCAATGAACAGTATACAGGAAATGACAAATAAAGAGAAATTATTTTGTTCTACAAGGTAACTAACTGTCCCATGGGAATACATTGCAGACTTCAAGCAAGGCAGGAAAGGTCCCTTCAGGCTGAAGAGAATGTTGCTGATTCTCACGGATAGAAGTATCAAAGGGATTGCTGTTTAGTATTCTAGTTTTCTGCAACTGAGCTTAGAATAACACTTCTGTGGTCATAATTATGTTAACACTGCATATTTATTTCAGCAAAATTATGAAATATATGTCCTAGAAGAAAGAGGAAAAAATGTAAAAAAAGCAAATCTCCATCTTCTCTGGTGGGAATTTAATAATAATATCTAAATATGAAAGTAAAAATAATATAGCATAATAATAAGCATGCTCTGTAGAAATAAGAAGAAAATACAAGAGGAAACAGCTAAAAGAGGTGAAATTGGTAGTCTCTGGAGAACAGGAATCCAGAGTGAGACAGATAACCATTGTTTTTAGTTGTAAGTATTGTGATATTATTTGACTATATAAAACTAGGTATGTATGTAATAATAATGCAAGTTAAATATATATTATACATGTGTGTATATATATATTAAAATATATATTAACACACACACACACACACACACACATATATAAATTAGTTTGTTAGGAATGCCTAATAAAATACCATTGATTAGGTGGCCTAAACAATAGAAATTTATTTTCTCACAATTCTGGGAGCTGGTAATCCAAAACCAAAGGTGTTGGCAGATTTAGTTTCTCCTGAGGTCTCTCTCCTTGGCCTGAAGACAGCACCTTCTCCTTATATGCTCACGTGGCCTTTTCCCTGGTGTCTCTTTGTAAGTCCAAATTTCCTCTTCTTAGGAGGACACCAGTCAGATTGGATTAGGGCATGCTCCAAAGGTTTCATTTTAATTTAATACCTCTTTAAAGGCCCTATATCCAAATACAGTGCATTCTGAGGTATTGGAATTTCATCTCTTCATATGAATTTTGGGGAGATATGATTCAGTCCATAACATAACATAACATAACATAACATAACATAATAATGGCTACTGTACTGAAAGTGAAAAACAGGTTGTTGTAAGCGTATCGGTTGTTTACAGCCATTATAAAATGGCTAATTGGGAGTTACGGCTCACTGCTGCTTCCCAGCATCACAGGAGTATCACTAAGCCAGGGAAAGATAAAAATTCAAAATTCATAGTATGGTTTTTACTAAATGTGTATCACTCTCTGCACCATCATGAAGTTGAAAAATCACTGTTGAACCACCATAAGTCAGGGCTTGTTTATATATATTTTATATGTATGTATATATAATACACTGTCACTATATATATATATATATATATATATATATATATATATATATATATATATCCTCTCTCTTCCCTTCTTTCTCCCTTGGAGAGAGAGGGAGAGAGAGACTTTGGAGCTTTAAATCATGGCAGCCTTCACTGCCAATCCCAATTTTACCATGTTTTTAGAAAACTTATTTCTAATTTTCTAATATTTGTTTCTTGCTTATAAATACAGGTTTCAGTGGGTTAAATAATATACTTTTTATGAAGTTCCTAAGCTCAATGCAAGCTCTCTGGGAACTCACTGAATCATGTACATTCCCGTTATACCCATAATAATGACATTAAGGCATAAAATATGCATTTATTCATGCTGTCATCCATTCAACACTTGCTGCATGTTAAATATATTTCAGGCACTTTTCTGAGGAAGAGTATATGAATACGAAGTATTTCTAAGTCTTCAGGAATTTATATTTAGTTAAGGAAACAAAGATGTAAACAAAAAGTGAAACAGAAATTTGTGTTTGCTACGAAAGAAATCTCCATGACACATACAGAAGTATAAAAGTGAGGAAAGTCAATTCTACCTGTCAGGAGGATGGGGAGAGAAGGCAGAGTCAATACAGATTTTGTAACAGAGACGATGGGTAACTTAGAACTTCATTGTTAAATAAGAGTTCACTATAGAAAAGAAGTGCATTTTAGGTAGTGCAGATAGAAAAGCAAAACAAACCAGGAATAAAATGAATGGCCCGTCAGAAAAAAGAAGAAAATAAATATAATCAGAACAGAAGGCACAGGAGGGCTACACTGTACCAAATACATTTTCTTAACATTATTTTATTTAGTACTGATAGCATCACTATGAATAAGTACTTTTATTTTCTCATGTTATGAATGAGAAAAATAAGTTGGTAAAGGTTAAACCCATTCTTCTGTTTCACCCTTATAACAATGGATAGACTCCAGGACTGAATCCAAGCACCCTTCTCTTTGTCCTTACTGATCAATTAATACTTGCTGAGTAAAGCTTTGAATAAAGGAATGGTTGACTAATGGATACCCTGTCAATGTGCTGAAACCATGTCTACTTCTGAGGAAACAAACTTCTTTTAAGTAAAAATAAACAGAGAAGCAAAGGTTTAATGAACAATCTGAAAGTAAGATTTGGTCTATTTCAGCCTAGAATAAACCCAATTCTGCTATTCTAAAAATATCTTTGACATAATTTTTTTCTTCTTATTTAGGTCAAGACCATTGTGCTTACTAACTGATACTAGTGATTAGAATATAATGACCACTTTCTCAATGTATTATGAGGCCAGGATGTTATAAGTGAAACATCCTTCATATGTAAAATAATTCTTTCTTTTCTGAAAATGCGTACTGATATGGATAGCTGTCAAATATTTAAAGTTTTCATGCACAGAAGAAGCCAACTACACTAGATCCATAAAACTTGGTTTCATTCATTACAGACCATTTATTATGACAAAAATGTGAAATAACTATTAATTAGTCTTTAAAGGATATGCCTATCCTATAGCTTACAGGAACACCGAATTTAACAGTTCTTTATGTCCTTTCTGAGCTAAACAGACAGAATTTCTGACTATCCTGAATTTTATCTCTTCCCAAGACAAGTAGATGCAATACATGCTTGTTTTATTTTTGCATTTCCTGAGGCTCAGGACCTGTGTAGAAGAGTGACAACTCCATACCAGGGCTACTAGAATTTCATCTCTCCAGAGGGCACATTCAACTTGAGTGGTACAAGGGGAGTGGGAGTGAGGGTTCCACTGGGAAGGTAATAATATAGATTACAGGTTACATAGATTTTTGAACCAAAGTGTTAAAAATATCAGCTACAATATGAAAGTTTTTTGTTTTTTGTTTGCAGTACGCGGGCCTCTCACCGCTGCGGCCTCTCCCGTTGCGGAGCACAGGCTCCGGACACGCAGGCTCAGCAGCCATGGCTCACGGGACCAGCCATTCCGCGGCATGTGGGATCTTCCCAGACCAGGGCACGAACCCGTGTCCCCTGCATCGGCAGGCGGACTCTCAACCACTGCGCCACGAGGGAAGCCCTATTTGTTTTTTAATGGTGACTATTTCCCAATCTCTTTGCAAGATGCAAAGGACTGCAGTTTCGCCATTTAAAAACAATTTGGGGAAAAAAGAAAAAAATCAGACAAAAGAAGATAATAGCATGTGTGTTAAGGTCTAAAAGTTTGGAAATTAACCACTAGAATATTTTTCTTCAATCTCTTAATTATATTTTTAACTTCAACTCCACTGTCATTGTAGAGTAGCTTTGAAGAAGTTCTATGAGTTTTAGCCTTCAGATTAATAACATTTCAGATAATTAGCAGAAGAATAGAGTACCTTAATAGCTTTGGAGGCATGAGGCCTATAGAAAGAAAAAAAACAAAAAACAAAAAAACCCTTAGTTGAAACTTCCTTGGGGTCACATTAGTATTTAATCAACGTGTGACGGTTAATGGTAATAACGGTGAGGCTGACTGGTTCAACAGGCAGAGTCTTCTTCAGAAGTACGCATTTCAATAGCAGATAATGCTTTCAAAGTTTGATAGTAATTTCCAGGAGTTTCCATTAATTTGAAATTAGAGACATAGTTTATAACATAGTGAAAATTAGTTCTACTTTAATGAACCTAGATTAACAGTCTATTAAATTCAGAATCCTGGTCTCTGTAATTGATAATTTAGAAAACTTTAACCATCTAGATGTATAATACCATAAACGATGGTTTCACTCAAAAAAATAAAACAGTGCTCCTGTTCAAAGTGGCAAACCAACTATGCTGTGCTGTTCCTAAGGAAGCGAATTGGATTCATTCTCACATTCTTGCAGTACATTTATTGCTTCAGAAATGACAGAGAGGCAGGCAGTTGATATGCAAATAATTCACTTCCTGCTCTGCAAGTGACAATGTGGATTGTTCTGGAACCTTTAAAGACCTTTCCTTCCATTCAGCCTTGGTGCCAACCAGTCAGGAGTTACATCCTCTCTTCTGTCCTTCCTTCCTTACATGTGCATTTTGGCCCGGGATTATACCAAGGAGAAATGTCACTGTAATTTTGTAATTACATTCCAGAGGACTTGCCAGTAACTGAAGCGTTATACGTTACTTCTTCTCTGCATGTTGTTTGTCTTCCCCACCAGAAGGTAAGCTTCAAGAGGGAGGAACTTTTACCTTTCATTATTTGTTTGCTTGTTTATTTTGCACTATTTTATCCCCAGTACCTAGAACTCTTCCTGGCATCTAGTAGGTACCCAACACATTTTTATAGAATGAATAAATGAACTGATTTATATTCTGGTTTTGTCCCAGTATCTCTTACAGAAATCATGGTTACTTACTGTGTCAGTCCTTCTTAGCATAAGAGTAAATATTCTCCTATCTGATCCCTGGGCCTAGAAACGTCCTGACTTCACATGGAGCCATTTCTTAGTGTTTTATAAACAGCTTGCTAAGTTTGATTAGAACACCGCGTAATAGATGTCTTATCCTTTCTCCTCTTGGGCGTAGGGAAGTGTTCCTCTCTGAATTTTCTAGTCAGTTTCCTGCTGCCCAGTGCTTTTTCATGCCTCTGTCACCTTCCCCTCACCCTTTCTAGCTACCCCACATGCACATCCAGGATAGACAGAGCCTGGAAACTGCCCTTGATTCCAGCCGTATCTTGGGACATCTGACGCTCTTGCCTGGTTCCTGAAATTGTTGATCTCCCAAGGATTATCTCAATTTTTGCCTTATGGTAAAGAAATGCCATTGTTAATGATCTAATCTTTCACCTAACATCAAATGTTACCACTATCCAGAACTCTCAACCTCAAGCTTTGTGGTCACTGTTATCTTGCTGAATTAGATTAAATTTTCGCTCCCTGTTTTGTATTTGGTTGATGGGCAATTCATCCTTATAGTCAGGCTTAGATCCTCTGGGAATGCACAGCAGTTGACACAGTTGGCATTTTGTTATTTATAAACTGTGATGACATTAGTAAAAATTGCATCCAAGGGTTATGAAGAGTCTATCATAGATAACAATAAAATAAGCAATGTCCTACATGGTAAAGTTAAAGGATGCAAGAGGAAATTAACCTGACCCCAATTCACCTCATTTAAAACACACTGATGAAAATAGTAAATATTCCTTATTTTTGTGGTATATATATATATATATATATATATATATATATATATATAAAAAATATTCATATGTTACCACAAAAATATAAGAAGTTAGCATATTAAAACTCAGCTCTGACCATGTTATGCTCTTGGTTGAAAATCTTCAGTGACAGTCTGGGCACAATTGATGGGCACATCAATTGACATCAAAACCCCTTGAGACCTAAGCAGACCATTGGCCAGTCTATGCTGTCGTCCTGCTCTTCGTTCATCAGATGATACCCCAGCCAACTGTCTACTCCCTCTCCCCATACACACTCGGAGCTCCCCTGCTCTGTTTTCCTCTCTACTCTCCACTTGATCTGGCAGACTCTCCTCTCAATTTCTAGCCAAAAGAAAATTAAGTAAAACATCAGGCTTTGGAGTGAAAGACCTGGGATCAAACCCACACCTTGTAGTTCTGTGAGCTTGAGCAAGTTTTACTTCATCTGATTTTTTTTTTTTTAATTTTTAAGTGGATGACATAATATCTACTCTACAGGATTAGTGCAAGAATGAATAATACAGGTAAGGTAAATACCTCAATCCCTGATATAAATGATGTCTTTTACCTAATTTCCTGAATACACTTTAAATTTCAAGCATTCTTTGCTGCCCTTATTTGAAGTAATGTAGAGGAAAGAGCACAGACTTTGGATGCAAAAAAGAGTACTTTCAACCTTGGCTTTGGCATTCATCTGCAATGTGCCTCACTCAAGTACTTAACTTATTCGAGCTCACTGCCTTACCTGTAGAAAGTAAGAGCCAGTTCTTTACATTATTTAACTTAACATTCTAAATGTTATGTTAATATTTAACATTAATATGTTAAATATGTTAAATACTTACATTATTTAACTTAATTTCTGAATGAAATGATATGCAAAAATAACTGCCACAGAGTTCCTTTCCTTTCTTTGAACACATAAAGCACTTTGTACATATATCTCTTATGACATTTGAAATGTTCTAATAGTTTTACTGTGAACTTATTATACTAAAAAGATTTTACCTGTCTTTAGGATAGGAACTGAGTTGTTTTCATTTTTTATCTTAATGCTCTGCTTTGAAAATACATGCTACAGGTATTTTTGTGTATAATATAAGAGATGAGTAATATAACAATTGCGACTAACTTTTGCTAGAATTACTTTATCAAATTAGAGGACAGTGTCCAAAATTCTGAGAACTAGCATTATGAACAAATATGTTTTGATGGAAGGAGAGCAAGGAGTGAAATGAATGATGGCTTTCCCACAAGGAAATTCTAAGGGGAGTTTAAAGGCACAGCACTCTTGAGGAGGGACCAAAAAAAGATGCAAGAGAAAGGGTGGTGAAGAATAAGATACATGATAGTAAAGGTTACCAGCACCCTTTTTTTTCTTTAGTTACTGAAGCCCCTCTGCTCCACTAACCTTCACCAAAATGCCTTTGCTCTTTTTATTAGGGTGGCTTAATCCCATGGTGCCAGGCTGCGTCATGGGTTGAGATCCCCAGAAGCCGACCCTGAGGCGTGGACAGGTGAGAGATTTATTAAGAAAATGCCTCATGGGGAATTGGCAAGGGAGTAGGGAAAGCAGGGCAGGGAAGGGTTATGAAATGGAAAATCTAAGCGAGGTATCATCTCAGGCAAATTTCTGCAAAAAGTGGCTTCATCCTGATCTTGCAAGGGTTTTCTGAAATGTAAGTTATGCCTCAGTGTCATTTTGACTTGGTGAGGGAGATATAAATTCCCCGGTGCTTCCTGATCTCTGTACAAGACAGGCAAATGAGGCTCTGGCAACCTAAGGGCAGTCCTCTGTAGAAGAACTGCACGTGCTGAGTTTTGGAAATAAAAGCACAAAACGTGACCACCTCCTGTCCCCACTTTCACCCCCGTATACACATCCAAGACTCTCTGGGCAGAGCATTTTCCAAAACACCAGCTAAGGTGAGTAAGAGTTGTGATATCATTACCGTTTATTAAATTCTGCAGTGGGAATGCAGAACTCTTAGGTGCTTCTCTTTTGCTCCTCTCTCATGATTACTCTCAGAGTTTGAATCTATGACATCCATGACCAGAAACACCAAAGAGAAAGACTAAGCACTCCCAGGAGGAACGCTTTAGAAATTGAAGTAAAGGATGTCTTTAGGCTGAGAGAATTCAGATGATCGCTATTTCACTTAGCTTTGAAACCTGGCATTTTTAGAACCAGTTCTCCTGGGACACTAGGCCATTTACTTTGAATTTAGGCTTCAGAACCTTAAGATTCTATTCAACATGTGACCCCTTCAATGCATAAACAGGCCGTGGGGTTTAGTCTGGAATATCAATGCAACTTCCACAGTCGTTTAATTTATTTCAAAGGTTATCTGCCCATTTCATTCACCCAATTTCTATATTCTTACTCCATTATTTACAAGAAAGGATATACTGTGAGCAGATGTGGGAGCAAACTGTGTTAGTGGCCTCAGAAGCAGAATGAGCCCTTGTGAGTTAACACTGGCAGGAATGCTTCAGAGGCACCAAAGAAGTTTGTACCTGTATTGCAGGCTTTTTCTCTGTGCTTTAATTCTGAAGCAGAGCATTAGCTTTGACATTTTTCAGTTGATAGGCATTTCTCTAGGTATTCTTTGGGAATTTCAAAGTAGGCTAAAAGGCTTTTTGAAGGATGGGGAAATGAAGCTTTCATATTTGATATTTCCATTGCAGCTATTATTGAGAAAACTAGCTCTATGGCAAGAGAACAGAACAAACAACACAAGATTACATTCCTGAATCTCAAACCACACTTCTGACAATGTGTTGTGCTCTGCATCATTCCTCCGTGTGCTCCCCAAAATGATTCATTTTTTATTTAAAAGATGGCACAACCAAAACTAGCTGGAAGAATAAATTAATAATATTAGCCTTCATGAAAATACGAAATGTTAAAAACCAGCCAAACATATTCTTTCTTCTAGGGAAGCAGAATTAAAAGTGGCATAGCTTATAACTCTCTAAAGCTGGATCTTTTCATGACAACAAGTTGACAAGCTCTGTAAAGAATCAGTGGAGTATGCTGTGAAAACCTAAAATGTACAATATTCTTGGTATGGTTAAGACTCAGCCTCAGCAGAGTGAATCTTCCTAACACCTAAAAATGAGAGTTAAGGTCATATATGAACAACAAAAAAAAGTATGTCCTTTAGCTGTCAGCTCAAAATTCCACATAACCATAATGTGGTGCCCACATGAGCCAATCATTCCCAAAAGAGCTAAGAGCAAATGGTTGCTTCCTTTATGCTCATGACTTTGGGACAGAGTTTCAAAGCTTAGTTACCTCTGTCTGCTTTTTTCTTAGCTAACTGTTTGCAACAATCACACTTGTGAGAAGGAAAATATTTTCCTTCATGCTAAAGAGCTCATGGCACAAAACCCATATGGTTATAAAGACTAAAGAACTCATCCCACTCCTCACTCCAGGAGAGGAGTATTTAGATGTGAAGATATTTTTAATTCTTATATTATTGGGAGTATTAGGTGCATATACATTTATAATCATCATATCTTCTTAATATATTCTTTCATCTTTATGACATGTCTCTCTTTATTTCTAGAAAGATTTCTTACAAGAAATATAAGTCAATTTCTGTGATATTCATATAGCCACTTCAGTTAGTTTATGGAGACAATTTGTAGGGCACACATTTTTCTATCTTTTCAGCCTATTTGTGTCTTTGAATATAAAATGTATCTTTATAAATAGCATGTAAGAAAGTCATGCTTTTTTGTGTCCAGTCTAACAATCTCTGCCTTTTGAATGAAGTGACTAGTCCATTCACATTTAATGTAATTATTGATATAGCTGGGTTTACATCTGCCATTTTGGTGTTTATTTTCTGTATTTCTTCTGTTTTGTCATTGTTGTTGATTCCTCTGTTGATTTTTTAAACTATATTTTGAGTTACTATTTATTTAATAGCTGTTCTGCAGATCACAATATCCACATTTGATTTTTATGTTGTATTTTTTTGTTCCTGTATCAGTTCCTCCTGTACTCTGTTCTTTTGTGTTAAACACATATATTTAAGCACCATTTTAGTTTCTCTGTTAATTTAAATTATTTTTCAGTTATTTAATTAGAGAAATTAAAACTACTAAAAAAAATTAAACAGAAACTCTAGAGTTTAAAAGTGCAGTAGCCAAAAAGAGAGAGGAAGAGAGAACCTATTGGAAGTGCTGAATAGCAGATATGAAACAGCAGAGAAAGAAAAAAAATCAGTGAGTATGAAGTGTGATCTACACCAGATGTTATCTAATCTGAAGAAAAATTAACAGAATAACATTAAACATAGTAAGGTACATGTAATGGGATTCCCATAAAGAAGGAAGAAGAAAAGATGTTTGAAGAAATAATAGCTGACGATTTTAAAATTTGGAAAAAAATTAATCTATAGGTGCAAGAATCTCAACAAACCCTAAGCAGTATGTATTCAAAGAGAATCACACATAGGATCATTATTGAGGAGGTTGCTTCAGAGTGAGTTTTGCATTTCTTTTGTTAAATTTATGCCTAAATAAGTTATCTTTTTTGGTGATATTCTAAATGGAATTTTTTTTAATTTTATATTGTTCCTTACTAGTGTATAAGAATACAATTTTGTACGTTTATCTTTTACCTACAATTTTACTGAACAAATGTATTAGTTCTAATAGATTTTTTACTGGATTCCTTAGGACTTTTTTATATACAGGATCATGTAATCTACAAATTGAGATAGCTTTAGTTCTTCTGTTCCAATCTGGAGAACTTTTATTTTCTTTTTCTTGCCTAATTGCCACATCATTTTACTTTTTGTTTTATATGTCTCATACTTTTCTTCTGTTTCTCCTTTACTGCTTTCTTTTGTATTTAGTGAATATTTTCTAGGGTAACATTTCAATTTCTTTAATAATGTTTTATTATAGTTATTGAGTTATCTTCTTAATGGTTGTTCTAGGGCTTATCATATACAACTTAACATCAGAATCTACTTCAGGTTTATACTAACTTGATACTCCAGTTAATATTATTATATATATTACATTTATATATTTTATAAACCCAACAATATATTATTATAATTATTACTTTATATAATTTTATGTCTTTTAAGGAAGATGAGAGAAGAAATAGCAAGCACATATATAGAGAGCTTATTATGCTAAACTTATTAATTATAATTTTTGCCTCTCTTCATTTGTTCCTATGGAGTCAATTTAACCTCTGAGCTCCGTTTCTCACTCCATTATAACTTTGCTCCCATTTGTCTCTTTTATTTTGTATTCTGGTTAAATTCTAACATAAAAATGTGTTACCATACAAATGAATAGGTAAAGTTATTTCACGTAGAAAAAGTACAAGTAAAGATATGAAGTTATTTCACTTATCTATGGAAAGCATCTTTAAATAATTATGAAATAATTATATGTATATATTTATGCACATATAATTATAAAGTAGTAATAGTGGTTGTATTTATACCAACATCTAAAATGATTTAGCTTCTATTCATGGGGGACAAGACCACTAAAGGAGAGACTTAAGACATGAATAGTTAATAGTCTCATTTTTCTCTGCATTCAATTGAGCACACAAAAAACATTATAGTCAATTTTGTACATTTCGCTTTTAGAGTAGTACGATTAATTAGTGATAATTTAAAAAAAGGATAGTAACAATATAAGTCATGCCATCTAAGAAAGTGTTCTAGGGACTAATATGGAATTAATATGGAAAAAATAAAGAGTTCAATAATTTGAAAGAATGGCACTATGGAAGATTTGGATCTCTTTTTTATATCCCTAGGGAAATAAAAGAAGAACTAATGGAGGAAGCTATAGGGCTCAAGTTTCAGCTCTAGAAAAGGGAGAGTATTTTTAACATATAAAGATAGTACATGAGGTAATTGGTTCTATCACTAGTAGTATTTAAGCAAAGACTAATTAAACACATTAATTAAAATTTGAAGAATAATTAAAGAATCAAAGGAAAAGCTAAACAACCTGGCTTTGAAAAAAGCTAAAAGTAGAAACAGGTAATGGAATCAAAGCAGCATTACTTTCAGGGCTGCTTTCCTGTTTGCAGAACCCTACCCAAGATTCAAAGACCCTTAAAGACTTTATTTGGCATTTGATTTATATAACCTTGGGTCACTTTATTTGACAGTTCCCAAGATTTCAGGCCATGAAGGAGGGAGAGTTTCCCAAAGGAAACTCAGGAGTCTAATTAAAAACAGGGATGATGGATGCACAAAAACTCTGCATGTCTTCTGCAACAGGAATGTTTTACAGAGATATCAATCAAGTGGTATAGAGATTTTTTATTAAATTATTCTCTATGATATCACTTCATATGGTAATATTGATATTGGGATTTTTGTCTTTTGTCTTAATTATTGTCAGCAAAATATTACAAATGAAATATTTAGAATTTTCTGTTTGAGGTCTCTTGGAAGGAATGCATTTTCTTCCTCCTGATATTTCCTTTCATGTGGAAGGAACTCAACTAACAGTATCACTTCTGGTCTCTCTGCCCTTTTATCTGATGTGAGGCTGGAAGGAGAAATTGGCATGTGTAAGCAGTTCCTTCTTATTTCTTTTCTATGGAATGAGCTGCCTGTAGGAAGAAAGCATTCTTCTCTTCTCCTTCTTGCCATAAAATTTTCAGAGCCAGGTCCTTGTTCTGTTCAAACCTCAGCAAAGTCACTGGTCTTGAATTGTCTTAGCCACATGCCAGTTCTAAGAGAAACAAATGTCAGTTTGTGGCCCTTGTCAGCTATGTGGGGTTTTAGGATTAAAAACTCTTTCAACTGATCTTGAACTATGCAAGCACTACTTTCCCTAAACAGAAGTGGCTGAGACAACTACTTGGCTTTAGGGAAAATCTTTTCTAGAATTAGTTCTATTAAACATCAGGGAGGGATGGATTGGGAGTTTGAGGTTAGTAGATGCAAACTATTACATATAGAATGCATAAACAACAAGGCCCTACTGTATATCACAGGGAATTATATTCAATATCCTGGGATAAAACATAGTGGAAAAGAATATAAAAAAGAAGGTATATATGTGTATAACTGAATCACTTTGCTGTACAGCAGAAGTTAACACAACATTATAAATCAACTATACTTCAATAAAAAGTAAATAAATAAATAAAGCTAGACTACTTAAATTTTGTAGGTGGGGTAGGGTTCATTAAACAGCTTCATCTCCCCCCCCCCAAAAAAAAGTCAGGGGCATATCAATACTTGTTGCTATTAAGTTACATGGGAAGTAGAAGTTTTAAACTGGTGGGGGGGTTATGGACTGAATTTTGTGCCCCACCGACCCCCAAAACTCATATTTGGAAGCTATAACCCCTATTGTGGCTATATTTGAGATAGAGCCTCTAAAGAGGTAATTAAGGGTGAAAGAGATCTTAAGGGTGAGGCCATGATTTGATAGGATTGGTGTCCCTGTTAGAAGAGGCGCTCTCTCTCTCTCTCTCTCTCTCTCTCATCTATCTATCTATCTATCTATCTCTTCCTTTCTCTCTTCTCTTCACTCAACCCCCATGCACATGCACATGCCAAGTGAAGACATAGAGAGAAGGAGTCATCTGCAAGCCAGGAAGAGAGTCCTCAACAGAAACCAGCCCTGCCAAACCTTGATTTGGAACTTCTAGCCTCTAGAAATGTAAGAAAATTAATTTATTTTGTTTAAGCCACCCAGTCTATGGTAAATATTTTGTTATGGCAGCCCAACAGGCTAACACAGTAAGCAAAAGCCTTAGGCCACTAGGGGGCAGGCTGCAAATCTCTCACCCACAGGACTCAATGGAGGTTATCAGAGGTTTCAGGGAGAGAGAGAGAGGGGGTGACTAACTTGATTAGTTGAATCTTGTAGCATCTTTTCAAATGTGATGCACACTTAAAATTCTATTGTTTCCTATACTCTCCAAAAAAAAACCAAAACAAAACAAAATAAAAACTTTTAACCAATAGCTTTTACTACCTAGGAAGTGTTTGAAATGTTTTCTTCCTCATCTCGGTGCTTAGGTACTTAGATTATGAAAAAGACAGGATTTGAGATAAAAGTTTTGTAACCACATAACAAATTCTAGGAAGTGAGAACCAAAATTAACTATAAAGAACTTCAGAGAAATCAAAGGAAGAAACTCAGGATGTTTTTCCATCATACTTTATTCCTTTTAGCTGTATATTTTTGTGTGTGTGTGTGTGTTGATCTTAAGTTGATGTGAATTACAATTATACCCCCTTATTATCACTTTTGGGCAGGTGGCAGTTGTGATGTAGTTTCATTACTTGTTTGTGTGGACACATTTAGCCGTAGCTGCATATTCTTCTTCTCTCAAAAGAGTTATGTGTCCTCTTGTTACAACACATGCTAAGTGTAATTGCCATTTAAAATGTCTTTAAAGGATTACACCACGATTTGGCATTAAATGAAAAAGTTACTATGTACTCAGGAAGGCGTGAAAAGTGATCAATGGGGGGTAAATTTGATATTTGTGAAAAAAATATTCATCATTAGAGAACTGACTATAATTCCTCATTTTCTTGCAAAGCAGCAGCCAAGTGCTTATAGGATCTCAGGGAGAAAGATATCCTCAAGAAGCAGTTTAACTTTTGTTGTTAAGATCAGTAGTAGACTATTGCTCACCACAATGTAGCTAAAGGCAGAAGCCGTTACTAAAACCCCAGAATAGAGGAAAAGTTAGTGTGACTATTCCCTGCGTTGAGTAAGACAATTGTTAAAACACTGAGTTATCCTTTAATTGGCAGCATTTTTTCCTTATTGTTGGTATAGATGGTAAAATAATGGTGTGTCTTACAATGAATGGCTGAAGGTAGATGAAATATAATGAAATAAACCCAACCAAAGCATTATGTGCTTCAAAAGTTAATCTCTTTGGTTTGTTGTAGTGTTATTTGTGAGTAGAATTTTTTTGCTTCTTTTGAGAAATAATATTCTTCTTGGGAAGAACCACAGCAAGGCTTTTTGCTTATTGAATCTGACACCATCTTAACCATATATATTTCTCATACGTGAAAAAAAAAATCTATGAACAGTCAGTACATTTCTGCAAGGTTAAACCAAACTTGAAGACTTGTGCAGTTTATTCTTGCAATTTCTTCATTGAAAAAGATATCTTGGATTTCCTATTTGAATTGATTCCATAAATATAATTGCCATAAAATAAGGTCATATGTACTACTGCTTCAGGCAATTAAACGTGCAATTTATTGTTGCACAAAGCTCAATATCGAGTCTATTTCTGTTGTAGAGCTCATTTAGCCATATGTTCATTTAAGAGCAGTCTTGCAATTTCATTCCAGTATACTTATAGGGGGGTGACGGAAAGCAAAGTTTTACTTGTCATTGAAAGGTAGTCAAGAGATAGTCCAACAGTTAGTCACACTCTGGGCAGGATTTTGGAGGGGGTCTTCTATCTCTACAAACAAAGGTTGAAAAAACAGACCTATTTCACTTCAAAATTTGTTAGGAGGGCAGATATCATGGTAAGTGTTCTTAACACACTCACATCAAAACAAACAAACAAACACAAAAACAACGACAACAAAGAAACACAAGGAAACTCTGGGAGGTGTTGGATCTATCCTTGACCTCAATTGTGGTGATGGTATCACAGGTGTTTGCATATGTCCAAATTCATTAAATTGTATACATTAAAATATTTGCAGTTTTTGGTATATCAATTATACAACAATTAAGCTATTAAGGAAACCGGACCTATTATCATCTTCTTTTTTGCCACACATAGAACCCAAGCTGATCTTTCACGTTACATTCATGTTATTTTTGTTTCAGTTATAAGGAATATTCCTTCATCCCTCCACTTGAATTAATCTGTGAAAGTATAATCTTAGTTGATATTTGAAACATCAGTGACTTAGAGTGTACTAAGAAGCAGAAATCTATTTTTGGATGCTTTATTTCTTGTAAAACATAAGAAGAGAACTTGGCAGTCCACTCATGCCTTGATTAAATACAGCTCTGATTCAATAAGGAAAGAAAACGTTTACTTGATGAAATTCTTCTGTAAAGGTATTTCCTTTCTTCAATTAGTAAGGAATTTTGATTTTATTTTTCAGCCATGTAGTTAGGATGTAATTTGATTCCTTTGGGAACTATTGGGATCCTCTCAGAAAATTCCATAATATGTTCATAAATTTTACTTTCCTTAGAAACTGAAGGTGATACAAAAGAATCAATAGATTATAATTTACTGCTTGACTAAATTTTCAGGGGTAAAGTTTCCTTTTTGTGTCTATTTTTTCTTATATTCCAACGTGCCAAGTATTTATATAAGCACACATATTCATAGTTATGCAATACTTAGCATATAATTGTTCCCATGTACTTAGTAATTGATTAAAAGGATTTGTGGATTCACTTTTTGTATAGGAACATAAGTAGATGTCATGCATATCAGTATGGCCTTGGCACATAACAAATTGTAATAAGATATATTCTCATCTGAGGGTTAACTGAAAATGGGCCTGAAGACTGCAGCCCCAAGGCCAGGGCCAAAAAAACCTACGTAGCTACAAGGATAGCACTTCAAACCAGAGACACATATCTCCATAGAATACCAGCTTTATCAGACTCCTTTTTTTATTGTCAGTTTGTTTTTCTCAGATCTCAGAGGAGGGCAATTCTTTCACGGCTCTTCCCTCCACACCACATCTAGAGTACTTTAACCTATTTTGTGTTTAACCTATATTGTGTTTCCTCCACCTATCATGATACTTATCATTCCTACTTATGAATGCTCATCTATTTTTAAATATCATCTTTAGTTTGTCACCTCTGTTAGGGCAGAGACTGTGCCCATATTGGTTGCCCTTTTATCTAAGCACTACAATATCTGGTAACTTGAAGAACTAGAATATGTGTTTATTGAATGTATGACAAATTGAGTAAATTCTTTATTTAATACTTCTTCCCCACAAAAGCAAAGAATCAATCATGTCTTATACATCTTTGTACTTCTCAGTACAACAAGGTGCTTTTTACGAAGTGAATGCTCTGTGAGAGGATCAAGATGACAAGCCTGTTAAAATCCTATGAAATGACAGAATAAACCCGTTATCACAATAAAATAAGAAAGCAAGCTATGTTGTGGAATTCCTGAAAGCTAGAAAGCAGGTACTGTTAGATATACTAAGAAACAAACCTGGAAGTAGTCATAAGCCAGAGGAGAACATGCTTAAGTAGGGTAAGTTTGGGGCAGGAAGAGTCACCTGGGCCACTTAGAGCCACTTAGCCTGGGAGCTTCACAGCCTGTCCCTCTGTGACTTCACTGACCAGGGCATTTGGCCAAAGACTAAAGCATTGAGTGGGATGCTTGGACTAAGGCGTAAGGGGATGATCCAAGGTTACTGCTAACTATCTTGAGGGGGTCCTGTCAACACCACAAAGACCACCATTACCTGCATCCCCCACAGACCCTCACCTGTTGAACAGGCATTTTCAAAACCAAACATAAACTGCCGGCAAATCTTTGAGCTATAGCAAACTACTATGAAAGTGAGATACCAAACTTTAAAAAAAAAAAGTGTTAACATCTGAGAAGATGGAATTCGTAACGCCCACAGGACAACTATACATAATAAAATGAGAGAAATGTGAAAAATATTACATTTAGGAGATCTTGAAAATTTAAAAATTCTACTACAAAAGTAAAACAAATGTTCCAGGTGGTAGGCGGCTTTCTAGAGTGACCCTCCCGCCCTGGTTTCTTTGTAATCTCAGAAACTGTGATTATGCTTTTGATGGCAAAGAGGATTTTGTAGATTCAGTTAAGGTTGCTAAGCACTTAGTTTTGAATTAATCAAAAGGAAGTTTATCCAAGAAGTTGCAATTTCATCGCATGAGCCTTTTAAAAGCAGAGTTCTCTCTCCAGCTAGAGGCAGAAGGGCAAGCCAGGACTCCAGAGCATGAGGAGGAGTCTGTCCTCCACTGGTGGCTTGAATATGTAGGAAGCTTTGTGGAAAGGACTAGAGAGGTGACTCTGGGGGGCTCAGACAGCTGCTAGCTGACAGTCCAAAAGGAAACAGGGACTTCAAACCTATGGCCACAGGGAACTGCATTCTGCCAACTCAAATGAGCTTTAAAGCAGATTCTTCCTCAGAGCCTCCAAATAAGAGCTTCTACCCTGGCTGATACCTTTATTTCAGCCTTGTGAGAGCCTAAACAGAAAAACCAGTTAAGCCAGCCAGACTTTTGATTTTAAATCATATTTAAAATCATATTTAATTCTACTTTCTTTTGTTCTCAGTAAACAGTTAATCATGATATTTAACTACTTCCTTTGAATTATTTTTCACACTTATCTCTTACAAACATTACCTTTAGGGCCTATCTCTTCATACCTAGAGAATTGAAAAGTTCTGAAGAGCTGTACCATCATTAGCTTTCCTCTCCTATCAAATCATCATAAATGCCACCAGTGTCATATTATTAAAAAGCCTCTAATAAAATTGCCTTCTTGCTCACAAAACTACCCAGAGTTCTCGTCTAAAAGATATTTAAATTCTTATGTTGACAATTCACAAGCTTCTATAATCTAGTTTCTACAGTCCTCCTAGTTTATCTAAAATTTCCCTTTTGAATTCTCTAATCCAGTCAAGTTATAATGTATTAAATATTGTCCACTGAATTTATTTTATGTTTGTTACATATTGATTTGGCTTATAGGATGATTTATACATGAGATGACTTTATGTCTCTTAGCAAAATTCTTTTCTTCCTCCAAAATCCATTTCAAATCTCATCTGATCCAATAACGTCTTCCCTGAATATTTCAGATGAAAATATTTTTCTATCATAATATCCAACTTCAATGATTCTTGGATAAATTCTTACATACAAACTTGGCCTGTTGGTTCCAAATTTTCATGTTAGGTTTCAGATAACATGATTCTTCATCAGACAATTCAATCTAATTCTTTATATAATTGCATCCTTAAAAAGTAACTAGGGGTAGGGGAGGGAGTGTAAGAACATTCCTTAGGAATTTGGAAACTAAATTTTTTATTAGGTATGAAGAGCGAAAATTTCTGTTGACTATAATTGACAAAGTGTTTATTGCTTTCTGTACAAAAGCCAGTATCAGATGAGCATTCAGGCTGAACATCTCTCTCTTCTCCAAAGAAGGAGATCCTTGGGGTCAGCATTAAAGATCAGTGACAATGATGACAAATGTGACCTGACTGACCATGTCTTATCAATTCTACAGGCAAAACTCAAGTCTTTAGTGTTCAGAATAAATTCATTAACAATATGTTAAATTGTAGGAAACAATGGTGGCAGTAACAGTACACCCTAAATGGTTTTGCTTTAAATTATGAAAGTCTAGAAAAAAATCAGCTGACACACACTTCAGATCAAATACTGCCTACCCACTATCCTAAAAGTTATTTTTGCTAAAACTGAACAGCATTCTATTTTCTTAAATAGTTGAAAAGAAAATATATATTCCTTAACATGCTGCAACTTATACATATATATATTGTTTGTTTTTATCCAAATTAACACCAACGTTTATATATAAGATATTCTACGTGTTATCTTTTGTTCCTAAACTGACTGGAAACGCATCTTAAATTCAACCTGAGACCTGGCAGCCATACGTTTCTTCACGAAAATCTCCGTTTCTTGCCTACTATCTTGGTTTGTGCACTTTTACACTTCAATACTGTCACATAACGAGTTTTCTTGCTCCAAGTTTTGCTACTCTATGATCTTTATCTTACATGGATATAGAAGACTTTTTCTAAAAGGCCAATCTTGTTATTTTACTCCCCATTAAACGGCTTCCATTTGACTAGAGGAGAAAGTCAAACTTTCTACCTTGGCCGGAACTGGGTTTTGCATTCCTTTCACTCCTCACTCACTCCTCACCGTGTTCAGAACTGCATCCAAAGCCATACTATAAAGCTCTGCAAAGTCACTATGCTTCTCCTCATTGCTGCTTTCTTCTGTGGGATGTACAAGCTCCACTCCCATCCCACTGCTCTCCTCCCCTTCCTCACCTATGTGTCTGGCAAGATTCTATTAGTCTTTTAAGTTTCAGTTCATGCACCACACTCTAGAAAAATATATGATGAATTTTCTTATTTCCAAAAGAAATTTAGCCATAACTTTCTCCACAGATCTGACATACACTGTATTTACAACATTGTATAATTTATAATTTTATAATTCATTTATAATTTTACAATTCATTCCCTATTCCACATGGCTGCTGTAACTACACGGTTTAGCATCCATGATATAGTACAGTTACCATCACAAAAAAGTTAGTCAAACATGACCTATTAATGAATATATTTATTCATACAAGAAAATTTACATGTGGGAATAACTGTTCCTGCATTGGAACACTATAGATGTCTTGATGATTAGGACATTTCTATAAAATATCAGCAAAACTGCAGAAGTGAATATCCATTATGAGAAAAAGCAATACTAATATCAAACAATCATACAACATTTTCAATAAGCTTAGGCAAAATCTAAGTGCTTTTTGTGTATTGATTCATTGAGGTCTCTAAACTCCATTCATTTCCTTGGAGGTGCAATTCTGTGCCATTTATCAGTTTAAACCCAGTACTTTGAATAGCACTTGACCATAGTAGATGCTGATCATATAAATACATTCTATTAGCATTTTTGGAGACATATAAAGGCTTGCTGCTAATTCAGTCTTTGATATATTACTATAAATTAAATTTTGTCTTAGTTTGGTGCTTACATTTCTAGTCCAGTGTAGCGCAATTTAAAGCAATTTGAAATATTCTAGATAACAGAGGTAGTTTTTCGCTTATTATTTTAAAATTATTATTAATATAATCTTACTATGAAGATATATTTAATTCAAAAGATACTTCATATATAAAATATCCTATTTTTCACACACGGGAATGCATTGCTTTTTCTTTGTTTCAGCATTCTATGAAATCATTTGTTTTATTCCATTTTGGTTTATCCTTAATTATTTGCATATATATTTTCTTATTATATTGTTGGTTCCAGTGGGCTATTGTCTATCTGCCAGACTGTGCCTCACCCATCTTTTCATTCCTACACAAACCCTAGATATAAGATAAATACTATGAACTAGTGGAAAGAAGAAAGACTATAAAGTAGGATTATTGGATGTAATGCCAGGTCTGCCAGGAAGTAGCTCTGCTACCTTAACTAATTTTTTTTCTGGGATTCACTTTATTCTTATGTGAATAAGTGTTTAGGGTTAAATCATCTCAAGTTTCTCTCTAGTTCTAATATTCTATTATTCAATGAGACAACTGTTTATGTTAAATTTAGTCATCTCTATGAATGAGTCATGGTTATTTGACTAGAACATAGAATTCTTTAAAAAATTTGTCTCTATAGAATCATAAATTACATATTAGCCCAGCATTTGTTCATCCATCTTTCATTAATGTTAGAATCCCTAAATCTGAGCACATGGGGAGCCAGCTAAAGATCCATTATGCAGCCTTCCTTGCTGTTGCTAGTTCTGGTCTGGTGACTAGGTTTTGACCAATGGAATATTAATAGAAGCAATGTGTTCATTTCTCAGGTTGTCCCACTAAAGGGAATGGACATGCCCATCACTTTCTTCATATTCCTTCCTGCTGAAAGGGATACAGACTTAGTGGTGAATTATGCAGGTAAGAGCAGGACTCAAGAAGAGTTACTTAACAAAATAGGGAGATGTAGGTTCCCAACCCAGCAGTACAGTATATATGCCTGTACTTGCTTATATACAGCTGATCCTTGAACAACATGGGGGTTAGGGGTGCTGACCCGTTTGCGGAGTCAAAACTCTGTAAATAACTTATAGTTGGCCCTGTGTATCCATAGTTCTGCATCTGTGGATTCAACCAACCTCAGATTGTGTAGTACCGTAGTATTTACTATTGAAAAAAAGTCCACATGTAAGTGGCCCCGTGCAGTTCAAACCTGTGTTAAGAGTCAACTGTAATCTATTATACACAAAACAGAGAAATAATTTCTGTTACAACAAAACAGTATTACATCAGCTAAACCAATATTCTAACTAATATTCAGGGCCTAATAACGCTCAACAGAGTTGTAACTGGAAAAAGCATCTTGAAAAGAAATATCAATAGAACATCATGTTCCTCATTTATATTGAAGATGCTGTGCCAGATAGATATGGTAATCAGGGAGCAGTAAATATTCTAGATGTCCCAGTAAGATTTATGCATGCCAAAGGATGAGAGATATACTCTGTGAATGTTTAGGGGCCTGACACATTGGTAAAGTTGCTAGCAGACTATGATTCATATCAGAATATCCTTTCTAAAGTGAGAGATAAGTTACTTCACCATTCACCACAAAGAGAAAGTGACCATATGTCATTATGTTTTGGGATTTTGAAGTCAAGTTATACCACAATTTGGTATGCTACATCAATACTTTTACTGGGTAATCCATAAAACTGTTAGTTTGAGAGGACCTGAAGCAAGAACCACTTATTCAGCAGGTCCAGCCTGCAGTTCAAGCTGCCCTGCTACTTGGGCCTCACATCCCAGTAGACCAGGGGTGCCACACTACAGTCTGTTGGCCAAATCTGGCCCATCACCTATTTTTGTATAAACTGTAAGCTAAGAATAGTTTCTATTTTATTAAATAGTTGAAACAAATATCAAGAGTAATATTTCATAACGTGAAAATTACATGAAATCTAAATTTCCATGCCCACAAAGCAAATTTTATTGGAATATAGCTACACTTCTCCTTTCACTTATTGTCTATAGATGCTTTCGTGCTATGATGACAAAGATGGATAGTTGTGAAAGAGACTGTATGGCCCATGAAGCCTTAAATATTTAATACCTGTCTCTTTATAGAAAAAGTTGCCACGCCCTGCAGTAGGAAAAAAACAGAAACTTGTAGTGGAGCCTCTGGCAGCACTTAAGAAGAAACCATGGCTCAGCCTCAGTTTGAGTTTTATACTAGGGCCATGCTCTCTTTCTCAAAGATAAAACTTCTGTGGGTTCAACATCATAGATGTCCCCTCACCCAGACTGATCTAGATATTGCCACTATTAAATGTTTCACCTGCCAATCTCAGAGGTCATTTGAAAAGTTGCTCCTGGGGTGTTTCTAGTATCCAAACTCCTGATAATAAAGCACCAAGTAAAAGTGTGACCTAAAATACCTATGATGATTTGGGCATTATCTAATTCACTAAGTCATAAAGCTGGGTGTATATCTCAACATTCCACTGAAAACTGGAGATAAAGTGTGCAAGAACAAAACAAAGATGGATCAGAGGAAACAAGTACACTACACAAACATGTACCTTAGACACCCATGGTAGCTGTTCCTTTTGTTTTACTGTCTACTTCATATCACATCTCAAGCTTCAAAAGGAGTTCTCTATGAGCACCTTGTGCTGGAGGAAAAAGCAGCCACCCACATACTATACTGACACCACCTGGCAATGGATAGCCATTGTATTATGGCCCCACTCAGGGGAAGACTGAAATTTTCAGTAAAGGGAAATTCTCCTAGTGGACAGAACTTGGGGCAGTACACCTATCTGTCTCCTTCATGTAAAAGGAGAGTCTGTCTAAAGAAAATGCCTATGCTAGCTAATGGGTTGCATGACCTATCAAGGTTTTGAAAAGAACAAGATTTGCATGATTGGCGATAAGTCTAGACAAGAAATAATTGAAAGAACTTCTGGATATAGGCATCAGTGACGAAGGTAATTGTGTTTGCTGTAAATGATCGTCAGAGAAGATTCATTTCAGAGGAGGCTTTAAATAAAAGGAGAGAGACTATGACCCTTCAGATGATGTCACTGACTCTTTCCCAAACATCCTTCTGCTTGCTTGATAGAGCTGCATATGAAGTAGCCATGGAGGATGGCATAAAGGCCATGCATGACTTTGGTTACTTAGAATTATCCTCACCAAGGCTGATCTGGTTACTGCTAGAACCCAGAGGCTAATGCTGAGCACCTAATAATGTATTATTTCCCCAAAGAGTAGCCATCCTCCTGGTAACAGGCTAATTACATTGTCCCCTTTCATCGTATCTATCAGATCTATCCCCACACAGGGGTAGATATGTATATATAAAATCTGGGATGCAAATATGCCTTCCTGTCTGTAACACTTCTGCCAGTGACACTATTCAGGGAATTTCAGATATCCTAACATGTCAAATAACATCACCACCAATCAAAGTGTATGCTATTCATTTGTATGGCAAAGAAGTGAAGCAATGAGCTGGCATCCATGAAGTTTACTTACTTAGCACGTACTCATGATTCAATTGCAGCTGGCTTTATAGAATTGTGGAACAGCCTGCTGAAAGTTTAGTTATACCACTGAGGGACAGACAAGTCTCTTTAAGGTCACGACATTCTCCATTTATCATGTAATATATGCCATAAACCAGAAGCCACTATATGGTTCTCCCTTTACTACAGCTAGAGTACTTAGAATGGGGAAACTAAGGGGTTAGAGATAGGGGTGTTCTTTTTTTACTATAGCATAAAATAAATCACCAGAAGCATTTTTTGCTTTCTGTTTCCATGACCTTGACTTTGGTGCCTTAGACGTCTCAGTGTCCAAGGTAGAAATGCTTCTACTAGAGAACACAGTTACGCTCCTTTAAATTAAAACAAAACAAAACAAAAAAACCTGAAATTACTCTTTGTGCTCCTCACGTCATTCAGTGAAAAGGGTCAGTATCCTGATGAAGTGATTGATATTCATTATCAAGGAGAAAGTGGATGGCTGCTACATAATAGGACAAGAAAGACAATGTCTGGAACTAGAGGATTCACTGGCTTTTAGTACCTTTTAGTACACTTTTTCCCAATAGTAATCAATGGAACACTCAGCAGTCTAATAAAGATGGGGTCAAAAAGATTCAGATCTCAAGAATAAACGTTTGGGTCACCGCACTTGATAAAGAGTCTTATCCATTCTAGGTAATTACATAGGGTAAAAGGAACATTAAATGGGTGTTGAAACACAGAAGGTGCAGAAATGGGACTGTTAAAGTCAGGTTTTATATTAATTGTTTCTCTCCACTTATATTAAGAAATGGTGGTGGCTAAAGACATACTTTAGGTGGGAATATATCTACAGTGCTATCATCCCATGATTAAATGAGAGCTTATGATATTTTGCATGGGCTCACACATTTTTCATCAAGAAAAAGAGTAAGAGTAGAAACTGAGAAGCAAAAGGGGTGGACTGTGCTGGGTATTTTTGTTTGCATCTCCAGGTCTCCTCCTCACCCTTTCCCACCATATTCTGTTTCCTGAGAAGTTAACTTTATAGAATGCATCAATGAGCTCCTTTCCCATACGGTTGGATTTAATCAGTGGGAAACACTTGCAAAAGGTAGGATGGAAGGGGGGCATTGAGACTGGGATACACATTACACTGACTCCTGTTGAATCTATTAAACACCACAGTTCCTTCCTGGGAGCCCCCTCTTACAGCTAGCTATAGTTACATTTTCCAGTTCTAGTAACTGCTCAATCCTCTTACCTCTTCAGATATATGATTACTAACAGTTCTTGCTAGCCCCAAGTAGCTTCACCCAAACTTTTTGCTTTGCTTAATTGCCCACACTTGTAAATAGTCTTTTCACTAATATCTCCTCAGATATATTTTAAATACACCCTGTTTGTGTGTGAAATCTGTTTCCTGTGGAGAGCCTGAATGATACAAATACAGTGACACAATATTAAATGTTGTATATTATTTTTTCTTCTACCTCTTAAGTCTAAAGTATTAAAAGTTCCATATAAAATAGATATCATTGTCTTAGAAAATGTCACCAATACCATACTTCCCTACGGCAATTCAGTCCTAGTTTTGATGAAAGGGTAATATGAGAATAAATGGATCTTCTTTGTCTTTTTGTCTCTTTGTGCATGCTTTAGAAAAATGACCTTTAGAAGCAGTGCACTGGAATATAAATGCAAACTGCCTTTAAACATTTTTGACAAGCTTAGTGCACTTAAAGCCTCTACTGCTGTGTAAAAACAAGTTGGTTAAATAACTTACATTTAATAGTTGCTAATAATTATTGTTACCTCCATATAGCTTTGGATTTCATCATGTTGTATAGATTTATTACAGTTGTGAAGAATTTTAAACAATTTACTCAACTGGTGAAATTTTATATGGATGAGAAATACATTATGACACGGCAAAATAAAAATGAGTAATCTAAGTTTAATTCATAGATTTGGATCAGCCTTCTAGTTATTCTCAGTAAAACTGACTAAATGATAAAGAAACACAATCAACAAATATATCCAAGTAATACTTAACTGGCAAATAATACTGCATGTCATAGTAATTTGTGTCAATGTTTTAATCATTTCTACACGGTAACAGTATACACTTATAATTTTGTAAAATTATTTCTGTATTTCTTTATTGTGTTGCTTTGTTCTTATATCTTTAGTAATGCTAATAAACACTTTTTAACATGGAGTCATATCTATATAACACATTGCATAATATGGTTTCAAGTACTGAAGAGTTTGCCCACAAATATAATAAAACCATTTTTACTTTATATGTATAACTTCAGCATGGCTTTTTGCATATATATTTATTTACATTTGAAAATACCAATTGGTAAGCATATATGGGATATTTTCTAAAATACACCATGAAAGTGATAATTAATTTTTAAAAGAATCAACGTGATGATTAACAATGATCATTAAAACTGTTCTCTTTAGGGCTTCCCTGGTGGCGCAGTGGTTCAGAGTCCGCCTGCCGATGCAGGGGACATGGGTTCATGCCCCTGTCTGGGAAGATCCCACGTGCCGCGGAGCGGCTGGGCCCGTGAGCCATGGCCGCTGAGCCTGTGCGTCCAGAGCCTGCGCTCCGCAACGGGAGAGGCCACAACAGTGAGAGGCCCGCGTACCGCAAAAAAAAAAAAACAAAAAAAAACCCAAAAAACTGTTCTCTTTAGAATCTTTTGGAGATTGGGTAGTTACGTGGCTTTCAAGGATGTTCTGGCAGCTGCAAGTAGCAGTTATGTGTGGATTTACCTCTAGAAAATAGAAAAATATAACTAGAAGGATCTTTCATAAAGTATTTATGAAAGGAGATTAAGACAATGGAGATATTGAGGCTCAATCAATTAATCTACCCTAGGAAACTCAGTCAACATACTGCTTTCAGAGAAAGGAATGTATTTATAAAGTTTTCTTATGTAAAAATAATTCAAATTTCATGTGGGATTTCCTGCCCCCAATCCCAATAGATTAAATTGTATCAACCCCCACCCCTAATATCCTACCTCTTCTTTTTGGACATCCAAAACTCCTGAAGTAACAGAGGTAGTAAGGCAGCCTACTTCCTGGGAGTCTATTTTCCTTCTGGCTCCAAATTCTCTTTCTGCTGAATTGGTTCAATTTCTGGATCATCTTATGTGTTGTTCCTACTACTAGGGTTGCCATATTTAACAAACAGAAATACAGCATTTTAAGTTAAATTTGAATTTCAGATAAAAATGAGTGGGTTTTTTTAGTATAAGTCTGTTCCATGCACTATTTGGGACATACCTATACAAAAAACTTATTTATTGTTTATTTTGTTATTTATTTGATACATTTAACTAGGTGTCTGTATTGTATCTGACAATGCTACCTATTGCATACTAGATTAGTCTTTGATGAAATTCAGCTTCTTTTCATTAGTTGCTCCTTCTCTCCCCACCCCACTGCAATAAGATTTTTTTCATGAAATAGTTTTCAGTTAAGTTTTAGGAGAGCTAGAGAAAAATTATATGAACAATAGGAGATGTTGTAAAACACAATTTATTCTTCCTCCTAACAAGAAAGTAAAATTCACTGCTCTTTATCACCAGTGTATGCATTTTTAATTGGTAGTGATTGACTCTTGATTACAAGGAAACAGAGAGAGAGATTCTTAAATGCAACTTTGAGTAAATTTAGAATGTCTGTACTTGTTTCCTCATATATAGCATGAAAAGATTGATTATTTATATGAAGGGTATGTAGATTTATCTATCAAATTTAAAGTTGCATTAATATTTTTGGGACATCTTATATATACATATCAATTTTAAGAAATAAGAATTTTTTTGCCATTAAGGAAGGAAGCAGAATAGATGAGCTAAGGAAACAAAAAATGATAGGGTTAGAAAATATTTATCTGGAAAAGGCCTTGAGGCCTGTTTTTTTGTTGTTGTTTGTTTGTTTGTTTGTTTCAGTATTCCCTACTTCTACTCTTCCTACCTCTGTGGACCAGTGGAATAAGCCCAGACTTTGTAACTGGGGAGACTGACTCAGCATTCCATTGGTTTTATAAATTTTATAATTTTTAACTTTTCTGAGCCCTAATTCATTTTTAGAGTCTGATATTTTCATCAGGAATTTGCTCATATGCAGCTTTGTCACTGAGGCCATCTCTTACCACCCTGTTAGTATAGCACATCAAATGTATACTTTATTTTTCTGCACAGCACACATCATCTCTCACATCATATGATCCTTCATATATTAACCTGTTCATTTTTATTGCCTATCTCTTCATGCCAGAAGGTAGCCACCAAAATGACCAGGATTTTGCCTGCCATTTCTTTCCTGTATCCCCAACATTTCAAACTGTTCCTAGCATATAAAAGGATACAATATATATTTGTTGACTGAAAGGTGAGCTTTACCTATTTCCATATATCATAAAGAGCTAAACCAAATTCCAGAAGATTTTTCTGAAGCTTTAAAGGTGTACTGCATATAGAGAATTAGGATAGTGCCTGGCTCATGGTATGCAGGAAATTCATCATTAATTTTATTGTTACCAACATAGTGCACACGCCCTGACATGTAGTAGTAAATCAATGGATTTTAATACTCTTTCCTTTCCTTCCCAATTTCTTTGATTCATCTCCTTTGTTGAAGTCCTAGCTTCTCTGAAAGCTACGACTGAACAGAATCATGGAAATGCAGGAAAATACAAAGAACAATGAAAATGTTAAATTTACAAAATATTAATAATAATGTGTTGCTTGAATTACATAAATATATTTATAATAATTAAATGAAAATGCTTGAAAACAATAGCACAAAAGTTGCAGGGGTGTCTATAATGTCACATTATTTTAAAATTTTAGCATCTTGGAGGTAGCAGGGAGAGTATTCAGAGATATTAAATCTTACTAAGTGAAAGATTCTTGTTGTGGTCTCTTGGGTAATAAAGTAGAAAAAGAGCTTGCAACTAACAATCTCATAAAGAAGAAAAATAACTTTAAAATAACTTGATCAATTCAAAAGTGTGCAAGAAACAGGAAAAAAACTTGTAATCTAATAGATATACATAAATCCAAATGTATAAACAAATCCAGTAATTTGATGAGGAATAAATAATGAAATGAAAGTGGTCACTGCGTTTAAAAATAGAATCTAAATATAGGCTGCTTTAAAAAGACACCTGACATTTAAAAGTAAAGAAAAGGTTATTATAAAAGTATGGGAAATATGCCAAAATAAAATGAAAAAAACAATAAGAAAATTGGCATATGTTAACATCATATGCCAATTTTATGTTAACATCAAAGATGACTTTAAGGCAGTAAGAATTACTAGAGCTGTAGAGAGATATTTCAACATGATAATAGGGTCAATGTGCCAGGAGGGTAATCAAGTCTAAATTCGTATGCATATAGTAACCTAGGTTTATACTATGTAAAGCAAAAATTGATAGAAATAAAAAAGAAATAAACACTACCACAAATATATTGGGAAATTTTTCAGGTATTCCTCTCAGTAATAGAACAAGAACACAAAAAAACACTAAAGCTATAGAAGATGAGACAAAATTATTTTTAAAAAATTCAACCTAGGGCTTCCCTGGTGGCACAGTGGTTGAGAGTCCGCCTGCCGATGCAGGGGACACGGGTTCGTGACCCGGTCCGGGAAGATCCCACATGCCACGGAGCGGCTGGGCCTGTGAGCCATGGCCGCTGGGCCTGCACATCCGGAGCTTGTGCTCCACAATGCGAGAGGCCACAACAGTGAGAGGCCTGCATACTGCAAAAAAAAAAAAAAATTCAGCCTAAAGCTGACACACAGAATGCCACCAATAACAACTAAAGAACATGTATTCATTCCAAGCGTGCTTGGAACATTTACCAAAATTGATTATAGGCCGAGCAATAAAGCATGTATCAACAAATTTAAAAGATCTCTCATAATACAGAATAAATTTTCTGGCCACAGTGGAACTATGCTAAGAAGCAATAACAAAAAGATAGCTGATCAGCTCAGTGCTTTGTGACCATCTAGAGGGATGGGATATGGAGGGTGGGAGGGAGACCCAAGAGGGAGGAGGCATGGGGATATATGTATATGTATAGCTGATTCACTGTGTTATGCAGCAGAAACTAACACATCATTGTAAAGCAATTATACGCCAATAATTTTTTTAAAAAGCTGAAAAATCCTCAAATGTCTAAAAAATAGAAAACTCTTCTAAATAACTTGGGTCAAAAGAAATCACAATGGAAATTTCAAATATTTTTAACTGTATGATAATGAAAATGAGGTTTGGTGGCCTTTTTGGATGCAATGACGATAAAATTTGAGAAAAAAATATAATGTGTCAGTGAATATGTTAGAAACGATTTAAGTAGCAGCTTCTAAAAGTTATAAAAAGACTTCTAGCAATTCCATGTTCCTACCAAAGACTAGAAAAGAGAGAGAAAATTTAAAATGTGTGTGTGTATTTTAACATATTAGACAGCTGATGAAGCAACCTGGACTTAAAGGGAACAAAATGCCTAAGAAGGCAAAACCTTTTGGAGAGGTATGACAACATTCTGCAGTTGTTTTTTGTTTGTTTGTTTGCTTTTCTCCCATTTGAGTGGGAACCACACTCAAGGTGAGACAAAGTGCTCAAGATTCTGAATAACAGCATAGTGTTAGGGAGTTTCACGGGGATAGATGACCAAAAAAAAGCACAGATTAGAGTATTTGCGAATCAGGATCAGATTCTAAGGAAAAAACGAGAGGAAGAGAACTGAGTCCCAAGCTCTTCAGCTTCTCTGTTTGTGAAATCCACTGAATTCTAAAGTCAAAGGGACCATCTAGGAAGCTAAGATGAAATCTTACACAAACTAAAGACTTCCAGTTTCCGGGTCCTCATGCAATGAGCTTGGAAATCACCACTCTCCATCCTAACAAGTCAAACACTGAACACACTGAGTTGTCAACTCTTCTTGGACCCATAAGAGAGGGGAGGGGGGGACAAGGGCAAACCACTGCCCCCAGGATTAGAGGGACAGACAGGTAAATACAGGGAATCATGGCTTCCTAGGGCTCAGACCCAAGGACAGAAAACCACTGTGGGAACCAGAGCCACAGTAGGAAAATCTGAGCTGTAATTGACAAATTGCTGGCGACACAGTGTAGACAACCGTTGAGAGTTAAAAAGCCCAGGGGGATCTTATCATAGGAGGGCCCCCACAATACTGTGAGATTTACCTTCAGGAGTTCAAGCAGATTCCCACAGTAAATATCAGAGGAAAAAATTCCCATTGAGTTTCATGCTGGGGGTTGGGAAAAGGAATTATTTTTAAATATGCCCGAACACTCTTAACACGACCTATACTCAGGAGAAACTAGTTAACCAGAGCCTAGCCTGCTGGGGTAGTTTCAGAGCCTAACTGACCTAGGGAAGAGAAGTACCTAAACTCCCTACCCACTCTAGCCATGCTGTCCTACCTCATCAGGAAGAAAAAAAAAAAAATCCCTGAGAAACATTTGTGATGTTCCCAGTCCACAGGCATAGACTCACTAAAAGACTGAGACTTAACCATAGGACTGTAGAATGCATTCCCTCCCTACACATCACCACATTGCTAAAGGCCTATTTACAGAAGTTCCTTTTACCTGGAACATCATATCCAACTACCAAGAAAAAATTACAAGGCATACCAAAAGGCAACAAAACCCACAATTTGAAGAAACAGAGCAAGCATCAGAACCAGACATGACAGGGATGCTGGAATAATCAAACCGGGAATTTAAAACAACTAGGATTCATACACTAAGGTCTCTAATGGATAAAGTAAACAGCACGCAGGAACAAATGGGCAATGTCAGCAGAGAGATGGAAATCCTAAGGACCAAAAAAAAAAAAAAAAATGCTAGCAATAAAAAAGCACTGCAACAGAAATAATGACTTTGATGGGCTTATTAGTAGACCAAGCATGGCTGAGCAAAGAAGAGTGGAGTTTTCAGCAGAAGCTTAGCTGTGATTAACAAAGTAATAGTTCAGAGGTCAGTGGAGGAAGAGGAGATTTTGAAAGACCAAAAATCTAAGGTGGGACCTCTCAAAGTTTATGACCTAGAAATAGGTTGAGCAGACCAGAGCTAGAAGTCTTATCAAACCTACAACCTAGACTCAAGCCAAGTCAGCCCCTAATTGGATTAATGTGATCAGCTTCCTCCCTATCCACCTAGCAAGAGAGACAGTAAACTTCCCCGAGAAAAGGTGCTACAGATGCTATAAAAAATGCTCTTTACATGTCTGGAATCACTCAAAACATTAACAAAACATGCCAAGAGAAAGGACTAAATGATTGAAAGTCAATAGGATAAAATAAATACAGACAGTAAAAACAGACCTATGTGAAACAGATTTTAGAGTAATCAGACAAGTATTCTAATTAGAAAAATGTAGATATATATGGGGAAAAGAGATGAAGTATGGAGAATTCCCCAAATAATTGAAATTTATATAAAGAATCAAAGTAAAATACTGGTATTAAAAAACACAATAACCAGTATAGAGAACTCTGTGGATAGATTTAACAACAAGTTAGTGGAAGAGAGTGTCCTTGATCTAGAATATAGATCAACAGAAAATATACAGACTAAAACACAGAAAGGAGAATAATTAAATGGACCAAAAAGAATGTGTGTGTCTGTGCACAAAAATGTGTGTACATATATCACTGAAATGTCTAATATATCTGTAATAGAGTCCCTGGAAGGAAAGACAAAATTAGGCAGAAGAAAATTTTCAAGATATGATAGTAACTTAAGATTTTACAAAACTGATGAAAAATTTCAGCCCATAGATCCAAGAAACTGCAAACTCTAACTGTTAATGAATACAAGAAAATCATGACTAGGCATACACTAGTCCAACTGCTGAGAACCAAAGAAAAGGAAAGAATATTTTGAAGGCAGCAAGAGAAAAAAGCTACACTAACCTTAAAATAGCAACATATAAGACCACCAACTGACTTTTAGAAAAAATTATCAAAACCAAAAGACAATATAATGCAATCATTAGAGTGCTAAATCAAAATAATTGGCAAACTATAATACTATGTCCAGAAAAAAGTTTTAAAACTGAAAGCAAAATGAAATGTTTTTAAGATATATATATATCTATATATATATATACACACAACAATATATATATTGGTAGTATCTGTCACAAGTACAAGAATTATACTTTAAAAATATTAAAAGTAATTATCAGGCAGAAGAAACATGATTTGAGTCGGGAACAGAGAAATATAAGAAAGAATGAGGAGCAAAAGAGATAAATTTGCCAAAACAGAAACAGAAGTAAAAAGAAAACCATAATTATCCTGTATTTACTAAAGAAACCAGATTTGTATTTTAAAACATTTTTATGAAATATGATCAGCCCCATACAGTTTTAGTAGTGATTTAGTGAAACATTTAAAATAACAATAATATCAATATTTTGGAAAGTTATTTTGGTGAATGGAAAAACAGGGAACAGTTCCTCCCCCATTTTATGAGGTCAGCATAATTTTGAAGCCAAAGTCTCATGAGGACATAGAAAGATATAAAATTAGAAGCCAAGATCTCTCTTATGGGCATAAATACAAAATCCTAAATAAAGTATAAGCAAAAAGAATCTAGTAATATATAAAACATGATTATATATCATAATTTGTTTGCATTTCTTATATCAAAGAAAAATTTGGGGTTAGCAGTCAAAACTCTACAAACATAATTAACCACAGTAGCAGACATATTGAAGAAAAAAATATGATAATTTGAATTGATATAAGAAAATATTTGATAAAATGTCATATCATTTATATTAAAAAATAAACAGCATACAAGCATTATAAAAGGAACTTTCTTAACCATATTACTATATCTAGAAAAATTAGCAAAAATACAGTTGCTAGTGAAATAATGAAGAACGTCCCTTAAAGACTGGGCAAAAAAGACACAGTTGCCTGTTCTCACCACTGTTATTCAACACTTCATAGGAGATTCTATTCAAGGCAATACACACAGAGAAAAATGTAAGGTACAAGAATTAAAAAGGAAAAAATAAAATTGCCATTAGTCACATAAGATACTATGTTCTTAGAAAATACAGAATAATATACAAACTATAAGAATTTATCAGTACATTTGGCAAAGTATTTGGATACAAGGATAGTACAGAAAAAAATGACAAGAAAATCAAATACAAAATTACCATTTATAATAGTATTTAAAAATCACATACATTTAGGGACATATCCAATGAAATATGTGCAAACCCTCTAGAAATTTTAAAAGGCCTAAATAAGTGAAACCACGAAACACAATCATAATTTGAAAGATTTGATGTTGTAAAGATGCCAATTTCCCTAAATTGATCAGTAAATTCAGCAGTCCCAAACATAATTTTATATCCAGAACATATAAGAATACAAATCAATTAGTACATAGCAAGCAACCAAATAGGAAAATAGGTGAAAACCTGGGATAGGTACTTAACAAAAGAGTATATTCAAAGAGTCAATAAATAATAGAAAAGGTGTTCAATATCATAAGTAATAAAGGAGGTGCAAAGTAAAAACTAAGTATATTATCACATTTCCATTAAACGGGATAACATTTTTTTAAAATGATGTCATCAATTCTTGGTAAAAGCTATCATATGCTGCTGGCAGAAGTATAAATACATTGGAAATTTAACTATATCTTGAAGACTAAGCATATGTACATATTATGACTCAGTAATATATCCCTAGGTATACAGCCCAGGAATTGTGCATATATCCTCACAAAAGGCATGCATAAGAATATTCATAGCAATACTATTTGAAAGGATCCCAAAATGGAAACAGCCCTGATGCCTATCAATGGAAGAATGGATAGAGATATTGTGTATTTATTTAATGGAATGTTAGAAATCAATGGAAGTGAATAAGCTACTGAGTGGATTAATCTCAAAATATAATATTAAACTATATAATTCCATTTATATGAAGCTGAAGACTAGCAAAACTAAGTGATGCTAAAAGGAAGGTGTTTTTTGAGGGGAGACAGTGACTCCAAGCAGGATAATGGAGGATATTTAATAATGTTCTATTTCTCAATCTGACTGTTGATCACATGAATCTACTCAGTCACGAAAACGAACTGATCTGTACAGTTATTATTTTTGTACTTGTCTGTATGTAAATATAATTATTATATAGAATACACATATTATGCTTTAATAGAAACTTTAAAAAATGATACAACTAACCTCTTCAGCCTCTGTCTCATTTCTTTTAATATCCAAATGATAATACCCTCAAGTTCTCATCTAATGAATTCTGTTATTGCCATCTTTTCCTAGTGTTTCCTGCTTCCAGTATTATTGAAAGTTCACAAGCTTACTTACATTGTTTCTTAAATCAGTACTTCTGAAAGAAGAAACTCTATAATCATTGTTTTGCTCTTAAATCACACTCATCACACAGTGATATCTCTTTCTCCAGATTTTGCTGGACTGTTCCAGCAAAATTTTGCTGGACTGTTCCTCCATTAATACATTTTGTAAAAGAACGTTGCCACTCTCTTGAATTTCTTAGCACCAGTATATTACAGGATATGAGATGGTTGGGAACTGCTAGCACTATGGAAAAACACCACCATACTATTTGTAAAAATGGATTTTCTAGTTATATCCGCCAGCCCATAGTAAGTAGAAGATATTCTCACAGATATCTTACCATCCAATTCAGCAGTTTATTTTTCCCCATTTAAGAAAGACAAAAGTATAGCTACCCCAGGGGAGTTGTTATGGCCTATTCTTTTGCAAATGGCCTATTTCTTTGTCCTTAGATATGAGAATGTGTCCAATTCCTTTGTGAGATTTTAGCAACTTTGAGAAAATTTCACAAATTAGTGAAGGAAATTTCTGCCATTTCTCCTCAAAATATACCATCACCTTCCCCTCACCTATGCGGTCTAAATTAGAACTCAAATTCAGGTTCTATCTTACAAAGTAAAAGTCCAGAGAGGTATGAAAAAATTGTGAAATGTGACTATGAATTACAATAATCACTTGGTCTTTCCCATAGGAAGTGAAAGAAATTAGAGAAAATTAGATTTTACTGAGCTAATGCGGCACACAGTAAAAGGTTTAGTTTTGCTTTCACTTTTTTATTGAAGCAAGCAATGTGAGATTGCAGCTAATTTTGTAATCACTTTCATCTATTTAAGTCATAAATCAGATAAATGTAAAAGTCAACTGAAAATCCTGTAAGACAAAAGGGATAGGGAGAAGGATCTAGCATTTACTGGGTACCTATTATTAATATATTTGTTTTAATCCTCACAATAATCTTATAAAATAAATATTATTGTAATCTTACAGATGAGTAAAGTAGGTTCGGTGGGCTTAAATACCACCCCCAGTTTCACAAAGCTAGTACATTACAGAGGCAGGAGTCAAGGTCTGTATTCTTATAATGCGAACCATGCTGCTACTGCCCTACTGTAGAATTAGTCCACTGTAACAAATGGTCATTCGACCTTTATTTCTATGTGTATTTTATCTCTTTGTGGTCTTTACCACTATGTGTACTTAAACTCTAATTTATGATAGAAGTCATTTTAATCTGTGCCAAACCTTATTTCATTTGTGACCACACGGCAGCTTCTTTTCTGGAAAATATGTGGAATATTTTCAATTTGTATCATGTTCTTTGGATTTTCTAAAGAGCACAAAACACTTAAAATTCAATTTTTGCCTACACACCTGGAATGCAATTTAAAAAGATGTCTACAATAACATTCATGTTTTTCCATGTGAATTGCTGAGCAGGAAGGAAGAAGCACTGAAATGAAATCTGGTAACAAACCATGATACCGTGAACCAAATAGCCATCTTACCCAATGCAGTCCATAACTTAAGGGGATACACATTGTAGGTAGTGATTAAGGTCATGGATTTTGAAATCAAGATGACCTGTGGATTACTATATTTCTTTAAATCTAAGACACTGTTGACTGTGAAAACTAACATTGCTTTATAATGAAGGAAAAAGTGCCAGCAGATAATTTTAAGATACCTTTGATTGCATGATGCATCCTGACTTCAGAAGAGTTCAATTTGGGGGAAAAAAAAGAATGAATGCAGAATTGATGGCATGAGGCAGCCATATCATATAAACTATAAACATTATAGGGGCTTAAACAAGATAAAAATTTATTCCTCAGTTACTAATGTACATAATGGTTGTTACTTATTGTGGCTGTCGTCTCCTTTTGAGAACTGATTCAGGGATCCAGATTCTTTCCATCTTGGGTCTGGCCCATCTTTAATATATGACTTCCAGGATCCTGGTGATTATCTGCATGAAGATGGTGGGAGGGAAAAGAACCTGGGGGATTATGCCTGAGAATTGTGTATGAACCAGGGCTGGGAATGAAATTTATCACTAGCACTCACATCTCATTGTTGGAATTCATTCACAATGTCACAAAGCAAGCTGGGCAACTTCATCAAGGCACATGCCCACAAAGAAAAGGAATCGGGTTTGGTGCAGAGTTGAGCTCTACCATGACCCACCAAGTTAGTGTGCTCTCCAGCATCCATGATTCTCTCCACTCACAGACACATGCAAGACTGTTTCCCGGCCTCATTCTGGCTGGATGGATCACTCAGTGGACATACCAAGGGCAGCTGCCCTAAAGAAACACCCAGATCTACCCTGGACTCTCTGTGTGCACGATTTTAGCATTTATTGTCTTAAGGCTTTGAGATTTGGTAATGTCGTATGTTTATTACTATAGCATAATTTAGTCCAATGTGCTTCATAAACTCAGGTTCCTCATTTTATTTGTTAAAGATAACAATGATTACATCACAGAGTAGCTGTAGGGATTAAATGTGGCATAACATCTAAGCATTGGGTATAGTGCCTGGCATGTAACAGTGTAATCAATAAGTAAAATGTATTACTCGGATTTTCATAAAATCGTTACCAACTTTTGACTGTGGAATCTTTACTCTCATTTTACTTCCATCTTGTGTAAATATTTAAATAATTAACTTCATGTTATACTTACAAACTAATTTTTACTTATATTACTTCATCTTTTAAATTTTCTGGGAAAGAAAAATCCCCTAACATAGGCTTCAGATAAAATTAGAGTGTTTTGGAACCCTTCATATGATAGTATGCCAAGATGTTCTGTTTATAGACACCAAGAATAACGTTGGTAATTGTGTGAGAGTTCTGGTGCTTCACTTAGGATGAACACAAATTGACAGAAGTTCAATCTTCAGCTACTCTAGAGAATTTATCCTAAACTCAAACCCTATTAAAGTTTTCAGAACCCATGAGAAAGCAATGAATTTGCTCCAGAAAGATGACAATAGTTTTGAGCTTAAATATGCCTTAACTCCATGCTGATAATACTCTATTTCCACTGTGAGACCACCACCTCATTTTAGATGTGAAGCGAAGATTCATGCCAAAGTGTGCTATGGGGAAAAGGTGACACCACTAAATGTCTTATCACACATGAAACTAAAGGGGAAGCATATCTTATAATCGGCTGAAATACACCTACAATTCAAGAAAAAATTTTAAAAAGCGAAACTAGACCATATTTTGATGTTATTATGGATTGAATACGTGTACATGGAAACAGAATGAGTGGGACAAAATGAGAATTTAGGGTCAAAACAGTTTTGCCTTTTTGCCTCTTTTTGTTTTGTTTTGTTTCATGGCCATTGCTACTTTTTTTTTTCTTTTCTTTTTTTGATATAATTGACATTGTCAAAGTTCCATTCTTAGGGCAAAAGTGTAGATTAAGTTCTAAACTTTGAAAAGTGCACAACAGATATTATCCAAAGCAAAATTATTATTCAAAAATAATTTCAGTTTATAAAGTTCCTCAAATACCCAGGTATATAAATACAGATTACCCATCTGCTGTTGTCTTTGAAAAATTTGCTCCTTTTTACTGTGATTTTATTTCTCCCTTGCTTTCATGCTGTCATCAACTTCAAAGTGAGGACCTTACACAGTAAAGATATGCAAAGGATACAGAAGTTTATGTAAATCAGGCCCAGCGTGTACTGATTTTTAGATACAGCTATTACTCAATTTTACAACATACAGTCATTGTACTTTTGTATTTTTCTAAACTAAATTATGAAAGTCAGTAATTTAAGTGATTCCGGTAAGAGAGTTCAAACTTTACCTATTTCAACCATTTGAATATTTTACTTTCATTTCAGTGAAATTATTCTCACTTTTAAAAGTGGTAATTTTGTGGGTTTTTCTGTTTTTTGCTTTGTGCAAAGCAGTAAAGTATGTATATTCCTGAGATTGATTACTACAGAAAAACATTTTATTCTTTATAGTTTGTAATCTTTTCCTATAAAATCATATTATTTTAAGATTTCTAAAAGTTGTCTATACACTGAAGATGAAATAATTACTTTGTTATTTTTATAAAGATGATATTTTTTCATACCTATCAAATATAAAATATCCAGATGTGAAAAAATGGCACATTTCATATTGTTGGGGAGGAAGAAATTTTCCTCTACCCTTCTAGTTTCTTCTGGCTCTTCTAAGAATTAAGTTGGCATGGTATAGATTAACAGGAGAAAATCAAACGAAAGTCTGACAGCATGTACACATGGGAGAGATCCAGAAAAACAGAAACTCACCAAAATGGTTAAAGCTCTCACCTTAAATATCATCTTCCCCTAAAGACAAAAGAGGATGTCGGGGGTAGTGGTTTGGGACTTCAAAGGGGAGGAAGGCATTGAGATGGAGATGGAAAGCAAATGTTTGGTAAACAAATGTTTACTGGGTCATGAAGAGAAAACTGAACAGAAAACTGAACAGAAAAAGTAATTCTAACAGGAAATTTTTTGCTTTGTTCCTCCCTGTCTAACATACCTAGCTCATGCTATAGTTATCTATGGTGATAGCTCCCTCCCTGGGACAGGTCCTCTGTCTATATTCTTTTAGGCAGTTAAGGGGAAGGTCAAAGTTTTATCCTGAGTCTTTGGGGCCTTGATTGTTTCAGTTCAAAGTAATCCAAACAGACATTTTAGGGTGGCAAATTTTCCTTCCCTACAATATACATGATGATTTTTTATCATTGTATGTTTTACAAGTTATTCTTGAGGCTGGTCATCTCAGACATGTTAGGCATGAAATTGTTAATTGCAGAGACAAGAATTTTGGCATGCAAAAGCAACTTCTGTTTTGAAACTAGCTCTTTTACTTTATATGTTTATAACAAAATATGCAATAAACTTGTGTGAAGTTTAATATTTGAAGACTTTCCTAAAGCTAATGATTAAAATCACATTGAAATAATTACACGAAAAGGGTAGTTACTCTTTCCTCACATATTATAGGAGTTATCTGTGAGACACTGTTTGTTCAAATTACCATTTGTACTTACATTTATTATTCTCTATATGTCAAATAATAATTAGTACCATTTTTATTAACTGGAGATATTATATTAAAATTTCACCTCTAGGTCCACTCTGAATAGTTTGTGAAACTGTCAGGAATTTTTTAGTGAACTAATGAAAGCCCTTTTCCTGGATATCTGGGATATCTCCAGTTATAAGACTTCTCTTAACACATTGTAGTGAAAAACTGACTTGAAAGATTTCATGAAATATTTACAAATTTTTGTTTTAACTTCTAAAAGATGGTTAATGAAGGTAACTTACTTGTAATCCTTTTAAATTCCTTTTCATTTTTTTAAACTTCTTCATTCTCTTTTCCTACCTTCTCAAATTTTTATTCTAAGGCAAGAAAACTATAAACATAAAGGCAAAATCTTTTGTCCATGAATTCCATAAGCTTTCTAGTGAGAAAAGATGTTCTACTTAAAAATTTAAAGTGAAACCAAGTTAAAATGCAAAAACTGTCGTTGAAATTAACATTGCAAAATGTAAGGACTTCTTGAATTTCACTAAATATCCTTTATTTTTTAAATTTTTTTATTATTATTTTTTTTGCGGTGCGCGGGCCTCTCACTGTTGTGGCCTCTCCCATTGCGGAGCACAGGCTCTGGACGCACAGGCTCAGCAGCCATGGCTCACGGGCCTAGCTGCTCCGTGGCATGTGGGATCTTCCCGGACCGGGGCACGAACCCGTGTCCCCTGCATCGGCAGGCGGACTCTCAACCACTGTGCCACCAGGGAAGCCCTAAATATCCTTTATTTATCTTTAGAATGGTGACCTTAAAAACAGTTACACATTTTGGTTTTACTTTCAAGGGCTACTTGTCAACCATTTTCCATTTTCCAAGCTGAATTCTGTTTTGTGGTTGCCCTTTAATCACTGAAGGTCCCTCTTTATCATTTCTGCACTAATTGGTATTAAAACACTTGACAATTTATTGTGATTTAAGTTTCATTAGCTTGCATCTCTTTCCCCACTAGATGATTAACAAAGATGTTAAATAAGATTACAACCTAATAAAAATGCCCTCTGTACCCTGACAGCATCTCTCCTCAACTAGGTAACAATATGTTGTCTTGATGGAAGCAAAACATGGTTTCAGCCTGTGTCCTGTGAAGAATTAGGCTGTTTGTCTTAGATAATTTGAAGATTTATAATCTCCCTTCAGGATATGATACGTGTAAGTTGAGAGTAAAATTGTCTTTTATTTAATTGATATAAATTTATATTAGTATTTGTATAAAATTAAGCTTCTTAATTATTCAGCTTTTAAAATATGAACCTTATTTCCAAAAAAAAGGTATTTCATACACATGCATACACACACACACACACACACACAGCACTTTAGATATTTTTAAAGCTAATTTATAATTTCAATTTATACTTTTCAATTTCTTGAAGACACCTTAAGGTGGATTTACTCTGAAAGGTGGGCTTCAATTAACTTCATCTTAGGTTGACAATTCTTGCACCCTTTTTAGAAACAGCTTTATTGAGATAAAACTTATATGTTATAAAATTCACCCTGTTAAAATGTACAACTCAGGGTTTTTTTTCCATATATATTCACTGTTGTTCAACACTCATATCTTTTAGCTGTACCCTATAAACTTTCATATGCTGTTGTTGCAACATTTTTAATATTACTTGACTATACTATTGATTATAACTTGTATATTTACTTCTTACTTTATACAGACATTCTTAACATGATTGTAAGTTCATTATTGGCTGGACATATATGCTTATAAGGGGATACTTAATTGGAAGTTCTGAGTGCAGCAACAAGGTAAAATAGATGTGAAATGTCAAAGTGCATATGAGTCAGATCACATTACACTGAGTTTATAAAAGAAATACCCCAAATTCCTTTATACAACTCATTGTCTCACACCCATATACTGTCCTTAGACCCTGAGAGGGGGAGCCTTTATCTAGGGCTGTATGTCTCAGAGATTGCACTGAGTTGAATAGAATCCCCCCAAAATTCATGTCTAGCCAGAACCTCAGAATGTAATCTTATTTGTAAATAGGGTCTTTGCTGATATTATCAAGTTGAGATCATAATGGATTAGCATGTGCCCCCTAAATCTCATATAACTGGTGTCCTTATAAAAAGAAGAAAATGTTGTATTGATATATCACATAGACCCATGAATTTTGTAAATTATTTATAATGAAACGGTTTTATAGACAGAACTCTCTGAAAAACTATTGACTCGGGGACCCACACAGCCTAGGAATGGCCCAGCCACACCCATATTAAATACCAGAAACTAGGGGGAAAGAGAATTTGTAAAGATGGTTGTTTGAAGAGATATGTCCCCTACAACTCACCCATCTAAACTTCCAACAGAAAACAAGACCATTTTCTCCTTCTCTTCAAGATAAGATGTTGGATATCCATGTGATAAATAGAAGAGCTTAGTACATATCCTCTAGATTTTGGAGGGGCATACTTGTGTCTGATATATGGTTGAGGAGTCTGAAAGCAAGAAGCTGTTTGCATTGGCCTGGGGCAAGCACGAAAGAGATGATAGATAGAGATACAGATGGAGATGGAAATGGAGATGGAGATGGGGAGAGAGGGAGAGAGAGAGATTCAGAGAGAAGCAAGACTTTGTTGAGAAGTAACTGAACTCCCACAAAATATAGAATAAAGATTGATTTAGAGTTTTCTGTGGCCCTATGACAACCTGCAGGAGAGAGGAAAGAGCTGCATGGGAATCATTTAGGAATTTCATGTCTTAACAGAGAAGAAGCTAGGGGTTGACCATTGAGCATCTGATTCCTAGAGGCAATCACAAAAAAATAAACACCAAAAAAACAGGTCCATTCCATTTAAGGGAAAAAATAATGAAAGACCAATAACAATGTTAATTTCTCCAAAGACCATAAGTAATAAATACCCCATGGGAGAGTGTGAGATTTAAGTTTGCATCAGGCCTAGAGGTCACAAATAAGATTTGAAAATATCAGTCAATAAAGAACTTTCTGCTACCTTTACTACTGCTCCCTCCCTTTGCTTTTTCCAGGAAGATGAAAATGGCATCTAGTAGCAAAGGTGGAAATAAGCATGAAAAAAGAAAATCAACACTCTCTTCATACAGACCAAGCCACACCTAGGTGAGAAAAAAAAAGTCACCTTCATCCTGTTAATTATTTGCTGAATTGAGACTGTTTGTAACTTAAAATGGGAGTTATAAAACCTTTTTTATTTTTTTAACTGAGAGTGATCAGTAATGCTGAGGGGCTCCCTGAGTGTCATCCTGTGATGAAAGACAAACTACTCTTTAAAAGATTTCAAGAGTATGTGGGGGAAAAAATGAATTCCTTTTGGTTACATTCCTTGAGTTTTGTTAATTAGGGATACCAGCCAAAATATGTTTTAACTAATATAGCAGAGGTTATGCTTTGCTAACACATAGCATGATACAGGCCATGGAATACAGTGCTAAATGGAAGGACGGAATTAAAATTTTCTCTAAAGTTTTTACAATACATTTTCTTTCCTTCTAGCTTAGATTTCACAACCCAATAATTCAAGCTCTCCCTGAAGAATTTCTAAACAAACTTGACCTGATATCTTTTCATCCCACCTGCCCTGCAAGGATTTAATGTTGGGTAAATCTCTTTGTACACTGACTTCTGAGGTTGCTGGAGAAAATCATACACCTGAGCCAACTGGTGACACTACACATTCATGGTCACCTGTTTGATCACTGTCTAACAGCGATTTCAATTGAATTATGTTTCGCTAGGCAATGTTTCTTTTCATTTCCTACAAGAGGTATTTTATCTTATACACTTGTCTCTCTTTCTTCCAAAATCTCTTTTATTCTCAGTAGATGAGCTAGGCCTTCATTTCACAATGAAAATAGAGTACATTGACAAGTAAAGCCTAGTTCTGGCTTCCAAAAAACCAGCAACCCTGTAAGCACCAGCACACACGTTCCTTTCATTAAAAATGGAAATTCTCTCACCAACATCAGGCCCATATTTGCTCCTGTATTTATGAGTGTTGTCCTGCCCTGACTCTTTAGGATGTAACATTATTAAGTAACCCATATTCCTTTAGAATATCAAACTTCCCCTTTTACCCAGGAAACTTTTCTATCTTCATGTGAGTTTGTTCAAATTCCCCAAACAACAGCAAATAGAAAAAAGGAAAAAGCAAGTTCTTACATGTTAAAAAAAAAAAAAAATACAACAATGATAATACACAAACATCAGGAAAAGAGTACAGAAATAAAAACAGAAACAGATACTCATATTGCTGGCAGGAATGTGAATTATTCAACTTCCATTGGGAGATATTTTTGACAATACCTGTCAAATTTACAAAAGCGTATATCCTTTTCCCTGTAATCCTAAATCTGGGAATGATCATACAATATTTTTACATACATGAATGGAAATATGCACAAGTTTATTTATTGCAATACTGTCAGTGATAAAACCATGTGAGTCAAATCAATCTACTGCTTAAAGCCTGCAATGGTTCTAGCATTTCACTCAAAGAATTATTCAAGTATTGCCAGTGGCTGCTCCTTGGTTTTTTCTTCATCGTCTACCATTCTCCCTTCACTTACTGTGCTCTAGGCACAATGTCTTTCTCTTCTTCCAACATAGGAGGTATGTGCTGTAATAAGCCCCTTCCCTTTGATTGGAACAGCGTTCCCATATTACCTGTCTCTTCCATCTAGAATATAAATTCCATGAAGGTTTTAATCTTTATCTGGGTTTGTTCACTGATAAAGTTCTGAGGTAATCCTGATACACAGTAGGCACTCAATAAATGTCTGTTGAATTAATGAATAATCCCAGATAATCCTTTAAAGCTGGGTGTTTAAAAAAATATAGTAAATATCTAAAACATAGTACTACACACTACAAAAAAAGTCAAACAATGATTATACTTTTTTTTTTTTTTTGCGGCCTCTCACTGTTGTGGCCTCTCCCATTGTGGAGCACAGGCTCCGGACGCGCAGCCTCAGCGGCCATGGCTCACGGGCCCAGCCGCTCCGCGGCACGTGGGATCTTCCCGGACCGGGGCACGAACCGGCGTCCCCTCATCGGCAGGCGGACTCTCAACCACTGCGCCACCAGGGAAGCCCAATGATTATACTTTTTATGTATATCTATAAGACATGTTAAATGAAAAAAGAAAAGGATACTGAAAGTGGTATATATTACATTTGTATAAATTGTGGAAAAAGAATATATTCATTTATAGTTGCTTGCATTTTCATTTAAAAACCCTAGACATACATTAAGATATTAAAAATTTTAATAATTGTTCTCACACCCATTGTTTTGAACTTAGTCACATGGCCATACCTAATTGCCAGGGGAGCTGAAAAATGTTGGCTAGCTGGACAGCCTTGAATCCAGCTATTCATTAGGATGGAAAATGAGGAGAATGAGGTTTTATGGAAAGCTGGAAGTCTCCTCTATGGTCTTTAAAAAGTACCATAAATCTACATAGGCCACAGAGTATAAATATCCTGATTTGTCCCAGAATTTCTAAAACTCAGGGGGTTTTTTTTCTTTTTTTTTTAGTCCGGTACTTGAATGGCAACTGCTACTTAAACCCTTAGATAATGCCAAGTGCTGAAACTTCCCCCTTGTCTTGTGTCTTCCTTTGAATTATTCATAGAAATCTACCATGCTGCTGCTGTTAATATCTCCAAAATGCCTGCCCAGCCTTTACGTAATCCTTTCCACAAACGTGCCTTTCTGCAGGTTTTGAATTTTACAGGTTTCAAATAACTTGGTCTATTTCAATAGCAGCTGAATATTCCTTCCTGCCACTTATTTGCCTGAATCCTAGGAACCTTGTATATAACCTAGGGTATATGCTTTTGGTGTCTCATCTTCTATCGTTTTGCTAGTCACTTCCAGCCCTAATTTAAATCTGGCTGCTTCCTGAACAAACTTCTTTGCCTGCATGCCTCTCAAGTAACACAGGGTCAGGAAAAGAAAAATGATCTCCTTGCTCCCCATTGTCACTTTCAAGTCATTTCTCCTCATTTCTCTTTCCAAAAAACATAGATCCTTTGACATCTGACAAAGTCCCATCAACAACCTACATCCTGGTCCCACAACTTTATTCATTGAAGATCTTAGCTCCTGCCCCACTCTTTTTCTCTGTGACTCTGCTGCATATGTGGGTGTGCCTTTTGACATCTTGACATTTAGTGTTTTCATAAGTCTATCAATTGGAGTCTCTACAGGAAACATTATCACCCCTTATGATTCATAGGAAGAGATTTTAATGAAAACAACTTATGTAAGGGAAGACAGTTATAGGAAAAATGGTGAAATAACCTGCAAAAAAATCAAATAAAAACAAAAGGAAAAAGAAAAAGAAAACAGCAAACAAGCAAGCAAGCAAGCAAGAATACAAAAACTAAGACAGAACGCAGGAGGAAAATAAGAAAGATTATGTAGACAAAGAGTCAGATCTCAGTCCTGCCATTTATCAGCTATGGACTGTGATTTACATCATGAGCAAGGCTCCATGGGTACAATTCTGGTCCTGGGTTGACCAATCCAGCTCTTCCTTCTGAACATGAAAACTCCTAAATTTTCCTGGGAAGTTTGTAGTTCATAGAGCTGTGTCAAAGACAGGAACTTTTGAAGAAAATTACCACACATTTCTTAGTGCTGTGCTGCCTAAGACGCTGTCCAAAACTAAGATAAGTATATTCACCCAAACACTCTGTAGAGCCCAGATGTCACGGATCTCACTCCTCTGTGATTATACATAAGGTTGTATCCCCATTTAATCACTAAATCTATGACAGATCAAGAACTTTTAATCCTCTTTGCTGAAAATTACTTCTCAAAGAGCACTAAAAAAGATGAGTAACCAGTCTCCCAGTCACAGTTGATCCTGTTTTTCTCCCCATTTTCTAGCTCCCACTTACCCATTTCAGCTACCTTAGTATCTGTGCACTGGCTCACACTACTCTCTGAACTTTTTTCAGTCAGGATTTTTGAATCAGTGATCTTTCCCACTTTGGCTTACAGCTCAGATACTACCTTCTCAGAGAAGACTCACTACCTGTCTTACTCAAACAAAGTAGGTCTTCTCTACCCTGTGACATTATAGATCCGGGTAACATTTTAAACAGACCTTGTTATAATTTGAAATAGGTAATTTTCTGTTTACCTATTTAAAGTTTTAAATAGCTAAAGTTTTACTTACTTAAAGTTTTCCTCCCCTTACTAAGTTATTAACCCCCTGTGGAGAAGGAGACTGTCTTGCTTACTGCTGAATTCCCATGGTCTGGCACTATGTGGTCCTTTAAACATCATGTATAGGTTGTTCCTATCATACATGTGACCTGAGATAAAACCTGTAAAATTCAGTAGTAGCCTGTACTCACTATACAGCTATATCTATATATCATATGATATATATAGACAATAATATCGTCAAAAATGTATTGATTGAACATTCCTTTCCTTTACATGTAGGAAAAGACTCTGTATTTTGAGAAATCACAAATAAGAGGGTTATATGCTCTTTATTTGAAAAAATATCTTTTGGGATAGCCTTTTGAGAACAAAACATTTACCTTGTCTTTAGATTGGATAATACAGAAGCATTATATGCATTTCTGAGTTTTACCTGTTATTATTGCCAGAGTTTGAGCTCTCATACAACATATCACTCCATCAGATATGGAATAAAGAAATCCCGTGTTTTTACCCTCGGGGCTTGAAGAGTGGAAATTTAGCCACTGAAATATATAATTTTTATTAGAATGAAGGAGAAGCAAGTTCTATGTGTTTTCTTAAAAAACACATGCTTTTAATAGAAAAACACAACCGCCTAACAGTACAATGGCAATTACTACTGATTATATGGCATCCAACATATCTGCATTTTGTATTCAATTTCTTATGTTTTGTGTAATGATATTTGTTTACTTATTTATTAATGACAAGTTCCAGGGAATAATACCATGTCTTTTTTCTTTTTTGGCTAAGCACTTCAGGTTGCTGTGGCTGATAAAATATGATATCCTCAGCTGCTGTAATGAAGTCTACTCATAACTCTTTCCCTGAAGAATGGGCCCCTAATACTCCATAATCCATGAAGGATTCTCATATAGCATTATGGAGCTCTTAGGTCCAGAATATCAATAAAATCTGAAAAGGGGAATGTATGTTTGCTTTATGTCTCAGATTTCTGATATGTCCCATCAGATTCACTTTTTATTCTCTGTTCATGGTACTGTATAATAACATTTTACCTTCAGAGTTGCTTGCAATTTTCATGCCAAACTTCTCCCTAAAAGTTTTACTAACCTAGAGACTTAGGAAGGGAAATAAAATGGACTAGGAAAGATTAGCCTTGTGGTCGATGTCATTCTTTCAGTGATATGATTTTGACAAAGGAATTTCTATGATGTCAGAATCGAGCAGAAATTGTCAACTACTCAAATAACTGTAAATAGATAATAAATCTCTATATGACAACACTATTAAATGAGCCCTTTCACATAGATGTAAATGTCTATGTTTAATACCTTGTAAGTTTTTCTGATAGCTATCTCGAAAGTTATGGAAAAGTGAGGTATCAAATTTCTGGTTGTGCTGTAGTTAACTTTCTAAAATATGCCAGACAGATTTCCTATATTAGAAATATAGAGAGAGGAGTTTGGTTGTGACTTTGCTGGAACCTGATTCAGTGAAAAGGATATAAGCAACTTATTTTTTAAGAGAGTTGAAGCAGTAACACAGTCAGTGAAGCAATTCAATTCAGGTTTTAAGTTGGTGGTTTGAACTAGACCACCAAGTTTCCTTCCAGCTCAGACAGTGCATGGATCGGTCCATAATATTACACATAATCCATGGCATTTTATGAAACACACTAATAACAGAGGCCAAAGCTAATGCCATTTGAGAGTTGAACAGGGAACCTATCAGTAGCTTGGTCTTACTTCAGGCTTGTAAATACTTGGAACTTTCAGCAAACTTTTAATGAAAGTTCCAAATCACTATGGGCTTGAATGTATGTGGCAATTTTATAGTCTTTTTAGTCTCTCTCCTCTTAGATAAGTACTTACGGGAATTTTGCTGATTAGCTAGTAAACTCTCAGCCTTAGGAAAAGCCTAAAAAAGAAAATGCTAAGTCAGGAAGGATTTTTTTTTTTAATACAAAGGGAAATGTTCTTATTTAGAGCAATAGGAAAAGCTATTGAATATTTTACCCTGAAAATGGTTTTACTAAATGTCTATTTTCATTCAACAGAAGGCCTATTGAAACATCTAAGTAACACATACAAAATCAATTTATCAAGTAGCTATATTATCCTTGTGGGTATCATACATCCCAGTACTTCTGAATAGAGTTATCAAGAAATATTGGTTAAATCATTGCTAACAAAAGGTTTACATTTTTCTGTCTAATTTTTATTTTACATATATATGGAAATCATTTAGTGCATATTGAATAGATAAAATAATTTAAAAGAATAGAAAGTTTCTTGCTTAAATGTAAACTTGGTACAGAACATTTTAAAAGTAAAAATAGCTTATAAATTTGAGCATTGATTTGCATACAAAAATTACTGACAGTTAATGTGGGTCTGACTCTGGGAACATCCTGTAATTAGAGAATTGTGCTGGAAATATTTGAAGTTAAGGCTTTGTCATGAACTCCACTTCTTTTCCTTCTTATTGGAATAAGACTGTACATACAATTGTAGCACCTGAGCATTCCAAGTACCTACTGCTGTATAACAATCACCTCAGAATTTAGTGGCATAAAACCACAATCCTTTTATTATGCTCAGAAGTCCTGTGGGTCAGGAGTTTGGACAGGTACCATAAGGACAGCATATCTCTGCTTCACAAGGCCTGAGCCTAAACTTGGAAACCTCAGCTACTGAGGAATCACTCAAAGGACCAGAACTGGAATCATCTCGAGGATCTTGTACTTGCATGTTTGGCACCTAGGTGGGGTGACTCAGCCTGAGCTCAGATTGCTCTGCAGACCTGAGCTCTTACCTGAGTCTTCTCCACATGGCTTGGGCTTCCTCAAACTTTGGTGGCCTGAAGATAGTCAAACTTCTTCCATCATGTCCCTGGACTCCAAGAGCAAGTTTTCCACAGAACAAGGCAGAAGATACATGACTTCTTGACTTAGCCTTGAAAACCTCAGTCATTTCTACCATAATCTCCTAGTCAAAGAAATTACAAACCCACTCAGATACAAGGGGAGGGGGGCCCACCTCGCAATAAGATGATTGTCAAAAAATTTGTAGCCATATTTTAAAAGCAGCATTCCCTTCTATTTAAGAAATTATACTTTTAGTTAGTCTTACAGTCTATTTATTTATTCCCAATGAATCCACATATATTTTTATTTAACTGAAGTTAAACACATATATACATTTAAAGTTAATGGAAAGTTTTGAAAGCACAATCTGATTTCATTACTAATTTAACTGAATCGAGCAGCACTTCATGGGAAGAAGTTCATTCTCATCACTAGTTCTCATAGGTGGAACACTCTGGAATTGTGAAAGAAGCCTATTGGTATCTTTCCAGTATCTTCTCTTTCAGAGAGTATTTTAGGCTGATAATTTATCTTTTAGTTCTAGGCTTTCAAAATTTAGTAGTCTCCTGAAGAATTTCTTAGACCATGAAATCTCTCAGATAAGCCAATTCATAATTTTAATGGTAATAGAGACAGTTAAGATTGCCAAAGTAAAGATATTTACTTTCATATTGTCCCCCTTTGAAACAATGTTTTTTCAAGGTCCAGGAGGGTAACCTTAGCTCCATATGAGACTTAGTTTCATATCATATTACTTGTTTCTTAGGGTTGCATATGACCCATGTCACATGTATGGGTCATATGCATTCGTTAGCAATAACAAACAAAAAGGGAAGTAAAGTGGGCAGTAAAGTAACAGTAATTATTTTGGGTTGGAGGGTGAAATGTACTGGAAAGAAAAAAAATTCACTATATCAAAAAATCATGAGTGAAGGAAAGAGAAACACTTCTATAATTGCTACTAGCAGGAGATTTCTGTGGCCAGAAGTAGAAGAGTACTAGGCACCTACAGAAGTAAAAAACAAGACTGAACTAAGCAACCTTTTATATTTAAATTGTACAAGAGTGAATGTTAGAACCTGTCTTCTGCTGTATCTTGGTGAAGGGGAATGAGATTACATTCCAAATGCGTGCTCAAGACTCTCCTGGACGAAAAGGCAACAAGTAGCAGCAAGTGTGCTTTCATCCTCATGATTAGGGAGGATGGGAATTAACACTGTGATTGTGGTAAAATCCTTGATTATTCATATCAGTTATAGGAAATACCCTAACTCCTTTCATAGTTTGTTAAATCAGGCTAAAATGACTACAAAATCTTTTCAAACGCTTCACATCCAATTTGGAATGCAAATACTGAGAGCAACTGACTGTGTTAATTATAATACATTTACCTCTATTTCTTCAGTTAAGCTCCTAACATTTAATTCTCTATAGTATAACCTCAAGATTGACACCATGACAATTACATCATTTTCTAGACAATGAATTCTACATGATTTAAGTACATTGCCAACTAAGAATATTTGGAATCTATAGTAGACATGGCAACGTGATGCCCAAATCCTGCCTCATAGAAGGGCTCAATGACCAGCTTCCAGGAATGACAGCCTTCAGCTGCCAATCCAATCTGAGAAGTCATGCCCTTTCCAGGACGTATATAGCCAATGTCTGATGGAAGAAGGCTATAAAATCCTGGATTATATGTCATTATATTTGGGACAACCCTGGTGGGTCATTTAGCACCAGCTCTCTTGTAGGTTCAGTCAAGGCTGTTGCCAGACCTGCACTGCAGCTGAACTTGTCCTTCTGCCCACTCTTGCTTCCTTCCTCTTCCTTTCCCAGGGGTTGATTTCTACCAATGTCACACCCTAACAAACATCTTGCATTCTAAACTCCACTCCAGAATCAGTTTCTAGAAAACACAACCTTCAATAGAATCTAAAAAATTAAGGTTAATCAAACCCGAATATAAACGGTCAGAATACACTTACTTTTAAGATATGCAAAAACACATTCTACTAGAAAAGGAGTAACTTATTCTCTCTGTGAAAGAGCTTCTCCTCCAACTGATTATATCATTTTGAATTAAAATAACCCACTTGTCAATAATAGAAAGTGTCAGTGTCAATGTCAGTACACATTTCAAAAGTATACTTAGTATAGTGTATTGAGTAGAGGCTTGATAAATGTACATTGACTTGCTAGATAATGCTGCTGCCATATAATGTAGTGGTAAATAAAATTGTTAAAAGAGCTGTAAAATATGTAACAGTTTTCCTTTGTGCAAGGTAAAAAACAAGTTTTAACAGCAACAAAAAACACTTAAAAATTTTCTTTAATGTAAACAAACTTCAGTTCTCATAAAGGCAGCTAGCGAGTTATAGATTCTTTTCAGTGACTTAAAATGAAAAGGGGCAGACTAATGTGGAACCTATAATGGAAATAATTGGCCAAGGTGAACAAAGAGTCAGACATTACTCTTTGTGAAGTAGAAAAATGTCAAGTTTTATCATTCACTTTCTTTCCATGTTTCTTCTTAGTTCAGTATTTTATTTGTTTTTGAGTGTATGTGGTTTTGAGGTACGTTTTTCATTTCTCTAGTCTTTATTTTTCACAGTTGTTATTACCCTTGAGTGCTCCCCAGGCAGAAAAACAAAGACTTCTTTGGAGTGACATACACTGAACCCAAGCCCTACAGGATTTCAACGAATTAATGCCCCGCTGTATATATGTACCCTAGCTAAAATTACATAAGATATAAGGAAGCAATCCTCAATAACTAAGAACCGACAGACACTACAAACATGGTATTATATGCCAAGGAACTTTAGATAATAGAACTGTCTCTGATAATGAGTATAAAATTAAAAACATGAGAAAATAATAACACATTGTGAAGCCAGATGTGTGATTTTGCAAATAACAAAATAGATGTTCTAGAAATAAAAATGTCATTATTGAAATGAAAACTCAGTGGGGAAAAAGGATTAAACAGCAGATCTGAGACAACTGCAGAGAGAAGTGATGAACTGGGAAATATTAAAAGATGTTTACCAAAAGTCCTTGCAGAAAAATAAAGAAATGAAGGGCATAAAGAATAGGGTAAGAAGGTTCAGCATATAATAATGAGGAATTCCAGAAGCACAGAACAGAGAAAATGAGGGGGAAAAAATATTCAAAGAGTTATAAACAAGGATTTTTCAGGTTCCTAAATTCCACAAATAATAATAAAGCCATTTCCAGGATAGAAATTGCAGCTCTAGAATGACAGAGACAAAGTTTCTTAAAAATTGCTCTCATATATAGGAAAATTAAACTGACTGCCAACTCTGCAACAGGAAAAAAACAGAAGATACTGTGATACTATCTTAAAAACAATGAGAAAAAACCATTCTCAGTGTGGAACACCATATTTATTTAAATGATCATTCAAAGCTGAAGGTGAAATAAAACACATTTTCAGGGAAACAAATGCAGCTGTTATCGAGAATCACTAAAGGATGTATTTGAGAAAGAAGGGGATGTATCCCAGAAGAAATGAACTGCCAGAAGCAGTGGGAGTAAAGATATTGGCAAACAAATGGGCACATGTAAATAACACTTTGCTATTTAAAACTGAATAATAAAGCTACTTCTTTGAAAATAAATATTTAATTTAGAATTCATAAACGTGTAATAATAATGACTATTTGGTGAAACTAAGTAGGATTTAGAAAGAATCAGGATCAAGGTCAAACTAAATACTAAATAGAAATCTGTAAAAGAAGGAATGACAGAATTTGACATTAGAATATCATGTCATAAATTTCTTAGTTTTGTGAGGATAACGTGAAAGATACTGATCAAGTACAGACAAAATAAGCTGAATATGCATACACTCATTAAAATAATAGAGAAAGTATGTGTACGTGACAAAAAAAAAGAATGACAACTTAACCAATAGATGTGAACAGTATTAAGAAGAAAAAAAAAAGAAGCCCCCCCACCTACAAAAGAAAATAAAAAGGAAGCACAAAATGAGGTGGTGTCTAAATACATCAGAAATGTGAAAGTTAATACATTTCAGGTTGATCAAAAACAAAATTTGTTTCTTTATTCTGTTTACAGAAGACATGACTACAATTTAAGAGCAAAGAAAATTTGTCACTAAAAAGAAAACTAAAGGAATACCAAAAAAGACAAATTGAAAGCTAGTATATGTGAATAACAGAAAAATAGGTATTAAAGGCATTAAAGGAAAAATAAAACTCCTGATATAACAAGAACATAAATATTTTGAAATTTACGTGCAGCAAAAATATGACAGAATTACAATGAAGAAACTGACACATCCACAATCATGTGGCAGATTTTTAACAATCTCTCACAGTAACTGATAAATAAGGAAAAATAAAATTTTTCTGAGTAGTAAGAGAAAAAAAATCCGCATAACATATATCCATGGCAAACAAAAACAGGGCCTATGTGATCACTTTTCATCTTAAATAAACATGCTTAGTATACCATAATACATGTAACTTTTATAAATAGATAAATATAATTTCTGAAAAAATGCATGGCTTAAATATTTAAATGGTTATACTATTACATTTACCAATCTTACATCTCCCCACTAATGAATAAAATTTGGGAGAAAATTTTGTATCTGTGATAGGAAAAAAATACAAAATTTAATTCTAGAAAAATTTCACTCTATTTATTAGTTTTTCCCCTGAGGTAACTGAAACAGAAAACTTCTCTAACCTTTCTCTTCTCATCTTGATGAGGTAGCCTAGCACCGGATTTCATAAGCCTTACTTCATAACTGAAACTTATGATTCTGTATCTCTGCATATTATTAAAAACATATTTCCTTATATTTTCAAAGCAAACACATAAACACTTTCCATCCCTGTTCCCCTCACCACCTGTCACCTCTCAGACCGATTCTCACACATATGCACTTGCAAATGGATAGTCTTTAAAAACAAATTTGTCTTGGTATTTTAATGTCTTGTTCAATTAAATCAATCTCTGGATTGATTTGAAATTATTAGGAGAGTTTCTTTTCGATAGTGAATCAAACAACTGCCAGCATTCCTAATCATAAATTTAAATGTCAAATAGGGAGCACTCACACTATTAAAAACAAAATAAAAAATTCTGAAAGGACTAATACCATGTCTAACATAACACAAGGTGTTAAATATTCACTCGTTACTAGACAGCTTTCATGCCATGTCAAGCTCACACACAGATCCCGGGCAGCTGTCTTGGATGACATTTTATGGCATGTGCCCAAGAATGCTGCAGTTGTCTACTGCTTTGAAAACTTTTGCAATAACTGCAATACAAAGGCCATAATCAAAAACAAACAAACAAAAACCACAACACCGCTATCTTTCTAATCATCAACACATGTACAAGAAATTTTTTGAAAGTAAGACCTATATTTCAATATCTTCAAACAAAAATGATTGGCTTAGACATCTACTACCATACTGGTGTTAAGTTGTTAAGGGGAAGAGTGCAGTGGAACTCTGGGGAGGGTCTCTCAATTCAAGATGTTTATAAGCCAAGTCGGTGACTTCCTGTCCATAGGTGGGGTTGTTTGTGTGCGCTATGCATGAAGATGTAGCCATGAGGAGAAGCTAAGAGTGTTGGAAGAGAAAAGGGTCTGAAACCACTGAAGTATATTATCCAACCTGGAGCAACCCCAATTTGAGACTCATTTTTCTGATATAATAAATGTCTACCTTTGTAGGCCAGTGCTAGTTTTGCTTTCTGTAACTTGAAATCAAATGCATCCTAATAGATATAGTACCATTACTGAAAGAAACAGACATGGAATAATTTTTTTTGAACCAAACATTTTACCAGTATGTTACTGTAAAAAGGAAGTCAAAAGGTGCTGCCTATCTCTGTTTGAAACTTTTTGTCTGTGTTTGTGAAGAAGTTACATAGCTTCTCTGAGGCTTAATTTTTTAATTCTTCAAAAAGTAGTAATAATACCTCTTCTGAATTCCCATCCCTGAAGGTGTGAAATCTAATGATAACATCACATGTAAAGTTTTTTTTTCTTGAATTTAATCAGCCGTGAAATTCTATGTGGGCAAGGAGAATGTGAGTCATTAAATGTGAACAAAAAGGTAACAGCAGGAATAATGGGTTTTTGTTTCTATTTTTCTATTACCCCTGTTATAGTGGTGCTATAAGGCATCTAAACACCTTTTGGTTTGAAAGGAATCACACACAGGCGCGGTGGAGCCCTGCTTCCCTCTATTAGTAGCCCAAGAGTGTCTGATGGTATCGCCCCCACTCTCTGGCATCTACAGGCTCACGTATGACAGAGCTTGGACAATTAGATCCTTTCACTAGACTTGGATTCGTCAAGAGTGAAACTGAACTGTCGTGGGTAGTCAGTTTACCGACACAGCTGTGGAGAGGTTAAGGTCTGGCAGCCAGGACTAGTGTCTGGGAGCAATGGCATCACCTCTTTCTACAGCCCACTCGTTGAGAGCTCCTATCTTGACTGCACCTTTTAGACTGAAAGCTGTCATATCTTCTGATATGTTTAAGTTAGCCACAGGGGATTTCTGTTATTTGCAGTTAAGAAGCATCTGAGTACATCTAAAAGTTTTTAATGCATAATTTAAAATGTAAGGCAGATTAAAGATTTTATTTGTAAAAATTATGTCCTAGACTCTATTAACTGTGTTCTAACCCTATTGTTCATGGAATACTTCATGATTTGAAAAATTGAAAATGTGAAAGTCAAAAAAAATAAATAGCATAATATTATCTACTTTTGTTTCCAGTTTTATTTAAATCAAACTTAGGTAAGAATATTAGCTATTTTACTAATATTGATGTTATTATCGTAGAAGATGATGAAAACTTGCTCGATTCAAAAGCAGATTAGTTTTATCTATCAATTTGAATAGAGTTCACTAAGCTTTTGTGTGAATCACAAGAAGGAAGGTGAGGAAATTGGAATAGCTTTCTACGTATCATCCTGAGTCTTAAAATGTAATTTTCCTAAACACTTGTGTCGATGTTCTTTAAAAAGAAAAAATAGAGAAGTAGAGGAGGAAAACGTAAAGACATTTTAAGGCTATTTTATAGACAGGTGGATGTGGTTGCATTATATAGTATGTATATTGTATTATGTATTGGAAATGGTTGCAATAAAGACTCAAAAACAAATTCTCAAAGTATGATCCTAGCATAGCACCAACAGCATCACCTGGAAACTCGTAACAAATGAAAATTCTCAAACCTCAGCCTAGACCTACAGGCTCAAAAGCTCTGAAGGGGTCCCAGCAACTTCTTTTATAGTGAACACTCCAGGCTGTTCTGCTGCATGTTAAAGTTTGAAAACCGCCACTAGCCTGCACAGTTCGGTAAAAGAAAACCAAAAGTCGTTCAACTCTGCTTCGGGTGATGCACCTCACACTCTGTTGTAATTTACTTGGTAGCAGGTCTATCTTCCCTAATTGATTATATTTATATCAGCAGTTATGTCTTCTGTGAATCTCTGTCACTTGCCAAAATATATCAATCAGATACCAAACTTAATATTTCAGATGAACTCCAAAAAAGGAAACAAACATTGACAATTGAATAAAGCTTTTTAATGCATTATACAGTAGCTATTGTCATATTTTTCTTCTCACTACTCTTAATGAAAAAAATGACAAAGGTTATCTTTGGGTATTTATCTTTGGATGAGCTGTGTCAATTCAAACAGTCTGATTGTAATACTTTCTAAAATAAAACCTGCCCTTATTTAGTCATTCATATTATATGGTAGAAATATTCTTATTTTTAAATTGATTTTACTATGATAAAGAAGAATTCCTTCAGCAGTATCTCAATCCAACTCAAAATGGTAGTGATGCATGTTAGCCGCAATTATTATGAAAAACATTGTTCTATTTTCCTGAAACAATTTGAAATCATGCAGAAAAGTACTCAAAGAGAAAAAGTAGGAGTAGTAGCTGCTTGTTTCACTCTGTTCTCGTTTTGTTTTGCTTCTGAGCTCAAAGTGAAGAAAGAGATGGTTATAGCACTCTAAATAGTAAAATGTTTTTTCCTCAAAATCTTAATTTTTTTCCCTCATGATAATTAAAGGAAAAAAAGATATTTGCTGTTTCAAGGTACCAGTTGATTATATAGTTTAAAACAGCTTAACTATACCATTTCATATATACATTTAAGTAATTGCCAGTGTTCTTTGAAATAAAATTTAACTATGGGACCTTTTCAGTATTAACAGTTATGCATGAAGGAAATTAGGCACCTCCATATCCAGAGAACTAACAAGACATTGATCCAATAGGACTGGATGTGTTTTGTGTTTTGTATCTTATAACCTATAATTTAAAAGTAATGTATTTTCCACATCATTTTATCAGCAAACTGTTAGAGATAAAATATTAGGACCAATGCCTCTGATTTCAATCATGGCATTCAAATTGGTTTCAGCTCGGTATAATAAATAACTTTAGGAGCCTCAGGTATATGATGAAAATAAATTACCAACATTTACCAAAAGTAATTAAAAATAATTTATTTCTGCCACATGTGATTCCTTATATTCTCTTTAAAAACCTTTACTTAATTACACAAAATATATTTGTTCTTTGAAGAAGAAATGGAATATACTGCTAAATGCACAAATTAAAATGTAAAATAAATCTGTAATCATATGTCTTGCTGTATAACCTTCCAAATTTTGTCTATATGTATGTTTCTTTAAGAAAATACATAACATATATAAACCTACATCAACGATTCTTTAGAAAAAATATGACAGTAACATGACTCCATGTGTTACAAATACACATATCTTTATCATCATTTTTAATGGCTGGATAGTATTTCATGGAAGTATTATGTCATAATTTGCTTAATAAATCTTAGGTCGATAATATTAACTGGCTTTTTTCCCCTAAATTTAGGTATTTTAAACCGTGCCTTTCTATATTTTTATACATAGAGCTATGCAATTTATTTTCTTATGATACATTCTTAGAAATGTTTGCATGTCATAAATATCTTTTTCTTTACTAAGACTCTATTTTTTAGAGCAGTTTTAGGATTACAGCAAAATCAAGGGGAAGATAGAGAGACTTTCTCTGTACCTTTGGCCCCCACACATGTGTAGCTTCCCATTATCCACATCCCCCATGAAAGTAGAAAGTGGTACATTTATTATAACTGAAGAAACACTAACACATGGTAAGCACTCCTATAGTTAACATTAGGGTTCACTCTTGGTGGTGTACATTCTGTGGGTTTAAACAAATGGATAAGGACATGTATCCATCATTATGGTACCATGCGGAGTATTTTCACCCCCCTCAACCCTCTGTGCTCTGCCTATTCATTCCTACTCCCCAGCCCCAACCTCTGATTTTATTGTTTCCATAATTTTGCCTTTTCCAGAATGTCATATAGTTGGAATCTTACAAAATGTAGCCTTTTCAGATTGGCTTCTTTCACTTAGTAAAATGCATTTAAATTCCTCCATGTCTTTCCATGGCTTGACAGCTCATTTTTTAGCCTTGAATAATAATATTCTACTGTCTGGATCAACCACATTTTATTCAACTGTTCACCTACTGAAGGACCTTGGTTGCTTTCAAGTTTTGGCAATTATGAATAAAGTGGCTATAAATATCTGTGGATTGATTTTTGTGTGCACATAGTTTTCAACTCCTTTGGGTAAATAATAAGGAGTACGATTGCTGGAAGAATATGTTTAGTTTTGTGAGGCATCTTCAAACTGTCTTCCAAAGAAACTGTAAACTTTTTTTAGCACTGAGGAAAATTATATGCAAAACTATCAAGATTTCTAACTCAAGAGTTTAGTTTAACCTCTGCATTTTAAGGGAAAAAAAGTGTTTATTTACAAAAATGTAGAATCTTATAATCTTCTGCTAAGGATGAGTAGAATTTCAAGGCATGAGAGAGTGAGGGCTCAATAGGTGAGGATTATGTATGGAAAATTATTTTTGTAGATGACAGAGAAACGTTTGTCTCTGTTTGGGAGTATAATACTGGATGTCATAACCTGGAGAATACCTTGAAGTCAAATCTAGGAAAGCAATAATCCATGATTCTAGGAGGACAATTTACTAAGCACCCAAAATGAGGAAGGTAAACAGCCTAGACATTCCATAGAGAGAAGCAAAATTATCCTTACTGAAGGATTCTGGTTATATTCCAGATCTGTGGAAAAGCCTGCAATAATTTTTTTATATATTCAATGAAAAGTTTATGATGATTAAACAAGTGTATTTTAGGGCTTCCCTGGTGGCGCAGTGGTTGAGAGTCCGCCTGCCGATGCAGGGGACGCGGGTTTGTGCCCCGGTCCGGGAAGATCCCACATGCCACGGAGCGGCTGGGCCCGTGAGCCATGGCCGCTGAGCCTGCGCGTCCGGAGCCTGTGCTCCACAACGGGAGAGGCGACATCAGTGAGAGGCCCGCGTACCCCCCCCCCAAAAAAAAAGTGTATTTTAAAAAGCTACCATGAAATAAAGCTGTGAGATATGTATTTCCATTATAAAAAAAGTTTACTTTTGGTAGGCTTCTTAGGATCTCCTTATCACCTGGTTTTAAACCGATCTGACAATTTTTTAAAATATTTATTTATTTTATTTATTGTTTTGGCTGCTTCGGGTCTTCATTGCAGTGCACGGGCTTCTCTCTAGCTGTGGCGTGAGGGTCTTCTCTCTCTAGTTGTGGTGCATGGGCTCCAGGGCTCATGGGCTCTCTAGTTGAGGTGCGCAAGCTCAGCAGTTGTGGCGCGCGGGCTTAGTTGCCCCGAGGCATGTGGGATCTTAGTTCCCTGACTAGGGATCGAACGTGCGTCCCCTGCATTGGAAGGCGGATTCTTTACCGCTGGACCACCATGGAAGTCCCCTCTACTGACAATTTATAACAGAAAAGTGACAACAATGAAAACACATAAACAGTCATGCAAGTTAAGGATTAAGGTTCTGACAAAACTCTGCTCAAATATGGACTCTATAATTAGCAGGTTGTGTGATCTTGAATAATGTAATTTTTTTTAAGACTCCCTTTTCTCATTTGTACAGTAACAACTACTATGTCATTATATGTAATATAATTCTCTATGATGATGGAAATTCCAGCATTTGAAGCAGGAATTTATAAAACAGAACAAGTTCTCTTGGCATCCTTTGGAGAGATGTGCTTGGCCTAGGGCATAGCTGGCCACACAGTGAGTCTGGAATTCTGCAGAATGACTCCAGCAGAGAAAAGCCTCTCCACTGTTGTTTTGTTTTTAATGAATCGAGCATGGGAGTGGACTTACGGGACTCAATGACAAAGAGGATGCTATAACAACAAAAATCTTGGAGAGAAACTCTTCAAGGAAGGATGGGAGAGCTGGCTGTAGTCCCTGGAGATTAAAGAACTGGGATCTTTCTCCCTTAAAGCTGAGGTCAAGAATAGCCTTTCCTCCTGGAAAGGAGAACCCCAGTTTTCCAACCAGCTCTTCACCAGGCAATCCAGAGAGTGCTCCCAAGGTCATTTACTGGACAGTGCTCTTTGTGTATAAAGTGCACAATACATTATTTGTATTTTCATAAAGAATTAATGAGGTCTATTTACAATAGCCCGGAGATGGAAACAACCTAAGTGTCCATCATTGGATGAATGGATAAAGAAGATGTGGCACATATATACAATGGAATATTACTCAGCCATAAAAAGAAACGAAATTGAGCTATTTGTAATGAGGTGGATGGACCTAGAGTCTGTCATACAGAGTGAAGTCAGAAAGAGAAAGACAAATAGCGTATGCTAACACATATATATGGAATTTAAGAAAAAAATAAATGTCATGAAGAACCTAGGGGTAAGACAGGAATAAAGACACAGATCTACTAGAGGATGGACTTGAGGATATGGGGAGGGGGAAGGGTAAGCTGTGACAAAGTGAGAGAGTGGCATGGACATATATACACTACCAAACATAAAATAGCTAGCTAGTGGGAAGCAGCCGCATAGCACAGGGAGATCAGCTCGGTGGTTTGTGACCACCCAGAAGGGTGGGATAGGGAGGGTGGGAGGGAGGGAGACGCAAGAGGGAAGAGATATGGGAACATGTGTGTGTGTATGGTTGATTCACTTTGTTATAAAGCAGAAACTGGCACACCATTGTAGAGCAATTATACTCCAATAAAGATGTAAAAAAGAAAAAAAGAATTAATGACGGATAGCTATTTTAACTACTGTTATGCATAAGTATTTGAAAGCAGTAACTGATGTGAGGCTCTCCTGTATGCAAAATGTGTTAAATCTCTACTAGGGGCTCATTTCTGTGCTTGTGGCTCATTCACAGATGGCTGAAGTAGCTACAAATCTGATCATTAACTTAATTATAATAATTCTATTTGTCATTAGGAGAATAAAAAGGTGGTTTATAGATTTGTATATTAACTGTGCTAAACCTAACTGGCATGAAAAATGCAATATTCCTTTAAGAGCTCAACAAGTCTCTTAGAGCTTCAAATTACTACTGTTCTATCTATTATTATCACCATTATTATTATTCACATACATAAGAATTTCAATACTTAAAATGTTCAAGTAAAAATTAAAACGTGGAACCAATGTCAATAGCATACAATGTCAATAGTATTTCAAATCAGTGCAATTACATAAATCACTGCTTTACAGTACAATGGCTTGACATTAATAATTGTTTCTGAAGGATAATGTCATTCTGCTTTCCATATCTTTCTTACATGGATGAGGGAAATTAATGGAAATGACCCTAATCAATTAAGTGACCTGTGAGGAGGCTGAAAGTACTGTCAATCTATGGATATCATCAATGCAAAATATCCTTATTTATTTATTTTTTGAATATAGTGTGAAGCTATATAGTGAAGTGTCTCTAACCTTGTCTCCAATCCAAGCACTTACCCTCCCCACAGGCAATTACTATTAGCAGGTTTCTTTGAATATACTTTAAAGAATATTCTATACAAATACAGGTAAATTAATAAATGAATTTTTTTAGAAATAAAAATTATATAATATACTTTTTTCATAACTTTTTATTAGCAATAATGATTTTTTTCCTCAACAGTCATAAATATATTTTTATTCTCTTATGGCATGTTGCATAGATTTGATTAGCTCTGTAGATCAGTTCCTGGAAGAGGAAATGTTGGTCAAATGGCTTGAACATTTGTTATTCTTAGAAATATTTCAATTAGGCTCCCACCGGGAATATATAATTCCTATTTCTCCATATCAACACGTATTTTGTCAAACTTTTAAAAACCTGATAAAATTTTAGTATAATTTTAAATTTCATTTACTTTCATTTAAAATGAGTTAGGCATTGTGCACATATTTAAGAGAAATATGTATTTCCTTTTTGTTGAATTGTATGTTCAAATAATTTGCACACATTTTCCTATTGGATCATTGGTCTTTTCAGTGAATCATAGATGCCATTTATATTTTAGGAAAATTAGGTCTTTGAGAAATGGGTGTTTTATTTTTCAGGTTATCACTTAAAATTTAAACTTGATTATATTGATTATTGCAGTCATAACTTATTAATGAATGACTACAAGCTCTTTATTTTATAGCTTCTGAGTTTTGTGTCTGAACTAGAAATTATGGGCACAAAATAATCTTTCATTATTTGTTCTAATTCTTATATAACATTTTCTTTCCTTTTTGGGAGGAGGATGATTTTTGTTGAAGTATTATATTTTGCCAGTTGTCAAGCTGTTGCCTCTCTACTTTAAGCTCATTAGTCTGTACTCTGATTAGTGATGCTGTGGCAGAGATGCTGAAACTCCATTTTTGTTCTGCCAGCTCCCTGTTAGCTCTGCCAGTAGGAGTGCTAGAGGGATACTGCAGATCTGGAGGAGGAAGACACTTGCCCCTCACTGCTTGCTTCCCTGTTTGTTCTATTCCTGTCCATTTCCCTGCATAATGATTCTACCACTGCAGTTTTTTTTCCAGTATCAACTCTTAGCAGTTTTTGCAATATTTAAAGAACCAGCTGCATCGTGTCTCTCAGAGACACCAGCATCAACCATGGGGAATTTCCAGATCTGGTGTCTGGGTGCCAGCTCCACAGGTCCCTTCTTCAAGTACAGAGCAATACTCTCTCCCCAGACGTCTGGGTTTCTGTACCTTGAGATCATTCTTTCAATCTTCCATGATTTAAAAAACCCAATGTCTTCCCTTTGTGTTTCATTCATAGAAGGGAGAGTGTTCCTTGTAGTTGCTGCTGCTGTGATTCTATGGTGCGATTCTTCTTTTTGCATTTTTTAGCTCATCAATAAGTAAACAATTCATTTTAGTAAAGCACTCCTGTTAAAATAGTTGATGAGCTGTCTCCTAACTGGATGCTGGTACAAACACACATCAAAACAAAGGGTGATCTAAAAAGAGTGCAAAAACCTTCACAGAGTGAACACACCTGTGTAAAAAGCACCTAGAACAAGAAACAGGCATTTCTAGCAACTAAGACACATCTCTCATGTCTCCTTCCAGTGTCTAAATTCTCCACCATAAGGATAACCACTCTTTTGGTTCCTAACCCCATGGATGCATTTTCTCTGTTCTTAAACTTCACAGAATCATGTAATGTGTGCTTCTTTTTAGTAACTTCTTTTACGGAATACTGCTCTTGAGATTCATCCATGTTACTGACTACAGTTGTTTACTTATCCTCATTAATATACATTATTCCATCATCTGAGTGTATCACAATTTATTCATGAATGGAATTTGAGGTGATTTATATGAATAGTTTTATGAACAGTCTTGTATATGACTTTGGTAAATATATGCACAAATATTTTAGGGGTATATATCTAGGAAGTAGACTTACTGGGTCACAGGTAGCTTTATTATATATTGGCAGATGCTTTTCTAGTGAAACAACTGCAAGCAATTCCAGAAACTCCACATTGCTATTAATACATCTCTTATCTATCTTTTCATTTTATTAATTTTGGTCGGTATAGAGTAGTACTATACTTTGAATTTACTTTCTCTAATGATCAATGAGTTAGAGCCTCTTTTCAATTTGTAGTGGACATTTGGATATTCCCTTTCTTTAAGAGCTCAACTACTTTCTCCAATTTTCCATTTGATTTCCCCCCCTTTTCTTATTGCTCTATAAGATTTTACATATGTATACATACATATATACTTCAACTCTACAGCTTATCTTTTCACTGTCTTAATTTTGCCTTTCCATAAAAATAGTTCATATTTTATATAGACAGTTTATAAACTTTGATTTTTTTCCTTTATGTTCTTGTTTTTGTCTTATTTAATACGTATTTCTCTACCCCAAGTTCATGGAAATTTTTTCTCCAATTTTTGTCAGGAATAATTATATTATGTGATATATCAATAGAATATTCTTTTCATTTACCCAATATGAATACAAATTGGTCCTCCAATATTTTTTGAAAATACTATCCTTTTAACTTCACTTCAATGTGTCCTCTGTCATAAATTAGGAGACCATACATCTGTCTGTCTCTATTTTATTGCACTGGTCTATTTGATATTCCTTACACTAAAACTTCTCTGTCTTAATGAATTCAGTGTTATAATACACATTTCTATCTGATAAAGTCTATCCTCCAACTTTACTCTTTGAAAGATTTGCCTTTGCTTTCCTTTTTTTTATATTCACATATAAATTTTAGAATCACTTTATAGAATTTCCCACCCCACCCCAAAATCTGGTTGTCAGATATTGCTTTGAATTTATTGACTAATTTTATGAGAGTTAACATCTTTTAATACTGAATCTTTCAATTTATGAATATTGAGAGTTATTAGTACTTATTCATGACTGGGAAGAATTACTATCCTAAAAATATCCTCATTATATTAGTATATAATTTCAATATAATTCTTATCAAATTCTAATAGGATTTTTTGAGGTTGACAAATAAGTATTTAAAAATTGGAGTGAAATTCCTCAAATTGCAAAGACAAACAAACTGAAAACCTGAAAACAAAATTCTGCTGAAGAACCTCTCAGGCAGAAAACTAAAGATACAAATGTCAACATGTATTGCAAAGCCAGAATTGCCAAACAGTCTGATATGTACATAGAAAGAGACAAATAGATTAATATATAAACCAGAGAGCCCAGAAACACATGCCTGTCTTATGGATACAATATACAAAAATAAAAGGTGGTGGACAAATTGCTGGAGAAAGGGCTTTAACTATTAACTGAATTATTAGGCAGATTATTAGCTGTTCATCTGCAGAAAGACTATAAATGGTTCCCAACTACATGCTATAGTAAATAAAGACTTAAAATTAATTACAAACCCAGAATATAGGGCCAAACTATGTGAAACTAAGAAGAAAGTGCATAAGTATTTTTATGACTTCAGTATAAAAACAGATTTCTTACATAAGAGAACAAAAGCATAAATCACTAAGGCAAAGGGATAAACAAACAAGTATATCTGACTAGGCCAAAATTAAGTAGTCTGGTACCCCAGATATACCATAAGACGCATAGAGTTAAAAGATAAGCAGCAAACTGAATGAACATAATTGCATCACAGATTTTTTTAGATATATATTTCAAGGAAAAAAATCCTATAAAGTAATAATAAAAAACAAAAAACCCTTACAAAATATTGGCAGAAAAAAATAAAAAGCAAATCATAGGTGAGTAAATCCAAATGACCAACTAACCTGTGAAAACATGCTCAACTCACTAGTAAACAAAATTGAGAACAATAAATACATTGCATACCCATTACATTGGTCAGTATTAATAACTCATAAAAAATCAAATGTTGAAAGAAATGTGGTATGGCAAGAGCTTGCATATATTTCAGCTTTCACCAGTCTTGAAAATATTAGGGAAACCTAATAAAATTGAAAAAATATATATACTATCGATATAACCTAACTCTCTTTCTCTGACTAGCTAACTAGCTATTCATCTCAGAAAACACCTTTTTTGCTTACCAGAAAACTTGTTCAAGGATTGTAAACAAAAACAATAGAAATGAGACAACCTTTTAGGTTGGAAACAACCTAAAATCTGTCAATAGGCATATAAATAAACTCAAATATATTAAAATGTTAAATAACTGCACAATAGATTTGAAAAATCCCTTCATATATTGACAAGATTGAGGAAAAGAAAACTTTAGTGGTTAAAGCAAGTTGCTGAATCATGCATATAATATGTAGAGTTTATATAAAATTAATAAACAAAACATACTCATATTTTTAATGATATATGAATATATCTAATAAAAATGACAAATATGGAAGGAAATTATATAAATCTTAGACTGGAAGGAAATAAAAGGGATTATGACTGGTATAAAGTGGCTTCAACTGTATTAATAACGTACTGCTTCATTTTACAAAGAAAACACTACAAAAAAATTAGTTAATTCTGTGCAGTAGCCAAATGAATGCTTACTATATTTTTCTCTCGGCTTTTTTTTCTATTCATGCAAAAAACCTCCACCACATCAAGGCTTAACAACAACAAAAATGACTTGGCTACTACTTCCATGCTTTTGCACAATCCTGGGGTGCACTTCCCCCTCTACCCTCAAAAATCAACAAAGTGTAGTCTTATCCAAAAATACATTCTGTGGCCTCCTCCATAATTCAGAATAAGCTAAAAAAAGTTTTAAAATAATAACTAAAAAAAACCCTCTCACACGTAAAACCGTATTTCTTTCCTTTTAGAAAATTCTGATTAGGTGAACAATTTATTAGAATAGTATTTTTTCCAGTGAATAAAAATTAGATAGAAGATGACTGTTTTTTTCAGTGCTATTCTGCAATACTGGTTCTTTAACGAATTGTCCTTTTCCACTGTAGGGATATTTGTATCTAAGGCATTGGGGTTAATCATCTGTTTTCAGACCATTTGGTGTCTTAGACCTTTTAGCAGAAACACTGATGAATTCTTGTTCCATTTTTTTCTATTATTGGTACTTTAATGGCTATTTATTATTTTTTTAAATACATCTTTATTGGAGTATAATTGCTTCACAATGCTGTGTTAGTTTCTGTTGTACAACAAAGTGAATCAGCCATATGCATACATATATCCCCATACCCCCTCCCTTTGAGCCTCCCTCACACCCTCCCTATCCCACCCCTCTAGGTCATAGCAAAGCATAGAGCTGATCTCCCTGCGCTATGCTGCTCTTCTCACTAGCTATCTATTTTACATTCGGTTGTGTATATATGTCGATGCTTCTCTCACTTTCCCCCAGCTTCCCCCTCCCCCACCCTGTGTCCTCAAGTCCATCCTCTCCATCTGCGTCTTCATTCCTGCCCTGCCACTAGGTTCATCAGTACCATTTTTTTTTTAGATTCCATATATATGCGTTAGCATACGGTATTTGTTTTTCTCTTTCTGACTTACTTCACTCTGTATGACAGACTCTAGGTCCATCCACCTCACTACAAATAACTCAATTTCATTTCTTCTCATGGCTGAGTAATATTCCATTGTATATATGTGCCACATCTTCTTTATCCATTCATCTGTCAATGGACACTTAGGTTGCTTCCATGTCCTGGCTATTGTAAATAGAGCTGCAATGAACATTGTGGTGCATGACCCTTTTTGAATTATGGTTTTCTCAGGGCTATTTAAATCCCTATATTTTCTTTTTGATGAGCTTTTAAGAATAGTAATTCACCATAATTTTGCCCCCCTCTGGCCACCATCATCCCAATAACAAAATCTAAGAATCAAGTATTGTTTTCAGAATCACACTACCAGTTTTATTATTGGTAAGGCTGGGGCGGAAACCAAGGGTAGGGTAGAAAGTCATCATCAAGTTTTCTAACATTTGTTATCCTGGTCTAGGCCTTTCATAGCATGTGTAAAGTAGACTTTAGGTCTACAGAACAGAGACTCACTGTCTCGCAGCTTGTTCGTGCTTACAAAAAGGACTGCGAGAAAAATGTGCCCAAAACTGGTGTAAGAAGGCAGGCTGGGCCCTGACTCAAGTGATTTTTCCAAGTGGAAGCAGTAACAAGACACAGCATATACTCTCTTCAAGAAGGAAAAATCCTAAAAGGGAATGGAAGGCGTCGGCCACAAATTCTCCATTCCTTCACACCGATCTTACCAATCAGCTACTCACTCTTCCTCTTAAAACTTTTCAAAGAAGAGATATGCTTCTGAGTCAAGGTAGAAACAAAAGAGAAGGAGTTTCTCTTGCATTTATCCTTTTCACTTATGATGGAAATCTCACTTATTTCATCAAAGCATTGCACTCCCTCTAAGTTTTACAGTTCTTAACACAGACTGAATGTTAAAATGACTATTCTTTCTTATGAAATCTGTGAAAACTAAGAACCCAGTAACTTTTTTGTCACTGAAAGCTTCATTGACTGCTTTCCCTTGTAGACTGTGCATTCACTGAAGGCAAGAATCCTTATCTTTTCTCCACAAAAGTCCCACTGACAAAATTAGTATCCGGAATAGACTAAGTTTTCAATAAGTATCTATTGACTGAGTGGTTCTGAACAGTGCACTTTCTCCCAATTACATTGTTACTGAGTGAGCCACCTTTGGGAAGGATTCATGGAGACAGCTTACCATTTGTGCATGATAAATGAGCTTTTTAGGTAAAATGAGAAGAGAGGCTGACTTTGACCACCTCCAGAATTTTCTAGACTATGCCTCACATATCTATCTTCTATCCCAAATCAATGGATCTCAACCTTAAATGCACATTGAAATTACGTAAAGAACTTTTACAAATTACCCATGCCTAAGCCCTGATGAAAATTTTGATTTATTTAGTTTGGGACGGATCCTAGATACAAGTATTTTTTAAAAGCCCTTCAGGTTATACTAATATGAAGTCAGGGCTGTAAACTACTGTCCTAAGTCATGGAGTCCGCTTTACATTTAAATGTCTATCAACTGATGATAAATAATAAATTGATGGGGAAATATTACAGTTCATTAAAAAAACAGGATCCAAGAATGGGAGAAGTTCTACAGGTGTACATGTCTTATTACTATAATGACAGATTAATTTTGTTCTCATATTATTTATTAAGGGATCTGAAAGTTGTTATCAGGAACACAGTTCTTTTTGGATATTTCTCAGGTGACTCCAATGCTAAGCTTTTTCTTCTTTAGAAAAAAAGACTTGATTTTAAATTAAAATTTATAATCAATAACTGCTTTACTTCCCCTGGATTTAAAGGACTGAACTCATAATTTAATTTTCCCTCTTAGACTTAGATTGCAATTAGATTCTATACCCTATTCAGTAAATGTTCAAATCTGCTTTAGGCTAATATTACAGAAGAAGTTTTTGTATTTTGCATAAAAAGTTTTTCATATTAATTGCAAAATCTAAATTGTCTGGATATATTGGTTACCATTTCCAATACTTTTAAATTTTGTTATCATACCTATAATAATCTCTGCTCTTCATGGTAATACATACAAGTAATACCTGTTTTAACTTGATAACATAATAATATCTAAAATACATAGAAAATATTTTTTACTCTATATTGAAATATTTCATACCTATATTGAGACCAAAAACACTCAGACACAAACACAGATACAGATTTTTAGAAGCTTTGACTCCAATTGCCCAACTTACAGAACTTAATTCTGTTTCGGCTCAGACCAAAAATCTTTGAGATTTTCTTATTCTTATCAAGAGACACTAGCTAAATTCAATCCTTTCCTTAAAATATGGGGATGAAAAAGTCTGCCTTTTATGTTGACTGAATGTGCTTACAGCTTTACCGATTACATCTAGGGCATAATTTGAATGATAGAATCCCTAACCTCTTTCATTCATTTACCACGTAGTCATTTATTCATAATATTTATGCATTAAAAACCACATGACTAGGCATTAGAGACACAATAGTCCTTGTCTTTTTTGAGCTTAGTAAGGACTTAGTATTGGCTAGAAACAACTATTTCTCTAAACGGACGGAAGGTGAGAAGGATCTATCTGCAGGATAAAGTTAAGTTGGGAGCAGTAGGTATAGAACAAACATTTGAAATTTAGAAAATCCATCAGAGCCATTAAATGAGAAAAAATACAACTTCTCCGGAAGACGTAAGGTAATAAATAGCACTTTATGATATTTTTAAGGACTTAATAAATTATGTTCATAGGAATGAAGGTTCAACATTGTAAAGCTGTTAGTTCCTCCCAAAATAATACATATATTTAAAGCACTTATCATCAAAATCCTAAATGTTCTTATTGGAATTGGGAGATAAAAACTCCATTTGAAAGTGTAAACTTATGAAAGTAGCCCAAAATTTTGAACAGGTGTGTCAAGAGCCTTGAATGAGTAGATATCAATATATAATCTAAAATGACAGCAATTAAAAGAGGTGCTCTTTTTAAAAAATGGCAAACATATTAATAAAACAGAATATAAAATCCAATAATACAGCCATATAAAATGATAAATGAAATAAAGAGGGAAGGAGTGTCACCCACAAAGTCCATTAACAATACCCGGGAAACAAAAATAGAATCTGGATAATAAAAAAGTCTAACCTTTTTTTTTCTTCTCCTTTGTGTGTAGTCTAGTTTCATGTGCTCGCAGGGGGGTGCATGCGGAAGCCTCTCACCCGGCACTTCAGGCCGACGTTCCTGGTGCAAAATGGCTGCGCCAGGCTTCCCTGGTGGCGCAGTGGTTGAGAGTCCGCCTGCCAATGCAGGGAACACGGGTTCGTGCCCCGGCCCGGGAAGATCCCAAATACCGCGGAGCAGCTGGGCCCGTGAGCCATGGCCGCTGAGCCTGCGCGTCCGGAGCCTGTGCTCTGCAATGGGAGAGGCCACAACAGTGAGAGGCCCGCGTACCGCCAAAAAAAACAAAAACAAAATGGCTGCGCCGACACGTCATCTCCTCAGCTTGGTGGGCCGTGTGCAAAAGGGCTGCGCAATTCACTCAGTTCAAGCCAGCAGCCGGTGGGCAGTGCGCAGAGCCACTGAGCCGGGCACTGTGATCTGGAGCCCCGAGCAGCACCGCTGCACCCGTCCCGCGATAACTCACCCAACCACCGCCCAACCCCACTGCGTGATCCCTATAAAGCAGCCCCGCCCACACCTGTGGGGAGAGCATGCGCTCTAGCGGTGGGATCCCGAACCTTGCCATTTATTGATCAAAATATAAAACTTTTCCTTTGCTTCTGAACTGGACTCGGTCTTCCTCTATTGACTCAAGTGATACTGGGCAGGAGGACCTTTGTTGGGGCCCAACTCTGTAACAGCAGGGTTTACCCAGTAAATAATGTTGGCTAAATATTTGGAAAAAAATAAATAAGTTCCTAATGGGATGAATTTCCACCTATGTGATAAAGTGCTGATAAACTCTTCCCCTAAACAAGATCTGTTGCAAATACGTTGAAAATAGAATGTTTGTAAAAGGACCTTGGAGTATAATAAGAAACATATTTGGTCTTTTCCTGGGTTCCAGGAACAGAGATTCTAAAACCCTTAAGTGATAGGAGTGTGGTTTTTTTTTTTTTTTTTTTTGCGGTACATGGGCCTCTCACTGTTGTGGCCTCTCCCGTTAAGGAGCACAGGCTCCGGACGCGCAGGCTCAGCGGCCATGGCTCACGGGCCCAGCCGCTCTGCGGCATGTGGGATCCTCCCGTACCGGTGCATGAACCCGTGTCCCCTGCATCGGCAGGCGGACTCTCAACCACTGCGCCACCAGGGAAGCCCAAGGAGTGTGTTTTGTTATTCATAATGAGCTCCTTTTGTACATACCTGCATTTATGCTATTTAGGGTGGGGTTCCTAGATAGCCTCAGGATGCGTCTGGTCGTCAGGAAAATTAGGTGATCCTAGGGCTGGAACATTCAGCCCCACCCAGACCTCTGCAGAAGGAAGGAACACTTGAGATGAAGCTAGATTTTGACGAGCTTGCTGTTTGGAGAACACAGCCCCCTGCCAGGACACAGGTGCACCCCAACAGAAGCTCCTATGCTTGGGATTCTCTATGTACCTCTTCATCTGGGTGTTTATCTGTTTCCTTTTTAATATTCTTTATGATAAGCTGGTAAATGTAAGTAGATGCTTTCCTGAGTTTTGTGAGTTGTTCCAACAAATTATTGAACCTGAAGGAGGAATTGGCAACCCCTATTTACAGCTGGTGATCCAGACCTGCAATTGAATCTGAAGTGGGGGGCAGCCTTGCGGGACTGAGCCCTGAACCTGTGGGGTCTGTGCTAACTCCAGGTAGTGAGTGACAGAATCAAATTGAAAGGATGGACATCCAGTTGGTGTCCGGAGAATCAGAGATTGGTTGGTGACATTAGAAAACACCCCAGATGTAAAAAACACAAAAACAATACACAAAAATATGCTTAACCCTATTATCAATTGAATGTAATTCAAAATATAGTGTATAACAATGAAATTAACTGCAAAATAAATATGTTAAATATGTATAATTTTTTACTTAAAATATTAAAATGACATTTTCATCAGTATTAGCCACAAGGGTCTTGCTTTTAACAGGGAGGAGGGAGCATTGAGCCAGTATTTGTGTATATGTTAATAGTCTATGAAACATTGTCCTCAAATAATCTTTCTTTTCTGTCTTTGAGTAATTAGTGGATGTTACCTATGATCCTAGTGATTACCCTGATCATTGGATTTAAAAAACGAATAAATAAAGCCCACAATCCTAGTATTATATTTATCTTATTTATTCAACAATACTTGGTAGAACCAGGCATTCTCTGCTGTCCTAGACTTTCCATGTTCTATGGTGGGGAACAGATGACAGAGGTGGGGAGCTAGGTGTGAGAGAGGTAATTGAAGTAGGGTCATGAAGCCTCACCAGGACAGGGACTTTAGGACAAAGACAGTTGGTGAGCAGTCCAATAATGCCACATTATTGTCTGAGATGAGAGGATTCTCGATGGAGAAAACATTGGTGCAAAGCCCTGAGGAGAGAGCAGGCCCGTAGTGCTCTAGAACCAGAAGGAAAGCAGTCTGTCTGGAGCACAGGGATGCGCAGGAGAAATGAGGTCAGAGATTTTAGGGCCTTGGGGTCACTGGAAGAATGTGAGATGAGAAACCATCAGAGTTACATATCTGCTAAAATGTAAAAGGATCGTTTTGACTGCTTTGTTGAGAATATACCGTAGTGGTGAAAAGGTGGAAGCAGGAATTAGGAGCCAACTGCAACAAACAAGGTGAGAAATTATGGCACTTTGGATTAAAGATGTTAGCAGCAGAAGTGGTAAAAAGTAAGATTTGGAATAAATTTGAAGATCTAATAGGATTTGTTGACATACTGAGTGTAAGCTATAAGAAAAAGACAACAATTACAGATGACTCCAAAATAACACTCATAATAAGATAAATGAAAATTTAAATTATACTGACATACCATCTCTCACTTGCCAAACAGGGAATACAGTGTATGCGGCTAAATAGACTGTGTTATACATCACTAGTAGGAATACAAAGTGATTCAATGCCTATGGAGGGGTATCTGGCAGCATCTAACAAAATTACATAGTCATACCTGGCAACCTGACTTCTAAGAATTTTTTCATAAAGATACATCATCCATAATTCAAAAATACATATGCACAAGTTTATTTATTGTGGCATTACTTTTAATTGCAAAACATCGAAAATAATCTGAATCCCATACTGAAGTTATTGTTGTATTATCAAGCTATACAAAAAAGAGGGTGATGTGTATGAATTATTAATTATTTGTGATTTTCAGGATATACTGTTAAGTTTTTTTTTAAAAAGTAAAGGTAGCATGCTTTTTAATGTCTGAAATTAAGAGGAAATATGTATGTATGCATGTTTGTTTATACATATACAGTCCTTATTTTTGCAAATGAAAACTAGAATGGTATTATAATAAGAAACTGGTCACTAACAGAGGGTGATTTGTAAATAAGGAGAAAGGAATGAGGAATGAATGATACTTCTTTACATGTGCCTTTTGCATAGTTTTGATTTTGGAATTTGTCAATATGCATATTAATAAAAGAAATTAAATCAACAAAAATGGAGAAAAAAGTAAGATTGAATATAAAAAACCCTGAGTGTATTTCCAATGAACAGCTCATCACATAGGAAAAAAAAAAAAAAACAAATAATTTTGAACACAGCACTTTGACTATATTCCCTCAGTCTAAAGGTAAAAAGAACTTCAAAAATATGGAGCCCTAATTAGTAAGCTTGTTGTTCATAGTGGTAAGGGTGTAATAATTCTGAAACTGCATTGTGTTTTATAGGACTGAGCAAATGAATAAATATATTGATGTTGGGAGCCAGAGTTTTCCCTGTAGAATGAACACGTTGATATGACTTGGGGGAAGCCATGAAAAATTCAGTAGAATGGCACTGAAAATAGAGTTATCAGTAAGAATTTCTGATTTACATGTATATATGTAAAATATATACATATATGAGCACACCTAACACGTAGACCTCCGTTTCTAAATAACTGTCCTCAGTAAAAGTAATGATGGATCCAGGGAGGGTTGTCTGATTCTAAGGTTGGGGTAAGGAGTGTAAAAAGTGACTGTGGCATTTCTTGGGTGTTAGAAAATAGGGAAGTAAGAAAAATTAATGAGAGCATGACAAAAGGCCTACTTGAAGGAGCTTCCACTAGTCGAATCTCAGACCATTTAAGCACCAAAATAAATACTGACAGTAATGAAAACCCAAGGGGAAAGAAATAAGAATCTATGAGCTCAAACTTATAAAAAAGTACATAAATAATTGAATTAGCTAATTAGTAAGAAAGATGGGAAAGCTCTTTCTTACAGTGGCATATAAATTACTAACTGTAGAAAGAGTTAAATAGTAATAAAATCATCTTTTTATCATCTATAATCATCAATATTATAGTTATAATTAATTTAGCTGAGAATCATCAATAAATGCTAAGAATATTGGGTGACAATTTGGTGGAGAATAAAACATTTACTAAGTCTTAAGTTGCTTTCTCCCAGATTGCAAATGGAAAGTGGTAACTTTATGATGAGAAACCTGGCAGACACCAACTTTACAAGTGTGAAATTAACATCAATATTGTACCAATATTGAGTACAAACTGTCATGACATGCCTCCTAATGTGATACTCTGAGAAGATAACACCACTCATGCTGTGTTCTTGCCAAAACGGCGTAACCTGAATGTAATCATGAACAAACATCAGGCAAGCCCACTCTACAAAAGAACAAGTCTGTATCTTCAAAAACAGAAATGCCATGAAAGACAGTTTCCATAATAAAGGAGGCTGAAGAGATGACAGCTCAATGCAATGGGTATGTTTGGTTTGGATTCTGACTTGGAAAAAGAAATACATAGAGGTAATTACTGGACAATCAGGAAAATATAATATGGACTCTACATTAGGTAATAAAATGCACACAGTTTAAATTAAATGAATTTGATAGTCATACTGATGGTATATAAGTGAATGTCCTTATTCTTAAGAGATACATATTCCAGTTACTCTCAAATAGTTCAGCAACGATAATAGGACTAATAATAATGATAATAATAATGTAAATAAATAGAGAAAAAGAAAATGTGCCAAAATGCTAACAATTAGTGAATCTATATGAAGGATAAAAGGCAGTTCTTTTAACTGTGCTTACAACTTTTCTGTGAGTTTGAAACTACTTCAAAATCAAAAATTAAAATTAAAACAATCTCCACTACAAATCCCAAGGACTTTGTCAGCAGACTGATCTTTAGAAACTTGTTGGAACTACATCAGAACTTTCAGCAATGTTTACACATTACTGTTTCTGCAGTTTGCGCTTCAACTTACTAAATTACTGGTTAAGCATTGCCATATAATTGTCTTGTTACAGATATGTAACATGACATACCATCCGGGTAACTTAGCATTTTTGTTGCTATCTGTAGCACTAATGATATTTTGCCTTATATTTTGAATAATTGTGTAGGACAATGTTCCCCCAAATGGGGCTAAGAGTGATCATTGAAAAAGAAATTAATACTGTATTATCCTCCCTAAAGTGGTTTAACATCTATTCAGGAATACTAACATATAAACAAATATGTTTGATATGGTTTGTGAATACTTAAGAAGGAGTTATATAGAGTATACTTCTGAGGGCACCAAAGAGAGGTGTCTAACTCAATTGAATAAGGTTGGAAAGAGGCAGGTTAGGATAGGTTAGGCATAAGCAGGAAAGGCTTCCAGGAAGAGATGATCGTGGAGCTGAATCTGAAGGAGATGGATGAATTAAGTAGGTGAAAGTGTGGATTCCCCGCAGACAGAGGAATAAAGACTGAAAGCAACAGTTTGGTGCACTTGAGAAGCTACAAGTGAACATAAACTATGGAAGAAGAGGAGTTGATGGCTAGTGACAGGGGTTGAGGTTGGTGGTGAAAGAGCATCCATTTCAATGTTCAAACGTTTTAATGGCCTTTAGATTATGCACGTGGAGCATATATTAGATTACATTATCTCATTAACATTCAGAAAGAGAAATGCTAGTTGTATCTCAGTCTGTATACTACACACCAACTTTTCTACTCAAGAGAATTGTATTAAATTGTATATGGTTTACCTCCTTATTAGATTTTAAGCTCAGCGAAGGGGGCCAAACCTCATATAGTCAATGCTGTTTAGATTTGCCAAGTTTAAAAGTCTAGGGTACCATTCCTATTGGCATGACATTCCTTCCTATGCCTTCCATTTCTTTCTTTCTGAATTGCCTTCTCCAGAATTTCTTCAATGAGGATCTGTTAATGGTAAACTCTATGCATTATTGTGGATCCTCAACAAGAATGTTATTTAGCTTCATTTTTTGTTAGAAGTTGGTTGTCATATTCTATTTGTTTTCTATTATGATATACTTTTATATTTATAGATATACTTTTATATTTTTATTGAGAACTATTTTCTCTCAACACCTTAAAAATATTATTCCATCTGCCAATCTGTGGATAGATATTATTTCCCCATAAATGGATAAGACAACAGAGGCTCAGAAAAGTTAAACATCACAGGGTGAACAACCAAATGCTTCTTTTAAAGCCAGAATCTTTGGCTCTAGTATATGGATACAGCTTCTCTTCTTGCAGATACTGCCCCTTTGCCTTTTGTCACATGTAAAAGTAGGAAAAGGTCTAGATCAACGAGTGGCTACAGTGGCCCTACTGCAGTCTTAATGAGTGTTTCCATTCTTCCTATTCACACTGGGAGTAACATAGGTAATAGTGGGTTGGTTACAGTACAGGCTCTGAAATCATTTGATTGCAATTGAGTTCCAGTTCCAATTTAACACATTCTGCCCCTTGCAAAAAAATCTCTGTGCATTGGTTTCTTTATCTGCAGTATGGGGATAAATAATGTCATCTATGAGACATTAAATACATATGAGAATTAAATACATGATGAATAAAAATGGTTAGCACAAAGTCTGGCACATAATGCTCAAATGTGAGAAACCATTATTTGAATGTAACTTAATTTTCCTACTCCTGGTAGGACTGACTGATTACTGCATTGGCCAAATCAAATCTTTCATATGAGTCTGTTTATGCATGGCTTTGAAACAAAAATCTGTAAGACATATATCAGGATAACATATCAATAGATGGGCAAAAATTAATTCAATATGTTAAATATAAAATGAAAAACGAAATTTTGACATATATAGACATATGTAGATGAACATAAAAATTTATAATTTCTACATTATTTATAAGGATAAATTGAATCTAACTTGCTTATATTGCTTTTTCTTCAATAAATTCAAAGAATTAATCCCTGAGTTAAAAGCATCCAAGAAGCAATCATGCAGCAAGGACTATGGGATCATGAGTGTCCATATATTTTTCTTGTTAAATAAATGGAAACATCAGAGATAGCCACAATTCACAGTGAAGGTCTGTGAAAGCAGGGCTAATTCTTCAGGTCGAAATACATGGGTCTCAGGGACAATTATCTACCACATCCATCATTTTTGCTACTCTCCAAATACAGGCCTATAAAGTATAACAAATGTCTGTTTTGTCAGGTCTTAATCACCATCTTTTAAGTTTTAAAAGCACTTGTTTTGCGCTGCTGTTTTTAGATGTATACCAAGAAGAATAAAGCAGAAATACATGCAAAATGGAAAATCCATGGTTGCCGTGATAATTTTTACCTTCAGAAAAGATTTCTCTCTTCAGCTTAGATGTTTTCATCCACTAATGGTAATATATCTTAGTGGCAAATACTAATGACTTCTGAAAATATAAAAAGGACCTAAAGATATTTGTTTTAGACCACATACATACTTTTTAACTTTATAAAACAGACCAATACTTGAAAAATTGTGTAATTATATTCACTTTCACATACTGTCTATTTATCAGTTGAATAAGACTTTCCAAATGGTAATAAATTAGTGCTCTTGCAAATCAAATGTGTTTAAACCACCACTTAAACAGAGAAAACAAAAGCAGGATTATATTGTTTTGTTTTTACTTAGTGTAGGGCCTGTCATCATAAGCAAATTTAATCTGCATTATTAATAACTGTCAACAGCATACTTTGAGCATAAGGCAAATACAGCAGGTGGTTGAACACCAAAAAATGCAAAACAAATGATTGCTAGGAAATGCTAACCTATTTTTGCATAAATTTAAGACAAATTAAAATGCATGCAAAGCCCCCACTGAAGGTTAACACTGGAGGGAAAAAGAAAAGAAATTAACCAATTTTTGTTATTAGACCATTTGCCTAAAAGTTAAAGTGCTAAGTATTTTACTATATACTAATTGATTGATTCAAGAAGTGTGGTTTACTTACTTACATTTGTAAAATATGAGGATATAAAATTTGGAGTGTAAGTAACAGTTCTTTATACTAACAAATTTGAAAGTTGTTGCTTTGGTTGCAACACAATATTATTGTTGTGGCATATTTGTTTACTTAAAAAATAGCACCAATTGTAACTAAAAAGAAATTATAAAAAATATAAATAGGAAATGTTAATGAGATTGTTTTTATCCGGATACAATTTTATCTTGAGTCAATTTAAGATTACCTTTCTGGTTTGGAGGGAAACCAGGTAAAACACATCATCCAAGGTAACCTGCACCTATTAAGATCACTACATATGATTATCTGAGAAGTAAATGACAATTTAAAAGAGAAATAACTTTATGGTTCTCCACTCACTGTTTTCTTTTCCATAGGGTGGGGAAAGCACCAGGGGATATCTTCTGAACTTTCTATAGGTATCACAGAAACCGTCATCTGAATCCATACTGCCAGATATCTAACAGGCGCTTACATTATAGAAGCTATTTCATCAATAAGAAAGAACTTTACTCCAGAGAACCATTTACCCACCTGCCAAACTAGATACAGAAATCTCAAAGAGGCTTTTGTTATTTTAATCTTCTAAAACTTAAAAGGTATGATAAAACAGTTGAGACCAGGGACTTTTGCAATGATTACATTTAATGTCTTTTAGTGTGAGTTGGGGCAAGAATGTGAAAATGCAAGTGAAATGCATATAATCATCAATTAAAGTTTAGATACCCACAGGATACAGACCCAAGTACTGAGAACTCCTTGAGAGAGGAGAGTTGGTTACACAACACAGAATTTCTACAATTTGTGAACAGTTTTATGTTGAATGGATATTTCTCAGTTTTTATCCAAAGTATATATATTCATTTCAAAAGAGGTCCCAACCAAAGTTAAAGATGTTAGCGGTAACCAAGTTATTGGTTTATTTGAAAAAATTCTATGAAAATTTTTTTTTTCCAAGCATGGTGGAACTTAAAATTAGAATCTATTTGATCCAATGGCAACCAATGCTGATTCAAACAAAGAGCATACCTACAGTGGTCTTTCAACTATATCAGTGCAAGGATGGGAGATACATTAAAATGCACTTCAGGATAGCTTATATTCTGTCTTTAACCCTGCCTGCTCACTTATCCCCTATATAAATGGCATCTTCTTCCTCCAAATCTCTCTACTCCCAAACAAAACTTCTGTCACAAGTTATAGATGCGTTTTCTCTCCCCTTAACTTTTCCTTAAAGCACCATTCTTAGTTCTCTCACTAAATTCAAACTTATCATTTTGCACTGTAAATCACTACCTGAGCTTCCATCACGTGTGCTTCCTCCTATCCCTTGCCCTAATTTTCTATTAAGAAATCACAGGATTCCAAACAAGAATATAAAAACTTTTGTTTTTGTTGGTGATATTGGCCAGGGAGTAGAGTGATGAGAAAAGCTGTGATGATACAAATATTAATATGCACACCTTCCTGTGGTTTACTGTCTAATGGAAAACATAGGAAAGGCAACCCCAATTATATGGCAACCTTATATTTGGAGACTATCACTTAGGATAAGCACATAACGTAAACTTTACAAAAAAAGAAAAGAACTTAACTAGCCCGTAACATAAGTTATACAAATGTATCATTGCTCAGCAAGCAAACCAGGACCACAGAAAAAAGGAGGAGAGGTGGGGGAAGTATAGACATGATGAGTGAGGAGGTGAGAGGCCACAGAAGGTTATCTAGCGTCAACAGTGCTAAAAGTCAATACTAACCTTCATAAAGATTTTTTATCCGGACAACCATAGAAGTGGTTTTGTTTGCGTGTGTGTGTGTGTGTGTGTGTGTGTGTGTATGTTTTAACTGAGGCCCCACATACTCTTGATGGTTCTGAGTAACAGAGCTACTTGTTTTCTTTTTCCTTCAGTTTTTAAATACTATAGCACTTTTTAAAGAGAACACAATATAAAGTAGCTTCTGTTCAAGGGCTATGCTAGAAAAAATATCAGTAAGAAAGGCAAATTTTGAATATTAGCCTTGCCCTCAATATCAACCAAATTCTTGTAAGATTTTTTTTGCATAATTGCACAGAATGACCTAGTGAGTCATGAGCACTATGAGAAGAGGAAGCCGGCAAGACATAGAACATGGAATGGATTCTAACCCAGACTGAAGTCTTGGGTTAAATTGAAAACTGAAGATTGGGTGTATGAGAGGTTTTTCATAAGAAAATTTTACTGTATGGAGGCTTAAGGGATAAATACATGGTAAGTACCCAAAGATAAGATGGTTTCAGCTGGTAGGAAGAACAGGTGATAAAGATCATAGTTGAAGTATAGCAAGGCAGGTTTAGGAATTGGATAATGATTGAAAGACTAGAGAACAGGTAGAAGGAAGGAAAGTTGTATCTCATAGTTTTGTCATTATACCAAGAGCAATAGGAAGCCACTAAAAGGGTTTCAGCAGCAAGTGATGTGATCAAATTTGAGTTCAGAAAGATTCATGGAAAGGTGGATAGAACTTACAAAATTGGAGAGCTTTGGAGTTACATCATTTGACCTCGGTTACTAGATGTGTGACCTTACAGAAGTCACTTCTCTCCTCTGTATCTGTTACATCAGCTCTGAAATGAGGATGATATAATATCTACTACATAGTAATTTGGTGTAATTATTAAATGAGATCATGCTTATAAACCACTCTTAATGCCAGGAATACATAGTAAGCATTCCATAAATTTTAGCCATTGCTATTATGACTACTAACTACCGAATAGCTCTTTTAAAAAGTATTTAGGTGGTTAGAAGTGTTTTATATGAAAAAACTAAGATAACTAATTTATAGTTAGTTATAGTTAAAAATATGATGTGGATTGGCTTGTAAAAAATTTTAAAAATCCAATTTACAAAATTGGATTTTTATTTAAAGTATATCTCTTTATAAACAACATATTGTTGGAATTTGCTTAATTTTCTCCAGTCTCACAATCTCTGGTTTTTTATTAAAACTTTAAATTATTTATATTTACTGTAATTATTGATATGCTTGCGTTTAAGTCAAGCATCTTGCTATGCCAGTAGTGGCTGGCCCCACTATTCTGTTTTTCCTTCTGTGCTTTTATTTGGGCTAATTGAATATTTAAAATATTTCATTCTATCGTCTCTATTGGCACTTTACTTATAATTTTATAATTTTATTCAGTGTTCTAACGATTGCCATATTCATCTTTAATTTATTAAAATCCACCTTAAATTAACAATATATCCCTTTAAAACAAGCCTTACGTCAAGTTGATTCCATTTACATCATTTCTATCCTTTTGTTGCCATATTTTATTTTTATTTATGATATTAACTCCATGATGCACTGTTACTGTTTTTTGTTTTAAGGAGTCAATTGATTTCAAAGCATTTAAGAAATAAATAAAATAAATATTTTGTAATTATTTACATTTATCTTTTCCAGACTGAAAGTAAGGGGATAGAAAAAGATACTCCATGCAAATGGAAATCAAAAGAAAGCTGGAGTAGCAATTCTCATATCAGACAAAATACACTTTTAAATAAAGACTATCACAAAAGACAAGGAAGGACACTACATAATGATCAAGGAATCAATCCAAGAGGAAGATATAACAACTGTAAATATTTATGCACCCAACATAGGAGCACATCAATACATAAGGCAAATGCTAGCAGCCATAAATGGGGAAATCAACAGTAACACAATCATAGTAGGGGACTTTAACACCCCACTTTCACCAATGGACCGATCATTCAAAATGAAAATAAATAAGGAAACACAAGCCTTAAATGATACATTAAACAAGATGGACTTAATTGATATTTACAGGACATTCCACCCAAAACAACAGAATACACTTTCTTCTCAAGTGCTCATGGAACATTCTCCAGGATAGATCATATCTTGGGTTACAAATCAAGCCTTGGTAAATTTAAGTAAATTGAAATCATATCAAGTATCTTTTCTGACCACAACGCTATGAGACTAGATATCAATTACAGGAAAAAATTGGTAAAAAATACAAACACATGGAGGCTAAACAATAAACTACTAAATCACCAAGAGAACACTAAAGAAATCAAAGAGGAAATCAAGAAAGACCTAGATACAAATGACAATGAAAACACAATGACCCAAAACCTATGGGATGCAGCAAAAGCAGTTCTAAGAGGGAAGTTTATAGCAATACAATCCTACCGTAAGAAACAAGAAACTTCTCAAATAAACAACCTAACCTTACACCTAAAGCAGTTAGAGAAAGAAGAAAAAACAACCCCCAAAGTTAGCAAAGGAAAGCAATCATAGATATCAGATCAGAAATAAATGAAACAGAAATGAAGGAAAAAATAGCAAGGACCAATAAAACTAAAAGCTGGTTTGTTGAGAAGATAAATAAAATTGATAAACCGTTGGCCAGACTCAAAAAAGAAAAAAAGGGAAAACACTCAAATCAATAGAATTAGAAATGAAAAAGGAGAGGTAACAACTGACACTACAGAAATGCAAACAATCATGAGAGATTACAACAAGCAACTCTATGCCGATAAAATGGACAACCTGGAAGAAATGGACAAATTCTTAGAAAAGCAGAACCTTCCGAGACTAAATCAGGTAGAAATAGAAAATATAAACAGACGAATCACAAGCACTGAAGTTCAGACTGTGATTAAAAATCTTCCAACAAACAAAAGCCCAGTACCAGATGGCTTCACAGGCAAATGATATCAAACATTTAGAGAACAGCTAACACCTATCCTTCTCAAACTCTTCCAAAATATAACAAAGGGAGGAACACTCCCAAACTCATTCTACGAGGGCACTATCACCCTGATACCAAAACCAGACAAACATGTCACATAGAAAGAAAACTACAGGCCAAAATCACTGATGAACAGAGATGCAAAATTCCTCTTCAAAATATTAGCAAATAGAATCCAACAGGACATTAAAAGGATTATATACAATGATCAAGTGGGGTTTATCCCAGGAATGCAAGGATTCTGCAATATATGCAAATCAATCAATGTGATACATCATATTAACATATTGAAGGAGAAAAACCATATGGTCAACTCAATAGATGCACAAAAAGCTTTTGAGAAAATTCAACACCCATTTATGATAAAAACCCTGCAGAAAGTAGGCATAGAGGGAATTACCTCAACATAGTAAAGGCCATATATGACAAACCCACAGCCAACCTCATTCTCAATGGTGAAAAACTGAAAGCATTTCCTCTATGATCAGGAACAAGAGAAGGTTGTCCACTCTCACCACTATTATTCAACGTAGTTTTGGAAGTTTTAGCCACAGCAATCAGAGATGGAAAAGAAATAAAAGGAATCCAAATTGGAAAGGAAGAAGTAAAGCTGTCACTGTTTGCAGATAACATGATACTCTACCTAGAGAATCCTACAGATGCTACCAGAAAACTACTAGAGCTAATCAATGAATATGGTAAAGAAGCAGGATACAAAATTAATTCACAGAAATCTCTTGCATTCCTATACACTAATTATGAAATATCTGAAAGAGAAATTAGGACACACTCCCATTTATCATTGCAACAAAAAGAATAAAATACCTAGGAATAACCCTACCTAAGGAGACAAAAGATCTGTATGCAGAAAACTATAAAAAACTGATGAAAGTAATTAAAAATGGTACAAACAGATGGAGATATATACCAAGTTCTTGGATTGGAAGAATCAACATTGTGAAAATGACTATACTACCCAAAGCAATCTACAGATTCAATGCAATCTCTATCAAACTACCAATGACATTTTTCACAGAAGTAGAGCTAAAAATTTCACATTTTGTATGGAAACACAAAAGACCCCGAATAGCCAAAGCAATACTGAGAATGAAAAACAGAACTGGAGGAATCAGGATCCCTGACTTCAGACTCTACTACAAAGCTACAGTAATCAAGACAGTATGGTACTGGCACAAAAACAGAAAAATATATCAATGGAACAGGATAGAAAGCCCAGAGACAAACCTGTGCACATATGGTCACCTTATCTTTGATAAAGGAGGCAAGAATATACAATGAGAAAAGACAGCCTCTTCAATAAGTGGTGCTGGGAAAACTAGGCAGCTACATGTAAAAGAATGATATTAGAACACTCCCTAACACCATACACAAAAATAAACTCAAAATGGATTAAAGACCTAAATGTAAGGCCAGACACTATAAAACTGTTAGAGGAAAACATAGGCAGAACACTCTATGACATAAATCACAGCAAGAACCTTTTTGACCCACTTCCTAGAGAAATAGAAATAAAAACAAAAATAAAAAATGGGACCTAATGGGCTTCCCTGGTGGCGCAGTCGTCGAGAGTCCGCCTGCCGATGGAGAGGACACGGGTTCGTGCCCCTGTCCGGGAAGATCCCGCATGCCGCGGAGTGGCTGGGCCCGTGAGCCATGGCTGCTGAGCCTGCGCGTCCGGAGCCTGTGCTCGGCAACGGGAGAGGCCGCGGCAGTGAGGGGCCCGCGTACCGCAAAAAAAAAAAAAAAAAAAAAAAAAAAAGGGACCTAATGAAACTTAAAACCTTTTGCACAGCAAAGGAAACCATAAACAAGACGAAAAGACAACCCTGAGAATGGGTGAAAATATTTGCAAATGAAGCAACTGACAAAGGATTAATCTCCAAATTTACAAGCAGCACATGCAGCTCAATATCAAAAAAACAAACCACCCAATCCAAAAATGGGCAGAAGACCTAAATTGACATTTATCCAGAGAAGATATACAGATTGCCAACAAACACATGAAAGTATGCTCAACATCACTAATCATTAGGGAAATGCAAATGAAAACTACAACGCGGTATATCACCTCACCCCAGTCAGAATGGCCATCATCAAAAAATCTACAAACAATAAATGCTGGAGAGGGCGTGGAGAAAAGGGAACACTCTTGCACTGTTGGTGGGAATGCAAATTGACACAACTACTATGGAGAACAGTATGGAGGTTCCTTAAAAAACTAAAAATAGAACTACCATATAACCCAGCAATCCCACTACTGGGCATATACCCTGAGAAAAACATAATTCAAAAAGAGTCATGTACCACAATATTCATTGCAGCATTATTTACAATAGCCAGGACATTGAAGCAACCTAAGTGTCCATCGACAGATGAATGGATAAAGAAGATGTGGCGCATATATACAATGGTATTACTCCGCCATAAAAAGAAACGAAATTGAGTTATTTGTAGTGAGGTGGATGCACCTAGAGTCTGTCATACAGAGTGAAGTAAGTCAGAAAGAGGAAAACAAATACCATTTGCTAAACACATATATATGGAATCTAAAAAAAAAAAAAGAAAAATGGTTCTGAAGAACCTAGGGGCAGGACCAGAATAAAAACGCAGATGTAGAGAATGGACTTGAGGACACGGGGAGTGGGAAGTGTAAGCTGGGATGAAGTGAGAGAGTGGCATGGACATATATACACTACCAAATGTAAAATAGATAGTTAGTGGGAAGCAGCCGCATAGCACAGGGAGATCAGCTCAGTGCTTTGTGTCTACCTAGAGGGGTGGGATAGGGAGGGTGGGAGGGAGACACAAGAGGGAGGTGATATGGGGATATATGTATAGCTGATTGACTTTGTTAGAAAGCAGAAACTAACACACCATTGAAAAGCAATTATACTCCAACAAAGATGCTAAAAATAAATAAATATGTAAACACAGACACACACACACACAAGAATATTGAGCAGCCTTTAATTAAGTAGATGCACTTAGTATAAAAATAATATGTGAAGAATTTTGACTGTGAGTGGGTAGGGACATGATTATAAATCGAGTAAAATTTGAAGGACAGGGGAAGGTCTGTTGTTTGTCCAATAAAAATACTCAGAAATATTATTTTCTTTACAGATTATAAAAGTGGAGCATGTTTTTTATAAGATGCTCAAAGAAAATAATAGAACACTACATTTCCCTCTATCACCACGTCACCAGCAAAATCATCAGTAACTCTTTATAATAGATCTTTCTTGATATTTGTATAAATATATTTGTATAATAATGGGATTAAAATATAGCATAAGAGTTCTTAACATGGGCTAAATAACTCCCTGGATAAATATCTATACATGGGCTTTCTGGAGAGACAAGCATTCTCTGAACTTGACAGAAATTTGTGTTTATTTGCAAATATGCATTTTTCTATGTCAAATCCATAGTCCCATTAGTGTCTCCAAATGGTACATTAGGGAAACATATTTAAACGTTTCCTTAAATTGATACAGTGTTTTACCTTCTAGGAATTCATTCTAAGAAAAGAAATCAGAAATGTACCCAAAAATATATGTACAAAGCTATTTATTGCAACATTGTTTAAAATGGCAAGATATCAAATAAATGTCAAAAGTATTTGATTTCTCTATAATAAATGCTATATATTACTATATTTGTAAAGATAATATAGACTATATTTTTTGATACGGGAAATTCAATATATTCTCATCTGAAAACAGTAACTGTGAAATAGACTATATTATAAAGAACATCAATTATATAAGTGATACATATTTACATAGATCTACATCAGCATGTATCTTAGATTGTAGAATTTGGGGCTTTTAATATTTTATTATCTGGTTTTATTTTTCCTACAGTGAATATGGATTCTCATGACAAAATCAGAAGAGAGAATAACTACATTTTCTGGGGGTTCTACTCGTTCCATGCTAGGTGCACAATGAGTAGCATGGAGCTGCTGGAAATGTCAATCATCCTGAAGAGGACTAATCCAGCTTGTGGGGATATGTGCTGGTCTTACTGCTCATGTTCTTTTGATGTTACTTTACTATTGTTTATTAGACTTGTCAGTCTTCCCATCTTTGAGTTTGCGGCCATTTCTACCTATCCGGATCTTAAGTTTATCACTATGGAAACTTTATTCTTAATTTCCCTATACAATAAATGTTTCCATCATTCATATTTATACATGTGGGGAAAAAATCTTGGTTGAAAACCTCTTTTTTAAAAGATTCTTTTTCCATGCCTTCCCTTTGTGAAACACTAACTTATCAGATCCAAATGACCATAAAGATACATCACTAAAATATCTAAATAACTTTCCTGATGGAAATGATTATTACAGGTTTATGCATGGATTTCTAATTTAGCAGTGACTAATAATATCTAAGTGATAAAAAGCTTTATTTGAGGAATGAAAATCAGCAATAGACATGCACTTTTGTTCTAATTTAAGCCTCTCATATCCTACTCTGAAGAGTTTTAACTATGATGCTTACACACTACAACTTTCATATCATTTGAATTTCCTAATAATTAAGCTTGGAGTAAACTTTAAACTATTTTCGTATAACATAAACTATTTATAGACTTCTAAAGATTGTGGCTGAACCAAATATTGTAGGAAAATAGAAAACATTCCACGTGTTTAAGAAGATGAGCATGATTGTCCAGTGTTTAAACCCAGGGGTTTCTTTGGGTTTCCTGGTATTGATATAGCTGAGCATTAGACCTTCATTTCCAGGTCTTGCCCTTGGCTTAGTGCCCTGGTCTCCGAAAATTCTTCATACTTTCTAAACAAGGGGCCTTGCATTTTTATTTTGCACTGGGTCCTGAAAATTACGTAGCCAGTTCTGCTTTCTTCATTATCTCACCATTGTAAAAATCTCTTTGATATTTTAATTTGATGGGCATTTTAAAGTTTTTATTTCTTTTTTTTTTGACTTGTGTAGCGTTTAATACCATTGATCATTTTGTCTTTGAAATGCTTTTGTATCTACCTTTACTCTGCTTTCTTTTTTCTCTTACGTCTCAGACTACCTATCTCCCTACCAAGCTCATGACCATTTGTGCCTATATAGGTTGCATGTCTATGAAGCTGGTCCAGGGTGGAAAATGAATGGGGTATGAAAGAACAAATACATGATTGAGACTTGTGTTTTAAAACTTTTTTTCTTGCGAGAGAGAGAGCAGTATGTAAAGGAGATAGGGCTATGGAGGAAGGCACTTTGTTTAGGTAGAAATGAACAAGTTTATTTTCACTAAAATGTGAAACGGGAGTCTAAAATCACAAGTGAGAGAGGGGTAACTGATAAAGTAAAATGCAGAGTAAGTACCGTCCCCATATGGCAGTGTTTCTCAAAATGTGGACCATGTACCACCTATACTGAAAACACTTGGAGATTATTTTTAAAAATTCAGATTCCTATGCCTCACCCTACCCTTCAGACAAAGAATCTATGAAGGTAAGATTGAAAATAGGCAGTTTAACCAGTTCCTCACATTGTTTTTATGAACTATAGTTCATGACAGATGACAGTAGATTTCCACCTTGGCCTTACACTGGAATAACCTGGAGCACTTTTAAAAATGTACTGATGTCATGAGTGTGTTTCGTGTTTGGTAATTGCAATCATTGCTGCTTTTGTTGTGGTCATCCATTTACAATGCTTGGTATTAGTTTATTTATCTCTTGTAAAAATAAAATACAGTGTGTGTGTGTGTGTGTGTGTGGAAAAAAAAAAAAAAGAATCTGCCTGCTAGTGCAGGGGACACGGGTTTGATCCCTGGTCCAGGAGGATCCCACATGCCGTGGAGCAACTAATCCCGTGCACCACAACTACTAAGTCTGCACTCTAGAGCCCGCAAGCCACAACTACTGAAGCCCGCGCGCCTAGAGCCCGTGCTCCGCATCAAGAGAAGCCACCGCAATGAGAGGCCCGTGCACTGCAACCGTAACAAAGAGTAGCCCCAGCTCGCCGCAACTAGAGAAAGCCCACGGGCAGCAACAAAGACCCAACACAGCCAAAAATAAATTAATTAATTAAAAAAAAAATGTACTGATGTCTGTGTCCACCCTAGGAGGTTTTTAATTAGTCTGTGGTACAACATGTTGGTTCAAATCCACTACATAAGTGTTTCTGCGCACAGTACAATAACCTTCCACGGAACTATGAACACTTCTTTTAAATCAAGAGGGATAGGTGAGGAAATGAGGGAAGACGATGAGAAGAGATGAAATTGAGATGAAACAGATAATTGGAAAGAGTGTAAAGTGTTCACTAAGTGATTTTGCTTTAAAACTTCTTTTAAAATGTATGGCGGGGGCTTCCCTAGTGGCGCAGTGGTTGAGAGTTCTCCTGCCGATACAGGGGACATGGGTTCGTGCCCCGGTCTGGAGCGGCAGAGCCCGTGAGCCATGGCCGCTGAGCCTGTGCGTCCGGAGCCTGTACTCCGCAACGGGAGAGGCCACAGCAGTGAGAGGCCCGCGTACCGCAAAAAAAAAAAAAAAAAAGTATGGCAGTGATTCATCATAGTGTACCCATAGATCAGGTATATTTCTGGGACCGTTTTCTTTTATCAGGGCCATTGCTTTGGATGGATGGAGGAGGGAGGGTTAACTTCTTGTGAAAATCATTCAAATTTAATAACACAACATGAGCTGTCAGATTATTTAAAAATCCTGAAAATTTATGGTATTTGATTTGACTCTGAGCTTTTTCTTTTAATTAAAGTAATCCATTAAGTGAAATCAACTAAATTCTAAATCAATTCGAGTTATGACAATCAACTTGGTACCATACCTAGGAAAGTGTCACAAAAATATCATGGTAATCAGATTTATAACCTACTTATTGGAATGTCAGAGAAATATTTCTTTGTTCAACACATAATTTTAAATTAAACATTTATGTTAGCTGTAGCAATACAGATTTGCCAATCTGTCATTGCAAAAGGTACATAGTCCCAAATGTTCAACAAAACTGATACAATTCAACAGTGTGGGAAAGGAAAAGTTAGATTTTTTTTCCATTTTCTTGTTGCTATGGCTCTAACAGCAGAGCCAAACATGGAGTGAAGCATGTGATTGGGAACGGGTTGTTTTAGCATTCAAATTAGGTTTTGGGGTATGTTTTCGCAGGTGCTCAACAAATTAACTGAATGATTTTTCCACCTCACCTGTGGATTGTGCCTTCCATGAAAGGATGCAGATTCTTCTTGGCCTTATCTTCTTGTGTACCTCATCTCACTTGTCCATTAGTTTGTGCCTCTTGATATTGATAGCCATTCAGTGCAAAGATAAACTCTATTTTATGGTAAAGCTGTGCTATTCCATTATTGCTCTTAATTCTTTCTTTTAATTTATTCGGGTATTTGCTGGAGCAATGTATATTGGAACTGGCTGGAGGATTAACAATTCCGATTCTGTATCATAAGGAGTTATGTCCTGAGGGCTAGTCAAGAGCAATGATTGGCCATGCTGTGCAGTTTTCAGGAAACTAGGTAGGAGGACAAGAGTAAAGAGAAATATACAGTCCCTGGTCTGATGATCCAAGAAAATATTTGTGAAATTTACAAAAATGCAGCAAAGATGACTCAGCCCCATCATCTCAGCATTATTCTATTAGACCAAGCTTTCTGGATTTAGAAGTACCTCCCTCATCCTCCCATAGAACCTTCTCTATCAAACACATACAATCATATTGCACATTCACATGCTCTCCTGAGAATATTAAATAGAAATAGACATCTAAAGGGGAAGTGCGGCATGTTTGGACTACTTTTCTCATTGCTGTCAGCTTCCTAGCTGGTATCATTCACCTGGACATAGATAGAGACTCTAATATATCATACACTATAGCTTCAAGTCAAGTAACAGATGGTATAATTTAATAAATGTGAAAAAGTCACAGTCAGGAAATAGGAGATTGTTTTTCTTTTAATACATTAGTTAGGGTGAACATGTAAGACAGTGCTCTTCAACCAGTTGTTCATTTCTTCTAGCAAATTTCTTTATCTGCTGAGCTAAGTTTACTATTTAATAAAACCAGAATTAAATTTGTTTATAACTTGTTCATATATGAAAGAGTTTAGTGTAAGAATGATGCTGATAATTTGATTTTTAAGTATAAAACACATAACAAAAAATTGGTTGGTATTAACTGCGAAATTGTTCTTTAAAAAAATTTGTTTCACCTGATGACCCAATCAGTTCCAGTAGAGATTTGACTTAATAATTAGGACATAGAAAGGTATTCTATGTCTAAAAATTGTTTGGGTAAAGAAAATGGATTCTTTAAGAATAGAGTCAGTTTTTAATCATTGTATGTTGGAAGACACCACCAGTGAACTTCCTTTAATGATCTGAGAGTAAAATAAAGGATCAGTCTCTAAAATCTGGCTGTGACTAGACAGAGTTCCTGTTAGCAAAGAAACTGTGTGTTCGCTATTTTCAGTACTACAGAAGCTATGCTACAGCTTGAGGAAACAAACTACTTCAGCAGGCACTGCTGGGCACACAGGCTGACCCTTAAAGAAAAGTAGGTGTTAGGGAGTTATGAATTCTGAAATGTTAGTTCCTTTGAGCATCACCCATTTTTCAAAGAGGAAACTTATCTTAGTTTTTGATTAAACATATAGTGTAAAAAAATAAACTTTTAGCAAACATTATATTGGCTTCTGCTTCTGGTAATGAAGAATAAGATATATAGACCAACCCTCCTCCCGAGATCACACAGAACATCTGAACAATATATTAAGGAAAAAAAATCTGTTCGAAAGAACAAAGGAGCTAAAAGATAATGAAGAATTGCAAGTTCAAGATCCTGAAGAAGAAAGAAATCCAAATAAATGAGCCCTACCTTTGAGATGTATCTCCCCCATGGACTTTTGCGAGTTCTGGAAGAATCAACTAAGACACTGAGAGGCTGAATCAATAGTTTGAAACTTCAGTAATCAGGGGGACAAAAATGTGGAGTCCAGGGATCATAAGGAGGTTCCCTGGTAAATCACTGTGCTTAGATTGGTACACTCAGGTGTGGAAAGTTTAGGAATACAAATGAAATGCACATTAAATCATTTCAAATACTGAAATTGGAATAAGGTAATCTCAGAAAGCTAAGAGAAATGGATACCTGGCAAAAGCAAAATTATATCATTCTAAGATTTAAATTATTCATACAAACAACTTTTCAAATATGGTGTCCATTACACAATAAAAAATAATAACCTGGTACAATCTAAATATCAGAACTAAACCATAAAACTCCCAGCAAAAAAAAAAATAGGATAAATCTTCATGACTTTGGATTTGGCAGTGAGTTTTTAGGTAGGACATCAAAAGCATGAGCAACTAAAGAAAAAAATAAATAAGTAGACTTCATTAAAATTAAAAAGTTTGAGGCATCAAGGGACATTGTTAAGAAAGTAAAAAGGCAAATTAGAGAACTGGAAAAAAATATAGGAAAATCACATATCTGCTAAGAATCTGGCATCCAGAATATATAAAGAACTCTTGCAACTCAATGACAATAAAACAAACAAAAAGTGTTTTAATGGGCAAAGGACTTGAATGGACTTTTCTCCAAAGAGATATATGAATGGCCAGTAAACATATAAAAAGATGGTCAACATCATTAGCCATAAGAGAAATGCAAATCAAACTATAATGAGGTATCACTTCACAGCCACTAGGATAGCTATAAGTAAGCATCATCATCATCACAAAAAATAGAAGCATTGTCAAGGATATGGGGAAATTGGAACCCTAGGTATTGCTGGTGGAAATGGAAAATGGTGTAGGCACTGTGGAAAACAGTATGGTGTTTCCTCAAAGAATTAAACATAGAATTACCATACGGCCCAGCAATTTCACGCCTAGGTATATATCCAGAAGAATTGAAAACAGGGAACAAATAGATACTTCTATGTCAATGTTCACTGAAGCATTATTCACAATAGCCAAAAGGTAAAAAAAACTGTATTAAACCCAGCATTTGATTATTCCTATTAACATTTTCCAGAGTCACATTAGTCAAGTGCTTTCACTGAAGTTGATATAGTGTTAGTTCATTGAAATTTCTTCTGTAATTAAGCCTTATATTGACCTTATTACTGATTTTTGTTATCAGGAAACCACTACATGAAAACATTAAGCTATAATGTCACTTAATTTATGTACTTAGTCTTTATATTTAACACAGTTTAAAATATAAATGATCAGATTTACAGCATTATAATTTACTAAAATAAAATGATGTATAAAAATTACAGAATGTTTAGTCATAAGAATTTATGTTGATAAAATTTTGTATATCTGTCACATAATCAAGGAGACTTGAGTAAGTCTCATGGCCAATATTTGCAACTGAAGATGTACTTTTCAAGTCAAATCTTTGTATTCTTTCAAAAATTTGCAAAAAACCCCCACAAAACCTACAATATAATCTTGCATTACAGAATTTAAAACTTTAGACTTTCCTCTTGTGAAAATCTCCCAGAATTGTAAACCATATTATGCCATGTAAACATGTTTTTAATTAAGTCATTCTTATAATTTCGTCTCCTATAGAAAAGTGATCTGGATTTTAAAACTATTCAGTACAAAGGCAAAAATGACAATACCTGGGCTTCCCTGGTGGCGCAGTGGTTGAGAGTCCGCCTGCCGATGCAGGGGACATGGGTTCGTGCCCCTGTCCAGGAAGATCCCACATGCCGCGGAGCGGCTGGGCCCGTGAGCCATGGCCGCTGAGCCTGCGGGTCCGGAGCCTGTGCTCCGCAACGGGAGAGGCCACAACAGTGAGAGGCCCATGTACCACAAAAAAAAAAAAAAAATGACAATACCTACTAAACTACTTTTTAAGTCTCTGTTTTTTTTACATAGGTTTATGGATATATTAGAAGTAAATCTTAATACCAATTTAAATTGTTTCAAAACGTATTTTGAATTCAATCATTGTCCTCCAATCTGACAAATATGATTTAAAATATTTGGATATATTGGAATGGTAAAATTGGCTTAGTTTTAGTTGTGCTATGTGATCAAATTTAGAAAAAAGAAATAGATACCTGACTTTAAAGGCCAGGTATTCCCAGAAATATATTTATATTAAGGACAATTGACAAATTTATCTGAGAAATTCATAAGGTTAGAAACAGTGAAATATAACGACTGATTACTTTCTTTTGTGTTCGTCTACATTCTTATGGAATAATAAAAATGCATCTCAATAATAAATTTTTACTTTTATGAGCATTGCTACTATTTTTTTTCATGTTTTATATTGGCAAAAATTTCACAAATACAAACAGATGAGTACCTATGATATTAGAGCATATTTACATGTTCTCTTCATTAAGGTTATCTGTTATTCAGATATTAAACTAAGCTAAGGTTGTATGTTTGACAGTTTATGTTTATTTTTAAAGATTTGATATGATCTTTGATATTTCATTATTGTTAAGGGCCTAATAAAAAGCCAGTATGAGATTTTTCTATGTAAACTTGTCTTTCAGTAGGCACAGATAGCAGTTTAATACAGTTCTTTCTTAAATTCATGAATAGTCAGCTATGAAAAAGAATCTGCTTTACATGATTGTGATTTTCAAAATAATAGTCAATTCTCTCTTCAAAATAATTAGATTTTTACTGTGATTTTTAGTTAAGTTAAAAATACTTTTTGCTGTGCTGCAACTTTTCTTTCCTTTTTAACTTCATTATTTTTAAAAATGCCAAAAGAAGAAAAAATTTATTATTTTGCACAGGATACTGGTGGAATTATATATACTATTTTGGAAGACATTTTTTTTCTTGATGATTTGGAGTATACTGCTGTTTTTCTTATTTGATCTTATTCCAAATATCCAACATCTCAACGTTCCATTTAGTGATCACCAAAGCCATAATGCCAAAAAAGCCCAAGGCTATTAGAAGTTGGAATCATCTCAAATATCCATAGTTGTTTGCATTGCTCTCTTAGCAATAACAAAAATGTGTCTTAATTTAGATTTTTATACAGTTTCTCATTGTAAATGATCTCCTGTTCAATATTAGTGAAACATATTAAATGTCAATGGAAATAAGTATACATATCAAGTGTACATTTAAATGTACATATTTTATTTAAAATTTGATGTTTAAACTCCTGTGTTCGTAAGTGTAACACAGGTTAATTAATTTAGTCACATATATAAATATGTTATTTGGGAGCTTTTATCATTTAAATTTTTAAAAAATTGAAATACCTTTAATACTTTGGAAAACAAGAAAATGTATGAAGAACAAAAAGTCATGATTCTATACCCTGGAAAATCACTGTTAGCATTTGGATATATTTATTTCCAAAATTCTACTGGGTACTCTAGTTCACATTAGATCATGTTAAAATATTTCTTCTTTTAAAAAGTTTTTCTTTATTAACCTACTTCTAGAATTATTAAACCTCAATTAACAATATTCTGTAATTTTAAAAATTATACTATTATTTTAGATAATGGTGAGATAAATATAACTTTGCTGGATATTTGTTTTGCTGAAATTTTGTACATGTTTTGGATGGCTTCCCTTAAAATAAATTTTGAGACATAAAAATGCAATAACAATTATTGTGGATATTTTATGATTTTTCAGCTTCCTGGTGGCTTTCCCAAAAGATGCAATGATTTACTCTTGTCTAAGTGTATATCATTTTTGTGCCAAACATTTTTGTGTCATCTTAACTGTTTCTAAGTGTAAGTTCAATGGTATTATATATATTCATAATGTTGTACAACCATCATCCCCATCTATCTCCAGGACTCTCTTTACCTTGTAAAAGTGAAACGCTATACACCCTAAACAAAACTCCCTATTTCTCTCTCTCCCAGGGACTGGCAACCACCATTCTACTATCTATCTCAGTGATTTTGACTACTTACGTAATTTATTAACTGGAACCATACAGTATTTGTTTTTTTGTTACAGGCTTATTTCACTTAGCTAATGTCTTCCAGGCTCATTTATGTCGTAGCATATATAGGAATTTCTTTCCTTTTTAAGGCTGAATAACATTCCATTAAATGTATATACCACATTTTGCCTATCCAATCATTGGTCAATGAACAGTTAGGTTGCTTCCAAGTGTCCACTGATGGATGTCAATGTACTTCCAAACAGTTAGGTTTTAGGCTATCGTGAAGAATGCTGCTAGGAACATTGGTATACAAATTTCTCTTCCAGATCCTCCTCTTAATCATTTTGGGTATATATTCAGAAGTGGAATCCTGGATCATATGGTAATTTTATTTTTAAATTTTTTGGAGCTGCCATACTGTTCTCCATAGTGACTATATAATTTTACATTCCCACCAACAGTGCACAAGGATCTCAGTTACTCCACAGCCTCACCAGTGCTTGTTATTTATGGTTTTTGATAGCAGCCATTCTACCAGGTATGGAGTGATATCTCATTGTAGTTTTGATTTGCATTTCTCTACTGATTAATGATGTTGAACATCTTTTCACTTGCTTATTAGCCATTTTGATATCTTCTTTGGAGATATAAATATATTTAATACTACAAGAAAACCAAAGACATCTCTTTCTATCCTATATTTGTGGGTTATTATTTAAATGATGCCAATGATGTTTTTAGGTTGCCTGTATTTTTAACATAGTCATTTATTTCTGAATGAATTATGCAAAAATAATTTGGAAATTAAAGAGCTCTGCATGAACATCATGAATTAACTTTTCATCTTCCTTCAGAGAATCAGTTAGGATATGAAGGTGTTGAAAACTAAATCTACAACAGTTGGCAAGTGAGGAATCTTGCACACTTTAGAGTTTGAAAAGCCCATTTCTAGTCTTATGTGGATCTTAGATATTCTTAATTTACATTTAAAAACTATGAAAACATTTAGTCCTCAGAGAAAAGTTTCCTTGTCTCTTGAATTCACAAATTTACCCTTTGTCCCCAAATCTTTCACATGTGTTTGTCTTAATATTTATAAATTCTTTAAGTTAAAGTAACTTATACCCACTTGTATTTTAAGAAACATTTAATCTGAAACAATAACAAGCTTGAATTTAAGCATCACCAAACTTACTTTTCTTTCTGGAATAATTTGTGTGAATTTAAATGTGAATATTTAAATTCCCTAATATATTCCACAAAAGGTCATTTTCTTATTTCTTCCTGACAATCCCTATATCTCACATATACCTATATCAGAATATCAAAAGAAAGAGTGAGAAAAAGTGAGGAAGGAAGGAAGGGAAAATAAACTGCTCTGTAATGAAGATTGAGTAATGGTGACAACAGTTTTTTTGTTGCTGATTCAGTTTGGATAAAAATAGCTTATGGTAAAATGTAGCTTTAATGTAACAAGAACTTTTATATTCATCACTGAATATGATAAATGCTTTGGGGAAGAAGCATTCAAATATGTACATCTATAAAATGTTAGGTCTCGCATGAATTTAAGAAAAAAATCACTTTGTAAATGACAGAATAATGAAACTAAGTGATGCAGGTGCTTTGGCCAAGGTTTCATAGCTAGTGGGTGGCAAGGCTTGGGACTCATGTATTCCGCCTACCAGCCTGGGACTTCCACTGTAACATGCTACCTTGCACAAGTCAAGAATAACATCAAAGAGAGGAGCTTGACGTAGCTCTTACAGTTCATCCTGCTTGCTGATTTTAGTCATTACTTTGATACTGGTGAACACGTGCACTCTCCCTGCTTTTATCTAATTGTAATCAAGACCTCTTCAGATTTTCTTCAGGAGCTTATTAGAATAATAGATCAACAAAGGAATTTATGCTCTCGGATTTTATATAAGGTAACCTTTCATGATTCTCTAATAAAAATTAAAGTAGTTGTGTTATTTAATTATGAAAGATGTGACCTCATTTCAGCTTTCCTATCAGGCAAGTATTGAAGCTGACACTTCAATTGAGTTTACCCAAGGGTTCATAAGCTTGGAGTGTTAAACACAAGCAGCTATCAAAGCACAGGCATCATCACAGACTCCCCATACCTAATTACTACAAGTAAAAAGTTTCCTCCTGAGAGAGACCACTTTCATTCCAAATCTGACAGGTAGAAATTAGTTGCCTAATGGAATGGAGTAGTTCTGCAAATTGAAGGAATTAAGTGTGCTTTTTAAAGTTTAAGCTCCCTCTAAATTAGATTTTAATTTGGATCCAAATGTGAAAAGGTTGATGGCATAAAGCAGCTTAGTTTGGCCTGGAGTCAGTTATTTTATATTGCCCTTCTCCAGGTATGGTGTGTGTCTTTTATAGCCGCCAGCCATTATGGGGCAGAAAAACTGTCATGCCTTTATCAAGGGGAGTTTTCCTGAGAGCACTATGTCACTTTGGAATATTGCTAAATGGTTTGCTTCTCTCTTAAGCAACTTCACCATCACAGAGACATCAAAAGTGGAACAAGGATGAGTTAGTGTGTGTGTATGTGTACTTTAAAAAAATATATTGTTAAAAAGAAGAGTAATGAAGAAAGTTTTAGCCCATCAGAAGTGGAATACAATAAAGAGACAATTTATGCAGCCCAATTGTAGCGTGATTCCTTTCTCAAGTGATAAAACAGCAATACCAAAGAAATCAGTAAGGAGATTCTTATAACAGGTAATATACCAACAGATCAAAGTAACTGATGGAAGACTCTGCAGAACATCTATTTCATTCAACAAACATAAATATACTAGGAGTGTGTCCAATGATACTCAAAGGGTAGCTGTGGATGTTATCGGTATACATATGAATTGAGAACTTCAGTTTATTATTCTAAATGAATATATATATTACTTATATTTGAGGACATATCACACTTAACTCTAGTAGGAACAAGCTTTTTCTAAATATTTTTTAAAACTTTCAGATGAAAAACCCAGATAACCATGAAACAACCCAATTAGTCTTTAAACACCTCTTAATATGCATATAATGATAATGACATGTTATCATCATGCCAATATTGGTATATGGAGTCCAATTGATGAAACGGTGATAGGGAAGGAAGGCTTGTGTTAGGGTGTAAGAGAACAGGTAAGGGTATTTCACAGGTAATGACCACTCAATAAATGCCTTCTGGGCAACAGGGTTGAAAACATATTGTTTAACACTCAAACTGGAAAATATCCTTCATTTCTCACCAAAAACAAAGTCAGCCTATTGCTTCTCTATCACTAATGGCCAAGAACTGTGTCGTTCCTGGGTAACAGATCATTTCCAGAACATTCTTTAGAAGGAAGAATCTCTTTAATACCTGGCATTAACACTGACTTGCTAAGGAGGTGGGTAATAGGGAAAGGTATGAGAGAAAACCGACTTCAACAAAAGGGTTCTGCTCAAGTTAGTGTTTCAGACAGTTGAGTCTCACTTTTGCCCTGAGAGCCTTTACTGGTAAGGGGTTGTGTGTGTGTGTGCTTCACAAAGTGAGAAGATAAGAAATCAAGGCCCATTGCTAACACAGGAGGGAAGTTTAACAGAAATCTTCATCACATGAAGCCAGGATCCAGAAGGGTCCACACTCAGGGTAAATGTGAAACTGATGTCCACCTACCACCGTGAACCTTGACTGTAATAGTCTACAAAGAAGGGCTTTCTGTCGATTCTGTTCTTTGTTTACTTGTTTAGTTTTGTGCCATTGTTTTCTTTGGCATTAAGTGGGCTAGATACAAAACAGTAAAGGTAAAAACAAAGTCCCTGAGAAGTTGTGGTCACAGCTCAGCCACCATTCCTCTAGCAGACATCTGTAGCCTGGATAAGCTAGGTAGCTTAAAACCACACTTGGTTTGAGGTGGCTCTCAACAGATTTTATGCACAGTTGCATGGAAGAATCAAACGTAAATCCTTTGTGGATGAAGATCTTTTATCCTAGGCCCAGAGAATTCTGAGTTTTAAGCATAGTGACCAACACCAGCACTCAATCAAAAATACTATTAATGAGTTCAGCAGAAGCAAGAAGTACAGTAGGTGCAACCTTGACTTCCATCATTACTGGAAGCAGAAATTCACTAATATAAGTTTAAAACAGAGAAGAGAGAAATTATAAGGTTATAAGGCAATAAAAGTATTTGAGAGATAAAAGCTGACTCCAAAACTGATGAGATAAATCATTAAAAAAAACAACTAATGGCTTACTAGAATAAATAAAATAAACTTTAGATAGAGGTAGTTGAGCTGAAGGAAACAAAGACAAAGATAAATTTTTTAAAGAGAAAAAAGACAAAGGACTAGATCTAGAACATGGAAAGAATTTCTAAACCTCAATAACAAAATAAAGTAATAGATAAATGGTCAATGTCAATCATATCTCAAAAAAAAAAAAACTGGAAAAAGAAAAAAGGTCAAAAGACTTGCTTAGACATGCCACTAAAGAGAAAATCTAAATGGTTAACCACATTGGATATAAGGGAGAAAAATTAAAGCCTTAATGACATACTATAAAATAGACAAAATTTAAAATTTTATATTAACTACTGTTGGCAAAGAACAGTGCAACAGGAACTCTCAGGGCTGGTGAGAATATACATTGATTCAACCTTTTTATATAATACTTCGGCATTACCTAGTAAAGTTGGGTAAACAGATACCAGACACCCATCAGTTTCAAACCTAGGTATATATCATAAAGTTATGTGTGCATAAGAACACTGGGATAGATAAAAAAGAATGTTCACATCAGTGATGTTCTCAATACTCAAAGCTAAACATCATCCAAATGTCCAGACATCAACTGTAGAAGGGATAAATAAATTGTAGTGTATTCATAGAAAAGTAAGAGTACTATAAAAATAAATGCATTGTAGCTAAACAAAAAAGCATAGGTGTTTTTACAAACATAATGTTGAGTGAAAGAAGCAAGATACAAACATTATATTATGTGAAATTCATTTTGTATAAAGTTAAACTAAATTGTACATGGATGAATGCCCATTTAGTAAAAGAATAAAGAAAAAGAGGAAATTGTTATGACAAATGATGATTATTTTTGTGCCTTTTGTATGCACAACCATTTTCCTTCCCCTATCTAGTCTCTTCTGAAAAAAACAGCCAAAACTTCACGTTTCTAGCCATGGGATTCCTTGACACAGGAGAGAAGACACCACTTTTGTGGTTACACTGCTCAAAAATTGAGTCATCAAGATACATAAAGAATAGTTATGAGGTAAGAAAATAGTTTTCTATTTACAACATGACAATCTTATGTGTCAATAAAACTGGGCCAGGGGTGTCCAAATATTTGGTCAAAGACTATTCTCGGTGTTTCTGCTAGGGTTTTTTGGGGGATGTGATTAATATTTAAATTGGTAGATCTCACCATTCGATTAAATTAACATTTTAATTAATAAAGTAGATTACCTTCTATAATGTGGTTAGGCTTTATCCAACCAGTTGAAGGCCTGAATAGACAATAAAGACCAACCCTTCTCTGCATAAGAGGACTCTCTAGCCCTCTGTCTTCAGATTTCATATCAACACTGGATCTTCATGCCTGATGGCCTTTGATCTGGAACACTGGCTTTTCCTGGGGCTCCCACACCACTAGCCCACTTTGCAGACTTTGAACTTACCAGACTCCATAATTACGTCAGCCAATTCTTTATGATAAATATATACTTATTATCTCTTTCTCTCTCTCTTTTTCTGTCTATCACCTATCATCTCCTATTGATTTTATTTCTATAGGGAACTCTAATACCTGAGTGTAATAGAAGTATGGCTGTGTTCCATGGATAAGACTCTGATATTGGAAGAATGGAAGAGGATGGATATTGATACCTCATTTATATGTAGCTCCCTGGGAATAGCTGGTACTCTGAAGATGGTGGTTGCACTGTTGCCCATAATTGATCTGTTAAATGACATTTCCTTTGAAATGATAGTCAAGGTCCAGTAGCCTCATTTGGGGAAGAGGGTAAACGTACTGCCACCATGTAGTAATGGACCAAAAAGAGCATCCTAATGAAAATTACAGTTGATGGGTCCACAAAACATTCCTAAATACTGACCCTACATCCCTCTTTCTCACCTCTGTCCTACAATAAAGAGATATGTTCTCACATGTCTAAAATTAGATGTTCAGTTACCTAGGCAAATGGAGACTAATTCAGACTTAATTTAAGGAAAAGAAGGAAATAATCTTAACCATTCATCCAAGTGGAATGGAGTAGTTTATCCTTATTACACAAAAGAAAGAAGATAAGCCATACTTATTTAACTTTTAACTGCAAATCCTCTATAAAAGTAACCCTTCCCTTTTTTACTATATTCAACTCATACAAAAGTATGTATTTTTTAAATCAGAAAAAGGATAATTGTCAAGGCAAATTATATCTAAGGCTAATAGAAGGAATTCACTAGTCCTATTTACATATAAACCTATTCATACTACCTACATGTAATGTAGTCAGTGAAACAGATAACATAAATGATAAAAACATAATTTATTTAGGAGTAAAAAGAACACATCCAGTTTGATTATTCATAGCCAAACCATAAAACTGTTAGTTGTACTAAAAATACTTACAGAGCTTTGAAGGTAAGCAGAAATCTAGAAGTTTCTTGCCCTGATACTGGCCTAGGAAATTTTGAAGCTTCCTTTAAACTTGCGCTTTTCTAGAATGCCCTTTTCTCTCCTTCCCAAATGTCTTGTTCTCTCCCAGGCAAGCCATTATTCAGCATTTAAGGCCCCAAATCAAAAATCACTGAAAAATTTTAAATTTTAACCTGGCTTCCTAAGCATTACTTTATTTTTCTTCATGTGAAAAAATTATATACTGGTAATTTTATGTTTTTGCATTGAATTTGTACATTAATTTGGAAGGCATATAGTCTATTTAAAGTTTTTATTTTTTAAATTAATTATTTTCTATTGAAGTATAGTTGATTTACAATGTTGTATTAGTTTCAGGTGTACAGCAAAATGATTCAGTTATACATACATATATGTCAATTTTTTTCAGATTCTTTTCCCTTATAGGTTATTACAAAATATTGAGCATAGTTCCCTGTGCTATACAGTAGGTCCTTTTTGGTTATCTATTTTATATATAGTAGTGTGTATATGTTAATCTTTAAATCTTCAGGGATTCTCTCCCACTTTATTCATTCATTAAAAATTTATTGACTGACTCAACAGCAAAAAAACAACCTGATTCAAAAATGGATAAAGGGCTAGAACAGATGTTTCTCTAAAGAAGGTATAAAAAATATAAGCACATAAAACGATGCTCCACGGCATTAATCATTAGGCAAATGCAAATCAAAACTACAGTGAGATAATATGTCATACCCATTAGGACCGGCTACTATCAAAAATCATAAAATAGCGAGACGAGGGGAAGATAGCGGAAGAGTAAGACGCGGAGATCACCTTCCTCCCCACAGATACAACAGAACTACATCTACACGTGGAACAACTCCTACAGAACACCTACTGAAGGCTGGCAGAAGACCTCAGACCTCCCAAAAGGCAAGAAACTCCCCACGTACGTGGGTAGGGCAAAAGAAAAAGCAGAGACAAAAGGATAGGCACGGGCCCTGCACCAGTGGGAGGGAGCTGTGAAGGAGGAAAGGTTTCCACACACTAGGAAGCCCGTTCGCAGGCGGAGACTGCGGGTGGTGGAGGGGGGAGCTACAAAGCCGCGGAGGAGAGCGCAGCAACAGGGGTGCGGAGGGCAAAGCGGGGAGATTCCCGCACAGAGGCTCTGTGCCGACCGGCACTCACCAGCCCGAGAGGCTTGTCTGCTCACCCACCGGGGCGGGTAGGGCTGCGAGCTGAGGCTCGGGCTTTGGTCGGAGCACAGGGAGAGGACTGGGGTTGGCTGCATGAACACAGCGTGAAGGGGTTAGTGCACCACGGCTAGCCGGGAGGGAGTCCGGGAAAAGGGCTGGAGCTGCCGAAGAGGCAAGAGACTTTTTCTTACCTCTTTGTTTCCTGGTGAGCGAGGAGAGGGGATTAAGAGTGCTGCTTAAAGGAGCTCCAGAGACGGGCGTGAGCCGCGGCTAAAAGTGCGGACCCCAGAGACAGGCAGGAGACGCTAAGGCTGCTGCTGCCGCCGCCAAGAAGCCTGTGTGTGAGTACAGGTCACTATCCACACCTCCTTTCCGGGAAGACTGTGCAGCCCACCACTGCCGGGTTCCCGGGATCCAGGGACAACTTCCCCGGGAGAACGCACGGTGCGCCTCAGGTGCAACGTCACGCCGGCCTCCGCCGCCGCAGGCCCGCCCCGCACTACATGCCCCTCCCTCCCCCGGGCCTGAGTGAGACAGAGCCCCCGAAGCAGCGGCTCCTTTAACCCCGTCCTGCCTGAGCGAAGAACAGACGCCTTCCAGCGACCTACACGCAGAGGCGGGGCCAAATCCAAAGCTGAGCCCCTGGGAGCTGTGAGAACAAAGAAGAGAAAGGGAAATCTCTCCCAGCAGCCTCAGAAGCAGCGGATTAAAGCTCCACAATCAACTTGATGTACCCTGCATCTGTGGAATACCTGAATAGACAAGGAATGATCCCAAATTGAGGAGGTGGACTTTGAGAGCAAGATTATGATTTTTTCCCCTTTTCCTCTTTTTGTGAGTGTGTATGTGTATGCTTCTGTGTGAGATTTTGTCTGTATAGCTTTGCTTCCACCATTTGTCCTAAGGTTCTATCCGTCCATTCTGTTTTTTTTTTTTAATTTTTTTCTTAATAATTATTTTTAAATTAAAAAGCTTTATTATATTTTACTCTATTTTATTTTACTTTATCTTCCTTCTTTCTTGCTTTTTTCCTTCCTTCCATCCTTTCTTCCTTCCTTCCTTCCTCCCACCGTCCCTCTTTCCCTCCATCCCTCCTTTCTTTCTTTCTTTCCTTCTGTCCTTCTTTCCTTCTTTTCTTCTTTCTTCCTTCCTTCCTTCCTTCCTTCCTTCCTTCCTTCCTTTCTTTCTTTCTTCCTTCCTTCCTACTTCTACTAATTCTTTCTTTCTACTTTTTCTCCCTTTTATTCTGAGCCATGTGGAGGAAAGGCTCTTGGTGCTGCAGCCAGGAGTCAGTGCTGTGCCTCTGAGGTGGGAGAGCCAACTTCAGGACACTGGTCAACAAGAGACCTCCCAGCTCCACATAATATCAAACGGCGAAAATCTCCCAGAGACCTCCATCTTAACACCAGCACCCAGCTTCACTCAACGACCAGCAAGCCACAGTGCTGGATAACCTATGCCAAACAACTAGCAAAACAGGAACACAACCCCACCCATTAGCAGAGAGGCTGTCTAAAATCATATTAAGTCCACAGACATCCCAAAACACACCACCAGACGTGGACCTGCCCACCAGAGAGACAAGATCCAGCCTCATCCACCAGAACACAGGCACTAGTACCCTCCACCAGGAAGCCTACACAACCCACTGAACCAACCTTAGCCACTGGGGACAGACACCAAAAACAACGGGAACTACGAACCTGCAGCCTGCAAAAAGGAGACCCCAAACACAGTAAGATAAGCAAAATGAGAAGACAGAAAAACACACCACAGATGAAGGAGCAAGATAAAAACCCACCAGACCTAACAAATGAAGAGGAAATAGGCAGTCTACCTGAAAAAGAATTCAGAATAATGATAGTAAAGATGATCCAAAATCTTGGAAATAGAATAGACAAAATGCAAGAAACATTTAACAAGGAACTAGAAGAACTAAAGATGAAACAAACAATGATGAACAACACAATAAATTAAATGAAATATACTCTAGATGGGATCCATAGCAGAATAACTGAGACAGAAGAACGGATAAGTGACCTGGAAGATAAAAGAATGGAAATAACTACTGCAGAGCAGAATAAAGAAAAAAGAATGAAAAGAACTGAGGACAGTCTCAGAGACCTCTGGGACAACATTAAATGCACCAACATTTGAATTATAGGGGTTCCAGAAGAAGAAGAGAAAAAGAAAGGGACTGAGAAAATATTTGAAGAGATTATAGTTGAAAACTTCCTTAATATGGGAAAGGAAATAGTTAATCAACTCCAGGAAGCACGGAGAGTCCCATACAAGATAAATACAAGGAGAAATATGCCAAGACACATATTAATCAAACTGTCAAAAATTAAATATAAAGAAAGCATATTAAAAGCAGCGAGGGAAAAACAAGAAATAACACACAAGGGAATCCCCATAAGGTTAACAGCTGATCTTTCAGCAGAAACTCTGCAAGCCAGAAGGGACGGGCAGGACATATTTAAAGTGATGAAGGAGAAAAACCTGCAACCAAGATTACTCTACCCAGCAAGGATTTCATTCAGATTTGATGGATAAATTACAACCTTTACAAGCAAGCAAAAGTTGAGAGAGTTCAGCACCACCAAACCAGCTTTACAACAAATGCTAAAGGAACATCTGTAGGCAAGAAACACAATAGAAAGAAAAGACCTACAATAATGAACCCAAAACAATTTAGAAAATGGGAATAGGAACATACATATTGATAATTACCTTAAATGTAAATGGACTAAATGCTCCCACCAAAAGACACAGATTGGCTGAATGGATACAAAAACAAGAACCATATATATACTGTCTACAAGAGACCCACTTCAGACCTAGAGACACATACAGACTGAAAGTAAGGGAATGGAAAAAGATATTCCGTGCTAATGGAAACCAAAAGAAAGCTGGAGTAGCAATTCTCATACCAGACAAAATAGACTTTAAAATAAAGACTATTAGAAGAGACAAAGAAGGACACTACATAATGATCAAGGGATCGATCCAAGAAGAAACTATAACAATTGTAAATATTTATGCACCCAACATAGGAGCACCTCAATATATAAGGCAAATACTAACAGCCATAAAAGGGGAAATTGACAGTAACACATTCATAGTAGGGGACTTTAATACCCTACTGTCACCAATGGACAGATCATCCAAAACGAAAATAAATAAGGAAACACAAGCTTTAAATGATACATTAAACAAAATGGACTTAATTGATATTTATAGGACACTCCATCCAAAAACAACAGAATACACATTTTTCTCAAGTGCTCATGGAACATTCTCCAGGATAGATCATATCTTAGGTCACAAATCAAGTCTTGGTAAATTTAAGAAAATTGAAATTGTATCAAGTATCTTTTCCAACCACAACGCTATGAGACTAGATATCAATTACAGGAAAAGATCTGTAAAACATACAAACACATGGAGGCTAAACAATACACTACTTAATAACGAAGTGATCACTGAAGAAATCAAAGAGGAAATAAAAAAATACCTAGAAACAAAGGACAATGGAGACACAATGACCCAAAACCTATGGGATGCAGCAAAAGCAGTTCTAAGAGGGAAGTTTAAAGCAATACAAGCCCACCTTAAGAAACAGGAAACATCTCGAATAAATAACCTAACCTTGCACCTAAAGCAATTAGAGAAAGAAGAACAAAGAAACCCCAAAGTTAGCAGAAGGAAAGAAATCATGAAAATCAGATCAGAAATAAATGAAAAAGAAATGAAGGAAACGATAGCAAAGATCAATAAAACTAAAAGCTGGTTCTTTTCAAAGATAAACAAAATAGATAAACCATTAGCAAGACTCATCCAAAAAAAAAAGGGAGAAGACTCAAATCAATAGAATTAGAAATGAAAAAGGAGAAGTAACAACTGACACTGCAGAAATAAAAGAGATCATGAGAGATTACTACAAGCAACTCTATGCCAATAAAATGGACAACCTGGAAGAAATGGACAAATTCTTAGAAATGCACAACCTGCCAAGACTGATTCAGGAAGAAATAGAAAATATGAACAAACCAATCACAAGCACTGAAATTGAAACTGTGATTAAAAATCTTCCAACAAACAAAAGCCCAGGACCAGATGGCTTCACAGGCGAATTCTGTCAAACATTTAGAGAACAGCTAACACCTATCCTTCTCAAACTCTTCCAAAATATAGCAGAGGGAGGAACACTCCCAAATTCATTCTACAAGGCCACCATCACCTTGATACCAAAACCAGACAAGGATGTCACAAAGAAAGAAAACTGCAGGCCAATATCACTGATGAACATAGATGCAAAAATCCTCAACAAAATACTAGCTAACAGAATCCAACAGCACATTAAAAGGATCACACACCATGATCAAGTGGGGTTTATTCCAGGAATGCAAGGATTCTTCAATATACGCAAATCAATCAATGTGATAAACCATATTAACAAATTGAAGAATAAAAACCATATGATCATCTCAATAGATGCAGAGAAAGCTTTTGACAAAATTCAACACCGATTTATGATAAAAACCCTGCAGAAAGTAGGCATAGAGCAAACTTTCCTCTACATAATAAAGGCCATATATGACAAACCCACAGCCAACATCATCCTCAATGGTGAAAAACTGAAAGCATTTCCATTAAGATCAGGAAAAAGACAAGGTTGCCCACTCTCACCACTCTTATTCAACATAGTTTTGGAAGTTTTAGCCACAGCAATCAGAGATAAAAAAGAAATAAAAGAAATCCAAATCAGAAAAGAAGAAGTAAAGCTGTCACTGTTTGCAGATGACATGATACTATACATAGAGAATCCTACAGATGCTACCAGAAAACTACTAGAGCTAATCAATGAATTTGGTAAAGTTGCAGGATACAAAATTAATGCACAGAAATCTCTGGCATTTCTATACACCAATGATGAAAAATCTGAAAGTGAAATCAAGAAAACACTCCCATTTACCATTGCAACAAAAAGAATAAAATATCTAGGAATAAACCTACCTAAGGAGACAAAAGACCTGTATGCAGAAAATTATAAGACACTGATGAAAGAAATTAAAGATGACACAAATAGATGCAGAGATACACCATGTTCTTAGATTGGAAGAATCAATATTGTGAAAATGACTCTACTACCCAAAGCAATCTATAGATTCAATGCAATCCCTATCAAAGTACCACTGGCATTTTTCACAGAACTAGAACAAAAAATTTCACAATTTGTATGGAAACACAAAAGACCCCGAATAGCCAAAGCAAGCTTGAGAAAGAAAAACGGATCTGGAGGAATCAGGCTCCCTGACTTCAAACTATACTACAAAGCTACAGAAATCAAGACAGTATGGTACTGGCACAAAAACAGAAAGATAGATCAATGGAACAAGATAGAAAGCCCAGAGATAAACCCACACACATATGGTCACCTTGCCTTTGATAAAGGAGGCAGGAATGTACAGTGGAGAAAGGACAGCCTCTTCAATAAGTGGTGCTGTGAAAACTGGACAGGTACATGTAAAAGTATGAGATTATACCACTCCCTAATACCATACACAAAAATAAGCTCAAAATGGATTAAAGACCTAAATGTAAGGCCAGAAACTATCAAACTCTTAGAGGAAAACATAGGCAGAACACTCTATGACATAAATCACAGTAAGATCCTTTTTGACCCACCGCCTAGAGTAATGGAAATAAAAAACAAAAATAAACAAATGGGACCTAATGAAACTTCAAAGCTTTTGCACAGCAAAGGAAACCATAAACAAGACCAAAAGACAGCCCTCAGAATGGGAGAAAATATTTGCAAGTGAAGCAACTGACAAAGGATTAATCTCCAAAATTTATAAGCAGCTCATGCAGCTCAATAACAAAAAAACAAACAACCCAATCCAAAAATGGGCAGACGACCTAAATAGACATTTCTCCAAAGAAGATATACAGACTGCCAACAAACACATGAAAGAATGCTCAACATCATTAATCATTAGAGAAATGCAAATCAAAACTACAATGAGATATCATCTCACACCAGTCAGAATGGCCATCATCAAAAAATCTAGAAACAATAAATGCTGGAGAGGGTGTGGAGAAAAGGGAACACTCTTGCACTGCTGGTGGGAATGTGAATTGGTACAGCCACTATGGAGAACAGTATGGAGGTTCCTTAAAAAACTACAAATAGAACTACCATATGACCCAGCAATCCCACTACTGGGCATATACCCTGAGAAAACCATAATTCAAAAAGAGTCAAGTACCAAAATGTTCATTGCAGCTCTATTTACAATAGCTGGGAGATGGAAACAACATAAGTGCCCACCTTTGGATGAATGCATAAAGAAGATGTGGCACATATATACAATGGAATATTACTCAGCCATAAAAAGAAACGAAGTTGAGCTATTTGTAATGAGGTGGATAGACCTAGAGTCTGTCATACAGAGTGAAGTAAGTCAGAAAGAGAAAGACAAATAGCGTATGCTAACACATATATATGGAATTTAAGAAAAAAAAATGTCATGAAGAACCTAGGAGTAAGACAGGAATAAAGACACAGACCTACTAGAGAATGGACTTGAGGATATGGGGAGGGGGAAGGGTGAGCTGTGACAAATCGAGAGAGAGGCATGGACATATATACACTACCAAACGTAAGGTAGATAGCTAGTGGGAAGCAGCCGCATAGCACAGGGAGATCAGCTCGGTGCCTTGTGACCACCTAGAGGGGTGGTATAGGGAGGGTGGTAGGGAGGGAGACGCAAGCGGGAAGAGATATGGGAACATATGTATATGTATAACTGATTCACTTTGTTAAAAAGGAGAAACTAACACACCATTGTAAAGCAATTATATCCCAGTAAAGATGTTAAAAAAAATCATAAAATTACAAGTATTGAGGATGTGGAGTAATTAGAACCCTGCACACTGTTGGTGGGATTGTAAAATGGTACAGCCACTGTGGAAAACAGTATGGCAGTTCCTCAAAAATTAAAAATAAAATTACCAGATTATCTAGCAATTCTACTTCTGGGTATATACCCAAAAGAATTGAAGGTTAAGTTTGGAAGAGCTATTTGTACACCCATGTTCATAGCAGCATATTTACAATTGCTAAAATGTGGAAGCAACCCAAGTATCCATCGTCAGATGATTGGATAAGCACAGTGTGGTATATACATACAATGGAATGCTATTCAGCCTTACAAAGGAAGGAAATTCTGACATATGCTGCAGCATGAATGAACCTCGAGAACATTATGCTGTATGAAATAAGCCAGTCACAAAAAGACCAATATTGTATTACTCTACTGATAAGAAGTACTTGAAATAGTCAAAATCATAGATACAGAAAGTTGAATTGTAGTTACCAGGGGCTGTGGGAAAGCAGTTAGTAGGGCGTTATTGTTTAAGGGGTATAGTTTCAGTTTTACAAAGTATAAGTTTTGGAGATGAATGACAGGGATGGTGGCATAACATTATGAGTGTATTTAATGCCCCTGGACTGTACGCTTAAAAATGGTTAAGGTGGCAAGTTTTATGTTATGTATATTTTACCACAACAAAAATAATTGGGAAAAATGCTTTGACTATGTACTTTATGCTAGATATAATCTTAGACTTACAAGGATGAACAAGAATGAAAATCCCTCAAACTTTTTACTGTCTAACGGAGGACACGAAATAGAGCAAAATATTGGAGTGGGGAACTACAAAGGTACTTCTACAGTGTTTATACTGTGTCAGGACCTAAAAGCATCATCTTCTCCAGGACAGAACTTCTCTCAACCTGTGCTGCCTATTGTGTAATATCTGAAGATATTTCTTTGCTATATTTGGTTAGGTTTCCTTGTTCTTTAAGATGAGAGGGTATTTCCAGACACTGTTACTGATTTGTGGCTCAGAATGGAAATCCTTATTTTTTTATTTTATTTTATTTTTTGCGGTACGCGGGCCTCTCACTGTTGTGGCCTCTTCCTTTGCGGAGCACAGGCTCCGGACGTGCAGACCCAGCGGCCATGGCTCACAGGCCCAGCCGCTCCGCGGCATGTGGGATCTTCCCGGACCGGGGCACGAACCCGTGTTCCCTGCATCGGCAGGCGGACTCTCAACCACTGTGCCACCAGGGAAACCCTGGAAATCCCTATCTGGCATTTTATCTTTCTCAGGGTGCTAAAGCAGTTATCACTCATCTTTGGCTTTTCATTTTCCAAATTATATTTCTGATCTGTTATCTGCTCTCTCATCCGTTTAGTCCTTTCGAGTTTACACTAATTCTTCTTTTATTCCTTTACTATCATTTTTGTTAGGTTTAAGAAATTAGAAGGTAAATGCTTATGTTCTATTTCCCATGTTAGCCAGAATTCTCTGTATCCTCCAATTTGTTTTCTTATCTTCTCAAGTGAACCAATCTCTTCTTTCACCATGGTCAAATGACATTCTGCTTTTGAAATTGTTGTAATATATTGTATTCATTTTGTATTGTTGCTGTAGCAACTTACCAAATGTAGTAACTTAAAGCAACAAAATGTATTCTCTTACAGTCATGGAGGTCAGAAGCCTGAAATCATTTTCACTAGGCTAAAGTCGAGGATTTGTCAAGGCTGTTTTCTTCTGGGGGCTCTGATGAAAGAGTCTTGTTTCCTCACTTTTTTCAATTTCTAGAGGCCACCTATATTCCTTGTCTAGTGACCCTTTGCTTCATATTCAAAACACATCACTCCAGTTTCTGCTCTCATCATCACATCTCCTTCTTCTCGCTTTATACTATCAGCACACCTGTGATTACATTACTGGGCCCACCTAGATAATTCAGTACAATCTCTCCATCTCAAAATCCTTAATTATTCACATCTACAAAGTTCCTTTTGCCATATAAATGAACATTGTCATGGGGTCCAGGTCTTGGCATCTTTGGAGGACCATTTACTAAGAATACCACACATATTCCGAATTCCACTTTTTGTAATATTTTAATGCGTTTTGTTCAACAATTGTCACTAAAAGCCTGGAAGATAGGAACTGAGCCTTTATTATTTTTTTAAATCCTTGCACAATACTGGTTCACATTTGAAAACTATAAAATAAATTCAGGAATTGGTATAGGACATTTGTATATTGTCATCTGTATGTTGAAGCACATGTTCGTGATCATACTTGCACAGTCATGTTGAAGCATTGTTAAGGAGGTACAGGAGTCATTCTATAAATAGCAGGAGTTTGTATGAGAAGAGATGAGGATCTGAGATGGTATTTGGTGTACTTAACTGTATGTGATTTTAGCCAGTTTCTTAAGAGCATTATGTCCAGGTTTCCCATTTTGAAAATGAAGATCTGGAAAATTCTATGGCAAGATAACTGTGAACCTGCTCTGTGGGTTTGTTTTTTCCTCATACTTTATCTATTTTACCCTGAACACAAATTTTAGATACATTTAAGACTGATACACTTGGAAATAAATCTCAATGACTCAAACTCCTAGGCTATTTTGCTATCATATTTGCATTGCTTACCTGTCAATGAAGATATGTTATGCCACCTTCATAACAAGTCTCCTTCTCTGATAACCAGTTTATTAGCATAAATTTGGATAAATTCCAAAAGTGTCCTTCAGGAAGCAAAAATCAAGATTTTTTTAGACAAGACTTTTTAAATAAGCAAATTCAATTCTGAATATAATCCAGTATCTTTGATGACATGCTTTTTACAAACTTCACGAAAAATTACATGACTTTACAAACTAAAGAGCTGAATCAGCATTACCTTCGTAACTCTGCGAACATTCTTTCAAGTAGCAATCTAAAGCTCCAAACAGACTGCAACTTCAATAACTTCAGAATTCATGAAAAAAAAGAAAAAATCAACATTCTTCAACAAAGAGTATTCTAAATGAAAGACAGCATATAATGTGAATCAATAGACAGCATAAATTAATAATTATCTCACATCATGAGGTCAAGACACTAAAATTTGCCCTAGGATATATGTTTAAAAGATACATTTAAAAATAAAGAGATGAAAGAAAAAAATAAGACTAAATGAAAAGCAGTAACATCTAAAGAATGGTGATTTAAAAATTCCAAAATTCACTGAAAAGAAATATTGATTGGCTACTCCCACAAAAAGAATTCTAAAATTATTCACAAGGACAAATGTGCTCAGCAACGTGGAACTCAGAGGAATGGTCGTCCAGGGAGGTGGTGCTAAGGTTGCTGTAGTTACTGACCTGTCCATCCTAGGTGCACACGTAGACTTTACCTAGGGAGTTTACCACATTCATTGCAAAGCATTCAAGTGTTTCCAGATTTTGTCACCTGGGAAACCTATGCCCCTGTCCTTTTCAATCTCAGACAAGTTTCTTCTCAAAGGTGACAATCCCTGTTTCATTTTAATCATGTGCTTCTATTCTCTCCTTTGAGAATGCTTGATTTTTTTGTACTGGAAGAGCCCAGATCTTTGAAAACAATGACCTATTCACTGTCTGTTGAGAACTTCAAAGTTTAGACATCTAAGATATACAACCTTCACTACTTGGGTAGAGAAAATTAACTCTTTATTCATTTTTGTCAAACCTATGTGGTGAAATAAAGCATAGGTGGGGATTAAATAAATTAACAAGTGATGAGTTTTTAGTGTGGTATTAGCTGTTAATTCTCCTATTGTTGTTTTTAATGTTTTTAGATGAACTTGGGAAGAAAAGCATCTAAGAAAATGAAACAAATGTAAATAATTTTGCAACTGTGAATTTCTTAATTTTTTGGAAGCCCTCAATGTTCATATTTCATATCCCAATCCTTTTATCCTTTAAAGTATAAAGTCAATTATAGAGTAAACTGTGTTATCATTTATATCTCAGTAACAACCAACAAGAATGTATGTAGTCATTTTATTAATTGTACAGTATACTCAGAGAAATTCAAAGTATATCTATAAATGATTTTTGGCTTGTCATTCCTGTTTTTGTTATGAACAATATTAATGAATATATTTTAAGAGTATACTGTGAGTTCAAAGCTCACTTACAAAACTTACAAATCAGTCCTTAAGAAATAGTTTAATATTATGGAAACTCAGGAAAAACAAAACATCCAAACAAAATGAACAACAGAGTGGTACAAAAAACAGACTCATAATACACATTTTATCTTTCAGATATCTTGCACAGCTCATTTTCACAGAATTTAATTATAAACTGATTAAAATAATTAGTACAAAAATGGAGATTCTGAATTAAGGGTTGAAGTTTATGTTACTTTTCTAGATGATTATTCAAACTGTTTCTTTTCTTTCTGCCTACTTTTTCTCGTAAATAAGATGTATTAAAATATGTTTCTATATCACTGGTATGCAAAAATAATAAAATGAAGACTACTGAGTTCACCAAGTTTTAGGGATACCATTGGATTGTTTCAAAAGCAGAAGCTTCATTAAGGGCTTGAAATGGAAGATGAGAAATTCCCGGGACAGAGCCCCAGATGGAATATCTGTGATAAGATTTCTCTTTCCTGCACTGTGTTTTAAAGTTTTTTAAAACATTACAAACATTTGAAATTACTGTCTTCTCTGCAGATCTTCACAAGGCTTGCTCTCTCTCACTTCTTTCAGGTTTAAGATAAAAAGGGCTTTTCCTGATCCACCATCAAAAATAACACCTGCCAGTTACTAAATCGCTAACACTTTATTTTTCTTTCTAGCTCTTACCATACCTAAAATCACTTACTATATTCATTTGTGTATTATGTGTTCCCCATTATATAATCTCTATTGTTTTTCTTGTTTTGAATCCCCTGTGCATACCACAGTGATTAAGGGCATAGATTTTAGAGTCATATAGCCAAGGTTTGAAACCAGGTCCACTACTTAGTAGTCATACATATTAACTCTGTGCCATAGTTTTCTAATTTTCAAAATGACAGTTATAATGCAGCCTATCTAATAGGCTTATACTGATGATTAAATGCTTGGCATCTGCTTAGCACTATGTAAATGGTTTGCAATTATTTTCCTTCCTTCCTTCCTCCCTCCTTCCCTCCCTCCCTCCCTCCCTCCCTTCCTTCCTTCCTTCCTTTCTCTATTCCATTTTCGCTTTATTTCTTACTGGCAACAGTTTTTACGCCTTTACATTTTACTAATGAAGTAAAGGCCAGCACCCATGAAACATCCCGACGTTCTCCTAAAATTTTTGAAAAGTTATCCATTCCGTCATATTTTTTGAACTTGATTTCCAAAGTTTTCCATAAGTTGTTCAAAGAGTTGCAAATAATGTTATTTACAGAATATTATAAATCTTAAAATTTTTAAATAGTTTCAGTTCATTTTTAAATGTGTCCAGTGGAATCTAAATATGTAGCAATTTTATACCCAACATTATCCATTTAAGAAAAGAAAAAGATCTCATCTTTATCAATTCAGAAATTTTACAACATTTTTTTCTTTAAACTCATGTATCTATTTCAATTCTTCCATACAACTTTATATTAAAGCAATGTATTTTATACTTGAAAATAGTTTATTTTTTTACTCTATCATACTTCTTTATAATAATATATTAATGCATTGAAATGATCTCTTTACTTATGTGCTAAAAATTATTCTGGATTAAATTTTCATTACGATATCTATTAGTGAACAACTGATCAAAAATACAGTATATTATGAAGTTGGATAAATGATTATTAAACATAAGCAATAAATATTTCTAGGAAAGAGCCTTCTAATAAGATATAGGAGGCTTTGTTTTCTCCTAATTGGTTTAATTATTTGAGAATGAACATTTTTCAATGCATAAATGTGAAATGGTTTAGCATCAACTCTATTTCTGCTTTTTCCCCTAAAATGTGTAAGCTCTGAGAAAATGCATTCACTTAAACAAATAGATGGGAATGGAAGGAATTTTATTATAGAAGTGTAACTTAATTATTTGAACTCCATCCAAAAATCATATAATAATCTATGTGTCAAAAATCATAAAATGATTTATCATGAAAAATTACTTTTAATGACTTATCAGCTGACAGCTAGATTAGATTTTGCTTCAATTTCTTTGTTTCCAGAGAGTTCTTAATTGTCTGTTGAAACACTTTTATGATGGCTGCGTTAAAATCCTTGTCAGATAATTACAACATCTGATTCATCTCGATGTTAGCCTCTGTTGACTGTCTTTTCTCATTCATATTGTGATTTTCTTGGTTCTTGGTATGAAGAGTGATTTTTTCCATTGCTTCATGGACATTTTGGACATTACATTATGAGACTGGATTCCTTTCAGTCTTCTTTTTTTTAGCAAGTGGTCGCACTTTGAAGTGCAGCATGAGAGCTGGGTGGGTGTGTATGCTAGGCTCACTGATTCCGGCCACCTTGTTGCAGAGGGTGGCTTGGAAATTCAGCTCCTCTCTTTCCTACAGAAGGTGGGAAACTGACTTGTACTTCTCGTTGTTTCCTGCCGGTGGGGACTAGGGGTGTGTCGTAAAAGCAGGTCCTTGCTGAGCCCTGAGGTAATCAAGCAAAGGTAAGCAGAGGGGAAACTCTAACTCCTTTGTTGTCTCAGGATGAATAGGAAGGTTGATGTCAGGTAGAGGTGGAAGTCCAGTTCTCCACTGGCTCTAACTGACACCAGGAGTTGCAGATCGTGGAGTCTGTATCAGGCTCAACTTGCAGCACCTTGTTCAGTCTCATTAACGCCAGATGGAGGTGGAGGCTGATTCACTCTGAACCCTGCTGACATTGGGGAGGGGGTGAAACATTGGTGACTGGTAGCCCTGCCTTCCACCACCTTATCAAGTTTTGTTTCTTCTGCTGATGGACCCCACTGAGAGCAAACTGGGACGAAACTCTGAAAATAGCCTGCTTTTGCCAGGTAAGAGGATGGAAGAGCAATTTCTTGCTCAGCCTCTCCTCAAGGGTGGGTGGGACAGGGTAAGAAGTGTGAGGTGGGGGGTAGGAAATCAGCTCCCTGTGTCTCGCTGCTAAAATCATGACTGTGGTGGTGTTTTTCCACTAATGGGCTACAGTGGGTACTGCTAAAAATGTGTCCTGTTGTAAGGCCTCCCTTTTCCTGTGTCTCTGGACAGGGAGAACAGTCTTTCCCCAGAGTGTTTTTGATCTCTGCCTGTTGGTGTCCTAGGCTGGAGGCGTTGGCAGTGCCGTCTCGCATATAGCAGAGGCAATGAGGAAACACTGACTCAGCAGTGTCAATCCTCAGACCCTCAGGTCAGTCCATCTTCTTTCCACCTTCCAGAGTCTTCTTATGCTTGTTTGATGTATTATTTCCAGACTTTTTAAAGTTTTAAGTGGGAGGGCCTAGAAGAAATGGAACTACTTCATCTTGGTAGAACCAGAGGTTTCATAACTTCAATTTTTGAAAAGCAGGGAATTGGATACCGTTTGACATGTAAGAACATGTTGTCCAGTTCTTAGATTCATCTCTTTCTTAATTTTAGGTAAATGTATTTAAAAGAGCTTAATAAAGCTCATTAACTAATTCTTAATTTTTCTCTGCTATTTTTTCACTTAAAACCACCCTCTTTAACCCAAAATAATTTTTGATTATTTTAAGTTTGGTCAAGTCTGATATTTTGTCCAGACTGACCAGTGTGTACAGACATTTCAGCCAATCACTTATGAGGCAAAGAAAAGGAAGTTGGAGGACCTGTGTCTAGCCTTGTCGTAGGTAAACAAGGAGGGTGTCTGTGAGTTTCAGTCTCATGGGGAAGGGTGATTCTTTGCATTAGCCATTTCCTGGAACACAAAAGAGTGGGTGTATTAAACCCTCACTGTTTTCTGGGATCACAGGACTCAGGTGAAGTTCAACATTGTCAGTTTTAAAAGGATCACCCTGGCTGGTGTGGTAAGAATAGACTCTTGGGGGCCAACATAGAATGAAGAAGGATAGTTAAGAGTTTATCACTATAATAATGCTGGCTTGGACCCCATGGGTGGTTAGGTTTTAGATATATTTTGAAGGACCATTATTAAGATGTATGTATTGTCATGTGACAATAGCACAGCTACTCTTGTGCTTCCAACTGCTGCTTCATAGTGTGTTATGTAGGCATCCACACTACATATGTAAAATTAATAAACAGAAACCTCAAATAAACAGAGCTGGGAGACCACAACAGGGAGCTCTCCTGCCCTGTGATGACAGCAGAGCCCAACAGAAAGAAGACTCTTATTCTTTCCTGTCAAGGACTCAGCCAATGAAAAGCCATGGACTCTTTGTTCACTGTAGCCCTCCCAACTTTTCCTTTTCATCTTTATAGAAGCTTTCTCCTTACCCTGCTGTGTAGGGACCTGAAGTGCAATTCTCTTCTGATCCTATATAAACCCATCTTTGCTGGAGAAATAGCTGTTAGTCTGTTTGTTTCGGATCAACAACATATAACTTATCCACAGTCCCAGGAATGGATCCTCAGATTGCCTTCAACATTCTGCCACCATAAACATAACTTTGGATCCTTACAGCGTCCATTCGGATATTCTCTTCATATATATACTGAGGAACAGAGTTACTTCAACATGGAGTACAAATACACTAAAATTACCGAGGTTCTTCCGGATCGTTCTCTAGAAAGGATGCAAAATGACATTTTCATCAACAGTATGTGGAGTTGTGTCTCTCCCCAATTACTCCTGAAATTAACCAATTTTACAATTATCTGAATTTAAATAATTTAAAATGAAATAAAATTAAAATTTTAGTTCCTTAGTTTCACTAGTCACATTTTAAATGCACAAGAGCAGAATTTACATTGTCACAGAAAGTTTTAGAATTTCAAATATCTTTCCCCATTCTCTCATCTCTATATAAATGTTGCTTTTGGTATACTTTTTGGAATAGAAATTCCTAATTTTGCTGAAAACTAAACAAAAAATCTTCTCCTTAACAAAATGCCCTAAATTATAGAACACTGGAAGCTCTAATCAGATGGTTGTTTTATATATGAAGAAACTGATGAGAAAACTTAAGATCTGTCTATTGAGTCTATGCTTTTCCTACTTTACTACATTAGAAAACTATGGGTCAATCTGTCCATATCATTACTTCCTTCAACCACATATAACCAGAAATGGTTTGCAGACAGCTTAAGGGTGAGTTCTATGTTTAGGGCTTAGAAAATTCAAATCTTGACATTGATTTAAGACATATCCATATTCTTTCAAAAGCACCTGAGTAGCTGGCAAGATATGCAATTTTAAAGAAACCAGGGATCTAATTAATACTGGGGTATCATAAAATTGATTTTGCAAGGGTCTGTATCTGAGATAATGCTCATTAGAGCAATTTATAAATCCCCAAAGCACTGTACAGATTCCAGTGACTGAGCCAGAGATACTTGGTGAGAGAAATTATGAGCCAGGACTGGAATAGATCCTTCAGAGCTGAACTGGCAGTTTGTCATGTGTCTGAGCTTTGTTTGTTTTGTTTTTACCTTAGTTTTACTTTTGTTCACCATTCTTCCTACTTTTCTGTCATTTGCAGCCACAGATTCACATCTGATTGGGGCAAATGGCTCACTACCTACATGAGAAAACCTCAGCTGTAGTAATCTCCAGCAATGGGACAAATGAAAGGGTTTTTTTTCCCCCCTTATCTCTTCAGTGCCATAGTTACCAACCTTAGCTCCTCTGCTAATAATTAGGCAGTTCATAATATGAATTTTATTTATCATTTATTTCATTTCCCATTGCTGGTTTTACTCACACTGTTGCTTGTCCTTCTGCTTAAAGTAGGAAGTTTTCAAATATTTTGGCAACTTGATCCCTGAAATGCTGTGAAATGATCACACCTGGTAAAGGATAAAAATGGCAGAGGGTGTTGTTCATACAATGCAACACAGCTTCTGGGGATACATTCTCAGATTCACTCTGCTATCCTAGGGTCCCTCTCACATCCAATAACAACTCTTCTCTCCCACATTTGGAACACTAGAAAACAAGATACTTAATTTAGTAAATTAATAACTGATTAATTAATAATGTATTAATAGTAATTCTCAAAGAAGGACTTATTGCATAGACTCTTTAGGAACAATGTAACCATATCAGGGAACTTCAATAAAGTCAGCATAACACTTGTATAATATATCTTCCACCATGATGACAGAAAAAGGACATCTTGCCAAGGAAACATAGGTCCTTGCTTAACTTGCCTAAGAATAATAGTTCCAGTCAATTGACTCCATCCAGGGTCCACAAGAGAGACTCAATCATGGAATGTTGGTGCCAGTGGGTTCTCATGCACCATTCAAGAAAATTTCCATGTACTTTCAGAAATTTGTCAAACCGTAGATATTTGTGAGGTGATTGGATTTTATTATTAAAAAGTCAATTCTTTTTTTAGTATATTTTAATGCTCTGCATTAGTCTTCACAACTATGGTGAATTAAAAAGAATTATAATAATAATATCTTGGCAGATGAAATAAATGTTTCTTTTTCTTTATAAACATTTAAGTTACACTAATGTGAATTCACAACATGTTTTGCAATGTGCTATGATGGATTGGTTGGAATATTAAGAAGTAATTATGGAGACTGTATTTTTACAAAGGAGGATAAGCATATAGGGAAAGACAATGTGAAACTTATTTGTTATATCTTTTTATTAAAAATGTTGCCATATTAGAGCATAAGATGCTGGAATTTTTAAATTATAAATTTATCTGATCTAGTCTTTACACATTAGTTGCCCAAGTCTAACAGCCTTCTTTCACCAGAAATAGAGCCTAGTTAGTGCCCTCTGTCATTTTATTTTATATTATATCTTGGTATTTTGGAAGTGTTGCTGAAAGTCTGAAAAGTAGGAGTTGCTGATATAATTTTAATTTGGAGAAATGACTAAGCTTGACATCAAGCGAGAACAAGAAAATTCTATATTTAGTCTTTTCAAAAATCTTTCCATGTTATAGAAAGTCTAGGGTGTATCTAATAAAAACAAGAAGTTGCAAGTTACATTGGATTTACACTCAAAGATTACCTTTGTATCTGTTGTAAAAAATTAATAAACAGAAACCTCAGTTAAACAGAGTGGACACCAGAAGGGGGAGCTCTCATGCCCTGTGACTATAGCAGAGCCCGACAGAAAGAAGGACTCCTCTTCTTTCCTGTCAAGGACACAGCCAATGAAAAGCCACAGACTCTTTGTTTATAAAAGTCCTCCCAATTTCCTTTTCACCTCTGTAAAAGTGTTCTCCTTCCCTTGCTGTGGGAGGCACTTGCATTTGGCTCACCAGGCTTGCAGACGCTGAATTGCAATTCTCTGCTGATCTCAAATAAAACCATTTTTGCTGGAGAAACATCTGGAAGTCTATTTGTTTCAGGTCAACAAGGTTTAAAGGATTAGACATTTTGCTCAAAAATGTAGCATTTTGTAATAAACATTTATGATTTTATTAAAATTTAAATAATTTAACTTTTCATATTTTGAGAAAAATTAAATACTTTTAGCATATAACTATCATAAATATGTAGGTGAGATGAAAGATACATGTTATTATATATGAAATTTTATTTATAATTTTATGTCCACCAAATTTTATTTCTTTCCTATTATCATTATTGCCACGATGAAATTATTTGAAATGCAAAAAATTGTAAGAATATCTTATGAAAAGTCACAGAAATTTAAAGCATATGAAACTCAGCAGTATTTTAACATACACTGTCTCAGAAGACTTATTACTTTTCAAAATGTCAAATATAATGAGTGACAATTTTGAATTTTTCTAAACCGACAGGCAAAATGTTAACTAGGACATTATTTCTGCAGAATCCTAACTTGTTTTTATAGAAAAATAAATATCAGTGATGAAATGTTATCACCTTAATTTTTCTGTTTTAATGAGGAAGTATTCATATGGAACAAAGAACAGTTCATTTGCTTAACTTGCAGAGGGTTTTTAGATTTAATTAAGACTCATTATATTTAATTAAGATATAAAGTACTGAGGTTAAAGGCAAACAGAGTTTTATTCTATTCTATTTATAATAGAAAATAATATCTTGTAATGAAATTGTCATTAGTGCATTCACTTGGTAGAGGCAATGTGGGTGAGGTGGGGTGGAGAAGAAAGCATTATTAAATGAGCCCAAAAATCTTCCTGAAAGTACGGCCATATCAGTAAGAAGGAAACAAGAAACGCAGTAACAAATAGTTCCTTTAAAATGGGTCAAATAGACAGTAGACAAATATACTTTTTTCTCCTATAGAAAAAAACATGATCAAAATACAGTTATGTCCAATTAAAGATTTGAAATTTTCCAATAATTATGCTGGCAGGAAGCAAAGACATACATAAATTGATCCGGGAGAAGGGCGTTAAGCTGTGCAAAATTCACTAATCAGAGAAAAGGTCACGTATTGATATTACCAAAATTTCATTAGGCTCAGGATCCATGTACTAGAAATCAATGTTTCCTTGGCTTCTGCATTTCTGCTCTGTAATATGTCATTCTCCAGAGGTCTCGCTTCTAATAGGAGGGCATAGCAGTGTTACATCCTCTCCGGAGCACAAAGACAGCAAGAAATTAGGAAGAATTTGCAGGTTAAAACAGACAGGGATTGTAATTCCTATAGCTGAGGGACTTAGGAAGCAGAAATGGGAAAAAATAGCTGTGACTATGAAGCTAAAAGACTTGTTGTGCTGGCCAATGCCCAGAGGAAAAATAAAACTGGTCCTGGGAACTTAGAGCTTTTTGCAGCCTTCCAAGTACAATCTAGTCAAATTAGAATAAATCCACATAGAGCCTTGCACTTCAAATTGCTGCAAAGTGGTTGTAGGACAGGGAATTACCAAAGTAATCAGATTTAACAAAGTAAAATACAAAAACGATGAACAAAAATAATTAAGTAAATAAATATAAATCCACTTCAAAGCAGGATTAAATTACATAGGCTTTAGTTTCATGTGATTTTATAGATACAAAGAGGAGCAGAAATATCTGCTTTTACTTAAATTGTATTTATCTCATTTAAATAAAAGTGATAGACAGCATTTATTAAACTTACTACCAGACAGGACAAAATGTTACACATTTTAAAGTGCATTAACTCATTTTTATTTTCATTATCACAATAACCCTGTGACATAGATATTGTTATTCCCATTTCATAGATGAGTACACTCAGTCTTAAATAAGTAACTTGCCCCTTGGCCACACAGCTCAAGGGGCTGTATCACTCAAGTTCTTGTTTGTAACTACTGCCCATGTTGATTGATGCTGATCACTTGATAACCTTGTTTCATCCTGGTTACAATTTACTGTAACTTAACTTCACCCTCTCCTTCCTCCACAGATTCTCTTTGATTATTGCTCTATTCCTTTCCATTCTATCTTCCTTTCTTTTCTTTTTCTTTCTTTCTTTTTTTTTTTTTTTTTGGTAGTTGCTCTTTATTTCCCTCTCTAATGTCCTCTACTCATTTACACCCTTTCCTCCCAACAAACACACACCCCTCACACTGCATGGTCTCCTTTGCATTTTTCCAACCATGAAGATTTTTACTACTAGGCTTCTCCTCATGCAAATCTCAGCTCAAATGTCACCTTTCCAGCTAGAATGCCAACTCCGCAAGGAGACTTTCTTTGACCACCCAATCTACATTAGCTCTCCAAGTCTCTACTACATTATCATGTTTTATGTTCTACACAGGACTTACTAATACCTAAAACTATTTTGTTTTTATCTGCTTGGTTATTAGAATGTAATATCTATGAGATTATTTTAACACAAAGAATAATAGTTCATGATGCGTAGTAATAAATTTTTTGTTTTTTTTGTTTTTGCTGCGTTGGGTCTTCTTTGCTGCATGCGGGCTTTCTGTAGTTGTGGCGAGCAAGGGCTACTCTTTGTTGTGGTGCGCAGGCTTCTCATTGTGGTGGCTTCTTGTTGTGGAGCACAGGCTCTAGGCGCACAGGCTTCAGCAGTTGTGGCAAGTGGACTCAGTAATTGTGGCTCATGGACATTAGAGTGCAGGCTCAGTAGTTGTGGCACACGGGCTTAGTTGCTCCGCGGCATGTGGGATCTTCCCGGACCAGGGCTCGAACCTGTGTCCCCTGCATTAGCAGGCAGATTCTTAACCACTGCGCCACCAGGGAAGCCCATGTAATAATAAATTAATAAATATTTTGGGATAAATACATGGGCTGTCATGGTTCAGACACTAAGCTTGCAGGTGATGCAAGTTAAATAACATTTATTTCATGAATGAAATAAATAAATGAATAAATAAGTAAATAAACTAAATAAATCCTCTTTAGGCTACTCAAGATTTTGGTCTATATATATATATATTTTTTTTTTTTTTTTTTTGCGGTACGCGGGTCTCTCACTGTTGTGGCCTCTCCCGTTGTGGAACACAGGCTCTGGACATGCAGGCTCAGCAGCCATGGCTCACAGGCCCAGCCGCTCCGCGGCATGTGGGATCCTCCTGGACCAGGGCACGAACGCATGTGCCCTGCATCGGCAGGCAGACTCTCAACCACTGCGCCACCAGGGAAGCCCCTGGTCTATATTTTTGTGAGTACTTATTTTTGTTCTTTTTCAAGATGGTTTTTGAGTTAGTTTTCTTTTTACTACAAGAGCAAGAACTTCTAACTCTCAAGAGAAAATATCTGTAAATTCTTCAAGGCAGTTGCTATACAACTTGGGAAAAATAACTGAAGTTAAGCAGGGTATGAAGTGGAAACTTTGTAAGTTGAACTTTCAGTTCACTTCACTGGAATTCAGTTCTTAACAACCCCAAAGGAGTTTATATATTTTAGAACTGCAAGCAAATCATGCCTTTCTCTGGACATTCTTTTAAAGGCAGAAAAATGTAACACTGGGAAGAAACATAACATTATATAACTATTTACTCTTTTGCTCTGAAAATAATGTTGGTCATGGACTATTCTAAGTATTCTACTTATGTTGTAGGCATTTAGTGTGTATATATGCCCAAGGCATTGCATGTGGCACTGAAGTCATTATGAAAATGAATGGCATCAAGCTTCATCTTTTATGGAGTTCACACTCCCATTGGCATGGCTGGGGCAGCACTTAATGCCTTAAGGAATTTCTTGCGAGACAGAGAAATTTGCTTGAGGTATTAACTACCTTATATGCCCTACGTGCAGATAATTATACTTGAGGATGGAATGGCTTGGGGTATACATCCATAAGGAAAACAAAACCTGGCACAGAAAATTGATCATCAGAAGTAATAATGATAAAAGGATTTATTTATAGTGGCATGTATACCTTTATTAATATACACGATTTTAAAAGTTTCATTTTGTTATTAGAAAAATTATGTATGTTCATGGTAGAAAATTTAGTGATTAAAGAAGTTTTGGATAAGCACAAACAATAGACAATAGCTATTTTTAGGATTCTGTATATATTTCTCATGAACAAATTAAAGTGCCCAACCAAGTAGCCTTAAACATTAGTGAGTGGTGGCAAAATTTTAAATCAAATACAATATCTATCAAAATCGGTTAATATTGGGCTTCCCTGGTGGCGCAGTGGTTGAGAGTCCGCCTGCCGATGCAGGGGATATGGGTTCGTGCCCCAGTCCGGGAGGATCCCACAGGCCGCGGAGCGGCTGGGCCCGTGAGCCATGGCCGCTGAGCCTGCGCGTCCGGAGCCTGTGCTCTGCAACGGGAGAGGCCACAACAGTGAGAGGCCCGCGTACCGCAAAAAAAATTAAAAAAAATAAAATAAAAAATAAATTAAAAAATTGATTAATATTGTTCCATCATCAAAAGCCATACTACTGAATGGAGATGTTCTAATGCACTCAGTATTTTAAAATCCTGGTGTGCCAAATGCCAACCGATAAATGAAAAAGTTTCCCTTCTAGGAAGTCAAGTGATTTCTGATTAAAAAGAATTATTTAGAATATGGTACTAATGAGTATGAACATGATTGCCTATGGACTTAAGAACTGAGAATGGGAAAAATGAGACATAAGCTTGTTATTTTATTATAAAAAATATTACTTATATTACTACTGCTACTGATACTTTTTATTAGTAGTATGAAACTTGCAATACCACTTTCCTTTTAAAACAGTGTGTATATATTATTTTTTAAATAAGAAAAAAATGTAAAAATATATCTTAAGCAAATAAATATACATGTATACAAATATATATCTATAAGGATGTTCTTTGAAGCGTGGATTTAATAATAAAAGGGACAATCTAAATGCCCAACAAGACAAAATCAGTGTAAATATAATTATATATAATGGAATATCCTGAAGCTATCAAAATAACTGTGGAATATTATTTAATGGCATGAGAAATGTTCATTATGCATTGTTAAGTGAATATAAAACAGATTATAAAACAGTATGATTGCAATAGTAGTTGTTAACATTTGTTGATTTCTTTTTATGTGGTAGGCACTGTATTAAGTGCTATTCATGCATTTTTCTCATTTGCTCTCCATAATAGCCCCGTGAAATCGGTAATGTTGGTGAATCTAAGTGACTTTAAACAAGGTTATAAAATCTGTACAATAATGGTTCTCTGTTTTTAAAAATAAATAAAACTAAAATACACACGTGTGTGTGTACACACACATACACAGATGTTAGCGATTACCTCTATTGTAGAATGATATTCATTTTATCTTTCTTGCTAATTTGTATTTTTGATCTTCTACAATAAACATATATGGTATGTTTAATAAGAAAAAGTTAAGCAAAAGATCATTTAGTCTTGTCTATATAAAGCATTTATTAAGTCCTTATTGTGTGCCAGGAACATTACTGGGTTTGGAGGATGTTAAAATGAAAAGATAGTGTTTTTACCTCTTTATAAATATATTTTATTTTTTTTCAAGATAATCCCTTGACTACCTGCATGATCATATGTGGAGACCCCAAGGTTGATTACTTTATTACAAGACAGCTTATATTTTTCAAATATTATATTTTCATCACAGGAGTATGTAAACTTTATTTAACAGAAAGAAATCAATATGTTACAAAGTTTTTCATAAAAGGACACATAAAACAGACAAAACACATATAATAATTTGGCTTGTCAAATGTAACGTCTTTGGAGTTTTTAGGCTGATAAGGTTTACTATTTTAATATTTCAGTTATCCTACTTGGTTGTCTCCTTCATTCAACAAATACTAATTCAGCACTTACTGTGTACCTGATAGTTTTTTAGTGACTGGGACACAGCACTGAACAAGAACGATAAAGTCTCTATCCTAGTGAAACTTATATCCTGATGAGAGAGACAAAGACAAATACACACACACAAATACATTTTGTTTTACTTCCACTAGCAATAATCATTAGTGTCTCAGACAAAACTATCTTGCCTATTGTGTATGTTTTCTCTTGTATTTCATGATTTCCTTCATAGCATTAAAGCTCACCACAATCTAATTTATGTCTTTTTTATTCCATAACTAATTCTCCCACCTATAGCCTCTCTTTAGGTTAATCTTTCCTGTTTACCACTGATAATTGATACTGCTACAGTGTATTTTTCAAACTCCAGAAACACATTATGAAATAAATGTAATTGGTGCAAACCAGCATTTTTGTAATAAAACAGAAATGTAAGCGGATAGAATAAAAAAAATCAGAGTGCTTTGTAGTTAGTAAGAATAAGTAATGTTTCATGAAATATTTTTTCAAAGGTAAGGGGATTGAGTCTAATGTAAAATATATTTCTTACAGAAGATCGCAGTCAAAATTTTTGAAAGCCACACTACACTCCTAAACTATTATGCTCCCCATATTATCAGTCTGCTCAAAAGCATACTGTAACAACCTATTTTCTACCTAATTATATATTTTATTATCAACTCTTGTCACTGCCATGGGATATTTTCTTCTCCATAGTTTCCTCTAACCTCAGATTTATTTCTCTCTTCAACTTGACAGATAGATAGATGATAGATAGATAGATAGATAGATAGATAGATAGATAGAAATCTCTATGTGTAGATAGATAGAAAGATAAATAGATATAATTAAACCACATGTTGCTTCATGCTTAATCTTTACTCAGAATATTCTCATACTATCTTCCACATTTTCACTGTCAATTTCCCATGCTCTCCAGTTTACATGGCATTGTTCAAAGCCATTTTTTTATGAAGCAATGTTTTTGCCCAAATTAAGAGCTCACATTTATCTTAACTACATGACTGCTTTATTAACATTCCTCAAAATGTATGTTTTACATGGAAGAGGTAACTTTTTATCATATTCCTTTCAGAACAGCTTAATTATGTCCTTATAGTTCTTGCTCAATAAATTAAGTTCATTGAAATTGAATTGGGTAGAGATGTTAGATTGAAATCCAGAAAATAATCATAGAAATACCCAGGACTTTTCCTAAAACAAGAATGAAAATATGTAGAGATTTAAATTTTATATAGCAATAGCGAATGAGTTTCATGTTCTTTTTTGTTGGTCTGTGCCTAGCATATAAGAGGTATTCAATAAACGACATTTCTCAGAAGAGTTTGTCCCGCTTAAAAAGTCTAATACCCTGATCTACTTTAAAATTTCTCACTTCCTAAATGGAAAGTGTTTGTTGAAAGAAGAAACATGGCAGAGAACTTTTGATTCTTAGGTTGTTCTGGTTTATAACACATTTTCTGCACTTTTACTGCCCAGTATGTCAGAAAATTACTTGAAAAGCTGTAACTTTCCATAATAAATTACTTTATAGAATCTTTTATGTTTACTGACTGTAATATAAATTTTGATAAACACAAAGAAAAAGAAAGTAAACTTGAACAGAGTGATTCTAAACAGTGTTTGTTTATTACAGTAGAATTTCATTTAGTCTGAACATTTGACTTCTCTTTCCGTGTGTCTTCTACTTGCCAAAAATGTTCTTTATTCATATTAGAATTAATCATCACTGGATATAATAGAAAATATGAGTGAATTATAAGTGGAATTTTTAATACTGATTTTCATCACAGTTTTATCTTTGTGCAATTTGCATACCAAGTGAAATTTCTCACTCTGGTGTACTAGAAACCAAACCCCATAAAATGGTGTTGCACTTTAATGGTGGTAACATATCCCCATGAAGAAGCATGCATGGAGATGGCCTTAAGCATATTAAATGAAAACAATAATTTGGTATAAATGACCATACCACACTAGATATGTAGCATGAAATACACAGAACTAGCTTTCAACAATTCATCTTAATGCCAAAAGATTGGCAGTTTGCTCTGTCACATAATTCTAACACAGAAATAATGAAGCATGCCAAAACAGAATAACAATATTTTAGTGCCCTGGGCCAGAAATAATGATAAATTAGAAATCTTCTCTCCCTGTCAAATACCCTCATTGAGTTACATTACTAGCCACCATGTGAGAACTACAGAAAAATTTTCATTTTAACAGTGGAGAAGTTTGATATTGTAAGTGCTTAAGTTAATTAAAAATGAAAAGAAATGCTTCATAAGTTATAATATGATTCTAACAGTTTAATTTATGAAATATGGCTAACTAGAAAAGGATATACATTATTAATTGATGCAAAAGTATTTTATGCATAATTGTACAACGAACATTAGTAAGCATGGGGAGACACTCAGAATACCTAAACAAATGTCCTTATTACTGACTGCTCTAACAGTACTGAAATACCATCAACTCAAGTGACTCTGCAGATTTTCGTAAGTTGTGAGCATCTGAGGAGTCAAGATGTCTATATCATTGGGGAACAGTAGACAGAAAATAGTTTTAGTGCAATTTGGGGAAAAACGAATTTTGAGTCAAGTGTGATAGCACAAAGAGAACTGCCCACTGATGTTTGGGTTCCAAAATAAGTTACTGGGTTTAGAGTTGAATAGGAAGTGGGAAATGGGTTAGAGGAAGAGGACAGGTGGTAAGATGGAGAGAATATACATTAAAAATGTTGAGTTACACAAAATTTTGTATTTTGACACTTTCTCAATTTTCTTGTTTAGGGACGTATGGAAGAAAATATATTTATAGAAATAAGGGTATTTATTTCGCCATAGAGATAATTCCCTCACTGAATACAACAACCATAGAAAGGAGTATTATGCCCAAATTACAAGAGTAAGTAAATATTGATAAATCCTGGTACACGCATAGAACAGGATGTTACACATTTTAAAATATTTTTGAATAAGTTTAATAATAGTTAAATTTATTTTAAATAATAAAATAATATATTATTACACATTAAATATAATCCTAGATATTAGTTGAAAACTACTACAATGCAATTCACAAATATCACATATGGTGGTTATATATGTGTTGTTATTATAGGTACTTCTCATTTCATTTTTACTACTTCATCCTTTTCCCAAACTTTTAAATAATAGTTATCCATTCCTTTTAGAATATGAATAAAAGGAAACAGTATAAAAAAATGACTTTGGAAAAATTATTCAGTAATCACAGCCATTTTATTTCCTCATTTTGTTTGATATCAATGTTGCAGGAACTTTTCTGGCTTTGTTTATTCTGGTTGTATTTTCTTCTACAATGTAAACACTTTATAAAGGTAGTTATGGAATCTTCATTATTTCATCATAGCCCAGTTAACTTGAAAACACATATTTTTACAAATCTTTTTCTATTCTGTGCAGAATGATGATGTGTATCAGGTGAATTTTGGGTTAAAGGCTGAGGGCAGGGCAGGAATACAAATGTAAGTAATACTTTGATGTGGACAATATTATAGCAGGATTATGTTGTGAAAAAAATTCAGGTCTTCCACATTAGCTCCTACCTGTTTGATAGTGGAAAAAAACAGTTAACTTCTGATCACTTCAACATGATTTAATCATATATGTTCTCTCTAGGGCACTCAGTTTTTGCCAGGACGGACCAGGTAAGTGAATTGGTGCCCTCCCCTCTCTTCCACACACACTCTCCATATGTCATCTAGCTGAATGGGGAAAGGAGACACCATGAGGTCACTTGGTCCCCTTTACTCCTTTCAGCTCTATTTCTGTCCTCTCCTCACTGCTTACCTTCCTGGCATTTAAGGCTAAAGTTACCTAATGGTAGAACTTATAATCTGTTCTTGGCTTCTCTGAGAGACTTCCCTGGCTGGTTTATGTGAGAATCTAAAATTCAGGGCTTCCTTTTTCTCCACCAGGTTCAATTTGACAAGAGATAATTTGACCAAGAATAATGTCAATTTAACTCTAAAAATGTTATCTAAAACACTTGAATATAAAGGTGAAGATAGAAAAGTTTTTTGTAGGTAAAATTTCAAAGATATGTAGTGAGATTTCATATCTTCTAGCTGTGATTATTGCTTTGAAATTTGTGATAACAGATCATGAGTTTTCTACTTTATATTCCTGAGTTCACACTAATATCAGATTAAGTCAGTCTGTTACTTCGTACATAGTAGCTGCATGGCAACATTTTTACCAGGCGTACAAATCTTATTCTCTCACTGTCATCCTTTGGCTAGTCTCTTGATGTTCATTGCTACAGCTCGACGGATTTTTCCTGACTCTAATTTAGCTATTTTTCATGACTCATTATCTTAGCAGTCACCACCACAAGAGTTATTGAGCATTCACTCTGTGCAAAATCCTGTCCTACATAGTTAAAGGCAGGGGGTTACAAAGGAAATAAAATACTTGTTCCCTGCTGTCAATGACATTACAATCTAATGTGCTTTAAAAATCTCTGCTGTCTTAGTGTTTAGCCTGGTGCCGTATCAGTTTCTGTTTTAGTATTAAACACACCAGAAACTCACTAAAACACCTTTTAGTACAGAGCAGAATTTTCTTTGAAGAAGATTAACTTTGACATTATTCTTGGTTAATGATAAATTCAAAAGACTTTTTAAGTTTTCATGGATATTGAGGACAATATTATGTGCCACTTTAGAATAATAATTATTTTAATTTATTTAAATAGCATTTTACATTTAAACTATTAAATATATAATATATAAAATATGCTTATTATATAAATATTATTTATTTTATTTTTATATAAATATATATAAACTTACTACTAATAGAAAAAATGGTTGATGTTATGATAGCCTTAAAGTTGAGGAAATCTAGGCTCACAGTAGATTCTATTACTGCTGGCAGAGTATGATGAGAAGTCAGTGTCTTGTTTTCAAGACAAGTGTTTAGAAAGAGGCTCTGCTTTAAGAAGAACTGATAAACATTTGCAAAGAATATATTTAGTTAAAAGGTCAATTGAATATTGCCACTACTTGTTGTCTATGTTAGGTAAAACACTTCTAATGCATTGCTGCCATTTGAAACTCTAATCTCATGTGACAAAGCTCCAGTCACATACGGAGAAAGGTTGATATAAACTGTAATTCTAACTCTAACCAAATGTCCTGCAAATGTAGGGAACCAACTTAGATAATTGCTATTCAAAGAGGTAATTCCTAGCCAACATGTAACAACATAAAGACCACACTGGTGAGTAAATATCAAATCCTTAAACAGGAAAATAAACTTTATTCTAACTATTGAAATGTATTTCTTTTATATGGGTTTATCCAGCATTTTGGTGCATAAAGAGAAGTAACACAGAACAGGACTTGCAAAATACATGGGAAATACATTTTAGACTCTGGAGAACAAAGAGGAGAAATGATTAAATCTAATTTTCTGAACCCTTCTGTGTTGCATGCACTATTTATGAATCTTTTTCTTAATTGTGAATTTTCCCTTTGTGGGATGTTATCCTGTATTTTACTTTAAGACGTTTATATAATGCTATATATTATTTGTTATGTAAACAAAATAATTACATAAATTTAGCAAATATGGTATGTATCTACAATAAGATTTACAGTTTTCTGTATTTAGAAAATAAACCTTATACTGTCTTTTTTTCAGAGCTATAGTTTTTATTTAATATGAAACTATAGAACCTACTCAACTGACAAAAATTTGATCTTACCTAATTATAACATGATATAACATGCACAGCTGTATATAGGCATGGATTATATGTTAAAGCTTGAAGGATGTACAATTAGCTTAACAAATATATGGAAAAGGACTTCCAATTGTTTAATGTCTCATCTTTACACTTCGAATGCTATTATTGCTCTGACAGCCTATAGGTCTTGCTCACTAGCATTTAATCTTGAAAAGATAAAGGGTGTCTAGGCTGAGTTATTCCTTAGTTTAACAATTTTTGAAGCATTTTAGAATGCCCTCTGATCATTATAGTTCATATCCTTGCAGAGATCAAAATCTATCCAGAGAACACCTTTGCAGTTTTCTTCTTCCCACGAGGTAATTTCAAACAGCATGTCTCTAGGCTGTGAAGTGTTTTGTTTTCTTTTTCCCTACGTTAAGAAATAATTTTTTTAGAAGCCAAAAAATTACTTTCTAGTGGCAATCTTTTACTCTCCAACAATCTAAGTTATGACCACTGTGTTTTTTCAGGAGTAGATATTCTTAAAGATTGTATTTATTATTCATATTATTTTCAAATGCTAGATTGACATTTCAATTTATTGATGCTAAAATTCTGGCTAACATACAGTCACAATAGTAATTTTTTTCTGATGTTATCAGAATCTCAGCCCTTTCTTTATATTTTATAATTACTTTTCTGACATTTCCCATAGTCTCAAAACAAAAAAAAGCTTTTAAAAATAGAACATCTTACATTACTTTATTATGAAGATGCCAAAAAGATATAGATTGCTTAACAAAGAGCAAAGCAAGGGACATGTGTAAAAGTGTTTATTAGATGAATCTTAGAGAAAACTGAATCCTTCAAATTAATGTTAAAATATGGTCATGATATTATATAATCTAGCTATTTTTTTACCCATGTGTTCTACTTATAAATAGGAGTTAAAAAGATTCATGTTGGTATTACCTGGGACAAAACCATTTTAAATACCTGATTATTTGGTTAAACCCAAATCTGTCATATTTTTTAGGAAGTTGTTGGTACACTTAAAATTGATCTATTGATATATTTTAGTGCAAATTTGTATGTCTCCACTGAGCCTGTACATATAATTTACATAACTTATTTCAAGGTTTATTGTCCCATCATTAATTATAACTACACCTTCTATTTTAGTAAGCATGAAGCATATCTACACAATTTATGCTAGGTTTGATTAGGTCATATATGTCTTCTTAGTGACATAAGACCAGAAACAAATCATTGATATCAACATTTTCCAAGAGTCCAGAATATGATGGTTTCTGGTGGGAGAATGTGTGCCATAATCTGAATTTTAATCATCTCCTGGTTAAGAGTATCTTATACTAGCTTGAAATAAAGAGTAAGGTAGTCCAAATTTCTAGGTTGATAGAAGAAAATTATTTGCATAAAATCTGGAAATAATTAGCATGTCCTGACATCATGAGGTGATATCACCAGGTGATATTGGGATGAGAATTACATCAGTGTGTGTGCCTGAATTCAGTAGCGGAGGGGGTTCCCCTACCATCCTTGGATTGATGCTCTACACTGAACCACCAGGCAGATCAATAAAATGCAAAAGATGACGGGCAGAAAAATAGCCAGTAGTTTTTTACACATTCCTACTATTGTTTCTTGTATAATGAGGTAAAGAAAGCAGTTGGGATCAAGGTAGGGATAGAAGCATCATCTCAGGGTCAGTGACCCTTCTATGTCACAGACAAGATTTTCAGGGATATTTCCAAGTACCTTAATGTCAGTGAGACTCTAAATGGTACACAGATAGAAAACGAAATTTTTCATCCACCTAAAGCATATTTAAATATTATATTCTGTTTAAAAGAAAGATATCAATTTCAATCACCAGAAAGACTAGTTTAGTGTCAAGGAGAATTCTATTACAGACCCTGAATTCAAGAATAGAGAATCCCTCCTCAAACGTCAGTTTACCTTAGACAGAAGTTGGGAAGAATATAAAGCAAGAGTGGAATAAAGAGTCAACCATTCAGACATGAATTCTGAAAAACATTAATTATTCATAAAAGGGAACCAACATTGAATAGGAATAGTTTAAGCCTCTCATTATGTATTCCATCCTTGAAAAGAAAACTATTTTAAGCCTCTTATTGAAACATTAATGGAAGGGGGAATCCAACAATTTTATACAAGAAGTTTTCCTTATTTAAAAGATATATTTAAAATCTTCCAACAATCCCCATTCTACTCAGAGCAAAAGCCAAAGTACGTACAAAGGCCTACAGAGCACTGTATCATTTAAGTGATACAGATGACTGTATCACTTAAAACCCTATCACCTGTAAGACTTCATCTCTCGTATTTGTAACCTTGACTCACTTGAGTTCAAATACACATGGCCCTGTTGTTGTTCACTGAATACATTCAGCATGCTATTTTATAGGCCCTTCATTCTTTTTGTTCCCTCTCCCAGAAATACTCTTTATAGAGCTAGTCCCTTGGCTCATTCCCTGTATTCCTCAAGTCTTTGCTTTAATCACTGAGGACTACTCTGACCAACCTTAAACTTGTAACCCATCCCCTCACCTTGTCCATAGTTTATACTTTTCAACATGTACTATCTTTTAATATACAGTATGCATTTCTTATTTATTATGTTTTTGTTTTCTAATTTTCTTATTATATACATTGTTTATTGTATGATTTTTCCAACTTGAGTGAAAGTCCTATGAAGGTAGGGCTTTTTGCCCTTTTAATTTTTCTAACTGATGCATCACAAACACTTACAACAGTGTCCAGCACATAGAAGGCGCTCAGTAAATATTCATTGAATGAATGAATTCTAACACAAATTATATTTTTAAAAGAAAGCCCTACAAAGATCATGAATGAAGGTTTAACAATTGTATGATTCAAATGGAGATGTTTTTTCCTTTCATAGGAGAATTGAGTGTTCTCTTCTCCTTCATGCTTTGTTATACCATCCAGGAGAAGGCAGTGAACACTGTGATCCTTTCCACAAAGTTTCATGACAATCTGTGCTCCTAACTCTTTTAGTTGCTCAATCACCCCAGGAGTGCTCACTGAAAACAAGTTTTAATTCTCCCAATTGAGATCCCTTTGTTTTTTTCTTTCTGGCCTCATTCATGTCTGGGCTCCTTGTGTCAACACTTTAGACAAAGTTGGCATTTTTCAATGGTTTTCTCTTACAATTATGGCTTATCTCTCCTGGACAAAGTAGATCCCCTATTGCTTTCTCTGTATTTGATAAAATACCTAACAAACAAATAAGCAAATGCACACAAAAAGAAAATCTGATCTCAGAGTGTACTTTTGTGTCCTGTCAGCTCTCTCCTCTCTCTTTACTCTTTGAAAAGCCATGAAAACTATATATTTCTGGGGGACAGTTTTTACACTGCACAGTAAACATAGGTTGCAAGAGGGTCTAAGATGAATAGCTCAATATTCTCCATAAACACACAATGCAATTGATGCCAAGTAGATTTAAGGTGCCTATTATACAGATACCTGCTTAATACTTGAGTGTGTGACTGTTCTCTCATGTATAGACATTCAATGGCAAAACAAGTTTGAAGAAGCCTGTAAGCACCATTAAAGACCAACAAAGCTGTTTCACTTTACATTGTATTTTAGTACAACATTTACAGTTGAATTTGTGATTTTGGATCAAACAGGTAGGAACTTACCTTTTTCTCCAAGGGTAGAGAGATAGAGGGAGGGATGATCCTCACTGGAACCAGATTTATTTCCAGTTTGTGATATTTTCCCTTCACCACATGGTTCCCACACAGGCTCTCTAATCTTCTTTTATGAATCCTATTTGGTCTGTTTATATTAGAAGAAAGCATGGAAAGAAGATGAGATTTTCTCCCCCTGTGGAGCTTCAGAGGGTAGTTAGTAGCTAGGATGGCGATATGACTTAATATTGCAGAGTATTCCTGATGTGTCCACTATTTCAGGCAGAAAAATTTTTCTGGAAATTCAATCATATTTAAAATGAATCCTTTGACCCTGCAACTCCATATGAGGGTGGTAGTCTGTCCTAAATACACACACACACACAGACTATATCAGCAACTGTTTTTCTATTAGTTTTTCTATTTAGGTGCCCAGTTCCTCATATAAATGTCAATATAAAGAAAGATGACTTTCCTATGCAGCCCATCCAAATGTAAGCATGCTCTAGTGGGTAGGAATATTTAAAATGTCCCTGGCCTTATGAGAATTAGAAGTCTTCTGAGATGTATATTATAGCTTATGTTCTATACTGCTTGTCTTTCAGTGAGGAGGAAAGAAATATAAATGTTAAAACTTAGGTATAATTTACTAGAATAATAGAAATAGAAAGTTACCGGGTAGAGGAAAGTAAGAAAATAGAGAAAAATTAATCAATGAAAAGGAAGTCAGAAAAAAGAAGTAAAATGTAGTAAATTAAATTTCAAAATAAAATAGCAATAATAAACCCTAATACCTCAGCAACTGCAATTAACTTTTAAGTAGGATTTACTTCTCCTATAATTCATGTATTAATTCTAGGAGATTTTTTGTATATTCTTTGTGATTGTCTACATAGACACTTGTTATCTGTGGATAAAAACATTATTTTTGCTACTCAAGTCAGTTCTCTTGCTTTCTTGTACTGCCAGGGACTTCCATCCATTAAGGTAAATCTAAGGTCCTTGACATAGCATAAAAGGCCCAGCCTAGGTTTTCAATTTCAGGGAATTCTCTCTTTTTTACACCAAATGAACCTTTCAGTTCTTCAAAAGTCCCAGGCTCTTCTCTCCTTCAAACTGTCTTCAGTGGTTTCTTCTCCCTGAAACTCTCCCCCAACATCCCTAATTTTGTCACTTGTTAATTACTACTCATCTTTGGGCTTTAGCTCCTTTGGGATATCATTTCCTGAGCTTCACAATCCAGGACATACCTTCTTGTTATTGCCATACAATTACCATGTTCATAGAGCTTTTTAAATTGTAATTACATGTATAATATCCATTTACTCAGTAGACTATTTTCATTTGGGTAGAGACTACATCTATTTGGTTTAGTCCTGCATTCCTGGTGCCTAACAGAGTGATAAGCTACAAAATAGATGTTCTTTAAATATTTCTTGAGTATAGCTGAATAATATGTAAGTTAATAATACATAAAGAAATTGATTACTGCAGTAGTTGATTAAATCCTTGAATGTAAAAATATATTTCTTCTTTCTAAATTTATACATCTGGGATATCAGGTTAATAAAGTCCAACTATAGCAGACTGAATAATCCTTGTCATTATTAGCAGCAGGAGTACAACTTTACCAACTACTATTTACTGAGCACTTTTCACATAATAAGCATAGTAATAGGTGATTTACAAACACTTTATTATTTGTAAATTATATAATCAAATGTTTAGGTATTATAATCCCCTCTTGCCATTAAAAATAGCAAATATGTCCACATATTAGGAATTTTGAGGTGATTCTCTGAATTTCACAAGTGAGATAAAACCACCTTACTAGTGAGATAATCATTTCAGTATGAACACACAATTCATATAGCTATAGCCAGTCAGAGTTTAAGACAATTCTACTATATTCATTAATTACTTACTGTTGGCCTGCTGGTAACTAACAGTTACAGATGTTACAAATGAATGAAACATAATTTCTCCTTTCCCAATTAAAGAACTGTGTCAATAAATACTTTGATGACTTTATGGTAAATCAAACAATTATATATAAAGACCAATGTAGGTACAAAGTGTCTGAGGACTTGAAGAGCGAAAAATTAGTTCTGAAGTCTTTTAGGAGGGACACGACTCAGGTAGATTCTTAATTGATTATGAAAGAAAAATATTTGCTAAGCATAATGTAAAATAAAGAATTAAAATAATGATATGAGTAATTTTGCAAGCTCCATTCTCCTACCTTTTCAATAATCGAATAATATGAATTGATTCTCTTGTGCTTGAAAGAAATAAAAACTCACCCTTAGCAAATTTTTCTTATTTTAAGTCAGTACTCACTATATTAATAACACCCAAACATTTCATTTATATTTCTCAGAAAATGCAGGGAGTCAAGAAGATATTTCTATTAATTTTGAAATATTTCCCTATATTCTCATCTTTATCTTTAATATATTCTAAATGCTACCATTTCACCATTGGATGGTAATATTGTTTATTATTTTCCTTTTAGTATTCCAGTAAGCATTTAACTAGTAATGAAAATATAATGTTGCCTAAGAATTAAAATTAATTATTCAATTATATTTATTTATTTGAGTTATTTTATTTCATACTGGCATATCATAATGAAAATACACACAGAATGATGTTCCCCTCCAGGCTGTTGATGTAATCTTAATTAAGTCAGTAGGTCCAACATTCTTTCCTCTGGCTGGAAGATGAGGTTATCTGTATTATATGAAGCCTGACTGTACTCTTAACTTGCTGTTATGGATAAATATTCTGTGCCCTAGTCCTTCCAAAGCCAAAAATTGCAACAATTAAGAAACATATGAAAAGATGGTCAATAATCATTTGCTATGAATCATTAGAATCTCAATTCCCTGAAAATAACCTTTGCCCAATAAGTACTATTAAAATGGTTTGAATCAGTAGACATATATTTCAAAGAAGAAAAGTTATAATGTGTTACTTCAATAGCTGTAATTTATGTTCTGATATCACAGTTTACCAGGTCCTCAAAGTAGTCCAGCTCTAGCTGATAATGCAAATGTTAAAGTATTTCTCAAAGGAAATGGTGTTTTTTATAGAATATTATGGTGGCCTACCATTCATAAGAAAGGGAAGAATAAGAATTGTTACAAAATACTATCCCATAAATAGAATGTTAATAGGACAATTTTCAACTAAACAATAATTTATATTATAAGTGGATTAGACTAGAAAGCTATGATCTTGTCCACAGTCAATGACAAAAATATTTTCCTACTATGCACTTCCATTTATGGATTATAGTTATTTATATTCATATTTATAAATAATTTATAATTCATTAGTGAATTATAACTAATTGAGCTTCACTATGACTTCCAGTTTAAGACTAGTTATAAACTTCATAGAGATGTTTGTCTCTGTAAGGATTATTTTAATCAAAATAATATCTATTATTCATCTTAATTTAGTAATGTAGTCATGCATGTTCAATATATCTAATCCTCTAAATAAATTGGGTAAGTTTGTACAAATTATATCTTTTAAAATTAAACACTGTGACTAAGATCATTTCCTAAATTGATAAATCATCTGATCTGATATGTTCATAGTTAGTTTTACTTATAGTAGTGTTTCATAGAGTTGAGTAGTATATTTTAATAACTATAAGATTAGCTCATTATTATCTCCACTCTGTTTACTAAAATTTGTTTCATTATGTTAGGGATACAAGTCAGGGTTCATAGAGAAATATCATTTCAGTCCAAATCAGGCAGTGGATTGGTTCAGATCAGATGAGTCCCAGTCTACGACTTGGGTGATCTTTGATTATTGCATGCCAAGAGAGTCCACCTACTATGACCACCATAGTAATATTAACAGTATGTCTGATGTCCTGATGCTATGTTACATAAAAATTCACCATTTTCTAATATCTGATATAAGAACTTACTATTCATTACTCATAAGTCATATTTAAAGTATCTCCATATATGGTAGCACTAGATATATTTCTGGGAAATATATACATAAATTCAAGTTACTTAATAATATTTGCACTTTGGAACAGTAACACCTGTAGTACTTGGTGAGTACACGAAGTATATATTCAGGACAAATGAGAATTCATATTGTTTCAATGGTCCCAGAGTCAGACATTATGAAAGATTCACGGTTTGGAGTTTGTCCTTAGATAGTAAAATAGCTTATAAGTTGGGCCCATTTACCAGGATACAGCTTTCATAAAATTACAGATAATCATATTCTGTATTAGTTTTGCATTTGTTGTAGTTTAGAAACACAGGCTTCAGCTTCTATATAAACACATAAAGATTTAAAGGTCTTCAATTTTTTTATACTGACAATTTCAAAGGAAACAGTCTTAACTTTACCACTGCCTCTATATCATCACCAGATTCTTTCTACTGAAATATATTCTTTTAATTCTTTTTCCTTTCACATCATGAAGTTGAATAATGAGACAGTGTTTCAAGAGTCATCTGATAATGCACTACCTCCACATACCTTCATAGGACAATTTCTGTTTTTTATTTTGATGAGTAATAAACTCATCTTAGAAAAACATTAGGATTTTAAATATGAATACACAGTCATTTTCAAACATATAGCTCTGTCTTCTGCTAAAATTATAGGCAGATTTCTATGAAAACTGTGACTCATGAAATATGTTAAAATGAAAATGTTGCATATTTTATAAACCTCATCTCATTCTACAACTGGCAAATAACTTTCTTGAACAAATAAAATGAGTACTGTGGACTTGTAAATAAAGTACTCACTTTTTTAAGAAAACCATTACTCTGGGACATATTTGACAAATGGCACTGAAGTTACTTAAATCCTATTTTCATGTCTATGACCTGAAAGTAACAATAGAAACAGCAAGAGTAGCCTACTCTTACAAGTGGGAAGAAAAATTAGATTTGTATGCAGAGATCAGTGCAGTCTTTGAATTGAAACAGATTCTAAGGAAAATAATTATTGGATACATTGCCAGGGTAAGGCTATACGCAAAGTTTCTATTTGCCCTCTGTGACTTGTGGTGACCTGAAATGTCCTCATGTTCTTTTGGAGTCGTGATGACCTTGCTGGCACCATGTGCCCTGTGCCTCATTTCAAAGAAAATGCACAAGCTGATTACCTAGTGTCAATGATAATGAAAGAGGATTTTGAGAGTGAGCTATTAATGGCTCAGGAAACTATCTGCAAACACAATTAAACACTTCATTTAAAACTTTATATCAATTGGGCTTCCCTGGTGGCGCAGTGGTTGAGAGTCTGCCTGCCAATGCAGGGGATACGGGTTGGTGCCCCGGTCCGGGAAGATCCCACATGCCGCGGAGCGGCTGGGCCCGTGAGCCATGGCTGCTGAGACTGCACGTCCGGAGCCTGTGCTCCGCAACGGGAGAGGTCACAACAGTGAGAGGCCCGCGTACCGCAAAACAAAAACAAACAAAAAAAACCTTTATATCAATTATTAAAAACCAACAGAATTGCTATGGTAACGAGATACCACAATGAATCAAACAACTTTGTTAGATTAATTTCTTGAATCATAAATAAGTGAATAAAAAAGAGATGACAGGGCTATATGAAATGCTTAAACATTCCAAAACTAAATAAAATCTTTTCACCTGCTTGATGATTAGATATAAATAAACCAACTTACAGCACTGATCAGATGTCTTCATTTAGAAGCCATTCACATTTAGTTGTTGAACTTTACCATAGAAATTTCAGGGGAAAGTAATTATAGAGGCAATTTCAATTTAAAACCACACAGGGAAGTAATTAAGAGTAATAATAACGACAGCCTATAAACAAAGATATAGAAAATAGACTCTGTATCTTATTTAAATGAAAGAGGTTAAAAAGAAAATGTGGCTTTGGGTTAAGGAAAACAACAGTATTAATAAAACGTCTATTTCCAGATATACATCACTCACACAATTATGCGTGGCAAGATTGTGCTCTGGTATTTTCTAGCAATATTTTTTAAATATATGATATAGATACACATAAACAGATTGCTTATATTGCTTCTTATATTGTTATAAATATTAGTTTTGGTCTGATAGCTCCGGTCTTCTGATAATCACATTTCAAAGACTTCCCTTTAGCGCTCAAGGGAAGCTCTCTCAGCTTTGCAGCCCTGAGTCTGGTGTTCAGAGAAGAGAAGGCATAGAGATAGAAAGAGAGAATAAGGAGGAAGAAATGTAATAAAGATAGTGCAAGATAGTAGTAAGATACATGGTTTTATGGATCAAGAGAGGCAGCATATCAGAATGCTAAGAAGTCATCTTAGCAACCAGAGAGTTGTAGGTTCAGATAACAGCTTCAAAATTGTAGGAAGGATGATTTTGGTGAAGTATTTAAATCCCTTTTTCATTTTTAATTTGGAACAATAACATCAATCGGTTTTTTAACTCCTAATTTAAAATAATAAAACCAAATTTCATGTTTAATTTACTATAATAATAGTGGAGATACTATTTAGAATACATTGAGCAGAGCTTGGTATGTACTTCATAAGCTCTTAATGATTATTTATTGTTATTCAAAGTTCTTTAACAGCCTTTTCTTAACAAATCTTCCACTCTCACATTCTATTTTTCCCCATTTCAATTCATTATGATCCAATGATTCTGCCCAAGTGAGAGGTTCAGGGGTCTACGTGCTATGCTGTGTTTCTGTCTATCATCTATCTATCTATCTATCAATCAATCTACCTATCTATCTTATTTCTACCTTTATCTCTCTAGCTATCCACCTTTATTTCTATCTCTATCTCTGCTGCTTTTTACTCCTAAAATTACTTTTCCTCCATTTTCACACATTGAAATCTACAGATATTTCATAATGTTGTGTTTTCATGTTTGCACAGTCTTCATGTGCCTTTGGGCATATAGATTCACAAGCATCCTTCACTCTCACTGGGGGAAGTGCAGAGAAGACAATTGAGAGAAGTTCATGGGACTGCTTTTAGCTTGGTTATGAGAGATATGTAGCACTCCAGGTTATGCAAGGAAGATTAGCTGGAGGTTAATACTGTCTTTAAATATTCAAAGGGATTTCATACAAGAAGAGACTTGGTCTGTGTTATACCAGAGAACAATGAGTTACCTGTTAAATGTGTTGGGTCTAGGCTGAGCGACTGCCAGAAGAAAGATTTCAGTTTGGTGTAAAGAAGACTATGCTAACGATTACAGCCAGGTAGTACTAGAAAACCCTCTTTAGTTATCTAGATATCCGCTTACACTTGAACAGGTTATGGGAAACTGGACATCCATTTGTCAAGTAAACCTTTTCCCTGAATATACGTGAGATTACAGTAGATAGTGTATGAGATTCATGTAGCTGCTGTAACATATTACCAAAAACTTGGTTCTCATCGTTTGGAAGGACAGAAGTCCGACATCAAGGAGGGAGCCTCTGCACTCCCTCCAGAGGCTCTTGGGGAGGATTCATCACTTTATTTTTTTTTTTTCGGTACGCGGGCCTCTCACTGTTGTGGCCCCTCCCGTTGTGGAGCACAGGCTCCGGACGTGCAGGCTCAGCAGCCATGGCTCATGGGCCCAGGCGCTCCGCGGCATGTGGGATCTTCCTGGACCGGGGCACCAACCCATGTCCCCTGCATCGGCAGGCGGACACTCAACCACTGCGCCACCAGGGAAGCCCCATGCCTTTCTTTTAGCTTCTGGAGGCTACTGGCAGCCCTTGGTATTCCGTGACTCACAGTCATATCATTCTAATCTTGGCCTCCATTTTCACATGGCCTTCTCCTCTTTGTATCTGTCTCAAAACTTCGGCTTTTCTCTTACAAGGATACATATAATTATATTTAGGGCCCATCCAGATAATCCAGGATAAGATCCTCCTTTCAAGAGCCTTAAACACATCTTTTGCTATATATGGTAATATTCACAGGTTCCAGAAATTAGGACGTGTACATATAGTTTGGGGGGCCACCATTTAGCCCATTGCAGATGGCTTCAAATGTTCTAAGTCTTAGATTCTAGTATTCTGTGATTCAATAAATGATTTCAGTTTTGAATAAGTACTGGAGGAAGCAAATAATAAACAAGCTCCAAGGAGAGTTAGCAATTAATAGGGTCAATGCCTCCAGTTAAAACATAATATATACCAAATTTCAGGTTTACCACATCAGTAGAATGGGCATATCCTGATTGCCCTGCCCACTTTATCTCTCTGCCATATTACGGATTTTGTTAATATAGGACTTTCAGCATATGAATAAAAATATATTACTAAGCCTACAAATATGTGTCAACCAGATGGAGTCAGACAAAAATGGCCCTGCTTCTGAGAAGTAATGTGCAAATATATATGTATTTTTAAAATATACGGACATATTGAACTACTTCAAGACTTGAATTTATTCATAAAAATTAACACATGTGAGAAAAATAAATCCACTTGTTTCATAAAGACTGGTGTATAGGTAAAGAGTAAGGGAAAGTGATTTCACTAATTCTCCTTTCAGTATCTGTCATACATACAACATCTTTTGCCCATATTAACTTAGGTGGATAAGAAGCACTGAACGATGTATCTTGGATCTTGCTTCTCACTTCTCTAGAATGTTAACGATTCTAGTAGCTATTTTTAAAATGAATTAAATCCTCATGTAATTTACTATCATTTCATTAAATTATTCATCTGTATTTTTACAGAAAACTTAAGTTAGATAAAAGCAGTTTTAAATGACTCTAATCATTTTTCAAAACTGAGTTTGACAGTTCAATCTCATGATTGCAGCTTCTACTTTTACTCTGTAGTAAAATAAACAGTAAGTTCTTGGGTAATGGAGCAAAACAAGTATAGGAAATTTCAAACAACTAGCTATTATTTTTATTTTACATAAAACAAATATTTATGTTTTTATGCATGTAAATGTTTACAAGTAAACTTTTTGTATTTAATAATTGTTGCAATGTCTTTTGAAAAATAAGATTTTTTTTCATTTTTTATGATGGCAACTGCCAAGTATGAGTTGGATATAAGAGAATTGTTACTTTAAAGATACATTAAAATGTGTGAATGCTTAGAAAAAACACATTAGCTTATAAAATAGAGTATTACATACAGACTATAACAACATGTTATTATATTTATTAACTTCATAGATTATTTTCATCTACTGATTTATTTAGCACTTCATTTTGTGACTCACATTGTTCTTTGGATCCATCTCAAGGTCGTAAATAGAGTTAAGAGATTCAATGGTTTCCTGAAAGTAATCATTTACAAACAGATTGTGGTATCATACATAAATAAGTGTTGTTTTAGGTCAAATTCACATGGTTTACTTTGGAGCATTTTAATTCAATTTAAATTATACCTTAACTAATTAATATGGTGGGTATATAGGTATTAAAGAAATTATCAGACTTTAGAACACTTTCTCTCTTACAAAAATATTTTACCTCAAAAAAGAATGTAAAAAGATTTTGAGATACGCTAAGTGCAAATGATATGCATCCATATATAACTCTAATAAGCTTTACCTTTTTTTTCACGAAGATGATGCTGATGTACCATCTGTAAAATTGGTACCTTATTTTATTTTATTTATTCTGTCAGGTGAAAATTTGCATTGACATATTTTCAGTCTCCTCCTGGCACCTTCTTACCATTTATAATATGATCTTGAATAGAATCTGTGACATAAAGAAAGGGAACTCTTCACAAAGCTATCTCTTTTTCTTAAAAACTTAGCCAAACCTAAAAATTACATCTGAATTAATCTGTGTCACCTTGCTCATAAATTCAGGTTGCTTTGCAAGACCCATATATATGTTGTCTACAAGAGACCCACTTCAGACCTAGGGACACATATAGACTGAAAGTGAGGGGATGGAAAAAGATATTCCATGCAAATTGAAACCAAAAGAAAGCTGGAGTAGAAATTCTCATATCAGAAAAAATAGATTTTCAAATAAAGACTCTTACAAGAGACAAAGAAGGACACTACATAATGATTAAGGGATCAATCCAAGAAGAAGATATGACAATTGCAAATATTTATGCACCCAACATAGGAGCACCTCAATACATAAGGCAAATGTTAACAGCCATAAAAGGGGAAATCGACAGTAACACAATAATAGTAAAGGACATTAACACCCCACTTTCACCAATGGACAGATCATCCAAAATGAAAATAAATAAGGAAACACAAGCTTTAAATGACACATTAAACAAAATGGACTTAATTGATATTTACAGGACATTCCATCCAGAAACAACAGAATGCACTTTCTTCTCAAGGGCTCATGGAACATTCTCCAGGATAGATCATATCTTGCATCACAAATCAAGCTTTGGTAAATTTAAGAAAATTGAAATCATATCAAGTATCTCTTCTGACAACAATGCTATGAGGCTAGATATCAATTACAGGAAAAAAATCTGTAAAAAATACAAACACATGGAGGCTAAACAATACACTACTAAATAACCAAGAGATCACTGAAGAAATCAAAAAAGAAATCAAAAAATACCTAGAAAAAAAAGGACGATGAAAACATGAGGACCCAAAACCTAAGGGATGCAGCAAAGACAGTTCTAAGATGGACGTTTATAGCAATACAATCCTACCTCAAGAAACAAGAAACATCTCAAATAAACAACCTAACCTTACACCTAAAGCAATAAGAGAAAGAAGAACAAAAAACCCCCAAACTTAGCAGAAGGAAAGAAATCATAAAAATCAGATCAGAAATAAATGAACAAGAAATGAAGGACACAATAGCAAAGATCAATAAAACTAAAAGTTGGTTCTTTGAGAAGATAAACAAAATTGATAAACCATTATCCAGACTCCTGAGGAAAAAAAGGGAAAAAACTCAAATCAACAGAATTAGAAATGAAAGAGGAGAAGTAACAACTGACACTGCTGAAATACAAAGGATCATGAGAGATTACTGCAAGCAACTATATGCCAGTAAAATGGAAAACCTGGAAGAAATGGACAAATTCTTAGAAGAGAACAACCTTCTGAAACTGAACCAGGAAGAAACAGAAAATATAAACAGACCAATCACAAGCACTGAAATTGAAACTGTTATTAAAAATCTTCAAACAAACAAAAGCCCAGGGCCAGATGGTTTCACAGACGAATTCTATCAAACATTTAGAGAAGAGCTAACACCTATCCTTCTCAAACTCTTCCAAAACATAGCAGAGGGAGGAACACTCCCAAACTCATTCTAAGAGGCCACTATCACCCTGATACCAAAAACAGACAAAGGTGTCACAAAAAAAGAAAACTACAGGCCAATATCACTGATGAACATAGGTGCAAAAATCCTCAACAAAATACTAGCAAACAGAATTCATCAACACATTGAAAGGATCATAAACCATGATCAAGTGGGGTTTATCCCAGGAATGCAAGGATTCTTCAATATATGCAAATTAGTCAATGTGATACACCATATTAACAAATTGAAGGAGAAAAACCATATGATCTTCTTAATAGATGCACAAAAAGCTTTCGACAAAATTCAACACCCATTTATGATAAAAACTCTCCAGAAAGTAGGCATAGAGGGAACTTAATGCAACATAAAAAAGGCCATATATGACAAACTCACAGCCAGAATTGTTCCTAATGGTGAAAAACTGAAACCATTTCCTCTAAGATCAGGAACAAGACAAGGTTGCCCACTCTCACCACTATTATTCAACATAGTTTTCGAAGTTTTAGCCACAGCAATCAGAGAAGGAAACAAAATAAAAGGAATCCAAATCGGAAAAGAAGAAGTAAAACTGTCACTGTTTGCAGATGGCATGATAGTATACATAGAGAATACTAAAGATGCTACCAGAGCTAATCAATGAATTTGGGAAAGTAGCAGGATATAAAATTAATGCACAGAAATCTCTTGCATTCCTATACACTAATGATGAAAAATCTGAAAGAGAAATTAAGGAAACACTCTCATTTACCACTGCAACAAAAAGAATAAAATATCTAGGAATAAACCTACCTAAGGAGACAAAAGACCTGTATGCAGAAAACTATAAGACACTGATGAAAGAAATTAAAAATTATACCAACAGATGGAGAGATATACCATGTTCTTGGATTGGAAGAGTCAACATTGTGAAAATGACTATACTACCGAAAGCAATCTATAGATTTAGTGCAATCCTTATCAAATTACCACTGGCATTTTTCACAGAACTAGAACAAAAAATTTCACAATTTGTATGGAAACATAAAAGACCCTGAATAGCCAAAGCAGTCTTGAGAAAGAAAAATGGAGCTGGAAGAATCAGGCTCCCTGACTTCAGACTACAGTACAAAGCTACAGTAATCAAGACAGTATGGTACTGCCACAAAAACAGAAATATAGATCAATGGAACTGGATAGAAAGCCCAGAGGTAAAGCCATGCACACATGGTCAACTTATCTTTGATAAAGGAGTCAAGAATATACAATGGAGAAAAGACAGCCTCTTAAATAAGTGGTGCTGGGAAAACATGTAAAATAATGAAATTAGAACACTCCCTAACAACATACACAAAAATAAATCTAAAATGGATTAAAAACCTAAATGTAAGGCCAGACACTATAAACTCTTAGAGGAAAACATAGGCAGAACACTCTATGACATAAATCACAGCAAGACCTTTTTGACCCACCTCCTAGAGAAATGGACATAAAAACAAAAATAAACAAATGGGACCTAATGAAACTTAAAATCTTTTGCACAGCAAAGGAAACCATAAACAAGACGAAAAGACAACCCTCAGAATTGGAGAAAATATTTGCAAACGAAGCAACTGATAAAGGATTAATCTCCAAGATATACAAGCAGCTCATGCAGCTCAATATCAAAATACAAACAACCCAGTGCAAAAATGGGCAGAAAACCTAAACAGACATTTCTCCAAAGAAGATATACAGATTGTCAACAAACAGATGAAAGGATGCTCAACATCACCAATTACTAGAGAAATGCAAGTCAAAACTACAGTGAGGGATCACCTCACACGGGTCAGAATGGGCACCACCAAAAAATCTACAAACAATAAATGCTGGAGAGGGTGTGGAGAAAAGGGAACCCTCTTGCACTGTTGGTGGGAATGTAAATTGATACAGCCACTATGGAGAACAGTATGGAGGTTCCTTAAAAAACTAAAAATAGAACTACAATATGACCCAGCAATCCTACTACTGGGCATATACCCTGAGAAAACCATAATTCAAAAAGAATCATGTTCCACAATGTTCATTACAGCACTATTTACAGTAGCCAGGACATGGAAGCAACCTAAGGGTCCATCGACAGATGAATGGATAAAGATGTGGCACATATATACAATGGAATATTTCTCAGCCATACAAAGAAGAGAAATTGAATTATTTGTAGTGAGGTGGATGGACCTAGAGTCTGTCATACAGAGTGAAGTAAATCAGAAAGAGAAAAACAAATACTTTATGCTAACACACACACACACACACATATATATATATATATATATGGAATCTAAAAAAAAAATGGTTCTGAAGAACCTAGGGGCAGGACAAGAATAAAGACACAGACGTAGAGAATGGACTTGAGGATACTGGGAGGGGGAAGTGTAAGCTGGGATGAAGTGAGTGGCATGGACATATATACACTACCAAATGTAAAATAGATAGCTAGTGGGAAGCAGCTGCATAGCACAGGGAGATAAGCTCCGTGCTTTGTGACCATCTAGAGGGGTGAGCTAGGGAGGGTGGGAGGGAGACGTGAGAGGGAGGGTATATGGGAATATATGTATACATATAGCTGATTCACTTTTTTATACAGCAGAAACTAACAAAACATTGTAAAGCAATATACTCCAATAAAGATATATTTTTAAAAAATGTGTCCCTATCAGGCATCAATGATTTTTAGTGATTTTATTTTTATATTTTCCACAACTTTGATGATTTATAACATTAATGTTGACATTTCAACTTTTAATTTTTAGAAACCCTTTTCTGCTGACTGCATAACAAAAGAAAGCTGATATAGAGTCATTCAAGTCTAGATTTTGGTACTTCTTATCTCATGTGATTTTTAGTAAATTACTTCACCTCTCTGACCCTCAGTTTCTTTACCTTTAAAATAACAATGATAATAAAACTAATACCTACCTGATAGGATTGCCATGGTGATTAAATGACATAATGTAATAATATTCCTGGAACCTATTAAAGTGTTCCTCTGTTTCTCTAATGAAGTGAGGGTGAGGGTTATGTTTAGGGTTAGGCTTAGGGTCATATGCAAAATTGCACCCAGTATTAAGTGCAAACCACCGATATTCTACAAGGCTAAAATAACGAGTCCTGTTTTTTCCTGATTGTTTTTCCAGCTATTGTTCATCATTTAAATGGTCTCTTTTGCAGCATCATAATGTTAGGTTACTATCTTCAGAAAGCAATCTGCCCTGATTGCCTTGCTGTTGACTGAGGATTCAAAGCCCCAGTCCTAAGAAGTGGCATTTGATTTATACTAGATCACTGACTTTCTCCTTAAGAGACCTGCACTGATCGTTTCATGAATCTGTAAAACTCCTAATACTATTATAGAATGTAATTTCTCTCATAAAATTCAGTAAAACATGAAACTCCTAAGTGACCCCTTGGACTTTTAATGATTCCATAAATGCATTACTAAAATAATGCCTTTATTAAGGCTAAGTGATTTGTTCAATACATCAGTGTGGGTAATTCAAATAGGTGCTTCAGCAAAATTCCAAACTGCTACAAGTCATGGACCTTACCACTTTACTCCACTTACTGCTAAATGCATCTCCTCAACTACACCACTAACCTTACTTGGTAAATTATGTAAACCTGATGATTCCACATCAACTTTCTCAGATCATTAAATTATATTAAGATTATTCCCTGAATGCAGATGATTGCATTTCTTTACTAAGAGAATTTATCAATCTTTTTAAGGATTTTATTTGTTTCTAAGCACGTTAATATTTGTTTTTTTTAAAATTAGTAATAGTAAATACTTCAAATATATTATGTGTTTACTGTGCCTGATGAACTAAAAGTCTTTAATTATTTTTGTAAAAAAACACTCAACTTTGCTTTCATAGACTTTATGGTAAAGGGGCACTTTTTGAGTAAATGAATATCTGGATTTTAATCCAGCTACAATTTTTTTAAAGCACTGTGACTATTCAAGTTACATAAGACTCACTTTCCTTGTCCATAAAATATTGATATAGTATGAGATTGTCAGGAGGATTAAAAAGAGTAAAATATGTCAATATTTATTAAAGGAAAGGTGTTGAATAAATATTAGTTCTCTTCTCATTTCCTTCTAATCATACAGGTTTCTTTTATGCTCTCACATGGTGAACATAGTATTTTAAAAATAGAGAACAAGATTAGAAATGTATTTGCAAGCCCTTTTATTATCATTGCTTATTTCTATATCAAACAAATAGTAAACATTTTCCTATTATCCTCTCTTACATTTAATATCTTAGGATCATATTTTCTTCCCAAACAATTTTATTTGCTGGCTATTCTTTTAAAAAGTTTTTATATTATTTCCTATTGGCATTGCCATTTCTTTGATCCCTATTTAATAACAGACATGATTTCCATTTTTGGAAAAATTACTATTTGGCTTTGTATGAAGCTTTCTTTATTCATAATTTTGTTAACTTTCGGCATTACTGGGCTAATTCATTAAGGAAGGTATTTTATTACCAGTTTTTTCAGATGTATATTGTGATAAGGAAGTAAGTGACATCTAATAGTTTGAATGACAGGGGAGATCTAGACTTGGCAAAGAGTCTATTTATTGTCATTAATTAGTCAGAATCAGGTATTAAATATGTTGTTTTCAATATCAAGATATTGAAAAAATCATAATTGATTTACAATTAGCCACAACTTAAATATTTATGGATTTTCAGGGTCCCTCTCAGTATTCAAATCTCAGGGTAAGCAAATCTCACAATGCTCATTCTGAAGGGTACACAGAATCAGCACTTTTTATAGAAATTCTCCCTATACTCTTTTCTTTCCCCATAGGTATACTCATTCCACAATATTTATGGAAAATATGGACAGATTTTCATATTCCTGTCATTTCTTCTTCCTTAATTATTTTATTTTCATTATAATTTTTAGTTCTGTCAGTACAGAAGTTATTTTTACATAGCAATTGGGGTTTAAAATGTGCATTCACATTTTTTGTTGAATAACTGAGTTAATGGATTAATGATGTGTGTAGGGTAAATGAAGTAATGCTATACTCTTCTGTGAGTAAAAAGTGATTCTGATAGTTTATAGCTTTGGCCAAGATCCCAGAGCTGGGACTCCAACCATGATTTTCTAAGTCCTTTATGCCTTCAATTATTCTCTACTTTTCAACTTTGCATTTTCTCTTCAAATCTTCCTAATATCAAGATCAGCTCTCTTCCTAAAGATTTTAGTTGATTTATTAGGCCTTGTTTTTGCCTTGCTCTTTATGAAACAATAAGAAGCATAATTTATAAATGTAAGAAGAGTATTAGTCTCTAGAAAAACAAAATCATTATGAGATATATAAATACATATATGAATTGGCTCATGTGATTATGGAAGCTGAGAAGCCTCAAGGTCTGCAGTTGGCACCTGGAGGCTCAGGAGAGCCAACGGTATAAGTTACTATCTGAAAGCCATCAGACTCAAGATCCAAGAAGAGCTGATGTATCAGTTTGAGTCCAAAGGCAAGAAAAAGGAAAAGACCTATGTCCCAGCTCAAAGCAGTCAGACAGGAGGAGTCCCCTCCTACTCACAGGAGAGTTAGTCTTTTTGTTCTATTAATTCTTTCAACTGATTGGATGAGGACCACCCACATTAGGGAGGGCAATCTGCTTTACTCAGATTAATATTCAAATGTTAATCTCAGTTAAAAAACACCCTCACAGACACACCCAGAATAATGTTTAATGAAAAATCTGGGCACACAGCGGCCCAATCAAGTTGACACATAAAATTAACCATCACATCATCTCTTTTTTTCATGCTGTATGAGAGACATCATTTATGTGGAAAGCAAAACAAATTATTAAGGCAATATGCATCACTTAGGCTCTACATAACCAATAAATCAGAAAATGACAAAACTTCTTGAAGATGTACTTAATTTTTTTAGGTTTTAATACTTTCTAAGCATTTTCTCAATGTAGCTGCAGAATCAATTGAAAATTATTTCAGAAGAAAATTTAATTACTTTCCAGGATTAAAATTTTAATCATGAGTAGTCAATTAAATGCTAATATTAAGAATTACTCTTCAGATTTGTATGCAAATATGTACTTTCTTATGCACAAACTGAAGATAAAGCAAGTTCATAGCAGAGATTTTTTGCAGTTCACTAAATCAGTGATAATTTGCTTTGAGAAGCATTTTGTGCTCATGATATGAAAAGTAATAAGTCCACTCTTACCTGATCTACTGGAAAGAAAATTGGTTGGTTGAAAGAGAAAGTAGCTACATAGAAAATTTAGGAGATGGGCTTTTCTTATGCAAAATTGGAAATAATTTAGCATTTTAGAAAAGAAATAAATGAAAATGAATAAAATGGATTTTTATATTTCTCTTTTGTTACTTTATAACTCCCACTAACATAAAATGTATTTACAGTTTCATTTAATTTTAAATTTGAAAGGGCATCATATTTTATCTAATTTAACTTTCTTAATATTGCTGATGAAAAATGTGAGGCTAGAAGAGTTACATGACTGTTAGTGAAAACCTTATGCTTAGAAAAAAACTTTCCTGTTTGAAACACTGTACCAGTATACTATTCAACATCACCCGTGGAAGGAAAGAACACTAGCTCACAGACCTGGTGACTTGAGTTTTACTTCCAAACCTACCAAACTAGTATGAGATGTAGATCAAGTGAGTCTCTGTGCTTTTGATTCTTCCTCTCTAAAATGAGGTGTTAGAATACATAATTTTTATGATACCTTCTAACTCTAATGGAGGGGAAGCAATAGGTACCTGTAAAAAAAGAAAAAGAATATAAAATAAAATATGATGGTCTTTACATTGATGAATGGTGATGGTATGCAATGAACAACTTATTTGTTTCACTGGAGATTCTTCCTCAAAATAAAAAGATAATTTTGAGGAGCCCTGTGGATGAAAGGCTCTTGGTGCTGCAGCCAGGACTCAGTGCTGTGCCTCTGAGGTGGGAGAGCCAACTTCAGGACACTGGTCCACAAGAGGCCTCCCAGCTGCACATAATATCAAACAGCAAAAATCTCTGAGAGATCTCCATCTCAACGCCAGCACCCAGCTTCACTCAACGACCAGCAAGCTACAGTGCTGGACATCCTATGCCAAACAACTAGCAAGACAGGAACACAACCCCACCCATTAGCAGAGAGGCTGCCCAAAATCATAATAAGTCTACAGACACCCCAAAACACACCACCAGACGTGGACCTGCCCACCAGAAAGACAAGATCCAGCCTCATCCACCAGAACACAGGCACTAGTACCCTCCACCAGGAAGCCGACACAACCCACTGAACCAACCTTAGCCACTGGGGACAGACACAAAAAACAACAGGAACTACGAACCTTCAGCCTGCAAAAAAGGAGACCACAAACACAGTAAGATAAGCAAAATGAAAAGACAGAAAAACACACAGCAGATGAAGGAGCAAGATAAAAACCCACCAGACCTAACAAATGAAGAGGAAATAGGCAGTCTACCTGAAAAAGAATTCAGAATAATGGTAGTAAGGTTGATCCGAAATCTTGGAGATAGAATGGACAATAGAATGGACAAAATGCAAGAATCAGTTAACAAGGACCTAGAAGAACTAAAGATGAAACAAGCAACGATGAACAACACAATAAATGAAATTAAAAGTACTCTAGATGGGATCAATAGCAGAATAACTGAGGCAGAAGAACGGATAAGTGACCTGGAAAATAAAATAGTGGAAATAACTACTGCAGAGCAGAATAAAGAAAAAAGAATGAAAAGAACTGAGGACAGTCTCAGAGACCTCTGGGACAACATTAAACGCACCAACATTCGAATTATAGGGGTTCCAGAAGAAGAAGAGAAAAAGAAAGGGACTGAGAAAATATTTGAAGAGATTATAGTTGAAAACTTCCCTAATATGGGAAAGGAAATAGTTAATCAAGTCCAGGAAGCACAGAAAGTCCCATACAGGATAAATCCAAGGAGAAATACGCCAAGACACATATTAATCAAACTGTCAAAAATTAAATACAAAGAAAACATATTAAAAGCAGCAAGGGAAAAACAACAAATAACACACAAGGGAATCCCCATAAGGTTAACAGCTGATCTTTCAGCAGAAACTCTGCAAGCCAGAAGGGAGTGGCAGGACATATTGAAAGTGTTGAAGGAGAAAAACCTGCAACCAAGATTACTCTACCCAGCAAGGATCTCATTCAGATTTGATGGAGAAATTAAAACCTTTACAGACAAGCAAAAGCTGAGAGAGTTCAGCACCACCAAACCAGCTCTACAACAACTGCTAAAGGAACTTCTCTAGGCAAGAAACACAAAAGAAGGAAAAGACCTACAATAACAAACCCCAAACAATTAAGAAAATGGGAATGGGAACACACATATCGATAATTACCTTATATGTAAATGGACTAAATGCTCCCACCAAAAGACACAGATTGGCTGAATGGATACAAAAACAAGACCCATATATTTGCTGTCTACAAGAGACCCACTTCAGACCTAGAGACACATACAGACTGAAAGTAAGGGGATGGAAAAAGGTATTTCATGCAAATGGAAACCAAAAGAAAGCTGGAGTAGCAATTCTCATATAAGTTTTATATATATATATATATATATATATATATATATGTAGTTTGCTTGAGTGCAGTGTTTTTTGTTTTCTGTACTGAATTCATTAGCATGGGTCGGTATAAAATTTAGCATAGGTCAATATGTAATTTGTAAACTAATAAGGTCTTATAAGTGAGGAATTAAGTCTTTTAAATTTAATTATTTATTGTAAAGAGCAGAATAGCATACATAAACAGGTGCCTAAGGAAAACTTGTATTCTAATATGGAACTCTCATGAACACCTTTTTTTTTTTCTTCTAACGGTATGATAGTAGGCCATTTGATTATTTTTATGGCTTTAACTTTACAACAATGAAATATTCGTAAATTTTAAAAAGTATTTTTCTTTATTTGATGCGGGTGGGATACTGGAGAAATGAAAGGTCAAACACCTATTGAGGAATCCATACTTGTCTATATATTGTGTACTTTTATTTCAAGAACTGATTTAAAATTCCTAAAAGGATGCTATAATAAGTTATTATGCCATTTTACAGACTGAATTAAGTGAATTTCAGGGAGGTATGAAACTTGCCTAAGGCTATCCAGCTACCAAGCGCTAGAAGTGAGAATTAAATCCAGGTATACCTATCAAAAAAAAAAAAAAAAAAAAAAAAAGATAATTTTTAAGCATATTACTTACCCATCTGATACTACACTTACCTCTATTATGTGATAAGATTAATATTAATCTTTTAAGTAGTCTGGATTGAAACTTCAAATTATCGGTATATTTCTGCTAAATCGAATTATGAAATAAATTTTAAAATTTAATTTAGCTTAATTTTATAAAGTCTGGGATTTTTATTTGCTACATTTATTTTCTCTTTTTGAAATGGACTGAATTCTTTGGCCAATAATGTAATGTCATATCTTATTGGGGGTTTTGAAGAAAAAAAAAACCCACCAAAATAAGTCATCTGTAGTAAAGTTTTCTTTAAATTTTAATTATTTTATTCATGAAAAAATTAACACTACAATGATTCAATCTAAAACTCAACAAATTGAAAACAAGAATTTTGATAACAATATGGGATAAGGGGTTTATGACATGGTATGATGTCATCTTTATGGATGACAACATGGACTAAAAGTAAAATTTCGTGATAAAAGTTGAAGGAATTCATTGTCAGAGCATCTGAGAATATCAACATTTAGCAGGCATTTTTTTCATTTCTGCACACATCTAAAATGTCATGAAGTGTATTCTGGTTGCTGCAAAGTGTGTAACATAGGAAATCCTTTAAAATTGAATCTACTTTTAACAACTGAGATAAGTTTTCTCCACTATTTTCTTTGTTGCTTATAAAATATATTTTATCTCTGTCATTGATACTATGAAAAATATCATAATATAAATATATATTTATATCATATATAAATATGATGAATTAATAAAATATATCAGTATATATATTTACACACACAAGATTTCAGCTTCTTTGAATACTTTTGACATAATTAATTTAGAGAATTTTTATGTTGAACTAGTAAGTCTAATTGGAAATTGAAAACACATCTTGTGCATTTATGATAATATTTCTAGAAAAAATCCCATATTAATACAGCTGACCCTTGAACAAAGTGAGGGTTAGGGGTGCTGACCCCTACATAGTCAAGCATCTGCATATAACTTTACAGCTGCCTTCCAGTTCACTGTTTCTCAACTGTGGATTTAACCAACCATGGATTATGTAGTACTGTAGTACATATTTACTGAAAAAAATTCATGTATAAGTGGACACATGAAGTCTAAACCTGTGTTGTTCAAGGGTCAACTGTATGTTATTTACTATGGTTAATTTAAAATGGTATTTTCCAATATAAATAGTTGAGGTAATTTCATAGATATTCTACAGTCTTATTCTACAATCCCTTAAAACAGAGTGTGAGGCAAGTGTTAAGTACTAATGCGTTATTTAGTAGATGCAATCCTGTGCCAGCAGGAGAGAAGAGGAAAGGAAAAGAAGAGGGCAGAATGGAAAAGAAAATAAAAGTGATGTGTTACTCTACTGGTCACCATTCTGCATCAAGTTGTAGAACAGGTGCAGTCACTTGGCAAGAGACCACAGGATATCACCAGACAGGCAGTTGAGAGAAGATGTTACAGAGCAGTCCATAGGAAAAAGACAGTTTTATTGTTCCACTATTGTTTCTTATTGGTCAAAGTACATCCTATGAAGAATTAGTTCTTTTCTTCTTCAGAGTTGCTTTCTTGTACATTTTCCCCTTTGCCAGCTTCTCCAGAAGCCCCACCCATGCCCAGAGGTGTTTTGTTCTTCCATATCTAGAAGTGATCACAAATGGCAGAAAGTCAAAAAATGTGGCAAGTTGGACTTCCAGAGCAGCAGTAACCAAGGGTGAGCTCCCAATCTTATTGGGCAAGGAAGTGCCTAATTAGCCAAAGTGGTAAAGTTGAAAGCATGACTTTAAGAAGTAACTACAGATGCAGCTGAATCAGAACAAGTTGATAATGATCTGGAATTGGGGGAGCCACACTGTATTTGCTTGAGAAATATATAGTAGCTCCTTGAATGTTTTATGTATTTCATTTATGTCATATGTATTTTTGATAACTGACTGGTATCTAACTTCTGGATGATATTTTAATACACACAAGCAGCAGCGTATGTGTATTTAATACAAGGAAGCAGCATATGTACAAACCAAACAACATAGCAGATTCTGATTTTTCCCTTTAAAGGCCAAATGATCTAGTGAAAATTAGCAGATGTAAGTATTTTGAATAATTTGTACCACATTTAAAAACACATTGACTGCATTTTTGTCTGATCAGTTCTACCACTATTATTATTTTCCCTTTAAAGTAGCAGTGTGTAGCATACAAAGATTTAAAAATTTTCTCAGATTATCAGGACAACATAATTTAATTTTTAAAACTGTCTTCTAAAATGTCAAGCTGCAATAAATAATTTTATAATATGTAAAAATCTTAATACATCACCAATTTCTACATCTAGGTTTTAGTTATGTTTCTAAAAGCATAATTTTAGCAAATAAGTGTATTTTTCAGTTTATCCCCTTTGATTTTTTCTTCTTCTTAAGTGTAAAATATATTAACTTTTTGGTGTAAGTTTACTGAGTGAAACTAATTATTTGCTGTTATCATTTTGAACGAGGTGGTAACCCCAAAACAGATGCAGAGAAACTTTATTCCAAAGATTTATGAAGATAGAATTATGCATTGTTCACAGTCTGCAAGTGAAACCACTCTCATAAATTGCCTCAGGAAAATCTTGATCAAATGGATTTTGAACAAGCCTGGATCAGGGAGAGCTCTGTGTTGCTTCTGAAGGAATCAATGCCACAATATAAAATTTTACACACTTTACTGCATTAAATAGATTCTGTATTTTCTTAAATATACACTAGTTTTTAAGATGTTTTCCAATTATGCAATTAAATGAAATCAGAAAAAAAATCCTCAAACTATAATATATACTTTGCTTCTAAATTATAATATGTTAAAACATCCTAAAACTTTGACCCACATTTCTGTCACAGTAAGAAACTCAGACTATATTGTGGAAAGTATATTTTCATGTGAAAATTATAACTACATTATTAGGTACTGTGATGCCTACTGGATTAAGCAAATAAATGCATTTCATATAGGAGAAGATTCAATAAAACTTGGTGTGCCTAAGAAGTTATTAGATGTTTACTGTAACATGCCTTGTAATATATTAGTTTTATGCAGTTTTACATTTAGAATTTTAGACTCAATTTAAATTATTGAGTGTGTTACTATTCATAGCCTTAAAAACAAACTTTACTTGAAATTAACTGTTTAAAAATATAGCATTTAAGTAGTATTGTTAACTGTTTTATCTCTAAAATACATATTTTGCACTACTGATAAAACTGCCTCTACTTTAAGTATTGGAAATACCAAAAGTGGGTGTCCAAAACTAGTTTAATATGCGCATAGATGTTTGTGACTTCTTCATGAGTAAAGATTTCTTGACCTAGATCAGTAAGCTTTGATTTGTTTTCTAGTCATGGTTTATATACATATGTTGAGTTAATCTATGATTAACATTTTATTTCTTCACCTATCATTAATGAGTGCTTATCTGTGACAGACACTGTATTGCACATGGAGGAATAAGCATAAATGAGATTATCATCCCTGCTTTTAAAAGGCTTTCAGTCTTGCATTTTTTTCCTTTATGACCGCATCATGCATTTGTATCTTTGACTAATTGTAAGATTTCAGTGTATGGCCACAGAATAAAGAAAACTAACTATATATGTCACTGAAGCTATGGTTTTTAACTCATTAGTATTTTCAACAAACTGAGCAGCTAAAAAATTAAGAGGTATGGTTTATCATACATTTCCAAAATTTCAGTAATTCTTTGAATATTGTAATCAAAGGTGAATATTTGAAACAAAGAAGTTTTACACATCAATGATCAATATCCATATCAACATGGTTTTATAATTTATACTGTTTGGTGGATAGCTGTGGTTTTGTTATAATATCCACACTTAAGCAGAACCAAGTGAATAAATTCATTGATTTTTGTATCTTTGTGTATATGTTATTGATGTTATACATGTATACTATTCATAGGTAATTTGAAGAACAATGTAATCTGTAGTATTTTACACCTCACATTTTCTTAAGTTCTATTTTAGTATGTTCTATGTAATTTAATAATAACATGCATTCATTTATTCTTAGGATTTATACAGAATGAAATACTCTAGCATTACATAATTCAATAAGACTCTCTTTTCTGATCATCTGGTTTTAAATATGATTATTTCCATGGCAATCTAGTCTAGTTTCAATAATCTGTCAAGATAATGCTCAGGTATTTTTTCCTTAATAAGCACCAACTCTACCAAGAATATAATGTGCATAGATTAATCCCATTTTACTGGGGTAGATTTACTCATAATTAAGTGAAACTTTAGATAAGCTAATATCTAAAGAGAATTACTTATTAATGTTACTAGATGAAAATCTACCAGCAGAACTGCAGATGGACAAAATAAATAGGGTAACAATGAAGGCAAGAAATTTGGCTAAATTTCTGGAAAATGTGATTAAGATTCCTTGGAGCAAACACTGCAGAGTTTTAAAAGTATGATAGACCAAAGTTCAGGAGATAGCTCTCATGATCAAGGATAGAAGATTTCATGATAGAGTGAGAACTAAATCAAAAGAGTTTCTGTGAATTTTGACAAGAAAAGATGGCTTTAAAAAAAGGATGTTTTGATCTAGAATCAAAGGATTTCCAAGCTGTTGTCCAAACTAAAGCTCTTTCTTTCTCTATAACAGGCAGTGTGTCGACCCTGATGCTCACTCCATTCTGAAATCAGATTACTTTTAATTAACAAATAAATAGAGTTTCTCAAATTTCCAGCTTGCCATGTTTTTTCTTTAGTATTCTGATAAATTTTTTTAAATTAATTAATTAATTATTATTTTTTTGCGGTATGCGGGCCTCTCACTGTTGTGGCCTCTCCCGTTGCAGAGCACAGGCTCCGGACGCACAGGCTCAGCGGCCATGGCTTACAGGCCAAGCCGCTCCACAGCATGTGGGATCTTCCCGGACCGGAACACAAACCCGTGTCCCCTGCATCGGCAGGTGGACTCTCAACCACTGTGCCACCAGGGAAGTCCTCTGATAAATTTTTTTATCAGTACCCTAAGAAGGTCAGAACTTTAACCTAGGAATTCTGAGGATCTGAAGGGGGTCTTTAATTGCTGTCTGCGTTACTGGTTTTCTCTGCAGATCACCTTTGTCCTCCTCTTCACCATCTCTTCTTGCTTTTCAGCTCTGTCTGTGCCATATCTTTCTCTTGTATCTTGTTATTTGCAACATTAATTCCTGACATGCTGCGTTATGTATGTATTATATATTAACAAATACAGAAGAAGGTCTCAGAATATTTTAAGAAAATTCAGTAGCTTATAGGAGAATATTTTCATTTACTTCTTCTGAGCTCAACATTTAAGAACAGCTGATGTACTGATAGGCATTTCTAGGCCATGACTATGAGAAAGGTATTTATAAAGTGTAATGTGTATTTCACTTTTAATTTTTTCTTTCCAGGATTTTCAACATGATAATTTTTAGGTCTGCCTTTCCCTGAATAGGTTTATGACAAACATTTCAGGTAAATTGTAACTGCAGCTATTTATTCTAAATTTTTTATATCACTTAAAGAATGTGAAAGTGTCAAGGATGAATATAGAGTAAAATTTGTGAAGGAAGGAAAAAAATGTGGACTTTAATAGAGCATCTGGTTCAGAACAGGAATTAAATTGGAAAACAAATAAAGGTAAGAAAATTCCCTGTGTTCTTCTTTACAAATTAATTATGACCTTACTTCCATATAGCAAATCATCCTTTCAACCCATTTTGTTATCTCAACTGAATTACATATTATAATACAAAATATGAAAAATAGTTTCATTTATTAAAAATATGTAGCCTCTATGCAATACCAAATGGAGAGTACATTTGTAACCCACAGAAGAGCTTCTAAAAATTTAAGAAAAATATGTGTTGCCTTCCCTCGTTTGGCCTTCACCTTGATATCAATCTCCATCAAATCACTCACAAACAAGACCAAGGAAATTCTCTTACCTCTCTCTTAAAATATCTGTGGCTTAGCTCTCCGTCACCCAGATCAACTTAACTCAATCTAAATCATTCAACTTTCTTCTTCCTCTTACATTTGGCTCAAAACTGCGAACTGCACACAACCAGTTGCTGGAAGAGGAACGACTGTAGAGTTACTGAATTTGAATGTTTTACTCTTCATATGTATCTTAATGCTTTGTCCTTCTGCATGTGCCTTCCAGGTCAGTGATCAGCGGGGTTTCTGGTGGTGTGTGTCCATGAAAACTGTCAATGGCATAGCCTGCTGAACCTCACACAGCTCTGCATTTGAAGTGTGTTATCCCTCTTTGTTTCCATAATGAGTTCCAAACACTGTTCTCCATCCTTTATTTCAGGCCATGCTACAGTAAATCCTGAGTTTTTCCAGTTATTATTTTCGTAACAACATATTCCAAAGATTTTAAATTGCAATTATCACAATTGGAACCAAGTCCCCATAGGATTTAGACAAAAGTTTCCCCCAACCCCAGCTAGACCATGAATGTCTAACATTGTCCACATTGTCCAGAAAGACTGGTTTCTTAAGAACTAAGTTACCTGTGGAGACTGTGTTAAAACATATTTTCAATACTCATTATCACAAGGGAATTTTTAGGCTTTCAATAACTGAAATTAAGAGAGGTCTACTTGGTTCTCAGAGAAGTGCATCCAGTTGCATTTTGCACACTAGTCCCCAAATTATCGTGTTGTTCTCAGAGTGATTTCCATCATTGCCTTCTAGTTTTGTGGTATTATTCTAAAACCAACATAGTTCATGTTGTCCCAGTTAAAGACTAATGTTTCATAACAAACATAACTTAGTAGCATATAACATAAACATCTATTTCTCACCTTCATTCCTATGTTGTGGCTGAGAAGTGGCTGATCTAGATTGGGTTCTAGTTAACTTGGTCCATATCTGCTCCACATGTCTTTCATTCTTCTGGAATCACAGACTAACATGGAATGTTTTTCTCATGCTATGCATGACTGCAAAAGCTCAAGAAAGCAAACACAAACATATTATTTCTTGAGATTTCAGCTTGTAACAAGTACATATGGCACTGGCCAGAACAAGTTATTATGCCAAGCCCAAATCAGTGAGGTACAAAAATATACCTCACCTGTAGTGGAAGAGAAGGAGGAGTGAATGGTTGCTGAACAATAATCCAAATTTTACAATATCCAATAAAATTTCATTATTTTGGGTCATAATGTTAATAATGCAATTTTGTTTCAAAACACCAAATTATAGCCCCCAAATGTAAACTATAGATTCAATTAGAAAGCTTCTGGCTACAAGTAATAAGAATTTTTACTCACACTGATTTAAACAATAAAGAAATTTTAAAGAAATCCAAAGGTATTGCTGATTTAAAAGCAGATTATTTATCACCCAGCAGGGCCCTCCAAATACTCTGATTCTTTCAATTCCTTATTGCTGCTATTTTCAGTGTTCTCTTTACCCTCAGTTTTGTTGTAATGTGGGTACACTGATCTCAAAATTTACAGTAAGAGATGATAACACAAGAGGAAGAAGAAAATACACAACTTTTTAAATGGTCTGTATTGGCAAATATAAACTTTCTTTTCCTGGAAACCTTAGTAAATTTTCCCAGTTACAGGCTAAAGTTGGGTTTCATACCCATTTCTGAACCATTCACTCGTAACGGGAATTCTATTATCTTTAGATCAATTCTTCCTACCTCTGTCTGGAGCTGGCAGAGCTGGCAATAAAGGTAAATTTCTTCAGATGCACTTTTTTTTGGGGGGGTGGGCGGTGATGATCTATATCAAAGTTTTGTAAAGAAAAAGGGGAAATGGAAGTTGGATATTAGTAAACAGTATGGCCCACATTTAATTATTTTTTTTCTTCCAGTTTTATTGAGGTATAGTTGACACACAGCACTGTATAAGTTTAAGGTGTACGGCATAATGATCTGACTTACGTACATCATTAAATGATTACCACAATAAGCTTAGTGAACACCCATCATCTCATATAGTTACAAAATGAAATAAATAGAAAAAAATATTTTTCTTGTGATAAGAACACTTAAAATGTACTCAACCATTTTCATGTGTAACATATACAGCAGAGTTAATCATATTTATCATGTTGTACATTGTATCCCTAGTGCTTATTTATCTTGTAACTGGAAGTTGCTGCCTTTTGTCCACCTTCACCCAATTTCCTCTCCTCCCACCCCCCACCTCTGGTACCCACAAATCTGATCCTTTTTCTGAGTTTGTTTTTGAATTATAATTGGCCTAAAACACTATGTTAGCTCCCGGTGCTTAACACAGTGATTTGGTATTTCAGTACATTTCAAAATGATGACTATGATAAATCTAGTTATAATCTATCTCCATACAGAGATATTACATAATTATTGTCCATAATTCCCCACATTCTATATTTCAAATCTGTCACTCATTTATTTTGTAACTGAAAGATTGTATCTCTTAATCTCCCTCACCTATTTCTCTCATCTTCCACCCCCATCCCCTATGTCAACTACTTATTTGTTCTCTGTTATCTATGACTCTCTTCCTGTTTTGTATTTGTTCTTTTGTTTTGATATTTAGATTCTACATATAAGTGAAATCATACAGTATTTGTTTGCCTGTCTGACCTATTTCACTTAGCATAATACCCCGTAAATTCATCCATGTTATTGCAAATGGCAAGATTTCATTCTTTTAATGATTATTATTCCACTGTATATGTGTGTGTGTACATATATACCACAACTTCTTTACCCATTCATCTATCAATGGGCACTTAGGTTGCTTCCATATGCTGGCTATTGTAAAAAACACTGCAATGAACATAGGTGTGAAAATATCTTTTTGAATTAGTGTTTTTGTTTTCTTCAGATAAATACTCAGGAGTAGAATTGATGGACCATATGGTAGTTCTATTTTTAATTTTTTAATTTTACTCAAATAACAATGATATGTTGCCAAAACAAAACAAAAGCACCACTTTTTAATTTTGCATTGACGGCTATATATTAAAAGTGATTTTTTTCTATCAGTGTGTCTGGCAAAATAAAAACAAAAACAATTAATAGCAATTTTATAGATAAAATACTGAATATTTCATCTATAAAATTTAATTCTAGTAATAAGTTACAGGGGGAAACTAATACAAAGTAAGATACTTGTTTTGTTTTCAGAGTTGAACTATAGAATTTCAGTAATGGCTTTAGCACACTAAAGAAACTTTATTTATTTAAAAAAATTTTTTGGATTTTACTTATTTTTTAATACAGCAGGTCCCTATTAGTCATCAATTTTATACACATCAGTGTATACATGACAATACCAATTGCCCAATTCATCACCCCCCCACCCCCACCCCCCCACCACTTTCCTCCCTTGGTGTCCATACGTTTGTTCTCTACATCTGTGTCTCAATTTCTGCCCTGCAAACCGGTTCATCTGTACCATTTTTCTAGGTTCCACATATATGCATTAATATACGATATTTGTTTTTCTCTTTCTGACTTATTTCACTCTGCATGACAGTCTCTAGATCCATCCACGTCCCTACGAATGACCCAATTTTGTTCCTTGTTATGGCTGAGTAATATTCCATTATATATATGTACCAAAACTTCTTTAGCCATTCGTCTGTCAATGGGCACTTAGGTTGTTTCCATGACCTGGCTATTGTAAATAGTGCTGTAATGAACACTGGGGTGCATGTGTCTTTCTGCATTATGGTTTTCTCTGGGTATATGCCCAGTAGTGGGATTGCTGGGTCATATGGTAATTCTATTTTTAGTTTTTTAAGGAACCGCCATACTGTTCTCCATAGTGGCTGTACCAATTTACATTCCCACCAGCAGTGCAAGAGGGTTTCCTTTTCTCCACACCCTCTCCAGCATTTGTTGTTTGTAGATTTTCTGATGATGCTCATTATAACTGGTGTGAGGTGATACCTCACTGTAGTTTTGATTTGCATTTCTCTAATAATTAGTGATGTTGAGCAGCTTTTCATGTGCTTCTTGGCCATCTGTATGTCTTCTTTGGAGAAATGTCTATTTAGGTCTTCTACCCATATTTGGATTACGTTGTTTGTTTTTTAATATTGAGCTGCATGAGCTCTTTATATAGTTTGGAGATTAATCCTTTGTTGATTTGTTTGCAAATAATTTCTCCCATTCTGAGAGTTGTCTTTTTGTCTTATTTATGGTTCCCTTTGATGTGCAAAAGCTTTAAAGTTTCATTAGATCCCATTTGTTTATTTTTGTTTTTATTTCCATTTCTCTAGAAAGTGGATCAAAAAAGATCTTGCTGTGATTTATGTCAAAGAGTGTTCTTCCTATGTATTCCTCTAAGAGTTTTATAGTGTCCAGTCTTACATTCAGGTCTCGAATCCATTTTGAGTTTATTTTTGTGTATGGTGTTAGGGAGTGTTCTAATTTCATTCTTTTACATGTAGCTGTCCACTTTTCCCAGCACCACTTATTGAAAAGACTGTCTTTTCTCCATTGTATATCCTTGCCTCCTTTGTCATAGATTAGTTGACCACAGGTGCGTGGGTTTATCTCTGGGCTTTCTGTCCTGTTCCACTGATCTATGTTTCTGTTTTTGTACCAGTACTATATTGTCATGATTATGGTAGCTTTGCAGTAGAGTCTGAAGTCAGGGAGTCTGAATCCTCCAGCTCCGTTTTTTTCCCCTCAAAACTGCTTTGGCTATTTGGGGTCTTTTGTGTCTCCACACAAATTTTAAGATTGTTTGTTCTAGTTCCATAAAAAAATGCCATTGGTAATTTGATAGGGATTGCATTGAATCTGTAGATTGCTTTGGATAGTATAGTCATTTTCACAATATTGATTCTTCCAATCCAAGAACATGGTATATCTCTCCATCTGTTGGTATCTTTCATTTCTTTCATCAGTGTCTTATAGTTTTCTGCATACAGTTCTTTTGTCTCCCTGGGTAGGTTTATTCCTAGGTATTTTATTCTTTTTGTTGCAGTGGCAAATGGGAGTGTTTCTTTAATTTCCCTTTCAGATTTTTCATTATTAGTGTATAGGAATGCCAGAGATTTCTGTGCATTAATTTTGTATCCTGCTACTTTACCAAATTCATTGATTAGCTCTAGTAGTTTTCTGGTAGCATCTTTAGGATTCTCTCTATATAGTATCATGTCATCTGCAAACAGTGACAGTTTTACTTCTTGTTTTCCAATTTGTATTCCTTTTATTTCGTTTTCTTCTCTGATTGTCATGGCTAGGACTTCCAAAACTTTGTTGAATAATAGTGGTGAGAGTGGACAACCTTGTCTTGTTCCTGATCTTAGAGGAAATGCTTTTAGTTTTTCACCATTGAGAATGATGTTTGCTGTCGGTTGTGTTATATGGCCTTTTTATGTTGAGGTAAGTTCCCTCTATGTCCACTTTCTGGAGAGTTTTTGTCATAAATTGGTGTTGAATTTTGACAAAAGCTTTTTCTGCATCTATTGAGATGATTATATGGTTTTATTCTTCAATTTGTTAATATGGTTTCTCACATTGATCGAATCACATATATTGAAGAATACTTGCATCCCTGAGATAAATCCCACTTGATCATGGTGTATGATCCTTTTAATGTATTGTTGCATTTTGTTTACTAGTATTTTGTTGAGGATTTTTACATCTATATTCATCAGTGATATTGGTCTGTAATTTTCTTTTTTGGTAGTATCTTTGTCTGGTTTTGGTATCAGGGTGATGGTGGCCTCACAGAATGAGTTTGGGAGTGTTCCTTCCTCTGCAGTTTTTTGGAAGAGTTTGGGAAGGATGGCTGTTAGCTCTTCTCTAAATGTCTGATAGAATTCACCTGTGAAGCCATCTGGTCCAGTACTTTTGTTTGTTGGAAGACTTTTAATCACAGTGTGAATTTCATTACTTGAGATTGGCTTGTTCATATTTTCTATTTCGTCCTCGTACAGTCTTGGAAGGTTATATATCTTTCTAAGAATTTGTCCATTTCTTCCAGATTGTCCATTTAATTGGCATAGAGTTGTTTGTAGTAGTCCCTTAGCATGCTTTCTATTTCTGCGGTGTCTGTTGTAACTTCTCCTTTTTCATTTCTAATTCTATTGATTAGAGCCTCTCCCTCTTTTTCTTGATGAGTCTGGCTAATGGTTTATCAATTTTGTTTATCTTCTCAAAGAACCAGCTTTTAGTTTTATTAATCTTTGCTATTGCCTTTTGTTTCTATTTCATTTATTTCTGCTCTGATCTTCATGATTTCTTTCTTTCTGCAAAGTTTGGGCTTTGTTTGTTCTTCTTTCTCTATTTCTTTTAGGTGTAAGGTTAGATTGTTTGAGATTTTTCTTGTTTCTTGAGGTAGGCTTGTATAGCTATAAACTTCCCTCTTCTAACTGCTTGGGCTGCATCCAATAGGTTTTGGATAGTCGTGTTTTCTTTGTCATTTGCCTCTAGGTATGTTTTGATTTCCTCTTTGATATCTTCAGTCATGTCTTCATTATTTAGTAACATATTGTTTAGCCTCGATGTGTTTGTGTTTTTTATGTTTTTTTCCCTGTAATTGATATCTAATCTCATAGCATTGTGGCCATAAGAGATGCTTGATATGATTTCATTTTTCTTAAATTTACTGAGGCTTGATTTGTGTTTCAAGATGTGATCTATCCTGGAGAATGCCCCGTGTGCACTTGAGAGGAAAGTGTAATCTGTTTTTGGATGGAATGTCCTATCAATATCAATTAAATCTATCTGGTCTATTGTATAATTTAAAGCTTCTGTTTCCTTATTTATTTCCATTTTGGATGATCTGTCCATTGGTGTAAGTGAGGTGTTAAAGTCCCCCACTATTATTGTGTTACTGTCAATTTCCTCTTTTATAGCTGTTAGCAGTTGCCTTATGTATTGAGGTGCTCCTATGTTGGGTGCATATATTTTATAATTGTTATATCTTCTTCTTGGATTGATCCCTTGACCATTATGTGGTGTCCTTCCTTGTCTCTTGTAACATTCTTTATTTTAAAGTCTATTTTATCTGATATGACTATAGCTACTCCAGCTTTCTTTTGATTTCCATTTTCATGCAGTATCTTTTTCCATCCCCTCACTTTCAGTCTGTATGTGTCCCTAGGTCTGAAGTGGGTCTCTTTTAGACACCATATATGTAGGTTTTGTTTTTGTATCCATTCAGCAAGGCTGTGTCTTTTGGTTGGATCATTTAATCCATTCACGTTTAAGGTAATTATCAATATGTATGTTCCTATGACCATTTTCTTAATTGTTTTTGTAGGTCCTTTTCTTCTCTTGTGTTTCCTACTTAGAGAAGTTCCTTTAGCATTTGCTGAAGAGCTGGTTCTGTGGTGCTGAATTCTCTTAGCTTTTGCTTGTCTGTGAAGCTGTTGATTTCTCCATCAAATCTGAATGAGATCCTTGCTGGGTAGAGTAATCTCAGTTGTAGTTTCTTCCCTTTCATCACTGTAAGTATATCATGCCACTCCCTTCTGGCATGTAGATTTTCTGCTGAGAAATCAGCTGTTTACCTTATGGGAGTTCCCTTGTATGTTATTTGTCATTTTTACCTTGCTGCTTTCAGTAATTTTTCTTTGTCTTTAATTTTTGTCAGTTTGACGACTATGTGTCTCAGCGTGTTTCTCCTTGGGTTTATCCTGCCTGAGACTCTGCGCTTTTGGACTTGGGTGGCTATTTCCTTTCCCATGTTAAGGACGTTTTTTTACTATAATCTCTTCAAGTATTTTCTCGGGTCCTTTCTCTCTCTCTTCTCCTTCTGGATGTGAATGTTGTCGCATTTAACGTTGTCCCAGAGGTCTCTTAGGCTGTCTTCATTTCTTTTCATTCTTTTTTCTTTATTCTGTTCCTCAGTAGTGAATTCCACCATTTTGTCTTCCAGGTCACTTACCCGTTTTTCTGTCTCAGTTATTCTGCTATTGATTCCTTCTAGTGTAGTTTTCATTTCAGTTATTGTATTGTTCAGCTCTGTTTGTTTGTTCTTTAATTCTTCTAGTTCTTTGTTAAACATTTCTTGCATCTTCTCGATCTTTGCCTACATTTTTTTTCTGAGGTCCTGGATCATCTTCACTATCATTATTCTGAATTCTTTTTCTGTAAGGTTGCCTATCTCCACTTCATTTAGTTGTTTTTCTGGGGTTTTATCTTGTTCCTTCATCTGGTACATAGCCCTCTGCCTTTTCATCTTGTGTATCTTTCTGTGAATGTGGTTTTTGTTCCACAGGCTGCAGGATTGTAGTTTTTCTTGCTTCTGCTGTCTGCCCTCTGGTGGATGAGGCTATCTAACTAAAGAAACTTTCTTATTATTAGAGTGACAAGCACTTTCAATCAGTAATAATAGCAGGTAGGTTTCACCTAAATTTGTGGGTATTGTTCCTCTTGCTTGTTGCAAAAAGTGAGAAGTTTATAATTTTAAATAATTATAAAATTAGATTCATAAGCTTCCCATTTAGTTTACCATTGCAATTATCAAGAAGATTATACTTATCTTTAGGAATAATGAAAGTTAGGAATTAAACTTCAAATGGCATCTCAGGAAAATATTAGTATTTCAAGAGAGAATATATAATTTTATAGAGACCACAACTTTGATTAGAATATAAGAGGGAAAAAAAGAAATGGAAAAAAAGGAAATATGCAAAGGAAGAGATTACTAAGAAAGGTTTATGGCTGATTATTCCCCATATATAAGAGGTGGTAGAATTAAATGTCAGCATGCTAGTTCTGAATGGGATATCTCCCAGGAAACTGACAGAAAGTGATAAGAAGAAGTGACAAGAAGATTTTTACATGGTACATCCTTTCTTATGCACCAGAATAAATTAATGGTTTAGCATAATTTCAAATAGGCAGTAAACTCTTTCAGGGGCTGCTTTTTTAAAAATTACTTTAAGAAGTACAAATCTTAATCCTGAAGCCTTATTATCCATGATTTTCTAGAACACATTCTGGAAAGTAAATTCTAATCAAGATACCCTGTGGCCTTTATATAATGCTAGGCTTAAACTTAACTATGAATTCAAAATATTAGTGAGTATATTTTTCTTTTTTGTAAACTTTTCTGTTCATCATTATTTAAAAAATTTTAATGGCCCATCTTTTCCTCTTTTCTTTTGTGGGTGGTCACTCTTTGAAAAATCTTTGTCTTTTTGCATCCATATATGGAGGGAGTTTTCACAAGAATGATATAACTTCTGGGTTTTTAATACTTGCTTTTATTTTTTTCCAATACATATTTGTTGGAAGTGTTTTAGTAATAGATTGTTTAAAAACAACTTTGAATGCTTGAAAACTGTATCATATGTGGTTTCAAATAATCCTTTTATAGAGAATAAATGCATGCATTGATTATACAAACATTTAACTAAACAAATACTTTTCATTTTGTGATACTGAAACCCATTTTTCTCTTAGAAAACACAGATGCTGGAAATATAGCCTTGGAGAATTCTAAAAGTGGTATATAGAGATTTCTATGGAAACTCTACAGGCTACATTTCTATGATACTGATATATACAGAATTAAACAGATAGGTAGGTGGTTTTGGATATAAGAGGTGGGGGGCAAATCTGTTGAGTGAGAAAAAATACTGATGATTCTAGCTCTCACATTTACTGATGATTCTTATTCTTAGCAAATGTGATTATAAGTGGATATAAGGGCTTTGGTAAGTTCTTGTTTTCTTTGGTTAAAAGTCACTACATAGATTTGAAAAACTCCTAAAACCTTAAGTCTTCAATATGTGAGAGTAAAAATATATAAATATGTGATTGAATACGGATATTCATTCTGTGGTTTATGTCTTATTTGAAATAACATTTAGATATTTCCTGCTGATTTCAAATGGAGATACAGATCATTAGACATGCAGTAGAGCGTGATGCTTACTAGCATGTTTTTTTGTTTGTTTTTTTTTGTGGTATGCGGGCCTCTCACTGTTGTGGCCTCTTCCGTTGCGGAGCACAGGCTCCGGACGCGCAGGCTCAGCAGCCATGGCTCACGGCCTAGCCGCTCCGCGGCATGTGGGATCTTCCCGGACCGAGGCATGAACACGTGTCCCCTGCATTGGCAGGCAGACTCTCAACCATTGCGCCACCAGGGAAGCCCTAGCATGGTTTTAAAGACAAACTGCCTGGGTTCGGTTATCGATTCTGCCTCTTATTTATTGTCTTACGAACTTATAAAACTTACCTCTTTGTGTTTCAGTTTTCTCATTTGAGAAGTGTACATAATAATGGGATAAAGAAACTGAAGCACTCAAAAAAGTACCTGGCATATAATGCAGTCAAAATAAATATTAGTTTCATAGAAAACAAAGAACTTAGTCAGTGGTTGATGAATTTAGTTGATGTTTAGTAAGACTTGATCAAGAATTGCTTGATTTTTTTTCACATTTTTAGTGACTTAGAATTTTTAATATCTTATCTACTTGGAAGGGAAATTCTAATTGAGTTAGAAGTTTGTTAATGAAAGAAAATTATCCTGAATTAAGGAAAATCAGACCAGGATTGGAGACAGAATTTGTGTAACCTATGTAGTCAGGTATAGAGTACTTCTTCCTCTAACAATTCTTTCTTTCTGACCTGGAAGGAGGAGAAGGGAAGGAGTGATAAGTGGTGAAGGAAAGAGATGGGATCATAAAAAAAGACTTTTAATCAATTTTCACTTTTAGGAGAAGAAATGGCTCCTTGAGAGGGCTGATTGATTTTTCCCCAAAGGTTTTAACTGACATACCAGGAGAAATTTGCATAAATACTTTCAGTATCTACATCACAACAACTCTCAAAAGTAGGTACTAAATTTACCAACATTCCATTTTACAGAGGAGGAAAATAGGTCTCAGAGAGCTCAAGCAATAATAAATAAGTAAAATGCTTATTATCACCATTTAGTAGATAAGAAGATTGAGGCAGAGAAAATTCACAAATTACTATTGGAGAAAAAGATAAAGAGCACTAGCAAATAATTCCAGAAGCTTAGAATTATACATTTGAATAATGTCATAATCTACAAGTCCTTTTCTTCATTTCTTCAGTGGCTATAATGTTTATATCCTGTCACATTGAGACTTTAAACCTTTCCTAACAATAATGTTGGAATTGTTCATTAAAAAGAGTAATTTCAAGTGTGTAAGTCATTTTATCTTTAATACACTCAAAGTTTTAAGTAAACATACCAGTTACCATTCTAACCAAATGGAAATCATTTATAGAAAACTGCAAAACGTCTACCTTTAAAAATGATACTTTTAGTATTTAGATATAATTCAGAATGACAGAAAAAAGAGCTATTCTTAATTTATGTTTTTAAAGAGACAAGTATAATACAGAACTAGAAGACTCTTGTTCTAAATTTAGGACATATAGGTTTCTACTGTGCTCAAACATTATTTAACTGCAGTTAATAATGTATTATTTACTCTAACATCATGCCTAAAGAATTGAAACCATTTGGAATATTATCTCTATTCCACCTTAAAACATCTTTTCGAAGCCATGCCATCTACGGTATTTTTCTGCAGCTGTTAACATCAATTTAGTCTGCAAAATGCTAAAAGATGATTTGCTATTCTCACCACCTCTCTGCTCATGTCAGAGAAGAAATGTTGCAAGTTTACATGCGAGTAGCTCTGTCTACATGATGATCAGGTCTAATGATAAATATAGATTTTGAATGTCTGATCGAGCCAGAGTATTTCTAAATATCAGATGACTTTGGCGGGGGGAGAGGGGAATGTGTTCTCTGCTTCTACTTCTAAAGTATTTACATAATCCCTTTCTGAAGATATGTGATGGTCTTTTGTTTAGCAAAGTGCATTAAAAGGTAACATTTGTTATAAAATGTGTGCAGCTGGGGTAGAGTTTGGATGTAAACAAACGGGTGGCTATATTCCCTCGATAAGAAAATTAAATGAATGTAGGGAGTGAGGGAGCTATGAGAAGGGAAAGGGAATTTGTTGGCTACTCCACAACATATACTTACTCTATACTCTAATGCATTAAACTGCAGATTCAGAACTTACACTTCCTGGGTTTAAATATGGCTATACAATTTTCTTGCCCTGTGATGTAGGTACTTGACAAACAGGAGATAAATCTCTCCCCCCACCGTGTATATATATATATATATACATACACACACATATATATACATATATAATTTCATAAACAGCAAAAAATGCATTTCCCCTACTTTAACCCCAAAATAACAATTTCTAGATATTTTTGAGATTCTTATCACATGTTCATTTACAGAATATATATTATACATTTTTAAAACATCTTTATTGGAGTATAACTGTTTACAATGGTGTGTTAGTTTCTGCTGTATAACAAAGTGAATCAGCTATACATATACATATATCCCCATATCTGCTCCCTCTTGCGTCTCCCTCCCACCCTCCCTATCCCACCCCTCAATTTGGACACAAAGAACTGAGCTGATCTCCCTGTGCTATGTGGCTGCTTCACAGTAGCTATCTATTTTACATTTAGCAGTGTATATATGTCCATGCCACTCACTTCATACCAGCTTAACCTTCCCCCTCCCCATGTCCTCAAGCCCATTCTCTACATCTGTGTCTTTGTTTCTGTCCTGTCCCTAGGTTTTTCAGAACAGTTTTTTTTTTTTTTTTAGATTCCATATATATGTGTTAGCATATGGTATTTGTTTTTCTCTTTCTGACTTACTTCATTCTGTCTGACAGTCCTTAGGTGCATCCACCTCACTACAAATAACTCAATTTCGTTTCTTTATATGGCTGAGTAATATTCCATTGTATATATGTGTCACATCTTCTTTATCCATTCATCTGCTGATGGACACTTAGGCTGCTTCTATGTCCTGGCTATTGTAAATAGAGCTGCAATGAACACTATGGCACATGACAATTTTTGAATTATGGTTTCTTCAGGGTATATGCCCAGTAGTGGGATTTCTGGGTCATATGGTAGTTCTATTTTTAGATTTTTAAGGAATGTCCATACTGTTCTCCATAGTGGCTGCATCAATTTACATTCCCACCAACAGTGCAAGAAGGTTCCGTTTTCTCTACACCCTCTCCAGCATTTACTGTTTGGAGATTTTATGATGATGACCATTCTGACTGGTGTGAGGTGATCCCTCATTGTAGTTTTGATTTGCATTTCTCAAGTGATTAGTGATGTTGAGCATCCTTTTATGGGCTTGTTGGCAATCTGTATATCGTCTTTGAAGAAATATCTATTTACGTCTTCTGCCCACTTTTGGATTGGGTTGTTTGTATTTTGATATTGAGCTGCATGACCTACTTGTATATCTTGGAGATTAATCATTTGTCAGTTGCTTCATTTGCATATATTTTCTCCCATTCTGACAGTTGTCTTTTTGTCTTGTTTATGGTTTCCTGTGCTGTGCAAAAGCTTTCAAGTTTCATTACATCATATTTGTTTATTTTGTTTTTATTTCAATTTCTCTAGGAGGTGAGTCAAAAAGGATCTTCCTGTGATTTATGTCATAGAGTGTTCTGCCTATGTTTTCCTCTAACAGTTTCATAGTGTCTGGCCTTACATTTTGGTCTTTAACCCATTTTGAGTTTATATTTGTGTGGTGTTAGGGATTGTTCTAATTTCATTCTTTTACATGGAACTGTCCAGTTTTTCCAGCACCACTTATTGAAGAGGCTGTCTTTTCTCCATTGTATATTCTTGCCTCCTTTATCAAAGAAAAGGTGACCATATGTGCATGGGTTTATCTCTGGGCTTTCTATCCTGTTCCATTGATCTATATTTCTGTTTTTGTCCCAGTACCATACTTGATTACTGTTGCTTTGTAGTATAGTCTGAAGCCAGGGAGCCTGATTCCTCTAGCTCCGTTTTTCTTTCTCAAGATTTCTTTAGTTTTTCAGAGTTTTTTGTGTTTCCATACAAATTGTGAAATTTTTTATTCAAGTTCTCTGAAAAATGCCATTGGTAGTTTGGTAGGGATTGCATTAAATCTGTAGACTGCCTTGGGTAGTATAGTCATTTTCACAATATTGATTTTTGGAATCCAAGAACACAGTATATCTCTCCATAAGTTTATATCATCTTTAATTTCTTTTATCAGTGTCTTATAGTTTTCTGCATACAGGTCTTTTGTCTCTTTAGGTAGGTTTATTCCTAGGTATTTTATTCTTTTTGTTGGAATGAAAAATGGGGGTGTTTCCTTAATTTCTCTTTCAGATATTTAATCATAAGTGTATAGGAATGCAAGAGATATCTGTGCATTAATTTTGTTTCCTACTAATTTAACAAATTCATTGATTAGCTCTAGTAGTTTTCTGTTAGCATCTTTTGGATTTTCTATGTATAGTATCATGTCATCTGCAAACAGTGACAGTTTTACTTCTTCTTTTCTGATTTGGATTCAATTTCTTTTTCATCTCTGATTGCTGGGGCTAAAACTTCCCAATCTATGTTGAATGATAGTGGTGAGAATGGACAACCTTGTCTTGTTCCTGATCTTACTGGATATACTTTCAATTTTTCACCAATGAGAATGATGTTGGCTGTGGGTTTGTCATATATGGCCTTTATTATGTTGAGGTAAGTTCCCTCTATGCCTACTTTCTGGAGGGTTTTTCTCATAAATTGTGTTGAATTTTGTCAAAAGCTTTTTCTGCATCTATTGAGATGATCATATCGTTTTTCTCCTTCAATTTGTTAATATGGTTTATCACATTGATTGATTTGCGCATATTGAAGAGTCCTTGCATTCCTGGAATAAACCCCACTTGATCATGGTGTATGATCCTTACAATATGCTGATGGACTCTGTTTGCTAGTATTTTGTTGAGGATTTTTGCATCTATGTTCATCGGTGATATTGGCCTGTAGTTTTCTTTCTTTGTGACATCTTTGTCTGTTTTTGATATCAGGGTGATGGTGGCCTTGTAGAATGAGTTTGGGGGTGTTCTTCCCTCTGCTATATTTTGGAAGAGTTTGAGAAGGATAGGTGTTAGCTCTTCTCTAAACGTTTAATATCATTTGCCTGTGAAGCCATTTGGTCCTTTGCTTTTGTTTCTTGGAAGATTTTAATGACAGGTTCAATTTCAGTGCTTGTGATTGGTCTGTTTATATTTTCTATTTCTTCCTGGTTCAGCCTCAGAAGATTGTGCATTTCTAAGAATTTGTCCATTTCTTCCAGGTTGTCCATTTTATTGGCATATAGTTGCTTGTAGTAATCTCCCATGATCCTTTGTATTTCTGCAGTGTCATTTGTTACTTCTTTTTCATTTCTAATTCTATTGATTTGAATATTCCTTTTTTTGTTGTTGAGTCTGGTTACTGGTTTATCAATTTTGTTTATCTCCTCAAAGAACCAGCTTTTAGTTTTATTGATCTTTTCTATAATTTCCTTCATTTCTTTTCGTTTTTTTCTGATATGCTGTTTAGGATTTCTTTCCTTCTGCTAACTTTGGGGTTTTTGTTCTCCTTTCTCTAATTGCTTTAGGTGTAAGTTTAGGTTGTTTATTTGAGATGTTTCTTGTTTCTTGAGGTAGGATTGTATTGCTATAATCTTCCCTCTTAGAATTACTTTTGCTGCATCCCATAGGTTTTGGGTTGTTGTGTTTTCATTGTCATTTGTTTCTAGGCATTTCTTGATTTCTGCTTTGATTTCTTCAGTGATCTCTTGGTTATTTAGTAGTGTATTGTTTAGCCTCCATGTGTTTGTATTTTTTACCGATTTTTTTCCCCCTGTAATTGATCTCTAGTCTCATAGTGCTGTGGTCAGAAAAAATTCTTGATACAATTTCAATTTTCTTAAATTTACCAAGGCTTGATTTGCAACCCACGATATGATCTATCCTGGAGAATATTCCATGAGCCCTTGAGAAGAAAGCGTATTCTTTTGTTTTTGGATGGAATGTCCTATAAATATCAATTAAGTCCATCTTGTTTTATGTATCATTTAAAGTTTGTGTTTCCTATTTATTTTCATTTTGGATAATCTGTCCATTGGTGAAAGTGGGGTGTTAAAGTCCCCTACTATGATTGTGTTACTGTTGATTTCACCTTTTATGGCTGTTAGAATTTGTCTTATGTATTGAGGTGCTCCTATGTTGGATGCATTTAAAATTGTTATATCTTCTTGGATTGATCCCTTAATCATTATGTAGTGTCCTTCTTTGTCTCTTGTAACAGTCTTTATTTGAAAGTCTATTTTGTCTGATATGAGAATTGCTACTCCAGAGCTCTTTTGATTTCCGTTTGCATGGAATATCTTTTTCCACCCCCTCACTTTCAGTCTGTATGTGTCCCTAGGTCTGAAGTGGGTCTCCTGGAGACAGCATATATAGGGTTCTCATTTCTGTATCCATTCAGCCAATCTATGTCTTTTGGTTGGAGCATTTAATCCATTTACATTTAAGATAGTTATCGATATGTATGTTCCTATTACCACTTTCTTAATTGTTTGGGGTTGTTATTGTAGGTCTTCTCCGTCTCTTGTGTTTCCTGCCTAGAGAATTTCCTTTAGCACTTGTTATAAAGCTAGTTTGGTGGTGCTGAATTCTCTCAGCTTTTGCTTGCCTGTAAAGGTTTTAATGTCTCCATCCAATATGAATGAGACACTTGCTGTGTAGAATAATCTTGGTTGTAGGTTTTTCCCTTTCATCACTTTAAATATGTCTTGCCATTCCCTTCTGGCTTGCAGAGTTTCTGCTGAATGATCAGCTGTTAACCTTATGGGGATTCCCTTGTATGTTATTTGTTGTTTTTCCCTTGCTGCTTTTAATATGTTTTCTTTGTATTTAATTTTTGATAGCTTGATTAATATGTATCTTGGCGTGTTTCTCCTTGGATTTATCCTGTACAGGACTTGATTGACTATTTCCTTTCCCATTTTAGGGAAATTTTCAACTATAATCTCTTGAAATACTTTCTCAGTCCCTTTCTTTTTCTCTTCTATTTCTGGGACCCCTATAATTCGAATGTTGGTGCATTTAATGATGTCCCAGATGTCTCTGAGACTGTCCTCAATTCTTTTCATTCTTTTTTTTTTATTCTCCTCTGCAGTAGTTATTTCCACTATTTTATCTTCTAGGTCACTTATCCATTCTTTAGCCTCAGTTATTCTGTTATTGATTCCTTCTAGAGATTTTTAATTTCATTTATTGTGTTGTTCATCATTGTTTGCTCTTTAGTTCTTCTAGGTCCTTGTTAAAGGTTTCTTGTATTTTCTCCATTCTATTTCCAAGATTTTGGATATTCTTTACTATCATTACTCTCAATTCTTTTTCAGGTAGTCTGCCTATTTCCTCTTCATTTGTTTGGTCTGGTGGGTTTTTACTTTGCTGCTTCATCTGCTGTGTATTTCTCCATTTTCTCATTTAGCTTAACTTAGTGTGTTTGGGGTCTCCTTTTCACAGGCTGCAGGTTCGTGCTTCCCATTGTTTTTGGTTTCTGCCCCCAGTGGGTAAATTTGGTTCCATGTAGGCTTCCTGGTGAAGGAGACTGGTGCCTATGTTCTGGTGGATGAGGCTGGTTCTTGTCTTTCTGGTGGGCAGAACTGTGTTTGGTGGTGTGTTTGGGGGTTGTCTGCAAACTTATTATGATTTTACGCTGCCTCTCTGCTATGGGGTGGGGTTGTGTTCCTGTGTTGGTAGTTGTTTGGCATGGGGTGTCCAGCACTGTAGTTCGCTGGTCATTGAGTGGAACTGGGCCTGAGTTTTGAGATGGGGATCTCTGGGAGTGCTTTTGCCATATGATATTACATGGGGCTTGGTGGTCTCTGTTGGACCAATGTCCTGAACTCAGCTCTCCCAGGTAAGAGGCTCAGGACTGACACCCAGACAGAGCACCAAGATCCTGTCAGCCACATGGCTCAGAAGAAAAGGGAGGAAAAAAAAAAAGAAAGAAAGTTATTAAAATAAAAAAGTATTAGTAAAAAAAGTAATGAAAAAAAGAAACAAAGGGGAGAGCAACCAAATGAATAAACACATCCACCAATGATAAGAAGCACTAAAGACTATACTAAAAAAAAAAGGACAGACAGACAGGACAAATGGTAAAAGCAAAGCTATACATAAAAAATGACACAAAGAAGCATACACACAGACACTCACAGAAAGAGAAAAAGGAAAAAGTATGTATATGCATATATATATATATAAAATAAAAAGGAAGAGAGCCACCAAATCAATAAACAAATCTATCTATGATAATAAGCTCTAAATACTAAACTAAGATAAACATAAAACCAGAAACAAATTAGATGCAGAAAGCAAACCCCAAGTCTACAGTTGCTCCCAAAGTCCACTGCCTCAATTTTGGGATGATTCGTTGTCTATTCAGGTACTCCACTGATGCAGGGTACATCAAGTTGATTGTGGAGATTTTATCTGCTGCTCCTGAGGCTGCTGGGAGAGAGTTCCTTCTTTTCTTTGTTCACCCAGCTCCTGGTGTTCAGCTTTGGATTTGGCCCTGCCTCTGCATGTAGGCCACATGGGGGCATCTGTTCCCCGCCCAGAGAGGATGGGGTTAAAGTAGCAGCTGATTAGGGGGTTCTGGCTCACTCACACTGGGTGGAGGGAGGGGTACAGAATGCAGGGTAAGCCTGCGGTGGCAGCAGAGGCTGGTGTGCCATTGCAAGAGCCTGCAGCGTGCCATGTGTTCCCCTGGGGACGTTGCCCCTGGATCACAGGACCCTGGCAGTGGCGGGATGCACAGGCTCCCTGGAAGGGAGGTGTGGATAGTGACCTGTGCTTGCACACAGGATTCTTGGTGGCTGCAGCAGCAGTCTTAGCATTTCATGCCCATCTCTGGTGTCCGTGCTGATTGCCATGGCTTGCGCCACTCTCTGGAGCTCGTTTAGGCAGTGCTCTGAATCCCCTCTCCTCGCACATCCCAAAACAATGGTCTCTTGCCACTTAGGCAGTTCCAGACTTTTTCCCGGACTCCCTCCCAGCTAGCTGTGGTGCACTAGTCCCCTTCAGGCTGGGTTCACGCAGCAAACCCCTGTCCTCTCCCTCGGATCTGGCCTCCAAAGCCCAAGCCTCAGCTCTCAGCCCCCACCTACCCTGGCGTGTGAGCAGACAAGCCCTCAGGCTGGTGAGTGCTGGTCAGCAGTGATCCTCTGTGTGGGAATCTCTCCACTTTGCCCTCTGCACCCCTGTTGCTGTGCTCTCCTTAATGGCTCTGAAGATTCCCCCACTGCCCAGCCCATGTCTCCACCAGTGAAGTGGCTTCCTAGTGTGTGGAAACTTTTCCTCCTTCACAGCTCCCTCCCAGAGGTGCAGGTCCCATCCCTATTCCTTTGTCTCTGTTTTTTCTTTTGCCCTACCCAGGTACGTGGGGAGTTTCTTGCATTTTGGGAAGTCTAAGGTCTTCTGCCAGCATTCAGTAGGTGTTCTGTAGGAGTTGTTACACATGTAGATGTAGTTTTGATGTATTTATGGGGAGGAAGGTGATCTCCACATCTTACACCTCTGCCATCTTGAAGGCCCCCCCCATAGAATATTTAGGTCTTTCTATTATATTTACCTTTTTTATATTCACTATTTTAAGTTCTATTAATATATTTATTAAAGGCACATCTGAGTTTTTACTGGAACATTTATTATTCTTACATTGATATTATCATAAGCATAAATATTATAGAACACTTACAATCCACAAAATTGTGGATTTAGAGAAAATGACTTCGAAATTCCTGTCCAATCATATGCAAAATGACACATAGTAGGTTAGTCATAAATTGCACTTTCGAAAAAGGATGATATATCTATATTTAGGTCAAAGGTATTTGGTTTAGGGTGCTCACTGAAAGTCCTTAGGTCACTTGCTTACTTAATCTATAGCTTAAACACTGGGCATTTATCATTGTTTTAAAATTACTCAACCAGACTCTTACAAGTTGTATTCCTTGGATTAAAAACTTACAGTTTGTTTTAAGCTCTTAGAGATGTATAAACATTACCTACCATATTTCTGAAATCAAAGAAATATATACATATTTATTCTTAATTTGTTGAGATGACATTTTAATTATCTATTCTGCATGATTTTTTTCTATTCAATAAAAAGTGTCTCAGTTGGGAAGAAAAATAATTGATAGCCTGCGTTATAACAACACATCATTTTAGCATCAAACTCTGGTTTATGACATTTTTACTTTTTGGATTTTGTGTTCTTGTATTTCATAATCCTAGAAGTGAACTAATTCAAAGAATGTCTTTGTAATGCCTGGTCAGATGTACTATCTTCTAGGGGTGAGCCATTAGTAGCAGTCAATAGTTAGCTACATTTACTATTTTACCTACCATTTACTCTAAAATACACAGTAGGCCTGTTTACAATATGTGCTGAACAGTTGTAACCCATCTATTCAAACATTTTATTCCAATTTTGCCCCAAATGTACAAAAAAGCATCTATCTATAAAAAACAATTTACTAGCAAAATTTTCACAGTGGGAGGTATATATATACTAAAACATCTTTATATAATATGACTTTCTCACTTTATAAAAATAAAAATTGCTATCTTCAACATAATTTGAACGTTTTATTTGTATGAATGTATCAACATTTTATATTTTTCTCCCTGGTGGGTTTGTTTTGTGAAGGATCATGGGGGTAAAATTGCAGGAAAGGCTCTCAAATAAAATAGTTTTAAAACTTCTTTCTCAATCTTAATGCACACTTCCTGGTATCAAAGGAAGATTATGTTAATATGCCTGGGGAAAAGACGAAATGTGTATTCTAGACTGACAGATACGTTTACCAGACATCTGACATTGCAGAAAGCATCTGAGGGATCAAATAATATACATCTTTTTTTTTTTTAATTTAAGTAAGTGGGATACTTAAAAATCTGGTAGAGAAGCTATCTTTAGGGATGAGTAGTTACCTGACCCATGCTAAAGCTTTCAAAAATGTAATCAATGTTATCAACACCTGGTAAGATCATATTGTTACTCCACTCATGAAACATAACTGGGAAATAGGCTTTATACACCATACTACCAAACAGGATGAGTGGTAGAATAAAATTCTTGCAAACCAACACATATCTAAATGAGAACAGGCATATTCTTGACTTCAACTGATCAAATGTACAAAGAAACACAAAACTTAATGCCACTATGCAATTACAGACACAACCAGGATGTCCAAGAGACAACTCCTCAGCTAGGCTTTCAGGTCTTTCTTGACTATTCCTTTTCTTTCTTTACCTCTCCCTTCCATATACCTTCCATTTTTTTGTCCTGCTCAAAGTTGTTTACATATTTTTGTAATCATGAAAGGAAAATTAAAAGATTGAGAAGAGAGGGAAGAGGTGGGTGGAAGAGACAAAATCTAACTATTTGTTTCTTAGAAAAAGAAACATGGACAAGAGGGGCAGCCAGTTCTAGAAATGTGCTGGCCCGACATCACATGATGAATGTAAACACTGTCAATGAGCTCCCATATTTATGGATCCTGCTCTCATACTCACTGCCATCTGGTCACCATCAATTCAAGCAAAGAGTCAGCTATCAAGCAGTGGCTTTAGTTTCACGAAGCTGTTGACAACTGTTGTGAAAAAGTTAAAATGTTTCTGCTCCTAGAAACTTGCTTTTGAAGCATATTGTGAAATTATGAAGAGAATCCCTAGGGAAGAGCTGAATGTTTTATACAATGTATCTACCGAAAAACATTTTCATTCAACTCAAGTATGTTGTAAAAATCAGGGAGAATTAAGGAACTAGTCAAACTGGAAAAGAAGTAAGAATTTCCTAAGTGCTGCACTGGGATCTGTTGTTAAAGGGAGCTTTGACCTCTGGTTTCAATAGAACTCTGTGGTAGAATTGAATCCACTCCATGTACCTGGCTGTGTGGTATCTTTGATTTAATTACTTTACTGTTGTTTAATATTCTGAGCTGTTAGATTTGACTTTTTGAATCAGGAGGGGAAAAATACTATTCAGATTTAGAGTTTTAAAAAAGTTTAATCAGCATTAAAGAACTAGGCACAAGAACCCAAGAAGAAAGTATTAATGGTGACTAAAATAAAAATTTTAAAACACTTACTATGAAAAAAGTAGCATACCAAATTTAAAAATGTATTAGTTTTGAAAACAGCATGTATTCTTACCAATTATACTTTAGTTTCTTAAAGGAAATGACGTCTGTCAACTTCAGAACCTAAGGTACAAAAGACCTTTTCAATGCATATATTTCAATGGATAGAGAAATGATTCATTAATATATTCCCTAAAAAGATTTTCAATTAGTGATATTCAATGCAATTTTTGAATGAATAAACAAAAGATTAAATATCAAGTCTGATACGGACTATAGCAGATACCTCTCATGCACTGGTTTAGGTAACCTCTGATCTCTTATTTCAGTTGTCTTTATTCCAGCCACACTGGGTGACCATTTGTGTATGGCCTTCGCAACTTCATGCAGATGCAACTTGACAGCACTTCATATTATGTTTATATCATGTGTTCTTGCCTCGTACCGAGGGCATTTTTCATAATGAGGTTTGAGGCACAAAAGGATGTAGTTTGGTACCCAAGAACACAACAGCCAGAAGAACAAGGGATTTAACATTTCATAGGATGAACTTTTGTCCAGTGGGACTCAGGACCCATCCCTCCTTTTTTATATCACTGGATGGATTGTGTGAAAATGAAGTTTCTTGGTTATTTAACATACAGTCCCACATGACCAAATCACACTAGCACTTAGACGCAGCCTTTTCAATAACATCTTTCTAACTCTTCTTTTCACCTTTCTTCTCACTCCTTATCCCTAGGTTTGTACTCTTTCATACAATAACAGTATATTTCTTTACTTCACCCTCTGCATTCTTGGAAACCCAGGCAAGGCATGGGTAACGCTATCTGAAAATTTCAGTACTGAATTTGAGACTCTTGGGGTGTGTGTGTGTGTGTGTGTGTGTGCGTGTGCGCACACAGTGCTTTGGGTATAGATTAGAACCCAATAAATAAATACAAAAGCAGTACCTCATCCTCTGAGCAAATTTAATAAATAGTTTTTAAGATAATCTGATTACATACATTCCCACCATGAAGCACTAATTTAACTGAGCTATTCTTTGACTAAAACAGACTCATAAAAGTTTACATTGATCTTGACCATAACCTTTTTATTCTTTAATTTAAATTTTATGTATATATATAATTAATATATGTGTAGTCCAGCAATTAAAAATAAATGTATTGCAAGGTTTATTAATATGAAATGTAAAGGTAACTTAATAGGTCATGTCTTCACCTAGTTGCTTCTCCCCCAACTGTGACATCTACTTCCATGTGAAAGAAGCCCCAAGCGTATCTCATCTGTATCTTCTCTCTGCCCCTTTATTCATTTGGTCCTTCTGAATGGTCCTAAAAATGACTTCTATAACAAGTTTAGAGTAAAAAACTGATGCATCACGTTTTTTTCTCTTCTTTCACTGGAGATCAAATAGTTCTGTAAGCAAGATTTCTTCCATGCTCCCAGTTAGCTCAGTGTGAGTAAGCACTGAGTACTACTGGCCTGCCTCATTCCCATATTGTCAATGACTATGTATGGCAAAAATGGATAAACAGTTGTTATGGACATTAATTATGACTAATAATAAAATTATGATTATATTAATGAATATAATGTATTAAATGAGTTCTATTTAGCAAACATAAAAGCTTTAATTATGAATATCTTCACTTCATAAAAAAATTAAAAGCTTAAAATCAGTTCAATGCTCCAAGTCCCAATGCCTGGAAACAAGTCAAAATTCCAAATTACAATTCTGCTCAGGGATCATCTTTATATAAAAGGAAGAACATATTGCAAAATGATAATAGGGCTTACCTCTGGTTAGTGGAATTATGACATTATTTAATTTTCTTCCAGATGATTTTCTAACTTTTAAATGTTTATAATCACAATTATAAAACACCTTTCCTGCTTATTTTGATCATGCCTGTAATTCTTCCATCACAATCATTATTTGAGGCAAATCATTATATTGGTCTCAACTTTTCAAATGCAAATTCCCTTAAAAACATCATAATTTAAACTCTTTAAATATAATAAAAATTAGCTTATTACTTTGTTAGATTACTTTTTCTCTGGCAGGAATAATAAGGAATAAGAAATAATAAGGCAGTGCTTTGGGGAGTTGCTGAAGACTATGAAATATAAGATAGTGGAACTATTGATTAAAAATTTTCCATTGTCATTTCAACAAAAATCATTTGTATATTCTGACTTTTTAAGACAATTTGTGCATTTGTATATGAGATAGTTAGGTTTTTCTGGAGAAATACAAAAGATGTCCTTTGCCTGTACAGAAACAGAAGAGAAGTAAATACGGTCTGTGCATGACATTTTTACAGAAGTATTATCACTTCTACAACCCTCAATCTCCCTGCTTTCCTTTGTTTTTTATTACAGTTCAGCTTTTGCCTTTAATGCTATGACATCTAGTAGATAAGCATCTAGATGCGACTTAACAAAGTAGAAAGTTAAGTATTAATCAGATATTCCTGATTCATGGCAAAGTCACTGGCTTAACTGGAATTAATTCTTCAAATTTTAAGTGTTAAATGTTATAGCATTCTCATAACAAGGGACTCTAAAATTAAGTCATAGTTTTTAAGTTAAATTTTATGTCATTGACCACTGGCGCCTGTGTTACGTCATGCTATTTCATTGTTTTCATTGTTTTTACTATAAAAACTTCTCTAAGTGGGAAACACAAGATAAAACCCCAGAAAAACAACTAAATGAAGTGGAGATAGGCAACCTTACAGAAAAAGAATTCAGAATAATGGTAGTGAAGATGATCCAGCACCATGGAAAAAGAATACAAGCAAAGATCGAGAAGTTGCAAGAAATGTTTAACAAAGAACTAGAAGAATTAAAGAACAAACAAACAGAGATGAACAATACAATAACTGAAATGAAAACTACACTAGAAGGAATCAATAGCAGAATAACTGAGGCAGAAGAACGGATAACTGACCTGGAAGACAGAATGGTGGAATTCACTGCTGAGGAACAGAATAAAGAAAAAAGAATGAAAAGAAATGAAGACAGCCTAAGAGACCTCTGGGACAACATTAAAAGCAACAATATTTGTATTATAGGGGTCCCAGAAGGAGAAGAGAGAGAGAGAAAGGACCAGGAGAAATATTTGCAAAGATTATAGTCGAAGACTTCCCTAACATGGGAAAGGAAATAGCCACACAAGTCCAGGAAGCACAGTGAGTCCCACACAGGATAAACCCAAGGACAAACACACGGAAACACATAGTAATCAAATTGGCAAAAATTAAAGACAAAGAAAAATTATTGAAAGCAGCAAGGGAAAAATGACAAATAACATACAAGGGAACTCCCATAAGGTTAACAGCTGATTTCTCAGCAGAAACTCTACAAGCCAGAAGGGAGTGGCATGATATACTTAAAGTGATGAAAGGGAAGAACCTAAAACCAAGAGTACTCTATCCGGCAAGGATCTCATTCAGATTTGATGGAGAAATCAACAGCTTTACAGACAAGTGAAAGCTAAGAGAATTCAGCACCATGAAACCAGCTCTTCAACAAATGTTAAAGGAACTTCTCTAAGTAGGAAACACAAGAGAAGAAAAGGACCTACAAAAAAAAACCCCAATCAATTAAGAAAATGGTCACAGGAAAATACATATTGATAATTACCTTAAACGTGAATGAATTAAAGGCTCCAAACCAAAGACACAGGCTTGCTGAATGGATACAAAAACAAGACCCATATATATGCTGTCTATAAGAGACCCACTTCAGACCTAGGGACACATACAGACTGCAAGTGAGGGGATGGAAAAAGATAGTCCATGTAAATGGAAATCAAAAGAAAGCTGGAGTAGCTATACTCATATCAGATAAAATAGACTTTAAAATAAATGATGTTACAAGAGACAAGGAAGGACACTACATGATCAAGGGATCAATCCAAGAAGAAGATATAACAAATATAAATATATATGCACCCAACATAGGAGCACATCAATACATAAGGCAACTGCTAACAGCTCTAAAATAGGAAATCGACAGTAACACAATAATAGTGGGGGACTTTAACACCTCACTTACACCAATGGACAGATCATCCAAAATGAAAATAAATAAGGAACCAAAAGCTTTAAATTACACAATAGACCAGATAGATTTAATTGATATTTATAGGACATTCCGTACAAAAATAGTAGATTACACTTTCTTCTCAAATGCGAACGGAATATTCTCCAGTATAGATCACATCTTGGGTCACTAATCAAGCCTCAGTAAATTTAAGAAAATTGAAATCATATCAAGCAACTTTTCTGGCCACAACGCTATGAGATGAGGAATGAATTACCGTGAAATAAATGTAGAAAACATAAACACATGGAGGCTAAAGAATATGTTACTAAATAACCAAGAGATCACTGAAGAAATCAAAGACGAAATCAAAAAATACCTAGGGACAAAGACAATGAAAACACAACAATCCAAAACCTACTGGATGCAGCAAAAGCAGTCCTAAGAGGGAAGTTTATAGCTATAAAAGCCTACCTCAGGAAACAAGAAAAATCTCAAGTAAACAATCTAAACTTACACCTAAGGGAACTAGAGAAAGAGCAAAGAAAATCCAAAGTTAGCAGAAGGAAAGAAATCATAAAGATCAGAGCAGAAATAAATGAAATAGAAACAAAGAAAACAATAGCAAAGATCAATAAAACTAAAAGCTGGTTCTTTGAGAAGATAAACAAAATTGATAAACCATTAGGCAGACTCATCAAGAAAAAGAGAGAGAGGACTAAAATCAATAAAATTAGGAACGAAAAAGGAGGAGTTACAACAGACACCACAGAAATACATAGCATCTTAAGCGACTACTACAAGCAACTCTATGCCAATAAAATGGACAATCTGGAAGAAATGGACAAATTCTTAGAAAGGTATAACCTTCCAAGACTGAACCAGAAAGAAACAGAAAATATGAACAGTCCAATGACAAGGAATGAAATTGAAACTGTGATTAAAAATCTTGCAACCAACAAAAGTCCAGGACCAGAGGACTTCACAGGTGAATTCTATCAAACATTTAGGGAAGAGCTAACACTCATCCTTCTCAAACTCTTCCAAAAAATTGCAGAGGAAGGAACACTCCCAAACTCATTCTATGAGGCCACCAACACCCTGTTACCAAACCAGACAAATATACTACAAAAAAAGAAAATTACAGACCAATATCACTGATGAATATAGATGCAAAAATCCTCAACAAAATACTAGCAAACAGAATCCAACAACACATTAAAAGGATCATATACCATGATCAGGTGGGATTTATCCCAGGGATGCAAGGATTCTTCAATATACGCACGTCAATCAATGTGATACACCATATTAACAAACTGAAGAAGAAAAACCGTATGATCATCTCAATAGATGCAGAAAAAGTTTTGACAAAATTCAACACCCATTTATGATAAAAACTCTCCAGAAAGTGGGCATAGAGGAAACCTGCCTCAACATAATAAAGGCCATATACAACAAACCAACAGCAAACATCATTCTCAATGGTGAAAAACTAAAAGCATTTCCTCTAAGATCAGGAACGAGACAAGGTTTTCCACTGTCACCACTATTATTCAACATAGTGTTGGAAGTCCTAGCCACAGCAATCAGAGAAGAAAAAGAAATAAAACGAATACAAATTGGATAAGAAGAAGTAAAACTGTCACTATTTGCAGATGACATGATACTACACATAGAAAATTCTAAAAATGCCACCAGGAAACTACTAGAACTAATCAATGAATTTGGTAAAGTTGCAGGATACAAAATTAATGCACAGAAATCTCTTACATTCCAATACACTAATGATGAGAAATCTGAAAGTGAAATTAAGGAAACACTCTCATTTACCACTGCCACAAAAAGAATAAAATACCTAGGAGTAAACCTACCTAGGGAAACAAAAGACCTGTATGCAGAAAACTATAAGACACTGATGAAAGAAATGAAAGATGATACCAACAGATGGAGAGATATACCATGTTCTTGGATTGGAAGAATCAATATTGGGAAAATGACTATATTACCCAAGCAATCTACAGATTCAATGCAATCCCTATCAAATTACCAATGGCATTTTTTACGGAACTAGAAGAAACAATCTTAAAATTTGTATGGAGACACAAAAGACCCCGAATATCCAAAGCAGTCTTGTGGGGAAAAAATGGAGCTAGAGGAATCAGACTCCCTGACTTCAGACTATACTACAAAGCTACAGTAATCAAGATAATATGGTACTGGCAGAAAAACAAAAACACAGATCAATGGAACAAGATAGAAAGCCCAGAGATAAACCCATGCAACTATGGTCAACTAATCTATGACAAGTGGGGCAAGGATATACAATGGAGAAAAGACAGTCTCTTCAACAAGTGGTGCTGGGAAAAGTGGACAGCTACATGTAAAAGAATGAAATTAGAACACTCCCTAATACCATACACAAAAATAAACTCAAACTGGATTCGAGACCTGAATGTAAGACCGGACACTATAAAACTCTTAGAGGAACACATAGGAAGAACACTCTTTGACATAAATCACAGCAAGATCTTTTTTGATCCACCTCCGAGAGTAATGGAAATAAAAACAAATATAAACAAATAGGACCTATTGAAATATCAAAGCTTTTGCACATCAAAGGAAGCCATAAATATGATGAAAAGACAACTCTCAGTATGGGAGAAAATATTTGTAAACGAATCAATGGACAAAGGATTAATCTTCAAATATATAAACAGCTCATGAAGGTCGGTATTAAAAAAACAAAAAAACCCAATCCAAGAATGGGCAGAAGACCTAAATAGACATTTCTCCAAAGAAGACACACAGATCACCAAGAATCACATGAAAATCTGTTCAACATCACTAATTATTAGAGAAATGTAAATCAAAACTACAATGAGGTATCACCTCATACCGGTTAGAATGGGCAACATCAGAAAATGTACAAACAACAAATGCTGGAGAGGGTGTGGAGAAAAGGGAACCCTCTTGCACTGTTGGTGGGAATGTAAATTGATACAGCCACTATGGAGAACAGTATGGAGTTTCTTTTAAAAACTAAAAATAGAATTAACATATGATCCAGCAATCCTACTACTGGGCATATACCCAGAGTAAGCCATAATTCAAAAAGACACATGCACCCCAATGTTCATTGCAGCGCTATTTACAATAGGCAGGTTATGGAAGGAACCTAAATGCCCATCGACAGATGAATGGCTAAAGAAGTTTTGGTACATATATACAATGGAATATTACTGAGCCATAAAAAAGGAACGAAATTAGGCCATTTGTTGAGACATGGATGGATCTAGAGACTCATACAGAATGAAGTAAGTCAGAAAGAGAAAAACGAATATCGTATATTAATGCATATATGTGGGACCTAGAAAAATGGTACAGATGAAGCAGTTTGCAGGGCAGAAACTGAGACACAGATGTAGAGAACAAATATATGGACACCAAAGGGGGAAAGCTGTGGGGGGGGGTGTGGGGGTGTGTGTGATGAATTGGGCGATTGGTATTGACATATATACACTTGTGTATATAAAATTGATGACTAATAACCTGTTGTAAAAAAAAAATGTGCCTTCTTGATAAAATGTTTAAAAACAAATTTTTGAGAAAATATATTACTCAGATATTTTTAAAACTCACAAAAAATGCACCAAAATCTTTGAGAAATTAATATGGAAATCTTAAAATTGAAAAAGTAATACTGGAAAGAATAGTCAGTAGCAATTAAGCCAATTTTACAAGATAAAAACAGAAAAATAAATTTACTTACCTTACATTTAGAATGATTGTGATGATAAATAGCTGTCATATGTTTGTAACAGAAAATGAAAATGAAATAAAAATATTTAAATTAAAAAGCAAAGTATAAAACACAGCAAATTAATACAATAAGTAACTTTTGAAAAGTCAAAAGTTGTTTTTTTAATTTCAATTAGGTAAATATGTCTGTAAAAATCTTGGAAAATGAATTTTTACCTAAGGTCTGTTTTGATTAAAAACAAGTATACATATATTCTAAATCATTTCAGAATTATTTACAGAACAAAAAATTCACGAAAGATAGAACAAATACACTAGATAAGGTAAAATGTTATTGTTTAAATTCTGTTTATAGGAAGCAAACATTTGAGATTGTATCAAAATACAAAATTGGGAAAAAATCTGCTTCTAAAGAATTAGATTAAAACGGAATGATGTGGAAGAGCTTAAAGCCAAAAATATATGTTACAGAAACCTACACCCAATTAAGGAAAAGACAACAATATTAATATCCAGCAAAAATAATAGAAGAGTAGCACAGTCAGTGATGAATACCAATCAAACTTGAACTTCAATGCACCAAATTAATAGGCATGCAATTAAAAACAAGGTTAGGGACTTCCCTGGTGGCGCAGTGGTTAAGAATCCACCTGTCAGTGCAGGGGACACAGGTTCGATTCCTGGTCTGGGAATTTCCCACATGCCACGAGCAACTAAGCCCGTGTACCACAACTACTGAGCCTGTGCTCTAGGGCCCACGTGCTGCAACCACTGAAGCCCACACACCTAGAGCCCACAACAAGAGAAGCCACCGCAATGAGAAGCCCGTGCACCGCAAGGAAGAGTAGCCCCTGCTCGCCACAACTAGAGAAAAGTCCACGTGCAGCAACAAAGAAGACCCAACGCAGCGAAAACAAAACAAAACAAAAAAAACAAGGTTAGCCACTGAAAGACAAACCAACAACTCTCTAATTTTACTAGCATGCTTTAACACGTGACCTTATTTCACCCTACACAAGAATACCTGAATTTAAAAGAGAGGATTTGGTTAATCCAATCAACATAATGGAACTAACGGATACGCAAATCCTTATGCTTTACTAAGATTTTACTCACATTTTACATCTCTATTTGAACATATGTTCAATGGGCTATTTATGTAACTTTTCTTTATAAATTTTAAAAAAATTAAAAATAATTGTGTACATTAAAAACCTAAAGTGCTTTTCTTTTTCTTTCTTTCTTTTTTTTGGCCACGCAGCTTGCAGGATCTTAGTTCCATCACCAGGGATCCAATCCTGCCCTGGCAGTGAAAAAAAAGTCTTTTTAAAAATTAAGACTAGGGCTTCCCTGGTGGCGCAGTGGCTGAGAATCTGCCTGCCGATGCAGGGGACATGGGTTCGAGCCCTGGTCTGGGAAGATCCCACATGCCGGGGAGCAACTAGGCCCATGAGCCACAACTACTGAGCCTGCGCGTCTGGAGCCTGTGCTCCGCAACAAGAGAGGCCGCGATAGTGAGAGGCCCGCGCAACGCGATGAAGGGTGGCCCCCACTTGCTGCAACTGGAGAAAGCCCTCGCACAGAAACGAAGACCCAACACAGCCAGAAATAAATAAATTAATTAATAAATTAAAAAAAAAATCCAAATTCCTTTTAAAAAAAAATTAAGACTATAATAAAAACATAGTTATAAATAAATGGAAGTCAAAAAAGCATTACTGCATCTAAGATTTTATTTCGTAAGCCAAAAATTGATAAAAATTAGTTTTTTGAAAACATGATTAATAATAAAAGAACAAAATGGTCCTAATTCATACCCATCAGCAGCATTTTAGGTGACACACAAACATCAGATCTAAGGGGAAAATTGTTGAGGGAAAAATTACCATCTCAGCTTTTATATTTTATAAAAAAAAATTTAGATACTTAATGTGAACACAGATAATGCTTCTTTGAAAAGAAAATAGGGTTAGCCTTGAATTCTAACAAGCTGTGATGTTGCTGAAAAGTAGGCGTAGAAAATGCTGTGTACTTTCTGAGGGATGTATTATATTCAATCTTTGTATATCCTGTAAATGTATTCATTTATACTTATAGAGATTTCAGTGTGTTTTCAAATTTGGTTTGCCTAATTCTAGAAGGTTGCTTATTAAATTGTACAATGGAGTTTTAAAACAGACTTAAAAAAAAGAAACTAAATAGAATAGTTTCTCTCTGAATATGGTTTTGCTGTAACTAACATTACTATTGACCCAATGATTTCTATTTTGCATTGTGATCATCAAAGTTCTATTCTTAACCTTCTTGCTGTACATTTTTTTCCTAGACAATTATATCCAATTCATTATTTTAACACATACACTGATAATGTCTGATCATTATGACCATCTTAGGCCAATAATACCTATGGATTCAATATTTTTAGTTGAAGTCCTCAAAATGCCTCAATTTTGATATAGCTCAAATATAGAACCTAACACGGACTCACCTCCAAAATCTTCATTTCCTTGCACATGCTTATTCAGTAAGTGTATTCACTATTCCCCCAAGGCAGGAATCTGTCAACTATCTAAAGTGCTATTCTTTTTTTTTTTTTTACCAACCTAACAAATCAAATTAAATTTAGGGTTATATTAAAAAACATTAAGCTACTTTCTATTCCATATCCCTACTGCAATTGCCAAGGATCTCCAAGGTGGTTATCTTCACTCCAAGATTTCAAATTCCTACTTCTAATTTATCCTCCAGACTGCTTCCACAATTATCGTTCCTGCCCTGTAAAGTTTACATCTAAGCTCTATAACATTTGAGACAAGTTCCTCCAATATTCACTTGTTTGCCTTTATAAACATTTCACATCTGTTGCTTTCTTGACCCTCTACTCTAGACTTACCAAATTGCTTTTTGTACTGATACCATGTTTTTTCTCATCTCCATGACATTGAAGCTGTTCTTTCCTGAAACATCTTCCTCATCCTTCCTGTTGTTCCTCTCTGCATTTCTCAAGGCTGTGTAAGCATGCTCTATAAAGCCCCCTTTGATTTCTTATAAGCAGAATAAGTTGCTTATTCTTTCTTGTAAATTGTCATACTTCCTCAATTACATATTCCTCATCTGCTCTGTTTGATTATATAAGAATTTACTTCTGTTGAGATTAGAAAAAGTTAAAAGAGGCAAAGAGTTAGATCTTTTTAATTTAAGCCTTGGGAGAAATAAACATAGCTGCAATTAAGTTAACCTTAACTTAGACCTAAAGTAAGGATGGTATTCGGAAACAACAGCTACAAGTATATGCTTTGACATGAACTAATCATGCACAAAGCTAAGATTACATTCAAATACATGTTTCTTTCTCCAGATCTATACTTTCTGCACAGTATTTCTCACCATACAACAGCTGTAAAAAATATATTGTAATCTTACCACACACATTTTTCTCTTTGCTGAAGTGTCATGCAAAGAGAAAACTCCTTAATGAACTTGAATTCAGAGTGCTTTAAGATTTTATTGCAAGTCAATTTGAAGACATTTAAAATTGGCTCTTATACCAATCAGAAAATCTTTGCAAGTATTTGCATATTTTTTCCATTGAAATGCCTTTAGAGACAAATTTGTCTTCCCTTACTTTAGTATGTTTTTTATATTTTAGCTATCTGAAGACTGTGTTGTTTTATGTTAAATTTGCTTGGTTATTTGTTTTTATAATTAAAAACATTATTATTAATTCCTTAGTATAATATTTTTGCCACAAGTAAAAATAATTGTACTCCTTGGTCTCTAAGTATTCAAACTGAAGGGGAGTTGTCAGGAATAAAGGGAATTTAATTTATTTTATTTTAAATAAGTTATTAGGACTTTTTCAAAAGTTCTTTTTCTTTTTAAAGTTGGCCCATAGTAGTCAACATAATGATCCTCAAGAGATGTTCATTACTAATCTCTGAAAACTGTGAATGTGATACCTTACATAGAAAAAGGGCTTTGCAGATGTGATTAATGATCCTGAGATGGAGAGAATACCATGAATTATCTGGGTGGGCCCAGCAGAGTAACAAGGGCCATAATAATGGAAAGAGGAAGGTAGAATAGTCAACCAGAATAGGAGATGCAACTACAGAAGAGGTCAGAGAGAAAGAGATTTGAAGACGCAAGTGGTCTCTAGAAGCTGGAAACAGATTCCTTCCCACTTCCTACCCTGTCAGCACCTTGATTTTAAAACTTCTGGCCCCCAGAACTGTAAGATAATGAATTTCTATTGTCCTAAGCCACTAAGTTTATGGCAATTTGTTACAGCAGCAATAGGAAACTAGACCATGGCCAAGACTAGAAACGTCTTGGATCATAGAAATCATTTTGTAAAACATGGGGAAGAGAACTAATATATATCAAATACTTCAATGTACCAGGAATAACAGAGGCTACACAATTTGCAAATATTATTTTCAAAATTTTGTGAGGTAGGTCTTTCTCCAGTTTTTCAGCTAAGACTTGGTAACTTGAACAACACCAAAAAACAAAAAAACAAACAAAAAAAATCACAGTTAAACGATGTAACTGGTTTTCAAAACGAGTATCCTTGGCCTTAAAATGTACTGTTGTTCTAATGCATGATTGACTAATTTTACATCAAAATTATTTCCGAATCTGAAAACATCTGAAGGAACACCATCATCCCTGGCTTATTTTCATTATAAAGACTATTTTTTTATTGACTTTATGAGACCTTTAGGTATTTGTGATTCATAAAGGATACTATATAAAATACCATGCTTTGATTCTGTACCATTTATGTTTCTGATATCATTACTCTGCAAGCTTAAATTTAAAAAGTTGATATCATAAATTGTATTTGCGTTTCATTTCAGATATGTAAAAATTAGTTTATATTCTAATTTATTCTATATAATTGTGGGTTTTCCCTACTAACCAAATTCTTAGCTTTATAGAGTCCTTTTTGTCTACCTTTTACTTCTTCTTCTGATGCATCTGTTCGTAAAATAGTGACTTACATCTGGCATTATCAAAGAACCACCAAAGGAAGTCTTAAGTTTTCTATTAGTTTGCATCTTCTGCTGTGGCTAAACACTGCTCTCCTAAATCATTATTTAATATCTCAAAGTTTCAAAATGTTCAGTGTTAGGTAAAGCATGGCACAGACACATTCAGGTGCCACTCAGTATCACTGAGTACAAGTAGAATATTGGAGCTATTGGGGAATCTTACAAGCAGAGAAGCAAAGGGGTTAGAATCATCCCATGCTTAATACCTAGCCTAACTGGATTGCAAGCATCATGGAGAGTGCTCCCGAAAAGTCCTTCTATTTGCTGAAAGCTCTCTATATTTAAGGGAGTAAATGAGGAAAAATCTATGTTCTCTAATCAAAGAAGGCTTTGCTAGAAAGGGGAAGTTTTTGAAACTCAGTGGTCCACATCGCTCAGATCTTCCATTGAACTAACTCTGAGCTCTAGGAAAAGTTGCGAACCTGCTGAAAAAGAAGAGGAAATGTACCAAGGCCAGATAAATTGCATAAATGGCTAGAAGAATCTAGGAAACTTCAGGTAATTTGCCTTTTCATCATCCAACTGATGTTGGTCCAAACACATACAATGTCTATATTAGAGATTCTTAAACTATTGCATGCTAAATAATCACCTGGAGGGCTTGTTAAATTAAAATGCAGAGCAGTGGGCCCCATTCTAAGAGTTTCTCAGAAGTTCCCAGGAAATGCTGATGCTTCTGATCCACTATGAGAGGCCCTATCTTTCAGAACCTCCCTTACTTCATGGTATATGTGACTTCCAAGTCATTTCATTCAATATATTCCAGCCTGAAAAAGAGCTAAAGTTAACAGATATATACATATTGGCTCAGTCACGTCTGGATCCCAGTTCTACCACCCACTAATAAGCTGTTCCCTGTTGTGAAGTAAAAATGTAAAGTGTAAAACACATCAAAAACGTGTTCTGTTATAACAGCAAATCTGAAATAAACAGAATCTTTTTTAAAAAGCAAGAATGTAGGAGTACAGAGAGCATTTTGTGTATGATTTTAATACGAGAAATACTTCCCTGGTAAACCCGTATGTGGTTTACCAAATACATAAGTGACAACAGGGGAAAACTGTGAAGAGAGCTATGTACACATCTTGGGGCTCTGATTTAATCAGAATTGCTTGAGCATTGCCTCCTGAGATTTTTCATCAGAATGTCACTTTTTGAGATGAAGAATATGAATAAATTGGAATATATATTTTAGGATATGCTGTATATATTTAATATAACATGATCATGGAGTAAAACTTTAAGGTTAATCAATTAACATTAAAATGTGAAAAGGAAATTGTACCGGACACTTGTGAAAAATAGCAAGAAAGAATCTATTAACACTTACTGCAATAGGAAATAATTCAGGTGTAATTTTTGATTTCAGAACTTTCCTGTGGAATTAAGCTGAAATTAGTCTCTGCTGCAATCACATACTTGTTTAGATTTAATCCTTCACTTCTCCTGCCTTCCTCACTCCTCCTGAGGCACTGTTTTCATTTTTTTTTTTTTTTTTGCGTTATGCAGGCCTCTCACTGTTGTGGACGAGCAGGCTCAGTGGCCATGGCTCATGGGCCTAGCCGCTCCACGGCATGTGGGATCTTCCCGGACCAGGGCACGAACCCGCGTCCCCTGCATCGGCAGGCGGACTCTCAACCACTGCGCCACCAGGGAAGGCCCTGAGGCACTGTTTTCTAATGAATCGCTTGAACTTCTCTGACTGCTTCTCGGAAATGCAACCTAAGATGATTGCCATGTGGCTGACAGGGTCTTGGTCTTGCTCCGGCCGGGTGTCAGGCCTGTACCTCTGAGGTGGGGAGAGCCGAGTTCACGAATTTGGCCCACCAGAGATCTCCCAGCTCCACATAATATCAAATGGCAAAAGCTCTCCCAGAGAAGTCCATCTCAACGCTAAGACCCAGCTCCACTCAATGACCAGCAAGCAACAGTGCTGGACACCCTATGCCAAACAACTAGCAAGACAAAACACAACCCCACCCATTAGCAGAGAGGCTGCCTAAAATCATAAAAAGGTCACAGGAACCCCTAAACACACCACTGGACATGGTCCTGCCCACCAGAAAGACACAATCCAGCCTCATCCACCAGAACACAGGCATCAGTCCACTCGACCGGGAAGCCTACACAACCCACTGAACCAACTTTAGCCACTGGGGACAGACACCAAAAACAACAGGAACTACGAGCCTGCAGCCTGCAAAAAGGAGACCCCAAACACAGTAAGTTAAGCAAAATGAGAAGACACAGAGTTACACATAGCAGATGAGGGAGCAAGATAAAAACCCATCAGACCAAACAAATGAAGAGGAAATAGGCAGTCTACCTGAAAGAGAATTCAGAATAATGATAGTAGAGATGATCCAAAATCTTGGAAATAGAATGGAGAAAATAAATGAAACATTTAACAAGGACCTAGAAGACCTAAAGAGCAAACAAACAATGATGAAAAACACAATAAATGAAATGAAAAATTCTCTAGAAGGAATCAACAGCAGATAACTGACGCAAAAGAATGCATAAGTCACCAGGAAGATAAAATAGTGGAAATAACTACCACAGGGGAGAATAAAGAAAAAAGAATGAAAAGAATTGAGGACAGTCTCAGAGACCGCTGGGACAATACTAAACACACCAACATTCAAATTATATGGGTCCCAGAAGAAAAAAAGGAAAACAAAGTGAATCAGAAAATATTTGAATGGATTATAGGTGAATACTTCCCTAATATGTGAAAGGAAAGAGTCAATCAAGCCCAGGAAGCACAGAGAGTCCCATACAGGATAAGTATAAGGAGAAATACGACAAGGCACATATTAATCAAACTATCAAAAATTAAATACAAAGAAAAAATATTAAAAGCAGCAAGGGAAAACAACAAATAACATACAAGGTAATCCCCATAAGGTTAACAGCTGATCTTTCAGCAGAAACTCTACAAGCCAGAAGGGAGTGGCAGGACATATTTAAAGTGATGAAAGGGAAAAACCTACAACCAAGATTACTCTATCCAGCAAGGACCTCATTCAGATTAGACGGAGAAATTAAAGCCTTTACAGGCAAGCAAAAGCTAAGAGAATTCAGCGCCACCAAACCAGCTTAGCAACAAATGCTAAAGGAACTTTGCTAGGCAGGAAGCACAAGAGAAGGAAAAGACCTACAATAACACACGCAAAACAATTAAGAAAATGGTAACAGGTACATACATATTGATAACTACTGTATATGTAAATGGACTAAATGCTCCAACCAAAAGACATAGACTGGCTGAATAGATACAAAAACAAGAACTGTATATATGCTGTCTCCAAGAGACCCACTTCAGACCTAGGGACACATACAGACTGAAAGTGAGGGGATGGAAAAAGATATTCCATGCAAATGGAAATCAAAAGAAAGCTAGAGTAGCAATTCTTGTATCAGAAAAAATAGACATTAAAATAAAGACTATTAAAAGAGACAAAGGGGCTTCCCTGGTGGTGCAGTTGTTGAGAGTCCGCCTGCCAATGCAGGGGACACGGGTTCGTGCCCCGGTCCGGGAAGATCCCACATGCCGCGGAGCGGCTGGGCCCGTGAGCCATGGCCGCTGAGCCTGTGCTCCGCAACTGGAGAGGCCGCAACAGTGAGAGGCCCACGTGCCGCAAAAAAGAAAAAAAAAAAAAAAAGAGACAAAGAAGGACATGACATAATGATCAAGGGATCAATCCAAGAAGAAGATATAACAATTGTAAATGTTTATGCACCCAACATAGGAGCACCTCAATACATAAGGCAAATGCTAACAGCCATAAAAGGGGAAATCAACAGAAACACAATCATAGTAGGGGACTTTAACACCCTACTTTCACAAATGGACAGACCATCCAAAACAAATATATATAAGGAAACACATACTTTAAATGACACATAAAACAAGATGGACTTAAGTGATATTTATAGGACATTCCATCCAAAAACAACAGAATACACTTTCTTCTCAAGTCGTCATGGAACATTCTCCAGGATAGATCATATCTTGGGTCACAAATCAAACCTTGGTGAATTTAAGAAAATTGAAATCGCATCAAGTATCTTTTCTGACCACAACACTATGAGACTAGATGTCAATTACAGGAAAAAATTTGTAAAAAATACAAACACAAGGAGGCTAAACGATACACTGCTAAATAACCAAGAGATCACTGAAGAAATCAAAGAGGAAATCAAAAAACACCTAGAAACAAATGACAATGAAAACACAATGACCCAAAACCTATGGAATGCAGCAAAAGTAGTTCTAAGTAGGAAGTTTATAGCAATACAATCCTACCACAAGAAACAAGAAACATCTCAAATAAACAAACTACCATTACACCTAAAGCAATTACAGAAAGAAGAAAAAAAAAACGCCCAAAGTTAGCAGAACGACAGAAATCATAAAGATCAGATGAGAAGTAAATGAAAATAAATGAAGAAAATTATAGCAAAGATCAATAAAACTAAAAGCTGGCTCTGTGAGAAGATAAAAAAATTTGATAAACCATTAGCCAGACTGAAGAAGAAAAAAAGGAAGACTCAAATCAATAGAATTAGGAATGAAAAATGAGGGGTAACAACTGACACTGCAGAATTACAATGGATCATGAGAGATGACTACAAGCAACTATATACCAATAAAATGAACAACCTGGAAGAAATGAACAAATTCTTAGAACAGCACAACCTTCTGAGACTGAACTAGGAAGAAATAGAACATATAAACACACCAATCACAAGCACTGAAATGGAGACTGTGATTAAGTTCTTCAACAAACAAAAGCCCAGGACCAGATAGCTTCACAGGCAAATTCTATCAAACATTTAGAGAAGAGCTAACACCTATCCTTCTCAAACTCTTCCAAAATATAGCAGAGGGAGGAACACTCACAAACTCATTCTACGAAGCCAGCATCACCCTGATACCAAAAACAGACAAAGATGTCACAAAGAAAGAAAACTACAGGCCAATATCACTGATGAACAAACATGCAAAAATCCTTAACAAAATATTAGCAAACAGAATCCAACAGCACATTAAAAGGATCATACAGAATGATCAAATGGGGTTTATCCAGGAATGCAAGGATTCATCAATATACGCAAACCAATCAATGTGATAAACCATATTAACAAATTGAAGGAGAAAAACTTTAGGATCATCTCAATAGATGCAGAAAAAGCTTTTGACAAAATTCAACACCTATTTATGAGAAAAACCCTCCAGAAAGTAGGCATAGAGGGAAGTTACCTCAACATAATAAAGGCCATAAATGACAAACCCACAGCCAATATCATTCTCATAGGTGAAAAACTGAAAATATTTCCAATAAGATCAGGAAGAAGACAAGCTTTTCCACTGTCACCAGTATTTATTCAACACAGTTTTGGAAGTTTTAGCCACAGCAATCAGAGAAGAAAAATAAATAAAAGGAATACAAATTGGAAAAGAAGAAGTAAAGTTGTCACTATTTGCAGATGACATGATACTATACATAGAGAATCCTAAAGATGCTACAAAAAAACTACTACAGCTAATCAATGAATTTGGTAAAGTAGCAGGATACAAAATTAATGCACAGAAATCTCTTGCATTCCTATACATGAATGATAAAAAATCTGAAAGAGTAATTAAGGAAACACTCCCATTTATCACTGCAAAAAAAAGAATAAAATACCTAGGAATAAACCTACTTAAGGAGACAAAAAACCTGTATGCAGAAAACTATAAAACCCTGAGGAAAGAAATTAAAGATGATACAAACATATGGAGAGATATACCATGTTCTTGGATTCGAAGAATCAACATTCTAAAAATGACTACACTACCCAAAGCATTCTACAGGTTTAATGCAATCCCTATCAAACTACCAAAGGCATTTTTCACAGAACTAGTACAGAAAATTTCACGATTTGTAAGGAAACACAGAAGACCCTGAATAGCCAAAACAATCTTGAAAAAGAAAAATGGAGCTGGAGGAATCAGGCTCCCGGACTTCAGACTAGACTACAAAGCTACAGTAATCAAGACAGTATGGTACTGGCACAAAAACAGAAATACAGATCAATGAAACAGCATAGAAAGCTCAGAGAAAAACCCACGCACATATGGTCACCATATTTTTGATAAAGGAGGCAAGAATATACAATGGAGAAAAGACAGCCTCTTCAATAAGTGGTGCTGGGAAAATTGGACAGCTCCATGTGAAAGAATGAAATTAGAACACTCCTTAACACCATATACAAAAATAAACTCAAAATGGATTAAAGACCTAAATGTAAGGCAAGACACTATAAAACTCTTAGAGGAAAACATAGGCAGAACACTATGACATAAATCACAGCATGACCTTTTTGACCCACCTCCTAGAGAAACAGACATAAAAACAAAAATAAACAAATGGGATCTAATGAAACTTAAAAGCTTTTGCACAGGAAAGGAAACCATAAACAAGACAAAGAGACAACCCTTAGAATGGGAAAATATATCTGCCAATGAAGCAACTGACAAAGGATTAATCTCCAAAATTTACAAGCAGCTCATGCAGCTCAATATCAAAAAAACAAACAACCCCAACCAAAAATGGGCAGAAAACCTAAATAGACAGTTCTCCAAAGAAGATATAGAGATTGTCAAAAAACACATGAAAGGATGCTCAGCATCACTAATCATTAGAGAAATGCAAATCAAAACTACAGTGAGGTATCACCTCACACCAGTGAGAATGGCCATCATCAAAATATCTACAAACAATAAATGCTGGAGAGGGTGTGGAGAAAAGGGAACCCTCTTGCACTGTTGGTGGGAATGTAAATTGATACAGCCACTATGGAGAACAGTATGGAGGCTCCTTAAAATACTAAAAATAGAACTACCATATGACCCAGCAATCCCACTACTGGGCATATACACTGAGAAAACCATAAGTCAAAAAGAGTCATGTACCACAATGTTCATTGCACCTCTATTTACAATAGCCAGGACATGGAAGCAATCCAAGCGTTCACTGACAGATGAATGCATAAAGAAGATGTGGCACATAAATACAATGGAACATTACTCAGCCACATAAAGAGACGAAATTGAGGTATTTTTAGTGAGGTGGATGGACCTAGAGTCTGTCATACAGAGTGAAGTAAGTGAGAAAGAGAAAAACAAATACCATATGCTAACACATACATATGAAATCTAAAAAGAACAAAAACAAAAAAAAATGGTTCTGAAGAACCTAGGGACAGGACAAGAATAAAGATGCAGAGGTAGAGAATGGACTTGAGGGCACAGGGTGGGGGAAGGGTAAGCTGAGACGAAGTGAGAGAGTGATATTGGCATATATATACTAACAAATGTAAAATAGATAGCTAGTGGGAAATAGCCACATAGCACAGGGATATTAGCCCAGTGCTTTGTGACCACCTGGAGTGGTGGGATAGGGAGGGCAGCGGGGCGATGCAAGAAGGAAGAGATATGTGGAAATATGTATATGTATATCTGATTCACTTTGTTATAAAGCAGAAACTAAGACAACATTGTCAATCAATTATACTGGAATAAAGGTGTTAAAAAAATTAGTGCAATAGAGGTCAAGTCTATAGAGAAGAGATATTAAACTCAACTCCAGTGAAACAAAAGGCAGAAGGACTTTTAAACTCTAGGTGGATGAATCGAAAAGTACTGGAGATCTTAGTGGAGGAGTGGTCTATGTGATTAGGCTATCAGGGTTTGCTAACTGGTGCTTATCACAGTAAGGCTCCTACTATCCCACACAGAATGGGAGATAGAGGTCTTACTTTTCTAATGATTACATTTCAAAAGGATGGTCCCAGGTCCTAGAGAAAGAACTCATGCATTGTAGAATTTTTATATCTATCTTAAAAAGGTTAGAGAAATAACTTAAAATTGAAAGTTTTCTATAGTAAATGCTTTAAGAAAAGGGAGGTCAGGGGATTATAGTCAGAAAGGAACCTGTCTAAAGTCTAGTGAACCTGAAGGGAATAGTAAGGCCTTCTTGGTCAGTGTATATGGTATATAATTTGAACAACATAATTATAATAATAAAAACATTAAAATTATCTTGAACAAATTTTAATGTTTTCTTTAGGATTTAAAATTTACTATAGAAATGTGATATTTCAGGATGTTCCTTTTTTTTTTCCACTATCTTATAAATGTATAAAAAGGCCAGTGGGTAAATAATTCAGTTAGTAGGATGTTGGGTTATATTTTTCTCTAGTTCAAGAACATAAGGCAGAAGAATGTTTTTCTAGTATTTTTAAAAACATGACAGAGATTTTTGTTATTGCTATCAATGCTATAAAACTGAATTTTGAACAGTTTGGAAATCTAATTCATACCATACAGGTTTTTGTGAGGAGTACAACTATGAAAACTGGATAGTTCAAACAATAATGGTGATGATTTACATTTTCAAAACATTTAAAAATATATATATCAACACAAAATTTGGTACCATCAATTACATAGTTTTATAACCCTGATTCATTTTTCTGTATTTATAATCAGATCAGTAACACGTTGACATGAGTATTGAAAAAAAAATTCTATCCAAGTTTATTATTTTAACTTTTGCTGGTGAGATCAAGTAAATTGTTTTTACAAGTGATGTGGGTGAGGAGAGTTCAGTTACTTTGCTTGTCTAACTGTGAAATTATTACAACTGGTAAAGACAAGAAAACACTTTAAAAAAAAAGAAATAAGTTTTATGGAAATTTATAATAACAGTACAGAGCTAAGTAATTCTGAAGTAAATTGAAACAATCTCCATTAGGTTATGCATAAAAACAAAAGCAAAAACCAAAACCAAAATACCCATCAAGCAAAGAAAAAAACAAAACAAAACAAAATTATAGGGACTTTATTTAAATTATTCTAGCACTAAGGAGAAAAGAAGAAAAAAATCACCTCTCCAAATTCAGTGCTATTCTTGGCCCACTGAAGGGGGGCAGAATTTGCCACCCCAAAATAGGTATCTTTGGCATTAAGATTATTTTGAGCTGGTTATTTTTAAGGAACTGCAGTCACAGGAGAAGCTGTGAAAAACTAGTAGAAGTTACCGTTTTGTAAAAGACATTTATATTTATACGGAAAATCTCCATTTGTAAGGGTGTTTCCCTCTCTGTACCAGGATTACTTCATGTCTAGAAACTTATCATTGGAGAAGGTGGGAACTTAAATTTGCATAACAACCATACCCTTGTTTACTGTGCTTTGCCTGATAACCTCCCATAACTGACTGTCCCCATACCCAATATCGTCCTTTTGTTTTTAGCTGAAGATGGTATTTAAGGTCATGGCTTGGGCCATTTCAGGGAGTTACTCAGTTTTCCTAGGTGTCTCCCATGTATACAGGAGGTATACATATCACTAAATTTCTGTTCATTTTTCTCCTTAATCTGTCTTTTATTACAGAGTGTCTTAGCCAAGAACATAGAAAGGTAGAGGGAAATTTATTTTTCCTCCCCCACACTCCTGAGATTTATTGCGTATCAGAATAAAATTAGTTTGTGCTTTGAAAAGGGTCCAAATTATCTGGCTGTAGCATTTCCAAGGTTCTTAGGAATAAGACTGAATCGAAGACATCAAATGTCATTGGAGTAAGCAACAATAATAGTGCTATGGTAATATTGATAATGAGGCATATAATGAACTGGACTTCATTTTGGAGATCCTCAGTGACCAAAAAGAGAATTGCAAATGAAGTGGAAATTTAGAGAAGATTAGTCAGGGATGATGAGAAAAGACTATTTTAAAAGGTAAAATTTCAGGTTGGTGACAATTTAGTGTAATGAGATTCTACTCTAAGTGAAAATCCATTAAATGACAGAAATAATTTAAACAATGAGAAATTCTATAAGATGAGACAGCAAAGTCCATATATTCAGAAGAGATGTTCCATCCTGACATCGGTTCCTGAAAACCACAAAACCACAATGAATCTTTTTCAGTCACTAGTCCATTTTGATCAATTCAATCAATGTAAATAAGCCAAATAATCCAAGAACTCTTTTTCTTTACTTCATTGAATTAATTTATTGTTAAACTTTTGTTGAACTATTGTGCAAATTAACAGGTATATTTTATCACTTAAATGTATAAGTCTGTAAACAATTTGCTGAATTTATTTGCTTTTTTCAAGCTTACTTTATAAATTTTTTTGTATATATAATGATGCAAGTCTGTCTATCTACCTATCTATCTATGTTTACATAGAAAATAACCAAAAAGCAATCTTTAAAATGTAACAGTAATGATTCACCTATGTAAGTGTTTTTTGTTCTTAGAAAAATGTCCTTTACCATAAAAGCCTCTTTGAGAAAGCCACTTTTCCACTAACAGTGTTGTTTTCCACTGTTATAAGTAGATACCTAGTTCCATCATTTATCATCTGTATGCCAAATTATGGGAATGGGGGTTGGGAGATGAATCATTTAGGGAAGCTCGCTGATGTTCATTGATGAAATACATAACTGGAAGTGACTTTCCAAAGCATTTAGCCCTTTCCATCATTTACAGATAAGGGAATAAAAGATCATAGAGTATACTGATTTATAAAGGTTATAACATTGAAAACCATGATAGTATTAGAATCCAGTATTTTTAATGTCTATATCAGTGCTTAGAAAGGATTTCTTTAAATATTCTACTAAGTAGATAGCATTAACTGTAGTGGTAATAAAAATAATAAATTACTCTAAAATTGTTTCAACAAACACTTTTTGCCTCCACTTTTAAATTCTCAGCATATTTATTGAGAGTCACATCCAAATTTCCAGTTCATTTTCCATTTCATTTTTTATATTCTAAAAAAATAAGTAAAAGTTTGAAACTAATTTCAAGAAAGATATGTGCCTGCTTTCAGATTATAGTTTTATCACCTATCCTTTCTTCAGGAAAAAAAGGAGTTAGTTGAGTAAACGTACACATATTTTCCTGCATACAGGGAAATACTAAAATAATATGTAATACCCAGAATCTAGAAAGGAAATATGTAAAATTAATCATTTTCAATACCCTGGAAATGTTCCATTTACACACACACACACACACACACATAATCTTGTAATCAATATTTGAGTAGAACAAACTTAACTGGTAATATTTAAGAAAAAGTCTATTGTAAAGAGGATGCTGGGATAAGTGAAACTGAGCCCCCGCAAAAACCGAGTTCCCCCGCTGAGTCAATTTGCCTCTCCATCCAAAACTTTATTCCCTTTCTTTTCTTTCCCCTGTTGCCCTCAGGACTGAAGAGTATCAAAGAAAAGGTGGGACTGAAATCAAGCAGGACCATGAAGGGCCTTCTTGGGTCCAAAAGTTCCACCATGTTCCCGTTTCTTGTTTGTAGAAAAAGGCTTTAGTCTCCTAGGCCTTCCCTGAGTTCCAAAGAACAGACTCAAGCAGTTACCTAAATAGGGAAATGAGTGAATGAAGAAACAAAAGAAAAGCAGTCAAGCAAGAAAAGGAATGATATCTTAATAGTTCAGCAATAAAACAGAGTCCTAATTCCTTCTCAAAGGATACACATAACCATCTGTTGCATATCTTTGAGTTGGTTTGCAGAAACTAAGGCCTTCACCCAGGTGGAGGATGGTGACTACACACTGACCACAAGCACATAGACTCCAGATGGGTTGAAACAAGAGGTTGATGATTAAGATTCCTGAAACGTCCTGTTACCTCACCACCAGCCAATTATAAAATCTCACACTCTGCAACCCTCACTCCCAATGTTGCCTTTAAAACCCTTCCCTGAAAGCTACTGGGGATTTCAGATATTTTGAGCATAAGCTGCCCATTTTCCTTGCTGGGAGCCATGCAATAAAGGTTGTGCTTTCCTTCACCACAACCCCATGTCAGTAGATTGGCTTTGCTGTGCAAGTGGTAAAGCAGATCCAAGTTCAGTTCGGTAACATAAGTACTACAGTTTTGTAGATTTTTCTGTCATCAGTCCTCCCTGCTCTTTTCTAACTGGATAATTCAAGGTTAATTCATAAATTTGGGCAGAAGTTTTGGTTATGAGCATGGAATATTCAGTGCCATAACTCCTAATTTCATGAGAAAAACTGAATCATAACATGCTGTATCATCTGGTAGGGTTCAAATATTTGCCTCTGGCAAATAGTAATCTTCGGCATATTGGTGTGTCTTGTTTGAACAAAAATAATTAGTAATTAATATAATAATTGTAATATGTAAAAATAAAAATTTATGTAATTCTTCATTATGTATTTATTTAAAATCTCTATAATCCTTTACCAGTCTATATAATAATTAAATACCAATTAGCTGATATAAAGAAAAATTGGATTTTATGTATTGTAAGTTGTAGTGTTTTCTTACTAATATTTAATTTCTTTTAAAATATCTAATTATAAATACAATAAAACATTTTACCTACAAGTTAATAATTATTAACATTATTATCCTTTTTTTGGTTGAGATTTTGTTTCTTTTTAATGTTCTTCCAAGTGAAATAGTTAGGAACATTATGAGTATAAATGATCTCCAAGATCATTGTCAATAACAAGTATTATTTTCATTTAGTTAATGAAACACAATTATTGTGGTTGACAATTCAGGGTGAAGAGAGAATAAGTAGTTATATTCTCAGCTTGAAACTGATGACTGACTCCTCAGAAGCCTTACTAAAATATTACTTTGTATGTGGATTCCTCCTGGGCCCAAGTTATTGAAAGTCTCAGCAGTAATTTGGTAGAACAGTTTCTCTCCTGTAACATAGACTTGTAGCCTGAATTTGGATGATATTTTCTTTTTATAACAACTCTTTAGTGTGGTTGAAATAAGCTCCATTTTACAGATTGGTCAATCTGTAGGAAAAAAAATTTCCATTAATCCTCATTTAAAATATAAAAAGGAAGCTTAATTTTTTCCTCAATCTGCTCATTACTAGAAAATAGCATAAATGATCAGAAAAGGAATTATCTAATTGATTATTTTTGTGCAATATTTTAAAAATATGAAGTAAATTATTTTATGAAAATTAATGCATATTTTGGTTTTCTCATTAGTCATGTGTAAATGTGCCAGGTACATACATCTACTGCATATATTTATAACCTTTGTTCCATAAGAGATCATGTCCAAGAGGCTGTCAAAAGTGAAATACCACAAAACACCCAAAGTCAATGAAAATATATTTCTGATTTACCAAATAAATCTTGCTCAATTGCCCTAAAACATTAAGCTCTTCACACTTCAAGCGGTCTTCTCTAATTGTTTTCATTAGCTTTGGATTTATCGCATAAGCTGGTCTATTGGGTCAAAGGAGATAGTGGAAAATCAGTTAAGAACACACAAAGGAAGTTGAATAGGGCATTTCAGAATTTAGTTAAGGAAATACCATTTTTCATATAGTAATGGGAGGAGAAAAATGTCTATAATATCGTGTCTTAATGAGTATATCTATTCTATTACTCTTCTCAGTTACTCAAAGCATTTGTGTAAATTTCCAAAGGAAAGCAAGGGTCTATTTCTGCGACGAGTCAGCAGGGGGCAGTAGGTATCACGGAAAGATGATTGAAGAAGCCTGAATAGTCTTTTCCAACGAGTTCCCTCGCAAACTCTTCTAAGAACAAACTTGTTACCAACAAATCATTTTGATGTTTCTTTGTGAGTTCTTTTATACACCTTGTTTGGAAATGAGCTGATGTAAAAAGCCAATTGTTATTCTCAATTTCCCTAGAGTATATTTGTTGAGTGTAGTTATTTTCAATGGGAGAAGTTTAATCCATATAAGTAAAAATCCCTATTGGAACATCAAGAATAACATAGTTAGATTTAAGTGAGCCCTTATCTTGATTTGAACAGCTTAGAATTTTACATGGGTGATACCCTCACCCAGTCCCCATTCAGTAAAGATATTTAACTATAAATTTTTATTTTTCTATGTATTTGAGATTAAAACAATATTTAGAATGTAGACTATAAAGCTAAGGTTTTCTAAAATAAATCATTAAAACGTTAGAAATACTGTAGTGTCTTATAGTTCAAAAGCTGCTTCAATGAGAATATTTGCTTTGCTTTGTTTTCTGAAGTCCATTTAAAATATAGCTCTCTGTGGTTACTATGAGATAATGGTTGCTGATTATGTGATAGAGCTGCACAATAATAATTTGCAATCTGTCATGTGTGAAATCTTGCATTGAAGCAGGTAAACCCAGGCTGCTGAAGTGTGCTCTATATCATTGCATTGGATGTAGTAGCACAGATTGCATAACAGTATATAATAAAAACACTGTGTTTCTTCTATGATTAGAAATCAGATTACTATAAATTATCATTCTGCCAAATGTTTTAAAGATGTTTTATAAGTTTAATTGGAACTTTATACATTAAGTAAAATGATTTCCCACAAAAGTAGAAAATCTATTAGGAAGAAAAAGCAAAGTTTGCTCTACCTAGTTATTTTTCATAACCTCCAGAAGGTTTGAATAAATGTCATGTTCAATTCTACCCATTAACCTATTTCATTTTATTCTGTAATGAATATGGAAAAGATGGTGAGGGGAGTTTACAAATGAGACAGGCTATGACACCCACACGCTGAATAACATTACCGTGATTTTTATCTCCCAATGAAACTAGAAAATTAAAATTGTTCTGCAGAATGACCCTCATGTAAAAGTAAGGTCTTGTCCTTGAATGTTGTGATAAAGAAAAAATTCCAAGTGTATTATGCCACCTGTCACAACTTACGTGTCACAACTTGGACATATAAGATGTAGTATGCTGTCATCAAAATTTGCTAGCTGCTTCTAGCAACATTGTTGTTAAAAATTTTCCTAGGTTTGTGCAGTAATCATAAAATTATCTTTATGTCTATGATAAAAAAACAATAACAAAAAAGCAGAAAGAATCAGCTTTGTGTGTGAGTGCATAAATTTTATCCATGTGAAGTATATCTGGAACTTAAACCAAGGTAAATATGAAATGCAAAATATGGGAAATTAATTTGGCAAGAAGGTTTAACAGGTTGCAAGGCTGGTTAAGAGAATGTAGAATCTTTATGGATGGGAAAGGTCTCATAGTTAATTAACATTAGTTTAGGATGGACCATGTGGAAAGAGACTGCTTGCCCGTCTTTTTAGCAAGAATAGGATAACTGGCTATGATGCCAAGAAAAAAAAGATGCCCCAGTCAAAACCAAGTATGAATAGAGTAAGCAGCAACCTTTTTCGAAATTGGGTACTTTCAATCTTAAAAAAAAAAAAAAAAAGAATAAAATTAAGTTACAGGAAAAATCAAATATTAACAACTTACTTTTCTGAGTGAAAAATCTCTATCAATCCGGGATTTCAGTGACATCAAATTTCTTAGGGAATAGGGCAATTACTCCCTGCCACAAAAACAGATATTTAATCAATAATAGTAGTAATGATGATGATAATAATAATAGCTAAAATTTCTTATTCTAAAATGATGTGCCAGGAACATTTCAAAGTACTTTCCCCATATTGTCTTATTAAATCCTCATGGCAAATGTTTGAGGCTGATATTAATTTCATTCCCATTGTATAGATGAAAATATTGAGGCAAAGAGTGGGTGGCATGCTGAACATTCTGGGAGCTAGTAAGTTGTAGAGCTGCGATTTGAATCTAAGAAATCTGAATTGAGAAATATAGGCTCCTTAATCAGATCTATAAAGTTATTTATTGAGAACTTGAAATAGTTAACAAATTTATGTTCTGATTTTCTGTTTCTAATTAACTTTTTGGACCATTAACATGTTACTAAAAAGCTTTTGGTCATATATTATAATGGTCAAAAATTTAAATCAACTAACACTGAAATTGTCTATTTCTATTAATTAACACACAGTGTAGTGCCTTCTCAACCATGCTTGGAGGTTTTCAATATGTCAGCTCTGATGGAGTTGAATGAAATGACATGAGATTTTATTTCACTAAACAAAAAACTTGTAGAGAACTACATGGGGGTCTGAAGAGGTTTTGGTTTTGTCTAAGCTTTCATATGAGGAAGGGGATAAAAATAGTTTAGGTGGAAAAATGCAGAGTAGAAGTCAGAAATAAATAACATGAACATTCCATTTCCTCTAAGTTGTTAGTTATAATATAACTCATATATTTCTCTGATTCTCTTCTTCTTTGCTTTCTCTATTATATTAACGCTATGCATTTTTCTTTTTATCCCATGATATTCTCACCTGCTTGAGATCAAGGTCCTTATTCATGTAATTTATTGGCCAGAAAAATGCATTGAATGATAATGAAAGAGGACAACATATATTGGGAAGTAACTATGTATCAGAATCTGTGCTAATTATTATATGTTCATTAGTTTCACTTAATGTTTACAACACGAAGTCCTGATAAATAAGTAGCTTAAGTTAAGCTTAAGCAATACTTAGTGGTGAGGTTGGAGTCCCTTCTGCTAACTCCAGAACTTAAGGTCAAAAAATGGGGAGTGGAAAGAAAGTGTGGTGAATAAACGAATGAATAAATGAACATACATATGAATGAGGCATGGTTCTCTGTTTTGCCTTATATTGCATGAAGCTAGTTGTTTCTGTATGTGCTGTGAAGTTTTTTGTTTTTTAAATTCTACTCTCGTAAAGTGTTTCCTTATATTTTAGAACTCTTTCTCACTAACAGAATTTATTTTCAGGATAAAAACTATTGAATGATCTATTCCACTGTGACTGTTTTGAAGTTTACACGGAATTGCTTAAGGTATAAGAAATTTACTGAGCTTTTGATAAACTGCCAAAAGCTTATACTGTTGTAATGTAATTTAAGAAAAATCCTTTTTCCCTGATTTTACATTCTTTTCTTCTAATATGATGTGTGTGTATATGTGTTTATTATGTGGATAATGGTTAAAAGTCAATGTAGTGAATTGTTGAGAAATTTTCATCATTGCTTTAATTTTCAGGGGAGTAAAGGAACTACTGGAGAGAGCTGGCTGCCATTTCTATCACAGACACCTTGCTTCTGCTATGTGTCTTGAATCAGAGAGGTGAGATGGGAAATATAGCCATAAATTATGAAATATGCGACTTAGCATGATCTTCAATAGGATTTCTGACATGATCAGATTGCCAATGTTCTGATCCTCACCTCTACAAACAAAGAGAAGTGGGCACAACTTAGGTAGAAGAGAGATTGATTTCATTCATTTTTTTAAAAAAATATGTTTATTCTTTGTCTCTGTCAAATAAATTAAAATCAGGTTTAAAAACATCAAGATTTTAACACAATTATCATGCTATGTTAGTGGATTTATAAAAGCAATAAAAAGCTTTTCTACAATTTCTATGAACTAGATATATTACTGATAGGAAGTTGAAATCTTGTGCTTGTAACTTACATGTATATAAATTGGAACAGAACATGGATATTTCAATTTAAGAATCCTGTTGTTAGTTTTTGTATGTTTTCGTTTTCATATTTCAGGTCTTTTATTATGCAACAGCTACGATGAACATTTAAACAAAATAAAATTTAGAAGTAACATTTTGCTTCAGGAGAAATACAGACTACCAAAGCATTCAATGGAACTTTCTTTTGAATTTATTAAATATTTGTTAGTTCAAGAAGTCATCATAAACTGACCCACCCAAGAAATTTATATATGAAAGGGAATTTTTTGAACTACCTGAAGTAAAAATCATTGAGCAAATAGTGCTTCATATAATCAAGTGAAAACTTAAAAAATCTTAATAGTATGGCCAATGCTCATATTATACTTACTACAGGTCAGATACAATCATAAATAATATTTTTGTGTACAGTTGACCCGTGAAAACTTGGACTTGAACTGCGTGAGTCCACTTATACACATATTTTATTTCAATAGTAAATACAATACTACAGTACTACATGATCCATGGTTGGTTGAGTCCATGAATGTGGAACCACAGATGTGGAGGACAGACTATGAATTCTATCGGGATTTTCTGACTCCTTGGAGGGTCAGCACCCCTGCTCCTAACCCCCTGCATTATTCAAGGGCCAACTGTAATTTAATTTAATTCATGAGAGGGTCATAATTATCCTCATCTTATAGGTATGAAAACAGAGGCAGAAAGAGGTAATGTAAGTTACCCAGGGACATGTCGTTACCAGCAAAACACTGGTTCAGAGTTTTGAGCCTTTAATTACTACTCTAGACTGACCCCTCTATTTTGCTATCATCTCAAGAATCTAGAAATACTAGATTATTTTTGTACTCACCAATCCTTTTTATCTACAAGTTCATGTTAACATCTATTATTATCATTTGGGAAAATACCTATATCTAGCATTTGACCTCAGGGAGATTTGAGTTTCTTTTCTTTCTAAGTATCTTTTTCTTCCTTTCTTCTTTCCTCCCTTCCTTCCTCCCTTTCTTCTTCCCCTTGTATATTAGATAATTAAAAATAAAAACAACATCTCAGCAAAATCTAAAATCACTTCAGTTTGACCCCACAAATCAGTAACACAGCCCAGGTTAGAATCCACAGCTTTTCCATGATCAAACTTTTGTAAGTGGCTTACCCTGGAGCATCATAAAGACTGTCTATTGAGGTAATAAGTGACAGATGTTTTGATCCAAACTGTCATTGAAATTGATGCTCAGATGAAATTCTTAGAGTCCCCCAAATAGAAATTTTTGATATTCTTCTTGAACAAATCAGAAGTATTACAAAACCTCTCACCCAAATGATAGAAAACTCATCTTTTCAGAAAATTTTATGTCAAAGTTCAGTCAATTGACTTCATTATCCTCAGCATTATTACTTTTGCATTATCTTGAAAAAATGAATGAATTAATTAACATATTAAGATGAAAAGACTGACCAATAAAAAACTAATTTCAGGGAAACAATATATCAAAATATGAACACAACAATGTTAAGTCATTTGGCAGATATTTTTTTGTATGCTTATTATGTGAAATACTGTACTGTAGTGGCTAAGATCCTAGACTCTATAGAAGATAGTCTTGGTTCAAATTTCCAATTTACCACATTCTATCTGTGCAAACTTGGGCATTTTACTTAATCTTTGTGCCTTATCTTCTTCTGAACAAAAAGGGTAATACTAGCATCTATCACAAAGGATTGCTATTATCTGGGACTTCCCTGGTGGCGCAGTGGTTAAGAATCCACCTGCCAGTACAGGCGACACAGTTTCTATCCCTGGTCCGGGAAGATCCCACATGCCGCGGAGCAACTAAGCCCGTGCACTGCAACTACTGAGCCTGTGCTGTAGAGCCCACAAGCCACAGCTACTGAGCCCACGTGCCAAAACTGCTGAAGCCCACACGCTTTAGGGCCTGCATGCCGCAACTACTGAGTCCGCGTGCTGCAACTACTGAAGGCTGAGCGCCTAGAGCCCATGCTCCGCAACAAGAGAAGCCACTGCAATGAGCAGGCCACTTACTGCAATGAAGAGTAACCCCCGCTCACTGCAACTAGAGAAAGCCCATGTGCAGCAATGAAGACCCAACACAGCCAAGAAAAGAAAAAAGATTACTATATCTCTGTCTCTAATACCTATTTATCTATGTATCTATCTAATCTGTCTAAACTCAAACAGAGCCTGACAACTAGTGATAATGTAAAACTTAGCATTTACTATGTGTAGGATATGATATAAGGTAGTGGTTAAACAACAATTGTAGAGTTATACTGTATGGATTCAAGACCTGAATCTTCCATTTACTTAGTCATGCAGTCTTAATCAAGTTACCAAAAGTTTTTGTGCCTCAGTTTTCTCATCTATAAAACTGATATAGAATACAATAAATGCAGTTGTTGTAAGAACCTGGCAAAGGACTAATAGTTAAATGGTTACTATTTATTTGTATATATAGACCTAAAAGTAAATGTAAATTAAAATATATTATCATTTTAATTCACCTTATGTAATAAGTATATTTTTGTATATTAAAAGTGTTTGTAAAGTTCATGTTTGCTTTAGATTCTGTTTTAGATTATATACTTAATATCTTAAAACCTTTTGCTATTAATACATGTAAAAATTTAAATTCAATTCTGGAGCTTATTTCTATATATTCTCTTCCCTATCCTGTACCAGTAATTGCCAGTTTCAATTGAAAGTAAATTCCAATGTCACAAAACATTGGTTATTAAAGCTGATCATCACATTTTGAAGACTATATACTATATTGTAAATTTGTGAATAATGGGACAAGGAGCAGGATTGGGTTTAGTGATCAAAGGAGACTTTAAATCTTTATAAGCAGAATAATAAGTAATTTAAAACATAAAGTTTAAGTAGTGATTGATAGATAATTTAGTATCTGTTATATGTTCTTATAAATGGGAGTTTTACAGCCCATTTGATTCCCCTCTATTGCTCTAGCTTTTGTCCAGCTATTGAATATTCAGTATCCTTTATCAGATAGCATTTCACTCCTGCATAAACCAGCTAAAAAGAGCTCATTTCTTTATGATGTAGCTGACACTCTATTTCTACTTAATTTTTAGTAAGTTTGCATCTATATTAAATCAAATATGTATCTGTACATTTGTACTTTTTGTCATTAAGCAGTTATAAGTGACTGTTATGAATATATGTAGAATTATAAACAACAAATTAGTTCAATCAACCAAAAACCACCTACTATTTGTGCAAACTCTGTATCCAGAATGATGCTAAGGACCTATAAGGGTGACCAAAATATAAGGTGGTGGTGTCTTTGCCCACCAAGACCCAGAGGAAATAAGAGAAGACCAATTAAGAGCCAAAGAGTGAGACACTGATTTTAAAGGTAATAGAATTCAGAGAATGAAGGACTCACTGTGGGCTGAAACTCAGTGGAAGAGGTTAGGAGCGAATACTCAAGAAGAAGAAAGAAATTGAAAAGAATAAGACTTCCTGTGATTGAAAGGAATCTGGACCAAAGGAATCCACACAAACTTGTAGTTTTTGAGGTAACTCATAAGGCTAGATATTAGGAGATGACCTAAGCAAGCCCTGGAGAAATCATCGGGGATCAGTAAAGGGAAAGAGACAAATTTGGAAGGGAAAAAATGCCTGAGTCAAGAGATGAATTCTGAGTGAAGATACAGAGGTCAGAGTTAAGAAAAAGCAGTCATTGGTTTCAGACTGAGTCTTAAAGCTTTAGCCTGTAGAAACAGAAAATAAGACAAAATTTTAAGGGAAAATTACATTTAAAAGAAAATTACTAGGTATAGCAAAAATTACAAAAGGGAAGTCACACATATTTATTTTTCAAGAATGGTCATAACTATGATTAGTGGTTAAACGAAACTACTTAAGTGATACTCATTTACAGCTCATTAGAATAATACTAGTATCCTTCATTTGCACAGGATTACATAATTTGTTATTGAAAACTTCATGTGTTTTCATATTCAGCATGATTTAAAAAGAACTTTGGGAAATCAGGGTGGAATTAGTTATTGTTGTTTTACTAAATTTTTGAGAGAAGAGAAATATTAATAGATATTAACATTTGTGATCCTGATAACAAGGCCTGAAAGTGTCAGATAGATCTCAGAACTTTTGAATTCTAGTTGTATGTTCTTTTATCAGTATACCTCATTTGTTCTCCATTATTCATAAATGTGTTTACCCGTATTCAATGTATTATAAATAATATACAAACATATAAAGTCTTCTATGTATGTGCATTATATACACATAATATGTAAATTTTAATTCAAAATAAATGCTTGAATTTTGTTAACTTTAATTTTTAAATTGTTCCTTAAAGATTCAGTAGCTTTATTTTTTAAACTGCTTTATTGACATATGACTGACATGTAAAAAGCTGTACATATTTAATGTATTCAACTTGATGAGTTTGGGCATAAATATACACCTATGAAATCTTCAACACCATCAAGGGCATAAACGTATTCAGGCTTGTGACAGTTAATTTTTCTCCAACTAAATGTTGTATCAACTTGGCTCACTAAAAGGTATTCTAATTGGAAGTGATCAATAGGGTTTAGAGGGTCTGAGCCCAGAACAAGTTTGAACTCTTAAATAACAATGTTCTTTAAGTCCTGGCACTTAGGAAGTCTTAAACAGTGGTACAGGGATCTAAGTTTACAGAACAACCAATATCTTCTCCATGTGGAGGCTGCATTCTTCGAAGGCACTGAGGTAGTAACTGGCTCAGGAGAAAGAGGAGAAAAAAAAGAAAGTAAAGATAAAACAAGGAAGGGAACATGATATAGGAACACTGACAAATAAAGCAGTTTCAAGTTTTTACAGTCTTCATTGGTATCAGACAACGAATTGTTCAGTGAGGTAATGTTTGAGCTCAACTTGCATTTGGAAGCCTCCTCATACTGATTAAATAATACAGGTAAGTGTATAGTCTGATATTCTTTTCTCTGTTTGTTCCGAAGCATCTCTCAAATAAACAATCTTATTTACATTCAAAAGTTCTTCAAAGTAACTACTCCAAATCCAAATTGTCCTTGATGAGACTGTGCCAGTTAGAAAGAATCACATGATTTAACCTTACAGTAGAAAAAAAAATTTAAAAATAGTGGGTGTTTTGCCTCAGAGAGGTGCAGTTTTGACTGAGAAAACCCCATGAGAACTACAAGGCACAAAGGATGGTGCTTGTGCAAACTTGTATCTCTGGAACTTGGTAAAAGACCAATTTTGTCCAGTTTGAGGTCAGACCCCAGCCAGCAATATCAACAGTGGTTCTTAGGGATTGACAGTGGCCCTTACAAGATTTTAGAAAACAGTTTTATTACTGTACATTAAATATACATCAACGAATAAACTCCACTATCTAGATAATGAGCCCATCTACCACCCCCTAAATTTTCCTCATGTTCCTTTATAATTCCTGCCTTCCACACTTCCACATCCTCCTTCTTCATTCTCAGACAACCACCAATCCACTTTTACTGCTATACTAGATTAGTTGCACTTTCTAGACTTTCATGTAACTGGAATAATGCAGAATGTATTTTTTTGCCTGACTTCTTTTATCAGAATAATTATTTTGAGAGTCATTTGTTATAGCCTGTATCAGTGGTTCTATTTTATTTCTGAATAACATGTTGTGTACCTCTACCACAGTTTGTCCGTTTATCTATTAACGAATGTTATGGACTGAATGTTTGTGTTCCTCTCAAGTTCATATTCTAAAGTTCTAATTCCCAGTGTGAGCATATTTAGAAATGGGTCCTCTAAGGAAGTAATTAAGGCTAAATGAGATCAAATGGCTGGGTTCTGATCTAATAGGATTAGTGGCCTTTTAAGAAGAAACATCAGAGAGTCATCCCTCTCTCTCTCCACATCAGCATAAAGAAAAGGTGAAGTGATGGCCCAAGAGGAAGGCAGTCACCTGCAAGCCAGGAAGAGAGGCATCAGCAGAAACCAACTTGTTTGGCATAGTGATCTTGGACTTCTCAGCCTCTAGAACTGTGAGAAATAAATTTTTGTTGTTTAAGCCATCCAATCCAGTCTTTGGTATTTTGTTATGGCAGCATGAGCAGGCTAATATAATGGATGTTTGGGTTGCTTACAGATTTCCTATTAAAAATAAAGCTGGGGCTTCCCTGGTGGCACAGTGGTTGAGAGTCCACCTGCTGATGCAGGGGACACGGGTTCGTGCCCCAGTTTGGGAAGATCCCACATGCTGCGGAGCAGCTGGGCCCGTGAGCCATGGCCGCTGAGCCTGTGCACCCGGAGCCTGTGCTCCACAACGGGAGAGGCCACAACAGTGAGAGGCCCGCATACCGCAATAAATAAATAAATAAATAAATAAAGCTGTTATGAACATTCATGTGCAAGTAGAATTACCATAATTAGTAAATAAAAATATAAGGCACCCAGTTAAATTTGAATTATTTCTAACTGCCTATGTATATGTACATTGACATAAAATAATATTCCACTATACTAAAAATTATTCCTTGTTTATTTGAAATAAATTACAATGATCAAGACTATATATTTCTTTCTTTAATTTTATTCCTTTAAAGATTTCACTCTCCTTAAAAGTTTTTTTTTGAATTTGCATATAGAATTCCTTGCAATTATAATCTATGTTCCATTTTCATTATAAGTGGTTATATACAACTTATTCCTCTTTTTTTTTTTCTTGCCTATTGAACATTCATGATAGAAAACTCATTAAGCATTAACATTATGAGCTGGTATACTGATTATTCTGTCATAAAGTTAACAACTCTGAAAATCAATCTTTGATTTGTACAAATCACACAATATCATTCTTGCACATAATATCATCATTCATGCCATAACCTGTGTTCCTTCTTCAAGATTCCATTGCATCTCTTGATCAAGACTTTTAAAAATAATGTTTACTGGGCTTCCCTGGTGGCGCAGTGGTGGAGAATCTGCCTGCTAGTGCAGGGGACACGGGTTCGAGCCCTGGTCTGGGAAGATCCCACATGCCGCGGAGCAACTGGGCCCGTGAGCCACAACTACTGAGCCTGCGCGTCTGGAGCCTGTGCTCCACAACAAGAGAGGCCGCGATAGTGAGAGGCCCGCGCACCGCGATGAAGAGTGGCCCCTGCTTGCCACAACTAGAGAAAGCTCTCGCACAGAAATGAAGACCCAACACAGCCAAAAATAAATAAATAAGTAAATTTTAAAAAATAATGTTTACTGCCATAAAAAAATAACATTGCCATCAATTTTTATTCCCTTCTCTCCAACACCACATGTGATGATTCCATGCTGGAAGAGTATTTAGAAATATCCTTGTAAAAGAATCAACTTCTTTAAAAGATAAAATCCATTTCAAAAGAGTCATGGCAAATGCCATAAGAATTATTCACTTAAAGTTGGAATGCCTTTTGTTCTTTATTAGTAATGCTGTCCCTTTTAAGGACAGCTTTGACACTTAAAAGGATAATTTTTTGGTCCATTCTTTCTTTAACACATTCAGCGATTTCTTTTAAGCAATGGAGCACTTCAACAACACAGTTTTCTTTTCTTTCAATTTGCATAATCCTATTGCTAAAGAGATGTTGAAAACTACTTATGAGAAAGTAATAGGCTTTACTCAGTGGATTATTTAGAAAGTCAACAAGAATTTTCAGAACCTTAGGAATTAAAGCATGATGTCAGTACTTCAAATAAACTGAGGATTCTCTGCATCTGTTAGAGAGCCAGAAGAGTTTTGAAGGCAAGAGGATTCGAGAATACAGAATACCAATAAAATCACAAATATAATTGCTCAGTTCAAACAGTATAAATGAAGTAAGAGTAATATTTCATGACAATTAATTCAATGTTAATAGAAAGGACATTGAATACTATTTGAGAAGCATTATGCAGAATATAGGTAGGACACCCAACACCTTCAAGAGAACCATTCATGTCTTTTTTTGCCTTTGAATAAACATTTTTTGTACCTTTATGCAAGCATCCACAAAAATTTGGATTTATATTATCTTGATGATAAACAGTATGATTTTTCTCATTAACTCTAAACTTAAGACTGTCTATGCCAAAAATTGCTCTTGTTTCTGAAGTCTTATCTGGAAGAGATTTTAGTTGCAATAGACAATGAGCAAGCCTCTTTCATGAAAAAAATATTGCAAGATCAGAATTTTTTCTGCATTGTGATTACTTGCACCCATGGTTATGACATAAAGCAAGGAATAACAACTTTTCATTATTGCAGGGATTTTTGTTTTGTTTTGGGTTTTGGTTGTTTTTTTTGTTTTGTTTTGTCTTTTTTGGTCCAGGAACTTGAAAATTGGCTTGGCTTTCTGGAGCCATAATGCTTCTGGAAGAAGTATGTTAAACAAGCATTTGGGCTAAGAGACTGTTGATGTACAGTTTGGAAGGTCATTGTATCTTTTGCTGTGATTATTTTATCTCCTTCATCTGAATTTGTCTTAACCAAAATTTTTATTTAAATCACTTTGTTTGGTACTAGCTGAAAAAAATCATACATCTTTTATGCTTAGCTGTTAGTATATACTGATTTATAGCTGACTTTCCATGATTTCTGAAACTGAGTGAACAATAACAAATGTACAAAGAGCTTCAAAAGACATTTTTCTCTCTTTATAAATTTCCACTGTTCAGAACACTCATCATAAAATGTATACTTTTGTTTTGCCACTTCGGCATTCAAAAATATACAAACAGAAAAACAAATAATATCAAGTATTGCAAGAGTTGAAAAAAATGAGTGTGATGATCTCATGAACACATGAATCTGTTACTCCTGATTCCTCGTAACTGATCATAAACCGAGTTGAATTACTGAAAGGTTTATGAACTTAAAAACTAAAAATAGATTGAAGTATCTTTGCCATTTAAGCGATTAAAACATCAATTACCATGGTGAAAAAAAAAAGCTTTAACTACTTAATGTATGTAATTTACCAAAAAAAAAAATCTGAATGCAGGATAGTTAGAGTATCCTGACAATGTGAATACAGTATACAAACCCAAATCATTCAATACCTATAAGACATGCATATATATGAGGTATCAGGCAACTTTAAATACAAGTCTTTTTACAAACATATGCTTTAACTTATATCAGGTAAATGCCTTAGAGTAGAAAGGCTACACCTTATGGTAGGTATGTATTTAATGTTTGTAAACTATGAAGTTCATTTCCAAATTGGTTGTATCATTTTGCCTTCCTACCAGCATTGTGAGAACTCCTGGTCCTCCATCTCTTCCTCAAAACTTGATATAGTTAGTCTTTTACTTTTTAGCCATTCTAAAAGATATATCTTTTCATTTTATATATATATATATATATATATATATATATTTTTTTTTTCGGTACGCGGGTCTCTCACTGTTGTGGCCTCTCCCGTTGCAGAGCACAGGCTCCGGACGCGCAGGCTCAGCGGCCATGGCTCACGGGCCCAGCTGCTCCGCGGCATGTGGGATCTTCCCGGACCGGGGCACAAACCCGCGTCCCATGCATCGGCAGGCGGACTCTCAACCACTGCGCCACCAGGGAAGCCCTCATTATCATTTTAATATGAAATTCCCTAAAAATTAATGATGATATTGACATCTTTCCATGTGATTAGCATATTTGCCATTCTCATATCTATCTTGCTATCTATGTATCTAGTTAAGTGTCTGTTCAAATAATTTGCCCATATTTTACTGGGATATTAGTTTGCTTAAAATCAGTGTTTTAGAGTTTTTATGTATGCTGAATATAAGTTCTTTATCTGATATGTGATTTGCAAATATTTTTTCCCAGTCAGTGACTAGTCTTTTTCTTCTCTTAATATCTCTCAAAGAGTGGAAGTTTTATATTTTCCTACTACTTTGCATTCCTGGTAATCATTTTTTCTTGTTGGATGTTAGATATTTTTGTATGCTTATAAATATTCTTAAGCCTTATGGTGGAGTGCAGTTAAATTACTTAAAACAGTTTAAAGCTTTCTAGTCTTTCTTTTAATATGTGTTAGATGAGACTACAGCAAAGGTCAGCCTCAGAGCAATGTTTCTTAAATATTTTTCATTATCCTCCAGGAAGCCTTTTTAGATTTTTTTTTTTTCAAATCACCCTTTTCTCATGAAATTTTAATGCCACAAATATACAGCATTTCAATTTATACACTGTGGCTATTTAGAGGTATACAAAATATTTTGATATCTAAGATTTCCTTGTGTCACAAGAACTGATTTTTAACCCCTCGGAAGTGATATTGTCCCTGTTGAGAATACGTGATCTAATAATAATTGTTTACACCACTGAGATCAAATCCTCTGTTACTCTGTCCAAGGCATTATGAATCATAAGATTTTCCATCCATCTGTTGGGAACAGGCACTCTTCCCAGCCCTGTGTCAGTACAGCCACTGTTACCTTTAATTCTCTTGAGTTCTCTTCTTGGCCTTGAGTAGTTACCTCACACTTGTGCACTGATCTGCTGTCAGATGAATATTTATGGTGAAGCCTTTGAAGATCTCCAGAGTTCTCTTTCTATGCAGCTCTTTTCTTTCTTATATCCTGCTCTATGAACTCTAGATGTCTTGCTTTTCAGATTCTCAGATGCATCGCCTTAGATGATCTGCTGAGTCTTATCTGTACTTTCCCTCCTTGTTCCCCTTCTTGAAAATTCTTTCAACATAGTAAGCTAGCACGATCACAGGACTCACCTCATTTGTGTCTCATTTTTCAGGGAGCAGTGTCCTTCATTGCCTGATGGAATGTCTTGAGATCATTGCTTTCTATGTTTGATGTTTTTTGTTCTTTTCGAATGTGAGGGCAAATCTGGTCTCTGTTCCTATATATTGAGTTAAGGTAGAAATTTCCCTTTATAAGGTTTTCAAATGGTAATTCAAGACAAAGTTTGTCAAAAAGGCAAGGGTTTTAAACTCTTTCATTCCAGGAGCCAGCTCAAGAACTGCCTTACTATTCCTCTGCCTACCCTCTTCATATAAATTTTTTCTTTTATAGACAAACAATACTCAAGACCTGGGCAAGCATATAGATAGTAGGAGCAGGTATTAGAACACTCAAAATCAATTTCACCCAGGAACAATAAGAATCTGTTCAGATAACCAAAAATGTCCCTGGAAAATTTATTCCTGAGAAAACAAAATAAACTCAACATTGAAAAACCTCAATGAAATAATAATTGGAGCTTGATTCAGTGTGATGCTTTCCACATAGCAATGAAACTATGACCTCACATAGGTGTACACACAAAGGGTCTCAAATATTCACACACAGAATCTCAGATATCTTTGTGTAGGTTTTTATGTGGACATAAGTTTTCAACTCATTTGAGTAAATACCAAGGAGTATGATCATGGCTAATCTTTTGTAAGAAACAGCCAATCTGTCTTCCAATTTACTCTTTTAAAACTCTCAATTTCTTTATCTTTTTTTTTTTTTTTTTGCAGTACGCGGGCCTCTCACTGCTGTGGCCTCTCCCGTTGTGGAGCACAGGCCCCGGGCGTGCAGGCTCAGCGGCCATGGCTCACGGGCCCAGCCGCTCCGCGGCATGTGGGATCTTCCCGAACCAGGGCACGAACCCATGTCCCCTGCATCGGCAGGCGGACTCTCAACCACTGCGCCACCAGGGAAGCCCTAAAACTCTCAATTTCTAAAACAACGAGACATCACTTCACAGCTATTTGAATGGCTAAAATCCAACAACAACAACAAAAATGTCAACATGAAATGCTGGCAAGGAAGTAGAGAAATAGAAATTCTCATTCATTGCTGTTAAGAATGCAAAATGGCATAGCCACTTTGGAAGACAGTTTGGTTTCTGGGAAATCAGCATGGGGGCTCTTGGGGTATATGGAAACTCTTTGTAAGTTCTGCTCAATTTTTCTGTATACTTAAAACTGTGAAATTTTTTGAGTCTATTAAAAAAATATGAGGCCTTCATAGGGACCTGCAAATCTGCTATTGCTGTGGTAGTAGGAGAATTTCTCTCCAGTATAAATCAATTTTCCCACCATCAGGTACTATAACATCAAGTACTTAAACCAACTTCAAACAGTGAGGGCCTATATCCTTTTTTGAAATGCAATCTGAATATTCACACATGATTACTACAACCACCATATAACATGTTTCTTCCCCATTTTGCAGATTAGGGGGAAAAAAATCCAGTAAAAATAAACCAAGCATTCACTCACAAAGCTCAGGCTGGAGCACGGAATACTTTCTCTCTCAGTACAGGATTGTTACATATATATATATATATATATATATATATATATATATATATATATATATATATATTCTATGAAATGTTCTACTACACTAATTCCTTCTAGATCCACGACATTCATGAGAGATATAATTTCTAGTTTTTCCAAATCCTAAATATCATTGAAAACACCGAAAGATAATTCTTGTTTGTTTTTTTTTTTTTTCTTTTGCGGTACGTGGGCCTCTCACTGTTGTGGCCTCTCCCGTTGCGGAGCACAGGCTCTGGACGCACAGGCTCAGCGGTCATGGATCACGGGCCCAGCCGCTCCGCGGCATGTGGGATCCTCCCCGACCGGGGCACAAACCCGTGTCCCCTGCATTGGCAGGCGGACTCTCAACCACTGTGCCACCAGGGAAGCCCCCGAAAGATAATTCTTAACTAGGATGAGCATCACCACAACATTTGAAAGTACTATGTAAGCTAATGAATGCCCAGGACCAACCCTCAGATATTATGATTCAGTAGGTCTAGATTTTGGCCTTGGCATCTGTATTTATGAAAAGTTTTTTAGGTGTCTCAATCTACCTTCCTTGTATTGAAACTCTGCACTGAATCACAAAACTATCTCCATTATATTAAGATGAATTTAATTGAAAAATTTTAGTAATAACTTTGGACTCAATACATTAATATGGGATTGAAGTAAAATACAAAGACACTATATTTGCTTGTGAGACAAACTTCACACTGTATTAATCCAACAACGAGTGTTGCACAATTGAGCACACACCTGCTACAAAACCAAAGTGAAGGTGATGACTGATGCAGTTCAGTACATGACATGGATGAGTGTAAGGCAATATATAGTATTGCAGGGGAAGCCAGTTAACAGCATCACCTTCTTCTGGGTCATCAGCATCAACCTATATACACAAAGGAAAGCAGGGCGATGGAAGAGAAGGAAAACAGCTGTAACTAGAATGTGAAGGACCAGCTGAAGAGAACAACTTGAGGCCCTAAGTTCAATCTTTACAAAAACATTACCACCACAAGGCACTCATATAGAGGAGGAGGGAAATAGCCTCTTCCTTTTGATGGGGATGGCAAGGCTTTTGGAGAAGCATATGGAGTGAGAATACTGTTAAGGGCAGTTTGGAGAATACAATCTGCCTCTAAACATTAACTTTTTATATCACACAGGGATAAATATAATTACTAAGGGTTCTTAGAAGCTTTAGCTATGTTTTAGATCAAAATTGTTTGTACATCTAATATTTGTGCTTGATTAGTTATGTGAACAGATGATTATTCATTTAAGTTAAGATTTCCTAGGGATTTAAAATCTATAATTTAATAAAAATAAATCTGTTTATTCACCTTTATTTTTCAGAATTTATTAGATTTAAAAATATCTTGAAATTTCTTTCATTTTCAACTGTTAAATGTAACAAGCTTGCTAAGTATTTGCCTCAGTAAACTTAGTTTTTATTTCTTACAAGAAGTGTGATTTCCAGATAATTATGTGGTTTTTTACTGTTATTGTGATGAAAATTCAGTATAACATATTTAAGTTTCTATTTGAATTTACTGTAGTTCCATGGTGATTCACTATAATACCTCTTAGAGCAGCAACAAAGGAGAACAGAACAGTTTTGTATTTATTTTATGGGATATATTATAACTATAATGGCACTCTTCTTTGAAGGACAAGCTCCCTGTTTGTCTGTTGGACTGGTTGGTTGTTAGGTTTTATTATTTTAAAAAAATAACTGTGTGCTTTTAGTTATTCCCAGGAATCCTGGGAAAGGATAACATCTAGCTGGGCAATAGTTTATTATATAATTACATGGAAAATTTTCATTAAGTTTATGAATTGGATGTGGTTTATTAGATAAAAGATTTCTATTGAATCAAAATCATCTGATTTTTTTGTTTACAACTGATTTTCATTTCTTACTGTCTTGAAATCAATCATGTGATCATAACAATAATCAATGGAATGATCAAACTTATCTATAATTTGACAATACTATCTATAATTGAGATTTTTATGGTAGTCTCATATAGACTTTCTACATCTCACCAAAATGGTTTTTGTAAGATGTGACCAATATTTAGACAGTCTGAGTTACAAAATAATTTTTTATTATCAATTTTTCTCAATTTTTATAATAACGTAGACGGGGTTTACTTTTGCACCATATGTAAACGGGATAGGACTAAACAGTGAATTTAGGATATTTGATTAGGTCCTCTGATTCTAGAGGACCATTCTTATAAAAAAGCACCTTTTGGGAATTAGAGAGAAGAGGCTCTAAATTTTAGTTTTTCAAGTAACTGGCTCTGTGACTTTCAGCAAGTTATATAACCTCCCTAAGCTTCAGTTTCTTCTTCTGTAAAACAATAAAATCTATGACATAAGTATGTTATAGAAATAAAATTTAAAAATGAGTTCACAGTAACTCGTAGATCTTAAACCTAAGTAGATAGTTTACTTGTTTTATCATTTTCTTAAATTTTTTCCTGTTAGAAATGAAGAAACTTACATTTTCAAAATTAGATTGGCTCTAAGACATATGAGCTTTTAAATATCTATTTAACACTATTTTCAAGCAAGACAGAACATTTAAGGGAACTGAACATATTCTGAATTTAGGGGGACATTTTCACCTATTAATATAGAGTTAAAAGGGAAACAGTATTTTAGTTCATGATGAAAAGGGTGCTGAATAATGCATGGAGTGAAAAATGCATTCTCAACTCATTCAAATAAGTCTTAGATGAGCAATATTTCTTAACTAGACAATTGAGGTAATCTGTGCATTGCCATGTTTAAACAGATAGTATATTTGTTTCGGTGAATACAATCAGTGTGGACTTAAATAAATTACTATTCAGATTTAAAATCTAGCCTATAAAATACAACATTAAATTTGAAATTTAGCATTTTTGTTTCTTCTAAGTCAAAACTGTACTTGCTTTTAACAGGATGTTAGCAAGAGCATTTTTTGTTTTTCAATGATTTTCTTTTCCAAGGCAAATCACCCAGTTGGTCTCTGAAGATAAATTTTTAAATGCTTGGTGTCTACATTTTTCTGAGCTTTTCCAATCAGTTTGAAATGCAGTTGTGCCTTGTGATTTTGGAGAATTAAATGAAAGGTTCTGTAGTCTTTAGAAATCAGAATGTGAATTTGTCTCGAGCCTGATACATTTACTTAGGTTCTTAGAAATTCAATATATTCACAGATAGATATTTTGTAGCCAGCATTTTGTGGTTCTCTAACATGCAATATATATAACAAATTGCCAGCTAGGCTATTATATGTTTAAGAGTTTTAATTGCTGTGTACTTCAAACATTTCTTACATTGTGTCATCTGTCACATAGAAACATTAATGAATTTTTAAACTTAATTGGATATACTTTGCATTAGGAATGTCTGAAAATTAGTTGCTAACCACTGGTAAATGACAGATTTATCAATACAAACTTCCCAAAATTACAAACCATTGCTTTGTGCCATTAAGGTAGCAACACATTGTTAAGTGCTAGTAAAAGTTGCTCAAACAATTGTCTGCATGGAAATAACGATTTATAAATACAGTAGCTCTCTGCCATTTAAATAAATTGCACTTATAATATAATAAATTTTTTCTTTGAAAGCAGTTTTAGAGAAATATTTTTGACATTAAGTAGAAAAAGTCACTTAAATTTTAAACAACTTTTTTCACGTGGTGGAAAAGTCTGATAATGTTTTCACATGCTCTTATTTTATTGAAAAGTTTCTGTTTCTGTCGTTAGAAGAAAATCTCTTCTTATTAGTCTTCCATTTCTATTGTAACTGTATTTTACATACATTAAATCTGGCAATAATATACAATGACTAGTTACTAGAACATCTATTTCAAAAGAGTATAATCTACCATGCTGTTCTCCCCTAATAATCTTAGTCTCTACAAATGCACTAAAGATGAGATTCCCTGTAGTTATGTCAAAAAGCAAAATGCAAAGAATCAATCAAGAAAGCAAGCAGTAAACAGAAATCCATTCAACAGTATATGAAACAGAGGAAACAACTGAAGCAATCTGTTGGGTAAACTGGAGGAAATCTCTTTACAAAAGAAAATATATGTGAAAATTACAGAGAAATATTATCATAGTTTTTAGAATTATAAATGTACATTTACAAAGTATAAAAAATATGAAAAAACCAACTTAAAACCACCAGTTCAGAATTTTAAAAATTATTATAGGGATTAGCATAAAATTCATCTTAATATTCTCTATGAAAATATCCTATGTAGAAAATTACTAGAATGCCCACAATTATACTAATATAACATACAAGGTTTTGTTAGGCATGGTTATGAGATACTTTGCTTTATCTTTCAGTTGTATTATGTAAATACATACATTATAAGTATAAGCTTTCACTGCTTAAAGTACTGCTTTGCTATGTGAATTTTAAAACTGTACGACTTCAAATATAATTTCATCAGAAAGTTGATGAGAATCAAGATAGATTCCTATTAAAAATAATTTGTCAATCCCTCTCCCTATAGTGGGTGTCATAGAGAAAAACCGCCATTACACATGCCAACCCTTGCCAGGTTGGTAACTACCTACAAATGCAACACATCTTTTAGCCAGGATAAATAGTCTTGTGGGAGCAGGCAAAACTGTCTCATTAGAGAGAAGTTAGAAGATCAAAATGTACAGGGAAGAATAAAAGACCTTCGGAGATATGAGGGGTCAGAGAGGATGGAAGTATGAAGCAAAGGAGAGAATCAAACAAAAGCAATCCTTATCCCTGCCTCTCATAAAGCCGCGTTTTATCTGAAGTAACGGTGCTCTACCAATCTCTAGTCAACCATTTTCTGCTTCCTTTCAACTCATGACTGGCTCTGCGGTTATATGCTATCCGCTTTTCACAACCTCAGCTGTTCCAAGTTACTTGTAAGATTGTCAGTAGCAGAGAAATTATACAGGTTATCTCCTTTCCCTCTGTTTCCATTGTGTTTATTATTTAGTCAGTACAAAACAGTTACACACTTAATTGTTTGCTAATTGTATCATGTACTATTAGCCTGATATCCTCAATGGGATCCTAAACCCCAAGAAGGAAGGGATCCTGTTATAGCTTTTATTGTTTACAACACTAAGTTAGTTCATAGTATATTCTCAGTAAATATTGGGATACTGATAACTATTGACAACCCATGTTTCCCTAGTTTAGTGGGTTTTTTTCCTGCAAGCTTTTGTAGTTTCCTGTTAGATATAGGGGATGGCTGGTTTATAATGGGAAAAGATGGTTTACCTTCAGTTGTCACCAACTGAAACATGACATCAGTCTATAAAAATATAGAGATAATAGACTATGATAAAATTGTTTAAAATATTGAACAATGAATTAATTCGAAGTGTAACCATATTTGCATGAAAGGTAGAATTTCAAAGATAGAATTAGGGCACAGAAATTTTTTTTTTTTTGGTCAGATTTTCTGTCTATTCAGTAGCTGTGCAGACTTTGGGCAAGTTACCAAACTACCCTGCACAGTGTAAAATTGTGAAAACAATTGTTCATCCTTCAAAGCATTGTTAAGAGACTTAAATGACTTAATGTTGTATAGTAAAGAATTTCTGGCCTTTGATCCTGGTTCCCTTGAATTTCCTGAGTGATAGGAGGGTCTTTGTTATTCATAGGGGGCCCCTTGGACTACATCTGAGTTTATACTAACAAGGTAGCTCATGGTGGGCCTGTGGATAGTTTCAAGTTGGAATTCGAGTGTTGGGGCTTTGAGCCATGTGATACCAGCCTGACCTCGTGACCTCTTGGTATACAGACTACAGATTGAGCTCCATCACTTGGTTATTGATTCAGTCAATCATACTTCTGTAATGGAACCCCAATAAAAGATCTGGACACCTGAGCACAGGTGAGCTTCCCTAGTTGGTAAGCATATATTTATATGCCAAGAAGGTGATGTTTCCTGAGGACTGAGAAATTTCCTATTTAGTACCCTCCCAGATCTTACCATACACATCTCTTCTTTTGGCTAGTCTTGATTTTCCCCTTTATAATAAAACTGTAATTGTGAATATAGTGCTTTCCTAAGTTCTTCGAGGAATTTTTTTTTTAACATCTTTATTGGAGTATAATTGCTTTACAATAGTGTGTTAGTTTCTGCTTTATAACATTTAATCATCTATACATATACATATATCCCCATATCCCTCCCCTCCTTCTTGCATCTCCATCCCACCCTCCCTATCCAACCCCTCTAGGTAGTTAAAAATCACCAAACTGATCTCCCTGTGCTATGCAGCTGCTTCCCACTGGCTATCTATTTTACATTTGGTAGTGTATATATGTCCATGCCACTCTCACACTTCATCCCAGCTTACCCTTCACCCTCCCCATGTCCTCAAGTCCATTCTCTACGTCTGTGTCTTTATTCCTGTCCTGCCCCTAGGTTCTTCAGAACCATTTTTTTTTAGATTCCATAAATATGTGTTAGCATACGGTATTTGTTTTCTCTTTCTGACTTACTTTACTCGGTACGATAGACTCTAGGTCCATCTGCCTCACTACAGATAACTCAATTTCGTTTCCTTTTATGGTTGAATAATATTCCATTGTATATATGTGCCACATCTTCTTTATCCATTCATCTGTCGATGGTCACTTAGATTGCTTCCATGTCCTGGCTATTGTAAACAGAGCTGCAGTGAACATTGTGGTATATGACTCTCTTTGAATTATAGTTTTCTCAGGGTATATGCCTAGTAGTGGGATTGCTGAGTCATATGGTAGTACTATTTTTAGTTTTTTAAGGAACCTCCATACTGTTCTCCATAGTGGCTGTATCAATTTACATTCCCACCAACAGTGCAAGAGGGTTCCCTTTTCTCCACACCCTCTTCAGCATGTATTCTTTGTAGATTTTTTGATGCTGGCCATTCTGACTGGTGTGAAGTGATAACTCATTGTAGTTTTGATTTGCATTTCTCTAATTATTAGTGATGTTGAGCAGCCTTTCATGTGTTTGTTGGCTATCTGTATATCTTCTTTGGAGAAATGTCTATTTAGGTCTTCTGCCCATTTTTGGATTGGGTTGTTTCTTTTCTTCATATTGATTTGCATGAGCTACTTGTAAATTCTGGAGATTCTCTGTCAGCTGCTTCATTTGCAAATATTTTCTCCCATTCTGAGGGTTGTCTTTTCGTTTTGTTTATGGTTTCCTTTGCTGTGCAAAACGTTTTAAGTTTCATTAGGTCCCATTTGTTTATTTTTATTTCCATTTCTCTAGGAGGTGGGTCAAAAAGGATCTTGCTGTGATTTATGTCATAAAGTGTTCTGCCTATGTTTTCCTCTAACAGTTTTAGAGTGTCTGGCCTTACATTTAGGTCTTTAATCCATTTGAGTTTATTTTTGTGTATGGTGATAGGGAGTATTCTAATATCATTCTTTCACATGGAGCTGTCCAGTTTTCCCAGCACCACTTATTAAAAAGGCTGTCTTTTCTCCATTGTATATTCTTGCCTCCTTTATCAAAAATAAGGTGACCATATGTTTGTGGGTTTATCCCTGGGCTTTGATTTGTTCCATTGATCTATCTTTCTGTTTTTCTGCCAGTACCATACTGTCTTGATTGCTGTAGCTTTGTAGTATAGTCTGAAGTCTGGGAGCCTGAATCCTCCAGCTCTGTTTTTCTTTCTCAAGATTGCTTTGGCTATTCGAGGTCTTTTGTGTTTCCATTAAAAAGTGTGAAATTTTTTGTTTTAGTTCTGTGAAAAATGCCATTGTTAGTTTGATAGGGATGGCACTGAATCTATAGATTGCTTTGGGTAGCATAGTCATTTTCACAATGTTGATTCTTCCATTCCAAGAACATGTTATATCTCTCCGTTTGTATCATCTTTAATTTCTTTCATCAGTGTCTTATAGTTTTCTGCATACAGGTCTTTTGTCTCCATAGATAGGTTTATTCCTAGGTATTTTATTCTTTTGTTGCAATGGTAAATGAGAGTGTTTCCTTAATTTCTCTTTCAGATTTTTCATCATTAGTGTATGGGAATGCAAGAGATTTCTGTGTGTTAATTTTGTATCCTGCTACTTTACCAAATTCATTGATTAGCTCTAGTAAGTTTCTGGTGGGATCTTTAGGATTCTCTATGCATGGTATCATGTCATCTGAAAACAGTGACAGCTTTATTTCTTCTTTTCCAATTTGGATTCCTTTTATTTCTTTTTCTTCTCTGATTGCTGTGGCTAAAACTTCCAAAACTATGTTGAATAAGAGTGGTGAGAGCAGGCAACCTTGTCTTATTCCTGATCTTAGAAGAAATGGTTTCAGTTTTTCAACACTGAGAATGATGTTGGCTTTGGGTTTGTCATATATGGACTTTATTATGTTGAGGTAAGTCCTCTCTATGCCTACTTTCTGGAGGGTTTTTCTCATAAATAGGTGTTGAATTTTGTTGAAAGCTTTTTCTGTATCTATTGAGATGATCATATGGTTTTTCTCCTTCAGTTTGTTAATATGGTTTATCACATTGATTGATTTGTGTATTTTGAAATATATATTTGTGTATATTGAATCTTTTAATGTGCTGTTGGATTCTGTTTGCTAGTAGTTTGTTGAGGATTTTTGCATCTTTGTTCATCAGTGATACTGGCCTGTAGTTTTCTTTCTTTGTGATATCTTTGTCTGGTTTTGGTATCAGGGTGATGGTGGCCTTGTAGAATGAGTTTGGGAGTGTTCTTCCCTCTGCTATATTTTGGAAGAGTTTCAGAAGGATAGGTGTTAGCTCTTCTCCAAATGTTTGATAGGATTCGCCTGTGAAGCCATTGGGTCCTGGGCTTTTGTTTGTTGGAAGATTTTCAATCACAGTCTCAATTTCAGTGCTTCTCATTGGGTTGTTTATATTTTCTATTTCATGCTGGTTCAGTCTCAGAAGGTTGTGCTTTTCTAAGAATATGTCCATTTCTTCCAGGTTGTCCATTTAGAAAAGAAAAAGAAAGATAGAAAGAAGAGAGCAACCAAACCAAAAAGAAATCCACCAATGATACCAAGTGCTAAAAAACTATACAAAAAAAAAAAAAAAGAAAAGAGACAGAACCCTAGGACAAATGGTAAAAGCAAATGTATACAGACAAAATCACACAATGACCACTTCCTCAATTTGGGGATGATTCGTGTCTATTCAGGTATCCCAGAGATACAGGGTACATCAAGTTGATTGTGGAGATTTAATCTGCTGCTCCTGAGGCTGCTGGGAGAAATTTCCCTTTCTCTTCTCTGTTTGCACAGCTCCTGGGGTTCAGCTTTGGATTTGGCCCTGCTTCTGCACGTAGGTCACTTGAGGGCTTCTGTTCCCCACCCAGACAGGACACGGTTAGAGGAGCAGCTGATTATGGGGCTCTGGCTCACTCACACTGGGTGGAGGGAGGGATACGGAATGCGGGGCGAGTCTGCAGCAGCAGAGGCTGGCGTGACGTTGCAACATCTCCCAGGGAAGTTGTCCCTGAATCACCGGACCCTGGCAGTGGCGGGCTGAACAGGCTCCCGGGAGGGTAGGTGTGGATAGTGACCTGTGGTTGCACACAGGGTTCCTGGTGGCTGCAGTAGCAGCCTTAGCATCTCATGCCCGTCTCTGGTGTCCACGCTGATAGCTGCGGCTCGTGCCTGTCTCTGAAGCTTGTTTAGATGGTGCTCTGAATCCCCTCTCCTCATGCACCCTGAAACAATGGTCTCTTGCCTCTTAGGCAGTTCCAAACATTTTACCGGACTCTCTCCCGGCTAGCTGTGGTGCACTAGCCCCCTTCAGGCTGTGTTCACCCAGCCAACCACAGTCCTCTCCCTGGGATCTGACCTCTGAAGCCCCAGCCTCAGCCTCAGCCACCCGGTAAGTAATTCTTTAACAAAGCAGAAACTCTTTTTAGCTCCTGCCATCTTCATCTGTGAAGTCCAGGCCAACTGGAAAGTGGGCAGGGAAAGCCCTGTTAACAGTCTTCGTGGTTGTCACGTGCAGATGGCTTGCTTTGTACCTTGCTGTGTTGTTTCCCATTGGTGTTGAGGGATTCTCTCCATCCATTCTGTGCTTTGTTGCTTTTCTAGGCCACAAATCTGTATCCTTGACCTCTAAGATATTTTCAGTGCTTTGTGATTTAGGATCTTCACTACTGCTCTGCTGTAGTCTATGCTTTCTGGGCAATGGCATAGAAGAGGCAGGACCAGAAGATATTCTGAGTCAGATTCCCCTTTACCCTCCCATTCTAACAATTATTTCTGTGATTATCTAAAATTTCTTAAGCACTTCTCTTATCTTTCTTTAGAAGAGTTTATTCTGAAATAGTTGTACAAACGGAGACTTTAAGAGATGGCTCATGGATTTTAGTACCATGGAAGTCAGGATGAAGCCAGCAGCCAAATACTTCTGATCTTTTTCTGTCCCATTGTCCCCTTAAATCATCTTATGGATTTAACCCCTGGAACATTGTCCCCCTAAATCTCCAAATATGTTCAGAGAAGTCTGAATTTGCAATATTGGCTTTGAAGTTCCTACACAATATAGATTATTTCTAAACTGCTGTTTGAATTACTGAATTCTCTCTTCCCTACAATGCCAATTTAAAGATTACTTTGAGTTATTGTGCAGTGATGACACTGCCTGCTGTGGGAAGACTGGAACCCATGTTGCATGGAAGTGAATTCAGTTATTCGTTGCTAAGGATGTGTAGACATTGCTATAGTAAATGTGCAGAGCTCAGTTCCTTTCCAGTTCTACAACTGCATATTTAAAAATTCCCCATTGCCCAAAGCTGCTACAACTGTCATTCATACATATGTATATTTTTTTCAAAGAAGCTTCTAACTGATTAAATTTGATAACCAATTTTATTAAAACACCATAGGAATTATTTACATTGGAGATTCCCAGGATGGTACCTAAAACCATCTACTCTCAGAGTGCTAGTCACAGATTCAGATCTGATAAAATGACTTAGCTTTAACATCTTGGCTACTGCCACATTTACCTAAGCAGAAGACTGGTTCAGGTCAAAGGTTTGAGTAGGGGTAACCATAATACTTATATTTCATTTTTTTTTTAATTAAAAGTTTATAATGAAGGAATGTTGAGGGATCACAGGAACAAATCCATATGTGCATTTGGGATTTTGTAAGGGTCAGCTTGTCAAAATATGTGTTAATAGAGCTTAAACAAAACCTCTAAAAGATGAATGCTAGTGGTAATTCTGAAACTTTGTGGTCCAGCATACCCTGTCTCTAACTTCCTCCTCCTCCTCTCCCACACCTGGATTCCAAGACGTCCCACAGAGAACTCAAGGAGGCCTTGAGCTTGTCTCTCAGTTCAGGAAACTCACAATTTCCTGGTGGTGGTAGGAACTGAGATAATATGCAAAGTAAGGTTCTGCCTTTTGTTGCTATGATCTGTGGTCACTAGGGAAAAACAGAGAGAAAAAAAAAAAAACACAACAACCTTTATTTTTGATAGAACAAGTGTAGCTGAATGTATAGGTTCAATTATTTTGTTGGAATCCAACCACCACGTTGGAGTTAGTGCAGAAGGAGGAGCCCCTAGAGGAGGAAATATCAGGATCAAATTCCCCAGCTCCTGTCTCTGGGGACAGCCGACAAAGCTCTATGGCCCTCCCCTCAAAGCCTCTATCCACCTGTGAAAATGCTCATTCTCAGGATTTTGGGATCCATGAATAGGAGATGCTTTCACGAAAAATAATTAGAAATTTTAATATATATTTAGCAGTCTGGTTAAATGACACTTTTTAAAAATTTCATTTTTGCACATTTCAGTAGAACACATTTTATGTAAAACATGGGTATTCTCTGAAAAATTATTCTTTTTTAAGGAAGGGCTGAAACTATAGAGTGTACAATAACCCTGTAGGTGTCCTTGGTGTCAGCTTAAACTCCTGCTATGTTTTCTGTGGGAGTAACTGATGTGCCTTCTATTTTATAATTCTGAATGTCAATAGTGAAAACAGTCGGCAGCAGTCACGAGTCCTCATGTACATCTAGACAATGGTATATCACTTAGTGCTAAAAAGAAATGAGCTATCAAGCCGCAAAAAGACATGGAGAAATATTTAATGCATATTACTAAGTGAAAAGAGCTAATCTGAAAAGATTACATACTGTATGATTCCAACTACACGACACTTTGGACTATATGACATTCCAGAAAAGGCAAAATTATGGAGAGAGTGGTTAGGGGGAAGGGAGAGATGAATAGGTAGAGTACAGAGGAATTTTAGGGCAATGAACCTATTCTGTATGATAGTACAATGGAGGGTACATGTCATTACACATTTGCCAAAACCCATAGAATGGACAACATCAAGAGTAAATCTAATGTGAACCGTGAACTTTGGGTGATAATGATGCATCACTGCAGGTTCACTGGGATGTTGATCGTGTGGAGGCTGTGTATATGTGGAGTCAGTGGGTATATGAGGACTCCCTACACTTCTTTCTCAATTTTGCTTTGGATTTAAAACTGCTCTAAAACATAAAGTCTGCTTTAAAAAATATTAAAATGATATTTTCTGATTCTATAAGTGAAATACTAAAAGTCTAAAATCTCATAAGCTTAGTTTTTGTTACATTTTTTCTATGTATATAATAAAGTCATTGATACCATACTGTATACATACAGAATTTATAAAATTTTGTATATAGTTTGGAAGTCTGTTTTTTATTTTCCTTTCCTAAGCCAGTCCACATTATTAAGACCTCTTTATAAGTATTCTTTCTAATTACTTAAATATTCATACATATTAATATACTAATAATTTACATAATCCTTCTATCATTGGATATTTGGGATATTTCCAATTGTTGATTATTCTAATAATGCTCTATGTGCATTTTCTATACATCTGATTGTTTTATTATAATATATTACTGTATGTGAAATGACAAAGTATGGGTTATGAACATTGTTGAATACTGTGAAATACTTTCCCGAAGATTAGATCAAATGTTACTATTACTAGGAGAATATGAGCATGCTTTCACATTCCATATTTTAAATTGAAACTTATTTGTAATTTCTGATAGGTAATAATTATTCAATCAACCTTTCCAGTATTTTTTTAAAGGCATTCCCCTATCTCCTCTTCTTTACCCAGAACCATAAGAATCTGATTAAATACAGAGGGTTGGAATTACTGCTTAAGGATTTATTCACAGTGCATTTACAGTGTCATTTCATTAATAGGGTTTGACATAAACCCTAGTGACATAATCAACCAGATATGTACAGTTGTTTTCAGAACACAATGTGTGAATAAATGGTCAGTCTTTTAAATTTTTTTTAAGTTTTGTGTGAATGGATGTATCTCTTTTAAGTTCTAGTCTCTCAGATCATGTCCTTGGTAAACTGGTGAGAAATTCCTATGGTAAAGTGGTTTGATGGGATCCTTAGTGACTAATTACTATGAGTATGAACATACATGCTACTAAGACTTTCAACAAATTTTCCCCCAAAATCATAGTGTACATTTATAACAAGCTTCTAGAATCATGTGATCTTTGAAATCCTGACAAAGTCTCAATTCTCCTGGAAAGTTTGTCAAAGGACATCTTGAGGAAATGCTGTAGGCTCATGAATATTTATAAATACTGTTGTAAATCTGGCAACATCCTCAGGCTTTTTGCCTTTCACCTTTGGATGTGATATACAATGTGATCTAAATTATGATATGAATGACTAGGAAAACTGATTAGGTGATGCGATTGCTGTGACATTTCCTTAAGTCCAATATATTATACTGCATATATATTACTCTTTCAAGATAGTTCTTGCTTTGGCAAAATATGCACTTTTCATCCTCTAATCTGAAGAATTTTCTTTACTGTAACATTCCAAAGTCATGTTAGGGATTAGTTTGCCTGCAATTTTCAGTTATTTTGAAGGATGTGTAGTTGACAAGCTGTATATAATGGGCATTTGTATTAGATGTTACTACTTTAATTTGTGGTACATTGAATATACTTTAATTTGTCAAACACTGGCTTTTTGCCAGCCTCTGTTCTAGGTGTTTGTTTACCACAATATCTAAGCCTGACTCTGGCTCTACTCTCATGGAGATGCTGGCTATGGGAAAAAAGAATTTGATGACCTATGATGACAGCTACAAAAAAGGAAGCACAGTGTGGGACAAAAGCACATGCAATGGAAACTAAACCTAGAATGATAGATGGAAAATCTTTTTTGGAAAAGCAGTACTTAACCTGAGATTGGAAGAGCACATAAGCATTAGCTAAGAGATTTTGTAGAGGAAAGAGGAAGCAATATACTGAACACTATAAAGTATGATATAACAAAGGGACTAGAAAAAAGACCGCTAGAGCTGGAGCATGGACAGTGAATGTTAAGCCCAGAAATGTGGACTGACACTGTGTTGTAGAGGTACATACACCTAAACCTTGTCAAACATTTTGAACTTTACCTCAAAGGACGTAAGTGGAGACTTTTAAGAAGAGGAGCAATGTAAAAATATTTGTTTCTTGGGCTTCCCTGGTGGCGTAGTGGTTGAGAGTCCGCCTGCCGATGCAGGGAACACGGGTTCGTGCTCCAGTCCGGGAAGATCCCACATGCCGCGGAGCGGCTGGGCCCGTGAGCCATGGCCGCTGAGCCTGCGCGTCCGGAGCCTGTGCTCCGCAACGGGAGAGGCCACAACAGTGAGAGGCCCGCGTACAGCAAAAAAAAAAAAAAAAAAAAAAATTTGTTTTAAAAATATCACATTGGGTGAAGTAAAGAAAGGAACTGGAATGAAGTAGGGGTAAGGTACAGAGACCTGGTAGAGGTAATGGTGGCAGGGGAGTCATGTTACTGTTGGGGCCAGGGCAGGTCACCCTAAAATACTCCTCAGTGGCATATTGATCATTTTGAATTAAAGTTACTCAAGAAACTGCCAGTGCAAGACCCTACTCTGTCACCTTGAGAGCAGGAAATAAATCTCTCATGTGAAAGGTGCACCTTCTGTGTCTGGAGGTAGAAGGACATCCTTATCACTAGAGATAGAGAATTTTGGGTCCAGAAGCCTGTATAAACAAAACTTGTTATTTCTTTAATTTACTACCTAAACTCAAACTCTGTTTAGATTCTTCACTCATTAAGCACCAAAGCCAAAGTTTCTATGTCTTGTCAATTCCTCATAATTTTATTGTTTATTTTTCTAAAAAGTTTAAAAGCTGCCTGCTTTGGCCACTTTGTAGACCCCATTTCTATAAGACCTCGGTGTGCAAGAATTAAACTTGTTTCTTTTTTGTCATTTCAATCTGTCTTGTGTCAATTCTAGTATTAGTCCAGCCACAAGAACTCAAGGGGTGGGGGGAGTGGGATTTCTTCTGCCCTAACATTACTATATTGGCTTGATTGGTCTAGTGTGTAAACAATGGCAAAGTGGAAAACAAACTATTTTAAAGAGACACTTGGAGGAGAAAATTAATAGAGCATAGTAATTTATTCTATTTGGAGCTGAGTTAGTAGATATGAGTGAAAGGGTTAGGGTTAGCATTAGAATTTGAGCATGTTGAAGGGCCTGTGGAACATTAAAGTGGAGTCAGGATTTAGGCAGTTGATTACAGAGGTCTGAAGTACAAATGATAGTGCTGGGCTAGGATTTGGGCATTATTAGTATACAGATTATGAAGCCATGAGAGAGGACAAGAATGCCTATGGAAGAAATTTAAAAGAAAAAATAAAGCACTGAAAAACAAAACTCCAAATTCAAATGGCTGGTAGAGAGAGCTGACCTCAACATTTCCTGTGGCTTGACAGGGTTCTTCAAGGAGACAGGAGTCTGTCTCCAGGCTCTTAATCTCCCTTTTCTTAACCCATTTAGAAAATTAGAAAACTTATCATTGTAAATTCTTTCCCTGCCCTTTGAGAGGTAAATCTTTTAAAAAGCTTGTTGCTAGTTTTACAATACAGGTTTGTTTTTCTCAAGGACCTGGGAGCCATCCTTTTGAAATAGTAGCTCCCAATTTTGTGGGAGGACAAGAGACTAATACTGGAGAATATCCAGCTCCAAGTTGTTAAAATACCTCCTTTCATTAAGATATTAGACCTGTACTGGGAAAACTATAAGACACTGATGAAAGAAATTGAAGATGACACAAACATATGAAAAAATATACCTTGTTCTTGGATCAGAAGAATTAATATTGTTAAAATGACCATACTACCCAAGGCAATCTATAGATACAATGCAACCCCTTTCAAAATACCAATGGCATTTTTCACAGAACTAGAACAAATAATTCTAAAATCTGTATGGAAACACAAAAGATACCAAATAGTCAAAACGATCTTGAGAAAGAAGAACAGAGCTGGAGGAATCATGTTCCCTGACTTCAGACTATTCTACAAAGCTACAGTGATCAAAACAGTATAGTACTGGACAAAAACCAGACATATAGGTCAATGGAACAGGATAGAGAGCCCAGAAATAAACCTATGAACTTATGGCCAATTCATCTAGGACAAAGGAGGTAAGAATATACAATGGAGAAAAGACAGTCTCTTCAATAAACAGTGCTAGGATAACTGGACAGCCACATGTAAAAGAATGACATTGAAACATTCTCTAACACCATATACAAAAATAAACTCAAATGGATTAAAGATCTACATGTAAGACCTGAAACTATAAAACTCCTAGAAGGGAACATTGGCAGAATATCCTTTGACATAAATTGAAGCAGTATTTTTTTTTTTTTCAGATTTGTCTCCTAAGGCAAAATAAATAAAAGCAAAAATAAACTTAAAAGCTTTTGCACAGGAAAGGAAAACACTGACAAAACAAAAAGACAGCCTACTGAATGGGAGAAAATATTTGCAAATGGTATGACTGATAAGGCATTAATATCCAAAACATATAAACAGCATATACAATTCAACATCAAAAAACAACCTGATTTAAAAATGGGCAGAACACCTAAGTAGACATTTTTCCAAAGAGGACATGCAGACGGCCTACAGACACATGAAAAAAATGCACAACACTGCTAATCATTGAAGAAATGCAAATCAGAACTACAATGAGCTATCACCTCACACCTGTCAGAAGCGCTGTCATCAAAAAGAACACAAATAACAAATGTTGGAGAGGATGTGGTGAAAAGGGGACACTTGTACACTGTTGGGGGGAATGCAAATTGTTGCAGCCACTGTGGAAAACAGTATGGAGACAAATAAAAAAAAATAAAAATAGAACTACTATAAGACCCAGCAGTTCCACTCCTGGGTATATATTTGAAAAAAGGAAAACATTAATTCAAAAAGATAGATGTATCCCAGTGTTCATAGCAGCATTATTTACAATTGCCAAGATATGGAAGCAACCTAAGTGTCCATCAACAGACGAATGGATAAAGAAGATGTGAGATATATAGATATATATATCACTGTATATATATCACAGTAATGAAATACTATTCAGCCATTAAAAGAATGAAGTATTGCCTTTTGTAACAACATGAATGGACTTGAAGGGTGTTATGCTATGTGAATAAGCCAGAAAAATACTGTATGATATCACTTACATATGGAATCTAAAAAGTACTACAAAATAGTGAATACAACAAAAAAAGAGCAGACTCACAGACAAATTTAGAGAACAAACTAGTGGTTACCAGTAGGGAGAGGGAAGGGAGAAGGGGAAATATAAGGGCAGGGCATTAAAAGTTACAAACTATTATGTATAAATTAAGCTACAAGGATATATTGTATAATACAACACAGTATTTTATATATACTATAAATATTTTATAATATTTTTTAAAACTATAAATGGATATTTTATTGTAACTATTTTATGATAACTATACATGGAGTATAACCTTTAAAAATTGTGAATCACTATATTGTACACCTGTCACATATAATATTGTACATCAACTATACTTCAATTTTAAAAAGATATTAGAAAGTTTATTTTTCCTTTGAGTAAAACCAGTTAGCAAACACAGATGGCCTACTATGTCCCATTCACCTCAGCTCTTAAAAACCCTACCTCCTGCCTTTCGTTTTAGAGAAATTGAGTTCAGACTGAGTTCTGGCCTTTCTTCTGTACTGAAACAGCCATGAATACAGTCTTCCTTTATCTGGTCCCACAAAAACAAACTGAAGTGTTATAGATAGGAAGAAAACCAGGATGTTACAGCATTATGGAAGCCAGGGAAAGATAATGGTTCAAGAAAGAAGGAATGCCCATCACTGTCAAAATTTGCTGAAATGTCAAGCACGATAAGAACTAAACAAATTGTACTGGATTACACGTTACCTAAGATATAAATGAACATATTGAAGTGGAAGTGTATCGAGTGTGTAGATGGAAACCATTGTGAAGTGTGTTCAAGTGGATAGAAAATAAACGGAAATGGTAAGGGTTGACAAGAATAAGATGCACAGTCGCTTAATTGGAGGTCTTTATTAAGTTATATATTTGTACAGTTATGAAAACCCATTGAAGACATCATTTCTACTACATACCATTTTTATAACAGAACCAATTTAAGAAATCCATATAAGAAATTCTGCAACTATATTGTTGACTTCATTTGTGAAATTCAAGGACCCGTAATGTTGTTACTGAAAAGTGTTCTTTTAATAATTTTACAGGTTCCTAAAATATGTTACTTCTATGTGAATCTGAAGGCTATGAGAAATCTTATTAGCACAAGAATACAGGATAAAGCCAATAAGTAGCGTATCATCATTCTGTTTAGGTCATTTATTTTGTTTCCTTAAAGATGAATTGAGAACTTCTTAGTACATCATATTTGGAAGTTGCTTTACTGACAAAACTGCCATCCATATGTCCTCACTCAGTCATTTCATGCCATGGTTCTGCTCAAAATCTCAGATAGAAATAGTATTTCACAGCTTATTAATAATATTTTAGAATGGACTTCTATGACCTGATTTTGATCAGAATTATTTTTACATAAGGATTTACCCATTTTGATTGGGACAGAATGCTATAGTGGGAAGCTGTAAATACCCAATAAGCGAACAGGCATTAAAACTGTCATTTCTGAAACTGTGACAAATCTCTGTATTGATAGTAGAAATAAGGGCATTGTATAATTATATGGATCCACAAGGAAAATGGCTCATGGTCATCATACTCTGGCTCATGCTTTTCTAACAGCAGCTCAGTGAGGTTTGTATTCTCTTGGACATTGCATTTCATTTAAAGGAAGATAGTTCTACGTGCTCAAAAGTGTTATGTTTTTGACAGTGAGGAGGTGTAAAAAAGACCGGAAAAGAAATTTGAAGGCCTCCTGATGGTAATAGGAGAAGGGTGCATTTTGACACAAAGCTCAATTCCTGTGCTAGGCAAGCCCAGTGCTCTGGGAGAATATATAATTACAGTTTGCAATGATTTCTCCAATTCCAGGAAAGAATAAAAGTGAGTTTATTTTTTCCAAGACATAGCTCCCTTTGGCAGCAAAGCCAATGGGAAGTATTGACAATGCAACCTGGGTATTAAGCTGTATGACTTGCTGCACATAATGGCCTGACCACACTCAGGTAATAACCAGAGGTCTCCAGAAGTACATTCAACTGCTCTTTCATCAACAACTCAAAATCTTCCCCAGCATGAATCTATTCTTTGCCAGTAGGACAACCCAAAGCAAATCCCGCCGCCCCCCCGCTCAGTTTTTCACCCAAGGTTGAGCTAAAGAGCTCCTAATTGCTGTTTATTTCATTTACATGATATTTTCCTCATGTTAATGTTATTAGCTTGAAGGTTCTTTTGCCAGGACCACAGGGAGTGGCATTCACCCAACTTCAGTCTTGTTAGAGACCTGGAACCCATCAATCAGATGCCCTCTGTTTTGTCTACTTAAATGTTTTGGTGATCACTAACAGTCCAAATCATTTCACAATTTGGTGAAATTGCTTTTTATCCTTGCATTTCTATCTCCTTAATATCTGGTTGACCTGTATAATTTTTCTTAAATTTACTACTTTAATTCAAAAGAATAAAAGCTCCCTTCCATCTACATGGTTATCATAAATCCAAGCCCTTTGGGGCTTACATTCCTGTAAAGAATTGACAGTGAGATTTAATTCTCTTAAATTTACTACATAATTTCATTTATTTTTAAAAGTAAATGTTTCATTCCTCTTTTATTATATAATAGAATTCCCCTTTAATCAAGACTACCCACCCAACATGTCTCTTTCTAAATATTTATATCTCCCTAAAGTTATCACATTTATTTCATCATTTAATATTTAATTTCCTTTTTCTTCTTTCATTTTATTTATTTCTTTATTACAAATTACACTAACAAAGAATAATGATTCCCCATTTATGCAACCAGCCTTAACAACACCCCAGATCTGCTTTGTCACTTCTGCCTTTTAGACCACAGCCATCTTCCTTGCTTCGGAACCTAAAGGGGGACTGTCTTTTGCATGGTCACAAAGTGGAAGTTCTGTCCCTCTTGTTTCAACTCTTAGTACACAGACTGTCTCAGCCTCCCCCAGTGTGCAGGCTGTGAGGTAGCAGGTTTTCCATCATGCCTCCCAGGCAGGGTTCCTGGCAATTCCAGCAGAGTCTGGAAGCTCCAACTTCCCAAGCAGTTGACTGCAAGGGAAAGGTAATATAATCCCTATATACCAGGAGTTAACACTTCTTGGGGTTGGGTTTGGCCACCCTGTCCTTCCCTCACCCAGTGGTCTTTCCTGAGGCAATGATTCCATGTATATTCTGCCATGTACCTTCACATGACAGATTCCTTATCTATCATATAGGAAAATCTGTGTTTGTTTTCTTTCTCTCCTCATTTCACACTCCTGGGACTGCAGGTCTCAGCCTTAGCCAGTAAACTTCAGTCACGCTCTGTTTTCTAGACTACACTATCACTTCTATTATAATTCTTCTTTCACAGCTACTGTTACATAAACTTTTCACAGCCTCAATTTCTCCTCTAAAGAGTGGTATCCTCATAATAGGACCCTGGTGCTGAATCCAGGAGTACTAGCATTTCAATACTTCAGAAAATTCTGATCAATTTCATTGTCTTTTTAGTCTAAGTACTGTCATGTTTACCAAACACTGTAATTGCTACTCATTGCTACTCACAATTTTTCACTGCTCTTGCAATAAACACCAATATTTCACGTGATTTCCCCTTATGCCATAACCACAGTGTTTCTTCTACCATGTGCCACTCTAATTTAACTTGTAGACCAAAAGTCTTCCATGATGCATTTTGCATGGTCCATGTTTTTGAGTGAAACCAGAGAAGATTCTCAGGGCCTCTTCTCTTCTTCCCAATATAAAATTTAGAAAATTTTATTTGTCCTCCAAATGAACGTAAAACATAATTACGTATCCCTGACAACTGCACTTAGAGCCAGATCATACCCTGTATAACTTTCATCTCAAGCACAGTCTTTTTAGTCCAGAACTGGGGCCCAGATATCCTGGTAGAAGTCAGAGTGACAGTCCAAAGTACTAACATTGACACAGATGGGATTTCCAAAGTTTTGCAGGCTGAGTGACCAAAATAGAAGATTGCAAAGTAGTTTGATACTAAGAAAACAGGGAAATGCCAAAAAAACCCCTTATCACCCCTCCTTAAAATTTTGCATAAATCTTTTTACTTATTTTGTCTCCATTTAGAAAACAAGAGCCATGTTTATATCTTAAATCACTTAAATTTTTAAAATTTCAGTTTAGGACTCATATAATTTGTATTGATCAGGAAATTTATATATGCATATCAATTACTTTTTAATTGTAATTTGTAAGATAGTACCTTTTTCTTGTATCATTATACTTTCATGAATTTTTCAGAAGATTCCACTTTTCTTATCAACTGTAAACGTTGCTACCCTTTTTGATGCACAAATCACTCATATTTGTCCACTAGCAGAACTCTGTTCAGGTTGGCCTATTTGTCCTGTTTAGTAATTTCAAGGAAGATCTGAGAGCATTCTTGCTTTCTTCAAACAACACATTTCAGATTCAATATATTTATTATTTTCTTTGTTGGCTCCAGAGTGTAGAATAAGCTATTCTCTGGATACCAAGGATGCACACTGATAAGTAGGAGAAAGAACAGGTTCAGTCCTTTTTGATGATAAAATAGGAATTTTCTTTTTTTTTAGTATATCATAAACCAATGTTGTAATTAAATTTACTCCTTCCTTTCTATATTTCATATTTTAGTTTACTTGAACTTGAATTTCGAGTTGTCCATTTTATTTTTTGTTTTGGCCCTTTGGTCTGAACGACCCTAAAAGTGAGTCCAAATCACACAGTTCCAGGAAGTACTTATTTTCAGTATCACTAGAACACCAACCATCTGAAAAGTAAACTAATCCCCCAAACACTGAACTATTGTATCAAAAACAGAAACCCAATACATTCATAAGACACAGTGATTAAAAATAAAGACAAATATTGGGGCTTCCCTGGTGGTGCAGTGGTTGAGAGTCCGCCTGCCGACGCAGGGGACACGGATTCGTGCCCCGGTCCAGGAAGATCCCACATGCCGCGGAGCAGCTGGGCCCGTGAGCCATGGCCGCTAAGCCTGCGCATACGGAGCCTGTGCTCCGCAACGGGAGAGGCCACAACAGTGAGAGGCCCACGTACCGCAAAAAAATAAATAAATAAATAAAGACAAATGCTTACAGATGTTAACTAGACTTATTATGGTGATCATTTCACAGTGTATAAAAATACTGAATGTTGTACACCTGAAAGTAATGTAATATTGTATCTCAATTATAATTCAATAAAAATAATAAAATAAAAATTTTTTAAAATGCTGTTTTTCAAAGTTTGGCTTAATATCTTCTAGCCTTTTGTGTTTGGACCCCACTAACCAAATTTTTTTACCCTTTATATAGTGCTTTACTAGTGTCATTATTTTCTTATTGCATGTGCTTTTAAGTCCTTACTTATAGAATCACAGAGGTCCCTGTATATTCATGTTATCACGGTATTGTTCTATTTCAATTCCCCAAATTAAATAAATGATTCAATAACACCCACCAGAATTAATATCCATAATTATCAAAGTCAGATATGGAAGAACAAATGTAAAAGTTACAACTCAGAAAACTAGTATATACTAGCTTCTGTAAATTCATATAACCTCCTTAATATTAAGCAGTATTTTGTAATACAAGAACTTTCTTAAGATGAATAGATAGATGATAACTATGTAAATAGATAAAAGATAGATAGATGATAGATAGATTAGATAGATAATAGATGAATAACAAACCAATAGGTTTGGATTTACTCTATCTGCAATATATTTTCCCCTTTACTTGCTGATCAGCAGTCCTTTCTTTCTCCTGTTCCCAGCAGCAATGGTATAGTAAAGTCACTTTGCGTTTCTTTGTAGACCATCTGGTCTCTCTCTACTCTCTTACATATTCCACGGCACAATGGGGAAAATATTGGGTTGTATTTTTTTAATGTATCAACATATGAGCTTACAAATGTAATTCAGATTCTAATGATATATTAACAGAAGGCAATGTTGTTCAAATAAAATTATTCTATTTTTCCCATTTTTATTTTTAAACTCATTATAAGAAATCGGGTACAATATGTACATATACCATCAAATTTAAATTCTCTCTTTAAGTCCACTTGAATGCAAATATCAGGTTACAGCCCCATTTTTATAATGCACAGTATATACCAATGCTGGCACCTCTTTCAGTTCCCTTGATACACATCCAAAATTTACGGATGAGATTTTGGAGCCTCTTGCTGAAAATTTAGCTGTAATGGCAAGAGAAGTGACTGCACACATCCACAATGCATGTCACTAAAATTACACCTCATGGAGACATAGAAAGACAGTGTTTATCCCTGTCAAACTGGAGGAACACCTGCAAACATCGATGGGGATGAAGGTAAAGAGCACCATAGAGCACCTGGTATAGGGAGTATTTTTAATCATTTAGCTCTTGGAAAAGAAACAATGCTAAATCCCTCTCTCAATTGAACTAACTCATTACTAGCAAATTCTTGCCAAGTTTCTGTTGTGGGATTTTTCTATTCACTAGAGGTAGGCTATTTAACCAAGTGAAATACACTCCTTTCCAGAACCATGTCTTTTCATGTGAACTACTAGAATCAGTGCATTCCTGTGTCATGAATAAGAACAGCCATTGGACCTGTGTTAGATTTCATTTTACCTAAGAGGAACACTCTGCGTATGTTCTTTTCCGTATTTCTATTTTACTCTGCTATCCCCATTAGGCTTATAAGAAAAACAAATGTTTTGATCTTAGAAGAGTAGAAAATATAACGTTATATGCAACTGAAATTTATGGCAAATTGTCATTAAGTGGCTGATTCAAAGGAATTACCTGCCATATATTTTTTTAGTACCTTATTCTTCTCCTAGTTACACAGGAGAACTGCAAGAGTCTTTTAGTTTTTCTAAAGACATGAGAATTTACACAATATTAAAGCAGAAAACACTGTAACAGTTTGCAAAGATTTAGGAGGTATTCTGGTAATATTAGGCTAGGAAAAATACACTGACTGTAATCAGGAGAATTTCAAGATTATAGAGCAGTTGTATTTGTGGACATATAGTCATGAACAATAGTTCATGTAAGAAAAATTGCATTTATAACAAAATGAGTTATTGCTCAGCTTGAGGCAAGATATACAGTTGATACTTTTTTCCCATGCTCACTGAAGACTTTAGAAAATGTAAAAACAACAACAGCAAAACTTCTGTGCTATAATTTAAGCTAACATTATATATATTTACATGTAATTTCATGGGGCTGCTTCTGTGTTAATGCTAAGATGGTCTCACATCTCTGAATGTTATTTGAGTGCTTACATTGGGTCAAGAACTCAAGGTTAACCTTATCCTATATATGTTGCAGCTAGACGGTGCTAGCCATCACATATTAATAATCTGATGGACAAGCAAAACCAGCTCGATATTTCTCCATAATTATGAAATCCTTTCAAGGCACTACTGATGTCAGCTGGGCAGAGGAGGCAACCTATTTAATTCTAAATTCCTTTGATTGTTGTGGTAATTTTTTTTTTTTAACATCTTTACAATGGTGTGTTAGTTTCTGCTTTATAACAAAGTGAATCAGTTATACATATACATATGTTCCCATATCTTTTCCCTCTTGTGTCTCCCTCCCTCCCACCCTCCCTATCCCACCCCTCTAGGTGGTCACAAAGCACCGAGCTCATATCCCTGTGCTATGCAGCTGCTTCCCACTAGCTATCTATTTTATGTTTGGTAGTGTATATATGTCCATGCCACTCTCTCACTTTGTCACAGCTTACCCTTCCCCCTCCCCATATCCTCAAGTCCATTCTCTAGTAGGTCTGTGTCTTTATTCCTGTCTTACCCCTAGGTTCTTCATGACATTTTTTTTTCTTAGATTCCATATACACGTGTTAGCATACGGTATTTGTCTTTCTCATTCTGACTTACTTCACTCTGTATGACAGACTCTAGGTCCATCCACCTCACTACAAATAACTCAATTTCATTTCTCTTTATGTCTGAGTAATATTCCATTGTATATATGTGCCACATCTTCTTTATCCATTCATCTGATGAATGACACTTAGGTTGCTTCCATCTCCTGGCTATTGTAAATAGAGCTGCAATGAACATTTTGGTACATGACCGTTTTTGAATTATGGTTTTCTAAGGGTATATGCCCAGTAGTGCGACTGCTGGGTCATATGGTAGTTCTATTTGTAGTTTTTTAAGGAACCTCCATAGTGTTCTCCATAGTGGCTGTACCAATTCATATTCCCACCAGCAGCGCAAGAGTGTTCCCTTTTCTCCACACCCTCTCCAGCATTTATTGTTTGTAGATTTTTGGATGATGGCCATTCTGACTGGTGTGAGATGATATCTCATTGTAGTTTTGATTTGCATTTCTCTAATGATTAATGATGTTGAGCATTCTTTCATGTGTTTGTTGGCAATCTGTATATCTTCTTTGGAGAAATGTCTATTTAGGTCTTCTGCCCATTTTTGGATTGAGTTGTGTGTGTAATTCTTAAAGGTAGGACTCGGTTGAGAAATGCCCAGTGGACAATTGCAGGGCGGTGTGACATTTTTAGCATTTCTTCAGTCTAATCGTCAGAAAATTATAGAAATCTTTTCTACATGTTTATTCCCTATTAAAGTAAAAATATCTGCAACTGCAGAACTCTATCCTTTGGTGGTGTTTCACATTGTCATATTCATGCAAGATTTTTCCTTCTTTTTCTTTTTTTTGAAACTGGGTCATTTGATCATTTTAGATTTCCTGGGACAAAGCAGAAATGCAAGTGAAAAACATCTACTTGAGCAATTTTTCCTTACTTTTCCCTTTCCCCTTCATATTATATTCTGTCTGCCCTCTGAGGATCACTGGAGCAATGGGAATGCAAAATCTCTATTCAGCAACTTCAATATTTAATAGCATGACAAGAGTAAGTCAGTTGAGTTAAACAAATCTCCCATTCTTCTTTGGATTTTTTGTTTGTTTCATTGCTTCAAAGCTATGGGAGGGCAAGAATTAATATTTGTCATTTTGATATGAATTTGACTAATTTTACCAGATGAAAATACAAAAGCAAAGAAAAAATTTTCTCTAGCTATTTCTAACCATTTTAGTAATAGAAATATCTTATTTACAATTTTTAGAAGGCAGTCAGTAAGGATAATAAGATGATATTTTATAAATACCTAATACTGAGCATTATTTTCAGTGTTAGCATAGCAAAATATATGGTTTCTCTCTTGAGCTACCTGGGAAAGAAATCCAGGTGAGGAAGACTCATCATTTTTTTGTTTTTTTTTTCCCCAGCCAGGACTTTATTTTCCTGCACAACTAATGAAGACTAGAAAGCAGAGTGAAATACTGAGGGAACGCTTTTGATGGGAAATAAGGTCTGCACATACACATATGCCCACACACATCATAAATATAATCACATAAAGAAAAAATAAGAGGGGAAATCTGACAGGAAAGCATGAACCACCTGTTTGCACAACAGTTGTTTCTCTCTTCTATCCATCTTATGTACAGAAGCCATATTTTCTATGGATCGTCTATGATATTGCCAGAATATTCTAACCACCATCAACACCTCCCAAGTAGGCAACTGCTGCCAAAATTATATGTTTACTAAGGCATTTTTAAAAAAGATTTATTTATATAACAAAACAGGTATAAAGTTTCAATAAATGTGGGCATAAAATGTTTTTAAGTTTTCATGAATTTTTGTTACTTCAAGAAATGTCTCTTGCTACTAAACAAAGTCAGAATGTATCCAATCTAAACTGAAAAATTATACAAGTGTTTGATCTCCCAAGGAAAATAAAATAGTGAATTTCCCTATACTCAATAAATAGCTAATAATGGAAACTATTTCATTAGAAAACAGTCTTATGGATAAACATGTAAGAGTCACTGAAAAGGCTTGCATATTTTTCACATGAAATTAATGACACTTCCTCTTAGAGTATAAAGCAAAAGCATGTTGTTAAAGCTTAAAAACTACCTGAAAGTCATCTGTCCATAATTATATTAGCAATATTGGTAGCACTTTAATATAAGTGATGTGACTATTACGTATACTTCTATATAATTTCTACTTTTGCACGAATGAACTCGTCCATTATTGTATAGTGCCACCTAATTTGAGTTCTTCTATATGGCTATGATGATTTATCTTTGAGTTATGAAATACAATGTTTCTATACTCTCAATTAATTAACCATACATATAGTACATATTTTGAATATGCCATTTCTTTAAGTCAATTTACTTATGAGATTAATGAAATGAATCTGAGTAAAGTTCCCAGTACAAGAGTCAAGTCCCCTCTTTTAGTTGGAGGACTGGCATATTAGAAATAAACTGGCACATGGTAGGACCAAACATTCCTTTACCACTTCTCCCTCAAATCCTTCCACTGTGGAGCCTGGAGGTCTAGACTCTTCCTGTTTTCTGTACCTCGTAAGGTATGGTGACACCAGTTCGGAACAATGAAATCTCATGGAAGGCTTGCTGACATGGTGCTTGCCTGATAAAAGGACCAAACAAAACTAATGTTTTTTTCACCTTCCTTTCTGCCTCAAAAGAATTATGAGATCTGGAACTGAGATAGCCTTCCTGTAACCATGAAGTACAAAAATAAGTTAAAAATGTCAACACACTAAGGATAAAGGAACAGAAATAAAGAGAGAGCACAGGTCCTCGAGTCTAAACAAATTGTCTTCTACTAGGACTTGTTTCACGAAAAAAGAAAAAAATAACCTTCTTTTTATAATTAATATGCTGTTAACTGGGTCTTCTGTTACTTGAAGATATAAATATTCCTAATTGAGTCACATTTCATTTATATTTGTTAAATTTTTAAATAACATAGTTACTGTATTACATTTGGCTATGAGGGACAGAAAACCCCAAATTGCAATTGTTTAAACAGTTAAAAGTTTACTTCTCTCCCGTGGAAAATATTGAATGAAGGTGGTCCATGGCAGATATCCTAGGCTATAATGCTACGGGTCCACGTATCTTTTATATACACATGTATGAAGCTTACATTTCAAGATCATTTTAAGGTCCAAGGAGGATATTTCAGGCCCATATAGCATATTTGCCTTCCAACCAGAAGGAAGGAGAAAAAGTGGGGAAAAAACGTGAAAAATCCACTCCACTTGATTCTTAAGGGCATGGAAGCCTATCTGCATACATCCTGTTCACTAGAACTTAGTTATATAACCACATCTTACTAAAAGGGAGGTTGAGAAACATGTCCAGTTGTAAATTCTATTATCAAAAAGAAGAGGAGACTAATATTGGAGGGTCTGATATCAGTTGTTGCTCCTGTCCTCCTCTTTGGCCTCCTAATTATCCAAGTTTTCTATACATAGAATATTTTTCCTACACAGAGACTATTTCACCTTCTTCCCAAGAGTGAAAAATCCTAATGTCTCCTCCAGCTTCTGCAAAGTTCAGTAGCTTTTAATGTGTGGAGCAGTCTTCTTCAGGTATACATATACAATGGTGAAATATATGCAGGAAACCACAAAAACATACAGCCATTGCTGGGTCATAGCAATAATAAATCCATTAGGCAGGGACAATGAACACTCTTTCCTCTAACAGAGTATAAATTCCTTTGTTAGCACATCTGGCAGCCCTGACTGTACTCTCTAAGAAGAATGTCCTTTTTCATTGTCTTCTGAGCACCATCTGTGCCCTCAGAGTACTGCTTCAATATTCTTTATTCTTTATAACCACATCTATAGTGGGCATCAGAAAATAAGTCTTTCCTGGGGACTGGGCAGACTTAGGAGGCCACCTTCTGTTGGTACATATTTGTAATTCCTGAGACTGCTATTGGATAGAAAATTTACTGACTTTTGTAGTCCAGTCTGTCTTTTGTTTTCTGTATCAATATAATCTATTTGTAAGCAACTTATTTGTTTCTACTTAATTTCTTACTCATGTTCCCTTAGTAGAATATCTTGCTTAAACCTAGTTTTTAACCTTGAATTCTCTGGTGAGTCCATCTCTCTAAGCATTTTGTTGATAACAATAATAATATTTTCTGAAATGGTAGGAACCATTACTTCTGGGTCAGCAAATGGTCTGGCTTCCAAGTTGCAATAGAAAACAACTACAAGTTTTTCTATGGCATGACAAGGATAATGAATAACTCAGCCTTCATAATCTGAATCTTTGCTACCATCCTCATAGATACTTCCACTAAGCCTACATTTACTGATTCTAAAATGAGAAGTCCAAATTCCAGTAGACAAAATCTTTATCGGTCTTCAATTCAGCCAAAATAACAGCAATTTAGAAGTTCATTTCCACTAATCTAAAAGCCCAAAGGTCAACATGGAAGGATTAGTGTAGCAGTATTGTTCCACTCAGTTCTTCATGACCCAGACTTCTCCATCTCTAGGGAATGGGCTTATTGTAATGGTTCAAGATGGTAGCATTTGCATTCTAGACAGCAAGATGAAGGAAATGATTTAGAAGAAGGACAATGTGTGCGCAGAAGCCATGTCTCATAGAGGATACCCTAGATTCTGTCAAACAAACTTTTGCTTATATCTCACTGGCCAGAATTTAGTCACATGGCTGCATTTAGCTGCAAGGGAGTTTGGAAATACAGTCTTTATTATGAGTAGTATTAAGCCCATACAGAATACAAGGAAAAAGGGAAGAATAACAATAAGGGAAAATTGCCATTTTTATTATATTATTCTACCATTGTTTTTCTTTCTTTAACACAATCATTGGGGTATTGTGAATTCGAGGGTGCTATTTGGGGATGAGTAGATGGAGGTGGTAAGAAACTACCCAATTCCTATTCAAAGCAACAGTAGCAGAGGAATAAGTGATTTCTTAGAATTGGCAATCTTTTGATGTGAAAAACACTTTCTATGTTCCCTAAGGAAAGCCTATGTGAACAATGGGGCATCATATTATCTATATACGATATTACTCAGCCATAAAAATGGAAGAAATCTTGTCATGTGCAACAACATGGATAGGCCTGGAGGGTGTTATGCTAAGTGAAACAAGTCAGACAGAGAAAGGTAAATACTGTATGATCTCACTTATATGTTGAATCTAAAAATGCCAAACTTATAGAAACAAAGTAGAATGGTGGATGCCAGGCGCTGGGGACTTGATGGAACGGGGAGATGTTCGTCAAAGGGTATAGACTTCCATTTACAAGATGAATACATTCTGGTGATCTAATGTACAACATTGTGTCTGTAGTTAACAATATTGTATTACATGCTTGAAAGTTGCTAAGAGCAGGTCCTACAAGTTCCCACACACACACACACAGAAAAGGGAATTATGTGAGGTGATGGACATTTATTTATCCTGGTTATTATTTTGTTGCAGGAAGAGGGTCCCCTTCCAGGGCCCAAGAGTGGGCTCTTGTCTAACACTCGGAAATGAACTGTCCAAGGAGACACATGTGCTGACAAAGCAAGAAACTTTACTGGGCAGGAGCACCTGGGCAGAGAGCAGCAAGGTAAGGGAACCCAGGAGAACTGCTCTGCCACGTGGCTCAGCAGTCTTGGGTTTTATGGTAATGGGGTTAGTTTATGGGTTGTCTCTGGCCAATCATACTGACCCAGAGTCCTTCCTGGTGGCAGGAGCATCACTCAGCCAAGATGGATTCCAGCGAGAAGGATTCTGGGAGGTTGGTAGGACATATGAACTGGCCTCCTCTCTTTTTGACCTTCCCCAAATTCTTCCTGTTGGTGGTAGCTTGTTAGTTCTGCTTTCCTTACCAGGACCTCCTGTTGTAGGATAACTCATGCAAGTGGTTATTATTGGGCCTGGCGAGGGTGGGCGGTTTTGGTCAGTGGTTCCCCTAACAATTTCACAATATATACATGTATAAAATCATCAAGTTGTACATTTTAAACTTACACAATTTATGTGTCAAGTATATATCAAAATAGCTGGGAATATTTTTGAAAACTAAAAAAAAATTTTTTTAAATGAGGAAAAATAACTTTAAAACATGTATTTGTTTAATAATATGTATTTGTCCATATGTATAAATGAATATTTAATTATATATTCATTTGGAATATGGAAATTTAGGGACATTTAAGTGCATTAATAATTGATAAATACCATTTTATGGTAAAACATATCATGTATATTATAAACAGAAATACTGATTTTAAATTGAAGCTATCACTCATACATACAGAGATAAGTTCTTTTTTTTTTTTGCGGTACGCAGGCCTCTCACTTTTGTGGCCTCTCCCCTTGCGGAGCACAGGCTCTGGACGCGCAGAGTCAGCGGCCATGGCTCACGGGCCCAGCCGCTCCGCGGCATGTGGGATCTTCCCGGACCAGGGCACGAACCCGCGTCCCCTGCATCGGCAGGGCAGGCAGGCGGACTCTCAACCACTGCGCCACCAGGGAAGCCCAGAAATAAGTTATTTTAAAGCAACATTCCCATAATAAATGTCACTTTGCCTATTTTGCCCATTCTGTGCAGCTGTAATTGTGTAATTCAGGAAAAAACTTAGAGTAGACAGCCATCATAGTAGATTGTTAGAGGTGTGACACATAGTACACTAGTCCTCAGAAATATTCAGGGAAAAAAAAAGAATTTCTTGGCTAAATCATTTTGGGATATTACCCCTTTTAGAGATCTACAGTGCACTTCAGCAATTTAGAGGATCCAACAATTCCCAGAATTTCTTTAGAAGCTGTCTTTTTTACACAGAACTAATTACTTTACTCTGAATAATACTGTGATCCCATCTCCTCCCTCCCCCAAGGTTAGGAGTAACTTGTTGGTCCTCTCTGACAAGGACAATTGGACTGATTATTTGCCACCGTTCATTAACTTTCCTTCTTTACCTAGAATTTTGCCCTGCAGGGTTAACCAGAGTCCAGGTATGTTTAGACAATGACTGACACTGATTGATAGAGATAAAACACCATGGGTAGAGAGGTGGAGTTTTGCTCCCTCCTGTCCTGGTGTACCATTTGATATTTGCTCTCTTTCTTTGCCTAACGCAGAACTCCCATCTGGCAACCCCATACCCATGGCTACACCTCTCCCTGGGACGCAGTAGGGTTCCCTTCCCTTGTCTCTTCAGGTCTAGGGATGGTAATGGCTCCCAACTTCACCATTGCTTTCACTTAAACTCCACCCACTGCACAGTAAATCATACTTTATTGAATTCTATTTAACTCAAATAAATATACATTTTGTTTTTTACTGCAACTCTGATACAGAAACAATATGCAATTTTCAAAGTCAAACTTAAATTTGTTTCTTCTTTATGAGAACTACATAGAACACTTAAATTTATAATGATTACACACTCTCTGAACCAAAACCTTTGACTTTTATGTGATAAATTCAACATTTAATCAGGTATGACCTTATAAAATAATCTTGTCTTTATTTCTTTAGCATTAACCCCTGTATCACTATTAATCTTTTCATGTGTTTATATCTCTATATTTTAAGCTTCTTGAGAGAAGTTAATATCTTATTTATTATATAAATATTTCTTGATTGTATTTGAGTGACTGTATAATAGTGGCCACTAAATACATTTTTATATAAGGAGCTTTGACACAGTAGATTATATTACTTCTCCATAGACATCAATCATTTCCAAGGAAGCATGTACAGTACATGGACACCTAGTTTGATGATTTAATTTAAAGTCCCAGTTGACATTTTCCTCTGCTGAATTTACTAAAATCATTAACTTTTGATTTAGGTGATTCCCCGTATCAGTCCAGGGAAGTCTTTAATGAAAAGATAAAAAGATATCTAATGAGATGTCAGATCTACCAACTTCTACTTCATTTTTCACAAGCCATGAGACCCAAAATGAAATAAAGTAAACAAACAGCAGAACATTAAGGAAGTGAACTGGTTGGTATATATACGTAGTAAATACTAATGTAGCACTGCGTATGCATTAGGAGAGGTAGTTCTGAAATCAGCCAGCCAGAATCCAGAATACTGGCTAGTTGTGTAACTTTGAGAAAGACACTTGACAGCTCTGAGCTTCTGTTTTCCCCTTTGACAAATGGGGTTATTAGAACTTACTTCAGAGAGTTGTGGTGAAAACTGAGGCAATTCGTGTAACATACAATGGGCTAGTGCCTGGCTGCTTGCACATGCACAAAATAAACAGCAACTATTTTTAAGGTGTATATATTATATTTGAAATTTACAGGTTAAATTACAAAATCAGAAACAGAAAATTAATATACAAATGTGAAAATGTGTATTAATATAAAACAAGAATTTGAACATGATATCCTTCCTATATATCTACATGGACTGTCTTTCCTCAAGGGAACATTGCTTAGGTTGACTTTTCACTTATGAAAAGTGTTAAATTATTATTAGAATAATTGTCAATCTACAATGTCATATTTTTGTAAGCTATATGACCCAGTGACATGTAAAATAGACAAGTGACTAGAGTGAATGTAGTATACATTATTTAGGGTTATTTCTATGACTCCATTCAGATTAGATCCTTTTGATATATTGTCTAAACATATCACTGATAACTGAAAAATTCCATTCTATTTATTTATTTATTTATTTATTTAATTTATTTATTTTTTTGCAGTACGCGGGCCTCTCACTGTTGTGGCCTCTCCCGTTGCGGAGCACAGGCTCCGGACGCGCAGGCTCAGCGGTCATGGCTCACGGGCCCAGCTGCTCCACGGCATGTGGGATCTTTCCGGACCAGGGAACGAACCCGTGTCCCCTGCATCGGCAGGCAGACTCTCAACCACTGCACCACCAGGGAAGCCCCCATTCTATTTATTTTTAAAGGAACCTTAATATATTTTAGTTTGCCACTGTGAGGCATTTATGCCACGCACTAAACTTTTCAAAACTTTCCTTTCTAATAATTTATATTTCTCATCTTTCGAATTGGCTCAAAAGTGTTGTCTACTATGACATTAACCTACAATGACTCTATGTGATTCTATTTGCGACTCTGTTAAAAACATCTCAGAACTTTGGTAGAGTATGTTAAATTCATATTGTAATATTTTGTCTTGGAAAATCATACAAATTTTATAGTATTTCCAAAACATTCTGATAATATTCTGAATATACAGTACCATTGTATGTAATATATTATAGAATGAATAAAATACCAATTTACATAATCTTTACAAATTGAAATGTGGTCATTTAGTTCTGAAAATGAAAGACTAACTTATGACACTGCAATTCTGGGTTTTGTTTCTTAAGAGTATAGAAAAATGTGTCAGCAGATGTCAAGTGAATAAATTTAACAATAAAAATAACAGAATGGCTATTATCAAAAAGAACATAAATTAACAAACGTTGGCGACAATGTGGAGAAAAGGGAACCCCTCATACACTGTTGGTGTGAATATAAATTTGTGCAGCCACTGTGAAAAACAGTATGGAGGCTTCTGAAAAAAACTAAAAATAGAACTACCATGTGACCCAGCAATGCCACTTCTGGGTATATATCCAAAAAAACCCCAAACACTAATTTGAAGAGATATATGCACACCAATGTTCATAGCAGCATTATTTACAATTGCCAAGATATGGAAGCAACCTAAGTGTCCATCAAGAGATGAATGGATAAAGATGATATGGTACACATGTACAAAGGAATGCTCCTCAGTCATAAAGAATGAAATTTTGCCATTTGCAACAACATGGATGAACTTGGAGGGTATTATGCTAAGTGAAATAAATCAGACAGATAAAGATAAATATTGTATGACATCACTTATATGGGGAATTTAAAAAATACAACAAACTAGTGAATGTAACAAAAAAGAAGCAGACTCACAGACAGAGAACAAACCAGTGGTTACCAGTGGAGGGAAGGATGGTGGGAGGGGCAATATAGGGGTAGGAGATTAAGAGGTACACTATTATGTATAAAATAAATAAGCTACAAGGATATATTGTACAACACAGAGAATATAGCCAATATTTTATAATAACAATAAATAGAGTATAACATTTAAAAAGTGTGAATCATTATGTTGACACTTGTAACTTATATAATATTCTGCATTAACTATATTTCAATTTTAAAAATCCAGAAAAAAGAAATATTGTTGGTTCTGTTTAGAGATAACTCTATTATAAATTTCCAATGAAAACCTGACTATCCAGAAATATTTGTGAATTAAATATTCTAAAAAGCCAAGTAATACAGGTAACTGATGGTTACTCTTTGTAGGTGGAAAATGATTTGGCTGTATTTTTTGTTTTGTTTTAATCATGTTAAAGAAAAATTCTGATAAAAAATAGAGAAATAAATGGACAAAAACAGTTTTTAAAAAAGAATGGAAATTGAATGTGCTCTCAAATTCCTGGTTTTGGACCATATTTTTACAACAATATTCCTCATAATTTTATTGGATATTACATCACAAAATCTGACTTATTTCAAATATTATTTTCTAGTTCCAGATAATGAAGTCATTATTTTTCCCCAAGGAAAGTAACCAAATTAAGAGACACTTCTCTTTCCATGATTCTGCAGAAGCTGAATCTGTTACTAACTGCACTCTCCAGGCACTCTGCAGCCAACTAAGTTAAGAATGTGTGCACTATCAGCTGAACGACTTGACACTAAAAAGTAAGGTTTCTAGTCAGACTCTAATGAGAAGAGAATTCTTAAGGGGAGGAGAAAAAAAAAGCAAAGAAAGAAAAGAAAACCCTGAAGAGACTTGACCACATTTGCAGACAATTAGGAGGAAAACCTAAGGTTTTGTGTTAGGATGATGATGGGCATTCCTGGAATAAAAATATGATTGTATCAGTTGTTGCAGAACACCTAGCAATTCTCATCCCTGACTGATACCAAAATGAAAATTAAAGCTACCTACACTGGAGATTAAAAATAAATACATAAAACAGATATGTATAAAGTTTAAAGATAGTCTATTTATAACCAGTATTATTTTCTCCTCAATAGCATTAATCATGTATATACATTCCCATCACATATCATATATATGATTTATATCTATCTACATAGACAGACATAGATTTACATATACTTTTCAAAGTTTGCCACCAAATCCCTAGCCTAATCTCTGAAATCTTCATTAAGTTTTATTTTCCCTTTGGTAAACTATAACTTTTTTTTTTTTTTAAACTATAACTTTTTAAAAAAAAACTAATTCCCTTTTCTTGTCCAAAATTTAGTCATTCCTTAATGGTGGTTTATCCTTGTCCTTAACTCCCTTTACTCAACTTCATTCATTCTCCCTTTTCCTCATCTCTACTGCACAGATCCCCTTCTAGCCATGTTTGTCACATAGCAGATTTATCTCATTCAGATCTCTTTTCCTTACCTTAAATATCTCTAAACTCTCCAATATCTGAACCCCTAAACTTTGAATCACAATGTAAGGTCACAGCTGTAATGCAGTTGCTGACTCATCTGTCACATCCTCAGAAGTGACCCAAATTTAAGTAGCTCCCCCACCACTACATCCAGGGCATGCTGCACCACATCATCCAGTCATATTTTCTTATTAGCACCTATCATTTGAAATTATTTTACTTTTTATTCAATTTACCATATTTACATTTGTCTTATTAGATTTTATGTATACTCAGTGCTTGGAGAATCATAGAGCCCTTAATAACAAGTACTTGCAAAATAAATATGTGCTATAAAATTTTCATAAATTGATCTTCTAAATCACTAACTCAGCTATTAACCCCAAACAAGGCACATTATAATGAGAATTATATGAGTTATACAGTTAAATTTTATGTTAGGGATGTGATATATGTGAAAAGAGGAGCAATAATTCTTCATATTAAGAATCTTCTATATGCCATACATCTAGATGTCTTTAATATATCTTTTACAGAATTGCCTGTGAGAAAATAATAATAATATTATTATAATTTCTAGTTTACAGATTTAGAAACAGATTCATATAAGTTAAATAACTTGCTTATCTTTTCATCAAAAGTAATTACAAGGCCAGATTTCTAACTCATTTCTGTTTTCCTCCAATGACAATCTCTTTCAAGAATACTATGAGATTCTAAATTTTTTGAAAATACAGGCTATATTAAACTATGCAACCTTTCTTCACTTTCTAGTATATTATTATGAATTCTAAAGACAATAAAATGCTAACTTAAAATCTAAACCGCCAAATTTGGCTCTTACGGCTTTCTAAGGACTGGCCCTTTCCTAACCCTTAAACTTTTAATCCTCTCTACATTTTGTTCCTTAGATGTTTCTAACGTTTGAGATACTTGTGTATAGATACTGCAGTTCTATCCCCTTTTATCATTCAAGTTCTAACTTTAATATATCTCCTCAGAGTGGCTTTCCTTTATTACCTCAACAAAAGGGGTCCCTCCTCAGATATCTTCTCTGTGTATTCAAAAAGAAAACCATCATCTGATGCCAGTACAAGAACTGTGTGTATTCAGTCAATGGCAAGATAAGTACAGAAAGTACAGAATATGTCCTGAGCAAAATTTACAACAATTTGGTATTGCTGTAATGTTTGTGTTGTATGAAAATATTGGTCTGCAATGACTTGGGGGAGAGTGAGAGTTTGAGATGTACTGGTGTACCACATTACCTATTTTTATGTTGTTGAGAGCACTTATTGATGCATGGATTTGTTTATTTATTTTTAATTTTTTTTCCTATTCTAATTAGAAAAACTCCTTGAGACTATAGATTTGGGGAAACTTCTTCACATAAATATCCCAAAGCATAGAGCAGTACTGAAGCGCTCAGAAGTGCTCAGTGTAAATATATTAAAAGGCTGTGTAATACATATATTCTTGAATTTGGCAGGTAGAGACCATAACAATAAATTGTATAATTTGTAGAATTCTCTGATAGAGAAATTTTCACAATAGGTTAGTTCCAAAAATGCTAAAGAAAGTAGGTACCTTGTCAATAAATCATGAGTGGTTAGTGGATATACATACAAGTATATTGGAATCCACTGGGAGTTGCTTATTATCTTTGGAGTTTATTTGTAAAAAAAGAAATAAAGATCATTTCCACTTTTTATTTAAATGTGATTTATAGCATTTAAATATAACTCATCACATAGAAGCAGTTGATGTTGACCACAGATCAATAAGATGCCATTTACTTCTGAAGAATAATCAATTATTGAATAACTGCAAGTTATTTTCATCTCCATTAATGTAGGTAGCTGAGAAATGACTATGTATTTTTTAGTCTTATTTAAAGTGAGTTCTCTTTCATGAATAAATCTTTTTAATTTAAAGTTTGTTGACTTGTGATTCCCATGTCCCTTCATGCATGTTTTTTTCAAAATTCAACCAATTATTGGCATTTTCAATACTGTTATCTCTATTATTTTAAGAATAAACAATTATATGCTTGAATATTTATTTGTTTGTTTCTCAAGTTTATAGGACTCTCTTTAAAAATCTTGTTTTTCTTAAGGTTTTAAAGCACTTAATAATTAGTTGAAATAGGAAAATTTTCTCCAGTTCAAATCATTTTGTAATGATTTAAATAATACTGTCACTCCTCAAAATTGAGATTTTTTTTTAAAAAATCAGCATTTTTGAAGTATGATTGACATACAAAAATTCAACAATTTTATATGTACAACTAGATGGATTTTGACAAATGTATATAGTCATGTAATGGTCATAATAATCATTATATAAAAACCTCCGTTAATCAAAAATTTCCTTCATGCCCCTTGCCAGCTAGTTAGTCCTCCAGTAACAAGCCTCTGATAACTGACTTGTCTTGGACACAACTGTTTTTGTTTCTTCTGAAATTTTATACAAAGGGCACCACACAATATGCAGTCTTTTTTTTTATGGCTTTTTACTTATATTTTTGAAGTACACCCATGTTGTTGAATGTATCAGTAGTTTGTTTATACTGCTGAGTGCTATGCCATTGCATGATTATTCTGTAATCTTTTTATCCATTTTTCAGTTGACAGACAATTGGGTTGTAATTGGGAAGATTTGAGTTTGGTTGCAGGGAAGATTTGAGTAAAATATTATATATGCCTATCTATATGTTTTGATTTCTCTTGTGTAAGTACCTAGGAGTAGATATGTTGTTCTGTATGCTAAGTGTATGTCTAACTTTATAAGAAACTTTATTTGTATAAAATTGGATTATCTATCCCTGGAATGATTGGTAGATCTAAGCCATAAAGCTTTCTCAGACTGGTGGTTATACTGTGGCGTCATTTTTAACAACTAAATCAATTTCTTAATGACAGTTGAGAATTTCTGTGTTTTCTTGAGGCAGTTTGGATGGTATACGATTCCAAACATTTTTTTAATACAAAATTTTAAACACTTTATCACAAAGTCATTTACAGTTTTCTCTTATTAGTTTTAATCTCTGCTGTTCTAAATTAATGTCCCCCTTTCAAACTTTTTCTTTTCTCTTAATCAATCTTGCCCAAGCTGTATGTATAGTTTTTCAGAGATATTTTTTTGCTTTATTACTGCCCTCTTTTAAATCTTTTAAGTTTTTTATATTTAATATTATATTTATGATTAAACTGTTTTACCTTTCTCTTTTTGGTTTTATTATTTGTTCATTTTCTAAATTCGTAAATGAGATGCTTAGCTCATTATTTATCAGTTGTTCTGATTTTAATAAAAGTTAGGAAATTTAATTCTAAATATTGCTTAAGATGTACGCCATTTTATAAAATAGCATTTTCAATATTGCTCAGACGTGTATGTTTATTACTTTTCTTTGACCCTTGAAATATTTAGAAATGTATTTTCTAATTTTCACTTACCTTTTAAATTAACATTTTGATGATTTGATTCTAAACTGCACTAAGAACAAAAAGCAGTGTCTGTATAATATTATATTTTTTTGAAATTTGTTGAAATTTTATTTGCAACCTAATATATTATCAAATTATTCATGTTACTTATGTGCTTTAAACAATATGGATTCTATTAGCATTGAATACAGACTTTTGCATATACACAAGTCGGTTATCACTTCAAGTTAATTAACCATGCTGATAAAATTTTTGAACACTTTTTTGTTTCCTTTATCTATTAATTACTGGGATAGGAATGTTAAATTTTTCTGTAGTCCTTCATTATGGACTTTTACTCTCTCCTTGTATATAAATTCATTTTTGTTTTATATATATCAGAACAATTTTAATTAATACATACAAATTTAGTTTTATCTCCCTGGTAAATTGTATGCTTTTTCCCCCCTTATAATATTTTCTTAAAATCTATTTATTTCTGGGATTAGTATAGGTACACCAAATTCTTAGTATTCTCTTAATTAATCCCTCCAGTTTATTTTATTTTACTTTACTATTTTTGTGTCAATCAAATATCTGGATATTTTAAAGCTTCCATTTGTTACTTCGGCTATTTAAGATTTTGCATACTCATTCATAGTTCTTACTAAGCTATGCATTTAAAATATGTTTATTATATATTTTCCAGCATGTTTATTGGTTTCACAAAAGAAGAGTTTTTTTAGGATATTTAATACCCATATTCCCCCAAGCTGTGTTCTCAATGAATTTTCCTACTAGAACAAAAATATAAAAAAAAATTGAATATGTATGTTTAATATCCTTAAATGGTTTTTCCTTGTTTTTGTTTTTTTTACCACATTATATGGAATGTGGGAATATGAGGCCAGACTGCCTGTTTCTCCAGCATCAACTTTTGTCAGTCTTAAGTTATTCTTTTAATTCCAAAGAAGGAACATCTTTTTCAGGATGTCAAAATTATAATATTCTTTCTGGACTCCGGGTTTTCATACGTTGCTTTTCTCTCTACCAATAACTTGTCACCTTTGTGAGAAAGCTATCCCAGACTGTCCATAGGTCGAGTGCCTTTCCTAAGTACTTCCATAATACCTGGTACTTTTCCTATTTTTGCATATCTTTCTAGGATTATAATATTCCTTTCTTATTTGTATCATCCATTAGACTATATTATTTAAGGACAAGTATGACCTTTCTTATTTACTGTTATATCTTTAGAGCCTGATCCTATACCTGATACATGCTTATTAATGAATGAGTGTGACATATTTCAAAATAGGTCAACATTTGGTCAGATTTATGCTGGAATTACTTTCCCTCAGCATTACGAAAAGCATACTGAGAAGACATCTAACTGCTTTAAAGTTCAAATGTTCTGTTATTTTAGGAGCTTTCTTGTATTTGAAAAATATGACGGTACCAGGTATAAATGTCTCCATTTTACCTATCACGTAGCTTTATTAGAGTGTGTGTATGTGCGTGTGTGTGTGGGACCTTAAGTTCTCCAAGAAGGAGATATCAATAAGGAATAACATATGTAAAGCATTTTTTTTGAGGAAATGTCTGTGAAGCACAAAGAGGAGAGAGATCAGAGGCAGGTGGGGAGAGCATTGAGACCACAAATTGACCCTGGAAAGTTCTGTACCATAAATAGGATATCATAATGCCTATAGCCCTTTACTTGGCCAAGGGCAAAAAAATGGACATTCAGTCCCCAGAGATAAAGGTAGAGATCCTCCAGTCCAGCTGTAAATAAATTAAATCTTGCACACTTTTCTAACCCCATATTCCATGAGAGTAACCCTCTGCTCAATACCACAACCCATAAAGTACTTGATATTCTATGAATACACCAGTACTGTGCTTAGTAGACATTTCCTTGTCACTTAACTAATCACTTCTAGCTATTGGAGTTCTTCCTTTATAGATACTCACATGTGTATCCCCCACTGGGCTATGAGCTACTGAAAGGCATGGTCCAATCTTATTCATTTTGTAGATGTTTAATCACTGGAGTTAATTTTTCATTTGAAAACAGAAATAAGAAAGTTTTTTTTTTCATTTAGGTAGCAATATAAGCAATTTCAGTTTAGAAACATGATCTACTATTAAGACACTACAAGATCTAAAAGTAAACACATATTTTAGTCTCTAGTTTTTAAGTTCCCACATTTCATCTTCTAAAAGAGTCTGGTAAATATACCTAATCAGAATATTCCACTCTCTGATCCTCAGCATTTAATCTCCTGAAATTGGAGCTAATGCTACTGAAATCTATTTTAACTGTCAGTTGCAGCTTCACAAAGTTTAATGAGTTGGAGAGAACGTAAAAGCAAAAGTGGCAATTGGTAACAATTTTCTGAATGAGAGAAAAGTTCTTCAGCAACTCAAGTGTTGTGCATGTAATTATTGTCTTTAACATGATTTTGAATGCACTTTTTGTGATTTAAGTCCGAGATAAGTACACAATCTTTTTCTAGATTAATGCAAGTAGGTTGGCAGATGTATTAAGAGGATTCTCAGTGTTCCATTTGAACTGTTGCCATCTCCTTTGCACTTAATAATCACTGTCTCTTGATTTGCTAATACCTAAACAGCCAAGTACAGCACATGGGCTACCTTACATGATTTTGTTTTCTATTCATGACTAAAAAAAATATTAAAAAATTAGTGTACTTAAATTTTTTAAAAAAGCATTTATAATGTTAGAGAGGGTAGCACCTGGCCTTTGAAAAACTATCCAGTTGAAACATCAATTGTCCAAACTGCATTTCTTTGTAAATTTAGAACTATGTGGAATAAAGAAAAATTAGTCCCATGGAGAATTTAAAGCAGTACAGTTATAGGAGTTTAAGAGTTTGTCGACTCTAATTTTGGGCTCTTTACATAAAATTTGATATTATTTGCTATATTTTTAATACTTGAAGTGTCCTTGAAATCATCTTTAAGTCAATGTGTCATCCTGATATGAGTTACTACTGGCACCTTAAAGAAAATGGTTTATCCCGTTCTTTTACCTATTCTCTGTGTTTCTTTGGGAAAATTACTCTCTACTAGACAGTATGCTTGATGATGCAGAAAATTAGTCTCTATATTTACTGTTCTGGCCCTGAATATTAATAGTGCTTGGCACATTGTAGGTGCTCAATAATTACTCATTTAACAGATTCAGTGAGTAATTATTTTAATACCCAAACCTATTTTAGCCTTGTTTCCTCATATACCTAATGCATTTCTCACAAATACATTGAAAGTATATTCCGATTTTTTAAAGGTAAATAAGCAACCCCCCCCACCCCAAATTGAATAGCTGAAAACAAAAATAATCACTTTCTATCTGTAACAGCTTTTGTGGGTCTGGAATTTAGAAAGAGACTTACTAGGTGTCTTAGTCCATTTGCACTGCTATAACAGAAATACCATCAACTAAGTGGCTTATAAACAGCAGAAATTTACTTCTTACAGTTTTGGAGGCTGGAAGTCCAAGATCAAGGCATTGGCAGATGAGGTGTCTGATGAGATCTCACTTCCTAAATGGCTGTCTTTTCTCTGTAACCTCATATGGCAGAAGGGGCAAGGAATCTCTCTGGGATCTGTTTTATAAGGGTACTAATCCTACTCATGAGGTTTCTGCCCTTGTGACCTAACCACAACCCTGATTACCACCACTTTGGGCATTAGGATTTCAATATATGAATTTAGGGGTGATGTATACATTTAGTCTATTGCACTAGGGTATTATGCAGTAAAATGGTGACTGTATCTTGAACTGAAGAGGACCAGAGCAGCTGCAAGTTTGCAAGCATCTCTCCCTCTCACTGTCTTTCTCTCTCTGTCTATCTCTCAGTCTCTGTCTCTCCCCCCACTCTTATTTAGTCTTGAGAACTCTATTATTGTCTCTCCTAGTGGAGGCTTTTGGGTTTCCTCACACATGGTGGTCTCAGGGCAGTGCGAGTGCTTACCTACTGGCCTAAGACTTCAAGAAGTAGTATTAGAGTAAGCAAGGTGAAAGCTGCATCATTTTTTATGACCAATCTCAGAACTCACACAGTTTCAGTTATAGGATACTATATTTATTTAAAAAGTCAGAAAAATCCAGCCCAACTGCAAGGAAAGATGACAAAGACCTCACCATTCACTGTGAGAAATGTCAAATAATTTTTATACACATTTTAAAACTACCACAGAAGATTAAGATAATGTATATAAAGATGAATCTGCTATTCATTTGACATTTAATTGAATTAAATGAGGAATGCCAATTTCTAATAAAACCTGTGTTCATCTATAAATGAATATCCAGTCAAAATAATAAAAATAAAACCCAGTGACCTACTGATCGCAAACTTAAATTATAAACTCATGCAGTATCTTTGTATGGGATGAGGACAGCAATTTTCTTATAATTATTAGCTACGTGTGTGATTGGATATTTTTATATTCAAGTTCAGGTTTGAGTAGTAGTTTCAAATACACATTGAATTAGAATCAGATAGTAATTAAAAAGAAAGCACTGATAAAAAAGGACTAGGCTATTGCTCTGGCATCTTAGTTTTCATGTGAAAGATTTTAAATGATGTTGATAGGAGTAAAATCAGGCAAAAAAACCCCAGTATTTCCTTATTTCTGAAATTTTATAGGAGCACTCATACTCCCAATGGCACTGATTCCATTAAATATTTGCTTATGTTTTTCTCAAAGATTATCTAAAGATATATCAGAGAAGGCACTTAAAATAGATATAGATATGTAGAAACAGAATTACAGATATATCTATATATTAATAGATGAATAGATAATTTAAAATGACATGAATTAAATAGTTCAATAAAATCTGGTTATTTAGCACTATTTAGGAAGAACAGATTTTGGGGTATGGGGTCTGCTATTCAGCATATTGTTTTGGTATTATGGAGAAAATCTTAATCTCTCTTTTATAAGATAAGACAAGGATGAAATTACTATGTATGTATTTTCAAGAACAGGAAACTGGAGTTTTACGGAGTACCCAAGAAAAGTAGGCGATTCTTACTTAGACTTTATATGCTGATTGTTTCAAGAAATTAGGAAAACAAAAGTCCTCAGACCTGGTCCCAGACAGTTACCAGTGCTTTTCTTAGTGGGAAGGAAAGAATTAGTAGCAGCTCTGTAATACGTCTGCTCTGTATTTAGAACTGGACAATCAGAAGGAATAAGTATTATAAATCTTCTCATAAGCTAACATGCTAATGTAATAACCACCCCCTCAACCCCTACAGACCTCCTGACTGAAGTGCTAATATTATTTACTAGTGGAAAAGAAACAGAGTTCTTACCTATGCAATGGTTTTAGCAGGATTTACCAGAGATGATTAGGCACTTCATTTGTAAATAAACCAGGAATTTATGGCTGGCTGGAGAATGGGGGCTAGTTAAGTAAGCTGTGTAATGAATGAATTATATAACAGGAATGTTCCAAAATCTAAAGTGCTCCCTCCATAAAAGCAATACCTCTGCATATACACCTTCCTCAAGAAGAAATGCATCTTTTAAGCCTGAAAGCAAAAGATGTCTGAATTTGGGAAATTTATTTTATTTTATTTTAAGAACTACATTTACTAGTCTAAGACTTCTCTAAGATAAGAATGTTTCTGCTGACCCAAGTTATTGCTTCTTTTGAATTATTAGTAAAGTTTAATATGACTTATGACTCCTTTGAATCTGATTTACAAATAAACCACCACTTGTCAATAATGCATAAAGAGATAAACAGTTATCCAGCAATATGACTCTTGAATTAAGCTCAGTCTATTGTACATGGTGTCAACATTAGCAGACAAAGGTAGGAAAAGAATCTGCACAAGTTGTTCAGTGAACAAACCATGAAATCTGACTTCAATGTAGAATACAAGTCATATTTTTTAAAATTAATCTAAAATTACAATAGTTGATATGTTGACATAATATTAACTTAATGCTGAAATATTATTTTATAAAACTTTCAGTAACTCAGTTAATATTCTGTACTTTTTTTTCTTCTTGCAACATTTAACTACTTTAATGAAACATTTATTAAAATTTGGAAGCGACTATTTTAACCAAAAGGGGAGAAGTAGGTCAACATAAGAAGAAGCAATTGACTTAGCACCTAGGGCATTAAAAATTACTATCTTTAGATCACTATTAAAAAACATATTTGAATTTTGCCTTTTGGTCCTTATTCCGTCAGGTAAAAAATACTTATTGAAGATAAAAGAAAGTATTCAATGGAAGCTTTAGGTGATCCATAAAAATATGTGTTACCATTACTTTTTCCTTTGTAGAGTGTATTTCGTTATTATATTTCATTTTCCCCCAAATTTTATAAGCTTTGCCACAGAATTATACTGGTAGTTGAATTAAAACAAAATATTAAAACAATTCAATCTGCTGAAAATTTAAATTAAAGAAATATTTTCCCCTGCTTTTTTGACATTGCAATCTATTTATTGAACCCCTAGAGCTAGATGCCATGCCCTGTTCAAGGCTTTGGGGATAGAGCTGTAAACAAATTAGGCATAGTATCTGCATTCAAAGGTCTTATGATCCAGTGGAGGATATACAACAAAAGTAAAAACAGATACATGCAAAAACCACAAACTATATATATACATATATATATATATGTATATATATATATATAATTGGTAATTTAATTAGGTGCTATAAAAGAAATATATATATCTGTGAAAGAGATTGAAGTAGATATTCCATCTACTTTATTTAATTTTTTTTTAGGGAAAATCCTAGAAACAAATCCTAAAAAAATTAAGAAAATCTTAAAAAGTTAAGATTTGAAGCATGAGTACAAGGCATGTTTATTTTTATTCAAAAATTGAGTTGCTTTCTCAGTACATGGACATTAACAATGTAGTAGCTTAAGAAATCACTCAAAAATGTATCCAAAGGATTTGAATAAAATATATTTGTGAGAAGCCTCAAATAGATCTTTACTCACTGTTTAATTTTCATAGGTTGAAGTATCTCAAGAAATATTGGATTGAACATTTGTCTATGACAAGGATTATATCTTACTCATTTTTTTTCCTCTGGCATTAGCTTAGTGCTAATTCTCAATATGGAATCATAGAGGGTATTTCTAACAAGAGAACTAATCAGCAAGTCCTTATTAGCATCCTGCTCTAATAAAATTTTTGCATATTATTTTAAATATAGCTGATATTTTCCTGCCTTAGATGAATATAATCATTCAAGTAGCACAAGCTACTTCACTATATGAGAAAGTTAAGAAGACTTAAAAAACATATTAACCCTTTTGAGTATGCTATTTTAATAATCCAGTGTTCAGTGCAGTCATCCACATCCCAGGAAGAATCAAAATGATTTAGTCACTAAGGACTGTACTGACTAATAGAAAAAATGTTTAAATAATAGTTCTCTCTCCCCCCCCAAAATAGAAGGCCAGGATTTTTGAGGTAAAACTTTACTACCTCTGACTTAAGAATTTCTTCTAGTAGTATAAACTGATTTCAGCATCTAAATCTGGATTTTGGTAACATACAACAAATTTACACACTTTAACAAAAACTTACACAAAAATAATTGCAAACAGTACCTAAAATTCTGTTCTATGCAACTAAATTTGATTATGATATATTGAAGAACAATTAATAATTCTCATATTTTTGAATTGATTAAAAATATGAGGTCCAATCAGTAAAAAATTTTAATGCATAAGATTTCATCACCCTTTTTCCTCTGTCTTCTGCAAAGGACTCTGTGGTTGGTTATTAGATTTGTGTTATTAGGTTTGTAATTGATGTAATGCATTCTGTTGTTGATGGTGAAGAAGAAAGTGAGAAGAAACCTAGAAAAGTTAAATTAATTTGTATAAAAAGAGATGGAGATTCTACTGATAGAAAAGTTCAATATCAAGGGCTAAAAAGACAGAGGGTAGAGTTAAGGGAATAAGTAGGACAAAAACATGCCTTTGGGCTGTGAGAATGATAAACAGCTGATGTGATTAGTGAGACTGAAAGCAGAAATGTTTAAGAAGAAATTGAGAAAACTGCTGAATTCCACATACAGAAATATGAAGTAAACATATTTTTTCCTATTTCTCCTGTTAACTAAAGCCAAAATTCTTGAATATTATATAATATAATGAACATAAGAGGACTCGGAAAAGTAAAGAAAAGAAGGCAGTCTGGTTAGGGACTTCAAGGCCCAAGGAACAATACAAAGATGAATTCTCTGTGGCTTCTTCTTAGTGTTTGTTTATTTGTGCTTTGCTTTATATATTCTAGACTGGGTTCTGGAGAAATCAGCATCCTGGAAACACCAACAGATGCAGACACAAAAAGCCACAAGAAAATCCTACTCCCTCCAGCCAAAGGACCTGGAAAAGGGCAGTCTGGCAAAACAGAAAACTTTCAGTCAGTAAACTACTCTACGCCAGGCAAACACCACAGAACTGTAGCCCTACCCCCAACCCCACCAGCAAGGCACAGTGAAGAGCCTATATTTCCAATCTTTGTCTGTCACATTCATCCCTACTGGACAGTACTAAGCCCCCACCTTGACATCAGTGAGACCAAATGGGGAGCCTAGACTTCCACCTGCACCCAGAGGTAAAATGGTACCTCTCTCTCTCTGTACTTGGCTGGTGTCAGTAGAGGCTTACTAGAGAGCAGTAAACAGGTGCTCCTTCCTTTTCTAGCCAGAGTTGTACCAAAATAGGCTTTGTGGAGAGCTTGAATTCCCAGGCCAGCACAATGGAAATGAGAATGCCTTCCCTACATGGGTCAATAGAGGCTGACAGAGAACCTGAACTTCCACCCCCATGGGTCAGTTACTGTCAACTAAATTGTTATAAGTTGTAGATAACTTAAAAGTAAAGAGAAACAGCTTCCTTATATATCCAGAAAATAAAACATTAAACATCAACAGTATTCCAAACAAAAACCACAGTCACCCCTCACCAGTTTATTTAGTCCTATGTAATTGATTCTCATCCCACTCGGTCTTGGGTGAGCAGCCTCATGAACCTACCTGCTTCTAGACTTGTGTTCTGAATATCCTGACTCAGGCCACCTGTATGACCTCAACTGAAAGTTGCTGAAGTGTTGCCCTCTGGAGGCTGTAGCCGAAAGCACATAGCAAGTCCTTTTCCACAGGGCTATACAACACTCCATCTTTATTGAATATAAAGTCCACCGGCCTGAGCTGATAGCAGGAGCCTTTGGGAAAGCATCAGAGCAAAACAACAACAACAACAACAAAGTATCTGTGATGACAGAACACTTAAAATATTGAAGATTACATGTCCATGTCCATGATGTGCTCATACAAAGTTGATTATTTTTTGTTACTAGAGAAAGGACCTTGATAGTCATTCCAAAGAGACAAAAGGATCAAAAAATGAGAATAGTTATTATTCCTCCAGACTTCTATTTTGAATGGCACTTCTTTCTTATGCACACTTGTACTGACAACCAGCAGGCAACAGTGGCAGTGTTCTCTAGTGCTTGAATTTATGAAAATAGCCTATTCTTAATATGTCAGAATTTGGAGAAAAAATTGTAGCATATGCTTAGACATAGCAATGCATAAAGGGCCATAGGGTCATTTGAGAGCTATCTTTCCATTTTGCAGAGACTATAAAACTCTCCTTTCTCCTACTATCCACAAAAAGGAAACAACAATCAAAATCACCTCCTAAGCCAGTGACTATATATTCTTTCCTTATTTTAGTACACAGCAGCCTGCCAACTCATTTTATTGGTCATAGTCTGTAAATTGGTTTTACAATTCTGCACCCTTTTCAGAAGTGATAAGGAAATAATGATTTCTATTGGAACTCTGAATTACTTTTTAGCATATCACAACTAAAATGTACGTTTGCATGATTTTATATATGTTTGTATGTATATATATGTACTTACATATATAGAGATAGATATGTTTATTTACTGATTTTTTTGTGGACAGATGCCTTTAGTTAAAAATAATACTTTTTCTTTGTTTAAGTAACTTGGACTTTTGGTAAATTCTCTTCTGCAGGAACTCAGCCAACATATTCTGCAAGAAAAGCCAGTTTCCAAGAGGTCTTTAATTTAATGAAAGGTAATCTTTAATGTCATTGAGATGGACCCTCCAGATGAACACAATGGATTAACAATAATCAATCAAATTAATTCTGTTCTTATTATAGAGTAGTTCATAAGATTGTATAGTTATAAGCAGACTCTAGTAGATGAATCACAATTTCTTGAATTTCAATAGACTATTTCACAGTTTGAAACAATTTTAAATGAATTTTAGTAATAGAAATAATATACTATTCTGTCTTATACATACAAATGTATTGATAAACATCTATGGCAATTATGAATTGATGGGGAAAAAGTAAGCCAAATAAAACTTTCTTATTTAAAGATATAGTTTGAAATCACAACAGTCAGAATATTTGGAACAGATTTCTTTAACATCCTCCCAGCTGTTGCAAATATTCTGACCTCAAAGCCAGAAAGTTTTGGATGGAAAGTGTGGCTGATAAATGTGGGTAAGTGAGGGTCCTATCACTGCCTCTGTATTATCCAGCATACTGTCATCTACAATATGGGGCAATCAGATGTGAATATAGTCATTATGTAGGACACAGTCTCTGAGACTAATCCAGACCAATTAAATTCTGAAATTTAGGGCTATGTAGATAGTACATATATTGTAACAGATTCATCTAACGGAGAGCATTATAATAGACCCTTGGACCAGTTGACAGCAGTGAATATTTAAGATGAGTTCAAAGCAACTTAAAGACAATTATTTTTAAAAATGTTTAAATAAATAATTTGCATTTTTAGTAGAGATAGAACATGTTTTAATAGTCCTAACAATTTGTTTGAACAATCTTAATGAAGTCCTTTCAACAGTTTAAGAATCCTTTACATTACAATCCATACATCATAGATTCAAATTCTGAGATACTTCCAACATTTACCTGGTCCCAGGTCACAGTGGGTGGCACGTATTTCCCAAATTATTTCCACCAAAGATTTTAGCAAGTAGAGTGATTTTGGCTTGCATATGGTCTCACCAGTGGGCAAAATTAGTAATAAAATAAAAGGAAACTCCAGAAATATAGTTCTTATGGATTGAATGACATATTTCACTTTATTGGTCTGAGCACTGATTTCATTTTAGAAAGGCAAAAAGTTTATTTCTCACTCATGTAAATGTCCATTGAGGGTTGGCCTCATCTTTTTCTCCACATTGACTTTACCCAGGGGCTTAAGGCTGTCTGAAAACTAACTACATGAAATTTTGGAGGAGGAGAAAAAAGAAAAATGTCAAAATATGCCCTGTATCTTTAGGTTTCTCTTTTGAAGGAAAACCAATCACTTCCACACAAACTTCACTGGATAAAACAAGTTCAATGATAAGCAGAAGACCAATGGGATGAAGGTAAAATATGACTATGTATTTACATCTTATTCACTTGCTCTTATGTTAAACTGACATAAATGTGACCACAAATATAAACTTCACATCGACACAAACACGTATGTTATATATGCAGATTTCCTATCAGAAATCCCCTCTTAAACAACTGTTTGAAAAAAGATGCTTTAATATTCCTACCAAAGAACAAAAAGTTGTCTAATAAATATACTTCACATGAAATAATGGAACTATGATTGGATATATCTCTTGCCCCTTTTATTTTTGTATTAAGATAGAAAGAGTATGTGAACAGTACCTTCCCACCCCTGCATTTAAGCAGATGAATCTGCTGGTAAAACCACATTACTGTTCTATTCAGGGGGTCTACTTCTTCTCAGACATGAAAAGGACTGAAATCTCACAAGCAGAGGGATAAAAACATCATGCTTATATTAAATGTTATAAATAAATAAATTCACATACCTGTAAAGATAAATACAAACTTTTTTTAAAGGTAGAGAATAAAGGGGCAAGAGAAAAACCTTTGGTTTCTAGGAATGTCATATCCTAAAATTTCCATCTCATTATCCATTTTAAAATAAATCAAATAATAAGGCTTAATCTAGAGATTCTGTATTTGAATATATAGAGGGAATCTTTATGTTTTAAATTATCATGGCTTCTTCTTCAGCCTAGTCCAGGACGGGGAATGAGGAGGAAGAATGATTTCTTTGCCCAGGACAAGCCAATAATGACATCCTGGACAGGTAAAAGATTTCCTGGAGGTGGAATCTTTAAGAAAACTGCACAATGATGATACTACAGTGTGGCAGAGATGTACAATGAATATATGATTTTTTTCTTGTTCTTTTTGTAGGGAAGAAAGTAAAAAAAAAAAAACTTTTTTTTTTTAACTATCCTTACAATTCAGTACTTTTACCACTATAGGCCTAGGTGTGCACTTTTTCCAATTCGACAGGATTTTGATGTGACCTTTTGATCTGGAGTCCTCTTCAAAGCCCAGGGAGATATTCTCTCAGTATTTGTTTAACCCTTGACATTCTTTGAACTGTTTGTTCTACTTATAAATACCCTCCGAGTCTCTTTTTTAAAAATAATATTTGCATTTCAATATTTTTATTGTTTTCTTTGTGATATTTCCTTCACTTGGTTTTCAGGTCATTGTTTTATGTCTCAACAATAACTTTCCTCTCCTTTAATTCCTATACTGAATATTTTTTTTCAAAACCATTTTTAAGCTCAATAATGCATATATGTGTGTGTGTATACACACACACACACACACACACACACACACACACACATATCTTACTATATATAAGTTCTGGAGGATGAAAGTCCAAGATCAGGGTGCCAGTATGGTGGGCTTGGATATTTTATTTCACTGCATGTAACAGTTTGGGTTCTGCCTAGAAAACAGACCAGTCTAATGTATTTTAAGAATAAAGATACAATATAGGAAGGAAGGTTTACTTGAATATTGGAAAAGTGAGGAATGAAGTCTAGGGAAGGTACCAAAGATCAGAGCATCTGTGGCAGGAAGGTCAGGAAAGCAAAGATTTAGGAATTCATCCTGAAACACCTAAGCTTTTGATTCGCAAACGCATCAGGAAATTTCAGCCAGTCTTAAGAGTGCTGAGTGAGTTCCCAAGATGCCTCTACATTTGAAGTAGTGAAATGAATGATGATCAACTGCTTATCAAGAAGCAGTTGTGAATGTCATGGTTGTAACCTTTTCCATAAAGAACCTTCCTTCCATTGCACTTTCACAATCTCACTCAAGTTCCTCTCATGGAGAAAACTCTTAACTCAAAACCAAGCAGGCGAGAGGACTCTGGAAACCATAGCTCCAAAATGCAGAGGAGGTCCTAGATAGAGTGGTGGTGGTCCCAAGTTGAGGAAAGACAAGGGAGTAGTCTGTTTTCACGTTCTAATTGTTTTACTTATTCCTTTTTTTCTCTGGTTGCTGGAGTCCTTTAAATCAGCTGCTATTTTGCTCTGTTTCCTGATTTGGGGCTCAAATGCTGGTAACTAATATGTTCTTAATAACAGGAATTATGTAATATTGCTAAAATGACCATACTACTCAAGGCAATCTACAGATTCAATGCAATTCCTATCAAAATACCAGTGGCATTTTTCACAGAACTAGAATAAATAATTTTAAAATTTGTATGGAAACACAAAAGAACTCACATAGCCAAAGCAATCTTGAGAAAGAAGAACAGAGCTGGAGGGATCACACTCTGTGACTACAGACTATATTACAAAGATACAGTCATCTAAACAGTTTGGTACTGGCACAAAAACAGACATATAGATCAATGAAAAAGAATAGAGAACCCAGAAATGAACCAACTTATGTTCAAGTAATCTATGACAAAGGAGACAAGAATATCCAATGAGGAAAAGACAATCTCCTCAATAAGTGGTGCTGGAAAAACTGGACAGCTACATGTAAAAGAATGAAATTAGAATATTCTTTAACACTATATACAAAAAATAAAATCAAAATGGATTAAAGACCTAAATGTAAGACTGGAGACCATAAAACTCCTAGAAGAGAACATTGGCAGAACATTCTTTGCCACAACTCATAGTAATATTTTTTTCGATCTGTCTCCTAAGGCAAAAGAAAGGAAAACAAAAATAGACAAATGGGACCTAATTAAACTTAAAACCATTTGCACACCAAAGGAAACCATCAACAAAATGAAAATACAACCTATTGAAGGGGAGAAAATAATTGTAAATAATATGACCAATAAGGGGTTAATATCCAAAATTTATAAACAGCTCATATAACTCAATATCAAAAAAAACAAAGAACCCAATTAAAAATGGGCAAGAAGACCTGAATAGACATTTTTCCGAAGAAAATCTACAGATGATCAACAAGCACATGAAAAAATGTTCAGTATTGCTAATTATCAGAGAAATGCAAATCAAAACCATGATGAGATATCATCTCACACCTGTCAATATGGCTATCATCAAAAAGTGTACAAATAACAATGTTGGTGAGGAAGTGAAGTACACTGTTGATGGGATTGTAAACTGGTGCAGCCACTATGGAAAACATTATGGAGGTTCATGAAAAAACTGAAAATAGAACTGTCATATGATCCAGCATTTCCATTACTGGTTATATATCTGAAGAAAATGAAAACACTAATTCAAAAAGATACATGCACCCCAATGTCCATAGCAGCATTATTTACAGTAGCCAAATATGGAAACAACCTAAATGCCCATTAACAGATGAATGGATAAAGGAAATGTAGTATGTACATAAAATGGAATATTACTCAGCCATAAAAAGAATGAAATTCTGTCATTTGCATCAATGTGGATGGACCTAGAGAGTACTATGCTTAGTGAAATAAATCAGAGAAAGACAAATACTCCATGTTATCACTTATATATGTTATCACTCACAGATGTAGAGAGCACACTAGAGGTTACCAGTGGAGACAGGGATGTAGGGAGGAGCAAGATAAGGGTAGGGGATTAAGAGGTACAAACTACTATGTATAAAATAGATAAACAAGAAGCATATATTGTTTGGCACAGGGAAATATAGCCATTATTTTATAAGTTCAAATGGAGTATAGTGTATAAAAATTTTGAATCACTATGTTGTACACCTGAAACTAATATGATATTGTAACTCAACTCTACCTTAAAAAGAGGAATTATATAATTTCTGAAAGGCTAAGAGGACTCTGGACCTTTGGAATCATGTTGCAAGTAGAGCCTGTTATTTGAGGAAAGTAATTTTTTTTTCTCAATGGATTTTGCATTCACCTAGCTTCTAGATTAGTAACCAATTTGGCCTTCTCTTTGTCAGTGACTAAATCAGCCTCCACTCCATGTCAGATCCACACAGAGCTGAATTTCCCTCTCACTTCAACATCAGTGCTGTATTCCTTGCCCTGGGCTCCAGTGCAACATTCTTGTGGACTCTGAAGACCATGAAGAAGGAAGCTGCACCCCAGTCCTCTCTCCAGAGCCCAAACAACTTTGACCTAACTCTTATCCAGTCAGCTTATGTTCACCAGAACTGCTTGGCTTAGAGAAAGTTTAGATTTGGAAGTTGGAGGGAAAGTGAACAGCAGTCTGGTTGCCATATTCCAAGATTAGCTCCTGAAATATGACTTTTTTCCTGGTGAAGTATTTTTAAAGGGAATAATAATTAATTAAAACCCTTTTAAAGAATAGGATATACACATGGAAACCACTAATTCAAAGATAATATGCCACACACTTGTTGGTTACTTGTTTAGAGAGCTTTTCTTAAAAACACTTTATATAGCATTCTCTCTAAATGTTGGGAATGACTGCTAATTATTTCTAAATATTACGTGTGTTGAAAAGAATGTATTTTATTATAAATTATGGTATTAAATAAAGACACAAATGGTGATCATACACATTTTCTTTTCATTTTAAGAAATTAGAAAATAAAACCAAAACACAGTACTTTATATTATGCTCTTTACTCTGATTTGACTTGAAATTCTTACATATATAGTATTAGTAGAATTATCTTGCCTTAATGTTTATTTACTGTCTACTAGAAGTATGTTATAGAGCAAATGCTAGAGTAATAATAAAAAAATCACAATTGAAGTACTATCAAAACCTTCCCTAAAATCTTACTTGTGAATGAAGGGTTAAAAAAAGATTTAAAATAATTGTACTGATATTGCTTTTATATTGTAAATGACTAATGTGTGCAGTAAAGTTTTTTAAATGATGGCTGATGAAATGTTTGAACTATTAAAAGCCTGCAAATCTTATATGCCTCCCACTAGTGAAATTTAATGACAACTTCTCTGTTGAATTAGCTTGTTCAGTGAACAAATCTGAAATGCAACAATTATTCAAAAGCAATATGGTACATACAGTGACAATTTCATAAACAAGTAACGACTGTGAGAAAATTTTTCTATTATTATTTTTGATGTTTCAGAGTCAATCAACCTGGAACACTCAATTTTGTAAGGTTAAGTTTTGCATGACTTCCTTTCTCATAATTGTACCAACCTGGCTCTACAATAGTCATATGGGAATTGCTTATGCCTTGAAGCTTGTTCTTAATTGTTACTAACATCTTCTTTGAAACAGCAAGACAATGCCTTTTCATACTTCTATTAAATTATGGTAGACTTGGAATTCTCTAACCTCCATGAGCTAGTAGAGTATGATAAGTAGAATTCTAACTATACAGCTTGAATGATGGGGGGCAGTTTCTAACTCTCCGAGAGCTAAAAACTGTGTGACCTTAATAACACTGGGTAATATCTTTGAGGGTCAATATTTTTTATTTGTGAAATAGCTAACCACTTTGAGTATTGCTTTTTTCATTCATAAAATTTACTTTATTATTATTTTGTTGATTAAATGTTGTAATATATACCAGGTATGAGAAATATAGATGGCTCATGAATGGTTTTCTCAATAACAACAAAAAACTATATATGAGTGTAATTTCTATCAAATCTCAACCGATTAAGAAGAATTAGGCAGGGAGAGTTGCTAAAAAGGACATGCTTGGGGATAATGTGAGGAGGAGAGAAACTCAGAAACCTGAGATCACTCTCTGACATTTCTGCTAAATAGATTTAAACTGTGGGCAGATCACTTCACAGTTTTGTTTCTGATTTCTTTATAGTAACCTAAAGGGCTCAGGTTAGATGGTCACTTTAAAATCTTTATTTTTCTAACAATTCTAAATTCAATACACATTATAAATTAGTGAGGCATGCAGATATAGGTCACATTTGAATGTACACAGAATCTGGTATGTGAGAGTTTTTTACTATCCACTATAAGAAACTAGTGCTGTAAGGCTGATTACAGCAGCTGAATGTCACAGATATCTCATCAGAAATCATTCTTCTTTCATGACGACTAAGTTCTAGATGCACTGTTACCAAAGAGACAATGGCTCCAACATGAGCATATGGGATGGTAATGGCACATTTGATGGTTATTCAGTCTGAGAATCAGAATGCCCAGTGCCTTCCCTTCTGGCAATTGGGTTAAGATGCTTTCTCCTCAGATCTAAGAGTCTTCTAGCTACTCTGTTGTATGGTATCAGCAGGGATTCATGTTGGATCGAATATAGGTGGACACAAATTATCCTCAGTCTTGAAGCGTTGAGTTTAATTGACAAGACACTGTGTGTTAAAAATTTCTCAATATATCATAAGGAGTTCCTTTGAATTCAGTCAAAGCACAATTAAAATTTTACTTTTAATAAGGAGTATAAAAACACAAAACTAGTCTTTCTTAAGTGAATTTCTTTTTATAACAGCTGTATTGAGGTATAATTCACATACCTCAGTTTTAAAATGTACAGTTCAGTGGTATATTCACATTAGTGTACCATCATCACTATAACCTAGAAACTCCACGCCACTTTTCAGTCCCTCCCCCATTCCCTGCTCCTCCTGGCCCCCAGCAACTACTAAGGTGCTTTCTGTCTCCATGGATTTGACTATTATGGAAATTTCATACAAGTGGAATGATACATTATGTGGCCTTTTGCATCTGGTTTCTATGATGTGTCATATTTTCAAGGTTAATCCATGTTGGAGCATATATCAGTACTTTCTTTTCATGGCTCTATAAAATTCCATTTTATGATATGCCACATTTTATTTATCCATTCATTAGTTGATGAACACTTGAGTTGTTTCACATTTGGCTATTATTTCAAAAAAGAATAACACCATGAACATTCATTCACAAGTTTTTGTGCGCACATGATTTCAATTCTCTTGTGTATATACCCAGGAGTGGAATTGCTGATCATGTTTAACTATTAGAGCAACTGCCAAATTGTTTCCCGAAGCAGCAGCACCATTTTATAGCTCTACAAGCACTGTGTGACTGTTCCAATTTGTCTAAATCCTTGCCAACAATTGCTGCTGGTTTGTTTTTGTTTTGTTTTGTTTTTATGTTATCCATCCTAGTTGGTGTGAAGAGGTATCTCATTGTGTCTTTGATTATTTGAAGTTCCCTAGTGACTAATGTTTATGAGCACCTTTTAATGTGATTATTGGCCATTTATCTATTCTTTGGAGAGATGTCAATTCAGGTGCTTTGTCCATTTTTGTTGTTGTAGGGCTGTTTGTCTTTTTATTGTTAAACATTTAAAAGTCCTTTATAAATTCTGGATTCAAGTCTCTTACAAGATGTATGATTTGCAAATATTTTCTCATCCTGTGCGTTGTTTTTTTCAGTTTCTTTATAATATTTTTGAAATATAATTTTTTTATTTTAATGATGCTCAACTCATCTTTTTAATTGCTTTTGTTAATTATGCTTTTCGTTTCATATCTAAAAAACTATTGCCTAATCCAAGGTCATGAAAAGTTACTCCAATTTTTTAAAAATTTTATTTATTTATTTATTTATTTATTTTTGGCTGTGTTGGGTCTTTGTTGCTGCATGTGCGCTTCCTTTAGTTGTGGTGAGCGGGGGCTACTCTTCATTGTGGTGCACAGGCTTCTCATTGCGGTGGCTTCTCTTGTTGCGGAGCATGGGCTCTAGGCGCTTGGGCTTCAGTAGTTGTGGCACACGGGCTTGGTAGTTGCGGCTTGCGGGCTCTAGAGTGCAGGCTCAGTAGTTGTGGCACATGGGCTCAGTAGTTGTGGCCCATGGTTTAGTTTAGTTGCTAAACCACAGGGTTTAGTTGCTCTGTGGCACATGGGATCTTCCTGGACCAGGGCTCGATCCCGTGTCCCCTGCATTGGCAGGTGGATTCTTAACCACTGTGCCACCAGGAATGTCCCAATGGTAACTTTCTCAGAGAAGATATTTTTAATTTTAATATGTCCACTTATAAATTTTTCCTTTTATGAATCATGCTTTCATTATTGTATCATGCTGTCAGAATTGTATTGTATCTGAAAACTAATTATCAAATTCAAGGTTACATAGATTGATTTCCTCCTATTTTTTCTTCTGTAGGTTTTATATTTATCTCTATGGCCCATTTTGCTAATTTTTCTAAAACTATATGAGTTATGTATATAAGTTTATTTTTTTTGCATACTGTTGTCCAATTTGTCCAGCACCATTTGTTCAAAAGACTATCCTTCCTCTGTTGAATTGCTTTTACCCTTTGTCAAAGATCAGTTGGATATATACTGGGTAGATCTATTTCTTGTGTCTCTATTTTGTTCCATTGATCTATGTATCTATTCTTTTTCTAATACCACATCGCATTGATTGCTGTAGATTTATGCTTGTCTTGAAGTCAAATAATGTCAGTCCTCCAATTTTCTGGGGTTTTTTTCAATGCTTTGATAGCTACTCTGAGTATTCTGCCTCTCTACATAAACTATGAAATCATTTAGTTCATATCTACAAAATAGCTTGCAGAGATTTTGTTGGGATTGTATTAATTCTACAGATCAAGTTGGGAAGAACTGACATCTTAAAAATATTAGATCTTCCAATCCACTAACATAGATTATTTTTACATTTATTTAGATCTTAATTACTCTCATGAGTTTTGTAGTTTTCTGCATATAGATATTTAGATTTATACCTAATCATTTCATTTTCTGGGTGCTATTATAAATTACATTTTTTTATTTTGAATTTCATTTGATTATTGTTGGTATATAGGAGAGCAATTAATTTTTGTAATAGAAACTTCTATCCTGCAAACTTGCTAAAGTCCTGTAAGTGTTATATTCACTTACAAGTTCCAGAAGATTTTTATTATTATTCTTTTTCATACAGAAAAAATAAAAATTAGCAAAATTTTATAGTATGCAGTAACTTTTAACAAAGATTTAACAAAAGGATGTAGCATAAAATAATGGCTAGCAACTTGGGTTTGAAATTATAAATCTATGACTCTGCAACTTAGTAACGTAATCTTTCTAGTCTTCAGTTGTCTCCATTGTAAAACAGGGATATTAATAACTATCTTATAAATTGTTATGATTATTAAGAAAATATATGTTTTTAACACAATTCTAAAGAAGCAAAGTTTAAAGAAGCAAAAACAAATCATAGAATTTAAACAAAAATAATAAACTAAAATAAATATGTCATTTAAATATTGCTAAGTATTGACAGAATTAGGATATGTCAAAACCAAAATATATATATGGACGTATAACTAATTTAATACATACAGTAGTTGTATAAAAGAGTAACTCTTTTTTCCTCTCAATAAACTCAATCAATTTCAAATAGATCAAACAGTTATATGTATTTTTAAATCTAGAACATAAGATATAATATATATCCTAGTATAGAGAGAGAAATTGAGGAAATAGCGGATGTGGCCATTAGTCACAAAAGATGTATGCAAATGTATAAAAATAAAATTTTTATATCAAAATATAAATTCGAAAGATACATTAAAAACTACACAATCCAGTAATAGTTTGATAAAGTGCTGATCTGTATATGACATCACTTGTAGCAGTTTCGATATGTATGGACATGTGTATGAAGTTAATGAGAAACACTTTTTCTATTGCCCACCAAATAAACGGTTTACACATGGCCTGAGGGACTTCTTGGCATATTTCACTTTTCAGAGGGAGGCACGGTGACCCAGACCAGTAAATAGGCTTTTCTGTTAAACAGACAACATGTCTTTCAGATTCATTTGGAACGTTGGCTTAGTTTTATATGTAGCACAGTGAGTATAAAATAAAATGAATAAAAAAAAAAAAGGGCTTCCCTGGTGGCGCAGTGGTTGAGAGTCCGCCTGCCGATGCAGGGGACATGGGTTCATGCCCCGGTCCAGGAAGATCCCACATGCCGCAGAGCGGCTGGGCCCGTGAGCCATGGCTGCTGAGCCTGCGTGTCCGGAGCCTGTGCTCCGCAACGGGAGAGGCCACAGCAGTGAGAGGCCCACGTACCGCAAAAAAACAAAAACAAAAAAACAAACAAAAAAAACTGACCAAACGTCTTCTTTGGGGAAAACAACTGTAAAAGGAAAAATAGTTATAATGTATATAAAAGCAAAATTAGCCCTGCTAAAGTTCTCCTTTAAGGTACAGTAACACAAAACACAGAATGAGAGAGGGAAGCCTTCCCCCTTGGCCAGAATCCTTTATACACGTTGGTACTGTGCACCCAGTACATCAGAGATGTGGGAGCAGTGGAGACCAAGGTGCCCTGTGGACCTGCAGCAATCTTAAGACACTTGTAAGACTCCCTTCTGATGACTCTGAAAAGCACCTCTCTGAGGGAGAGAATTTATAGGGGACTAAGTGACATCATTTAATATGCACTTAAATGAGACAAGACAATATAATATGTATTATTAATTGATTTACTGTTTCTATTTGTGCCCACAGAATTGTACAATCTGAGTAAATTCTGTTTTCTAAAAGAAAGGAGTTAAGTTTACATAAATATTTCATAGGGGAGGAAAGAAAGAAATGGCTAGATATTATGTCACAAATTATAAATTAAAGAAATGTATAGATTTAGTAACAATTAATAGAAACGCAATTAAAAGACTTCTCTAGCACAATCTGAAAATGCATTAAAGTAGCTAAAGTAAACGAAAGTGATAAAAAACCAACACTGCGAAGATTACTGATGACACTCAAATTTGGTTCACTCTTTCCGGAGAGCAAACACATATGTTACAAAAGCTAAAACTGCTCACATTTTGCCTAGTAAATTTTACTGTATGCATCCGAAATAGCTCATAATGGATTTTATTAAAAGTATAATGTATTCATAGATCCAAAGATAGTACTGTTTGTAATATTCTAAGATCAACACAACAGTACAGAAACACCCACGCATCTTGTGATCAACAATGGTATTCCACAAACACTGAAGTCCACAGGAAAAAATTATTGCATTATTTCTTCACATTCTGCAGTGTGTAGTGTATTATGCCAACCTGGAATGGTATCTATGTTGTCTCACAGCCAGGTGGTTTTCAAACTGCCTTGAATTAATATACACAGGAATAATAAGAGTGCTGTGACATTGGAATATGTATTTTTGAATACTGATGATTTTATTTTCTTAAGATCTGTCATGAAAATGCAGTTCAAATCCTGTGCCAGTTACCACAGAAAACAATTCCATGGAATGATCACCTTGTGATGCCACTTGATGCGGGTCACTCAGGTATGTAACACATTCAATTTGCTAAAATCAACTTAAATACATGCTGTGAATTAAGATGTGATGTACGCTGTAATGGTTATATTTTAACAGCTTTAATTATGCCTCATTTCTAGAAAGATTCCTGCAAGTAAAAATAAAGTACTAATGCAATAAAAAAATAATTTCTTCTGATAAATCAAAAGAGACAAGAACTCTACCCTGGAGAACAGATGCCTCCTGCCTCCTTCCCCTCTGCTCTTGAGCAGAAGAGGTTCATTGCTCCACTAGTCATTCAAAAGGAGGACAGAAAGTGTTGTTTCAGAGCTGGTGTGGATAAAATAATGTTTCTGGCTTTTGCATTATGTGCCATATGCTACCTTATGATAGGACACCAAACACTGGATGGACAACAAAACAACTTGATATGATAAAGGAAGACAGGTAATGGTCAGATAGCATGTCCCTCATAAGCTGAATTCTTTAACACTTGTCAACACAGGTATAAGAAAATTGACATGCTCATTTATACCACATTACCATCTGTTGTCACAGTCCACAGGAAAATAAAAATCAGTGTGAGAAACTAGGTGATTATATGTGACAATGTAGAAAGTATTTGTCATCTTTAGTCATTGTCTTTTGAAGTTGTATTTATTTTGTTGTTTTGAAATAAAGTATCAAATTAAACTCAGAGGAGTGGGTCTTTTTATAGTGACTATATTTTCAGTTGAGATAAAAATAGTTTGTGATCTGAATTGTCCAATAAGATGACTAAAGTCAGAGACCCAAAGGGCATTTAATCCAAATGAGCAGAAGCCTGAGGGAATCTCTCTTTTAATTGCACCATTCCCACTTTCAGAGACATTCAAGTGGCACATAGAATCACATACTCTGTCCTTTCTGCTCTCATACATTCCATTCTTAGAGTTGAGTTGGGAGAAATAACATCTTGTGTTTTAGAGTCAACACTGTCACAGAAATGATCGAATTGTTTCTATTCTTAGAATTAGTCTAAATAAAATAACTTTTAACTGACAAAGTTCTAGGTAACAATTTCAATGCCAAAAGCATCAGGAGTCATTTATAGTTATAAATCAGAGCCATGATTCCAATTGTTGGTTCTGAATTCCAAATCTTTGTCAGCACAGACACGGAAAGCAGATAAATGTACATGTGCTTCTTACACATACATCTTGGAGAAAACAGATCTAAGACTGAGTTGAGCATGTGATTTTGACATAATAGTGAACATTTTAATAACTTATTTTACTCAACATGTTTTTGCTATTCCCACAGAATCCTTCATATAAATTTGGTAATTGTTCACTTAGAAAATTCTGCAGACATCAATTTGCAACTTCTGGAATTAAATTTATCAAAACAACTGGGAAACTATTTGACAGGCAACAGGAAGAGAGGAAGAGTGCTTGGCATATTCTGTTGTTGGAAAAATGATGCATACAAAAATAATAAGATGTGGTTTCTACAAGGAGTCATCAAGATGAGAATTTCATACTCCAGTAAAATTCAATAAAAATATTTCCACTATTTTTGCAAGTTGAGTAATTAAATTAAGCACTCTTTTCAGCAAGAGAGCACCTAGCATTTTAAAATAAATTCAAGTCTCCAAGCTCTGATGAATTACAATAAAATGCAGTATAATAATTTTTTGTTTTAAAAGCCAATGTCCTAGCCCCACATGAAGGGACTTATACGCAGTATATCACTGGTTTTTGATTATAGGTGCATTGGATATTCTCTTTAATGAATACGTTTTTAATAATAAAAATATGCTTCTATCATTTTAATTTTAATCATGAAGTGTTCATGGGCTCCAGGATTCCTGACTGGGTTACATGGCTAAACATAAAAACAACTTATTCATAATCTCTAGAGCAGCAATTATTCAGTTGAAATAATCCTTATAAGAAAGCTAAAAAACTGATCTAAATATCAAATAAAAATAGCTCTATTGAGTCAGTGCCCCCATCCCTTTCAACATATATCTATATTCTTTCTCTCTCTCAAATACAGGTGTGCATGTATATATATGCATAAATCATGACAGATTTTATTTTATTATTTTTTAACATCTTTATTGGAGTATAATTGCTTTACAATGGTGTGTTGGTTTCTGCTTTATAACAAAGTAAATCAGCTATACATATAACCCCATATCTCCTCCTTCTTGGTCTCCCTTCCACCATCCCTATCCCATCCCTCTAGGTGGTCACAGAGCACAGAGTGGATCTCCCTGTGCTAGGTAGCTGCTTCCCACAGGCTATCTACTTTACATTTGGTAGTGTATATATGTCCATGGCACTCTCTCACTTCGTCCCAGCTTACGCTTCCCCCTCCCCACGTCCTCAAGTCCATTCTCTATGTCTGCATCTTTATTCCCTGCCCACAGGTTCTTCAGAACCTTTTATTTTTTTTTTAGATTCTATATATATGTGTTAGCATACGGTATTTGTTTTTCTCTTTCTGACTTACTTCATCCTGTATGACAGTCTCTAGGTCCATCCACCTCGCTACAAATAACTCAATTTCATTTCTTTTTATGGCTGAGTAATATTCCATTACATATATGTGCCACATCTTCTTTATCCATTCATCTGTAAACGGGCACTTAGGTTGTTTCCGTGTCCTGGCTATTGTATGTAGAGCTGCAATGAACATTGTGGTACATGACTCTTTTTGAATTATGGTTTTCTCAGGGTATATGCCCAGTAGTGGGATTGCTGGGTCATATGGTAGTTCTATTTTTAGTTTTTTAAGGAACCTCCATACTGTTCTCCATAGTGGCTGTATCAGTTTACATTCCCACCAACAATGCAGGAGGGTTCCCTTTTCTCCAAACCCTCTCCAGCATTCATTGTTTGTAGATTTTTTGACAATGGCCATTCTGACTGGTTTGAGGTGATACCTCATTGTAGTTTTGATTTGCATTTTCTAATGATTAGTGATGTTGAGCATCGTTTCATGTATTTGTTGGCAATCTGTATATCTTCTTTGAAGAAATGTCTATTTAGGTCTTCTGCCCATTTCTGGATTGGGTTGTGTGTTTTCTTGATATTGAGCTGCATGAGCTGTTTGTATATTTTGGAGATTAATCCTTTGTCAGTTGCTCCATTTGCAAATATTTTCTCCCATTCTGAGGGTTGTGTTTTAGTCTTGTTTATGGTTTCCTTTGCTGTGAAAAAGCTTGTAAGTTTCATTAGGTCCCATCTGTTTATTTTTGCTTTTATTTCCAATTCTCTAGGAGGTGGGACAAAAACGATCTTGCTGTGATTTATGTCATGGAGTGTTCTGCCTATGTTTTCCTCTAAGAGTTTTAGAGTGTCTGGCCTTATATTTAGGTCTTTAATCCATATGGAGTCTATTTTTGTGTATGGTGTTAGGGAGTGTTCTAATTTCATCCTTTAACATGTAGCTGTCCAGCTTTCCCAGCACCAGTTATTGAAGAGGTTGTCTTTTCTCCATTGTATACTCTTGCCTCCTTTGTCATACATTAGGTGACCATACGTGCGTGGGCTTATCTCTGAGCTTTCTATTCTGTTCCATTGATCTATGTTTCTGTTTTTGTGCCAGTACCATACTGACTTTATTACCTTAGCTTTGTAGTACAGTCTGAAGTCAGGGAGCCTGATTCCTCCAGCTCCATTGTTCTTTCTCAATATTGCTTTGGCTTTGGGGTCTTTTGTGTTTCCATACAAACTGTGAATCTTTTTGTTCTAGTTCTGTGAAATATGCCATTGCTAGTTTGATAGGGATTGTACTGAATCTGTAGATTGCTTTGGGTAGTAGAGTCATTTTCACAATGTTGATTCTTCCAATCCAAGAACATTGTATATCTCTCCATCTGCTTGTATCATCTTTAATTTCTTTCATCAGTGTCTTATAGTTTTCTGCATACAGGATTTTGTCTCCTTAGGTAGGTTTACTCCAAGGGATTTTATTCTTTTTCTTGCAGTGGTAAATGGGAGTGTTTCCTTAATTTATCTTTCAGATTTTTCATCATTAGTGTATAGGAATGCAAGAGATTTCTGTGAATTAATTTTGTATCCTGCTACTTTACCAAATTCATTGATTAGCTCTAGTAGTTCTCTGGTAGCATCTTTAGGATTCTCTACGTATAGTATCATGTCATCTGCAAACAGTGATAGTTTTACTTCTTTTCTGATCTGGATTCCTTTTATTTCTTTTTTTTCTCTGATTGCTGTGGCTAAAACTTACAAAACTATGTTGAATAATATTTGTGAGAGTGAGCAACCTTGTTTTGTTCCTGATCTTCATGGAAATGGTTTCAGTTTTTCACCACTGAGGATGATGTTGGCTGTGGGTTTGTCATATAAGGCCTTCATTATGTTGAGGTAAGTTCCCTCTATGCCTACTGTCTGGAGGGTTTTTATCATAAATGGGTATGAATTTTGTCAAAAGCTTTTTCTGCATCTATTGAGATGATCATTTTGTTTTAATTCTTCAATTTGTTAATATGGTGTATTACATTGATTGATTTGTGTATAACAAAGAATCCTTGCATTATTGGGATAAACCCCACTTGATCATGTGTATGATCCTTTAAACGTGTGGTTGGATTCTGTTTGCTAGTATTCTGTTGAGGATTTTTTCATCTATGTTCATCAGTGATATTGGCCTGTAGTGTTCTTTTTTTATGACACCTTTGTCTCATTTTGGTATCAGTGTGATGGTGGTCTCATAGAATGAGTTTGGGAGTGTTCCTCCCTCTGCTATATTTTGGAAGAGTTTGAGAAGGATAGGTGTTAGCTCTTCTCTAAATGTGTGATAGAATTCACCTGTCAAGCCATCTGGTTCTGGGGTTTTGCTTGTTGGAAGATTTTTAATCACAGTTTCAATTTCAGTGCTTGTGATTGGTTTCTTTATATTTTCTATCTCTTCCTGGTTCAGTCTTGGAAGGTTGTACTTTTCTAAGAATTTGTCCCTTTCTTCCAGGTTGTCCATTTTATGGATATATAGTTGCTTGTAGTAATCTCTCATGATCCTTTGTATTTCTGCAGTGTCACTTGTTACTTCTTTTTCATTTCTAATTCTATTGATTTGAGTCTTCTTCCTTTTTTTTTTTCATGAGTCAGGTTAATGGTTTATCAATTTTGTTTATCTTCTCAAAGAACTAGCTTTTAGTTTTATTGATCTTTGTTATCGTTTCCTTCATTTTTTTCCATTTGTTTCTGATCTGATCTTTATGATTTCTTTCCTTCTGCTAACTTTGGGGTTTTTTTGTTCTTCTTTCTCTTATTCACTTTAGGTGTCATGTTAGTTCGTTTTTTTGAGATGTTTCTTGTTTATCGAGGTCGGATTGTATTGCTATAAACTTCTCTCTTAGAAATGCTTTTCCTGCATCCCATAGGTTTTGGTTCCCCGTGTTTTCATTGTCATTTATATCTCGGCATTTTTTGATTTCCTCTTTGATTTCTTCAGTGATCTCTTGGTTATTTAGTCGTCTATTGTTTTGCCGCCATGTGTTTGTATTTTTTACAGATTTTTTTCCTGTACTTGATATCAAGCTTCATAGTGTTGTGGCTGGAAGAGATGCTTGATATGATTTCAATTTTCTTAAATTTACCAGGGTCGATTTGTGACCCAAGGTATGATCTATCCTGGAGAATGTTCCATGAGGAATTGAGAAGAAAGTGTATTCTATTATTTTGGATGAAATGTCCTATAAATGTCAATTAAGTCCATCTTGTTTAAAGTGTCATTTAAAGCTTGTGTTTCCTTATTTATTTTCATTTTGGATGATCTGTCCATTGGTGAAAGTGGGGTGTTAAAATCCCCTACTATGACTGTGTTACTGTTGATTTTCCCTTTTATGGCATTTGCCTTATGTATTGAGGTGCTCCTATGTTGGCTGCATAAATATTTACAATTGTTACATCTTCTTCTTGGATTGATCCCTTAATCATTATGTAGTGTCTTTGTCGTCTCTTGTAATAGTCTTTAAAGTCTATATTGTCTGATATGAGAATTGTTACTCCAGCTTTCTTTTGATTTCCATTTGCATGGAATATCTTTTTCCATCCCCTCACTTCAGTCTGTATGTGTCCCTAGGTGTGAAGTGGGTCTCTTGTAGACAGGAGATATACGGGTCTTGTTTTTGTATCCATTCAGCTAGCCTATGTCCTTTGGTTGGGGCATTTAATCCATTTACATTTAAGGTAGTTATCGATATGTATGTTCTTATTACCATTTTCTGAATTGTTTTGGGTTTGTTATTGTAGGCCTTATCCATCTCTTGTGTTTCCTGCATAGAGAAATTCCTTTAGCATTTGTTGTAAAGCTGGTTTCGTGGTGCTGAATTATTTTAGCCTTTGCTTGTCTGTAAAGGTTTCAATTTCTCCATCGAATCTGAATGAGATCCTTGCTGGGTAGAGTAATCTGGTTGTTTTTCCTTTTCATCACTTTAAATACGTCCTGCTAATTCCTTCTGGCCTGCAGAATTTCTGCTGAAAAATCAGCTGTTAACCTTATGGGGATTCCCTTGTATGTTATTTATTGTTTTTCCCTTGCTGCTTTCAATGTTCTTTCTTTGTATTTAATTTTTGATAGTTTGATTAATATGTGTATTGGCATGTTTCTCCTTGGATTTATCCTGTATTGGGACTCTCTGTGCTTCCTGGACTTGATTGACTATTTCCTTTCCCATGTTAGGGAAGTTTTCAAATATAATCTCTTCAAATATTTTCTCAGTCCGTTTCTTTTCCTCTTCTTCTTCTGGGACCCTATAATTCGAATGTAGGTGCATTTAGTGATGTCCCAGAGGTCTCTGAGACTGTCCTCAATTCTTTTCATTGTTTTTTCTTTATTCTGCTCTGTGGTAATTATTTCCACTATTTTATCTTCCAGACATTTATCCATTCTTCAGCCTCAGTTATTCTGCTCTCAATTCCTTCTAGACAGTTTTTAATTTCATTTATTGTGTTGTTCATCATTGTTTGTTTGCTCCTTAGTTCTTCTAGGTCCTTGTTAAACGTTTCTTTTCTTTTCTCCATTCTATTTCCAAGATTTTGTATCATCTTCACTATCATTACTCTGAATTCTGTTTTAGGTAGACTGACTATTTCCTCTTCATTTGTTTGGTCTGCTGGGTTTTTACTTTGCCCCTTCATCTGCTGTGTAGGTCTCTGTCTTCTTGTTTTACTTAACTTACTGTGTTTGGGGGTCTCCTTTTCACAGGCTGCAGGTTTGTAGTTCCTGTTGTTTTTGGTGTCTTCCTCCAGTGGGTGAGGTTGGTTCAGTGGCTTGTATAGGTTTCCTGGTGGAGGGGACTGGTGCCTGTGTTCTGCTGGATGAGGCTGGATCTTGTGTTTCTGGTGGGCAGGACCATGTCCGGTGGGGTGTTTTGGGGTGTCTGAATTTATTATTTTAGTCAGCCTCTCTGCTATGGGTGGGGTTGTGCTCCTGTCTTCCTAGCTGTTTGGTGTAGGGTGTTCAGTACTGTAGCTTGTGGTTGTTGAGTGGAGCTGGGTCTTAGCATTGAAATGGAGATTTCTGGGAGAGCTTTTTCCATTTGATATTTGGGGCTGGGAGGTTGCTGGTGGAGCAATGTCCTGAACTCGGCTCTCCCACCTCGGAGGCACAGGCCTGAAATGCGGCCAGAGCACCAAGAGCCTGTAAGCCACATCATCTGTCTGAGCTTCAGGCTCCTCATTCATAAAATGGGGATAATACCACCACCGAGTTTCTTGGTTCCAGCAAGACACCAGCTGCCTTCCTCACATCAGGAATTCTCCACACCACAAATTCAAATCAATGCAGCTTTAAGTAAGGAGGTTATTCAACATGTATTTTTTTCTTCTGCCGAGGGACTGGCCAATGTGCAAATAGAAGCTTCTCTATCAATCTATCTCCCTAACTGAATAAGACATGGAGAAATTCTGTAGTCAACCACGATGTATATGGATCATAAGCAAGAGATTCTTTGTTGTTATTTTATACCCCTGAGATGCTGGGGTGATTAGCTTTCATAAAATAATTTAGTCTATCATGATGAAGAAATCATGGGATTAGTTGCTTAGTCACTATCATAGGGAACTTATGTTGGAGAGAGCAATTGTGTCATACCAATATATAAGTTGATGGTTAACCTATAGACTGGCTTTTAGTCACATAGCTAATGCTATTTAGTCAGTGGTGGCCAGCAGAGAAGGTTCAGGTAGCAACCTACATGATGATGTGCATGATGATGTAGTCATAAAGAATATGTGAGAAGTGGACTTTGGGCATGGTATGCATTCTTAATAAAAGAGTCATTTAAAACAACAAAGACCTATTGTATAGCACAGTGAACTATATTCAGTATCTTGTAGTAACCTATAATGGAAAAGAACCTGAAAAAGAATATATATATGTTTATATATACACATATATATTTATATTTATATATATGCATGTATAACTGAATCATTTTTCTGTACACCTGAAACATTGTGAATCAACTATACTTCAATAGAAATAAAATAAAATCTAAAAAATTGTTTAAAAGTCATTTAAATGAGAAGCCAACTTGCCTGTTTAATATAGATCCAGGAATGCATGCAATGTAGACACATAGCCAGGAAAATAGTATTTTTCAATTTAGAAAATAAATCCCTTCATAATTCCGACTACTATATCCATGTGCTAAATGTCATTGTGACATAATTTTAAGATTCATGCAACAAATTTTAACCTATAGAGATTACTTTTATAATGAAATCCTTTCTATTTTTCTTTTTTGTGAGATAAAATGTCATCGGTGGTAGTTTCAGTGTGATCTTTATTCAAAGTTGCCACTATTATGCTGCATTAAAATATATAAAACATGTACTGCCAGAAAGAACTGTAGAAAAGAAAAAATCACTAATCACACCTTGCAAATATCCAGACACTTTACATGTTTATGAATTTTCATTCACTCAGTCATTTTTTTAATGCCATCATTTGATCAGTGAATATTTATTGAGTGTTTATTATGTGCCAAGAACTATGATAAGTATTTGAAAGGCATCAGTAAAATACACACAAGCCCATGTGCAGCTCTTTCAGCATAGTTGCCACCAAACTAATAAGCAAAAACTTCAGCTTGCATTCACTCTTATGTGCATTTCAACTAAGATTTTCAGTCAAATACGCAAAATTAAAAAAAAAATGAAAACAGAGACCAGATCGTAGTTATTCCAACCACAAAAAGAAATGACAATTATGTGATGCGATAGAAATGTCAATTATATTAGAATATATAAAGGTAGCAAGTCAACGTGTTGTACACCTAAAATTACACATTATGTCAAACATATTTCAATACACAAAAGTCAAACAAATCAAAGGAAAACAAAGAGAAAGTGGGATAAATATAGATTTTTTTCACTAGAAAGAATAATCTAATAGTAAAGTGCTGAGTAATATAAAGTAATGGAGGATCTTTAAAAATTTAAAGGGGATAGTAGAAAGAGAAATTAAATATAATGATGCAGAGCAAATACAATAGGGTAAGGCCATATAAAGTCTTTTCTTAGCAAAGAAGGGAAACTCGGGCTTCCCTGGTGGCACAGTGGTTGAGAGTCCGCCTGCCGATGCAGGGGACATGGGTTCATGCCCCGGTCTGGGAAGATCCCACATGCCGCGGAGCGGCTAGGCCCGTGAGCCATGGCCACTGAGCCTGTGCGTCTGGAGCCTGTGCTCCGCAACGGGAGAGGCCACAACAGTGAGAGGCCCGCGTACCGAAAAAAAAAAAAAAAGAAGGGAAACTCAAAGTTCTTGATTCTGGTTATGGAAAAGTTTCAAGAATTGAGGAGTTCAGCTAATGACTATACCTTAATTAGGATCAAAATAAATCTTAGCTTAATGTGATAGAATTAATTATGCTTACCCCAAGCTTATTTGTTTTTCATAAATTAATTTTTCTCTTGATAATAGAACCAGGTTGCTAAATAGTTGGGACTAAGAGAAAAGCTCAGCATTTTTTTTATAAGCCATATCACAAGGATTCGAAAGATGATGAAACTGATAATGTATCAGATTTTACGTTATTACTTGTCTATATTTGGCAAGCATATATGCACTCTATTATATTGTTTTCTCTTCTGAATACCTAACTCTTGTCCTAAAGGAGCAACTCAGCATATATTTCCAGACAACTTAATACAACTGGATTTTGATGGATATTTGGATAGAAAAAATAACTTGGGAACAAAATTCTTGTCTGACAAACTTGCGGTCAACTTATTTGTTAAGTGGTAAGGTAAAAAGTCCATTGTTTCAAAGGAGAGATGATACCAGTGCAATTTCATTGGTACCCATTTTATTTTTTCTCCCACCTAGTTAAGTATGGAGAATGTATTGCACAATAAATAAATATAGAGTATGGGGTTATCTTTATTATGAAACTATAAGTATTTTGTCTGGAAAATGCACCGTGGTACAAAACAACATATAATAGTAACCATTTAAATAGTATTTAAAAGTAGTATTTCACTGGAAAATAAATGAAGTATAAGCATTTAGGTCATATCTTAATATGACAGTAAAGAGTTAAAGTGATTATCTAAAATTTACACATAATGATATGATTTTGTTTCAGTTAATTTGAAACATAAAAATATCTTTTCCAAAGGAAACAAAAACACTAATTTGAAAATATATATGCACTCCTATGTTCATTGCAGCTTTATTCACAATAGGCAAGAAAAGCAACCTAAGTGCCTATGAATAGATGAATGGATAAAGAAGACATTTTACATATATATATATATATATATATATATAATGGAATATTATTCAGCCATAAAAAGGATGAAATCTTGCCATTTGAGATTACATGGATGGACCTAATGGGTATTATGCTAAGAGAAATAAGTCAGACAGAGAAAAACAAATCTGATTTCACTTACATATGAAATCTAAAAAGTAAAACAAATATACAAACATAACAAAATAGAAACAGAGTTTACATACAGAGAACAAACTGTTGGTTGCCAGAGGGTATGGGAGGATGAATGAAACAGGTTAGGGAAATTAGGGGTACAAACTTCCAGTTTTAAAATAAATGAGTCACAAAGATCAAATGTATAGCATGGGGAACATAGTCAATAATAATGTAATATCTTTGTATGGTCACAAAGGTGATCAAAAGGTACAAACTTCCAGTTATAAGACAGGTATGAGGTATGTAATGTACAGTATGATTAATATAATTAAAACTGCTGTATGTTATATGTAAAAGTTGTTAAGAAAGTAAGTCCTCCAATGGACAGATCATCCAGACAGAAAAATAATAAGGAAACACAAGCCCTAAATGACACATTAGACCAGACAGACTTAATTGATATTTATAAGACATTCCATCTGAGAGCAGCAGAATACACTCTCTTCTCAAGTGCACATGGAATATTCTCCAGGGCAGATCACATCTTGGGTCACAATCCAAGCCTCGGTAAGTTTAAGAAAATTGAAATCGTATCAAGCATCTTTTCCAAGCATAACACTGTGAGATTAGAAATCAACTACAGGGGAAAAACTGTAAAAACCACAAACACATGGAGGCTAACAATAAGCTAGTAAATAACCAATGGATCACTGAAGAAATCAAAGAGGGACTCAAAAAAATATGTAGAAACAAATGACAATGAAAACACAATGACCCAAGACCTATGGGATGCAGCAAAAGCAGTTCTAAGAGTAAAGTTTATACTAATACAATCCCACCTCAAGAAACAAGACAGGGCTTCCCTGGTGGCACAGTGGTTGAGAGTCCGCCTGCCGATGCAGGGGACACGGGTTCGTGCCCCAGTCTGGGAAGATCCCACATGCCACGGAGCGGCTGGGCCTGTGAGCCATGGCCACTGAGCCTGCGTGTCCGGAGCCTGTGCTCCACAACGGGAGAGGCCACAACAGTAAGAGGCCCATGTACCACACACAGAAAAAAGAAACAAGACAAATCTCAAATAAATAACTAGCCTTACACCTAAAGCAACTAGAGAAAGAAGAACAAACAAAACCCAAAGTTAGTAGAAGGAAAGAAATCATAAAGATCAGAGCAGAAATAAATGATATAGAAATGAAGAAAACAACAGCAAAGATCAATGAAACTAAAAGCTGGTTCTTTGAGAAGATAAAGAAAACGGATAAACTTTTAGCCAGACTCATTAAGGAAAAAAGGGAGAGGACTCAAATCAATAAAATTACAAATGAAAAATGAGAAGTTCCAACTGACACCTCAGAAATACAAAGGATCATAAGAGACTACTACAAGCAACTATATGCCAATAAAATGGACAACCTGGAAGAAATGGACACATATCTAGGAAGGTACAAGCTTCCAAGACTGAACCAGGAAGAAACAGAAAATATGAACAGACCAATCACGAGTAATGAAATTGAAACTGTGATTAAAAATCTTCCAACAAGCAAAACTCCAGGACTAGATGGCTTCACAGGTGAATTCTATCAGACATTTAGAGAAGAGCTTACATATATCCTTCTCAAACTCTTCCAAAAATTGCAGAGAGGAACATTCTCAAGCACATTCAAGAGGTCACCATCACCCTGATATCAAAACCAGACAAAGATATAACAAAATAAGAAAATTATAGACCAATATCACTGATGAACATAGATGCAAAAATCCTCAGCAAAATACTAGCAAACAGAATCCACCAACACATTAAGGAATCATACACCATGATAAATTGGGATTTATCCCAGTGATGCAACATTTTTCAATATACACGGATCAATCAATGTGATACACGAAATCAACAAATTGAAGAGTAAAAATGATATGATCTCATTAAATACAGAAAAAGCTTTTGACCAAATTCAACACCCATTTATGAGAAAAACTCTCCAGAAAGTGCACAAACAGGGAAATTACCTCAACATAATAAAAGCCATATATGACAAAGCCAGCAGCAAACATCATTCTCAATGGTGAAAAACTGTGAAAGCATTTCCTCTAAGATGAGGAAGAGGACAAGGATGTCCACTATCATCACTATAATTCAACATAGTTTTGTAAGTTTTAGCCACAGCAATCAGAGAAAAAAAAGAAATAAAGGGAATCCAGATCAGAAAAGAAGAAGTAAAACAGTCACTGTTTGCAGATGACATGATACCATACACAAAAATTCCTAAACATGCCACCAGAAAACTACTAGAGCTGATCAATGAATTTAGTAAAGTCGCAGGATACAAAATTAATAGACAGAAATCTCTTGCATTCCTGTACACTAACAACGAAAGATCAGAAAGAGAAATTAAGGAAACAATCCCATTTACCATTGCAACAAAAACAATAAAATACCTAGGAATAAACCTATTTAAGGGGGCAAAAGACCTGTACTGAGAAAACTGTAAGATATGGACAAAAGAAATCAAAGATGACACAAACAGATGGAGAGATGTACCATGTTCTTGGACTGGAAGAATCAATATTGTGAAAATGACTATACTATCCAAAGCGATCTACAGATTCAATGCAATCCCTATCAAATTACCAATGGCATTTTTCACAGAACTAGAACAAAAAATTTCACACTTTGTATGGAAACACAAAAGACCTTGAATAGCCAAAGCAATCTTGAGAAAGAAAAATGGAGCTGGAGGAATCAGGCTCCCAGACTTCAGACTATACTACAAAGCTACAGTAATAAAGACAGTATGGTACTGGAACAAAAACAGAAACATGGATCAATGGAACAGAGTAGAAAGCCCAGAGATAAGGCCATGCACCTATGGTCACCTAATCTATGACAAAGGAGGCAAGAATATACAATGGAGAAAAGACAGCCTCTTCAATAACTGGTGCTGGGAAAACTGGACAGCTACATGTAAAAGAATGAAATTAGAACACTCCCAAACACCATACACAAAAATAAACTCAAAATGGATTAAAGACCTAAATGTAAGGGCAGACACTATAAAACTCTTAGAGGAAAACATAGGCAGAACACTCTATGACATAAATCACAGCAAGATTCTTTTTGACCCCCCTTCTAGAGAAATGGAAATAAAAACAAAAATAAAGTAATGGGACCTAATGAAACTTAAAAGCTTTGCACAGCAAAGCTTTGCACAGCAAAGGAAACCATAAACAAGACAAAAAGACAACCCTCAGAATAGGAGAAAATATTTACAGATAAAGCAACTGACAAAGGATTAGTCTCCAAAATATATAAACAGCTCATGCAGCTCAATATCAAAAAAAACAAGCAACCCTATCAAAAACTGAGCAGAAGACCTAAATAGACATTTCTCCAAAGAAGACATACATATGGCCAACAAACTCATGAAAAGCTGCTCAACGTCACTAATTATTGGACAATTGCAAATCAAAACTACAATGAGGTTTCACCTCACACTGGTCAGAATGGCTATCATCAAAAAATCTACAAACAGTAAATGCTGGAGGGGGTGTGGAGAAAAGGGAACCCTCTACACTGTTGGTGGGACTATAAATTGATACAGCCTCTATGGAGGACAGTATGGAGGTTCCTTAAAAAACTAAAAATAGAACAACCATATGACCCAGCAATCTCACTCCTGGACATATAACCAGAGGAAACCGTAATTGAAAAAGATACATGCACCCCAGTGTTCATTGAAGCACTATTCACAATAGTCAGGACATGGAAGCAACTTAAATGTCTATCAACAAAGAAATGGATAAAGAAGATGTGGTACATATATACAATGGAATATTACTCAGCCATAAGAAGGAATGAAATTGGGTCATTTGCAGAGACGTGGATGGACCTAGAGACTCAAACAGAGTGAAGTAAGTCAGAAAGAGAAAAACAAATATCGTATATTAACACATATATGTGGAATCTATAAAATGGTACAGATGAACTTATTTGCAAAGCAGAAATAGAGACACGGATGTAGAGAACAAACATATGGATACCAAGGAGGGAGGTGGGGGATGAATTGGGAGATTGGGATTGACATATATACACTACTATGTATAAAACAGACAACTAATGAGAACCTACTGTTTAGCACAGGGAACTCTACTCAGTCCTCTGTGGTGACCTAAATGGGAAGGAAATCCAAAAAAGAGGGCATATATGTATTTGTATATGTATAGCTGATTCACTTTGCTGTACAGCAGAAACTAACACAACATTGTAAAGCAACTATACTACAATAAAAATTAATTAAAAAACAAAGTCCTAAGAGTTCTCATCGCAAGGAAAATACAATTTTTCCTTTTCTTTTATTTTGTATCTAATGAGATGATGGATGTTCATTAAACTTATTGTGGTAATTATTTCCTGATGTATGTCAAACCACTATACTGTACACCTTAAACATACACACAGATATATGTCAATTATATCTCAATAAATCTAGAAGAAAAAAACACAAAATAAAAGTTCACGTTGGATTATCTAATGTATCCAGTTATGTTAGAAGGCTTAAATGTAGCTAATATTACCCATACACTGTTTAAACACTTTTAAAAATGATTTTCTTGTTATATATGAGTCTTCCTTTGGAAAAAATATTATAGCAATTATTTTATTTTTTTATACTTGAATTAAGTCACTGTTCTAAAATACAGTTATAAGTCCCTTTTACAATAATTATAGAAGTTCTATATCTTGAAGAAGGGCACGTGTTGCTTGATTCACCTGAGATACTCAAGGTCTGCCCTCATGGGCACATACACCTCAGGATCTTGGCTATCCTCCAACTTGGGCAATTACTCTCTGCCTCCTTTTGTTCTTACTGCCATCTCAGTTAATGCTCTTTTTAAAGCTTTCCATTCTTCCCTGCAATGTTGTACTGCCTTTAGAATTGCCCTATAGTGTTCCTTTGTTTAATCTTTAAAATATCCATTGGTTAACTTTTGCTTCCAATATGAGGGTGTAAAGACATCTTTTAAGATAAAGGTTTTCATTGCTGCATATCTAAAGATGATTTGGGAAACAGACTGTGTTAAACAACTTTCGGTTCCCACTTCTAGCCTACCAGTAAATGGAAGGGTATAAAGCTAATTTTAATGACAATTCTGAATTAAATTTGTAATTTTCTTTTTTATTATTAACTACTTCATACTTTTATTAAACAATAAAATCTCTAGTCTATTTCTCTGTCAAATCTTTTAGAAATAGAGGTCATAAAATGCACTTGTGAGCATCATGTTGGAAATGGAAAAAAAAGCCTAAAAGATGCTTATTTTTCTAGAGAAGAGTGGACAATTAAAGTGAAATGTAGGGAGAACAGATGTCTGACATAATAAAAATCTGGCTATAAGGCTCCATAAAACTCTATCAACTATTTTGAAATGCATATGGTAATCTGAGTCTAAGATTAATTAAACAAATTCTGATTGGTTATATTGAAAATATAAGGGATTATTTAAAATTTGAACAGGTAAACTTTCATGATTGAAAAAAGTAAATATGTCTTTAATTTTTTTACACTATTAATACACAGCATACTTTGAAAGCTGATGTTGGTAAAACAAGTAACAATTCATCTATGAATTAAGCTGAGCAGAATAAATAACAGTAGAGTCTAATATGCATTATTTTCAGACACTGAGGTATTCTGGGCCATTTTATTTTTTAAAATAACTCAAAAGCAAAAATACATTTAGGGATGATGCACTCTTTTGCCTGCCTTAAGCTATGAAGAACAAAAAAGCCTTTTTCAAATAAACTTGGAGAAAAACTGAAACTGTCACATACAGCAGGACGTTCCAAAGAAGGACAAGTACCAGATATGGTAAATCTGGGTTCTGTTTCTTGGTGATTCTGTTTCACCTTGTTTATGCTAGCACTGCGTCAGACTCATTTTCATGTTTGCAAGATGGCTATTAGCAGAACCTAGGGCAACTGGCTCTTTTTCATATCTAGTGTGAAAGAAAGGAAACTTCTTCAGTAGCAATAAGATGAAAGATTTTTTTTTTTTTTCATTTGTATCAGGCCAGTATAAGACATGTACCTACCTTTAATTAGTAACATTTACCTTGGGAATACCCTGTTCTATGTCCTGATTCAACTTGGCCTGTTTCTACTTTAATTATAGACAAGTGCGATTGTGTACACTGGACTGGAGGATGAGTTTAGCTTGCTATGATATACAAGGTCTCTGTAGCGTAAGAGTGGCCAATTGAACAAAACAGAGATTATTTTAAAAAGTAGGAGAAAATAAATTTCAATTTAGCAAGTGACAGCATCTACTACAGAGGGAGTTTTATTTTTTATATTAAAGAAAACACTGAATAAAGTGACTCAGGTGGAAATAAACAGATTCCATAAATTTCTGGCATTTGAAAATACTTGCAATATGTTGTCAGGGATATTTAAATTTTTACTATGTACTCAATAAATATATTTTTACTATTTAATATGTGTTGGGAATTCATAGATAATGGCCATTAATGATAACATCTGAGCACAAGTAGTCTAGAGGAGCAGTAGAAAATGTACACAACAGAGTAATATGGTATTTACTACACCAATCTGGGATCCAAACCTTCTATAAACTCACTGCAGTGAGTGTACTCGAGTAACTTTGTGACTCTGTTCCAGTTGGCTATCCTTGGTGATGTAGTTAGTTAGTCATCCTGGGTGAATCATCCACCTGGATAACACCACCAATTTACCCCATTACCTCACAGCATGGCCTGATGGCCTAGATTTGGGGATCTGCTTCAGGACATTTACTCAGAAAAACTGGATTTGAAACTAAGCCTTTGTGTGCTTAAACTTTTTTTTTTTTTAAGTGTATCAAATCATGCTGGCTAGAAAAGGAAATGAAGCCTACGCGCATTAAAATAAAAGATTTGCAAAGACAAGCCACAATACAAGACAGTTAATTCTGATGATATTTGTTTTCCTAGCTCTAGTTTTTCCTGAGCCCAACCTCATTACTGTCATTGAATTCCTCAAGCCACATTAATAACATTTTATTAAATTAACCTTTTTGCTTAAACTGTCTTGAGTCCTGCTTCTCTAACTTCTGATGGATTGATTCCCAAATAATATAGGCCACGTGTGCAAATAATTATTTTTATATTTGTGACGCACTTCAGGCATCTCACATGATGCAATATTAGGTGTCAAAGTTAATTTAAGCTACACTTTGGGGGCAATCGGTACCCTCCCTGCTCAGGTAATTTCAATCCAGCAGTATGCATCTATGAATTAATTACAAAGCCACACTCAGGGAAGGCTATACTCAGGGAAGTACAGACAGTTCCTGACTTACGATTCTTCGATTTACAATTTTTCCATTTATGATGGTACAAAATTTTAAGCATTCAGTAGAAATTATACTTCAAATTTTGAATTTTGATCTTTTCCTGTGCTAGCAATATGCCCTACAATGCTCTCTCATTGATGCTAGGCAGCCACAGCTTCCAGTCAGCCCCACAATCAGCAGGGTAAACAACTGATACACTTACAATCACTCTTTACCCAGACAAACATTCTGTTTTTCACTTAGAGTACAGTATTCAATAAATTACATGAGATATTCAGTACTTATTATTAAAAAAAGGCTTTGTGTTAGATGATTTTGCTCAGCTGTTGGCTAATGTAAATGTTCTGAGCAAGTTTAACGGAGGCTAGGGTAAGCTGGGATACTTGGTAGGTTAAGTGTATTAAATGCACTTTCGACTTACAATATTTTCAGGATGTTACCGCATTCTAAGTTGAGGAACAGCTGTAATTACTAGGTCTCCTTCAGCTATTTGTGTCATATAACTTTGCCAAAGTCCAAAGGAAGATAAAAGTGGACTTCAAAACTCATCTGGCTCTACTGTTTGGGATTTAAAAAAAGTGGACCTATATTTAAATATAGAGTGTATTTTTCCAAGTTTTTATTGCTCCTTGAGGTAGTTATTAGCACAGCTAATAGAATATTTATAGCTCCTTGTCCTATCCATACAGTAGTATTTCACTTTCTGGCCCCCCTACATGTGATTAGGTATACTGACTAGTTCTGGCTAAGGGGTTGTAGCTAAATGTGACATGCTTACTTCTGGGCTGAGCATCCCCCCAACTTTGGTTTGAGCACAAGCAATACTGGAGATTGTGGTGGCCCCATAAACATGTGTCCCTGAGATAATGTGCTGAGCTGAGAGCTAATTGATTAGAATTAAGTAACTGAATCTTTCACTTGACTGTGAAAATTTAGGAAACATTTTTAATAACTAAAAAGTCACCATATTTTACGACATTTTTCCACAGTTTTAAAAGACAAGCAGTGTTTTCATCTCTAGATAACAGCTTGCAACACAGATGTACACATTAGTTTACACCTGTATAATGTTTTAAAGTCACATTACTGGAGACATTCAGCCAAAATCCCTGTGTGTGTTTTGAAAAAGTTTTCTCTCTGATTGATGTGAACAATTGATTTTTGTTTAAATGTATTTAACATTTGAGAAGCTATCCATCAATGAAAGAAATAGCACAATAAAAAGATCAGTCCTCTGAGCCTCATGTAGGAAGGGGAAAAATACACCCGATTGTGGGAAATTTCAGTGAGTGAGAATAAATTAAGTAAAGTTCATCTTCCATCTGGGCTTTTTTGTCAGTATTTTATGCCATCTTGGATGGAAAGGAGAGAAGGAAATTCACACTATTATGCAGTTGTTATTTGTTAAATACTATCTGCAGTAATGCAATTAAGATTTCCTGCTTAAGAGTATTTGATATATTATTAATTATAAGGAATCTAGAATTAGTTATATTAAATTTGCAGAAAGAATATGCTTACTGACTCTTCAGATGTAGTCCAAATATAATTTAAAAATTGTAGTAAACATTGGCTTTCATTACTGATTTGTTAAAAACACATATAAAATTACATTTACTCCTTTTTCAAATATTATAAATATTTTCCCTATCTCTTATGTTCTTTGAAGTTAAAACCATCCTACTGTGACCTTTTTAGTATTCTGTAATTTGATTCGCTTGCCATGCCCAACTTTTCCTGTTTACCACCCCAGAAATTTAAGATTGGAACAGACAACCAGTCAAAATGTAGAATACTGAAAAGGTCAAAATAGTTGGATTTATTGTACAACTTTTCCAGGGCAAGAAGGAATATTTACATTTTGAAATATGCTCCAAATGACAAAGTGTCAAAAGAATAAAAGTGGGCAAGATTATATTCAGCTTATGATAACAAAAATAAAAGGCAAAGAGACCCAAAAAGGTGTTATAATTAGTAGTAATCTCTGTGTTTATTATTTTGGATGTTAAAAAAAAAGGCCTCTTATCAATATGCCAAAAGCAACCTTGAAATTTGAGAAGAAAAAGACAAAAGAAAACTGCCTTAATTTCATAATTTTCTAACTGACAATTCATGGGATAATACATGTTTGCAAGGTTTGCTAGCATTAAAATGAGTGTTCTCCACTTCAACAGAAAAAAATGAATAAATAAGATAGAGCTGGGCAGTCCATTAATGCATCTATTTTAAAGTGGGAAAATCATTATATAATTAATATACGTATAACTAGCCAAGTTTTATGACAAGGATTTACAGCATTTTGTATTTTTGCTCAAGCGACATGAATTTGCTTTCTATGAGCATCGTTAAAAATATATTTAATTTGCATGAGTGCATTTTATGTGCTTTCAAACCATAGAAGCTCAGCATAGGCTATCACAATCTAGCATTTCATGGAGGAAGTTCATTCATCCTCTTATGCAGTAAGCATGTTTTTAGTGCCTAATACCAATATGTTCCCATCACTATTTGATTGTTTTGCAAAGAAATGGTGGCAACTAAGATGACTTTAGTCTTGTTAAGCCATAAGCCAAGTTAAAAAAGGTAAAATAGAGGCATACACTCATAAAAAGTAGCCATATATATATAGATATATTCACCAGCTGGGAATTATATATAATACATATATATCATCAGAGCATGTTTGGTTTTTGAAGGCTATGGATTTGTGGTTAGAACTTGTAAAAGAAGAAACCGCATTAGCAAAAGCATAGTGAGAATATGTGAGGAGTTTCAAATTCAAATGTAAACAATAGGAATTGAAAATAGTGTAAATTGTCTTCAGAAGGTATATTGGACTTGAACATAAATGGTTTTCAACATTAACCTCTGAATTAAAAAAAAAAAAGCATAGTCATTGGGAATGATTATTAAAAAGAGAATCCTATAATAGAGCATTATCAGCCACTAGAGGAAGCCAGGATGTTTCATTACCTGAAACACAGGGACATGATTAAATATAGGTCATACTCTTGTGGTTCATGCTCAATGGGTAGAATGAAATGCAAATAGCAATCTGAGTTCTATTACTGAAACACAACTTGAAGGTGAGAAGTTTGTAGGAGACATGCTGTCCTATAAATAGAAAATTTTTAGAAAATGACACATTGATTTTTACAAAATCTTCAAGATGCAATTGCCTTTACTAAACATAAGGCTACCATGGGAAGGCAAAGAGCAGAGATAAGAAGATAATGCAACAAAGCCATAATCTCTGTGGGCATAACATCTTCATTGCATGTATAAAACAGGAACAAATAGTGAGGGCAATTAAATTTAATGCATGAGAAAAAAATTAAGAAAATGTTCTAGAATGCACAGGAAGTGTATCAGATCAAAAATTGAGATACAGTAACAGATAGAAGGCAATTTATCTGAAACCAACTTGTGAATGATTAAGTGTTCCAATAAAGAAAATAGAATTAGAATAAGGCAATGATCAAAAGCAAAATAAAAGAAATATATTTGAGACATAAGAAGGCAAGCAATAGCTATAAGACAAACAAACAAACAAAAATCACATACAAAAGCAAATCTGGAGTTTCAGAATGCACTGGACAGTGAAAAAAATAAATGTAAAATATTTTTGAAACATTTAGAAAGGTGTTGAAGCATGGAGAAGAGAAATTCACACAACAGGCCCAAAATAAAATAGATCTCAGTTGAGAATTCTGAGGAGAAAATTTCCAACATGCTATTCCCAGTGGAATTTTTAAATAATTGATAAGGGTAATAAATAGTAAATATATAACCAAAAACTTACTGTCTATTAAATATGAAAGAGTTTTTCCAAATCACTAATAAGCTGTTTAACCTAAAGATCTTGATATTGAAAAAGTTGGTAGTTAAAAAAAAAAGAAAAAAAACTACCCTGCAGAAATAAAGCAACTATAATTGTTAATTGCAATTATATTTTTTCATGAGTATTCCCACTATTAGAATGCATAGTTTTTATGATAGGGACTAAAGTTTTTTTTTTTTTAATTCCAAATTTTTAAACAAAGTATCCCTAGAAAACATGTTGTAGATGCTTAAAAATGTAGGTAAGTGAGATGCAATGGAAAAATAAATGCTGATGTTATAGGTTAATAATTCTTAAACCATTTTGACAAAAATGAATAAAAAGGACAAATAAATAATGGACATTTGCAGTTCAGAAAATTATAGACTATTCTTCACACTAAAAATTCAAGAAAGAAGAGCAAGAACACCAAATTCATATCTTTAAAGGGATACAAGGAACTACTTCGTCATAGTTTGGTGGAAAATAATTTAAAACATTTTGTTAAAAACAATGACTAGAAAATTGGCAAAGGTTACCAACACATAGTTTATATAAGAGAAAGTACAATTGCTTAATAGGCATATGATATGTTTAAACTATTGAGAGAAATAATTGCAGATTAAAACAAGATACATAAAGATAATCACCCAAGTATGATGAGGTGTGTCTACCAGAAGCAATGATGAAAAACAGAAACTGAGAGAGGCAGACATAATACTTGTCAAGGAATAATGTACAAAATAACCTAGATCCCACAAATTATTCTCTTGGTTCAAAATCTAATTTCACTCGAAAGCATTTCAAGTTCCTTGATATTTACTGCTATTATTAAAATCCATACTAACCCGTAACCTTGTAATATATAAATTCTCCATAAACTGAGAAAATTCTAAGTAAAAATTCTTTTTACAAACAAGAAGAGCTAAAAAGTGATACATACACATGAAAAAAATTATCAACTGCATTAATAACAATGCATACCAATCAGTCTTGGACATTAATCTCCTACTCTTTACTGGGAATATATTCTGCAAAGGCCCACCTTAAGTTCATGGGGTTAATAGCAGGAAAGCACAAAAGCAAAGCTTTTGTGAAGATTAATGGAAAAGAAACAGGTAAAAATACCTGCCACTGTGGAAGGAGTCATCCACCCCTCCCTCTCTGAACTCAGGCTGACATTACAATTTAAGGAAAGCCTGTAACCAATGCTGCTTTTCCTCCAGGTGCTAAAGCTGATGTCCTGACTTGAGGAATTGCTTGATACAGTTATATACACACACACACCAAAAACCAAACAACAACAAAAACTATCTTTTGAGTGCATGAGGCTTTTTTCCCCATAGAATGAATCCTTACACTACTCCTTGAACTCATCTAGAAAGAGACAGACAAATGCTTTAGCCATTTCTCTGTACTGTGGCCAGAGTCGCCAATGCCTATTGAGGAATATAATGTCCCAGACTCAAAATAAGAAAGTTTCTGAGGAGTAAAAGGTAATTCTTCAAAAGACAATGAAGAAATATTAGGTGCAGATGTGTCTACATGTATTTACTTTGTAATGAGAAAATAATTTTTATTTCACATTTATTTTACAAAGATAAAACATGAAAATATATTGCAAAAGCACGGGAGAAGATCTTAAAAAAATGGAGATATACGCTATGTTCATGGAAAGGAGAAGTTAATAGTGTAGAGTAAAATTCTCTCCAAATTGATCTATGGTTTTAAAGAAATTTTAAAGTGTGTATGAACTCAGAAAGGGCTGAGAATAAGAAAAACCCTCTGAAAAAGAACAATAAGGAGTGAGGATTCTATCTATAAGATATCAGGGTCCATGAAAATTGATATTGGCTTTTCTGAAATGATGTAGACTGAAAGATCAATGAAATAGAATAGTGAGCCCAGAAACAGATACCTGTATAGAAGACATAACAGACCCGGCAAGCCAGATCAGAGAGACAGATTTACAGTAAGTAGAGGTAAAATATAATTATCTATATGAACAAACGAAATGGGTCATTTACTTCACATCATTCCAGGGAAATGAACAATTTCCAGGGAATTAAATGTTAAAAACAAAACTTCAAAATTTAAATTAAATAAAATGATGACTTCCTGGCAGCATATAAGTTTTTGAATGACATAGCAACACGGTTTACTCTAAAAATTCATAAGTTTGCTTAAATAAAAAGTAATCAAAGACTCATTCAGATAATTAAAATAAGATTTTGACCTGGGATAAAAATATTATAATTGAAGTTAAAAATTAAATGAAGTTAACAATAGGTAACACAACTGAAAAGACAATTAAAAATCTTGAAGATAAGACAAATAAAATATGGACATAAGTATGAAGAGGCAGAAAGAGTGTGAGCAGAGGCAAAGTAAATCCAAAGACTAAGTAAACATAAGAACCCAAATAGGATAAATGCAAAGAAAACTATTCTCAAACATATCATAGTGAAACTATTTAAAACTAAAACCAAAGAGTAACATTTTAGGGCAAAAAACAAAGTTATTACTTGCAAAGGAACTAAAATTAGAGTGATAACGGACTTCACAGAAAAAAAAAAAAAGAGGCCCAAGTAAAATGAAATATCTTGGAGTGCTAAAAGCAAACAATTGACAACCTTGAATTCTGTAGCTGTCATAAATACCTTTTAAGAATAAAGGTGGGGCTTCCCTGATGGCGCAGTGGTTGAGAGTCCGCCATGGGCGCTGAGCCTGCGCGTCCGGAGCCTGTGCTCCGCAACGGGAGAGGCCACAACAGTGAGAGGCCCGTGTACTGCAAAAAAAAAAAAAAAAAAAAAAAAGAATAAAGGTGAAACCACCAACAATGGTAAAGTCACGCTCAGACTTTACCACGCTCACCCCCAGGCCCGTCTACAATGTTATCAGCCCTCAGGATGGAAGGCAGTGTCTTTTGATAAGTTATCTAGCTTAGATATGACAGAACTATTGCTAATGTATAAAACACTTCATTGTATAAGCTTCCGTGGTACAGATGAACCAGAATGAATGTGTATCTTCTCAGAAGCACTCCTTCAATATTCTGTTGGATCATTCTGTTAATGTAACTTGGGATACAACTCTTCATGTTACTACAAACCTCTCTGTCTCATTCAGTCCTATTTTTTTTTTCTCCATAGGAAATAAAGGACTACATTAGGTATAAAGGTGTACAATGTATTCTTATACTGTGACTTCGTCTTTAACAAGACTTTTACACTACCCACAACAATGTATTCATGTGCACTTGCAAAAGGAAATCTTGGACTGCAAATGTTACCAGAAGAAATCCAGCTTTGTCTACAAGGTGACTGTAACTCAGAACTAAACGTGGGCTTTATAATATGGTGTGGAGTGAAGAACAAGTTGTATGTTACTAACAGCCCTTTGAACTTAACAAAAACTCGTAATACATTTGGAAATGGATTGCATCATGCCTGAACATAAGCACTGCTGAACATAAGGACTGCTGAAATTTTTTTAAAATTTAAAAAAATATTTTTTTCTGTACGCGGGCCTCTCACTGTTGTGGCCTCTCCCTTTGCGGAGCACAGGCTCCGGACGCGCAGCCTCAGCGGCCATGGCTCATGGGCCCAGCCGCTCCGCGGCACGTGGGATCTTCCCGGACCGGGGCACGAACCCGTGTCCCCTGCATCGGCAGGCGGACTCTCAACCACTGTGCCACCAGGGAAGTCCTGAAATTGTATTTTTAGCTGTTGAAAAAAGTGTTTGGACTCGTACTCTAAAAATGTTCTAATGATAAAGTTTTGAGTCCAAATAGAAAAGAAAAACTCTGCATTCCAGGCTGAAGTTTGTATATTTTTATTGCATTCAAAGTCGCTATTCTGTGATATTGGGAAATCAAGTGGCTTATCGTGTATATCATGTACTTAAAATGTTTTCACAAACTACAGTTGTATTTGTATAAAATATAGACAACAACTGTATTTTGTGAGTGTGCATAAGCTGCGCAAAATAGCAATCACATTATGAAGCTGCAGTGAGACTACCTTTTGAACATCCACATCCAAAGAAGCAGGCTATTTTTTGTCCAGTTACCCAGATATAAAATATTAATTTGCTGCTAATTAAACAATAGTACTGCAGCTTCTTGTGGCCTAGAGTGTTACGTTTGCTGTAAGAAAAAGATGTGAACTCCACAAAATATGTGAATAAAAATTATAGAATTTTTTTTTTAAAAACAATAAAGGTGAAGTAAAGCATTTTCAAGGGGGAAAGGAGAGACTTCACAAATATTGACTACATAAACCAACAAGCAACAACAGCAAGAAAAATGATATCATCTTGTGAGATTTAGAAGTATATAGAATAAAAATATACAGCAAAAATACCAAATAATTTAAAGAGTTAACTGGAGACACAATGATGTAGGATCCTTTTAACATCTGAGAAGAAATAAGAATTCTTGTTTCAATTAGACTTTGATAGTTAAGAAAGGATTCATGTTGTTATCTCTTTGTTAATTTAATAAAGTTATAAATAATTTTCTGTGTAACAAATTATCTGCAAATTTATCTCACATAGTTGTTGAGAGTTCAAAATCCAGAAGTGGCCCATCTTTGTGGTTCTGGATCTGGGTATCTCATTAGGTTTCAGTCAAGGTGTTGGCTGGGCTGCACCATCTAGAAGACAACTGGGACTGAGATTTTCAGTTTCCAAGGTGCCTCAGTCCTATGGTTGTCCTGCAGACCATGGGACACGTCATGGATCTGCGCGTGGATGTTCCCAAGACATAGAAGTGATGTACCCCAGATAAAGAAATCCAGTAGAAGGAGTAAGAGGGAAATGGTGATGTCTTTTTTATCTGAATCACAGATCTGTTTGTTAAATTATTAACACTACAGGCAGATTGACCTGAGCACAGTGGACCCGAAGAAGCTCCGAGTTAAAGAGCTAAAGAGGATCCTGGACGACCAGGGGGAGAGGTGCAGACTGTGCAGAAAAGTCTGACTACATCCAGAAGATGCCTACTTCTACTACACACCTTCACTTCTACTACATTCTATTTGTTAAAAGTGAGTCATTTTGTACCACCCAAACTTAAGGGGGAAGGGGATTGGATTTTCACCTTTTGAAGGATAATAATACCAAAGAACATGTAGACATAAATTTTAAAACCACTGCACCATCCTGTTGGAAAGTCCAACTGAGGAGCTACAAACACAGCTAAAGCTTTCTAAGCCTAAGAATGTCATTTGGTAAGCAATGGAATGCTCTGAGATCGTTCAAAACTTCCGATAATAAGGTCAAATCACAAATAGCTTGCCAAGATCCAGCACACATTACTTTCTGCTGAGCACGTATAACCACCATCAAGATAAATGAAAATCACATCACCCCCTTCCCTCTCATACAATAGATTTTCTTACACAAGGACTGATCGGATTCATTATTGATTAAAATAAGCTCCATGTAAACATATATGTGTACCAGTCTTTTTTTTTTTTTTTTTTGGTACGCGGGCCTCTCACTGTTGTGGCCTCCCCCGTTGCAGAGCACAGACTCCAGACGCGCAGGCTCAGCGGCCAGGGCTCACGGGCCCAGTTGCTCCGCGGCATGTGGGATCTTTCCGGACCGGGGCACGAACCCGTGTCCCCTGCATCGGCAGGCGGACTCTCAACCACTGCGCCACCAGGGAAGCCCTATGTGTACCATTCTAAACTCCTTGTAATTCACCGACCTGATCTGTTTACAAAACAAAGAATGTCTTTGAAAAAATTACATGTTCTTTTGTAGTAAACTTACAGTAACATTTTTAGTATGTACTTTGAGTGTACTTGTTCATGAACATTTTATATTGGGCAAGAGAAGAACAATGCAGCTGTTTTGTTAGGATTGCATTTTAATAACTTGAGTAACAGATTTTCTATGTCTTGTGCACAGAATAGAATTGATTTATGAGTAAGGATGAAAAGGTGTTCATCATTTGTTCCCCAAATACTCCTGTTCTAACAAAATGTCAATTTAAATTGATTGGTTAGCTAGTGAAGCACACATGCATACAACTCAAAAAATGGCATGTTCACCCTAAAGCTTAGAAAGCTAACATTTTGGTATCTTCAAATACATTTGCCCAAGGTTTAATGAGTAGCTTTTTATATTTGACATGTATTTGTATTATACTGTTAGTTTAAATAACTTAAACTAACTTTATTGCTTCCTTGATTTAAGTACTAATAATCATTTTGTCTGAAGTTATTTTTTATGAGCAATTTTTATTTACAGATTGATGCTCATTGCAAGTTACAAAAGATCAAATATTGTTGAGGATAAACATAATCAGAAATTATACACAGTTATTTTATTTCTTTTATAAATTTATTTATTTTTGGCTGCATTGGGTCTTCATTGCTGTGTGCGGGCTTTCTCTAGTTGCAGTGAGCAGGGGCTACTCTTCGTTGCAGTATGCAGGTTTCTCATTGCAGTAGCTTCTCTTGTTGTGGAGCATGGGCTCTAGGCACGCGGGCTTCAGTAGTTGTGGCACATGGGCTTCAGTAAATGTGGCACGCGGGCTCAGTAGTTGTGACTCGTGGGCTCCAGAGCACAGGCTCAGTAGCTGCGGCGCAGGGTCCCAGTTGCTCCGCAGCATGTGGGATCTTCCCGGACCAGGCCTTGAACCTGTGTCCCCTGAATTGGCAGGCAGATTCTTAACCACTGAGCCACCAGGGAAGCCCTGTACACAGTTATTTTTATTACAATGTTAAGCTTCATGAAAACATGTAAACTCCAATTTTCCAATATGAAAACTCAATTGTTGGTTTGATTTCAGTGAATATATAAATATAATTTAGATGCCTATTAATTTTAGTTTTCTTAAGTGTAATACAGTTTAAAAATGTTTACATTTATATGTAAAATTTGTAATCAAGTGAAAATAACAAACATGCTGAAAACTCCTAAAATGCTTTCATTTTAGTAAAATAATGCTTATTTTAAGTTCCACGGACTCAAGATTCAAGCTTCTTGTTTATGATCAATAGTTGTTGCATCTCAGGAATGAGCAGCAATGAAGGCATCTATTTCTATGCCATCATTTTCTTAATACATCAAATTACTCAGGAAGTTAAATTCACTTTTTTATCATGTTATTGACAGAAAACTGGTACTCCATATTTGAGGTGAATTTTTTTTAACTGCTATAAAAGTATATAGTCAGTTTTGTTATGGACAGTTTTCTATCTATTTTACTTACCATTGATGTGTTGGTATTTAAACATTAGGCATTTAGATGGGTTATTTTCATCTACTTCATTCTATCACAACACACGAAAAAACATATCTTTTTTAATTTAAGAAATACTGCAAACATCTCAGATATTTTCTCATTGCTGCAGATGTCAATACAGTTATTTTACTGGGTTTAATTGGATTATAATGAAAATTGGAACATTCCATAAATGCCTTGCTTATATCTTTCCTTATCTTAATACTAAAAATGTCTTTTCCTCCCCTTTAAAAAATTATGTTTGTATTCAAAATAGTAAATTACATGGTGCTTCCCTCACATTAGAAACTGATCAACATTGGAAAATGACCAACATATACCTTTCAAGCTTATGAATAATACATATAATTCATATTACTATTAATAGGTGTTATTCTATCTTAATTATTTTCAACCCTGCAGTGCAGTGAAACATGGGCATTTCTTAAGTAAGTTAGAAGATAAGCAAGTATAGCTCATAAGGCAAAGGGAAAAACATGTCATTGTCTTCAAAGTGACATGCATAAGAAAACTACATTAATCTAAGATAGCTTTGACCTTCAGTGCTGAGGGGTCACAATTGGTCAAAAAACTTTGTACCCCATTAATATCTAAAAGGACAATTACTGAGTTCCATTTTATTTCCAATATCTTCAAATCCTCTCTGTTACACTTCTGCCATTAGTCTTTACATTCTGAAAGTAATGGGAGTTTTATGCCTTTTCTAACAGATCATTCAAGTAAAACCAATTACAAAATTACTCATAAGTCTACCAGCTACCCTGATCACTTTAAATATTCTTAAATCTTGCACTGAAATTTGGATGATTCTCTTTTTGAGTTGTGGAAGACTAGTAACAGCATTTGAAAGCATGTTAATTTATCAAGGCATCTGACCATTTGATATCAATACTTTTCAGATTAGCTAAGTTGTTCCATTCTATTTTTAAACACCCTTTGAATTAATAGGTAAGTTCCCTGTATACAAATATATTTTATTTCAGTATTTACTATTCTTTATTAATAGGGTTTAATTCTATTTTGTAAGTGACAGCTTAGACTATATCAGGCTTGAAAACTAGAATTCATCAAGAGGAAAAATGGTTCTCCAAAAGAAACACAGACATTATCATTCTAATGTCTATATGTGGTGCTGAAATGAAATGTTTTTGTTTATCTACAACATCTAATCTTATTAGAGCAAAAACTTAAACATTCCCTCACCTACCCCCAGATTCTCACAGACATAAAAAAAATGCAATGCTCAGCTCCTTCAGTGAAGTTGCTCTGTCCTCCCTCTATTCTAACTCTGAGGGATATATACTGTGGACCATATTGCCATTGTTATTATTGTTATTTTCTTGTTTTGTTTTTCCTAAAAGCCGTTTTTTTTTCATTGTATCAGTGTTTTTTTGTTTGTTTTCTGGGGGGGATTTTTTGTTTTTAACTTATATTTTAACTTATATTTTCAGTTCCATTCTCTTGTCTTTCATGATTTATTGAAGACATTGATGTGGAAATTTATAATATTTGATTTTATTTCTTAATATTCAAACCTTGCTATCCTACTGAATTAAATGAAAACTCTTTATCTTTCTATTTCTATATTGCCCTTTTTCTCTCCCTTTCCTTCTGTTCCAATTCTTCTGTCATTATCAACATATTTAAGAAGGCTTTCCATTATTCATAAAATGAATGTCTACAAGAAATGAAGATTTCATGTTGCTTTTTTGGTATAACTTATGATTTATTATTGATTGATCTATTTGTTATGCAAAGAAAAATTGAAGGTGAAATATGTGGGGAATGTTAGCTGTCTTGCTTGAGACAGAAGATGAAACAAAACTTCCTCCAAAAGAAAGGGAGAAAATTTTATTATTTTGGAATTATTTTATCCTATCATTTTGAAATGTTGACCTCTGCCAACAACAACAAAATTATATTTTTCTGATGATGTGGCTGGAATTTAGCTTCCTAACAAGAATGTTTCAAGTGATATATGTATGACTAATGTCAACCTCTTAGGTAAATATTAATCCCTTACATCATATTTTTCCATTTTCCTATATTGTTTTCATATCACTTGGTTGTCAAATTAAAATCTTAAATGTTTCTTCATTGAATAATTGACTAAATCAAATCGCTATTGAAAAATTAATTCAACAAGTTTCTCTTAAACTATTACTACCTTATTATGCATAGTTTCTGACAAATTGTCATATTGATTTTTGTTTATTCTTTGAGAAACTGACATATACTAGAGAAAATATTCTTAGAAATAAACCAATGGAAACATGTATTAAATTTTCTGCTGATGCTCACATGATTTTTACAGAAATCTGCCCTGGAATGCTTAATCATCTTTGTTTCTATAACCCCATATCGAAGCATAAATTAACTCTTTTTCTTTCTCCCAAACCTTTCCCTAGGTATTCCTTTTTTCTTTTTTTTTTTTTAGTTTTTATTGGAGTATAGTTGCTTTACAATGTTGTGCTAGTTTCTGCTGTACAGCAAAGTGACTCTGTTATACATATACATATATCCACTCTTTTTATATTCTTTTCCCATATAGGCCATTACAGAGTATTGAGTAGAGTTCCCTGTGCTATACAGTAGGTCCTTATTAGTTAACTATTTTATATATAGTAGTGTGTATATGTCAATCCCAATCTTTCAGTTTATCCCTCCTCCCCCTCCCTTACCCCCTGATAACCATAGGCAGAACAAGGATTAACTGCATTTCTTCTGATGTTTTTATTCATATTCCCCAGTAATTTTCTCAGGTTAATATTATTTAGTGTTTTTGTTTATAGATATTACCAACTGCTAGAATATGAAGAATCCATGAGATCTTATATACCTCAACTACTTTGCCTTCCTCTATTCTTCCAACACTGTCATTTCATAACTTTTGTTTAAATCCATATTAAATATTGTGGTAAGCAGATATCTAAATTGGCTACCATGATCTTCACTGTGTATAATCCCCTCCCCTTGAATGTGGGTGGGACCTTTGATTTTATTCTCATCAGTGCAATATGGGAAAGGTGATAAATAGGCTGCCACTCTTGATTAGAGTATCTTGCAAAACTCTGTATTAGCAGAGTAGTAAGAGAAAGCCTCCTGCTTGCCTCCAAGAAGTGAAAAGCAATGTGGTGAACTGCCTATAGGGAGGGGAACATGGCAGGGAACTGCAGATGGCCTCTAAAAGCTGAGGGTTTCTTCCAGCCAACAGCCACTAGAAGTCAGGGCTATTATCACACGCCCACAAGGAATTGAATCCTGCCAACAACTACATAAATTTGGAAAAGGGCCTTGAGTTCCAGAAAGAAACACAGCCCCACAAACACATTGCTTGACATCTTGTGCAGAAAACCCAGCTATACTTTGCCTGGACTCCTGACTTGCTAAACTATGAGACAAACATGTGTGTGTTTAAGCTGTTAAGTTTGGTGATAATTTATTACATGGCAACAGAAAACAAATACAAATATTTACATTATTGTGACTGAAAATAGAAGTTATAGCTAAGCTTTGCCTTATCCTAAATTTACATTTCGTTTCTTATACAACTTCTTGTTTCCATGAAATTAATGTGTTTTTCTATTGAGGTTAGTTATCTATATGCCTATGATTAATTATCACACAATTCTCTCTGGATGCAAAACCCTGCATTCATAGTATTAAAACACCTGTACCTTGAGGCCACTCTTCTAGGGCCGCTCTCTTCATGCTCCAAACGTGACTGTGTTCCCTCTAGACGGACCTAATGAACAAATGTCATTCTAGCATCTCCATTTCATATCAACCTGAAAAGTCCTTTCCCTCTCTTCTGTGGTGGTTTTTCTGTTCCTTATATCTTAGGGTTTCTACTTCTTTGTTTAATCTTTTGTTTCGAGGAAAGACACCCTTCAGTAGTTTTCAAAAGAAGCATACAAGGGGGATAAATTTTGTAGTACAACCCTAGCAACTTCAGATATGTCTGGTGAAATCCAGTTAGAGTCACTTTGATTCACTCTCTCCAAAATTAATCCTTTCTCTTCTTTCAAAAGACGACAGGGCAGCCACTTATATGAGATAATTAAAGAAATGAATCTCCAGCTCTCTGCTTTACCTACCCATTCACCTCCACTTTCAAATTTTCCTACGGCTACCGATAGGAAAGCCATAGGAAAATGGCTTTAAGAATTCAGTCTTAAAATGGAATTTAAGAATTTAGTCTCAAAATTATTTCTAGTGGTTTTGGTGCTGAGACTTTATCTGGCTCAGACTTACTATTTCAGTCAGTATTTATCCACCTCTCTTACTGCCTTCAAATGCTGTTGCTGTCATCTTTTCCCATTTTCTTTGTCACGAGGGTTCCTACCTTTTAATTTGTATCCAATTAGTGTAATTTCAGTATGGTTTCAGAAATTTAGGAGGCATTCCTGTGTTTGGTCTGCTATTTTTTAACCGTAAGCTCTAAATTATATTAAAAGAGTCATAATTGCCCTGCTAACCACTAGACACTAGGACATAAGCTATTTTAAAGGAATACTCCTAATCTAGATTATTACCTGTGAATGCAAATATGACTACTACATACTATATGTATGCATATACATGTGTAGTATGCATAGTAGAATATATAGAAACTATAGAATATATAGTATTCTTTGTATGTTTATGTTTCTTTAAATACTATATATATGTAGTATGTAGTGTGCTATATTTTATATTTGTATAAAATTTACACACACACACACCATATATGGTATACATATGTTATATATTTTTGTTCATTATATTCTTAATTATTTTGTTTTGAAGTTGAAAAGACTTTCGAACCACACACATTATCTAATTGGCTAAATCATGTGAGACACATATGTTTCTATTTTCTAGGAACATGTCAGTCTCAACAATGCCATTCATGGGAACAAATGGTACAGTTTTATTTGGTAATATCAATGTAGTGGTGATGGGAACATCTGTGATTCAGTTCCTTATTTGAATGGAATCATGGCTGCTCTCTAGTTTGAGGTTTCAAAACTCTCTTCAGATTTGTAATAACCCACTAGTTGATGATGCCAGCTACCTTTATTATACTATTTAGAATAAAATATTGCTATAAGACCTACTCTGTTAATACATATCAGATTACCTAAAGCTTGGGTAATTTGGGCTCAGGAGTTTTTTGTCATCTTTACAGTCTAGTGTTGCATTCACTGAAATAACACATTAAATTTGTATGTTCTTAAGCACCTGGCTTAACTGAAACCCATGGCAATGACAGCAATAATAACTGGCCTGAATAATAAACTATAGGTAATCACCGTGCAGTGAAAGGTGTCAAAGACATGCTTATATGGAGTCAAAGGCAGTAACAGAGGCCTTTTATTTGATTCAAAGGTGGGGGAAGAATTGAAACTTATTTTCCAATGTTAAACTGCAGATTGAGTGTGGCAGTCTGATTTTTTAAATTCTAAACGAACATTGATCTGTTTTAACTACATATCAAAAACAACATGAAGAAACTGTAACGTTTTTGCTTCTTTAAATGCCACATCAATTCTGATTGAAAAACAAAGGACAACAGAGATATATTTAAAACATAAAAATTCGTGGAGATTGAATACAAATAATCCAACGTACAAGGATGTTTTGAATCTCTTAATGATGAGTTCTATGGCTGAAATCAGAAGCAAAAAGCAAATGATTCAGGAACCCTAACAAGAATCCAGGAACTGTAAATCTTTTATTAAAAAGATTTACTTTTGGAAAAAATTCCCTAGGTGGCTCTGAACTTATGCTGAAAAAATTCCAAACACTCATCACCTGGAATAATTGGTACTAGTGTGATCCAAGAATTTTTCATCAAGCTGTAATTGGGCTCTAGTCCCAAATACATGGCATTCTAATTTAACTGAACTACAGACACATGTTTTTATTTCCTCACCAAATTGCAATGTTTTTTAAGGTAAGATTTCACAATACCAGAAATACTATTGTCCATGCTGATATGTTCACATTTTGTTTGATGGTCTCAGATGGATGACTGTTTTAAGAGGAGGGAAACAATTTCAATATTATGACAAAGCCTGCTGTTATGGGTCAAAAAAGAAAAAAAATGCTTTGAGATCATAAAGTGTTAAAAAACAAACTCATGTTATCAAATTTAAAATTTGAAAAATTAATGAAAAATTTAATTATATTTAATAAATTCAGATTTCTTACTACCTTTGTACTTCTAGATGACAATTTTTGTTTTAAAATGTTAAACACTGGGGCTTCCCTGGTGGCGCAGCGGTTGAGAGTCCGCCTGCCGATGCAGGGGACACGGGTTCGTGCCCCGGTCCGGGAAGATCCCACATGCCGCGGAGCGGCTGGGCCCGTGAGCCACGGCCGCTGAGCCTGCGCGTCCGGCGCCTGTGCTCTGCAATGGGAGAGGCCACAACAGTGAGAGGCCCGCGTACCGCAAAAAAAAAAAAAAAAAAAAAAAAAAAAAGTTAAACACTGTATTAGTCAGTGTTCTCCAGAGAAACAGAACCAATAGGATATATGTAGAGAGACAGGTAAGATAAAAAAGGAAATTTTTATAGGAATAGGTTCACACAGTTATAAAGATGAAGAAGTCCCATGATTTGCCATCTGCAAGTTGAAAAATGAAGAAATCTGGTAGTATAATTCAGTCTGAGCCTGAAGGCCTGAGAATCTAGGTGTAAGTCCAAGTTTGAGTCTGGAAGCCCAAGTAACTGATGTGCTACAATAATTTTATGGCTTAAAATTATTAATTAAGCACTCTTAAGCCTCAACTTCTAGTTGGAAATTGAAAAATAACATATTATCAAGTAATTGGTGTGAGGTTTAAGTTATCTAGCATAATGCCTAGAAAACAGTGAATATTCATTCCTTTTTAATTAATTTAACACTTTCTCCATAGAATATAAAAAACCACAAAGCAGAATAATCTGACATGTCAGAAGATAACTAAGAATTATTGGTACAATTAATGCTGAAGAAAAAATTGTCTAGAGAAAGAGATGTAAAAGAGAATAGAGGAAGCAAACATTCGTGTTGCATTTTGAAGGTTAGTGGAGATTTATAAGAGCAAAATTTTATCATAAATAATATCCAATGCACAGAAGGTATATAGGATGATACACATCCTATATACCCTACACAACACACAGATAATTTTATCAGTGAATTTTATGGAACATTTAAGGAAGAGATATTAACACTACAGAATTCTAAATTATTTGAGCAATAAAGGAGTAGAAGCATTTCCAAACTTATTTTATGAGGAAAGCATACCCTGATACCAAAACCTGACAAAGATATTATGAGAAGAAAAATATATAGATGAATATCAGTAGAAAAAAATGGAGAAAGAGCTAAAGAAGCTATTCCTAGAATGTCCTTAATGTCCTTGCTTGTCCATGGCAAGGAAGGCTTATTTATGCCTGTTGTCCTAGCATAAGTATTAGTTGAACCTCCTTCCTTTAACTATTAAAAAAGTTCCAATTTGGATAATAAATTATGTGTTCACCCTAGCTATTCTCTACAACATTCATGGTATAGGTGCTTTCACAGTAGAATTCTACTAAAATTTTGAGGAGTAGATAATTCCAATGGCTTAGTAGATGATCAGTGGTAGTATAGAATGTGATTAAATATGAAATTTTAACTTAGTGGTATAAGGATGAATATTTTTAATAAATTTTTTTATCTAAAAAAAGTATTTGACATTATTTACCAGGATCAAATATTTGAATGTACAAAAAAAAAAAACCATAAAAATACAAAAAAAGAGTAAATTATTTTAACATAAGAACAAGAACTTTTTGAAATTATGCTTCAAAGTCCACAAAAAGTAAGAAAAACTATTAATAAAGTTGATCTTAAAAAATGAAAGCCTTACATGTCAATATTTCAACTGCAAAGTTAAAAACACAAATGGAAAATGGAAAAATGAAAAAAAAAACAAATTATATGTTACTCATCACAAAGTTCATCATTTTCATATAAGCAGTTACTAGAAACCTGCATGAAAAAGATTAGAAACCTAAGAAAATATGAGCAAAGTGTATATGAAATGGACATTTCACAGTAAAATAATCACAAATGGCCCCAACTATTTTCAACGATACTCAACCTCACTCAGTAAAAAATATAATAATAAAACTAGACTGAAATATAAATTGTAACCCATCTGATTTGCAAACAATTTAATAACAGACCTTTTTAGAAAGATATGAGACAAGAAGGTATTTAGACATTTTGGGTAGAAGCTTGGAAACTTCTCCCTCTACACAATCCTTCTCCCTTGCTCCACCCCTTCCACAGGGAATTCCAAAAGCACTCCCAATAAACATCCACACTTTTAGCTTCATCTTTGTGTCTGCTTCCCAGGAAACCCAACGTGGGATACTAGATTACTTACGAAATAACATGAATCTGGTTACTCAAAAGAACTGTTTTTTCCTGCTTGTAAATATTTAAAAACAGGTCAAATGTAATTATTAAGGATTTGATTAAATTGATTATAATGCATCCAGGCAATTTAATATATGCACCTTAAAAATGAGAAAGCTTTCTATACACTAATGTAAAAAATATTTCCATAATATGTATATGAATGTAAATATGTATATCAAAGTACAATAGCATACATAGACCACTCTCTTTGGTATGAAAAAGGATTGCTTCTCTCATCAAAAAGAAGCACTGATAGAATACACAAGGAACTATTAATAGTGGCTAATTTTGAAAAGTAGCAGCAAGAATTAGTGAAAGTTAGGGACAGAAAAGGAAGAATTTCCAATGTTTATAATTTATATTATTTTAAGTGTTTTGGACATACTTATTCAAAGCAATATCTATGTATCTATGTATCTATCTATCATCTACATTTATCTATCTCTCTGATTAAAAACTTTCCTCAGAATCTGCCTACCAAAAGTACATTTAATGAACCATTTTTGTATTTGGGTCCCCTAACTGTTTCATATAACTTTCTAGGTTAAAGTCCTTCAGAATGGCTGATTGTTATTTTTCATGGTGTCTATGGGAAACGAATCATTTTCTACTGTAGTGGAAGTGCAAACAGCAATGACTGCACTGATTTCCCATAAAATGTCATGCAAACTTGCTTCAATCAGCCTGCTTTACGTCCTCCAGATAAATGTCAGGCATCAGTATCCAGAAGCCACATAGGCAAGAATCGTTAAGTCTGACTCCATCAAGAACCCCCTATTGAACTCTACTTGAGTATCACATAGGAGCCAGCAATTGCATCATTTAATATACTTCCACCTAGGAAATATGATGTAAGTCTTCCCTTCTGGCAAGCATTCACGCTCCCCAAATATGGTTCTCTTAAAGTTACAATTATTGGATGAAAGAGGACATCACTTTCATCTTTCCCAAATGGAAGGGATTAAAAAAACTCAATTGTACTATCAAGTTCATTAATGTATGCTCTTTATTGTTTCTTGTCTTTTACTTTCTTTAGATTTAATTTTCTGTTCTTTTTCTAACTTTTTAGAATGAATGACAAGATTAGGAACTTTTTGCCTTTCTATTCTAATAAATGTGTATATCTATAAATGTTCCTCTAATAATGGCTTTAACTGACCTGTACCATTTTGGTAAATAGTATTTTAATTATCATTCAATTTCTAGTATTTTCTAATTAACATTGTGATTTTCTCTTTAATATATCAATTATTTAGAAGTATATTGCTGAAGTTCAAAATATATGCAGATTTTATGACAAAGAAGGGAAGAATATACAATGGAGAAAAGACAGTCTCTTCAATGAGTGGTGCTGGGAAAATTGGGCAGCTACATGTAAAAGAATGAAATTAGAACATTCTCTAACACCATATACAAAAATAAATTCAAAATTGTTAAAGACCTAAATGTTAAGACAATATAAAACCCCTAAAGGAAAACATAGGCAGAAGACTCTTTGACATAAATCACAGCAATATTTTTTAATCTGTCTTCTAATGTAAAGGAAATAAACAAAAATAAATAAATAGGACCTAATTAAACTTAAAAGTTTCTGCACAGGAAAGGAAACAAATGAAAAGACAACCTACTGAATGGGAGAAAATATTTGCAAATGATAAGACCAATAAGGGATTAATACCCAATATGTATGACAGCTCAAACCACTCAACCTCAAAAAACAAAAAAAACAATTAAAAAAATGAGCCAAAGAACTGAACAAACATTTTTCCAAAGAGGACATGCAGATGGTCAGCAGGCACATAAAAAGATGCTCAACATCACTAATTGTCAGGTAAATGCAAATCAAAACCACAATGATATATCACCTCACACCTGTCAGAATGGCTATCATCAAAAGGAACACAGATGATAAATGTTGGTGAGGGTGTGGAGAAAAGAAAACACTTATACACTGTTGGTGGGAATGTAAATTGGTGCAGCAACTGTGGAAAACAGTATGGAGGTTTTTCAAAAAACTAAAAGGAGAATTACCATATGACCCAGCAATTCCACTCCTGGTATACATCCAAAAACAACAAAAACACTAATTCAAAATGTTACATGCACTCCAATGTTCATTGAAGCATCATTTACAACTGTCAAGCTATGGAAGCAACCTAAGCATCCATCAACAGATGAATGGATAAAAAAGATGCGATACACACACACACAATGGAATACTACTCAGCCATAAAAATTGAAATTTTGCTATTTTCAGCAACATGGATGGATTTGGGGGGCATTATGGTTAAGTGAAATAAGTCAGACACAGAAAGACAAATACTGTATGATATAACTTATATGTGGAATTTAAAAAATAAACTAGTGAATATAACAAAAAGAAGCAGACTTACAGATATAGAGAACAAACTACTGGTTACCAGTGCAGGGGGTGGGTGGGGGGAGAGAAGCAATATAGCAGTGAGGGAGTGGGAGGTAAAAACTGTTGGGTGTAAGACAGGCTACAAGGATGTATTGTACAAAATGGGGAATATGACCAATATTTTGTAATAACTATCAATGGAGTGTAACCTTTAAAACTGTACAAAAATTTTAAAATTAAATAAAACAAAATATATGTAGATTTTTAGTGATTTTTTTTTAAATTTGATTTTTGACTTGGCTATGGTGAGAGAAGATATGGTTACAATGGTTACAATGACTCCAACGTTTGAAACATTTTTGTGACTCAGCATATGATCCATTTTTGTAAATGTTTCCTATGTACTTCAAAAGATTGTGAATTCTTATTGTAAAACTCTATCTTTTATTGTTTTTGTCTATATGTTCTATCTTTGTTGAGTGTTGGAATTTCCCATTATGATTGTGGGTTTGAGTCTATGTTATTAGGTGTATGCAAATTTAGAATTATTTTACCTTTCTAGTGGACTGGCCCTGTATTATTCAATGTCAGTTTTCTAATGCTTCTTGCTTTGAAAGCTTCCTGGACAAATAGTGTCACTATACGTATCAGCTTAGTTTTTGCATACTACATCTCTTTTTATTTCCCATTATTTTACTTTCAATCTTTTTTTAAAAATTTTTTTAACATCTTTATCGGAGTATAATTGCTTTACAATGGTGTGTTAGTTTATGCTTTATAACAAGGTGAATCAGTTATACATATACATATGTCCCCATGTCTCTTCCCTCTTGCATCACCCTCCCTCCCACCCTCCCTATCCCACCCCTCTAGGTGGTCACAAAGTACGGAGCTGATCTCCCTGTGCTATGTGGCTGCTTCCCACTAGCTACCTATTTTACGTTTGGTAGTGTATATATGCCCATGTCACTCTTTGTCCTAGCTTACCAATCACCCTCCCTGTACCCACAGGTCCATTCTCTAGTAGGTCTGCGTCTTTATTCCTGTCTTGCCCCTAGGTTCTTCATGACCTTTTATTTTATTTAGATTCCATATATATGTGCTGGAATACAGTATTTGTTTTTCTCTTTCTGACTTACTTCACTCTGTATGACAGACTCTAGGTCCATCCACCTCACTACAAGTAACTCAATTTCGCTTCTTTTTATGGTTGAGTAATATTCCATTGTATATATGTGCCACATCTTCTTTATCCATTCATCTGTCGATGGACACTTAGGTTGCTTCCATGTCCTGGCTATTGTAAATAGAGCTGCAATGAACATTTTGGTACATGACTCTTTTTGAATTATGGTTTTCCCAGGGCATATGCCCAGTAGTGGGATTGCTGGGTTGTATGGTAGTTCTATTTTTAGTTTTTTAAGGAACCTCTATACTGTTCTCCATAGTGGCTGTATCAATTTACATTCCCACCAACAGTGCAAAAGGGTTCCCTTTTCTCCACACCCTGTCCAGCATTTATTGTTTGTAGATTTTTGGATGATGGCCATTCTGACTGGTGTGAGATGATATCTCATTGTAGTTTTGATTTGCATTTCTCTAATGATTAGTGATGTTGAGCATCCTTTCATGTGTTTGTTGGCAATCTGTATATCTTCTTTGGAGAAATGTCTATTTAGGTCTTCTGCCCATTTTTGGATTGGGTTGTTTTCTTGATATTGAGCTGCATGAGCTGCTTGTAATTTGGAGATTAATCCTTTGTCAGTTGCTTCACTTGCAAATATCTTCTCCTATTCTGAGGGTTGTCTTTTCGTCTTGTTTATGGTTTCCTTTGCTGTGCAAAAGCTTTGAAGTTTCATTAGGTCCCATTTGTTTATTTTTGTTTTTATTTCCATTTCTCTAGGAGGTGGGCCAAAAGGATCTTGCTGTGATTTATGTCATAGAGTGTTCTGCCTATGTTTTCCTCTGAGAGTTTTATAGTGTCTGGCCTTACACTTAGGTCTTTAATCCATTTTGAGCTTATTTTTGTGTATGGTGTTAGGGATCTAATTTCATTCTTTTACATGTAGCTATCCAGTTTTCCCAGCACCAATTATTGAAGAGGCTGTCTTTTTTCCACTGTATATTCTTGCCTCCTTAATCAAAGATAAGGTGACCATATGTGCGTGGGTTTATCTCTGGGCTTTCTATCCTGTTCCAGTGATCTGTATTTCTGTTTTTGTGCCACTACCATACTGTCTTGATTACTGTAGCTTTGTAGTATAGTCTAAAGTCAGGGAGCCTGATTCCTCCAGCTCCGTTTTTCGTTCTCAAGATTGCTTTGGCTATTCGGGGTCTTTTGTGTTTCCATACAAACTGTGAATTTTTTTGTTCTAGTTCTGTGAAAAATGCCAGTGGTAGTTTGATAGGGATTGCATTGAATCTGTAGATTGCTTTGGGTAGTTAAGTCATTTTCACAATTTTGATTTTTCCAATCCAAGAACATGGTATATCTCTCCATCTATTTGTATCATCTTTAATTTCTTTCATCATTGTCTTATAATTTTCTGCATACAGTCCTTCTGTCTCCTTAGGTAGGTTTATTCCTAGATATTTTATTCTTTTTGTTGCAATGGTAAATGGGAGTGTTTTCTTAATTGTACTTCCAGATTTGCCATCATTAGTGTACAGGAATGCTGGAGATTTCTGTGCATCAATTTTGTATCCTGCTACTTTACTTTAGCTAATTCATTGATTAGCTCTAGTAGTTTTCTGGTAGCATCTTTAGGATTCTCTATGTATAGTATCATGTCATCTGCAAACAGTGACAGCTTTACTTCTTTTCCAATTTGGATTCCTTTTATTTCTTTTTCTTCTATGATTGCTGTGGCTAAAACTTCCAAAATCATGTTGAATAACAATGGTCAGAGTGGGCAACCTTGTCTTGTTCCTGATCTTAGTGGAAATTACTTTCAATCTTTCTGTATCCTTATATTTAAATTGTGTCTCTTATAAGAAACATATTGTTTTATTTTAATCCAACCTGACAATATTTGTCTTTTAATTAGAATACTTAGTACATTACTAACACATCTGCATTCACAGCTACAATGTAGCTATTTTCTATTTACCACCTTTCTTCACTAATTTTTTCTCTTCTCTTGTTTTTTGATTACCTACTGCTGTGTGACATACCTCCTACCAAAGTTAATGGTTTAAAAAAATAATCATTTCATTATTTCTTGTGATTTTTGTGGTGGGAGGGCTGTGCTTAGTGAGTGGTTCTCCTGTATTTTGTAGTATCACCTGGAGCAATGGGGCTACAGTCATCTGAGGGTTTGCTTGGCCTGGAATATCCATGATGGTTCACTTACACGGGTGCCAGTTGAGGTTTGATGTCATCTTGGAGCTCACATGGCGCTTTCAACTACAGCACCATACTCTTCCTTCAGCTGGTCTCTCCATGTGGTTTTGAGATTGTAATATTGTGGCTAGGTTCCAAGAGAGAGCATCACTGGTGTGAGTGATACAAGATGAAGGAAGTGAGAGATGAGAGTCTTCTTCAGGTTTGAATCCGGAATTCCTAGATTGTTGCTTCCACTATATTCTATTAGTCAAAGCAATTACAGAGGCAGCACTACTTCTAGGGCAAAAAGAATAACTTTCAACTCTCGATGAGAAGAGCAGGGAGGGGAAAAATTCCTTGGAATCATTTGTGAAGATTAGCTACTACATTTATCTTTTTGTGAGTTAACTGATTTTTTATTACATTATTATGCCCATATATTTTCATGGTAGTTATATGTCATTTTACTAATTTTTTACTATTCGAGGATGGTAGTTTTTTCCAGTCCATTAAGGATATTATTACTTTGTCTTCTGACATCTATTGTTTCTGTTGAAAAGTTAGTTCTCAGGTTTTTGTTGTTCCTTAAAGGTAATGTATCTTTTTAATCTCTAGCTGCTTTTAAGATTTTATTATACGGTTATAATAAGATCATTAGTTCTTGTTATTTTAATTACTCACTGTTTATCTAACTTAAGGTGTATAGTTCTTCTATGGCTTGGTTTCATTTTTTAATCTTGGAAAATCCAGAAAATTATCTCTTGAAAATTGAGTTTCTGCTTCATTTTCTCTCCTCTTTGAGAATGAATTCATATGCATTAACAACTTTTGATTATATCCCTGATTAACGGTTTTTGTTATGACCTCACTTCCAATTCATTTATTTGTGTTTCAACTATTCTGTTGTTAAACCCATTCATTGAGTTCTTACTTCCAGTTATTCTATTTTTAGTTCCAGAATTTTCATTTAATTCTTTTTAATAGTTTTAAATGGTCTGATGAATTTCTCTACTTTAATAAATGGGGCATACTAAGCATTGTTATTTTGAATTTGATGTCTGATAAAACTATTTTCTGGATATCCTATGATTATTTCTACTGTCTACTTTCTGTATTTTTCTTTGGTCAAATATTTTTATTTCAAAAGTTGTAGTAATAATTTGAGGCTCCGTATCTTAGTTTTGTTTTTGTTATAACACACTAATAATCTGGCTCATCTTTTCCTACTCAGTAACTGAAATTGTTTGAAGCTGGCTTCAGCCCATCTATGTCTGTTTCATCTACATTTCAGCTCCCATGTGAAAGCTTGCACTTTTTACCAAGGCACCTCCTTCTCATTAGGCCTTGAAGGATTTTGTTTTTGTTGTTTTTCTATTCTGTGTTATTCCCTCCCCCAGTCATGTGAGTTTGTTAAGTTTTCTTGGTTTCTCCGTATATGCGTCACAGTTTTGGAATGAATACATTATTTTAAAATAAAATATAATACCAAAGATCAGACTTGCCCCTCTGGAATTCCTGTAGGCTCGTTGATTCCAGTTCTAAGGTTCTCACTTTCTTGATAGTACTCTGATACCTTTAGAAATATTTTTAATTGATTCCTCAGGTTTTCAAATTGTTTTTCATTGAAAAATTGGTCCAAACCACCCTGCTCCTATTGTATGAAGTGTAATTTCCCCACAGTGTTCTTACTCTTACGCATCTTATCTAAACAATCTTTCCCTATGATTTACATAATCTTTAAAGTATTATTATAACTCCAAGAGTTGGGAGACAGGAAAGCATTGCATTAATTTTTATCCACTCTTTAGCAAGAAAATAAATGTTTCTTTTTTAAACTGTGTTTACTAATTGCACTTTTCCCTTAGGAATGTGGTCTCAACCAAAACTTAACATTAAAAGGAAAATTCTCATTCATGATCTTATTACAAGTATGATACTAAGCAGTTTATTCTTTGTTGTTGGTTCGTACATAGTTTTCTTCTGTATTTCTTTGATTACCCTTAAATGTGTATAAAGTAGAGGATGGCAAGTTTGATATAATGCATTTGATTTGGAAAATATTTTCTTCACAATAGATAGCCTAAAGCTATTAAAAATAGAAGCCTATATATATGTTGTGTAATTACCTTCTACACTCTTATCCTTTCAGGAAGTATTAAAAATGATAGACATGAGCTCTCACTTTAGAAAATCAGAAATACTGAGTAACTTATTTCTGTCTCACAATTATCAAATAATTATAAACATTTTAACGCACAGATGATCTTCAACAGTACTTCACTTTAACACACAATAAACAAACAAAAAAACAATAAAAAATAATACATACATATAATAATGTAATTGAGTCTTTACTCTAGGTAAAGCATTAAGCCCCTTATATACATTACCTGATATAACTCTCAGAATTGTAAGTTTGGCAACAAAGCTGAAGAAGTAGGTTCAGAAAGGTTGAGAAATTTGCTCCAGTTTACACAAATAGTAACAGAGGCAAAATTGGAACTCAAATATGACTCTAAGAAAATTTCTCTTAAGCACTTTATTACTTCTCAGTTGAATATCACTGCCTGAAAGCAAATGATCTCATAGTGAAGGGAGAATTGCTGCATCAGAATGAAGATAAAAGGACGCCAAGTGTTGAGTGAGGGAGAGTAGGAAAGGGTAAGGGAAGAAATAAAAGTGTTTAGATTCTGGGAGAAGTACATATGCAGAATGGCTACTTCTTTAATAAGTCACTGCTTCTTCCCCTTGATTTTGCTTTTTATACTACATACAGTACAGACTTACAGGACTCTTGAGTACACTGTAGATCATACTCTCTTAAGACTGCAGGGCTGATATAACATAGCATCAGAACTGTTCACAAAACTCTTCACAATGAGAATCTTTTTACCTCAGATCTAAGATTACTTTTCAATAAAAATTAAAGACTCAGAATTATTTTGGATGATGACAGCCATTAAAATAAATCACATGTGTGAAATGCTATCAGTGTCTGACATTGCAAATAAATTAAACAGATATAAAGTGAACAAAGAACTGAAGTTAATCTGGTAAGAATTCAATAAAATTGCAAAATCATTTGCAGTTCAAAAGTGCATGAAACGAAAACATATATTTTATTATTTTGGAATATATGATAAAATGTCTTAAATGTATATGTTTTTTTCTTTTTGAATACTCTAGGAATTCAGTAACAAAAATTATAAACTTAATTATAAAACTTATAACACAAATTATAAAAAGTTAATAGAACAAAAAAGCATAAATATATACATATATACATGTATGTGTATAATATATGTATTTATATGAATTCATATATGTATGTACATTTATAACTTTATTTTGAATTGGTATCCTGAGATGTTGCAAAACACACTTGTCTGGGAGCTCTGTGGTAGATTCTTTGGAATTTCTACAGAGGCATTTAAGTCCATCTGTGAATAGAAGTTTTAATTTCCATATGTACGTTAATTACTTTGCTTGCCATATTTCACTGCCTAGGACTTCTAAGACTGTGTTGAATAGCAGTGGTCTGAGAAATCATCCTTTCCTTGATGCATATTTTAGGGTGAAAACACAATTAATTGTGATGTTAGCTGTAGAATTTTAGATGTTTTCTCTCTAGTAAAGGAAGTTTCTTTTTCTAGTTTTTAACCTTAAATTCAATTTATTTAAGAGATTGTATAGACCTCCTGACAGTTCTTATCAATATAACTGACTGTTTTCAAAGAACCAACTTTTTAGTTTATTGGTTCCCTTAGGTTTACAGAAAATTGAGTAGACTGTATAGAGAGTTCCCTTCACGCACACACTGTTTCTGCTATTATGTCATACATTGCAATCATACAGTACGTAGCCTTTTCAAACTGGTTTCTTTCACTTAGCAGTAACTATTTAAGGTTCCTCTGTATCTTTTTTGGCTGATACTCATTTTTTTAAATTACTGGGTAATATTCTATGTATGAATGTACTTCAGTTTCGTTACCCTTTCACCGATTGAAGGGCATTATGATTGCTTCTAATTTTTGAAAATCATGAATAAAGCTGCTACAAACAGTCATGTGCATGTTTTTGTGTGGACATGAGTTTTCAACCCATCTAGGTATATATATATATATATATATATATATATATATATATATATATATGAATGTGATTGGTGGACTATGTGGTAAGATGGTGTTTAGCTTCATAAGAAGATACCAGACTGTCTTTCAAAGTGGCTCTATCATTTTGAATTCCCAAGAGAAATGAATGAGAGGTCCTGTTCCTCCATATCCTCAAGAGTATTTACTGTTTTCAACTTTTCTGGATTTTAGCCATACTAATAAGTGTAGTAATACCTCATTGTTTTACTTTGCAATTCCCCAGTAACATATGCTGTTGAGTATCTTTTCACATGCTTATTTTCTATCTGCATATCTTCTTAACAGTGGTATATGTTAAGATCTTTTGCCCATTTTTAAATTACCATTGAGTTTTAAAAGTTCTTTGTTAAGTCCTTTATCATTGATTTGTTTTGCCTTAGTCATTTTTTCCCAGTCTGTGACTTTTCATTCTTTTAACAGTGTCTTTCACAGAGCAGAAGTTTTTAATTTAATAAAGGCCAACATCAATATTTTCCTTTTATGGATCTTGCTTGTGATGTTGTATCTAAAACTCATGACCAAACTGAAGAATATCTAGATTTTCTCCTATGATAACTTGTAAAAATTTTATAGTTTTGTGTTTTACATTCAGGTCTATGATACGTTTTGAGTTACTTTTTGTGAAAGGTGTAAGATCTGTGTCTAGATACACTTATTTTTTAAAATTCTACTTTATGTTTTTAGCAGCTTGAAACAATAAAATTTATTTTCTCACAGTTTCTGTGGGTCAGGATTTAAGGCCAAGATCAAGCTGTTGGCTGGCTGTGTCCTCATCTGGAGGCTTGACTAGGGAAAGTCAGGCTTCCAAGCTCCCTCATGTTGTTGGCAGAATTTATTTCCTTACAGCTAGGACTGATGTCCTTGTTTTCTTAAGAGCTGTTGCCTGGGCCCACTCTCAGGTCAGGTCCTTGCCACGTGGCTTATTTATTAATTTGCATGAGGGTGTCCAGTTTTTCTAGTACCATCTGTTGAAATAATTACCATTTGTCTTTTGAAGTACATTTGCTCCTTTGTCAAAAATTAAATGAGCTTATTTATGTGAGTCTGTTTCTGAGCTTTGTATTCTATTCTGTTCCACTGTTCTATTTGTCTTTTCTTGCACGACAAATACCACATTTATTATTTCCTTCCTTTTGCTTGCTTTGTTATTAACTTATTCTTCTTTTTCATGATCCATAAGTAGAAATAGTACAGACTTCAGACCTATCTCTTTTAATACAGCATTTTAATGCTATAAATTTCATCTAAACATGGCTTAGATGCATTTCACAAATTTTGATATGAAACATTTTCACTTTTATTCAGATAAAAATCTTTGTAAATCTCTATTGAGACACACTCTCTGACTCATGAGATTTTTTTCATGCTTGTAATTTAGACTGCAAATATTTGTGGATTTTCCAGACAATTTCTGCTGTTGATTTCTAGTATTGTCATAGTAAAAAAATATATATACGCTTTGTATGATTTCTGTTTCTTTTTAATGATTCCTAAGGTTTATTTTATAGCCAGAACATGGTCTATCTTTTTGAATCTTGAGAAGAATGTGTATCTGCTTTTGTTGGGTACAGCATTCTACAAATATCAACTGGATCAAGTTGATTGATAGTGTCCTTTAGATATTCTATATATTTACTCATTTTCTGAAAATATATTACATTAATTACTGAGAGAGGATGAAAAATATTCTGTTTACTTACTAGTGTACATATGTTATCTTTTCACCTATACTGCTGCCTTTGTCAGGAAAGAATTTGCTTCTATTTTACCTCTTTACCTTAAAGCCTCAGCCACTCTCTTCTACACTGGCACACAGTGCATCTCCATTCAATGGCTCATCCTTATAAGAAAAATACAACACATTTATAGTTTATCTTTGGAAAGCTATACAAATGACAGCAGAGATCCATGTTGGCAATGCTGCACTTTTTTCCAAGAACTTCATGGTTTTGTATATTCATGTGAAATAGATTAGAAAAAGTGGTAAATCAGAAATTTTAGATCAAAAGACAACTCACAGAATGGGAGAAAATATTTGCAAACAATGCGACCAACAAGGGATTAGTCTCCAAAATTTACAAACAGCTCATGCAGCTCAATATCAAAAAAACAAACAATCCAATTAAAAAATAGGCAGAAGAACTAAAGAGACATTTCTCCAAAGAAGACATACAGGTGGTCAAGAGGCACATGAAAAGATGCTCAACATTGCTAATTATTAGAGAAATGCAAATCAAAACTACAATGAGATATCACCTCACACCAGTTAGAATGGCCATCATCAAAAAATCTACAAACAATAAATGCTGGAGAGAGTGTGGAGAAAAGGGATCACTCCTACACTGTTGGTGGGAATGTAAATTGGTACAGCCACTATGGAGAACAGTATAGAGGTTCCTTAAAAAACTAAAAATAGAGCTACCATATCCAGCAATCCCACTCTCGGGCATATATCTGGATAAAAACATGGTTTGAAAGGATACACGCACCGCAATGTTTATTGCAACACTATTTACAATAGCCAAGACATGGAAGAAATCTAACTGTCCAGCAACAGATGAATAAAGATATGGTACATATATACAATGGAATATTACTCAGCCATTAGAAAGAATGAAATAATGCCATTTGCACCAACATGGATGGACCTGAAGATTATCATATTCAGTGAAGTAAGTCAGACAGAGAAAGACAAATATCATATGATATCGCTTACATGAGGAATCCAAAAAATATGATACAAATGAACTTATTTACAAAACAGAAACAGACTCACAGACTTAGAGAACCAATTTATGGTTACCAGGAGGGAAGGGTTACCAAGGGGAAGGAATAGATTGGGAATTTGGGATTGACATGTACACACTGCTGTATTTAAAACAAAATGCCTTCCCATGAACAAGAAAATAAATTTAAAAAAAAGAAATTTTTGATCAAACTTTTATTCAGAAATATGATACAATAAAGTTCAGAAGACACTAAATGTTGTGACTGATAGTAATTATAGAATACTTTTTAATACTTAAGACTGTCTAGAAAGCTCAAAAGGACTAAGTTTTCAAGCAGGATCAAAGAAGAATATCCTCACTAAATATGGTTGACCCTTGAACAACAGGGGTGCCAGGGAGTGTGTGTTAGGGTCTCTGATCCTCTGCATGGTTGAAAATCTGTGTAGAGCCTGCTCTCAGTATCCACAGCTCCTCCATATCTGTGGATTCAGCCACCTGCGGATCATGCAGTACTGCAGTGTTTACTATTGAAAAAAAAAATCATATAAATGCACTTGCACAGTTCAAACCCATGTTGTTCAAGGGTCAACTATACAATTTAAGAGGCTAATGAAATACACATTTTCTCTTTAATTATACTACCTAAATCTTGCTTATTCAAATTGAGATAAATACATATGTATTTTTGTCCACTAAACTAGAGGATATACTGATTTATAAAGTATATAATAAAAAGCATTGTAGAATATTAGCTCTGGTTGAAATGTAGTCACCAAGTTGTCCATCCTCTTCTGTTTGGCCAAACAGAAGTATTTTATAATTACAAAATCTATGTTTCAGCAGAATAAAGTAACCAAAGACTATAATAATAGAGTTCTTAACAGCTAAGGTAGTAAATATCCTCTGCTTCATGTTGCTATTGGGAATTTGTATCTGGATTTTAGGCATTCAAATGCTATAAGAATTCACATTGTGGTAATACCTGAATCAGCAGTGGGCTTTAGCAGAATCACACATAAAGGTGCTTTAATTTGCCACCTTACATATCAATAGAGGCCAAGTTAGCTGATATCATTTCATGGAATTGTGTATTTTGTAGTCAACTCACTATTAGACATGTCTCATTTAGGATTCTTATGGTAGCTTGACTTTGTTCTAGCCTGTTACTCCTTGCTGTTTCACCATCTTTAATTATTCCTCCCCTCCGCAAGTCCTGAAATGGAATGCCTCAAGGATACTGTGATGGCAACACTAAGCAGCATTGTTTTCTCTTATAATGTATCTTGGGAAGGATACTGTTAGACCACTAGGCAAAATAGAAAGGTGGATTTAATTTGCATCAAATAAATATATTAAAGTTAAGTGAATCAAAACATATGCAAATGAATCAAAGATGCAAATTTATTCTTAACATCTAGTTAAGAATGTTTAGGAATTTGTTTCACTTCTAAGTATTCAAACTCATCACTCCTACAGAAAGAAATGTGGCAATCTCTTCTCCAGCAGGGTACATGTCCTGTCGAAACACTGTCACTTTGAATATAAGGTCAGAATGTAAAACACATGTCAAGGCCATTGTTTCTTGCTCCTCTGTGTAGTGTATCAAGCTGTAAGCATGATATTTTCCTGCCTCATCTTTCCTAGACAAAATAATAAGTATTCCTTGGTTTCTATGATTTAACCAAAGGGGAAACAAAGAGAAAGATATTGCTTTGAGGGCAAGTCTTTTTAAAAAATAAACTAAATTAGATTTCTCCTTACAAATTTCAGTGTGATTATAGAGTTTTATTTTAGATATAAATGACGAAGTGTTCATGTGTGAAATATTTATACATTTGGAAATTACTGAAGTTTTTTGCAAGTATCATTCCCATAAGGCTAAAGATTGAGTCCTCTTTCTAAAAAATGTGTTAGACAACTTAAATTACCAATTCTGCAACAAGTAAGACCCACGCAATTAGCAACACTACTTTGATTTATGAATAATCTAACTATAATTGCCTAATAGATAAATCTAACTGATTACCATTTTCATTTTCAGTAGTGATTTTTCAATATTAATACCAGCACTTTCTAACATTTCCAAGCTCTCTTACTGGGATAAGAAATTTATTTCACTAACATGATTTTTTTGTAATGATATAAAGCTAATATTTAAGTAGAAAGCTCCTGGTTTATATTTGAGAGATTTTTACTTGAAGGAGGCCTTCAAATGTAGGTGATTCAGGATTTCCAGTTTTGAATAGCAATAGTCAGATTTCCTATTTGATTCAATTCAGAGATAACATAAATAATTTTTATGATTATCTTCCTTTCAAGTATATAAACACTGTTTTTTTACACCATTAACTGACCAAAATTCAAACTGATTATTGCAGGTCAATTGCCTACATATATATGTTACTAGGTTATCTACAAATGGGATGTGACATATCCTTCAGATCAGATAATATATTACACCAAATTAATTTTAAATTGAATTATCATGTTCTAACATCTTTTTACTTTCATTCACTTATTACAAAATTATTTAGCAAAGAAAGAAACTAAAAAGACAGTTTCCCTCTCCTCAAGACCATTTAAGTAACTGTAATAATACTAATACTAGGAAAATGCTAAATGAAGATAGATAATAATGAAGAATACAAGAGATGAAACTAAATGTTCTAGTACTGAATTCACAGATTTTAACACCATAATTTATTTACAAAGATTGGAGGGAGCTTAACATATTTCTGAAAATAATAAATAGATTTTCACCATAAAGCAAGGTACTAGAACATAATATTTAGAAGAGGGGAAAAGCATATATAGCAAAATTGCCAAGAAACAAAATAAAGGCAAATAACAAAATAGGATTAAATTCTAGAAACTAAATGTGGGACAAAGGCCATACAATCAATAGTGAGAAGATGGGTATGGGTACTAAACACGTATCTACTAATAATGAAATATACATAGCCACTAAACACCAGAAATGAATTTGTCTCCACTATTAATAGAAGAGTGGGCATTATAATGACAATAAGAAAATATTTTCCCTACGGGATTGGAAAGTATTAGAAGAAATGTCAATACCCAGTGTTGTTGAATATATGGGAGAATGACAGATGAACAATCTCTAATGCTTAGATTATAAATTAGTAAAACGTTATGTAGTATAAATTTAATATCTATTAAAAGCTTCTAAAATGTGCATCATTTACCTGTAGTGTTGATTTACACTTTCTTTTGTAATCAGAAAATATTATATAAATTAATGTTCATGCTAAACGTTTTACTAGTTATATTAAACAAAAAGACAGCACTTGGAAAATGAGCTATTTCTTTGTGGTACAGATAGAACCAATTCTAAAGAATTCCTTCTGTCCCTTTCTATTCTTAACTATGCTCACAGCTGTCGCTAGCATTAGTTTTCCAAAAGGTGTATCTAATCATCACTTTACTGCTTAAAACAATAGATAGCAGAAACATATGACTGACTATAGCTTACTGCTAACTGACTGCCAGGTCACTTGATTTTTTTTTTTTGGTCATGAGATGTGCTATAATACATGCACACATATAAACATACATGCACAACCGTGTACATATTATATGTGGCCTTTATAATCTGTTATTATAAATCCCAAACTTTATATTAGATGCTCAGTGTGGTAGAGACATATATTGGTCATATAATATTTATCCTACCCCCCTTTTTTTAAATAATAATAGAGTCTTAATATTTAGGTGGACCCAGAGACATCCTGAATAAAAATTGAATTTTTCTAATGGCTTTGCTCCTAAAGTTGCAGATCTGATTTAGATTCCACAAACTATGTCCCGCCATGAATTTTGGAAGATAGAAGAGAGAAGTGTTTTGCACTTTTTTCTTCTTTCATGATTTTTTTTTTAGGGTTTAAGTTTTTTTCTGTGGGAAAAGAAGCAGAGGTCTTAATAGTTGGTACCATTTTATAAGATTTATAGGAGTGAAAAACACATGTAATCATATCTTTCCTTTTTATTTAAAATATTAGGCTCAAAATAGATATGGAGTCAATATTCTTGATTCCAGTGAGGCCTCCTAATTTTCCACCTTCATGATTTTTACATATATCTACCCATTATTTTAAATATATTCTTACCTAAAATAGGTAAGAATATATTTAACCTGCCTGATTACACTTAGCTTTGTAAATGCCCTAGGTTAATGGTAATCGACCCTTCTATAACTAACATTTTTAACACTCTGTTATCTTCAAATTAATTTAATAGATAGTGTAACTTACATATATAATTTCAGGAACAATCCATTTAAAGGCATAAATATAATCAAAATAGAAAATACAATTTATTTGTAATAAATATATAATTGTCATATATAAATACTCAAGCACAACAAAATTAAAAGATAAATTACACATATGTATATAGAGAATCACTGTGAGTATAACAGCCACAAATGTAAACCAATACAAATATGTTGTATTAGCTGTTCAAATGCTATGTGCTACATTGCCCTCTGTGATGCAGTTTTCCAAACTGCTGAGCAAATTTTGATAAAATTAGAAACTTAAAAATTATAATTTCCCTTTAGTTTACATGTTAGTTGTATTCCTAAAAATTCAAACTGTTCAAAATTTAAAACCATGTAAGAATTATTTGAGTTCACATGTGAAATGCTAAATACATAGTCTCAGGTAAATACAAATAAATTTTCTTTTACCTGAAGGTACAGCAAGACATTCACAAATCACATGGGAACTGCCACAATTCTTTATGTGCAGAATATTTGTCATCCTAGGCCCCCAGTCAATAAATACCAATAACAGCCTGCAAATTTTTATTAAAACAATGCCTATACATTTCTAGGAGGTTATTCCATGTACGCGCACTCACACACACACACACACACACACACACACACACAAAACCACAAACCCTGCCTTAAGAACGACTTCCTGAGGTACTTTCTTCTCCTCTTTCTTCAGTCTGAATACTGTTATAACTACTCAATTCTCTAAGGGACAGACTACAACGTAAGCTTCAAGATCCAGATAAAATGCCCCCTGCTTCTGGAGACATTATTAGAGCTCTGAAAATAACATGAATCCCTCATCCTATATTCTATAAAACTATATACATATGTGTAACATATTGAGCATATGTTATGCTGAATGAATTAATTAAAATTTCCTACATTTATAGCTCTTGTTTTCATTTTGCTTCTCCCCCCACCTTATGTCCTTATAAATCACTGCATCTTTACAGAAAATAAGTCTACACCTTAAAGTTCATTATTTAATATTGCTACATGAAATAAGTTTGGACAGGTAATTGTTATTAGTTTACTAAATCTACTAATTTGTTTTCCTCAGATGGGAAAAGTTGGTCAATTATCGGATTCTTCTGTCTTAGTTTCAACCACCAGGGCTTTATTGGAAAAGAAAAAAATCACCTGTAGTATATGCTAAAAATTTTAATTGGAAAAATCTGATTGTCTAAATACAGGAAAGAATGAATTTAATTCACATTAACATACTTGCTCTTTATTATATATTAGCGACTTAAAAATCCTAACATATATAATAGCTGGCATTTACACTAAAAGGAATATTCTTTCACAATAATTTTCAAATTAAATATGTCAATTAATAAGAAATAGCTGAATAGAAGAATATGAAAGACTAGGCTGGGCTTTATCTGAATTACATTTCATCTGGAAGCCCCCAGACCTCATAAATCACAATTTTCTTAAACTAGAAAGAAGAGTTATATTGATACTACTATAATTCTTTATAAATAATTTTTCTACTTTATTTTTTATGATCACTTTTGTTAAGCTCTTAAAATGAATCAGGAAGAAATACAAGGAAAGCACATTCAATACTCTGAACCCATCATATATTAACTAGGGGCAAGGAGGGTAACTTGACTTTCCCTAGAAATATAGACATAATAATGGCCTGCAACCACTTAAAATTTTGTCTAAGTGTTTGAGCAAATGGATATCTCTGCAGCTTGCTTTGAGTCAGTGTTGCAAAGAGGAAAGAATACTGTCTCTTGAGTTAGACATATCCTATTTTAAATTCTAGTTTGGCCATTTATTGTGTTGCTTTGGAAAAATAATTTAAATTCTTGGAACCTTGACTTTTTCATTAAAAAAAGAGACAATAAAATATAACTCACAAGACAGTTGTGTTGACTAAATGAGATAATTGATATCAAATGCAGAGATTACACTCAATATGTACCAAAATATACAGATCATGATCAATTTGAAAAATCTAATCCACCTCTGGTTTCATTTTAACATATTTATAGATCAAAAAGGATTAGAAGTGACAACCCACAACTGGGAGTAAATTCATACATTAAGTCAAACAGATTCCTTCAATATTAACATTGTGATACATTAAGCCTACCAATAGGCTGCTGAACTTGACTTTCAAAGTTTATTTAATCAGGCCTTTTTTTTTTTTTTTTTTTTTTTTTTGCTGTACGCAGGCCTCTCACTGTTGTGGCCTCTCCCGTTGCGGAGCACAGGCTCCGGACGCGCAGGCTCAGAGGCCATGGCTCACGGGCCCAGCCGCTCCACGGCATGTGGGATCTTCCCGGACCGGGGCACGAACCCGTGTCCCCTGCATCGGCAGGTGGACTCTCAACCACTGCGCCACCATGGAAGACCAATCAGGCCTTTTTTTGAAAGGGGTAACTGATGTAATGTTGAAAACTTCTGAGTTTTAATTTGGTGTTTTCAGTTACGGTCCATGCTTACCTCTCTAAGGCAGTGTGATGTAATGGGGCAACAGCAGTCTAGACTTCAGCTTACCTTGATGTTAACCATTGCTCTGCTGCTTTCTAGCCCTGGGGCCATGGGCAAGTCACAGTGCTCTATGGATTTCAATACCATTTTATGTAAAATGTAATAAAAATTTATCTTCATCTCACATTTTTAAAATCATTATTTGTAACTGTGAATAAAAACACCAAATAGACAGAGGATATTACTCATTTTAGAAAATACATTATTATGTCTCAATTGATATAATATTTTATTGGTAAAATAAAAACACAAAATAACTAAACAAATGAACAAAAATCCCTAAAATCCCATACATTTACTGGCCTCAATCAAATCTTATTGAGTAACAGCTCTTGAAAAATTTTCAAAAAGAATTAAATCACAATCAGTGGAGTTAAAGGTAGCACACTATATTTTTAACTCTATCATTCTTGATAGACACTAAGTGATTTTTCTTCTATTGTCTGAGATTTATTGATATATAGTTGGAAAATACCTTAGAAACTTTCTTACACAGACAAGTACTATTTTGAAGTTAAGATATTGTTAAATATTAATTGTTCTTTAGTTTCCTTTTTTATTTATGAAATACTTACTGAGTACCTATTATAGATGAAAGGAGAGGGGTCATATTAAAAATAAAACTTGAGTTGGCCATGGCCTCACCCTTTTAGTGGAAAAGATTGAATGCTAACATATATTTAGAATACTGACCTCCAATTCTTTTAATTAACACATGCATGAGCATTCTATATCATATTGTACACCTTTCGATTGACCAGGTGTTCACAATTGCCTACTTCTTACCCTTTGCTTTGTCTTGACAAAACATCAGTCAAAATTCTCTCCTCCCCACAGCTCCTTGACCTTTGGCTTGTCCCCAAGCCTGAGCAAACACTAAAGTGCAGAACATGCCCCCTGTATAGCTTATCATGAGAATAAGTTGACCACAGTGATACACATTTCCTCTCACACCACACTGATCATGCTGTTTACTCACTCTCTCTTGCTTCCCCAACTTTTCTTGAAAAGCTTCTGCTAAGGTCTGCTTACTCCTCCATATAAAATAACTTTACCATCACAAATTATAAATTATACCATCACAAACTATGATTATACCAACACAAATTATAATGCTGAATAAACTTTTGTTTTTAGAAAGAACACCCTAGGTTAAATGTATTTAGGCTACATTTTGATTCCAAGCATTAGGCTTATTTAGGCTACAAATCAGTTAGGCTACAAATGATTCCAAGCGTTAAAAAGTCAATTTGATAACACCACTTTAATGTGTGTACTGGGTGATAAGGTTCTTGCTGACACAAACTACTACTCCCTTTTAGAAATTTTCACATTTTAAAAAATACTACAGCTTGACACGTGCATATATTTATAGTTCTTCCTTGACAATTGACTTTCAGAAAAATCTCTGTAAAATATTTAAAAATCACAAATTCTTGTTATAGACATTGTCAGGACTAACACAATGAGAAAATGCATGACAATTCAGTGAGGGCTGGAAAAACAGAAGGAAACAAAATCAACAGTACATAAGGAGAGTGAATACTTTTGTTGTATTTTTCACAACCAAATCTGGACTTAAGGACATTTAGATATATCTGACGTATTATCTGAATCCTATCTCATTGCATTAGGTAATGAAAAGGCCAGCTGTAGAACAAAGAATCAGTAAATATGTCACAAAACACAAAGCTTAACCTGGAAGGAGTGCTTTTTCTATTCAGCAAGGCTCAGTTTAAGAAAAAAATGTTTCAATAAAGTTTCCAAGGGACAGAGTTTAATTAGGAGAAAATGACCTTGAGGTTTACACTGCATTTAAAACAACACCTTGGCAAATCGTTGTGGGCATGAATGTCAGCTTAAGATTGATGTTTATAAGAAAACTCTGAAATGCGATATATGAATGAGAACTTTGTCATCTGGCCGTATATGGCAAATCTTAACCCTGAAAGTCATTCTTTATTCCCTAATGCTGAGAAAGCATGTAACAGATTTCATAAGAATGAGTACCCGTCTAGTGAAAGATCTAATCGAAAAATCTATCTCCTTTTCAGAAGAGATTCCACTTCAAGAAAAAAAAAAAAATCCTTGATTATAATAGTACTCTGCAAATTAATATTTTTTTCTTTTTTTTTTTTTTTAGCGGTACGCGGGCCTCTCACTGTTGTGGCCTCTCCCGTTGCGGAGCACAGGCTCCAGACGCACAGGCTCAGTGGCCATGGCTCACGGGCCTAGCCGCTCCGCGGCATGTGGGATCTTCCCGGACTGGGGCACGAACCCGTATCCTCTGCATCGGCAGGCGGACTCTCAACCACTGCGCCACCAGGGAAACCCTGTAGTTTATTTTTTAAGTGCACTGGTATTTTGTAATGTGCCTACAGCTTCACCCTTTCTAAACAGCATATCCCCTTCAAATGCAACAATTTCAAAAACATACTTTTTTAATGCAGTAATTTTGAAAACTAAAAATGGAGGTTATTGTCTAAAACAGTAACACTTTCCTGAATATCACAGATTTCACTCACATTATTGGGGTGGCATTTTGGGGAGCAATGTTGAAAGTATTTCTCATGCCACATTTAACTTTCCCAGTCCAATTAGCATCTCAAGAAACAATTTCTTCTGAAACTAAAATCCTCAAATATCTGGTAATTAGATCAGGATCTCTATTATCTATAGAGAGTGTAATATGAATCGAGGTATGAGTAATTTCACCTATATCAGATGTTTTATTTGTGGTTCTAAAAAATATGTGGCCCTGGAACATGGCAGATTTAATACATGTATTTGTATCATGGAGAAGAAGGAAAAATTCCCTGGTGTGTATAAGACAATGATTAGTGAAATGGTCTGATAGTGTGGCAAAGTGGAAGTTCAGAAAAAATTCTAATATAGGATTTAGAAAACATAAATTTTAATCTAAAAGAAACAATTATTAGCTGTGCAACTGAGAAAGTTACCCACTTTCCATAGAGATGCTTTGAGGATCATTAAAGACAATGAATGTGAAAGTGACTTGAAAACAAAGGTATTGGAAAACGGTAAAGCACTTTAATATTTGACAGTCCTTACAGAAACCAGGTATTATCCAATGATCAATTTCATAAAGAAATTTCCTTACATCACCCAACAATTTCATTTCAATTGCTAAGCTAGTAGAAGTCATTATAAAGGTAAGGAATATCCTGCAACTAATTTTCCATAGACTTTAACCCCAGTAGCTCATTCATACCCAGGTTTTCAAGTGGTAGATGGATAATTCAATTGTACTTGGAAACAGACCACAGACTCTAGATAGAAAATTTTCTCTTGTGCAATGAAGTCATAATATTAAATGACAAACACTATTTAATGAAATAATGAATAATGAACTAATAACACCAACATAAAAGTGAAAAATCATAAGTGCTCAGCTTGATGAATATGCATAAAATGAGCACAACAATGTAATTACTGTCTACATCAAGAAAAAACAAAATGGTCCCTTTATGTCCTCCCATAGTCATTCTTGACTCCCCCTACACAAGCTAATTATTATTTTAATTTCTAAATTCCTAGATTAATCATGCAGTATATACTCTATGGTGTCTAGATTCTTTCATCCAACATTGTATGTTTGAGATACATTCTTTGTACCTCTTTGTTGCTTTGGTGGAGAGGTTTATTTATTTTAACTGATAGACAGTGTTCTACAAATATAGTTTAATATAGTTCATTCACTTTTATTGGTGGATGATAAGAATGCATCACCATTTATTTATCTATTGGACTACTTGGGTTATTTCCAATTTGGTGTTGTTATGAATAACGCTGTAATAAGCATCCTTTTATCTACCTGTATTCTGGGATATATATATATACACATTTCTATCAGGAAAATAACTAGAATACTAAAATATGTATATATTAAACTTTAATAGATATTCCCAGACATTTTTATCAAATGACTTGACCAACTTACATTGTTACCACTGTAAAAAAAATTAATTAATAGAAACTTCAATTAAATAGAGTTGGGATACCAGAAAGGGGAGCTCTCAGGCCCTGCGACAATAGCAGAGGCCAAAAGAAAGAAGAAAGACGCTTCTTCTTTCCTGGCAAGGACTCAGCCAATGAAAAGTTGTGGACTCTATTTTCACTATAGTCCTTTCAAATTCCTTTCCTCTGTATAAAAGCATTTTTCTCCCCTTGCCATGCAGACACTTGCGCATGACTCACCATGGTTGCAGACCCTGAATTGTAATTATTCACCAGTCATGAATTTCTGAATAGATCTTTTATTTTTTCTTGATGGAGAAATAACTGGCAGTCTGTTGGTTTTAGGTCAACATTTTGGTGGCCTGTACAAGGACCAGAGCCCCAAAGGCTCTGGGACTGCTGAGTAAATAGGGGTCATACTCACAATTAAGCCCATTGTACTCACTACTTTTCTCACTAACACTGGAGTTTGAAGGTACATCTTTCTTCTGGACCAGAGCTCTTGGCCATTTTGTGTTTGAAGCTCTCCAGGTTTTATTTGGGACTTGTTTTAAGGTTTAGTTCTTTCTGGTTAAGGCCTTATTCTGTATGTGAGTACTTGTTCATACTTTGCTCTGATTTTAAGGTCAGACTACTTCAACCAAAGCTAAGAAGCTCTTGATCCATTCCTTTGGGAACAGGCTGTTTCACTGAAACTGTGCCAGTTCAGTCATTGGCCCACTCCTGTGGAAGGGACCATTCTCTGGAAACTCGCTGAAAAGCCTTTGGCCTGGCTCCTCCAGGACCAAGCAGCTCCCCAAGAACTGGCTGATAGTAGCTTGCAAACTGTTTGAATTGAGCTGTTTGAGCTGTAAGCTGTTTGAGTTGATCTGTATGAAAATTATTCTTTTACTCTAGAGAAAAACCTTTGAGAAATGGGATCCCAGTTATCTAAATATTTTGAGGACATCCCCTCTATAGGGACTCTGGCTGATTCTATGTTAAAGACCGTGGCCCTTCTTCAAGCACATTTATAAGTAGATGGACAGACCTGACCAAAGGCAATTTAGAATATCAATAGCCATTATGGGGAACTTTTGAAATCCCCAAACTTAATTTTCTAAAAACCAATTTGGACTACAATAGCTCAAAATTTTTTAAACTGAAAGGAATGTCTCTTTCAATTGGTATTTTGAGGCTTCCCAGTGTTATCAGGACCCTAAAAGTACCTTTCTCCAAAATGAGATTTTACATTTAACTGAGGCACACAAATGATCACAGAAAGATAAAATGGCACCCGAAGCCTCCAGCTCTTTTTTCTTGGCTTCTTTGCCTCATATTCTGCCTCGAGTGCCCCCTCATCTCTCCCTGGGCTTCTTGTACTCAGACTCTGCCTTTGGTGCCATCTTCCTCCTTTCCTTCTACACCATCTTCACCTCCTCTATTCTGTCAGTTCCGCCATACTGATTATCTTGCTAAACTTTCCCTTTTCTCTGAAAGTCTCTCCACTCCTTTTTCCTCTGAACTTGTCAGAACCTGTCCCTTTAAACTTAAGCCTTCTGAGGAGCCAGAGGTGAAACCATTAAATTCTTATATTCCTTGGACTTTAGTCATAACCTAAACTTTAGTCACAATCTAAACTGTGATTCATAATCAAAAATTTTCCCAAAGTAACCAAAGATCCTCATAGATTTCTAAGGAATTTAATATAGTCATTCAAAATTATTAACCTTGTTTATCTTATATCTGCTAGTTCATATGCTTGTCGGTAAAGGTCAGGGCCAGTGCTGGATGAAAACTTCTAATTGGGAAAATCCTGAAAGGTCTCTAGAATTACAACTGAGAGACCAGCCTGATAATTTATTATATGATCTGGTTTGGAAAATTTCTAGGTGACTTCACTGCACAATTCCTAGGGATGTTCCATAGACTGATGATTAGAACAAAATTCAATCTTGTACACAAAAATCTGTTGCTCCTGTTCATGACTATTACAATTGACTTCAGATTGTTTTTAAAGAAAATTCTGATCTTTCTTTAGATGTTGATTCCACCCAGTTAGCTTTTAACTCTAAGTTTATTAATGGGTTGAACCGGGACCTTTCCCTTCCAGTAGAAAGGACTAGAATAAAATGGGAAACTGTGTGTACTCCAGATTTAGTTAATCTGGCAAACCAGCTCTCTCAAACTCTAGACAAGTCACCTAAGAGGAAGACTGCCAAAATTCTTAATCTTCAGCCCCAGCAAAGGAGGGCTCCTAAATGGAATCAAAACTTTCCTAGTTTCTGCTATTATTGCAAAGAGCCAGGACATTGGAAAAGAAATTTAAGCACTTAAGGCAACTTCACTCCTCTAACCAGCCTTTCTAACGTCCCCTCGATTCTTAATGACAGGGCTCCGAGGAACTATAGGGGGTCTTTCCAAAACCCCCTCTGATACTGGCTTGAAGAAACATTTGTGTAGATTGGGGATGAATCTCTTCCAGTCCTAACTGACACCAGAGCCACACTGGTCAACCGCACTACAATAAAGCAGTCCTTGCCTCGAAGTACTAAAACAGTTCAAAGAGTGGGGATCTCTAATGAACCTCAAGAGGTTCCTGTATCTTAACTTATTCCCATTATTTTAGACCTTTTGAGACATACACATCCTTTTCTTCATAGTTCCTCCACCCTATCCATTTATTACGCTGAGACTTCTTAGAGAAGTATCATACCAGAATTTATTTTTCCCAAAAAGAAGACATTCTATAAATTGACAGTAGTCATCAAAGTAACAGACCATGTGAATTAAACGACCTTTTGAAATCTTTTATTTGTTCTGTCTCTGATGGTCCTAGAGCTGAATCTGGAAACACTGATTATTTGTACCTATTGAATCGGCTATCACCTTCGTTATGAGTGAAATTTCCAACTGATACTGGCAAAATTCACAGTGTACCTCCCATCAAGATTCAAATAGATCCCTCAAAACTTCTTCCCACAATTAATCAACATCCGATAAGTAAAGAAGTCCTTCAAGGAATAAAGCTTACAATACAAGATTACAAGGCTCAAGGTTTCATTGTCTCTTGTTACTACTCCCTGTAACACTCCCATTTTACCAGTGAGAAAACAATAAGGGTGTAGGGTGAGGTTTGTCCAGGATCCCTGAGCAATAAACACTGCAATCCCTTGACTCCCTCCCTATTGTTTCTGACCCTCATACCTTACTAACATCCATTCCACTGGAAGCAAAATTTTTACTGTAGTTGATTTATGAAGTGCATTCTTTAGTATTCCAGTTGTTGAAGGTAGCGAACACCTATCTGCCTTCCCTTGGGAAGAAAAACAATTCACCTGGACAATAATGTCTCAGGGTTTTACTGAAAATCCTTCTTATTCCTCACAAATCCTGAAAGCTAATTTGTTTGATATAAAGTTTCTTAGAGGTTCTACTTTGTTGCAATAGCGGATGATTTGCTTCTTTGCTCTCCTTCTCAAGCCTTCTCACAGGCAGACAGCATCCACTTGCTAAAGCTTTCAGCCTTAAAGGGACATAAGGTCACGATAGAAAAACTGCAGTTTGCCCAAACCCAGGTTTGATGTTTAGGGCATCTGATGTCAGAGCCAGGGCTACACCTAGATCCAGATATGCTTCATGGTGTACTAAGTTTCCCCAATGCCTAAACTAATTGCCAACTGCAAGGTTTTCTTGGGTTAGTTGGCTACTGCCAAAATTAGATTCCAAATTTCTCTCTTATGGCCAAACCTCTCTCTGTTTTACTCAATAATAACAACCCTGACCCAAGTTTATGGGAAGAACCAGATGAGGGATGTAAACTTCAGTGCTTAAAGGAGAGTTTGATGAATCCACTTGCCCTTGGGCATCAGAATTATCAGAGTTCCTTTTTCCTTTTTGCATATTCAAAGGAAGGGAATGCCCTTGGGGTACTCACCCCCAAACACAGGACCACCCTTGACCCATAGGATATTTTAGCCAGTATATCCCCTGTGGCATGGGGATACCCCTCTTGTTTCAGAGCCATTACTGCCAACACACTTTTGGTGAAGGCCATTGAGAAAGTTGTTGTGGGATCCCCTTTAACCATTTTTGAACCTCACATAGCAGAAATTCACCCAAATTGTCATCATACTCAACATTTCTCAGCCAGTCACCTCACCTCCTCTGAAGTTCTTTTGCTAATTGTTCATGACATAACTCTTTTACATTATAGTAACTTTAACCCTGCTACTCTTGTTCCCTCTATCAACAACGATGTCCTTACAACTGCTTAATGCTGACAGATCACCTCCTGACTCTTTGTGACGATCTACAGGATATTCCTCTGGGCAATAATGACTTCCCATGGTTCACTAATGGTTCTTATTTAAAAGTTGACAGTGGCCAATACTGTGCTGGTTATGTTAGTGCAACCCCTTTTGATGTTGTTGAGGTAGCATGTACCTGTGCCTACTTAGGCCCAACAGGCTAGATTATATGCTCTTACATGGGCTGGCACTTTAGCCAAGGACAAAACTGCCAATATTTATACTGACAGTAGATATGCTTTTGGAGTATCTCATATTCTGGAATACTGTGGAAGCAACGTGGCTTCTTCACTTTCAATGGATATAAAATTAAAAATGGCCCCTATGTCCAGGAATTACTGGGTGCAATACATTTACCTGCCAGTTTAGCTATTATTAAGATTCAGAGGCATTATAAACTTGACTCTCTGGATGCTAAGGAAAATCACCTTTCCAATATTTCCACAAGAAATGCTGCACTTAAGGGGACCAACTAAATCTAAGTCTAAAGGGACCAGCTAAATCTCCATCATGGTACAAAGAGATATTTCCCCAAATGATAAAAACTGGCTAGAAAAGCCCAACAGTTGGCCTCAGAAAAGCAAAAGCAAGATTGTTAATTCAACAACTGCTGGTTTGATAAAAAGAGAAAGCTCTGGTTTGAATCAAAGAACAACTCCATTCTATGGGAGACTCTAAAATTCTTACTCCTCACCACTGTACATGCGTTGAGCCATTGGTCTACTGACAAAACAGTAGCACTCATGAGTCAACATTGGTGGGAAACATTAACAAGGCCGCAAAAAAAATGCCTACTTCATTTGTCCTACTTGTCCAAAGTACAACCCAGGGAAACATATTTTTACGCTCCTGGATACTTTAAACTGCCTACTGGACCATCTGAAGACTCAGAAATGGGAAATGGATTCCATACAACTTCCTCCATCTCATGGATATAAATATATTTTAGTTATGATCTGTCTGTTTTCACACTGGACTGAAGCCTTCTCTGGCAGACAGGCTGCTGCCTCATCTGCAGCTAAAGTCCTTTTGGAAAAGATTATCCCTACCTGGAGAACTCCTCTTAAACTTAATAGTGATTGAGGGACCCATTTTAACAGCCAGGTGCTTCAACAAGCCTGTGCTGTTTGGCTAGTTTTACAACAATTTCAGTGTGCTTACTACCCTCAGTCTTCTGATTTAGTTGACATGTTAATGGCATTATTAAGGCTCAATTGGCAAAATTTGTAAAGGACCTCCTAGTACCTTGGCCAAAAGCCTTGCTGTTGGTTCTTCTAAATCTCAGATCCATCCCTTTTGGAACTCATAAACTCTCACCTTTTGAGATAGTCACACAATGCATAATGCACTCGGTTTCTGCTTCTTTTGACCCACAACTGATAAAAAGAGAGATACTCCAATATTGCAAAGGCCTAATTGCTTCTACTGAAAATAACCATGCTTCAGCAGAACAATCTTTTCACAGTGCACTCTCAGGAGACAAATAACTTAAACATCACACCTTGTAACCCAAGGATTTCATCTATTAGAAAAGAAACCTCCAAAAGACACCTTGCTGGAGAAGTCCCTATCAGGTACTGCTAACCAACCTTTGTGCTGCCAGACTCTAAGGAACTTTTGGATACACAAGACACATCTAAGGAAAGCAGCAAACCCAGATGGGACCTGCACATTATCTGGTAACCTAAATGTAAAGATTTCCTGGAATTAAAGCAGGTAACATATAATGATACAGCTTTCCCAGGATATCTGGATCAGGTCTGGTGGAAGTTTGTCACCAAATCTTTCATAACGACATAAAGCTTCAGATGATCGTCAATGTTTATGACCTTGGTAATATATTGTCAATTAGGCAGCAGTAGGAAAAGGGAATGGATGGGATTAAATCAAATTGTGCTTTATTTTGCAGAAACTAACCATTAAGTTGCAGAAAGTTCCAGACACCAGATGTTCTGAAAAGGTTTCAGTATATTCCAGCCAACAAGATAGCACAAATAAACAACCAAGCACTTACTTGCTTGTGGTTTTTAACAATCTAAAGTAACCTTTACATAATCCTTGTCTCATCATAATGATCATGTCTACCTTTTCATGAATATGCAAGCCCCCTAGGCTTAAAACTGCCCTCCATCCAGCTATTCAGGGAGACAGTGCTTTGAGAGCTATGTCCTTGTCTCTTTACTTGTCACAAGCAACAAATGTTTCTGCTTTAATCAAAAGTACTTGGTGTGTTCATTTGCTATGCACCCTAAGAGATGGACCCATTGTGACCTGTAAAATATAAACTTTAGATAAAAAGTGCCTGAAAGTTCTTCCTCCTATCCTGCCTTGTTACTCAAACGTGACTTCAATAGGTTTTTAATCTGTGCACTTTCCCTCTGACTAGAGACAATACACCCAAGAAAGGTCCTTCTTGGCACTGAGGGACAAAGCTGCTGAAACTCGAAAACCTGCCTCTTGCTCAGTGATGCTTTCAGAGAAAGATTTTGATCAAAAGGATTTTGTAAAAAAAAAATAATTAACAGACACTTCAGTTAACGGAGTTGGGAAACCAGAAGGGGGAGCTCATATGTCCTGTGATGACAGCAGAGCCCAACAGGAAGAAGAAAGACTTCTCTTCTTTCCTGGCAAGGACTCAGCCAACAAAAAGCCATGGTTTCTTTGTTTGCTACAGCCCATCAAACTTCCTTTTCCCCTCGATAAAAGTGTTCTTCTCTTGCCCTGTGGCAACTTGCATGTGGCTCTCCATGCTTGCAGACCATGAATTACAATTCTCTGCTAATCCCGAATAAACCCATGTTTGCTGGAAAAATATCTTGCATCTATTTGTTTTAGGTCAACATTATCATTGTTATATTTTTAATTATACTTACTTTCTAAAGATAAAAAAGAAAAAGAATGAAAGAAATTATAAGAAAAAAGATAGTAAAAAAAAGCAGAGGAGACAAAATAATAGAGATAAAATGAATAAGGAGGAATCATGTAGAATAATTTTATGCAAATAAATTTGAAAACGGACAAAATGAACACACTGAAATTGATAACTGCACTGGATTATGTGACAAGATATCCTTATTTTCCAGAAATATACATTGAGGTATTTAGAAAAAATGGGTAATGATATACTTAACTTTTAAATGGTTCATGATAAAGTGATTTGGACAATATTAGCCATAAGTGATGTGGGTAATGGCCATGTGAGAATGGCCAAAAATGGCCATTCTTTGTACTATTCTTAAAACTTTACTGTAAATTTGCACTAGAAATTTAGAAAATCTTTATATGTAATTTGTCACATTAGTGTATTAAGGAATTTCAAGAAAGCCAGAATAAAAGAATCTTATAAAATTCAAGACTCATTCATGATTTAAAACTCTTAGCAAAATAAGAGTAGAAGGGAGTATCCTCAGCCTGATAAATAGCAACTTACAAAATGTCCTCAAGAAAATCTTTAATTTTAAATCAATTTTATTGAGTTTTAATTTACACAGAATGAATTGATATCACTTAAAGAGTCTTTAATAAGATTTAACAAGTGCATATTCTCATGTAACCACCACCACTATCAACATATAAAACATTTTCATCATTTCAAACGATTTTCTTGTTCCCTTTCCCAGTCAATTCTAATGTTATTGTCCAAGTTTACATTACCACCAGCAGATTTTTAGGTCTCCATATCATAGCCAACACTTGAGAGGTGTTTATTAATGTGCTGAAAGTTTAGTTAAGAACAGCTGAGTCTGAGGTTTTCTTGCTAGGAGATACTTCCAAATCCCCTGCTCAGGTGGTTTAACCAGGGTCTAGTTGGCCTGGTAAATCCACCATCTTTGCTGCCAGCATAAGTGGAATTGATTTGGAGTGGAGGATACAAGCCCATGCCTGGTGGTGGTGTCTTTACATGTAGTGCAAGTCCAGACAGTTGGCTTTTCTTTTTATAATGCAAGTGCCAGACTTAAACTTTGATTGCCTAAGCATTAACTTCAAAGAGGCATCTACTTAAAAGATGGCTCTATTGAATAAATACACTGCCAACCACCAGAGTAGATAAAAAGCCAGGCTGTAACACCCCATCCCACCCCAGGCTCCTTTGTTTTAGATATATTGGTTGATTTTGATAACTGACCTTTTGGATTGCTTGTTTTTTTTCTCTTCCTGCACTTTAAATTCCTGCCCTTACGTTTTAAGTTTGCCAATAAACGGTGATGCCAGAAACCCTATACCCCCAGCTTTGACTCCAATAAAAGCAGAACCCCAGGCCTGCTCACTTGCTCTCTCTCTCAACTCACAACATCACTATGTGCCCTCAGGTATGTCTATAATTTCCAGGACCTGTGAGTAATAAGCATTTTTTCCCAAAGTTTTCTGATGATTATTGCTGAGGGTATCTTGCAATCATAAGAACCACAAGCGCTGCTCCATCCAAAACATTTGTTATGGACAGGCTGAGACCAGCACATAAAACAGTGTAATTGGAAAGCTCATAAAGGAATGAACAGAGCAGGCCCCCAGATCTGTTAACCTGAGCTTGTAATCTAAGTTGGCAAATGTGTAAACCAGCCAGAAATGTAATGATGAGAACGTGTATATGAGAATGATAAACTCTCCAAACCTCCCTGGATGACTGAAAAGCCACCACAGTCACAGAAGAAACAAAAGAGGGCCCAGAAAAAAAGTATAGGCTTGAGGAATGGCTACACTTTGCACTCCCTGTCTGCCTACAGATCCTTTCACAGATGGTAGGAGCCATGGAACTTCTGTCCAAATCATAGGCTGACCACTCTGTGACTACAGGAACACACTTTATCCCCTATGAAATCAGAATAAAAACCAAGAATACATGTAAGAAAACAAACCTGAAGAGACACATCAGCAACTGCACATCCAAGGGGAGAAAGATTCCAGAGAGTATATCTGGAATAGAAAAAAATAAAACAAGGACAAATGACATTAGGATCTGGAAAAATATTCATATTGAACCAAAAATTACAAATCATGAAGAAAACTGGAAAACTGTGACCCATAACTAGAAAAAAAGCATTCATTAGCCATTAACTCTGAATGGGCCTTATGCTGTTTTTAGCAAGCAAAAACATCAAAGAAGCTATTATAAATATAATCAGGTAATTAAAGAAAACTACATTTAACCAAATAAAAGAAATATTATCACAATGACTCAACAATTAGAAAATCTCATAAATATATAGAATTTATTAAAAGGTGAATATGGAAATTCTGGACCAAAACAGACAATAAATAAAGTGAAAAATTTGCTACCTAGGGTCAACTGAACATTTGAGATGGCAGAAGAAGGAATCAGAGAATTTGATGATTGTTCAATAGAAACCATCCAAACTAAAGAACAGAAAACAATATCTGTCAAAGAAGGTTAAAGAAAAATGTACTGACAGAAAGAAACAGTCCACCAATCCTTTTATGAAGAGCAGCACAAATGATGACAGAATAAAGATATTCTCAGAAAATATAAATAAATAAACTGAAAAAAATCATTGCTAGAAGAGCTACCTAACAAGATATGCTAAAGGCCATCCTACAGATCGGAAGATAAATAGAAAAAATGAATGAAATGAAATGAAAATCCCAGGAAGAAATGAAAAAACTTGAAATAATAACCATTTTTGTGTGAAAAACTGTAAATATTTTTTCACTTTCCTATTCTTGTTTTCTTTAAACACATAAGATTTTGTGAATTACTAATTATAGCTTTGTATCTATATATATTTATATTATATACATATTGATATAATTTATGTTATATTATATATGTACTGCCAAGGAGGGGGAGCTATACTGGAGCAAAGTTGTTTTATTTTGCCAAAATTAAACCAATATTACATTGAAGTTAGTAGTGATAACTAAAGATGAATATTTGAAACTCTATAATAACTACTAAAAATAAATTAACAGAATAATTAAAATGGTAGACTAAAATGTATTTGTTTTACCCAAAAGAAGACATGTCCCAAGACATATTTAATTGTTATTACTGGGAGTTTTCTATTGGCTTGTAGCTGGAAAGGGTGTATAATACTGCTAAACATCCTTCAATGCACAGAACAGACTTCCACACTATGGAATAATCTAGCCCAAGACAACAGTAATTCTGAGGAACCCCACCACGACCAAGTGAGATTTATCCTAAGAGTAAAGTTTACTTTAACATCTTAAAACTAAACTCTGATGTTAGCTAAGAGCTGCTTACCTCCTCAAAACTAAAGTATTTTGTCCATACACAGTAAGTCTGAGTAACACAGATTAATAAGCATTCAAGGCAACCAGATGATTCCATGTCACATAGCAGTTTATCTATTTATGAGCGTTTTTTATCTTTGTCAAGTCCTTTTAATTAGATGCTTTTGCTTCCTAAAATGAGGCAGATCATTAAACTGGCTTTTGAAAAATATAAAGGCTCTGGTATTTCAAAGCAATGAGCACTGTGACACCCACTATTATATTTTAACAATCTGTGACCTTTTGTCATTTCTTTTCTGTCTCCTTATGACTGCTGAGATAAGGGCCTAATGTTCGTGGGTGCCAGGTATCTCATTTAGCACCACAGAAAATTGGTAGGAAAGGAGTAAAAGCTCAAGCTAAGCTGACTTCTCTATGAACCCAAGTTTCTCTGGTAGAGTCATGTCCCAATGCCAATAAGAGAGATCACCATCACCCACCTGTGGGGCACTGCTGGGTGCTAAAAGATGAGGTATGTGAGAGGGCAAGCATGGACAGAAGACGAAGAGTCATAGAATGGTGGCCTGGGAGGGGAAGACAATTTCTACTCTCACCATGGCCAAGCCCAGTCCCGCTGGTATTTACCTTTTACCTGAAGAGAACTTCAGACATCAACAGTTAGCGGACCAGCAATCACTGGATTCAACCTCTCTCTTCAGCACATTCTCAAGCTGTTTGTACACTGTAGTATCTCTCATCACTAGGTGATATGGACTAAATGTGTCCTCTCAAAATACATATGTTGAGATCCTAACCCTTAATGTGGTGGTTTTAGGAGGAGGGGCCTGTTCATGAGGGTAGAGCCCTCAGGAATGCAATCAGTCCCCTTATAAAAAAGACCCCCACAAAACTCTCTTGTCCCTTCCACTATGTGAGGACACAGCAAGAAGATGGCCATCTGCAAACAAAGGAGGAGGCTTTCATTAAGAATGTGACCATGCTGGCACCTTGATCTTGGACGTGCAGCCTCCAGAACTGTGAGAAATAAAGTGCTGTTGTTTATAAGCCACTCAGTCCATAGGTATTCGATTATATCCGCCCAAACTGACTCAGACACAAGGTTAACAGTTTCTAGCTATTTTCAGAAAATATGAAAACCTCTCTTTACCATTAAACATTTTCTCAGGTCTCCACATGACAATAGCTATATTTCACTCCTGGATGGTTGAGAAAACATGGTGACAAATAGTAACTGAATCCCAGGGAAAATAGCTTAGGGGTAGAGAATTTGACTGTAAATATTTCTTTCTGTAACTGTTGAGAATATCACGTGTTTATTCTTCTTTATTCTATTAACAGAAATATTAAGAGGATTACTCCTGTTAATACTCAACATTTTTGGTTTTCAATATTATACTATACTTACATTCCTTTGATAACACTTATTTGGTCAGAACATTTCATGTGTTTTATTCAATATATAGTCCTTGCTTTGATTTGCTAAACTTTTACAGAGTTTTTTGTTTTGCACCTAAGTTCATGAAGATTATTGGTCTATAGATTCATTTTCTTATAATACATTTGTCTAGTAATGGTACAAGGTAATTATGGCCTCATAAAATGATTCAAAGGGACTGATTTCAGATTTCTCTAAATAGATTCCAACTCTCTGATAGTTTGTCCTGCAAATTAAAGACACCTCAGTCTCCCTGAACTCCAGTTTCTTCCAGTTTCTTCAACTCCATAAGATCATGGTGGTACTTAGAATCTGCTTCTCTGCACTGGGGTCCTGTGCTATTTGGGGGCTCATTCCCTTGTTTCTCTTCTTGTAGAGGTCACAGTCCTGCAGAGCTGGGTGTGCAGTGTCTGAAAACAATTGTTTCATGTATTTTGTCCTCTCAGTTTTTTAAAAAAATTACTCATATATCATTACCCAAAGTAAATGATTAATATTATATACAAAGAAATTGTTAAAGGGCACAAAATTACAGTTATGCAGGAATAATAAGTTGTAGAGATCTAATGTATTTCCTTTGGAGAAATTTTAGTGCGTGTTGGCTTAATTTTTAAAGATTGGATTTTCTGGCCAAACTTCACTCGTGATGGTACAAGGAAATAGGTTAAATTAGGGATAAAATTATTTCAATATTAAGAACCAAAAAAGAGCTGGGCATATTTTATTTTTTAAATGAATCATAGAGAAGTGTGGGCTATTTAGAAATATAACTTTTTAATTTTCATATTCTACCTTGATTTTGTAGGATGGCATCTTGACATTCGTTCAGTTTCTTATATATTTATTTCATAATTATTTATTGAAAGATTACTAATTTTCTGGTCCTGGAATAGACTTTGGAGATATAATTGTACATAAGACAGATATAATTCCTGACTTTCTACAGATTAGTCCAAATGGGTGGAAATGATTTTAAGAAGAGATAAAATATGAACTGTGTGGTAAATGCTATTTAAAAAAAAAAAGATAAATAGATATAGAAGCACACGGAGGAGAATCTAATTCAGGCAGACAAAGCTTGATCAAGAAATTGCATTTTGGTTAAACTAATTTGGATATTTCAAATTAGACTAGTTGCTGGAGTTTTATCTTAGGAAGTTGCTGGATAAAACTAGAGGTATAGAATAAGGATGTAGGAACTAGTATGATAAGAAATGATATTTTTAAAAATATGACTGTACAAAAAATTAAAATAAATAAATAAATAAATAAATGATTGACTGGATATGAGAGTAGAGGGAAGGGCATCATCAAGGATGACATCCAGTGTTCTGGCTTGGAAGCTGAGTCAATTAGAGATACTGACTTGAAAAGCTGAACTTCTAAGGAGAAAGAGCTTCATTTGGGGCATGGTGATTTTGAGAAGCTTGTAAAAACTGATAACAGGTAGTTGGATATATGAGTTTAAGTGGGAAGGGAGATCTGAGTAGGACATAAAAATTTGGGGTCATCAACATTTAAATAGAAAATGCAGCAATGGAAATAAATAAGTTAACTAGAAGGAAATATAGAGCAACACATAAAAACTTGAATGCTGGTGGGGGGTGATGGTGGTGGGATGAATTGGGATGTTGGGATTGACATATATACACTAATATGTATAAAATAGATAACTAATAAGAACCTGCTGTATAAAAAAATAAATAAAATTAAATCAAAAAAAAGAAAAACTTGAACACCTATATTTTAGGACATTATAAATTGGTTATTATTCCAAGGTATAGTAGTTATTAACGATGAGATGTAAAGTAAATATTTGACTTGTTAAAGCCTCAAATTTATTATCTGTAAAATGTAGGGGCCTAAGCAAATAAAATAGAACATATAACTCTAAAATTCAATGAATCCAAGACTCTTCCTGTTTGTTTTCAGCCCATTGTCTTAGCTGAACAACATAAACGTTATACATATATTAGTGGCTTGTCTTCATATGAACTAGGAATTTCCTATTCATAATATCATGTATATTAAAATAATATTGCAGTTATGCCTGAGGAATACTGATATAAATTCATTACCATTCTCTGTTGTTGGTATTCAAATTAGTCTGATATTTTTCAAAGGTTGTGCAGAGAATATTTATCAATCACCTGCTTTATGCTGGTTGCTAATAATGGAATTTTGAAATTCCTTACTTTCTGGAAGGACTGGTCAATTGTAGAGAGTTTCAAAATTTTCAAGTTGTATCTTGATTTATTATTTATCTTGCCCTAGTTTTAGCATGAGGCTTGTAAAAATAGTAAATAAAATAAGCATATGTAATACCATTCCCCAAATATATGCCATATCATGTTCACGAGAAATAATGGTTATTGCCTAAATTCAGTTAGTTAGGCGTAGCAAGGGTTACATTTGAGCTGGTTCTACAGGGGTGAAGGCCTGGTAACAAACTTTCAGATCCACTGCTTTCTCAAGTGTTAGGTTCTTTGAAAAGTAGAGAACCAAAGAAAACGCTACACTATTCACAAAGTTTAGCTGCTTTTGTAAATGGCATCTGCTTTGTCTGTTCAGAAAAATCACTTTCAAGTCCAAAGTCTCCTTTCTTTGTCTGTGACACTTATTTTTTCCTATCCAGTGAAAGAATCCACACCAATTTTATGGTGTTTTTCCCCTCTTCTGCCTTATAGGATTCTTCATTTTTGCCCTCTGGAAAGCCGCACAAGAATTACTGGTCAATTGACAATCCATTCAATTTTACAAGGCACATTTCATTTCTTCTCTTACGAATTCAAAGAGTTTTCTGGGGAAGGGGGAAATCTACTTCTATTCACAATCAGCATGGCTTTGTTTGAGTTAAAAATTCCACCCCGTGAAATATCTTTGCTGAGAGGTAATGAATAGTGTTAGGAATATGGGAGAGGCTCAAGGGGTTAGAAAATTATTAAAACTTCCAGTAACCAATAGGGAAATTGGCAATTCACCATTTTTATTAGCACATTACAGCTTTTATAGGATAATTAATTGTAAAACTGCATCTCTCCCATCTCAAACTTCACAGTCATCTGTCTATTTAATGAATGTTTATGAATAATACTGAAGTGGTAGTGATCAGTGATATATACATATATATCAGTATACATATCTATCTATATGATATTTTTGAAAAGATAAACATGAGATAACTTCTGTAATTTCTATTTTAAACAAAGTAATACTAAAATGCATATACACACAAATAAAATAATAAGGCATGATTTCCAGAGCAGAAAATTATTGTTTATTTTGGCCTCCTCTTCCTACTTTGACATGTCGTTGGAATACATCAAATGCATGTGCAATAGATATTCAATACTGACATTATGAAAAAGAGCATTAGGGTTCTACAGATTGACAAACCACAGTTAAGAAGAAAGAGAGCCAGTTACTAAGGGAACTGGCTGCTGCACTTCTGATAAGAACTTGTGCTTTGTGTGAATTCATAGATACATGTGTATTTTGTTGCTATAAATATTTAAAAAATTATCACCAACTGCATATTTCAAAGTTTGTCCATGGACTAGAACTGTAAACACAATTTTGTAATCTGTAGAATTTATAAATTATAAACAAAAGAGATGCAAATGAACACCAGAAAAAGATGATCGACAGTAAGGCTGTATAAGTATTTTAATTTTGGTGGATAAAAATGGAGAAAATTGGATTATACATTACTCATGTTACTGGGCATGAAATTTGCATGATGCACACTCATCTGTATATCTTACTGTTTCAGAAATAGCAATGGGGTGAAGCATGGAAAAGTAGGTTTAATATTGCTTTATGCTAAAATAGTTTGCATGCCACAGTCCCTTGATGTAACTATATGATAGGAACTACATTAATGCATTCAAAGATAATCAAAACAAGAAAGATTTTTAAATTAAAAAAAAAAAGAATTCTACATTTTGCCAGAGTTCTCTTATATCTGTTCAGACAAAAACTGTTACTGCACTCTACTTTTATTTTACTCTCATTAAGTTTTCCTATTATGGTGGTATTTTTAATAAAGGAATTTATAAATTGAATTAAAAGAAACTTCCACTGGAGAGACTCAACAAGTAAAAATAATTACTGAAATAATCTTTAAAGAAAGTATTTCCCCAGAGAAGTCTTCACCATCATAAAAATTTCCATACAAAGAAAATACGCATATTGAGCTAAATGAAAGAGAACATACGTTTGAAGAATTAGTAATTTTGAGAGTTCAAAATTACTTTTCTCCCAACAGTTTTTTAATTTTACAGCACTGATAAACCCAAATTGCTATTATTACATCTACATTTTCTTTCTCCTGCCTAGACATTTAGTCTTTTAATATGACTTACAACTGGATTAAAAAGCCTGAAACTGAAGAAGGAAAATCAATTAAATTAAATAAATATTTACTAAATATTTATCATACACAGGTAACTGTGACAAGACCTCAACAAATACCTATTAAATTTCACTGTTCTGTAGATCTGTTGATCAAAAAAAAAATCAGAAAAGAAACTAAATTAGGTGCAAGGAAGAAAAATAATGGCAGAATGTATTGAGACTTCCTCTCAACTTCCCCTAAATTATGTTTTAACTGTCTTAAGCTCCTGGACAGAGGGTCAGAGATTATTTTTGAGTGACTTAAGCAATTCATTTCTGAGAATGCTTTTAATATCATATGAATCCTTTAGTCCAAATAAAATTGCCTCTTAATTTAATGCAGTCTAATATTTTGGAAAAAACTGAGGCATATACAAGAAATACAAGGATCCTCTAAGGAAGAATTTAAAAAATACTGCAAATCACAGAATGAAAATCAACAGAAAACTTAACCATGTAAACCATATAAGGAAAGAGCTTAATTTATGCAATTGATCCATCTTGCTTCAAAAGTGAGTTTCAAGTTAAATGAAAATCTCTTAAGATATAATCAATATACTAGTATGTAATCAAAAGATGCTGGTCTTAGGCATCTACCCAATTTTACTGGATAAAATTACAACACTGTTAGCACAAGAAATAATTCACCTTACAAGTTAAAAGTAAAGTGTCAGTATTACTTTTTTCACATGTAGCAGCTTTACAAATAATTGTACAATGAAAATAGACTCCAAATGATCTTTTGGGCTAATAAAATAGGCATTGCTCATCAAGAATTTTTTTCTTGTTTCTTGAATTTCATAATTCTTTTAACTGAGACTGCGTGATCCAGAAATTAAAAGATAAACTCTCTAAGGTCCCCCCAGTATAACCTTTCTCTGTCAGGTTGCATACTCTAGGGATGAAAAAGAAAATTCTCATGTTCTGAGCTAGAAAATAATTCAACATAATTCTTGTGGTAGGTAAAATTAAGGTCCCTATTCCTTTGTGTATACACCTTATATAATCTCCTACCCTTGAATGTAGCTGGGACCAATTACTATGAGGGAATATCACTCCCACATTAGTTTCCCAATCAGTTGAATATGATTCAACCCAAAGGGAAATCATCCTGGGTGGGCCTGACCTAATCAGGTGAGTCCTTCAAAAGAAGGTGAAGCGTGGGAAAGATGTTCTCTTGATGGCCTGGAAGAAAGAAAACAGCAGTTTTGAATTTCCTGTGGAGAGGGTTGGCCTCTAAAAGTTGGGCACATTAATTCTACAGCTACAAGTTGAATTCTGCCAACAATCTGTATCAGTGAGGAGGAGGAGGACCCTGAGTTCCAAAGGAAACCCGAGCATTTTTGATACACTGAATGCAGCTTTATGAGGCTCTAGGAATAGTATCCCCTAAATTATGTCTAGACTCCTAACCCAAAGAAATTTTAAGACACTAAATGTATGTTGTTATCAACTGTTAAGTTTGTGGTAATTTTTTATGCAGCAATAGAAAAGGAAAACAGCTTCTTCCCTGCACCTATATGGATTAAACCATGATTTATTATAAAATACTCATAACTATATATGAAAAATGCCAAGCAACTGTCTACATTATAGTTTTAGGTGCCCAAACAGTATCAGTTTCCTCTCATCTTTATTTCTTCTTTCCCAAGCTTAGAATTTTCACACGATGACTACTTTGGGGTCAGAAGCCAGCAAATCATAAACCTTTATGCAGGGTTCTTTAAACCACTAATTACAAAATGCTACTTAATGTTATTCTCCAGAAGGCCTAGGAAGAATCATGTAAATGTATAGTAGAGTAGTGGTCATCTGGAGTGTTATGAGCTGACGTGTGTCTCATCAAAATTCATATGGTGAAGTCCTAAACCCCGGTACCTCAGAATGTGACTCTATTTGGGAACAGGGCCTATTAAGAGGTAAGTAAGATAAAATGAGGTGGTATGGATGGACTCTAATATGATTGTTGTCCTACTAAGAAGAGCAGATTAGGAAACAGACAATTCACAGACCAAGGGATGGCCATATGAGGACACAATGAGGAGGTGGCCATCTGTAAGCTAAGGATAGAGGCCTCGGAAAAAACCAAATCTGCTTACACCTGGATCTTGGACTTCTAGTCTCCGGAACTATGAGAAAATAAATTTCTGTTATTTAAGCTACCCAGTCTGTGGTATTTTGTTATCGTAGCACTAGCAAACTAATACATGGAGTAATATGACTGTGTTGGGAAATGGATTTCCATTTAGAAATGGAATATTTAAACACATATATTGTTTTATTATATGATATATGAATGTAAGTACTGCAGTGAAAGCAAATACTCCTGACTTACCAATACATGGTAAATATGCCTGGTCTCCAATTCAGGAGCTTTAAACAACACAGACAGGAAAATTATAGAGAAAATCACCTAGCTTTTCAAAAGCTTTGACTCTCCCCTGACTTACATCACCACACTGTTGGCATACTGATCTAGTAGTGCAAATTTATACTGAATAACTTTTTGTTGAAGATGTAGGAGGAATATCTTAGCTATATGGTATGCAGTAAAGGGATCATAGGAAAACCCACTCACACATGTTAGGGGAAGATATTAGAATTGGTCTAGAACTTTAACCATTCAAGTATTCTAATACTAAGGAAAATTTTTGTGATATTTAATGCTAAATATTAAACAAATACAATTATAAAAGAATGTCCTCAATTTTTAACTTTTTAGGTATATGTATTTAAATTATTTTTATTTTCTTAGTTGGATTAACTATTATCTTTTGTTTTTACTTTCTTTTGAAGGTATGCATCCTTATTCTATTTATCAATCCTACCATTTTTATGATTTCTAAAGTATGTATTGATATTTCTGTTCTTAAATTTTAACTTTCCCAATTTTCTTAGGTGATTATTGATATTCTGTTTATTTTTAAAATATTTTCACTGCACAAATTATTTAACTACTACCCTGTGCATGGATAATGCTAGTATTTGGAGATAACGACTTAAGCAAGTTAACCTCTGACCCTAACCTTATGATTAGTGAAGACATATTAACAAATTGATTTATGTACATGGCACACTTTTTTTAGTTGTTATTTACAATTCTGACTTTTTTATGAATGAGAGGATATAGATTTTCAAAAAAATCATGCAGGTATATTTACTCATATTTTCATGGCATATTTGAAAGTCCCCTATTTGAATTTACCTGTATTTTCTTCTTATAGTCTTCATTAGTTTATGCTTTACATTTGTGCAAAATTTTTAAATAAACATTTTAGCTTTAATAATTTTGCATTTTCCAAAAAATTGCAAAAGTAGAATGGAGAGTTCGTATAAATCCCACACCTAGTTTCCCCTATTACTAACGTTTAACATTACTGTGGTGCATTTGCTAAAATTAATTAACAAATATTGATACATAAGTCAATACTTTATTCAGATTACCTTAGTTTTCTCTAATGTCCTCTTTTCTCTTCTGGGACTCCATCTAGCTACCACATTACATTTCACTGTCATGTTTTCTGAGGCTTCTCTTGGCTGTAACAGTATCTCACATTTTCCTTGTCTTTGATATCATTAACAGTTTTGAAGAGTAATGGTCAGGTATTTTGTAGAGTGCCCCTCAATTTGTATTAGACATTTTTCGTAGGATTAGATTCAGGGTTTGTATTCATATAGACTTACATTTACATATATATAAATTTCATGTATTCATATATATTTATACAAAATATTTATGTATCAGTTTATATATCAATAACTAAATACAATATATGTGTATGTGTGTATATATGTATGTATATATGTGTATATATGTCTGTACATATATACACATATATATAACTTGATTTATTTTATTTTCTTCTATAATAGTCTGAAATAAATTTATCTACTTATGCTGGATATTTTTTGCAATGGAGATTTAACAATGAAAGGAGAGGCCTGAATCATATGCTTTTTAGAGAAGATGTTATAATAAGAACATTATCAAATGTTTACACTTTTTCATTCAATTGGATTAGACTTAAAACTTTGCATTTACTGTTCTCATGATGATAAGTGAGTCTATGAAATTCTTAAATCAGATTGATCTTTGCTTTACTTTCATTTTCCTATAGGTCTCAGGAGCTTTGATTTATTTTAGGACTCTATTTTAGGAAAATTATCATTTAAAAAGATTCGGCAGGCTTCTTGTTAAATGTATTGTTAGATGATGATGATGATCATCATCCTGATCATGATAATGATTTTGTGTTATGGTTGTGAGATGACTTGTAATTTTCCTTATCATTTCCAAATATCTATGACTGATAACAAGGACTATTAATGATTTTATCTGACCCTAATTCCCTTTTATGTTCCAGCCAAAACCATATCCCCTGAAAACCTACACAGTCATTGATTTAAAATAAGAGTATGAATAACAAAATGTTGATATTTGGCTTTCCTTTTCTGGGTGAGAATTTAAAACTGACAATACACCAACTTAATTTCACTTATTTTATCCAATGAGGGTTTGTTCTAGACATTTCACTTGTTATTGTAAGTTTTTGTTTTGTTTAGAATCTATATTCTGCCTGAAAAAACACACAAATAAACAAAGAGACACAAAAATGAAGATAGTGATTTAAGACCAAGATTCATGGCTTGATAGGTATTAAGACAGAAGAGTATCTTACTTTCTATCACCTCTCCATGCAGATTGTGCCATGCAACCCACTATGTGTCATTACAGTATATTCTTTGTGGTCAAATATGATATTTGGACCTTTCTTAGAAAAGCTTACACAGAGGGGATTTTATTTTTTTCCATCTTATTTCATAAATATCACAAGGTCGGGATCATTGTTTACATTTGAAAATTTTTCAGCTTTCAAAAATCCCTTACACAGACCCTAAGAAAAAAAATATAGTATCTTAAAGATGCTATCAATCAAAGGTGCTCAACATTACTAATTTTCAGGAAAATGAAAATCAAAAGCACAATGAGACATCACATTATACCTGTTATCATGGCTATTATCAAAAAAGCAAATCATAACCAGAGTCAGTGAGGATGTGGAGAAAAGGACCCCTGGTGCACCGTTTGTGGGAATATAAATTGGTACAGTCACTATGGAAAACAGTATGGAGGATCCTTAAAAAGTTAAAAATAGAATTACCATCTGATCCAGGAATCCCTCTTCTGGGTATACATCCAAAGGAAATGAAATCAGTACCTCAAAGAGATACCTATGCTCCTATGTTCATTGAAACATTATTCACAGTAGCCAAGAACTGTTAACAACCTAAGTATCTGTCAATGGATTAATGGCATATATATGTGTGTATGTGTGTATATATGTATATAATGCTTCTTTAAGTAAGAAAGAAAAGAAAGAAATCCTATCATTTGTGAGAACATGGATGAACCTGGAAGACATTAGGCTAAATGAAATAAGCCAGACACAGAAAGAAAAATGCTACATGATCTCACTTATATGTGGAAAAGAAAATGAATTCATAGAAGCAGAGAGTGGAATGGTCGTTTCCAGGGAAGAGGAGGTGGAGAAAATGGGGAGATGGTGGCCAAAGGGCATAAAGCTGCAGTTATGCAGGATGAACGAGTTTTAGAGCTCTAATGTAAGCCTGGTGAGTATAGTTAAAGATACTGTATTCTATACTGAAAATTTCCTAAGAGTAGATCTCAGGTGCTCTTACCACACACACATACAAAATGATTAACTATTTGAGGCAATACTTAATTAATTAGCTTGATAGTAGTGATTTCACTATGTATATGTATATCAAAACATCATATTATATACTTTGAATATATACAATTTTTATTTAAAAATACAGTAAATGAGATTTAGTTAGTGGCCAGATGAGAATAGGGATGTGGTAACATTAAGAAGATTGGTAAGGGCTTCCCTGGTGGTGCAGTGGTTGAGAGTCAGCCTGCCGATGCAGGGAACACAGGTTCGTGGCCCTGTCCGGGAAGATCCCACATGCCCCAGAGCGGCTGGGCCCATGAGCCATGGCTGCTGAGCCTGCATGTCCGGAGCCTGTGCTCCGCAACAGGAGAGGCCACAACAGTGAGAGGCCTGTGTACCGAAAAACAAAACCAAAAACAAACAAAAAGAAGATTGGTAATGGTTGTAACCAGTAGGAGAGAGAGGTGTTCATCACCATCTAGAATATGCTCATCTCTTAGGTCACTAAGGCACCTGGCCCAATATTTGGCTATTTTATATCCTAGTGCAAGGCTTAAAGGAAAACCAGAGGAAAAATTATTTTTTCTCCCTTTGTATTGAATTTTAAAGGCTTTGATAGTGTTCCTGAATTTATTAGATATATAGGTATCTATAATAAACATTCAGAATAACATCTTTAGATGCTAAACTACAGAAAAATTTCTGAAACAGTATTTCTGACTTCAAGCCAGGTTATAGGAAGTTTCCACTGAGGCACCACCAACCAGATGGTGGTATAAAGAATAACTAAGCTTTTGCATTGGAGAAACTTCCACATAAAGAATAGTGCACACCTAAAATAAACATCAAATGGTTATCATATAACAAACACTCTGTTCTTTCGCAACACTAACAAATGAGTTGTGAAACTAAAAATGGAAACAGTTCTGCATTTGCTGTGGTGTCCTGATTAAAGTGTTGTCAGATATGTGAAGCCTTGGTTTCTGTGAGGACCAAAATAATCTTGCACCTTTCCCTTCTGTACTTGATAGGAAAACTCACACATTAGCATGGTAGCTCAGCAGTGAGATTTGCAAGGGCTTTGAGATATCAGAAAACTTAAAAATTATTTAGATGATTGATTTCTGGTATGCTTTTTCATTACACTGAATTGCCCTTCTCCTTACAAGTATATTAGCTATTTATACCCATAATATATTCAAAATGAGTGTTTGAAATAACCTTCTTTAATGATGGCGTTTAAAAAAACAAACAAAACAAAAAACCTTTCCTCTTCATGGAAAGTTTTCTTTTGCTATTTTTTGTGAAGTTTCTCTCAAATCTCAGTGTCAGTATTGATTATTATAAGACACATAAATAGTAGGAGATAAACAAATGCTTATCTCAACTCATAGCTGCATTTTACTCTTTTCTGACATACAATGTGACAATGGATACATGGCCAATTTATTTCCAGAATGATTACTGAATGGGAAACAACTACCCAGAACGTTCAATACATTTAACCTTGCGTGGTATTTTGGGGAGTCCTGAATGTAGCTGTCACCAATATTATCTAAAGAAGACCATTTTAGAAGATGATTTCCACACATGTAACTATATTTGATCTCTATGCCTCTTTCCCAGTTAGATCCCAGGATCAAAACACCTGTAAACACTCCTTTCCTACAAGGTTTATTCCATCTGATAAGATTTCTCCTTTGGAGCTAAGGTGTTCCCTTAGCTCTATGCACTTTAAAGGCAAAGTATACACATGTATATATATATATACATACATACAGAGAATTAACTGCTACCTAGTAGAAGGGAGTTGTGCAATGTAACTAAAATGTTTTGAGATTAGACACACTGACTGATTTTTAGCTCATTTTACCTAGTCATATGGCATTAACATATCCTTTATTTTAAACTGTAAAAATTAGCAGCTCCTGACGTAAGACTGTGTGGGCATTATATGAAATGATAAATACATCATCCTGGTACAGGCTTCAGTGCAATAATTGTTAATTAACATCCATTTCTAAAACACTTGAAGCTGTGAAAGTAGATGGAATATCACATGAAAAAATACATAAACAGAAATAAAATAAACAGGTGAGAACTGTGGGGAGCATTTGATTAACAGGAGAATGGAAGTCAATAAGGATAATGACAGAACAATACAAGAGGTAGAAGAATAAAAAGAGATCAATATTTTATAGGTCAAGGATTAACAAAGCAAACTTTATTTTTTGTGCAGAGATAAAATGGCAGGGGGAATGTGAAGAGGTGATTGATTTGGAAATTGGGTAATTATAATTTAAAAGACACTTTAGCAGAATGAAGGGAAGAAGAAGAGGGTGATAAGAAAGGGAGATGAGATGATACTGGAAAAGAGAAGCATGAGGAGAAGTTGAAACTGTATGAAGAAGAGTAAAAATAAAACTGAGAAGGGCTATATTAAAAATGGAAAAGAGGGAAAGAGAAAAATGTATTAATACTAATATATATAGTATATGTACTGATATAGACACTGATCCTGATTTAGGTACTGGGATGAAGCAGAGTTAAAAACATACATACACACACAAATGCTGACCTAATATGATTTGAAAAATAATTCAAGGAGAAAGGAGTGGGACTGACTAGACTGTGGAAGAGACATTAACATCGGGCCTGAGGACACAGTCTACTGAATTTAAAGCAAATATAACAAATGTAAGGGTGAGTGAAAAAGAGAGTTAAAAGGTGGGAGAGATGAAACTTGAGGGAAATCATACATAGTATATTAATTATATACATTTTTGCTTACATGAATGGAGGGCTAGCTTTGAAAAAGTAGTAAAGTTTGAAACTGCTGTAACTGAAATGCTCAAAATGAATAGAGAAGCATGTCTTGATTATATTTTCTGCATTGCTATTCTTGATATTCAAGCTACTGAATATCATCACAACTTCAGGACTCGCAGTAAAAGCTTCAACTGGATTTTACCCCCACCTCTCCTCCCTGCAAGCTGTTACTTTAGAAGGAGATAAGAAACAGAAAACATATTTGGTGATAAACTTGTTTAAACAATATTTTTGGTCAACTTGGGTGAGAAGATGAGAAACTGATGATACATTCAGTTAAATGCTTTACTGGATTGTTTAGTGATTTCTTTAGGTATTTAAAATATTTTAAATAACTGAATGTTTCTCTTTGAAGTCAGGAGATATCAAAATAATGTAATCTTAAAACCTAAAAATATAAAAGTGTTTCTGTAGTTTATCTACCTTTGAAAATGTTGTTTATCCAAGTAAGATATAAGGTTTTTGCTTATTGGAGTAAATACTATCTGAACTAAATGCTTTGGCAGCTGAGCAGTTCTCTGTATCCTATCTATACCTTTTCAGAAGTCTGCCTTTTTTTCATGGGTGAAATGGGTTCTGTGCAGCCCAGAATACCACCATTATTTAACTACTATGTCATGAAATGTGTAGTGTCTTTTGTAAAATCAAATCTTGCTTTGGGAAGCTCAAAGTATTTAACATGAAATTCTGCTCTATTTAAAATGGTTTCGGAAACTATAACATAGTATCTAGGATTTGATTTAAACCTCTATTGCAAATATAATTTATCTTATACTGTAACCTTTGTATAATTACTCATGACCCTGAAATTTCTGCACTGCATAATATATTTGAAGCCAATGTCATTTGTTGCTTTGTTATAATATCTCCAGAAAGACTTGTACAATAAAAATCCACTTGTAACTCATAAAAAAGCATTTTAAGATAGAAAAATTAGAATTCATGCAATAAGTTCAATATAATAGTGTGAAAAGTTATAATGTCTTATTTCAGTAGCAGTTGGTTTATGTTACTCTGAAACTTCTGATGAGGAACAGAAATATATCTAACTTTATTCAGTATTTAGATGCCATAAATAAAATTACCTATAAAATCTTCTAAACACACAAAATGTGAATATACCTAATGCCACTGAACTGTACATTTTAAATGGTTAAAATGATAAATTTTATGTTTTGTATATATATATATCCACAATAAAAATATTTCTAAACACTAGGACGGTGCAAAAGTACATTTAATTTATATGATTTGTAAAGATGTGTCAGATGTTGACACTGCTATAGTGTCTAAGATATTTTAAAATGTAGTGCTATTAATCATTCATTATTACATGGCCTCTAGTTTACTAAAAAGAATAAAAAAATGTGTCTTTGCTATAGGAATAGTCTTGATACCTATGTTGGGTGAAATCACTGCCTCCAAGCTACATGTGATCAAAAAGTATGAGTATGATAAGCATAAATATTGATGTTAGAAACAGCCCAAAAAGTTTATCCAGAAATGTTTGACAGATACACTGAGATCAATAATACAGTAACATTTGATCATCGTTTAATTTATAAAACATAAAGCACAGACATTAGTTCAAAGAGTAAGAAAAATAAAGTGACAAATAAATTTTCAAATTGATATATAAATATATGTGCATTTGTGACTAATGAAAATAAATTATTTAATGACTATTATGTACACTCAATATGTAAGAAATAGAAAAATGTGAGATAACATCTATAAAGTGTCAGAGCATAATAAAAGATAGATCTAGCATAACATTTTGATAATGAACATTTTAATATATGCTATGTTTTGACAGAAAATAATGACATCCTTAGCATATATATTTTAAAATTTTAACGGTTACATATTTGAATTTTTAAATGTATAATAAGTTTAAAATTTTTGGGTGAGATGGAAAAAGTAAGCTTTATAATTAGTATCTATGACTTTCAGACACACAGTAGATACACAATATATTGAGTGAATGAATAAATGAATGAAGAGCAGACCTATTCAGGGTGGCTTTCAAGTATTAGAATGTTAAAATATTACTTTATAATAAAAAATTTCACACTAATTTTTTTTTTTTTTGTTTGCATTACGTGGGCCTCTCACTGTTGTGGCCTCTCCCGTTGCAGAGCACAGGCTCCGGACGCGCAGGCCCAGTGGCCATGGCTCACGGGCCCAGCCGCTCCGCGGCATGTGGGATCTTCCCGGACCCGGGCACGAACCTGTGTCCCCTGCATCGGCAGGCGGACTCTCAACCACTGCACCACCAGGGAAGCCCTTCATACTAATTTTTAAAGTAAGAGGTTTTATTTTATCTTTGGTGTATTTCACTTTCCTTTTAAAGTAGATATTTAAGGAAAAATTTAACCGTGTAAAAATGACTTTTTAAAACTTACTTTTTAAGAAAAAAAATCAATTGGGGAAGAATTGGGCTTGGATGATTGCCTGATGATGACACATTGGGTGCTCTTAAGCAGCCATATTCAGATAGAAGAAGATGCTATGGACCGAAAACTGAATAATTAATGAACAAACAAACAAAAACCCTGATGATGGGAGTAGTGGAATTATACAAGAAAATAATTTCTCCTATACTTGTAAATTGTTATTTAAGGGCAAGTACATATTCATGTATGTGTGTTGTGTGTGTACTAGTTGTACTAGATGTCCTAACCAGTGCAATAGCAAAGAAAAAATAAATAAATAAAAGGCATACAGATTGGAAGGGAAAAAAAAAACCCCAAAGAAACAGTTATTCCCATACGACATGATTGTCTATATAGAAAAACTCCAAAGAATCTATGAATACACATACATACACACACACACAAATCTTTTAGAACTAATAAATAAGTTCAGTGTGGTTGCAGGATACAAGGTCAATATATGAAAGTCCATTGCATTTCTACATACCAGCAAAAAACAACTGGAATCTGAAAGTAACAAAACAATACCATTTTCAATATTTAAAAAATGAAGTATTTAGATATAAATAAAAGAAAATTAAGACTCTATATGTAAAAAACTACAAAACACTGATGAAAGAAGTCAAAGAATATCCAAATAAGGAGTTATACTGAACACATAAATTGGAGGACTTCACATTGTCAAAGTATAAATTATCTCAACTCTGTTCTGTAGATTCAACACAATCTCAATCAAAATCACAAACAGCTCTTGGTTAATATCAACAAGCTAAATTCTAAAGTTTATATGGAATGGCAAAGTTATTATAATAGTTAATCTTAAAAAAAAAGAGGAATTAGATGATTCAATTTGAAGACTTACTATAAAGCTATAGTAATCAAAATGATATTAGAAATTGACACAATAGTTAGAATAAAAAGCTCAGAAATAAACTTGCATAGTCAACTGATTTTTGACAACATGGGAATCAATCCAATGCAAAAGAATGATTTTTCTTAACATATGGTGCTGCTAGAACAATTGGATATCCATATGCAAAGTAAAGTAAAATAAAATGAAAAGGTAATCTGGATACATACCTCGTACCTTATATAAAAATGAACTCAAAGTAAGTGATAGGTCTCAATATAAAATGTAAAACTATAAAACTTCCAGGGTAAAACACAGCAGAAAATCTGCATGACCTTAATTTTGGAAAGCTTTTAGATATAACCCCAAAAGCATGACCCATGATGATGAGGAAAAAACAACTTTTATAAAACTTTAAAACATCTTCTCTGTAAAAACAAAACAAAACAAAACAAAAAAACACCCAAAGGAATAAGAAGACATACCAAAGACTGGGAGAAATAATTAAGTAGTATTACATATTATGCCATAACCTTTTTGAAGGGGGTGAGGGAAAAAATAAGCTGACATGAATAACTTTAGAATACATTGTTTTGACTGAAAATCGTAAGTACATCTAACCCATTATTGCTCTATAATCTGCCTTAGTTAATTGATAGCTTGGGTGCCATTTCTAGGAATAAGTGTATCCCTTTCCCAATTCATCATTACATTAAGCATCTTAAGAGAATAATTAGTGGCTTAATAAACAATGTATAGCTATGTTTTGATAGAATAATGGTCCCATAATATATACCTCTATCTCTACCTCTTTTTTAATACTTAAATAACTTTATTTAGGTATAATTGACATATAATAAACTGCACATATTTAAATTGTACAATTTTGTGAGTTTCTGACATGAAACCATCATTATAATCAAGATCTACCTCTCTTATATCTAGCTATCTATCTACCTACCTACCAATATTGATATCATTCATCAGTAGTTATACTATAAATGACAGCACTCAATTTAATTAAAATTCTAAAGAAATATTTTTTTTCTGAAAAATATCAATTTTGAAAATCACGGGCTTCCTGAACATTTTACTCGGGGACAGTTTCTAATTAAAATAAACATGACCGGGGCTTCGCTGGTGGTGCAGTGGTTGAGAGTCCGCCTGCCGATGCAGGGGACACGGGTTCGTGCCCCGGTCCGGGAAGATCCCACATGCCGCAGAACGGCTGGGCCCGTGAGCCATGGCCGCTGAGCCTGCGCGTCCGGAGCCTGTGCTCCGCAACGGGAGAGGCTGCAACAGTAAGAGGCCCGTGTATCGCAAAAAAAATAAAAAAAAAAAAAATAAACATGACCCAGCATAGGTCTCTGATTAAAAATATGTTTAAGGTTAAATTAATAAAACATAGCTACTAGGACTCAGAAATTTTTCAGTATTTTTCGGTGATAAATGACACAAATTCAACAATCTTAAAAAATGGACTATAGCAAATCTAAATTGCTAAATTATACATATTTTAATAAAATTCCTATTTGAGATGTATCAATATAGCCTGTAAGGTGAGGAATTCTAATGTTTGCCCTTAGATGTAATATATTTTCACAATGCTAATATTATTTTATATTAAATATCAAATATGTGAAATTATATTTCTCTAAAAATAGAGAGCTTCTACAGAAAACTACAATGAAATACATCTCTTTGAGGTATTAACTTAGGTAATTTAGATAGTGAAAATATTAATCATATTACTGTTATTTTTTTAAATTATTCTTTTTTGAAAGTGAAGTTTTAATTTATACTTTAGATCTTGCTTATTTTTCCAGAAAGGATAATGCTTAAATTTATTTTTAAAATGTTTCCATAAATAAGTAGAAAAAACATCCTCATTAATTAGATTGGTAGGTTTTTTTGGTGGGAGGGGCTAGAAGTTTCTTTCTGAGTTCCAATTGTTTCTTTAACTTTAATACACGTGTTTTTAAAATCACTGTTTCATTTATATGTAAAATAGGACAGCCTTTCTTCTGTCTTTTGCCCATCAGTGGTTTTTCCACTCAAGCAATCCTGTATTTATTCTGTTAGAAAATATCTATTTATGTGAAAAAAATCTAGCTCTTCCAATTTTCATTTAATTTGCATTGGTATCTTGGAGTTACTCTGAAAGCTGTTTTTCTTCATCACCAAAAATGTTATTTTTCTTCATGCTGCTTGAGTTGTAAGTAACTTCAGAAGCGTGATGTATACACAGTAAGAAGGTAAAAAACATAATATTTCTTTTGTCTATGAATTTAAGTTCAGTAGCAAAAGGTCGTATCAGCAAAGCAAAATGATAAGCCTTAATAGGGAAAGAAGACATAGAGGGAAGTGGAAGGGAAGTATCTCTCTACATGCTTCTTTAAAAGAGAAACTAAGGATTACCTGAAGCCTGAAATGCTAATCTAGGTTCAATTTTCTTGAATCGTTTCTCATTTCTAATTCACTGTGAGAGAACAAGCAACATAATATTAAACTCCATGCTGGAAGTCATAATACACAATATTCTATTGAAATTGCATTAGTAGCTATATACTATCTAGGAAAAGTTGGCATATTTCTGCACTAATAACATGGGCGATTTAGGGGGTAATATAGCAAATAAAACTTCATTATCATCCACTTTTATTTAAGATCAAATATAGGTCTCTTTCCTAGTGGGAGGTTATTGTTACAAGAGAAAACAACTGAAATTATTTGTTTCATAATTGTGTTTCTGTTCACATTCATCTTTTATTTATATAAGATTTATAACCAGGAGTTTATATCAACTTTGGACAATACATATACACTATAAGTTTTTCTGCTCTACAGTAGCAAAAATTCAGTCAGGGAGAAAGAGGAGGAAAGGAAAGAGGCAGGGGAGGAAGGGGAATGAAGGGTGGGAGGGACAGGGAGAGAAAATGAGGAAGAATCCAAAAATAAATCGGAAATATCAAAAATTTTATATATAAATCACCTCATTTAAAAATAACCTCTGAATCTGCATTACATTCAACAAATATTTACTGAAATTTTTATTGTGATAATATTAGTATGTGGAAAGTGAATATCACTTTCCCCCGCCTCCTCAGCCTTACCAGCTCCCTTCCCCAGCAGAGAGGAGATACAAATTCAAATAACAATGTAATAGTTAATTTAGGTTTACTTAAATGTCTGGGGGATGAGGACATAGTGCCAAAATAATTTTCTAAGTATTTAAAGATACATTAGAAAGTTACTTTTGATTTTATACGGAACAACTGGCTGAACTAGCATGCCTTTCACTTTTTAAGATTGGAATCATTTTATTTTTTATGACTTCATCCCATTATATAATTTTTATTTTGGTAAAGTATACATAGTATAAAATTTACCTTTTTAACCATTTGAAGTGCATAGTTCAGTAGCATTAGGAACATTCACATTGTTGTACAACCAAACTCTAGAACTCCTGTCGTCCCATATAACATCAGCTCTGTACCCATCAGAAAATAACACTCCATTCCCTTCTCCTCTCAGCACCTAGCAACCACCATTTTACTTTCTGTCTCCATGAATTTTTGTCTCCAGCCGCCTCATATATGTGGAATTATACAGTATTTGTCTTTTTGTGACTGGCTTACTTAACTTGGCATAATGTCATCAAGGTTTATCCGTGTTGTAGCATATGTCAGAATTTCCTTCATTCTTAAGGCTAAGTAATGTTGTAATGCACATATATACCACATTTTTTGACCTATTAATCTGTTGATGGTCACTTGTGTTTCTTCCACCCTTTACCTTCTCATAATAATGAACATAGGTGTACAAATATCCGTCCAAATGTTTGCTTTTGATTCTTTCTCCCAAAGTGGAATTTCTGGTCTTATGATAATTCTATTTTTAATTTTGGGGGAACTGCCATACTGTTTTCCGAAGCAGTTTCACCATTTTACATTTGCCCCAGCAGTGCACAATGGTTTCAGTTTCTCCATATCCTTGACAACAATTGTTATATTCAGATTTTTTTTTTTAGAGTTATCCTAACGGGTGTGAGTAGGTATCCCATTGTGGTTTTGGTTTGCATTTCCCTAATGATTAGTGAAGTTGAGCATCTTGCCATGCCCTTATTAGCTATTTGTATATCTTTGGAGATATTCTAGACCTCTTTTTTTCAATTTGTTTTTTTTAATCAAGTTATTTGTCTTGTTGTTGTTGAACAGTAGGAGTTCTTTATATATTCTGGATAGTAACCCCTATCAGAAATATGACTGGCAAATATCTTCTACTCTGTTTCTTTTTTATTCTGTTGATGCATGAAATATTTTAATTTTTATATAGTCCAATTTATCTATTTTAATTTTCTTGCCTACAATTTTGGTATCATATCCAAGATATCATTACCAAACCCAATGTCACAAGGCTTTTCCCTATGTTTTCTTCAAAGAGTTTTAGCTCTTATGTTTAAGTCTGTCATCCATTATGAATTAGTTTTTGTATATGGTGTAAAGGTCCAACTTCATTCTTTTGTATGTAGATATCCAGTTTTTTTCAATGCCATTTGTTGAAATCTGTCCTTTTCCCACTGAATAATCATGAGACTCGTCAAAAATCTCTCTCTGTCTATATGTAATATAAACATATATATATATATACATACACACACACACACATATGTGTTTATTTCTGGATTTTAAATATTTTCCAACTTATTTTCAAATACACTTTCTTTTTTTAAAAAAAATACACTTGCTGCAGGGATGACAAATATGAGTATTGGAAAATTGAAGTATACAAAAAATACTGCATCTAGTCTGGGGTAGATTTTTTTTTGGTAGCATCTATTAATTGGCACTAATTACATAGTAACTATAAAGTAAGTAACAACTCATTGGTCATTTAAGACATTGTTAAGTTAGATAAGTGACTAAATTAATAACTAGTAACAAGTTAACTAGTCACTAAATTATATATTGAACTATTTCCATTTTGTTACTTGTTTTCTGAGTGCTTTGTATATATTTTTCTCATCTTCTCCTTTACTAACTTCCCTCGTGTTTAGTTGTTGTTTTTGATAGCGACACAAATAGCAAATAGTAGGTGCTCTAAAATAATATATAAAAGAGCTGGCACTGGTCAATACAATAGGGGAACCACTGTACACATGTGGCTACTGAACAGCTGTAATGTAGTCAGTGCAACTAAGGAAGTGGCTTTTTAATATTTTTAAGTTTTATTTCATTTTAATTAATTAAAATTTCAACACCAATTTAGTTCCTAATGGAAAATTTTAAGTATATTTGGAACAACTTGTGTATGTGAATCTTTTTTTTTTCTGTGAATTTTATAAACTCTAAATTCAGATGAAATTTTCTGATGAAAATTTACCATCAAAATTGAGTTGTGGTATAAATGTAAAATAGAATTTCAAAAAAAATTAGTGAATAATAATGTACAATTAACTTTAAATATTGATTATATAAACAAATGATTTTTTATATATTCAGTTACATAAGGTATATTTTTAAGATAATTTCACATTTCCTGTTTGCTTTTTAAAAGTAGCTATTAGAAATTTTAAAATGAGGCCTGGGTTTCAAATTATGTTTATACTGAAGAGCACTAATCTAAGACTTTCATCAAATTCCAGATCAAACACATTCCCTTTATGAAATTTTGTAATACCAGTATTTTCTATGTTAATAAGTATTTAATTCCTAGCTAATTTCTGACTTGAATCAAAGTATGAAGTCAGTAAGCTTGTTAAAGCAAGAAACTAATTGTGATATGTTTTGGAGAAAAGTGCATTAATGATCAACATATAAACCATTTTCTAGGAAAAATAATTTCAAAAATCCTTTCTCCTGGTTGCGATGAATAATATCTTCATGATTTAAACTTATGGTGATTAAGAAGAAAGCTGAGTTAAGTACAGTTCAAATCTTTAAATGCATTTAATTGTGTATTAAAATTTCTTTTAAACTCATACTGCTAATTAATTGTTCACTAATATTAAAAGTTTTTCTTACTGCTTTTTATTACATCATTAATGATATTTTATCTCTAAGATACAACTAAAAGAAGTATGTAAAGTGATTATTCATGAAATTCTAATTCTGATTTTTCGTATATGTGTGTGTGTATATGTGTGTGTGTATGTGTGTGTGTAATGTTTACTTTTCTCCCTATGGGATCTTTGGTTTTTTTATATAAAAAATGGTTTTAGTATTCCCTTAGTTATTTCATCTTGCACAATGTAGAGCCAACAGAGTAATCAAAGGAGGTTTTCAACTTTAGTTTGAAATATTCAACTTTTTGAAATTGGTGAAAACCATTTCATTTTGTCCATTTAGACAAATTAACTGTTAAATACAATAGGGTCAATATAAATTTATTTGTAATATAATGCATATAAATCTTTATAAAATGGCAACTAAAATCAAAATGTAGTCAACTGTTTCACCAATCAAATTTGTTAGTTCAGATGAAAATTATTTTACATAATACTTTCTTAAGGAAGAAAGCAGTGCCTTAAATTTCATTCTCAGATAAGCATCCTGAGTTGTTGAGTAACAGCATTTTGAATAGTGCTGGTCTGGAGTAAGAGACTTTCTACTGGAGGTCTTCAGAATTATACAGATAGAAATTATGTGGGCTCAACCATCGTAGAAAGTGACTAAAGTCCATATAGAGCAACAAAATTAAGTTTAAACTTTTATGGTAGGACTTCTCCAGATCCTTCACTGAACGAATCTAACGCAAGCCAGTATTTCTATTTTTTTTTTTTTTTTTTTTTTTTTTGCGGTATGCGGGCCTCTCACTGGTGTGGCCTCTCCCATGGTGGAGCACAGGCTCCAGACGCACAGGCTCAGCGGCCATGGCTCACGGGCCCAGCCACTCCGCGGCATGTGGGATCTTCCGGGACCGGGGCACGAACCCGTGTCCCCGGCATCGGCAGGCGGACTCTCAACCACTGCGCCACCAGAGAAGCCCTATGATTTTTTCTTTTTTAAAGAACAACAACAAAAACAATTTAAAGAAAATTTAAACTAAACTAGAGTGACCTTTCCTTTGGTATCAATAATCTTAAAAAGAAAAGAAAATATTGTTTCTAAGTGTCCCCTGCCTTACCTTTTCTCTTTTTCTCTTTTGCAGGAAGTGCTAGTTTGAAAAATAAAACTTCAAATAGCAAGATGAGAGAATAAAGATATTTTTAAAGCACTTAGAAAATTGCTAAATGTATGTAATTTAAATTTTAGGAGCAGCAAGGTAGAAAATGGGTCTTATAAAGTGTCATTATGGAAATGTTACATTCTGATTAGTTAACAGCTCTGATACTATTCTAGATTAGAACAAATTTAGGCAATTGAAACTTTTTCTGTATTATTAGAGAATTTCACTAGGTTTCCTAAGAGAAATTTCACTAAGCTTTTCTCAAGTGATTTAAAAATCACTTCCTTCTATTATTTATTTTCTGCAGTGCATAGCATGTACAACCTTCACTAACACTGACAGCGTCCATTTCTGTTATCTCTCTCACTCCTCAGTGATTTTCACTTTCCCCATATATATTTACTCTCCCCTGATTCTTGATCTCTCATTTGGTTTATAATTTACTGTAAATGGCTCATCAGACACATTACAAATTTCTCTCCATGTATGTTATTTATTCAACTCTCATCTTTTATTTGGTAAGCAATAAAAAATTAAGTTCCAAATGAGAAAATATATATGAAAGTGTTGTAAGAGAAGGCAAGTGCTGTTAATGATACTGTTTATTATAATGTTTGGAAGGTTTATAATTTGGAAAAAATATATTTAACAAGAGTTGGCGACAGAGATCTAAGACTACATTTTTTTTTTTAATCTGTGAGGGTTTATAGTTATTATATTTCTAGGAAGGTAGGATCAATTCTTTAAATTATCCTAATCCAGTGTGGTGGGGAAAGAAAATCTGATCATATTCCTTCCTTAAAGACACTTCAAAAGACAGTGAGTAGTTACTTCATTTCTCATAAATATTTTCCTTTCCTTTAAATTATGCAAATGTTTTGATTTTTATTTAACAGATTAATTAATTTCAAGAATTTTATAACTGGAAAATATTTATACATTTTACTACAATGTTTAAGATGTGTGATCAAATCATGTCATGTCAGACCTTAGGAATCCTGAGTCACTAGATTCTTCTGCTCTTACGAATATAAGGGCTAGAAAGTATTTAGATAGATTGATACTTTTTATGATACCCATAGCCACATCAACTTCCTTCTTGGTGAAAATCTGATATATCAAGGAAGTAAATAAATTAAATGATAATTATTCAGCATATAGCCACATAAAGCAAACCAACTATGATAGAACTATATTTCTTATATTTTAATAGTTGCATCAGGTTGTTTATTTCTTCATATGAAACAGTGTCTGAAAGATATGCCCTCCCTCCATTCCTTTAGATACTCAAAAAAAGCTATCGATTCATAGATTCTAACAGAAGTCTGTAAAGTGAGATGACACTCCTGATTTATTAGTTCACATTTTGGCTTGACAATATAAGCATATATATAAAATTATAAAACTTGTATTAACTAAATTAATCATTGTTGGTTATGCACTAAAGCACCACTTCCCAAATGCATTCCACATGTGCCAAAAAAGATCTTTTTTAGACTTTAACCAACGTTTTGTATTCACACTTCCCTCACCTTTTGGCTTACTTTCTTTTCATTTATTTTTTTTTCTTTTTGCATTTAATTTGCCATTAGATTCTTAAATCCCACAAAGGAAGAATATGACTTAGCAAAAACCAAAAAAAAGAAAGTTCTTCTGACTTGGGGATGAAAACCTTAGCTAAATAGAAAATAATTCTAGGGAAATAAGGTAACAAGATTTTAGCAAGTGTAATGATAGAACCCAAGTACCATGTCACAAGTTCTGTGCAATTGCTACACATGAATGTACATTTAGATTTATGTTTTCCAGGGCATGTGTAAAACACAATAACAAGACTGTCACCACCACTGCTACCACTTCAATCAGAAAGGAATTTTCTCTGCGGGTCTTCATAAAGAAGAGTTTCCTCAGCATCTTTAGAGAAGCATTTTCTAATGTTCCCTGTAACATTCTTTAAAACAAAATCTATAATTTATATTCATTTTATTTTGTTGAATTATATGACATCTTTGTGAATCAACAAATAGTAGTTTGGGAAAAATTAATTAAAGAAAAAAAGAACAACATGGAAGTAATAAGTAAATAAAAAGATAAACGTTTATGCCATAGATATATTTTATCAGGGTTTTATTTAGATTAAGATATATCATGCTTTGAATTCAGACTTTGAGATTAAACCAGTATTATTTGTTTGATTCACATAAATGAGAAGAATCTTTCCTCTCTTCCAGAAAGTGTTATTATCAGAGCCATCCAATTCGTTTGCATTCTAAATTGTTTCTTTAGAATTCTTTGTAATCTCTATGTATGAACTGACATCAAATAATATTTTGTAGTAATATATTTATGCCTTAATATTATTGGTGAATTGTACATTGTTCTCTTCCTTTTACTCTGACATAATACAAAAATATAATAATTCTATAGTTATGACTGAAATACTTTTTCAAATCTGAGTCAAAGTTACCAGTAACACTGACACATATAAAACAAAAAGTTACAGCTAACTTAAAAGTGGCTTTATTTTCACACCATATCAAGAATGCTATTTAACAAGAGAGAGTTGCCCAATAAAGCTGAATTTTTAAATTAGTATTAAATTTTTTCTTAAAATGTTCTTTTTAAAAAAAATTAAGTCATCAATGTAGTATATTTACTAATTCCATAAGAATTAAAATACTTAAAAATTTATTTAGAAAACTGTTTAAGGACTTAATTTATATTTCCTATCATTTATATATAAAATATCTTTCTCACAAGAAGCTCCAGTTCCATTTACCATAAATTTAGATATACATCTACTGTGAATGGCCATTAGCACAAGCCTATCAATGTACCATAATCTGTTTTACCTTGGAGAAATTCACTCACATTTTAATACATAGTATTGAGTTACTGACATTTTATTTTCTCTTTAGTTATAATACCTCAGTTTAAAATAAAGTTCAATTTTGAACCATATGCACACTTTCTGACATGTCTGGATTATTGCCTCCCAAAACAGGACATTTTCATTGTGTGTGAATATCACCAAATAGTTTTGAAATTGATATTTATAATTATTTAATAACTTCTTTATTAGTGTTTAATGTTAGATTTCATAAATTTATGAGGTAAACATAAGATGCAATGTTGGTTAATAATTCTCTACTTGTTCTCATGGAAACACCAAATGTGGAATATTTTGAGTCAATTCTGATAGGTTTCCTTTTCATCTTATGATTCAGAATAACATTACAAAGATAGATCAATTTGTTCATAACAGTGGTTTACAGAGAATGTCATACTACAAAAATTGTATCTCTCTTTGGCATCATTGTGGTTTTGAATGGATTTTAAAGTTCTGTTCTGAAATTGCTGGCATCATTTTAATCATGTAAATGGTTTGAAAATAGTTCTACTAGGTAACCTCTGAAGACTCATGAAGACCAATGCATAACTACATAATAACCACATATTTTTAAATACTTTGAAATTGATGTCTGCAATCTCAGTATGATTTCAAATATTATATATTTGAGAAACAGTAATACACCTGACATTGATTTTGAGCTAAATATGTGCCAGACAAGTTTATAGGTGTTTAATATATCTAACACAATTAACCACCTCTATGAGGTAGTTAAGTATTCTTTTTCTATACTATAAATGAGAAAACTGAAGCCCAGAATGTTGAAATACTCGTGAAGTTCTCACACTTATATGTAGCAGAGTTGATACTTATTCCCAAGAAGCTGATGCCAGGGCCTAGACTCTTAATTACCCTGTTTGCTTGTGTACAAATGCATATTATAGGAAAGATCTAAAATAATTGTCTCAGTAAAATTATAAAAATAATATTAGATTATGAATATTAACATTGATATGGATTGATATGATCAACACAATCTTCTATTGTATGTCCATTTGTGTTCAAATTTTTTTACATTTTTCTGATTATCAAAAAATTCATATTTTATTTAAATAAATATAAACTTAGACAAAGACTGAGAGCATTATTTGCAATGTCTGTACAGATGCTTAGTAAAAAAAAGTCACTGACTTCTAATATTGATGTTTTAAAACAAAATAGAGTCAGTTTCTTAACTGATTTATAAATTAATTGGAAATAAAAATATATGGGTAATATAAGGAAGCATAAGATTAAATAATTCAAATTAAAGTTCAAATTGATTGCCTTTATAAGATGAAATTTCCAATTTTATCTTAATAGACTCAGTAATAAATATGCATAGGTCCAAGAAACCTATAATACCATGGATTCAATGTCAACAGTATTTCTGATAAAATGTTGATTTCAAATGAAATTTCTCATTTGCCCTATTATTTTTATTTTGGTAAAATATACATAAAATTAACCATTTTTAAGTGTACAGTTCTTTGGCAATAAGTACATTAACATTGTTGTACAATCATCGTCATTCATCAGTATAACTTTTTCATCATCTCAAACTGAAATTCTCTACCTATTAAACAATTATTCCCCATTTCCTTCTCCTCCCTGCCCCTATTAACGACTGTTCTATTTCCTGTCTTTACGAATTTGACTACTGTAAGTACCTTATATAAGTATATAGTGTAATCATACACCATTCGTTCTCTCGTGTCTGGTTTATTTCCCTTAGCATAATGCCAAGTTTCATTCACGTTGTAGTGTGTATCACAATTTCTTTCCTTTTTTTTTTTTTTTTTTGCGGTACGTGGGCCTCTCACTGCTGTGGCCTCTCCCGTTGCGGAGAATAGGCTCCGGACGTACAGGCTCAGCAGCCATGGCTCACGGGCCCAGCCGCTCCGCGGCATGTGGGATCTTCCCGGACTGGGGCACGAACCCGTGTCCCCTGCATCAGCAGGCGGACTCTCAACCACTGCACCACCAGGGAAGCCCTCTTTCCTTTTTAAGGCTGAATAATATTGCATTGTATGTATATACCGCATTATGTTTTATCTGTTCATCCATAGATTGATCAAATGAAACTCTCAAGTAAAATGGAATTATGTCCCCCAATATGCATATACTTAGAGAATTTCATGCTATTGATTTAACAATACATTTCTTATTCGGTCAATATGTTCACAGTTAATTCATTATATAAAAGACAGTCATGAATTTCCGATCAAAGTACCTGGAAGACTCAGGAAAGCATATATTTTCCAGAGAATGATGCTTTTAGAAGCCTCTCTTACAGCCCTATGAAGTCTGCTAGGTCACAAAGTACAGGGAAAGATCAGCAGACAAGTGACATCATTAAAATTAAACACTTCCTTTAGGAATCATTTATAATTGTGCTTTGTTTCTGTTTAGACTCTCTCTGAACATTCAACTTTCAAATTCTTTTAAAAGACTTAAGAATACTTACAATGTTTGAAGCATTTTATTATACCTGGAAATACAATTTAGCAAAGAAAGAGACATTGTAATTGAGCAGGGCCCTGTGGGGCCTTCCTGGGACAGACACCCCCGCACCTCCCCATGCCCTCTACCTGCCTCTTGTTTGTAGAAAAGCTTTAGTTTCCCAGTCAGTCCTCCCCTGAGTCACAAAAGGCTGGCTTAAGAATTAATGACTGAAAGAAGGAGGAAGAGTAGGAGGACACTGGGCCCACATCCCCTCATAAACACACCAAAACTGCAACAACGTATTGAGTGACTCTGGCTGAGATTGACTTGGGGACTTGCAAGATGGCTCTTCTACAGCCAAGCTGTAATAAAAGATCCATACACAGCCTGGTAGGAGGGGAAGAGATGTGATCTGGTCAGGATCTGCACCCCTAGCAGGGAACACAGAAGAGAAAGGAGAGATCACAGGCTAGAGGATCCTCCCTGTGGAGAGAGAGGTTAAAGCCATATATTAGGCACCCCAGCCCAGGGGTCCAACACTGGGCTGTAAGAAACCTAGACTCCATTCTTGAAGAGCACTCACATATTTGCTTGCTCCCAGTCACAGCACCACGGCAGCAGACTGAAAACTGTCTGGAGTTCTGGCTTGTTTGCTAGGACTACATCATGCCACCCAGTCTGCATCAGGCTCTTGCTAAAGCCCCTCTGGTCCCGACACTGCTCTCTACTAAGACAGAAGCTGCAATTACCAACGAGAGTGCGCATACTTGGAGAGAACAGAGCCAGCCCTCCATCTGATCAGGGCAGAGGCGGCCATTGAGAGCTCGCACACCCCTGTACACACTCTGGAGGGAGTGAAGCTAGCTCCAGGGTGGAGACTGCCATCTCTGGAGCATGCTCATCCCTGTACACACTTGGGAGGAGGTGGGACCAGCTCAGTGGTATGGCATCCACATCTCTGGCTCTGACCCAGCCTCCAACCTAAGAGAAACCCAACACCCTAAGCGTCCTTCTCCAGGGACTTGGGTCCCATTCCTGCCCCCAATAGGGCACTAATGGCTGTTGAGAATAGGAGAAGCACTGGCTTACACCTGGCTCTGGCTCTAGGCCCTCCAACTTCACCCTGTCTCCCCAAAAAGTAGTGGATGCCAGCATACCCTGGGAGAAATGCAGCCCATACTCACTTCAGATCCAGCACTTGCATCAAAGCTACTGGGCACACGCAGATTGATAGAGATTTTCCCACACAAGAACATGATCTAACAACCATGACAGGTAATTGTTTCACCTAATTTGACAGAGATAGAGAAAGTTAAACAAAATGAGAAGACAAAGGAATATGTTTCAAATGAAGGAACAAGAAAAAAACCTGAAAAATACCATAATGAAACAGAACTAAATAATTTGCCTGTTAAAGAGCTCAAAACAATACTAATAAGAATACTAATTGAACAGGGGAAAAGAATAGGTGAACACTGTGAGAATTTTAACAAAGAGCTAGAAAATATAAAAAAAGCAATCAGAGCTACAAAAGTACAATAACAGAGATGAAAAATACTCTAGAGGGGAATTAACAGCACATTAGGTGATACAGAAGAATATATAAATGATCTGAAAGATAGAATAGAGAGAATGGGTAGAAAATGTATTTGATGAAATTATGATAGAAAACTTCCCAAATCTGAAGAAGGAAACAAATATCCAGGAACGGGAAGCACAGAGATTCCCAAACAAGATGAACCAAAAGAGAACCACACCAAGATATTTCATAATTAAAATGGCAAAAATTAAAGATAAAGAGATAATTTTAAAGGCAGCAAGAGAAAACCAGAGTCACATACAAGGAAAACCCCCATAAGGCCTTCAGCTTATTTTTCAGGAGAATCTTTGCAGGCCAGAAGGGAGTGGCATGATATATCCAAAGCCTTATAAGGGGAAAACCTACAGCCTCTGATAGTCGACCCAGCAAGGTTATCATTAAGAATAGAAGGAGAGATAAAGAGCTTCTCAGACAAGCAAAAAATGAGTTCATCAATGCTAAACCAGCCTTAAAAGAAGTGTTAAAGGGTCTTCTGTAAGTGAAAAAGAAAAGGCTACAAGAAATAAGAAAATATTAGAATGGAAAAATTCCACTGGTAAAGGTAAATATATAAGAAAGGCTATGGATCAACAATTTAAATAGGTTAGTACAAAGACAAAAATTGTAAAATCAATGATAACTACAATAAATGGTTAAAGGATAGATACAAAGATGTTAAATATGACATCAAAAACACAAAATGTTGGGGGATAGTAATAAATGTATATCTTTTAGAATGTGTCTGAATTAATTGGCTATTAGTTTAAAAGAAGCATATATAGTTATAGGTCAACATATATGAACTCCATGGTAACGACAAATCAAAAACCTACAATAAATACACAAAAACTAGAAAAGAAAGGAACACAAGCATGCTGCTAAAGAAAATCATCAAACCACAACGTTAGAAACTAAAAGAAGAAGAAAAGAACAGAGAAGAACTACAAATGCAACCAGAAAACAAGTAACAAAATGGCAATAAGTATATACCTACCAAAAATCACTTTAAAAGTCAATGGACTAAATGCTCCAATCAAAAGACATAAGGTAGCAGACTGGATTAAAACACACACACACACACACACACACACACATACACACACACAAGACCCATCAATATGCTGCTTAGAAGAGACTCACTTCAGAGCTAAAGACACACAGACTGAAAGTAAGGAAATGGAAAAAGGTATTCCATGCAAATGGAAATGACAAGAAAGCTAGGGTAGCAATACTATTATCAGACAAAGTAGATTTTAAAACAAAGTTTATAATAAAAGACAAAGTAGGGTGTTATATAATGATAAAAGAATCAATACAGGAAGAGGATATAATGTTTGTTAACATACATGCCCCTAATATAGGAGCACCCAAATATATAAATAAAATATTACAATACATAAAGAGAGAAATTGACAATAATACAATAATAGTAGGGGACATTAACACCCCACTTAATTAATGAACAGACCATACAGACAGAAATTCAATAAGGAAACTGTGGCCTTAAATTACAGATTAGACAAGATGGAATTAAGAGATACTTACAGGATATTCCATCCAAAAACAGCAGAATACACTTTCTTTTAAGTGCACATGTAACATTCCCCAGGACAGATCACATGATAGGCCACAAAATCAAGTCTCAACAGATTTAAGAGGACAAAAGTTATATCAAGCATCTTTTTTGACCACAATGGTATGAAACTAGAAATCAATTCTAGGAAGAAAAATGTTAGAACATAAACACATGGGGACTGAAGAACATGCTCTAAAAAAAATGAGTCGACAAAGAAATCAAAGAGGAAATCAGAAAATACCTTGGGACAAATAAAAATAAAAACACAACTTTCCAAAATCTATGAGAAGCAGCATAAACAATTCTAAGAGGGAAGTTTCTAGCAATATAGGCATATCTCAAGAAACAAGAAAAATCTCAAATAAACAAGCTAACCTACCACTAAAGGAATTAGGAAAAGAACAAACAAATCCCAAAGTCAAAAGAAGAAAGGAAATAATAAAGATCAGAGAGGAAATAAATAAAATAGAGACCAAAAAAAATAGGGCTTCCCTGGTGGCGCAGTGGTTGAGAGTCCACCTGCCAATGCAGGGGACACGGGTTCATGCCCCGGTCCAGGAAGATCCCAATTGCCACGGAGCGGCTGGGCCCGTGAGCCACGGCCACTGAGCCTGCGTGTCCGGAGCCTGTGCTCTGCAACAGGAGAGGCCACAACAGTGAGAGGCCCACGTACCGCAAAAAAAAAAAAAAAAAAAAAAAAAAAAAAATAGAAGAGATAAGTGAAACCAAGAGTTGCTTTTTTGAAAAGATAAACAAAATTAATAAGCCTTTGGCCAGGTCATTAAGAAAAAAGTGAGAGAACCTAAGTAAAATAAGAAACGAAAGAGGAGAAATTATAAACAATATCACAGAAATACAATTAGAATAATATAACAGTTATATGCCAAAAATTGGACAAGCTAGAATGGATAAATTCCTAGAAACAAACCATATTCCATGACTGAATCAGGAAGAACTAGAAAATTTAAACAGTCCAATTACTGGTGTTGAAATTGAACCAGTAATCAAAAAATACCCAGCAAACAGAAGTCCAGGACTGAAGGGCTTTACCAGGGAATTCTATCAAACGTTTAAAGAAGAGCTAATAACTATTCTCAAACTATTCCAAAAGACTGAAGCACTCCCAAATTTATTCTACAAGGCCACCATTACGTTGATACCAAAACCAGAGACAATACAAAAAAAGATAATGGTAAGCCAATATCCCTGATGAATACAAATGCAAAAATCCTCAACAAAACATTAGCAAACTGAATTCAACAATATATAAAAAAAGATCATATACCATGATCCAGTGGGTTCAATATCTGCAAGTCAATCAATGTGGTATACCACATTAACAAAAGGAAGGATAAAAATCATATGATCATCTCTATAGATGCAGAAAAAGCATTTGACAAAATTCAACACCAATTCATGATTAAAAACTCTCAGAAGTTGGTATATAGGAACTATATCTCAACATAATAAAGTCCATTTACAACATACCTACAGCTAACATTATACTCAAGGTTGAAAAGTTGAAAGTTTTTCCTATAAAATCAGGAACAAGGATGCCACTTTTGCCATTTCTATTAAATGTAGTATTGGAAGTCCCAGCCACAGCAATCAGACAAGAAAAAAAGAAAACATCCAAATTGGAAGGGAAGAAGTAAAACTGTCATTATTTGCAGATGACTAATAAATACTATAAATAGAAAACCTTATATTACCTACACCATAACTAATAAAATGAATAAACAATTTGTTTACTGAATTTCAGTACAGCTGCAAGATATAGGATTAATACAGAAGTCTGCTGCTTTTCTATACATCAGTAAACTATCAGAATGAGAAAGCAAGAAAACAATCCGTTTATAATCACATCAAAAAGAATAAAATATCTACGAATACACTAAATTCATACAACACAATATCAAAAAAACAAACAACCCAATTAAAAAATTGGCAGAATATCTGAATAGACATTTTTCCAAAGACATACAGATTGCCAACAGACACATGAAAAGATGTTTAACACCACTAATCATGAGGGAAATGCAAATCAAAATCAAAATGAGATATCACCTCTCACCTGTCAGAATGGCTATTGTCAAAAAGACAACAAATAATAAATGTTGGCAAAGATGTGGAGAAAATTAACTCTAACTCACTATTGATGGGAATGTAAGTTGGTGAAGTCACAATGGAAAATGGTATGGAGTTTCCTCAAATAATTAAAATAGAACTACCATATGAACCAGCAGTTCTACTCCTGGGTATGTATCTGGAGGAAAAAACAAAAACAAAAACACTAATTTGTAGAGACACGCACTTCAAGTTCTATAGCTGCATTATTCACAACAGTCAAGATTTTGAAGCAATGTAAATAAAAATAAGAATGTTAGAGTAGCAACGATTACACAGATATGCATTTTTTCTTTTAATACACTCTGTTTTTAGGGCAGTTTTAGGTTCACAGCAAAATTGGGTGCAAGGTACAGAGATATCTCATACATACCCTAGCCCCAAACATTCATAGCCTCCCTTGTTATCAGCATCCCCACTAGAGTGGTACATTTGTTAAAGTGGATGAACTTATATTGACACATCATAATCACCCGAAGCCCATAGTTTACATTAGGATTCACTCCTGGTGTTGTATGTTCTATGGGTTTGGACAAATGTTTAGTGACATGTATCCATCATTACAGTACCATGCAGAGTAGATTCACTTCCCTAAAAACCCTCTGTGCTCCACATATTTAATCTTTTCCTCCCCCCAATCCCTGGTAACCAATAATGTTTACAGTTTTGCCTTTCCAGAATGTCATATAGTTGGAATCATATAGCCTTTTCAGATTGGCTACTTTTAATTAGTAATATGCATTTAAGGTTCACCCATGCTTTTTCATGGCTTGATAGCTCTTTTTTAGTACTGAATAATATTCAGTACTAAATACTGAATAATATTCCACTGTCTGAATCAACCGCAGTTTATTTATATATTCACTCACTGAAGGACATCTTGGTTGCTTCCAAGTTTTGGCAATTATGAATAAAGTTGCTATGAATATCCATGTGCAGGTTTTTGGGTGGACGTAATTTTTCAACTGCTTTATGATTGCTGGATCCTACAGTAAGAGTATGTTTAGTTTTTTAAGAAACAACCCAAATATCTTCCAATGTGGCTGTATAATTTTTCGATTCCCACCAGCAATAAATGAGAGTTCCTGTTGGTCCACAGCCTTGCAAGCATTTAGTGCTGTTAGTGTTTTGGATTTTGGTCATTCTAATAAGTGTTAAGTGGTATTTCAGTGTTGTTTTCATTTGAGTTTTCTTGACGACAGAGGATATGGAGAGTCTTATACTTATTTTCCATCTGTATATCTTATTTGGAGAGGTGTCTATTAATGGTCTTTGATCTATTTTCCCATAGAGTTATTTTCTTATTGTTAAGTTTTAAGAGTTCTTTCTATACTTTGAATAACAATCCTTTATCAAATGTGTCTTTTGGAAATATCTTCTCCAAGTCTGTGGCTTGTCTTCTTACACCCTGACTTTGTCTTTCACAGAGACGTTTCTAAGTTTAATGAAGTCTAGTTTATCAATTCCTTCTTTCATGGATCATGCCATTTGTCATACCTAAAAAGTAATCACCATACCCCAGGTCATCTAGGTTTTCTCCTACCTTATCATCTAAGGGGTTTATAGTTTTGTGTTTTACATTTAGAACTGTGGTCCACTTTGATTTAATTTTTGTGAAAGGTGTAACATCTACGTCTAGATTCTTTGCTCCATTATATTGTCTTTGCTCCTTTATCAAAGATCACTTGACTATATTCATGCAGGTCTTTTCTGGACATTCTGTTCTGTTCCATTGATCTATTTGTCTATTCTTTGACCAGTACTACACTGTTTTGATTACTATAGCTTCATGGTAAGTCTTGAAATCAAGTAGTATCAGTTCTCCAACTTTCTTCTCCTTCAATATTGTGTTGTCTATTCTGCATCTTTTTGCCTCTCTACATAGACATTAGAATCAGTTTGTTAATATACGTAAAATATGTATGAAATGCTTGTATTTTGATTTGGGTTGCATTTAGTTTATGTCAACTTGGGAAGAATTGACATCTTGACAATTCTGAGTCTTATCATGAATATGGAAATACCTCTCCATTCATTTAATTTGTCTTTGACTTCATTCATTGCAGCTTTGCGGTTTTCCTCATATAGATCTTGTGTATATTTTGTTAGATTTATTATGAAGTATTTAATTTTGGGGGGTGCTAATATAAATGGTATTGTGTTTTTATTTCAAACTCTACTTGAAATAACGATTGACTTTTTTGTATGTAAACCTTGTGTTCTACAACTTTGCTATAATCTATTAGTTTCAGGAGCAATTTTGCCAATTCTTTCAGATTTTACTCATAGACAATTATGTCATCGGTGAACAAGGACAGTTTTATATCTTCCTTCCCAAATGTATAACTTTCATTGCCTTTTCTTGTCTAATTCCCTTAGCTAGGACTTCCAGTACAATGTTGAAAAGCAATGGTAAGAGGGGACAGCCTCACCTTGTTCCTGATCTTAGTGGGAAAACATTGAGTTTCTTGCCATTAAGCATGATGTTAGCTGTAGATTTTTATAGATATTCTTCATAAATTTGAAGAAGCTCCCCTCTATTCCTAGTTAACTGAGAGTTTTTATCATAAACAGATCATGGATTTTGTCAAATGCTTTTTATACATCTACTGATATGATAGTGTGATTTCTCCTTTTTTTAGCCTGTTCACATGACGGATTATATTAATTGATTTTCAAAGGTTGAACCCATCTTTTATACTTGGGACAAATTCTATGTGCCACAGTTTTGTGAAAATATCATATATATATACACACACACACACACACATACAGTGTAACACAAAAACAATTATAGGTATTTAGAGGTATTTAATCAAAATTATAAATGAGATTATGCTGAAATAAAAACTAGTTGAAGTAAGAATATAATATGTCAATGAGATAAAAAATAGGAAAGGAATAAAGTACTGTTACTAGAATTATAATTTTGCTGAAATTGGTATAGATTCACAATTTTCACTGTGAATAGTGAATAATGAAATAAATGTGAGCTAGATATAAAAGTCCTCCATAAAACTTTGCAGAGTATTAGAAATGAAGTGAAATTCACTGAGTTACACATATATATGAATTATTTTTAAAATGTGAAAAGATGATGAAAATGCTCTCTCATCAAGTAAGATATGACCTCTTGAAACAGACCTTTTCAAAATAATTTGTGAAATGTTTGTTCTTTTTACCCTTTTCCCATTTGTTCTTTGATCCTACCACAAAAGGAAAGACCTTCTCACAGTGCTTCAATTCATAGGGCTTCTAATCAGCATAGATTCTCTGATACAGAGATAGTTGAAAGTTATACCTAAAGGCCTTAACCACAGCATTCATTTACATAATTCCTCACTGGGATAAATTCTCTTATGAAGAATAATTCAGATAACATAATTTTTTCCACATTCCTAACTTTCATAAAATTTCCCTCTACATTACCCACAGTGCTCACATTTGAACTGTTTCTCCCCAGTACTACTAATGGGTCGTTCAGTAAGGTATAAACCCTTGACAAATGTCTTTCCACGTTCCTTATATTCATATAGTTTCTTACTATTATTTCTTCCCTGATGTTGATTAAGTCACGAGTCTTGTGGAAAGGGCTTCCTACATTCATTATATTCACTGGAATTTTCACCTGGATTAGTCCTCAATTTAAAAAATAAATACCTAAAAAATGATGTTTCTTGAGTTTTAGGGTTTATCATCCATGTACATAATCCAAATATAAGTAAATTATATGTGCAGACTATATATATGCCTATACTCTGTCCATTCATAGAGTGCTCACCAGGTGACTCTGCTTTTGAATAAGTCTGAGCCGTAAATAAAGTTATTTTTACATTTCTTAACAGTCAGAGCATTTCCTTCATTATTCATACCTGGATATAAAATAAAGGCTGTGTGCTGAAAGTGAGCATGTATTATTAGGTGAATATTACATGCTTAAAATATCCTCTTGAGATGTTTTTCTGTTTTTCAAATTGGATATCTTATTTCTAATAACATCTTCAGCCAGGAAATTCACACCCATATATTCTAATGTTTCCATCCTTCCATTATTTTTCATTTGAATGATCCTATTTCATCTATCTCAGTTCTATAATTTATTGGCCTTATACCTTGATTCCTAGTCTGAGTGTAGGTTTCTTGTCAGTTTTGTGTTCTCCATCCAAGATTCCTACCCTTACTCCAACAAAGGGATGAATAATGAATTTGAAATATAAAGTCTCATTAAAAGCAAGCATCTTAAGTTCTGTGTACAGCCCTCTGTGGTCACACCACTGAAAAATGACTTGACTATGAATCATGTTGTTATATTTTCAAGAAATGATCAGTTTTATTCTAGGCCCTTAAAAAAAAATCCTGAGAAGTCAGAGCCTCACGGTACCCTATGTGTTATATGGCTTCTGTGGTGGGGTTATACTCTCGTTTTAAATGATAGGAAACTGATACTATGAGATCATAAAGACCATGAAATTAGAGGAAGGACTCATATTCTAAAGTTAAAGACTGATGTTCCATTCAATAATACTTGTGTAATTTGCTCTTGGCTTTGTAAATATATCAAATAATGCCTAAATAAACACAGTATTTCTCCTTTCCAACCAACCATCATGTGCTTTAGGTTCTATTCTTTTTTACTTAATCTCTCGATTTAGGATAATACTTAAAAACATGTTTTTGTTTGTTTGCTTGGTTGGTTTTAAATCGTGTATTTGGCAAAAATTAATTTTATCGTTTTATCTCACAATGTATCTTGTTAAATTTATTTCTTTAGGTATTTATTTTCTTGTATTTTTAATCATGTGTTGAGAATAGAAATGCTAAAGATATAGAAGAGGTATGATTTTAAAAGTCATACACAACACAAGATAATATTCAATAACTTTTACCACTAGAAGTTAATTTTATCTGCTCATGAATAATTTTTTTTTCTTTAAAAGAATGCAAAACACTTGACAAGGGACCATCAACAGAGTGCTCCTAAATCACATTCATCTGAAAAATGCTCTTTGAACAGCATGTAGCCCAACAGTCTTCTACACCCTTAAAAACTCTTCCCCTAATTTTATTAATTTGGGGGGGCAAGAAGAAATGACCATTTCATTCAAAGTAATTAGCCTTTGAATTCACAGCTTGAAAATCTAGATTGATAATATACTATGGCTTGCCAGCTAGGTTACCAAACTTGTGTAGATGGCTAATCAGGACTAGATAGGTTAACAATTTCTAATTTATTGAAAGAGAAAAAGTCTCTCAGAAGAATGACATCACTTTTGAAATATCACTGTGACATTATGAGTTGTTAGGTTAAAATAACCCCCAAAATAAATATCTGTGAATAGCAGCTGATTGCTGTATCCAATGCTACAGAAAGTTACTGTCCACCTTTAGTGTTTTCTTTGCAGATCAAACCTTCCCTGAAATTGTAACATTTTAATAAATAACAGCCTCCATCCACAATTTTTTCTCTTAAACAGAAATTTTAATGAATTCATCCTTTCTGACATTTGCATTTGTCTTTAAATGCCAGAAGATAACAGAGTTTTAATCATTCCAAATAGCTTTTTAATTATAGACCTAATTACTTTTGCAGAAGGTTAAGCTCCATAAACAGGAATAAAACTGTTTGCTTGCACTTTGTATGAAGAAGGATGTTGTGCTCTTGAGTTAGGTATTTGGTAAATTTATTTGGTCGGTTTTATCTGACTTTTTCAGTGAAAGAAGAGAGTTGAGTTTTAGTAGAATTTGACATCATGCACTGTGAATCAAGTAATGTTATTTTAATTAATTATAGAATCAGAAATGGAGTAAGAGACACTGTACATGAGAAATAGCATTATTAGTAACTGCTAGCTCCAGCTTCCACAGCTGCACCAGAAGCATTGGTATTTCAGTCCCCAGGAAGCAAGAGGTTGTTGTCTTTAGTGTTCATGAAATAATTTACTGCTATAAAGTTCTTGGCAATAAAGAGAATTACTATTTTGGAGGTGTGTTCTGAGTGAGGGCTGGACTATGACTTTTAGAGAAAACAAAATCTACTGAATTCTTATTTGGGTAGTTGTTAAATACTTGTTTTTCTCTTGCGTGCTTCCCATTGCCAGGCTCAAATGAGTGATTTCTGAGTGTATGGTATCACAGAAATAAGAAATTTGTAGTATTCAGTCATCCTATTTAACTTATCCAAAAGGTTATATGTGAACATTGAGAAGGAGCCCCAAATAGGATCATTTTTGCAAGTTATGCATTCTCTTTTATGAAGAAATGCCAGAATTGTTTATATATTCCTATTTACTGTAGGTAAAAATGGTCAAAGTTCGTGACGATTTGATTGTTCATATCACTATAGAATATATTTTCACATTTCTCAGACTTATTATAGCTGCAACAGACAGACAAAAAGAAAAAAAAGACCAATATCATACTGACACTAAAATCCACTAAGAACAATCAAGAACCCATTAGTTGGGCAACTATGTTTAACAAAGAGTGTCTGTTTGGCTAGTTGAGTTCACTCCCTATCCCCATCGAATTCTGCAAACTAGATATGACTCCTGGTCTGTGAGGGAGGAACTTGTGGTTACAGGAGATGCTCTATAGTCACTGACATTTCAAGGTTGGAGAAGAATGGAGTTTCCATTGCTGGGGATCACAATTCACATGAGGAGAATGAGACCATTTAAGATGGAGTCAATTGAACAATGTTTGTAGATGACTGGTAAGTACACTCTTGTGGAGGTTTTTCTAAAGATTAATTGTATGCCTTTTAACATAAAGATTTCTCCGTTCAGCTTAGTTAACCCAGCTTTTATTGCTTGCCCTCCATATATCAGACCTGTGTCATGTGCTTGGGATAAAACAAGAGTAAGTAGTATTTCTGCTTGAGGCTTCTTGCAGTCTGTTCTGCAGAAAAATTAATTATGAGGCACAAAATGTTAATGATGGACTAGGCATAGAAGCATAGAATATGGATGTGGTCTGAATTGGGGGTTCAGGTAAGGCTTCCTAGAAGAGCTGATTCTAGGGCTCTCCCTAGAATAAGTATGAGTTATCTAAGTGAAATTGGTCAGTATCTCCTGACACAGAGGAAGCATTAGCAAAAAATGGAAAACTTGAACCATCAGTGTCATGTGCAAGTGAGATACTGTTGCATGGGGCAGAGTATGGAGTGAGAGACAGAAAGAACAAGCAGATGAACTTGTAAAAGTAGGGCGTTGCTAGATGAGGAGTTTTCTAAGTAAGGCCAAGAATCCTGTTCCTTCTCTTGCAAGGATAGAGAGACACTGAAGAAATGTAGTCTAGAGAAGAATATCATGGGATAAAGAAGATTTTTATTTTAGATATATTTATCTATGAGAGGCACTGGATTGTGTTCACTTATTTGAGATGTTATAGTGTTCAATTCCTACCTCGAGTAATTATTGGTTGTGTAACATCAGGTGAAGTAATTATTTTTTTCAATTTTAATTTTACTCATCAGCAAAATTAAAAACAACATTTCTAACCTGAAAATTCCAAGGATTAAATGTTATAATCCTTTTGAGTAGTTGGCACATGGTAATAGGTAATAATAACTAATAAGTTTATTTTCTTTCTTTATCTGAATAATGGTTAATCTATGAAGAAATTATTTTTAAATTGAGGAAAATTTCCTTGCTATTTAAAATAATAGGGCTTACATTATACAAGATATAACAAACAAACCCAGATGTATTAAAGATTTAATGTGAAAGTGAAAAAAACCAAAAATCCCTGTAAGACTATCAGGAAAAAAAAAAATGTAGGCGATAGATAGAATTATAACTCTGTAGTAGAGAAAAATTTCTTTAAATAAAGCACCAAACCAAAATAGGGGAACAAATTCATGATATCAAAATTAAATGATATGGCATGAATAAAATTTAACAAGCAAATGAATATTAAGTGAAAATATTTGCAATATGAATAACCATTAAAAGATTATTATCTGATGTATATGGAATTCCTGAGAAGTAGCAAGAAAACTCAATGTCCTAAGGAAATGGGCAAGTCAAATTAATAAGTACCAGGAAGGAAATCTCATTGTCTGATTAGCATATGAAGTGATGTTCAAGTTCTTAGTAATAAAAGGAAGCAAAAAAAAAAGTTTTTAGTTTTGCTCATCTTTTGGAACAATAATATTAAACAAAAGATGATAATAGAAGAAACCTTAAACAATATGTACTGTAGGAATATAATGTTGGGAAAAATAGATATATTTTAATCAGGTTTACTGTGCTCATATTATATCACTCAGAAATTTTTCTTCCAAATACATATCCAGAGAAACAAAGAAGTATGCACAAGGAAGCTCATTACTGCAAAATTCATCACAGCAAAATAATGGAAACTACCCACATGTCCATCAACTATTAAAAAAAACTGAATAAATAAAATGTGTAGCATGCTAACTATGAAAACCATATAGCAGTTACAAGGAAGAAATTAGATAAGCATGTACCAATATTTAAATATTTAATATATATATTGTATTCTGTGAAAAATGTAAGATACAACATATCATTTATGGAAATAAAAAAGTGACCTGTGACAGAGGATAATGAGATTACAGCTAAAACATAAATGAACAATGATATAAAAACAAAAGCCAGACATCTTATAGAACAATGATGAAATTATACCACTATCTTAATATTATAATCCAATTTTGTGAATCTGAGGCCCAAAATGAAGAGGAAAAGCGTAAGTAAAACATACCTTGGATTTATTTATAAAATAAACATATGAAGGAGCTAGAAAAATATTATAAAAACAAGTTTTATACCACATGTAAATTCTTCCAAAACTTTGATAGTAGTATGCGAGAATTAAGAAAAGGTCAAAGAGAATATTATTTTAGTAAGAACACGTTAGAAAAATTAAAGCACAAACTATATGAACAGCAACAGAAAAGCATACTGGACAAAAGCTAGTTATGAAGCTAGTCTCACTGATGGCAGGCAATTAATCTAACCAGTTTCTAATCATGACACTATTTAGAATTCCTAGAACTAGAAGGACATGGTATTGTGCTATGATACCCTATTTATAACACAAATAGATTTGGCCAGGCCACTGACAGACCTATTGGCAACTTGGAAGAGTAAATAGTGAATCTCTGAGTAGTTAAAGTTGGCTTTTCATCTTGATGGCTTTTAATTTATGTCTCCTATATGTATATAGAAATAGCTCATGCCAAATTTTTGACAGTGGAATAATAATTTGGTTGAAGATAAAAATGAAGTTTCTTCTGAATTACTTTTTTTTAAAAGAAATTTATCTATCTATTTATTTATTTATTTATGGCTGCATTGGGTTTTCGTTGCTGCTCGCAGGCTTTCTCTAGTTGCAGCAAGCAGGGGTTACTCTTCTTTGTAGTGCGCGGGCTTCTCATTGTGGTGGCTTCTCTTGTTGTGGAGCTTGGGCTCTAGGCTCGCAGGCTTCAATAGCTGTGGCACACAGCCTCAGTAGTTGTGGCTCACAGACTCTAGAGCACAGGCTCAGTAGTTGTGCATGGGCCCAGTTGCTCCGTGGCGTGTGGGATCTTCCCGGACCAGGGATTGAACCCATGTCCCCTGCAAAGGCAGGTGGATTCTTAACCACTGTGCCACCAGGGAACTCCCTGAATTAGACTTTTAATAAGAATTTTAGAAGGGATTCAATGTAGCACAGGAAACATGCTCAGAGTCTTTAAATTATTCAAAGCACATTCATGTCTCCCTAAATTGCACATAATCGGTGTTTACAGAAAGGCAGAGGCAGATGGAGCAAACTTAGCGTACCATAATCCAAAGTAAAGTAGATGAGCCCATGCTCATACTAACTGTAAGGATGTGAAAGATTCATTGTTACAGAAGATAAAATTAATCTATTCAAAGCAGTGAATACATAAAACCAGGTATCGTCTGGACATTTAATACATATTTAATCAAAATATCTTATTTGTTGGGCTGGTAAATACAGTTCTTTAGTTATCACAGTGTGAAGAAGGGAATGAAAATTTTTTGTTTGCTAATGGATATTTGAGTGCCTGATAAATAAGAGACTTTCCAAGAGCAAAGACACAAGGCTACATTAAGTTATTGTCCAATTAAATTCACATACTTATAAAATGTTAAAATGAGGAAAATTTTAAAAGAACATCAGTGATTGCACACTTGGATTTTTCAGCGCAGTTCAGAATGAAGTATTTTATAGAGAGAAAGAGTAGCCAAATTTGGTAATTTTTCTTGGTTTGGCAGCCTATGTGTAATGAAAATACCATCTTACAATTAGAACACTTGGCATGTAATATGATGGCATTGCTTTTTGCATTGCATACTTCAGAATAATCTAATTATTCTAACTCAATTTTATAATGATTTCTTTTTTTGCAAATAGCATGAGCCAGGATTTATTCCTCATATGCAATGTTATTAAGACTAACTTATCAGATAGTTTTTATAACTAAAATTTCAGGTCATTTAAATCTTAAAAAAAGTAATTATACTCAGATACCAGAAATCTGGCTTTAAATCCCCAATTACATGAGAAATGGAAATTTATAATATAATGTGTAAAATATAGCCATATTTCTCTGTAGAGTGTCATTTTACTGACTAGTTTTGATGGATATTTGGAAGTATTCCAACACATTTTGTATATGTTTTGCTTACTTGAGGGAAAATATTTATAACTGTTTTTTAAATGCATAGAAACTGGAAAGTAAGGTTCTAATCATGTCACCATATTTAGAAAACAGGTTAGTTTTTCCTCAGGATGACCCTAAAGGAAAGCTAATAGTGTACATATGAAATAGTAAAACCTTATCTTCAGGTGGACAAAGTTTGACATTTATCTGAAAAAAAAATGTAGGTTTATCTTTTGCTAAATATTTTACCCTCAAGCAATAGAAAACTGAGTAAACTAGATAACAATAAATTCATCCTAGATTTTTTCTATTATTTCTTCATTTAGAACTTAAGTGTAGAATTCCAGTAATTTTCTCTACCATATAAATAAAATATATTACTTTAAAATTTTTACTGATAGATTCATTTATTCATTCATACACTTATGGGAACAGTAACTCATTCTACCACTGTGAAACAGTATTTTAATTCTAGCATCATGTAGTCTATTTATAAGAATATTTTCAACTCAGAAAATTTATCATAAGTAGTCTCTAAAAATGTGAAGAAGCTGTCAGTATAGTATAGTGGATGATTTATATATCTTGTTTAATTTTCCATAGAAGTTTTCTCTACTCAACAATAAATTACAGGCAAGGGCAAGTTACCCAGGAATGCAGTGTGTTAAGACTCACACACATAGGAAGAATTAAATCATGAGAAGTGTTACTAGACCATTGTTAAGCAAATTTGCTGGCAATGGATACCAATTCGTATAGCTGTTTGTATACCTTCACTATACTTTAGTTTCAGTGAAAGAAAATATCAGGATAGAATCAAAGGTTTCAATTTTCAAACTTCCTTCTAACAACTGACTTGGTATGTACATTAGTAATGATGAGATTTGCCATTAACAATAATTTTTACTCTTCTTCAAGGACTTTTTCTTTTCTCTCATCAAGTAGCTTTCACCATACCCAAGCTAGCCCATCATACATAATTAACACGGTGCATGTCTTATTGCTTTCATTTGCATTAACAGTGTGCTGACAAATCTGAGGCTGGTTCTATCATAAATTTATGTATGCATTAGAAAAATATCCACCAAAAACGTTTCTAAGAAAAAGATGGCATAAAATGATTGAATTTGGACCTCTCTTAGGTGACTTTAATTTTCCATTATTTACACCAATATCAGAAAATGGTTGTTTAAATATTTTTAAAGTACTAGTAAAATTTTCAGTATTCTTTAAAATAAATAGTATATTCAGTGTAAACCAACTGTCTGTTCTCTGTGTATATCCTCAGTAATATGTCATATGAAAGACTGAAGGCTTCAATCTGAGTCTCATAGCAGTAAGTAGTACCTTATACGCCAGGTAAAGATGCTATATATACACTTGTAAAGTTTTGATGAAAAGTCATTTTGAGGTATTCCTACCTTCACCATAAATTTAACATTAAAATATGTAATTCAAAATGCTTGAATTGATTTCAATCTAATTTCCCCAACTATATTTACCGCTAGACAGATTGTGAAGAAAAAGTTTTATCTCAAAAGAGAGTATCAGGAAAACTATGCAAGAAAACTAGATATTACAAAGAATATTTTGGAAGCTCCATTTATGGTATTTGCTACTGAAAACTTTGTAATATTATCATATTACTTTACCACTTAAATTCTATTAGGTTTCCTTTGTTAAAAGCAAAAGGCCAAACCAATTGAATATTAGAATATATATGTGATAAAACATGTGGAAACTCTCACATACTCCATGATAAACATAAAAGCTTCATCCCTTAAAATATGCTTCATAGTTGTTGATAATATCTTCATATAAATCCTGAGTAACTAAACTGTTACCAGAATACCCGATCATTTATCCGGCTGAATATTTAATTATGTAGTATCTGCAATTTGAAAAAATAAGTTTTATTACGTCTAAAATTACTGTTGATTTGCCTGACTTTAAATTTAGATTCATATTATAAATGTGTATTGAGTATAGGATATATTTGTTTTTCACGTAATATTAATTTTCTCAACTTTCAGAAGCATTTTTTCTAAGGACCACATTATGATATTTCCTCTGTATTTTAGGTTTAGTGCATGTGCATGTGTCTCAAGTAGGCAAGATGATTTTCCTGAAATTTACAAGTCAATTTTCAATATACAAGTAGGAAAATCTCACGTTTTTTTCTACCTCAACCTAAACCATGATTCATGTTATAAAAAATAAGCTTCTGAGCTTACAATCATATTAAATATATGAAAAATGAAATAAAATCAAAACCTTATTTTTGAACAGTTTTGAAGTTTATACATAGAACTGACCACCACCCAGTGTCGTGGAAAGCTGTACAGCATGTAAATCTGCCTTGACCTTGGATTGTTGGTGCAGTATTTTTGCATCTGTGGGATCTACTTTTTAGTTCAGTAGTTTGAACTATATATAAACTGTATAATCTGTAAAATTTTTATAGAATATTCAGCTGTGAAAACTGGTTAAATAAAACAAATATTTCTTAACACACACAGATACATACCTATATATCTATATCTATATATATCTATATATATATATATGCAGGCCTCAAGTGAGTTCTTTTCTAAATACTCTTGTCCAGATCAACCCAAGAAAATACTGGAATAACAAGGCTATTTTGGTTGTTATCTGTGACCATCCTTTCTTTGCTTTCACCATCCTTTCCCATTCCTATTACAGCATTTGAAAACTGTGATAACCACCGCTATTTTGGAAGTTACTTGGGGATAAATCATTTAAATATTTTCTCTATCATATTAGCATACGATTTTCTACAAAAGCAACAATTTTGTCATTTAACATCTGAAAAGTTATGTAATGATCCATAATGAAAAGTAATCATCCCCATCAAAGGATGAGCATTTGAGTGAAGATTTTAATAACAATTATAAGTTTAGAATTAAACATATAATGATAATATTTAATATAATACATTTAATCTTTTCTTATATCTGTTGTCTAATTTAAATGAAATCTAGTATGATTAGATATCCTCACAATTATTCCATTTAGTCATTAGGAATCCCACTTTAGTACTTCGCTTTATTTCTAGTCTACTACCTTGAAAACTTGGCCTTCGAAGACGTCAATTGTATGACGCTCTGGTTAAACTTAACTGGAACTAAAAGCAGTCATTATTTTTATGTATTTCTTACATTTTGTCAAGCTTTTGTCCTAGCTTATTTCAGCTCATTTTACCAGATGTGTTAGTTTGCTAGGGCTGACATAATAAAGTAACAGACTTGGTGGCTTAACAGCAGAAATTTCTTTCCTGACAGTTTGGAGGGCTGTCAATCTACAATCAAGGTGGCAGCAGCGTTACTTTTTTTTCTGAAGGCCTCTCTCCTTGGCTTGTAGATGGCCACCTTCTCCCTTTGTCTTTAGATGGTTTTCTCTTGTTTGCCTGTTATAGCTCTTAGCTAGATTTTAGAAGGCACACTATAAATAAATGGACAAGTGAAAACCAAAAGGATCTTATTTTTTTATTTATTTATTCAAATAGAGTGTAAACTTCTTGAAGGCAGCACTCTGTTTCACTCATCTTTGTATCCAACACATTCACTAGCATGGTGCCTTCTTCAGTAAAACATTGATACCATCAGACTCTGAGATATTAAACTAAGCACACTTGACAGGGAGCCATCTTATGTAAAATATTTAATCAAGCATTCTGAACATGCAATGTAAGGATCTTTAGAGTGTCTAAGGATTGACTCAAGTCAATCTGTAGTGTAGGAATTCTCCTCCCCTCCCCAGCTATGGCAAAACATTGGAATTGTGTGAATATATTAATTTCCTGGGGAAAGCAGCCACCATTTCATCAGAAAAAGTTACATTTCTCCATTACAAAAAATAAAAAGCCACCACAAATTTTACAAATGGTTATCTCATGATTTTCCTCAAGACATATCTTGCAGTCAAAATTCTAACCCTCTTAACTCAAATACAGATTGCCCCATTCATATATCAAACAGAAGGGTGCTTGTATTAGTCTGCTTGGGCTGTCATAACAAAATACCACAGACTGCATGGCTTAAACATTTAAATTTATCTCTCACTTTTCTGGAGGTTGGGAAGTGTAAGACCAAGGCACTGGCAGGATTGGTTTCATTCTGAGGCCTCTTCCCTCGGTTTGTATGTGGGAGCCATTTTTGTGTGCTCACATGACCTCTTCTTTGTGTGTGCACAGAAAGAGACAGAGAAAATGCTCTCTGGTATCTCTTCTTTTAAGGACAATAGTCCTATCAGATCAAGGCCCTACCCTTATGACCTCATTTAACCTTAATTACTTCCTCAGAGATCCCCTATCCAAATTCAGCACACTAAGAGTTAGGGCTTCACAATATGAATCTGGTGGGGACATAAACATTCAGTTTCGGAATTCATGTCCTTTTTGTATGCAAAATATATCCATTCCATTCCAACAACTCCAAAAGTCATTCCATCAACCCTAAAGTTCAAAGAGTCATGTATATGTCATCTAAATCAGATACGGGTGAGACTAGAGGGGTGATTCTTCCTGAGGCAAAATTCCTCTTCATCTGCAAATCTGTGAAACAAGAAAAGTTATGTGCTTGCAAAATACAATGGTGGGAGAGCCAAGGATGGCAAAGGACCAAGGAAGGCAAATTCCATTAGATCTTAAGAGTGGAGCATAATCCTCCATGTCTCAGTACCCTGCCTCTGGACCCACCAGGGCTGTACTCCCACCTTCTGGAGTCCCAGGGTGGGGGGTCTTGGCTGGGCAGAGTTTGAAACTGAGTCAGTGTTCCTGATAATCTCTGAATCACCTTTGGGGTCATTCTTCCCTTTTCTTGAAGAACAGAACTTGTTGCAGGCAGATAACTTTATGGTCCTGTTGTGCAAAATAAAAAAAACTCACAGCCTTTCTTCATTTTGTATAGTCTCCATCTCCTTCAGTTCAAACTGGCAGTGTGTCTGCTCATATAACCACATAATCTCTTTTTTTTTTAACATCTTTATTGGAGTATAATTGCTTTACAATGATGTGTTAGTTTCTGCTTTATAACAAAGTGAATCAGCTATACATATACATATATCCCCATATCTCCTCCCTCTCGTATCTCCCTCCCACCCTCCCTACCCCAAGTAAGTCAGAAAGAGAAAAACAAATACCGTATGCCAACACATATATACGGAATCAAAAAAAAAAAAAAAAAAAAGGTTCTGACAGGAATAAAGATGCAGACTTAGAGAATGGACTTGAGGACACATAATCTCTTTATCCAGTGATAGTCCAGCCACATCTTTGGTATTCTCTCCTGAACATGCTTTCTCATTTTTTGAAATATGGACAGGCTGAGAATTTTCCAAATCTTCAAGTTCTGGTTCCTTTTTATTTAACAATTCTGTCTTCAATTTATTTCTACTCTCAAATATTCATATAAGCAGTCAGGAAGATCCAAGTGGCACTTTCAGTATTTTGCTTAGAAATCTCCTTAGCTAATATTAAATTTCATCATTGAAAAGTTCTATCTTGTGTAAAAACACTAGAAAACAATTCAGCCAGTGTCTTTGCCATTTTTTAATAAAGATTTCCTTTCCTCCAGTTTCCAATTACCTATTCCTCATTTCCATTTGAGACCCCACCAGAATGTCCTTTAATATCTATATTTATAATATTTTGCTAATGACTATTCATGCATTCTCTAAGAAGATGGAGGCTTTCTCTCCAGCTTTTTTTTTTAATTTCTGAGCCCTTACCAGAATCACCTTTAACATCCATTTTTCTACCAACAGTCCCTTCATGGCAATCTGGGCTTTTTCTAGCATGTACCTTAAAACTCCTCCCAACCTCTAACCATTATCCAGTTCCAAAGCTGCTTACACATTTTTAGGAATTTGCTAGAGCAGCACCCCACTTTTCAGTACCAAAATCAATACTAGTCTGCTAGGGCTGCCATAACAAAATATCACAGACTGTGTGGCTAAAACAACAGGAATTTATTTCTCACAGTTCTGGAAGCTGAGGAGTCTAAGATCAAGGATCAAGGTGCCAGCAAGGTAGGTTTCATTCTAAGATCTATTCTCTTTGCTTATAAGTAGCTGCCATCTCTCTTATGTGTTCACATGATGTTTTCTTTGTGAACATGCAGAGAGAGAGAGAGAGAGAGAGAGAGAGAGAGAGAGAGAGAAGCTGCTGCTTCTTATAAGGACACTAATCCTATTGACCTCATTTAACCTTAATTACCTCCTTAGAGACTCCATCAGCAAATATAGTTACACTGGGGGTTAGGGTTTCAACATATGCATTTGGGGGAACACAAAACATTTGGTCCCTAACAGTGTTTTAACAGAAAAGATGGCCACAGAAAAAGGGAGTACCCAAGACAATAAAAGTAAAAAGGGTGTTGTACTTAGAGGACAGGAGATTCTGGTTCCTTAGCTACGAAAAATGAGAAACATGCCCTTATAATTGATCTGTTTATAAATTCAACTCTTTGCATAATTCAACCACAGGTAAACTAATTCACTATTTAGCTTAAAATTAAAATATCTAGGTAATATATTTCAATCCTTATGAGCTTGGTGAACACCATCAGGATATAACTGTTATCCTAAGAAGTATTTCTTAAGTGGAAATAAATTGTTCAACTTTATTGCTCATATTACTTGGCGACTTTTTCCACTGAATATTTGCAAGATATGTAATTTCAAATTATCTGTAGAAAGCATGGGTGTTCATACATGGTAGAGTTGTCTAAGGCCTTGCTTCTCTAGCTCTTCTTCACATATCATTTGCAACAACACTTAGTGATACTGATTAAGGGACAGATTCCTGGGTTCCACAAAGACCCACTGGAAAAGAACTCTGCATGCAGGAATTCAGAATCATTAATTAAATAGTCTGTGATGTATGTGATTTGTAAGTGATGGTCTAACTGAGAATTACTGGTCTAAAATGTCTTTATCTTATGACATACTATTTTAGTGAAAACTGAGAAATATAATTTTTAAAAATTTCCTTTTTGGTGTTACTTATGGAAAATTTGTTATTGATGCAGATCTCCTTTTTTTTTTTTTTTCTGGGAATGAGTTTTATGCTCTTAAATGCTCTGTGGTCCATGTCACCTTCAGAACTGTATATTAAGGCAGAGAAAGGAGTGAGTTAATCAAGGGCTTCGAGCATATTGGTGAATAAGAGCCTCACTGTCATTTCACTTCGGTGCATCTAACTCTGTTGGGCTGTATCCTGTGAACGAGCTTCCACTCAGGATTATGCCTGTCCACAGGGTAAATGTCTATCTGGGAAAAAACAGAAGAAATACAATATAGTAAGTGCCTTTTTAAAAATTATTATTTAACATAAAGGAACACAGCTTCCAGTGTCCAGGACCATCAAGTCAAATCAATTGATATGTATTCCTCATCTAATGTCGCCTTTATCTTTCATAGTCAGAAACTGAATGACAGGTTTTATGTGACAGGCTTTATGCTCCTTTGGTAAGAACATGGCTTGCTCCAAGATGAATTAATAAGTGATTCTATACCCAGGTCACTACAACACAAAATGAAGAAAAGAATTCCATCATTCTCTGGAGAAATTATGCTGTATAAAACAGCAAATCCAGAAAAATCAGTCACTTTGCCTGGGTCCTTAGGCAATCATGCCCACCATGTATATTCTGATATTATCATTGATCATGACCAATGGAGAAGTTAACCAAGAAAGAGGACATTAGACCAATTTTTTTTTTTTCATTTCACCACATGCATGATCAATAAGTGGAACATCAATTAGAACAGCAATTTCATGCAGGGGCCTCTGAAGAAGACTCCATTAAATTTTAATTTTTTCCCTATACATCAGGAATGATAAGGAAAAGTTCCTTACTTAGTAATCAGCATATTTATGAGCTAGAAATTACAAAATATTAAAGTATGAGAGAGATAGTAAAGATCACTTTGTTATAACATTATTTTACAACTTAGATATAGGAGACTCAAGCAGATTAAGTGGTTTATCTAAGGTCAAAAACATAATAGTGAAAAGTGGGACAAAACCTCTGTTCTACTGTTTTCTAGTGATTTTTTAAAATGTGCTCTGCTGATTTTTTATTTTCCAGAATTTGGAACAGTGCGAATATAGTTAGAGATGACAGTGAAAGGGCCGTACTTTCAAAAAAAATCTTTCTGTGGAAGTTGAAACCTAGGTTTGAAACTTCAAAGACAGAAAATATCATCTCTATATACTTACGCGAGAGGAGAGGGAAGTCTTGGCATGTTGATTATGTGGGACAGAGCACTGGATGTATGTGTTTGCAGTTGCACCATCAAATAAATGTTAGCAAAGAAAAGAGGAACTAATCTATTTTAGGTAGCTTGTACTTTGAACACTGTCAGAGTCACAAAGGTTATTTCTTTCACCAGAGTAGCCTATACCTTTATATAGACAATAAATCTTATTTCTATTTCACCACTATAGATAGTATTCATTGTTTTTTCTCCTGGTGTCTATCAAAAATTCACTTCACTACACTAATGACAAAATTGCTATTTGTATACAATTACTTAGTGAAGTACTAAAGTGATACCTCTATATAAGTTATCATAAGAAATATACTTATGTTTATTAACTATTTATATGTATTTAATTAACTAATGGAATGTATACCCCTAGATGAATTCTAATACTACATTTTATAAATAAAAAATCTCATTCCTGTTATAGTTTGTGAAAAGAAGCAAATCATTATCTAGACACACCAAGTCAACTATTCCTATTTTTCTTCCTGAAGACTTTCAAAGTTGGAAAATAAGTCTTTTTCTTAAATAGAAATTATTTACTGAATGCTTCAAGCTATGATATAACAGCTTGAAAGAAAACGAAAGCCTTTTAGATATACATTTATTTTCTTATTTTTATTGTTGATAGACATGAAATTCAGAGAAGTCCAAAAGAAAAAAAATACAGTTAAATATATTGGGAAAATATATATTCATTGTGATCAGAAACATACATGCTAGAAGAGTCCCTGGATATCAGCCAATTCAGGATGTGTTTCTGATGAAGAGCTATCAGTGGCTAGACCAACAAACAGTTCAAATTTAAATTTTTGAAAAGTATTGAATTAATTAAAAACAAATTTTGATAAGAGTAGACAAGAGTGTCTGGCTGAGAATGTATGTGACATTTGAGTACATAAGTTAATCACACTAATTTGAGTTTAATAACTCTTGAAAACTGATGTGAGGTCATTGTACATCAGATTTTAAACATCAAATGTGCCCACGTGAGACAGCTGGTATACAAAACTAAGATCCAGAGAAAACTGGAAAACAGAATTGAGATACATTAAATGAATGGAAAAACAGTATTTACTTTTTATCTCTATAGTCTGAAATAAAGTTGAAAGGCAAAAAAGCAATCAAACGGCATAGACATCACAAAGAGATTGTTCTAAAGAATAAATTAGCTGTTATTGCTTTGAATATTAACATGAATATTTAATAAAATCTAAGGACTATAGGATTTTAATTATTTGGATTATCATTATATGTAAATTATGGATGTGATTTTTAGCTAAGGATCAGATTTGTACTTCATTACATAAATGAGTATTATGTGAGATAATTTGTTCTTAAAATTAAATATACATGATATATGTGTGTTTTGAGGGAGCATGTGTTGCATTTTAACAGAACTCTGCTCTAAAACTTAAAACCAGCTTGATACCAACTTATCTTTATAAAAATTCAGTCAAAATTTTAGTAATTCAAAGATGATTCCCTCTCTAGAATCCTCTAGAAACATCATGTTGCTGAGGAATTTAAGCATCTTGTAGATCTTAAAAAGAACCTCAAAATATTAATTCCAATAATAGTGCAAATTGAATAATTTTTCTGTTATTTTCTTCAGTACTTTGAATTAAAAATGCACTTAATTTGAAGAAATTAACCAATTGTGACTCTGAGAAGTCTGAATTCAATCGATTTAGTCATAATTTCATATAGTCCATTGATAATTTACACTTACTTCACTGTTAATATTTTTGACTCATTGACACTTAGCAAAAAATTAATCAGAGAAAACAACATCTGAAAAATAAAGGTTTGTTTGAACATGAGGCTGAAACATATCTGAGAATAGGGCTCAGGGTTTGGTGGAAACTAATTTTTCTCTCTGCCTTGTTACTTGCTATCCTTTTTAAGAGAATCACACTCCCTCTTTCATTTTCTTTTGGGGGCTTGTATTTTCTCCACTCATCTATTTGTTTCCACTGGGAACCTCTATGTCTTTACCTGACAACAATCTCTGGCCATAGTTGACTAGTTCAAGAGTAGGCTCAAGTCAAGCAGAGATTTTCCTTGAGAGTTTTCAAAATATTCAGGCTTTGTGGTGACAGATATTACAAGATGAAGGACTGGAGATCTGTGAGTATTCAAGTATCCTCCTTAAGGGAAATCAGCTTGCAGAGAGAGAGAATGAAGTATACAAGTGGAGAAAACTATAACTGAAAAACTAAGAGGGAGACCTGATGGCATACAAGTTTGTGGCCTGGTGTAGCTTTTGTTTGCTTATTTTTAAGTCTATCCCTCTTACTTTACTTTCATCATTTAATCAGTTTGTCTTTGGAATTTCCTTTTTCTTTTTTTTTTTTCTTTTTTTTCCTGTGTGAGTTCAAGTTCAATTTCTGTAACTTGTAACCTGAATAGTCACGAACAATAGAATTGGCCTAGGTAGGATTTTATGTTTACAAATATTTTAGTAGGATGGATAAAAAACCAAACATTTCTGCTGAATAGTTCACTTAGATTAATTGTATTTAGCAATTTCATTAGTATTTTTATGCATAGTTATCCTATATTGTCTTCATAGCAGTAGAATTACTGCTGGGATGCTACTCTCTCAGATAACATTCTGCCTCATCACAAACACCTTCTCAGCTTTCATTGCTGGTTCCTCCTCTTCTCCTCGTCTTTGACTGCTAAATTTTGCAGGAATTCAGGGTTCAGTCTTGGAGCCTCTATTCTTTACCATCTATATTCACTTATAAGTGATCTCGGGGTTTTAAATATTATCTATGCTAACTATTCCAAATTTAATTCCCTAGCTCAGGTCAGGCATATTCTCCACATGCAAGACATGTATATCATAAGGTTTACTTGACACCCTCACTGGGGATGTCTAGAAGTCAACTCATGATTAACATCCAGATTTAGCTTCAGCATCCTCATATCCTAAACTACTGTTTCTGATTGCAGTCTCCCAGTTACGCAAGCAAATAAAAGAGACACTTACGGTGATTTTTGAAATTAAAAAAAAAAAAAAAATATATATATATATATAATTTTCTGTACACAAGCAATTTCTATTCATTCTAAATGAAAAGTTTATTCAAAATTTGGCCATTAAAAATCGAATTAGCCACTACTTGGTCAAAATTCTCATCTCCTGCAGCTTTTGCCACAGCATACTAACATGTTGCTCTGCTTTGACCTTCTGCAAATGAGTTATTGTAATAGCTTCTGAATGATTCTTTTCACTCTATATGGCAGGAAAAGAGATATTTCAGAAAGAATCTGTCATTGCTCCATTCAGATCCCCCAGTAGCATCCCATCTCTTTCTAAATAAAAGCCCAGATCCTTACAATGTCCTTGGAAATCTAAATTAATCTGGCCACAGGCTAACTCTGATTTCATCTCCTACAATTCTCTCCTTCTCTCTAACCAATCCACATTGGTTGTTGCTGTTCTTTGAACACACCAAATATGAGACCACTTTGTGACATTGAATTTTCTGTCTCTTCAGTCTGGAAGGGACAGAAATATTAGTAAGATTTCATCCATTAATTTCTTTATTATATTTTTTCTCTTAATGTAACATCCTATAATTTTTCTTATCCTTGATATTTTATAATTTTTATAGATTGCGTTATTTTATTTAAAAATCCTCAATTTAATCATCTTCATTTTTATCATTATAAATCATCATGTATTTATAATATGTAATTTCTATTAAGTTCAATAAATGTTTTATCTTTATTATTTTTTAATAGTTGATTCATTAAATGATAAGTTTTAGTTAAGTCAAATAACTCAGTGGAGTAAGTGTTAATTTTCCATTTCACAGGAAACCAAGACTCACGGAAATTCCCTCAATTATCCAGTCGTACAACTAAATATTTGAGAAATAGGATTTAAACACATATCTTGTTCCTTTGGCAAATGGGCTTTCTCACTGGACCACAGTTCTATTCCATATCTTTTGAGTGGTGCAACAGTCTATCACCTCTTGATTTAAATTCTTTCCCATAAGCTTCAGTCTTTTTAATATGTACAAACTAATTACTTAATTTCTCTGATCCTTAATCTTTTTTTTTATGCATGCAAAATGATTAATTTATGTGATCCTAACATTTATTTCATTAGTGAACTTGGTACATATGAAAGTGCATGATGCCCACTGCATACATATTGAATTGTATATGTTATTCTTTCATATTTCATAGCAAACTTTATAATGCCATAATTAAAACTTTATAACTCACCAGATACTTTGAATTTAAGAAAGAGCTGGGGACTTCCGGGAAGATGGCGGAAGAGTAAGACGCGGAGATCACCTTCCTCTCCACAGATACACCAGAAATACATCTACGCGTGGAACAACTCCTACGGAGCACCTACTGAACGCTGGCAGAAGACCTCAGACCTCCCAAAAGGCAAGGAACCCCCCACGTACCTGGTTAGGGCAAAAGAAAAAACTAAACAGAGACAAAAGGATAGGGACGGGTCCTACACCAGCGGGAGAGAGCTGTGAAGGAGGAAAAGTGTCCACACACTAGGAAGCCCCTTCGCGGGTGGAGACTTCGGGAGGCGGAGTGGGGGAGCTTGGGAGCCGCGGAGGAGAGCACAGCAACAGGGGTGCGGAGGGCAAAGCGGAAAGATTCCAGCGCAGAGGATCGGGCCGACCGGCACTCACCAGCCGAGAGGCTTGTCTGCTCGCCCGCCGGGGCGGGCGGGGCTGGGAGCTGAGGCTCCGGCTTTTGTCGGAGCGCCGGGAGAGGACTGAGGTTGGCGGCGTGAACACAGCCTGCAGGGCGTTGGTGCGCCGCGGCTGGCCGGGAGAGAGTCCGGGGAGGGGTCTGGACCTGCCGAAGAGGCAAGAGACTTTTACGTCCCTCTTTGTTTCCTGGTGCACGAGGAGAGGGGATTAAGAACGCTGCTTGAGAGAGCTCCAGGGACGGGCGCGAGCCGCGGCTAAGAGTGCGGAGCCCAGAGACGGACATGGGACGCTAAGGCCGCTGCTGCCGCCGCCAGGAGGCCTGTGTGCGAACACAGGTCACTAGCCACACGCCCTTCCGGGGAGCCTGTGCAGCCCGCCACTGCCAGGGTCCCGGGATCCAGGGACGGCTCCCCCGGGAGAGCGCACGGCGCGCCTCAGGCTGCAGCGTCACGCCGGCCTCTGCCACTGCAGGCCCGCCCCGCACTCCGTGCCCCTCCCTACCCCCCGGCCTGGGTGAGCCAGAGCCTCCGAATCAGCGGCTCCTTTAACCCCGTCCTATCTGCGCAAAGAACTGACGCCCTCCGGCGACCTACACGCACAGGCAGGGCCAAATCCAAAGCTGAGCCCCTGGGAACTGTGAGAACAAAGAAGAGAAAGGGAAATCTCTCCCAGCAGCCTCAGAAGCAGCGGATTAAAGCTCCACAATCAACTTGATATACCCTGCATCTGTGGAATACCTGAATAGACAACGAATCATCCCAAATTAAGGAGCCCTGTGGATGAAAGGCTCTTGGTGCTGCAGCCAGGAGTCAGTGCTGTGCCTCTGAGGTGGGAGAGCCAACTTCAGGACACTGGTCCACAAGAGGCCTCCCAGCTGCACATAATATCAAACAGCAAAAATCTCCCAGAGATCTCCATCTCAACGCCAGCACCCAGCTTCACTCAACGACCAGCAAGCTACAGTGCTGGACATCCTATGCCAAACAACTAGCAAGACAGGAACACAACCCCACCCATTAGCAGAGAGGCTGCCCAAAATCATAATAAGTCTACAGACACCCAAAAACACACCACCAGACGTGGACCTGCCCACCAGAAAGACAAGATCCAGCCTCATCCACCAGAACACAGGCACTAGTACCCTCCACCAGGAAGCCTACACAACCCACCGAACCAACCTTAGCGACTGGGGACAGACACAAAAAACAACAGGAACTACGAACCTTCAGATGCAAAAAAGGAGACCCCAAACACAGTAAGATAGGCAAAATGAAAAGACAGAAAAACACACAGCAGATGAAGGAGCAAGATAAAAACCCACCAGACCTAACAAATGAAGAGGAAATAGGCAGTCTACCTGAAAAAGAATTCAGAATAATGATAGTAAGGTTGATCCGAAATCTTGGAGATAGAATGGACAATAGAATGGACAAATTGCAAGAATCAGTTAACAAGGACCTAGAAGAACTAAAGATGAAACAAGCAACGATGAACAACACAATAAATGAAATTAAAAGTACTCTAGATGGGATCAATAGCAGAATAGCTGAGGCAGAAGAACGGATAAGTGACCTGGAAGATAAAATAGTGGAAATAACTACTGCAGAGCAGAATAAAGAAAAAAGAATGAAAAGAACTGAGGACAGTCTCAGAGACCTCTGGGACAACATTAAACGCACCAACATTCGAATTATAGGGGTTCCAGAAGAAGAAGAGAAAAAGAAAGGGACTGAGAAAATATTTGAAGAGATTATAGTTGAAAACTTCCCTAACATGGGAAAGGAAATAGTTAATCAAGTCCAGGAAGCACAGAGAGTCCCATACAGGATAAATCCAAGGAGAAATACGCCAAGACACATATTAATCAAACTGTCAAAAATTAAATACAAAGAAAACATATTAAAAGCAGCAAGGGAAAAACAACAAATAACACACAAGGGAATCCCCATAAGGTTAACAGCTGATCTTTCAGCAGAAACTCTGCAAGCCAGAAGGGAGTGGCAGGACATATTGAAAGTGTTGAAGGAGAAAAACCTGCAACCAAGATTACTCTACCCAGCAAGGATCTCATTCAGATTTGATGGAGAAATTAAAACCTTTACAGACAAGCAAAAGCTGAGAGAGTTCAGCACCACCAAACCAGCTCTACAACAACTGCTAAAGGAACTTCTCTAGGCAAGAAACACAAAAGAAGGAAAGGACCTACAATAACGAACCCAAAACAATTAAGAAAATGGGAATAGGAACACACATATCGATAATTACCTTAAACGTAAATGGACTAAATGCTCCCACCAAAAGACACAGATTGGCTGAATGGATACAAAAACAAGACCCATATATTTGCTGTCTACAAGAGACCCACTTCAGACCTAGAGACACATACAGACTGAAAGTAAGGGGATGGAAAAAGGTATTTCATGCAAATGGAAACCAAAAGAAAGCTGGAGTAGCAATTCTCATATCAGACAAAATAGACTTTAAAACAAAGACTATTAGAAGAGACAAAGAAGGACACTACATAATGATCAAGGGATCGATCCAAGAGGAAGATATAACAATTGTAAATATTTATGCACCCAACATAGGTGCACCTCAATACATAAGGCAAATACTGACAGCCATAAAAGGGGAAATCGACAGTAACACATTCATAGTAGGGGACTTTAACACCCCACTTTCACCAATGGACAGATCTTCCAAAATGAAAATAAATAAGGAAACACAAGCTTTAAATGATACATTAAACGAGATGGAGTTAATTGATATTTATAGGACATTCCATCCAAAAACAACAGAATACACATTTTTCTCAAGTGCTCATGGAACATTCTCCAGGATAGATCATATCTTGGGTCACAAATCAAGCCTTGGCAAATTTAAGAAAATTGAAATTGTATCAAGTATCTTTTTCGACCACAATGCCATGAGACTAGATATCAATTACAGGAAAAGATCTGTAAAAAATACAAACACATGGAGGCTAAACAATACACTACTTAATAACGAAGTGATCACTGAAGAAATCAAAGGGGAAATCAAAAAATATCTAGAAACAAATGACAATGGAGACACGACGACTCAAAATATATGGGATGCAGCAAAAGCAGTTCTAAGAGGGAAGTTTATAGCAATACAATCTTACCTTAAGAAACAGGAAACATCTCGAATAAACAACCTAACCTTGCACCTCAAGCAATTAGAGAAAGAAGAACAAAAAAACCCCAAAGCTAGCAGAAGGAAAGAAATCATAAACATCAGATCAGAAATAAATGAAAAAGAAATGAAGGAAACAATAGCAAAGATCAATAAAACTAAAAGCTGGTTCTTTGAGAAGATAAACAAAATAGATAAACCACTAGCCAGACTCATCAAGAAAAACAGGGAGAAGACTCAAATCAATAGAATTAGAAATGAAAAAGGAGAGGTAACAACTGACACTGCAGAAATAAAAGAGATCATGAGAGATTACTACAAGCAACTCTATGCCAATAAAATGGACAATCTGGAAGAAATGGACAAATTCTTAGAAATGCACAACCTGCCAAGACTGAATCAGGAAGAAATAGAAAATATGAACAGACCAATCACAAGCACTGAAATTGAAACTGTGATTAAAAATCTTCCAACAAAGAAAAGCCCAGGACCAGATGGCTTCACAGGTGAATTCTATCAAACATTTAGAGAAGAGCTAACACCTATCCTTCTCAAACTCTTCCAAAATATAGCAGAGGGAGGAACACTCCCAAACTCCTTCTATGAGGCCACCATCACCTTGATACCAAAACCAGACAAGGATGTCACAAAGAAAGAAAACTACAGGCCAATATCACTGATGAACATAGATGCAAAAATCCTCAACAAAATACGAGCAAACAGAATCCAACAGCACATTAAAAGGATCATACACCATGATCAAGTGGGGTTTATTCCAGGAATGCAAGGATTCTTCAATATACGCAAATCTATCAATGTAATAAACCATATTAACAAACTGAAGGAGAAAAACCATATGATCATCTCAATAGATGCAGAGAAAGCTTTTGACAAAATTCAACACCCATTTATGATAAAAACCCTGCAGAAAGTAGGCATAGAGGGAACTTTCCTCAACATAATAAAGGCCATATATGACAAGCCCACAGCAAACATCATCCTCAATGGTGAAAAACTGAAAGCATTTCCACTAAGATCAGGAACAAGACAAGGTTGCCCACTCTCACCATTCTTATTCAACATAGTTTTGGAAGTTTTAGCCACAGCAATCAGAGAAGAAAAGGAAATAAAAGGAATCCAAATCGGAAAAGAAGAAGTAAAGCTGTCACTGTTTGCAGATGACATGATCCTATACATAGAGAACCCTAAAGATGCTACCAGAAAACTACTAGAGCTAATCAATGAATTTGGTAAAGTGGCAGGATACAAAATTAATGCACAGAAATCTCTGGCATTCCTATATACTAATGATGAAAAATCTGAAAGTGAAATCAAGAAAACACTCCCATTTACCATTGCAACAAAAAGAATAAAATATCTAGGAATAAACCTACCTAAGGAGACAAAAGATCTGTATGCAGAAAATTATAAGACACTGATGAAAGAAATTAAAGATGATACAAATAGATGGAGAGATATACCATGTTCTTGGATTGGAAGAATCAACATTGTGAAAATGACTCTACTACCCAAAGCAATCTATAGATTCAATGCAATCCCTATCAAACTACCACTGGCATTTTTCACAGAACTAGAACAAAAAATTTTGCAATTTGTATGGAAACACAAAAGACCCCAAATAGCCAAAGCAATCTTGAGAACGAAAGAAGGAACTGGAGGAATCAGGCTCCCAGACTTCAGACTATACTACAAAGCTACAGTTATCAAGACGGTATGGTACTGGCACAAAAACAGAAAGATAGATCAATGGAGCAGGATAGAAAGCCCAGAGATAAACCCACGCACATATGGTCACCTTATCTTTGACAAAGGAGGCAGAAATGTACAGTGGAGAAAGGACAGCCTATTCAATAAGTGGTGCTGGGATAACTGGACAGCTACATGTAAAGTATGAAATTAGATCACTCCCTAACACCATACACAAAAATAAGCTCAAAATGGATTAAAGACCTAAATGTAAGGCCAGAAACTATCAAACTCTTAGAGGAAAACATAGGCAGAACACTCTATGACATAAATCACAGCAAGGTCCTTTTTGACCCACCTCCTAGAGAAATGGAAATAAAACCAAGAGTAAACAAATGGGACCTAATGAAACTTAAAAGCTTTTGCGCAGCAAAGGAAACCATAAAGAAGACCAAAAGACAACCCTCAGAATGGGAGAAAATATTTGCAAATCAAGCAACTGACAAAGGATTGATCTCCAAAATTTATAAGCAGCTCATGCAGCTTAATAACAAAAAAACAAACAACCCAATCCAAAAATGGGCAGAAGACCTAAATAGACATTTCTCCAAAGAAGATATACAGAGTGCCAACAAACACATGAAAGGATGCTCAACATCACTAATCATGAGAGAAATGCAAATCAAAACTACAATGAGATATCATCTCACACCAGTCAGAATGGCCATCATCAAAAAATCTAGAAACAATAAATGCTGGAGAGGGTGTGGAGAAAAGGGAACCCTCTTACACTGTTGGTGGGAATGTAAATTGATACAGCCACTGTGGAGAACAGTATGGAGGTTCCTTAAAAAGCTACAAATAGAACTACCATATGACCCAGCAATCCCACTACTGGGCATATACCCTGAGAAAACCATAATTCAAAAAGAGTCATGTACCAAAATGTTCATTGCAGCTCTATTTACAATAGCCCAGAGATGGAAACAACCTAAGTGTCCATCATCGGATGAATGGATAAAGAAGATGTGGCACATATATACAATGGAATATTACTCAGCCATAAAAAGAGACGAAATTGAGCTATTTGTAATGAGGTGGATGGACCTAGAGTCTGTCATACAGAGTGAAGTAAGTCAGAAAGAGAGAGACAAATACCGTATGCTAACACATATATATGGAATTTAAAAAAAAAATGTCATGAAAAACGTAGGGGTGAAACAGGAATAAAGACACAGACTTACTAGAGAATGGACTTGAGGCTATGGGGAGGGGGAAGGGTAAACTGTGACAAAGCGATAAAGAGGCATGGACATATATACACTACCAAACGTAGGGCAGTTAGCTAGTGGGAAGCAGCCGCATAGCACAGGGAGATCAGCTCGGTGCTTTGTGACCGCCTGGAGGGGTGGGATAGGGAGGGTGGGAGGGAGGGAGACGCAAGCGGGAAGAGATATGGGAATATATGTGTATATATAACTGATTCATTTTGTTGTGAAGCTGAAACTAACATACCATTGTAAAGCAATTATACTCCAATAAAGATGTTAAAAAAAAAAAAAAAAAGAGCGAGCTGATTTTTTCCCCTTGACTATTATATCTTTAGGGGAAAGAGTCTTGCCTTCATTTGTCTTTGATGAAAGTTGTTGCTCTTTATTTAATACAAACTACATGGACAGCAATGCTGTGGATAATATCTATGCCCATCACCATCCAACACATAATCAATGCAATCTGGTTTTAGTATTTTAAGATGTTAAAAAACTTAGCAACAACAATTGATAACATAACAAATTTATCATTTAAGATAGCTTAATTGGGAAATGAAATGTTTTAATTTGGTGACTGTCAAAGAAAATGTTTAAATTAGAACATTGTTTATTCTCAAATAATTTATATTACTCATTTACTTTAATAAGTGTTCACCCTGGTCAAAGCTGAGTATTTTTCATTTTAGTAATAATGCCAAATTTTTATAATTTTAGGGTTTTACAATATCCCATCTTGTTTGATTTACTCTCTTAATTCTATAACATAGGGAGGTGGAAGAAATATTAACCTCATTATATAGATTAATAAACTATATCCCCTATAAAGTAAGATATACTCAAGGGCAAATAACTAGTGAATGAACAATCTAAGTTGAAACAAGTTTATTTGAACTTTTAGTTTACTGCATCTGAATATTATACATACAGTACAAAAGTCACTGAGTTTGTAAATGGTTCTCTTAAGAAGCAAAAAAACTGAGTTTACATTTCTATTTGTTTTTCCATAATAAATAATTGTATAAATGATATATACACTGTCATTATAAAACTTATTTTAAACTTTTCTAAGTTAAGATAATGTTATATAATGGCCTTTGAATTGATAACATAATCAACTAGCAGCGGTATCAAGAAGTGGCTACTATGCCTGACACTGTCAATATTTATATGGCTTTTCCAGAGAACTTTAAAAGTATTATTAACTAAAATATTCATTGATGGCTTTATTATAACTATTCTTTTGGACTAATACCCTGCTTCTTCAAATAGAGTGAGATGGGATAAATGATAAAGAGCAGAAATAATCATAATTTCCTCTTTAAGACATGATTAAAAGGGTAATTTAGAATCTAATAATTAATGTCAGTGATAATTACATTACTGTATGACATGCTGAGACAGTCCGTGTCATTTAACAGGTTTGGATTTGCAAGGCAAACTTCTAAACGTGGTTAATTCTTCCCAGGCAGTATGCCTACAATTTGGATAGCAGCCACCAGATTCATTATTTTGGATGCAATGGGGTGGACATAAATGAATAAGTTAGACTAATACCAGGCAATAGTCTGAGGACATTCTCCACATCATTCAGTAAGCATTGGATTTTTAATAGGAATATTTTGATTAAATTCATACTATAACATGTAACCATCAACTTAAAGTTATAATAAGGTAGATGCTACCATAAGTAAGTGGTAAAATGCTGGTACACATGCACATATACGCATACAAATTGGCAAAAGGTAAAAACCTGTATTTATTCATTAATTTATATATTACTTTTGAATACCAAGTAACAGATATAAAAATAAAGAAAGTTACAGTCTAGTGAAGGATACTCACAAGTCAAAACTAAATGATACCATTCAGTAGACTGATAAATGCTATGACTGAGGTTATAATGGATGCCTTGAGGGCAAGAGCAAGCAGTGACAGGAAACCTAATTTTATGGGCTCAGAAAAGACTTCCTAAAAAAGGTAATGTATATTGATAGGTAAAGAATAAACACATGATAACTAGGTAGAGATGGTAGTGTAAATGAGGGAAAATTCTCACATACCCAAAGGCAGGAGAAAATAGGGTGTTTTGCAGGAACTTCATGTATATTTGGATAATAAATCATTAGAGGATAAAGAGAGAGATCAAGAACTAGATCATGAAGGGCCTGGTGAAACATATGAGGAGATTGGACTTTATCTTGAGGGTAAAAGAAATGACTGAAGGGATTTAATAGTAATTTATACTCAGATTTCTCTCTTAGTATGGCAATTCTGACTGCAGTGTAGAAAATGAATTAAAGTGACTTTAGAAATAAAAGGGAAGTATTTATGAATTGATTGCTATGATCAAAAAATGTAATAAATCGCAATCCAAGGCAGTAATGGTGTAAATAGGAAAAAGTAAGTAGATTTGAAAGATGATGAGATAGTTATCATAAATCTTATGAGAAAAGAAGATGTATTAGTTTACTCTTGCTGCTAAAATAAATGATCAGAAATGTAGTTGCTTAAAATAATACAAAAGTATTATTTTACAGTTCTGTAGATTAGAGTCTACACAGGTCTTGCTGAACTAAAATTAAGGTTAGGGCAGCACTGTGTTCTTTTCTGGATGGTTTAGGGGATAATCCATTTCCTTACCTTTTCTAGCTTATAGTCTTGGCTCATGACATCTTTCTCCATCTTTGAAGCCAGTAATGTTGCATCTTCTTGAATCTGCTTCCATAGCCATATCTCCCTCTCTAACCATGGCTGGGAAAGACTACTGGATTTTAAGGACCAGGTTAGATTGAGTTCACCCAAATAGTCTAGGAAAATCTTCTCTTCCCAATGTCCTTAATCACATCTTCACAGTCTCTTTTGTCACTTAAACTAACATATTCACAGGTTCTGGAGATTAGGACATGTACATTTTTTTTGTTTTGTTTTGGTTTGGTTTGGTTTGGGTTGTTTTTTGGTGGTACACGGGCCTCTCACTGCTGTGGCCTCTCCTGTTGCGGGGCGCAGGCTCCGGACGCGCAGGCTCAGCGGCCATGGCTCACGGGCCCAGCCGCTCCGCGGCATGTGGGATCTTCCCGGACCGGGGCACGAACCCGTGTCCCCTGCATCAGCAGGCGGACTCTCAACCACTGCGCCACCAGGGAAGCCCAGGACATGTACATTTTTGAGGACCATTATTCTGTATATCACAGAACAGGAAAGGTCAAAGGTGAAATACTCATTTCTGATCCGGAAAATTCAGAGGTGAAGAATGTAAAAATTTCATTCACTGAGATAGATAAGAAAAATTAGGAGCATTAGGCCATTATGACTAAAGTAATGGGGTGAAAAAACTAAACAGAAGATGCAGATTATGAGAGAGGAATGCACTGGTGACTGATAATGGTAATACTAGTAACTGGAAAAAGAAATATATGATTGAGACCAGATTTGGACAAGAATACGTTGAAATATAACCCTTATAATGTATCCTCTCAAGTCCACACATATGTGAATCATTATTTTTTGTTAGAAAACCTTTGAATGTTTTGGACTGGGCATCCCATAAGACAGTTTTTTATTATTGTTATGGAGGTATAATTCACATAACATAAAATTAAAAGTATATGGTTCAGTGGCACTTAGTACATTCACAATGTTTTGCAAACATCACCTTTAACTAGTTTCAACTTTATCTGGTTCCAAAATATTTTTATTACCCTAACATAAAGCCCTATACCCATTATGAAGTTATTCTCCATTTCTTCCTTCCCTCAGCTCCTGATAACTCACTGATCAGCTTTCTGTCTCTATATACCATAATACAGCTTTAAACTTTGGGGTTATAATATATTTTCTTTTTATTTCAAAAGCTGGATGGACTAGGACAACAGATCTACATGAATAATGGTGGACCAGAGTAGATTTTATAAATTTTATCCCAAGGCTAGTTATATATGACTCAGACAGTAACATCAATTCTGTATAACCCAGATTCCAGAGACATAACATATTACAGATTTATTAGGAAACATGACTGGTTTCTGTAGTAGTATATTTTCATAGGCAACTGCTAAAATGACAAAGGGGAAAAATCAGACAGATTTATCTCTGTGCCATATGTATCAAAGTAAGATATTTTGTTACATTTTAGAAGGATTAATTATGAATAAAATTTCTTTATTAGAAGAAAATAATTAGTCAACTGTACCAAGTAATCTAGAAGCTCAATCAGTAAGTTAATATATGTGGCAAACAATCTGATTTATTAGAGTATAGAGTTTATGTTAAAAGAAAAGTGATTTGCAATGTATTTCATCAATAAATTTACAGTCTGTACTTCATTATTTCAGGTGTGAAAATTACTTGCCCTTTCAACATTAAATTAATCTTCTTAGAAAATTTTAACATTAAATTTCTAGGTCTTTATAATTTGTTTCTCCTCTATCTAGGCTCATGTTAAATATTTAGGATTCGGGGTTGTATAGGGAAGGCAGAGCAAACTCTTTAAATACTTAGATTAAAAGGGTAATCTTTGAAAGTGAGGCCAAGGTTTAGCTTAAGCACCTTCAATATCCACTTCATATAAAGTTTTTCTGTGCTCCTCTGGAACCTGATTCCCTAACATTTTTCTTATTTTTCCTATAGAACTTTGCCCTCAGAAATTATCTCAGATTTATTCTTGGCAATGTCTTAAGAGCTAATAAGAGTTTAAGGGGAAATTGATTAATTAATAAATATGTTAACATAAGTTAAAACATTAAACTCATTAAAAAAAAAGACATTAAACTAATTGGATAAAGTTCTAACCATCAAATTGTTCAGGGAAAATAGAAATCATGAAAGTCCCAGGAAAAAGTACTGAGGAAACCTGCTAGACTAGTAAGACATCTTTCTTGATGATGCAGATGAAATGTGATGGTGCTCTACCTCAGTAGTTAGTAAGTGAAAAGTAGAATATGCCATTATTTGATTGTTTAACATTGAGAGAAAATAAACTGTTTTGCACTTCAGTGAACATGTATTGAATAAGTAATGCAAGCAGAAAATAAGTTAAAGGAAAATATATAGGACATAAGACTATACTAAAAAAAATCCTAATGAGGGAAAGTATCTTGATAAAGTACTATATTCAAGGAAGTATATAACAGACACCTTAAATATGGTACAAGAATGATATTGGAATTCAAAAGAAGGAGAAAAAAATTATCACTGGCTCTTGAGGAAAGCTAAATAGAGTCAGTGAGTAGAAGCTGGAAGTGGAAAAAATCCAATTTCTAGACAGCAATAACCTTAATCAAAATTGTGCAACATGACCAAAAATCAAATTATTGTTCACATTTTATACACACTCAAAGTAAAACTTGTGTTTGTGTTTATTATCAATGAAGCACAGTGATGTCCTTTGAGAGTCAATGGAAACCAGGATCCATGGGTGGTTCATCGGATGATGCAACATCACGCAAAATTATATAACCATAGTTAAATAAGTAGTATTAGGAAATTGGGAGGCAAGAAGAGCTATACTGTTTCAATATAAACATGTTCCAAAGACTCATGGCATTGTGAAGTAATAGTAGCATTGCTACTTATCCTCACGTTGAGACAGGAACAGATGAAATTAGCCACATCTGAAAATAAAGTACATGAATAGATATTTTCTGGACACTACAGAGAATTCCTCATATGCACTGATTAGACAATAAGTCAAACATATAACTTTCTTCTCTACTAATTATTCTTACTATCAATAGATCGGTATTGCCCACATAGGACAGTGAAATTTCTAACAGATTTTTTCTTCAACCTCCTTGTAACAGAGAACCCTAAAAATACTTTTTTGGTGAAGTCTCAGCATGTTCACAAGTCTAACATGAATAAAAAGTAATTATATGAAAAATAATGACTGACACTTCCTGAGTGGATACACTGCGCCACACACTCTTCTAGGCATTTTACCTAGAATGCTCCATTACAATGCCTGGAGCAACACTGTAAACAAAATACTACTATTACCTTTATATCCTTTTGATAGTTAAAGAAATTGAGGACACAGAGATTTCTAGAATTCAATAAAAAGTTTTGTGTACTTCCGCTGCTAGAACATTTTTGTGCAACACATAGAGATTGGTAGATGTACCCCTTCCTCATCAGCTTTGTATCCTTTTTTCATCTGGCTCCGAAACCTCTCCTTGGATTTAGCACCTCACCAAGTCTTTCTTGACCAATACCCCTTCCCACACTACAGATATCTCATTAAAATAAACAGCTCTCTCAGCTTCTGAGCCTTGTGCTTCTAAACAGAAGAGTTCAAACCCATGTAAAGAGAATAAATTTTTAAAACTCATATGCTTCGTGTCTGGGCCAGCCACAGAATCACCAGTATTCCCGCCTTCTCCCCTCCTCCAAAATAAAATAAAACACAGCAAAAAGCCTCCATGCATAACATCAGTACAAACAGTGAGGTGCCAATTACTGTAAACACTTCTGAACTCTGGCCTAGCTAGGCAGAGAAGTATGTTATCTTTGTCTAATCTGCAACACTTGCATATCTAGACACCTTTGGGTGGGTATTAATAAGCATTTTACATAGGAAGAAATTACTTACTGGATCAAGTATATCTCTAAATATTTAGTTTTGCACTGATTGACATTTTTTAAGTTTTTCATGTGCCAATAGATTACTGTTTTGTAGCTCTAGAGAGCAAAAGACCTATCACTTAAATAAGAGCAAATATATCAGCATACTTAAACAGTTACCATTTTAAGTAGAACACATTCAAAGGAGAATTAAATGAATCATAAAGGATAAAGCTCACACCCCAGTATCAACTTCTTTAAGTAAAATTCATCAAGTGATATTGTAGAGAGATAAAGCTGATTATAGGGAGAACATTAACTAATATGTCAACAAATAAATGGTTCAAAAGCATTTCAGAAATATCATCTACTATACAAATACTTCACTATTAATGCACATTTTATTTAATATTGTGTACTATAGGTACAGTTTCCTAGCATTCACCTTTTAGTTTGCCATAAAATTCCAAAACAACAACTTGATTATTTTTGAGAAAACAATTTGCAAACATAAATGGGGAAAAAGTAGTCAAATCTGTTATTTACTGACACATGGCTTTAAAATCTAAATAGATGAACTCAAATTTTTCAGCAGCCTTTGCTTTGGTTGCAAACTGAATTTTCTCAGTAAAAAGCATCTGAACAGAAACCTCAATGTTCAATATTATACTTAAATTAAAAAGGTATACAACCTTGAATTTTCACAATGGATATCATATCACAAACTCCAGCATAAAAATTGATTTCATATTTTACTTGTTTTCTGATGGTTTTACTAATGCTTCATGAAAAAAAAAATTATAATAAACCTCCACTCAGGAAAAAAATGGATTTGGATTGAAAAAATGAGTAACACTATGACAAAAGAAGGTATTAGTAACGTTTTCCCACCCTTATCATTTTTTATTTTTGTATAAGTACCTTTGAGCCTCGGTATTGCACTATCACTGAACTTTGCAAACACAGTTCAGATGTACATGAGAATGTTATGTTTTAGTACATTCAGCTTCTGTTAACTGCTTGTTCTTGGTCCAATTCAGATCCTGATATAACAACTATCATTCTGACAAATGCTATGTACATTAAGGACAAACTTCCTCACCTCCCTTCTTTAAATTTCCCTATTCTAAACATGTTAATTGGGTAGCAATTACTAGTACTATGAGTACTGCTACTATTCCTACTATGACCACCACTACTGTTTCTATTTTCCTTAGACGGCTAATTTCCAGTTGCAAAGTACATCACATCCATCATTAATGTTTAGTCATCACAACAACCCAGTTAAACAGGCAAACAATTATGACTCTCTTTATTGAAGAAGAAAATTTGAGGCAGAAATGGAAAAGTCCATTTCCTTCCTTAGTATCACATAGTTTAATTCAACTAAAATACATGGATATTTCAAAAACTGTGCTAATCACTGACAAGGAAATGATTTCTATGCAATGTGGTAAGTAGTAAAGTAGAAATATGCACAGGGTACTAGAGGAAGCACACCCAGAGTTTGCAAAGCCAGAACTCTACCCTATGCCTTCTCTTACTTCAGACTTTTTTGCAATATGTTATGTTCCTCTTCATCCATAAGAATAGTCATAAAGTGATGAGGATCTAGGGCTTTCTTTAAAGAAAGAGAGCACGTCAATGGTAAATGCACTGGAACAGAGGATTTGGAGACCTAGAGTCTGGTCGAACTTGGTACTGGGTGATATTGGGCAGACTGTTTCCTACGCTTCTTTGGAACTGTTTCCCTATCTGTAATGCCAAAGCACTCAATGAGATAGTTACTTTCAGTTTAAAAATCTGATCATTTAATCTCTGGACCTGATCACTGTATCTCCCTCCTCCTGCATCCCACCCCTGATGCTGAGTCTGAAACTTACGCTGTGGGGTACAATAAAGAAGGAAACCAAAGTCACTCCCTGCTTGTCTATCAAAGCTCTGTTCATAGTGCTGATCATGTTGTTTATTCTTGGAAAGGCTTCCATGATTCTTTCCTCACTCTTTAGCTTTCTCCCCCATATTTATCCAGCAGTAACAATAAAAAAGAATAAGGGGTTTTAATACCAGTGTAGCTGGAGGAAGTGGTTTTAGCAGATAAGCTTAGAAACTGATGTTCCCATAGACTTCCTACCCTAGGACAGCTTTGTGATTGAAGCATTACAGATTGCCTTGAGGAGGTCCTTGATAGGGGAAAAGGGTTGGTTTGCATACGTAAAGGTGGTGAGCTTATCATCTAAACATAAGACTATCTCCCTACCACCAAGAACCAGATCTTATGCTCCACCCCACTCCCTTCAATAAGGTAAAACTCTATCTATAGCAGGAATATATTTTTGTAAATTCTCTGTTCATGCCCTCATTTATAAAAAATAGGAGATTAGACTATGTTCATGCTAATATTTCTTCTGGCTTCAGCTTTCTTGGAATTCATTTGGTATAACAGCATTCCTTATACTATATGAAATCAGAGGTGTGCCATGTGTATAGTGATGCTTCTTTTATATCTCCATTTAGACAACCATTCATTTTATTTACTTTTCATGTTTTCATTGCTACACATTTTATTTTGGTGTCAGGTTTCAGCCTATTGAAATGACATTTGCTCATTCATCTCATTTTTTTCTCAAGTATTTCCTCCCTTGGGGCCAGCTGAAAAAAACCTCAATCTATAGACATTCCCCAAATCATCTAACATTTCTGCCTCATCTTCTAAAACATGGCTGTTATTACCCCTCTGCTCTGTGTTTTGTTTCTACTTTAAAATTGGATTGGTTAGAGCATGCCTCAGGCACTGAAATACAATTATTTCTCTATGTTATGCTCACAGCAATTTTTTTCAGAAACTCCTTTTACAGACACATGAACTCCCAGCCTTTTTTTTTGTTTGTTTTGTTTTGTTTTTTGCAGTATGCGGGCCTCTCACCGTTGCAGCCTCTCCTGCTGCGGAGCACAGGATCCGGACGTGCAGGCTCAGCGGCCATGGCTCATGGGCCCAGCCGCTCCGCGGCATGTGGGATCTTCCCGGACCGGGGCAAGAACCGTGTCCCCTGCATCGGCAGGCGGACTCTCAACTACTGCACCACCAGGGAAGCCCCCTCCCAGCATTTTAAGTGCTACAAAAGCCATTGTGAAACTGTCACCGACATGATTTCAACATAGGGACTGAAACCGTGCAGGACCCTGTGGGGCTCCTGGGCACAGAAGCCTTTCTGTACCCCATTTCTTGTAGGAAAAAGACTCCAGCCTTCATAACTTTCCCTGCATTCCAAAGGGCAGATTCAAACAGTAGCTAATCCAGGAAGGGAAGGGATGCAAAGACAAGAAACAATAATGCAGCCTTGGGGCAGGGTCCTGGTTCCACCTCAAGGGATACACATAATAATGTCTTTAAGCTTTTTAAAATGTCAGCATTCTTCCTGGCAGAGAAAGACTATGTGAGGCCACATTAAAGGAACCAGAGAAGCTCATCAACAAGATTAACTGAGACCAGATTAGAGGATTGCAGGCCCTGCACAAGGGCTAGTCTTATCAGCAACCCCACCCTTGAACCACTGCTATAAAACTCCTCATCAAACCCTCCCGGGTTGGGACATACAGTTTTTCAGGACAGGAGCCTGCTGTGTCCCCTTGGCCTGGCAGAGCAATAAAGCTATTCTTTTCTATTGTACTCAAAACTCTGTCACCGAGATTTGATTTGGCACCAGTGTACGGAGCTTTTGGCATCAGGACTACTAACCATTTTTGCCAGACATGCTGACAAAATCATTATGGGCTAGAACTTGGAACTGGGATATATGCTTCTGATGTTACAACCACATGAGGCAGGTATTAGCCAAGAGGTCTGAAGAGCCTGCAAAATAAGAGGTCATAACATTCACTTTTATATGCACAGGCACACCTACTGTCTGCCCCATTGTGACTCCCCCAGACCCCGTTTATTTGGGGGTACCTGGGCCATCTCATTTAGTAGCCTTTGTCTCTGTATCACTGGAGAAAAAAATGGATGCTCATCCTTATGTTAAAAAAAGAGAAAATATCAGACCACAGGGCCTATCTTTTCCAGATTTAACAACACAACAACAACAACGATAACCAAATCTATTGGGCCTAGAATCAAAATAATCTGAGTTTGAATAATAGTGTACTCTGAGTTTAGGCAATTTTCTAAACCTCAAAGTTCAAATTCCTCCACTTTGAATTACAGAAAATGAATATCTATTAAGAAAGAATTTTAGAATAATTTCATCAAGATAATACATGAAAATACAAATCACAGCATATATTCATTGAACAAACATGTACATGTAATTTACTTGTGCCAGACACTGTTCTATGTGTTTTATCTACACTATATTACTGTCATTTACAGATGAGAAAGTTTAGGAGCAAGTTTAGGTAACTGAGTTCTCAAAGCTAATAAATGGGACATCATGATTCAAATCCAGGCAGCACAGCCCAGGACTTATACCCTTGTAATCCCTATCTCTTTGGATCCATTCCTCCTCTTGATAGGAAACAAAGGTTTCCATTCCTGTCATAGTCCACATACAAAATTTAAATAAACCATGAACACTTTGCTACTACTACCTCAAATTCTTCTATGGCAATTCATAACTCCCATGGAATTTTTATTTTCTCTCATTTTTCTCTAGAACAGCCTAAGCAGTTTAATAGGGCTCCAACTGACCCTAAGATTTCTTTTTCTTCTGACACTGAAAATAGCTTTAATTTGACATCAGGTACTTGTAAACCACTTATGACATTTCAGAGCAACCATAAAGGACCTTGGAAGAACTGATTAGGTCAAAACCCATTAACCTCTCTTTGAATGGGTTTTGGTGGTTCACAGAACTTATGAGGCTAGAAAGTCTAATAGGCTTCACTTGTAACTCTGAGAACATTCTATAACTCTGGGAGTATCTGTTTATATATTATTGGATTTGTTTGTTTCTTTGTTTTCTCTCTATGGGTAGGAAAATAAAGGACAAGGAGAACAGGAAAAAGGGTTGTGGGACACCTTGATTTTATTATTACTATTATTATTAATTCTTTATTTTTTTCTTCTGCACCGTGGCTTGCAGGATCTTAGTTCGCCAACCAGGGATTGAACCCGGGCCTTCAGCAGTGAAAGCACAGAGTCCTAACCACTGGACCACCAGGGAATTCCCTGACACCTTGCTTTTAAATTTACACAAACTGGTATTTTTGTAAATATTAGGACAACATTAGGCTTACCTTATTCTTTCAGATTAACACTAAATCCTATGCCTTGGCATTACAAGACATAATATGGTTTCAATGATTACTAGAAAATTCTAACCTCAAAAATATTTGGCCACTTGACATATACCAAAAATCTCAAAAAGAGGAAAAATTAGATTATCCATTCTTTTATATAAGCTATGATAACTCTCTGGATTTATTCAATCTATTATTTGGACTATTTGGAAGATATTCTATTCTTTCAAATCTTCCCTCCAAACCCACTCCCATTTTCTTTTACAAAATTGCAATTTGTCTTTTAGCCATCAGCCTATAGCAAAGGGTGTTATTGTAGTAAGTATTCTAATATTTATCACTGACTTTGTGAGGATGCATTAGAGAATGTTAATTGTTTTATTGAACAGAGTTGTGTTTTACTAGGGCTTTGGTTGCATTTAATTTCATGAGCATAAAAAAATTTAGTAACTATTTTTAAGTGTTTGCTACAATAAAACATAAATCCAAATCCTATATGAAATGCATAAGGCATCATCATCATGATCATATTTAGTGTTTACTGAACATTTACTGTACTCTAAATACAGGTATAAAGGTTTTGGGTCACTTTAAAATTTGTTTTTTGGGTTTTTTTTACATCATCTCTGTGAAGCAAGTACTGATATATCAATCTATATTTGAGACTAATGAACCTTAGAGAATTAAAGCAATCTGTCCAAAGTCAGGCAAATTTGCAAAAAAGAATTCAAACCTAATTTAGTCTAACTCCAAATCTGTGCTCTTACCTACAATATATATGATTCTGCCTGGCATACATTTTTTTCTAGTAAATATACTCATACTTTCCTACCTCCATTTATTATTCCATTTATCACCTAATTCAAATATTTTATCTTACTGAACTATATTTTTTCTCTACCTATATAAGTATAAATCCATATGCTTATACATATGCACTGAAAGCACTAAATATAAGGGGACACAAAGCAGAATATAAATCAATACTATATAGGACACGGAAAGCTATATGTCAATAATATATAGGAAGTGATTCACGGTGGGGGGTTGCTGGTTACAGAGGAGCAACAAATCAATAAATCAGTAAATACATAAAATAAAACAGAATAAAGCAGAATAGAATAGAATAAAATAAAAGTAAAGTAAAACCAGTGACAATCAAACATACATCTTCAAAATATCCCTTGCTATCCAGAACAACTCAAATGCAATTTAAATTGCAGGACTATATTTCCAAATAATGTTACTCAACTTTTTAAACCAGTACCAAAATAATCAGATATTGAAAACCAGCAAGGTATCTGTATGGTCATTAAGACATTTCCTGGTCAATTAAATCATGGGTTTTGGCCAGCCACAGGACCTAATTTTCATACTTTCATAAAGACTATTTCTTGTTTCCTTCTTAGTTTTGTAAGAATGAAATATTTCAATTTTCATAACAGGAATTAACATGTAACTAATTAGAAGTATGTTAAATGTTTAACAAATTGTATCTCTACTGAAACAAAAACTCTAAAATAAACCCTTGTTATTGAGACAACAGGTTAAATTTCACTTTTGTTTAAGCTGTTGGCCTTAAAATATGCTTCTTTGACAAAGTTTTCTCAATTATTCTTTTTTTTCCTACTGATGCTGAGGAAAAAATCCTTCACCCTTATTAAAGTGCACATTTTTTGTTTTTTTAGAATTTCAACAGCTGCTCATAAAACTATGTAAACAGATTTTTGCAGAGTGGTCAATAATTCTATATTGTTTTCCCTGAACACATTTAATTTATGAGCACCATAAGACAAGAGATATTTGAACTAAATTCATAGCTAGAGGTGGCAAATTTCATCCAATTAGGAACAAGAGAGATATTAACATTTGCAACTAATATTTTGCTTATAGGTTAAAAAAATGGCTGAAGATAAATGAAGCAGGGGTGGAGGGAGAATGAGATGCATGAATTTACAAATGGTTGATGAATGGCTTGCCTTTCTGGGATACATTATTTAGTTAACTTTTAAGATAGCAACTATTGCCCTGGTAACCTTTTAAATAAACTTATCTAATCAGAACGTCTCACAAATGTAGGGAAGATGCTCAGAGAACAGGTTTTAGGCTTTTCAGTTCATGTTCTGAGGTGAGCTTTGTTTACCTGAGCTATGAAATAAAGACAGAAAACTTAGTACATAGCAAAATGGTCAAAGGAGGCTGATGTGAATATCTGAAGCTCATCTGAATGCAATTTATGTCCCTTCATTAATATTTAATTTACTTGATAACATTATATAGTAGGTAAAACTGTTCAAAATGTGAAAAACATAAAATTATTAATGAAAAATTGAGGGGAAATTTTTCTTAAAACATTGATTTATTCAGTGCTCACAAGGATTGGACTTTGTTTTTAGTCTCTTCTGTATATTATTTAATTTAACCTCCCAAGAACTCTATGAAGTGGTTACTAATGTAATTCCTACTTTTTAAAAGAGAAAACACTGCCACAATGTGAAGATGATACCACTAGCAAGGCATAGAAAATAGGGATCCTGACTCAGGCAATGTACCCTTAACTGCTAGGTAATGCATCATCTTTGGTTCTGCATCATTTTAAATAATGATGCTGTTGGATAGTCACTCGCATCCAACCTTCCCTTAGGATTATCATTAAAGCTTCATATTACCAAGACATTGTTAATTTCAATGTACAATTTGGCAACTAGGTAATTCACTCAAAAGTAAAACCACAAGGTTAATTGGTATGTGAAGGGACAATCATGCTTATTAGTTATCAGGAAAAAAAGTGAATAGATAGAAATAGAAAAGAGATTAGACAGAATACATTAAGCACACTCTACAGTTTTTACACTTATTTGCAAAAACTTAGAAAACTGGATAATGCTATTTGTCTGTGGGTATGTTGATACATACAAGCATTCCTATCAGGAATGTCAACAGTTGCAGTCATTTTAGCAAGCAATATGACAATAGCCAAGCTAAAAATAAAATAATCTCATACCCTACGCTATGAACAAGAAATTCCATTATATATATATTTTTTTTCTCTCTCACATAGATTAAGGACTGTGCACAAAAAAAAATTCTTTGCAATAATGTTTGTGGTAAGTCTTAAACGTATGGTAGGAATCTAGGTATCTATCCTGGGAAGGACACTAGGTAAAAGGTAGAGGAAAATATCATAGTATACCATTAAGTTAAAAGTAATTGACTAGACATAGTTTAGTCACATGAATTGAACTTAAAAAAGATGTCTCAATGAAATAAAAAAGGAAAAAATGAGATACAGTACAAATTACCTTGATGTATGTTAATAAAACATACATTACTAAACACATTTTACACGAACAAATGAATCTACCTGAATGGTTCGTAGTAGGATGAGAAATGGAGAGGAAAATTATATGTGAATAAAATCAAATTAATAGACAAAAGAGGGTCCCCCTGGGTGCTTATGATATTGTTCTAAGAACAGAGGATTATGATTAACTTAACCTTCTGCACTGTGGTCTAACTGAACTGGGCAGTTAGGATGGAAAGATAGGATATAATTAATTTCTTATTTGGCAATCTCCCTTACATTCACATATTCTAACATGCTATAGCAGCCTATTCATTTCAGGCTAGTCTACATACATCGTAACCAATTGCCCCAAGGAAAATATTTTTTCTTTCCTTAGTGTTAGTTAAGAGAAGATGTTCTTTTACATTCACATGAATTAGGATTGTTGTAGTCTATATCATTTGAAACCCAAAATTTGTTTTACTTCACTGAACAGATGGTATCTTTGTATGGGACTACCTGTTGGGCTGAACACAAATAAATTTCTGAGCTAAGATATATAAATATTTTATCTCCTTAGGGGATTCATCATTTTGCTTCTCTGTTTATACAGTTTGTTAATGATCTGCCTACTAGTTGGTTTGGCATGAACACAGTTCTTCACATAGGCAACCATATTGTTTCATAACAGACTGTCTGACATTTTCAAGATAAATTCCAACAGGGAACTTTTGGATTTTTGGAATTAGCCTTTATATTCTAAACTGAAGTTACTATAATTATGCTTTTCTTTTAATGAGTTTTGAAAGAGCTTCCTCCTACTTTAGTCTGCTCTTTTAGAAAAAAGCCCATTAATGACATAACAATGACAGTTTAAATCATTTAACTTCTTACTTTTGGTGCATGACCATGATTCTATGTAGTCACACACTTTTGGAGTATAAGCAGATATCACTTAAACGCAAAAATTACTTTGCCATTTCCTCTAATTTAATTGTTTTTGTTACTCTAACTATCCAGAGTCAATTATTCTAGATTGATATAAAAGATGTATCAGTTTCCAGAAGTCTGAAAGTTACTTTATCTTTATAGACAGGCTCAGAAATGTATGAAAAAAGCAAACTTTACTGTTGTTGAAGCTGATTCCCATTACTTTTTTTCTATAAAACTTAACTTCTGTTTCTAATCACCATGCTTTTGCTCATGATAGATAATCTATCTAGTGTGGATTAGTTTTCCCTTGTCTTTTAATGGATTAGTCTTTCCCTTCTTTCATTGTTGTTTTGCACTCTACACCAGCTACTGACCAGGATAGCTTCAATCTTATCAACATTATTATAGAACACTTCTCACCCTCGCCTATTTTGAATAGGTATTCTGCTCCTAGAATCAAAAACTTCCTTTCTTCTGGTTCCCTCACACTTATTTAAATAGTTGCTGAACATCCCACATTATTCTGTCCATTAGCCCAATTATGACTACACTTTATATTCATCCAGATTGGGGTCACATCATTGTACATTAAAACTTTAGGAACCCTTGCCATTTTTGTCACGTTTCACTGAACTAGTCTCCAATATAGAATCCATTTTATCATTCACATTCCTGTTTATATACATACACAAACACACATACATATAGAGAGAATGTTATATATACACATTTCAATATTAATATTTTTCTAAAAAGTATGTATGTTCAAAGAATAATTTGGAAAATATAGACTGCACAATGAAGATTTTTTCAAAGTTCCAAATCCAACCACACAAATATAACAACTATTAACATTTTTAATGTTTTTATTTTTGATATTAGAGTCTTATTTTTTTTCCAGAGCATACAGAAAAGGTATCAAAATGTACTACTGGACAACTATATTTTTAAAGGAAGTTTAAGTAATCTAAATGAGTCTAATAGATATACCTATATGAAATGGAAATGTTCTAGGGGCTGGTAAAGTCTGTGCAAACTAAGTTATAAAGATAATTTTTGTTTACACAGGTTGACAGGAGTATCTCCAACCTCTTCTCCACTTGATCTTAGCCAAAAGGCCGAGAAGCGATCTCTCCAACCTCTACTCTATCAATCTTGCCACATTCTGTCAGAACCAATGCTTGCTTAAAGAAATCTATGAGTTTAATGTTAACTTGTTATAATAAACCCACTGACTTGAGAGGGGGTGGGGGGGAAGATGAAGCAAACAAAATATTTTCATATTTGCCTTAGAATATGTTCTTGTACTTTGATTTTTTAAAATGCATGTGTTAATATGTTATTGTGTTAGAGTTGACAATCCACTGAACATGAACTGTCCCTTCACCTCTATATTGTGTATCTTTCCTTCTCTATTCCTTCCTTATCCAAACCTCTCAGAACTCCCTTATTCCCAACTGCCTCCTAAAATAAATTCTGTGAAGAAATAGTTTCCTATTGATAAAATACTTGATTGCTTTTTAAATATCAGTTTTGTTTGCATTCTTTTTTCCTTATACAGACAAGAAAAATTTTAACAGGGGAAAATGGCAAGCCATGAAATTCTGACCTGTTATAATGTTACATGTTCTATCTTCAATCATTTCCTGAGTGATGCTCAGTAATCCTCTTACTCAACTATATGCACTTCTCATAGTGCTTATTTACAACAGCCATGCTCTCTTCAACACAAAATCACATCTACCTTTGCCATTCTCAGAAATAAGAACTCTATTTACTGAAGACTGAAGTCAACTTTACCCTCCTCTTCCTAACATAATCAGCGTATGTACGTGTATGTGTGCATATTTATTTATTTATTTATTTTTCCATCCTTTCTTCATATGTCTACAAAATGCATGTCTGGTCCTCCCCAGCCTGCTTCCAACCTGCCTTTTTCATGAAGTTCCTTGTGGTTTATCCCTGAAGAATATATGTGGCTGGGACAAGATGCAAAATAAAGCTGAAAAGCCCAGGAGCACTCAGAAGTGAAGCCAAATGCAAGTGTGATATTTTTTATTGCAAATGGGAAGGAGAGTTTTGGCTTCTTTGCCAATTTTACAGTGGGAAAATTTAAGATCCACGAGACCTAAATCTTGCTACTAGAGCCACATCCTTTCTCCTTATTGACTCTGTCTTGACTGGCAAGATTAGGTCTCTATCTACACTCTTCTTTGCATCATTTCTATCACCTAATTATCCCATTTTACAGTAAAATCTTTGTTTCTCTAGTACAATATTCTGTCTTCATTGCATGTAAGCATATTTGGCTACTCCTAGAGCCTGCAAAAATTCATTTGATACTGATGCTACTTCCCTGTACTGATTTTTCTCCTTATTTTAGTAATCGATACCAATAGCTCTATTTGCCAACATGGTTTTGTACACATAAATGCATTAAATAAATGCATTCATGGAAGTTAATGATGAAATTATCCTTTGTCAAAAAAGGGGATAATATTAATTTTTAATTTTCTGCAGCATGTGAAAATCTTAACAACTCAGTTTGCACTTATTTGACACTCTTCCTCATCAATGTTAAACCTTAAAATCTGGCAAGAATTTATTAAATTAATTGCTTTACTCCTTCACAATGCTAACATTTTTCCTTTGCTTCAAATTCAACCTCTGTGTGAATACTCTAATATCATGTTTGTGATCGTGTATTCATTATTTTCAAGGCAAAGCATATTTTGAGGCAGCATTAATTACTCTAAAATCAGGCTTCACATTGACCAAAATCAATGTCATAAGCTTCTTAGCTCTCCTAGTGTAATAAAAGTAAAATACACATTTCCATTAATATTCTTTAAGTATTTGGAGACAAGTACAAGTATTGATATATCCTTCCCATTGCCACCACTCCACCTATTCTTTAGGCAAAATGATTATAGTTCTCTCAAAGATTATTCACTTGACATTTTCCAGCCATTTCACTATCATAACAGCCATCTTCTTAACTTTTAATATCCTTCTTATAATGTGGTGACTAAAATTAAATTCAGTACTTTCAGTTATAATATTAATAAAAGAGGACTGAACTCTGCCCCCCTCTTTCCTCCAGCCTATAGGGTGGTGGCAGCATCCTGCTGTTACTAATTCCTGGATTGTGACAACATTTTCTGTTGTCTTTTCAGCTCACCCACACCTATTATCCCATTTTAAATGTTCATGTGGAACTAACTAACATCAGCTGTGATCTCCTGACTGATTTCGACTGATATAAATGCAAAACAATTGTACACATTCAATAAGTCCTTAAAATAAATGTTACAAGGAAAAATCAACAAAAATAACAGCACAACTCTGAAAACAGCAAAAGGAACAAAGTACAAAAGACACATTACAAAAGAAGAATCAACAATTCTGGGTGTTTGAAGGTAAGGATAAAGGAAAAAGAGAAAAGGAGCAAAAAGTTATGTCAATATTTTAGACAGACAAGGGAGCCCAATATATCAATTTTTGAGCAATTGTGCAGTTTGCTTTTGGACCTTATGAAAATGAGGTGATGCTAGAAAGTTCAAGTAAGAATTGGGAGTAGATAGTTGCCAATCATTTCAGAATTAGAAAGAGAATTGAGATTTATCCATATAAAATCAATGTGCAATCTAAGATATTTTGTAGGACAAAATGAAAAGCATTAAGAACGAACCTTGGGAAAATTCAGTGGCATGCATGGGGAAAGGAAAAAGAGCTGGTGCAAAATGATACACTAATATGTGAATAAATCTTTACAGTTTACAAAACACTAATAGATATAGATGCTTATTTTGCCTTTACACACCCTGTTAAGTTGACAGGACAGATGGCAACAGTTCTTGTTTATAAGCAAGGAAAGAAAGTGGGAGAATAAGAGAAAGAACAGCAAAAAAATGGAAATGAATAGGAAGTGAAAACAGGATAGGATATGATCATGGAGCAGGAGGGTAAAAAATCTGTTTAACTATTAACAACATTATTGCTGCTCATATTGGGAATTGAGATACTGAAGTACTGACATTACTTCTGAATTATTGGAATTAATTTTATTAATAATTTATATCTAAAAAGAACATTAACAGATAAGGAGGGGGTGATTAGGATGATAAATTCCTGGAAAAATGCCACATTAGTAATGACTGGTTTCAGAATGTGGCGTCAGAGGGAGATAAATATTTCCAAGTTACATTATGAATGAAATTAAAAGCTAAAATTAATATATTGGTGTACAATATTTTGCATAACAATTTATGACTATAATGGCGCTTTCCTAAACATGATTTCTTTAATTGGGATCCAAAGAAATTAGTGCTGCCCAGTGGAAACTGAAACCACCAAGGAGCCAGAGGCAATTCTGAAGCTTCTGATTAGAGCAGAGGAAAAGAGGGAGGAATATCCTAGTTTATACCTTACTCTCAACTTCCAGTCTCCTGCCAGGACAGCCATTGGCCAAGCCTAGCTGGAAGCCAAGAGTCATGAAGGCTTGAGAAACACACAAGTTGCAGAGGCAAAGCCCCTGAAATAATTAGCACACCAGATGAAAGAAAGGGAATGCATCTGAAACAAATGACAGACTCTCCTGTGTATCTCATTTAATCCTATTGCAATCTCATGAGGAAGGTATTATTTCCATTTTACTAGAAAGGAAGGCTGAACAAGCTGTCTCATTTTTTTCTCACTACATGTTCTGGGATGCTGCATATATTAAATTAAAATTCAATAAATATTTATTATTTCAAAACTGTTATCTTGACTTATAGTACTATTGCAGTATTTATTAGTTTTCTTTTATGTTTCAGAACATGTTAGAGACATAAGTTAGACTCCAAATAACCCACTGATCTTTTCTAATAAGAACAAGTGATTAAATAAATGAAAACAAACATAAATTTTTGTGCAATGCAGTATTGGTATCCAAACTGTGATTGCAATTATTTACATTATGTGCATTCAAAATGAATTGGGATTTATTTAATTTAGTAATTAATTCTGCACTCCCAGAAAAAATGTAGCTAAGAGAAAATTATATTGAACTCTCATATATTTAGTCAGTGGCATGTTTTCTTCCTTGGTTCTGATTTATAAGTTCAAAATTTTAAGTTTCATCCTTCATTGAGATGAATTGTTTAAAGTATGTGAAATAATTTATATCCCTGCTAATGATAGTTTTAGAATGCGGGTGGGGAAATTAAATCATTCTAATTTATATTATAGATAGTCAGAAGCTAAAATGCATAAACTTGTGTATAACTAACATTTGCATAGCAATTGATGACTAACAAAACACTTTCTTAAATATCTTTTTGATCAGCAGTTATATTAATCTTTTTAAAAAGTAATCTCTATTTTTGTATCTCAAAGTATATGTTATTCTTAGACATTATGTAATATTATTTAAATGTCAATTTTATTTTTTATTCAAACAGAAAGTCACAAAAATTATAATCATCCTCATCAGTTTATATAATACTTCTTACATATTATTTATCTCAGATTATTTTATTACAAATATTCCTTTCTCTGGAAGGTAATTAGATTAGTTTTCTAGAGCTGCCATAATAAATTGCCACAAACTGGTTGGCTTAAAATAACAGAATTTCTTTTCTCCTACAGTTTTGGAATCTAGACCTTTGAAATAAAGTATCATCAGGGCCACATTCCCTTGAAAGGCTCAAGGGAAGAATCCTTCCTTGACTTATCCTAGCTCTGGTGTCTCCACACAATCCTTGCCTCGACTTGTAGCTGCATCACTCCAACTCCTGCCTGTATTGTCAAATGGTCTTCTACCCTCTGTGTATATATCTGCATATGTCCTCTCCTCTTCTTACAAAGGCACCAGTCACTGGATTTAGGGTCTACCCTAATCCAGTATGATTTTGTCTTAACTAATTATATCTGCAAAACCCTATTTACAACTAAGGTCATATTCTGAGATTCTGAGTGGACACAAATTCTGCAGGTCACATTTCAACCCAGCAGTGTAGTGATGTCCTCCTTAAACAAGGAGGACAGGAAAACAATGATGTAAAAGAGTTCCAAGACCAGGACTGAGACTTTGCTTCCAGTCATCCATCATTAAAGCATTCCAGGAATCTATTCAAGGAAGAAAGCACCCATGAGTGATTTGAAATCATACCTGTAAAATACTTTTTTTCTAATAAGTTATATTACTACCAAAGTATCAATTAAGCAAAAGGATATAATGTCTCTTAAAACCAGTACCTACATATGCCCAAAGGGCTTGTAAAATTAGTAAGTAGTGCATCCATAATATTTTTAATTAGTATTTTTTAATTAAAAAAATTAAATCCATACAATTTCCCAGCTCACAAACGACAGCTGCAAATTTTTTATTTTTTATTTTTTTGGCGGTATGCGGGCCTCTCACTGTTGTGGCCTCTCCTGTTGCGGAGCACAGGCTCCAGACGTGCAGGCTCATCGGCCATGGCTCACGGGCCCAGCCGCTCCGCGGCATGTGGGATCTTCCCGGACTGGGGCACGAACCCGTGTCCCCTGGATCGGCAGGTGGACTCTCAACCACTGTGCCACCAGGGAAGCCCACAGCTGCAAATTTTAGTAATTCTAGTTCTATTTTTTTGTATATGTGGAATTGTCTGTGTATACTTGTGTGCTTACTAAGGATCATATTCTAAATGCAAACTTATATTCATTTTCCACTTTTAATAGGGTCAGTTTTCCATAAAACTCAATACTATTTGAAGATATAATTTTATTTTATATCATCAGTGACTCATCCTCCATGGGTCTGACAAAAGGTTGTTATTATGTATATGAGTTTTGTGTTTTCTACATTTTCATAAGTATTTTTGTTCCTTCTTAGAATGTACAACACTGTAAGGATGGTAGTTAAAAAGCTGGAACAAATGGGGTCCTCAATGTTATTGAGCAACTATACTAGCTCTGACCACTACCTAGACTATTGTGTGATAAATTATTTTCATCTTGTTTAAAGGACTGTATTTTGTTATAACATATTATAACAGTCTAGTCCATTTCACATGTAATTAAGTTTGCCTATTCAAAAATTCATTAAGTTGTTTTGCTAAACAAATGGGATATCTAGCTTGGGTCTACAGTTTTTCCAAGACTTTCTTCACACCCAAATAGCAGACACAATGAAAACTATCTCCGGGAAGAGCACTAAGCCTAATCAAGAAACTGGCATGCCTGCCTGGCTGGCTTCAGAACTGCTATTGACCAGTGACTGCTGTGTCTCCCACTTTCCCCCTCTGTGTATGGGCTTGTCTACTATGCTTATCCTACATCTGTCTCACCACTGTTTATTGGTAGCATGGGGATAAATGGCTTATTTTAATTCTCTGATGTTCATATTGACAAAAATCAGACTTGAGCAACCAAACTCAAGGAACTTCTGCACCTAGACCTCATGTAGATGATAAGATCCTGGGCCTGGCCTTAAGTATGATGCTGTAACAGAGTGCAACTTGAAGGAGGTGTTGGGTGTTGGAAGGAGAAACTCATATTTTACACAAAGGAGTAAAGTAATTAAATTGAAGTCAGAGGGCAGGCTGTGGTGTTTTTAAAACATGACTGCTAATTCTTTGGCACTCTTCTTATTGAGAAGTGGGTCAATGTTGCTTCCCCTTGAATCTTGGTGGGCTTACAACTGCTGCTTCAGCCAATCAAGTAAAATAAAAGTGACACTATATACCATAAATAGACAGATAGATACATAGATGTAAGTTTCCTTTGGCTCTCTAAACATATTTATAATAGCTTCTTTGAATTCTTTCTCGGCCTAATCCCTCATCAGTGACATTTCCAGTTACCCTTTTTCTTTTCAAGTGCATATATTTCAGTTTCCTGCTTCTTTGCATGTCTCATTATTATTTTCTTTTGAAAACTGGACATTGTAGGTAATATGTTGTTACAACCATAGATTCTAATTAGCCCTTCTTGTGTGTGTTTGCTTGGGATAATTCAAGATTATGTCTTTCCCCCAGTGAAGGTCCACTGAAGTCTCAGCTCAGTTTTTATTCTATTTGTTTTTATTTTTATTTGTAAGCCTGACTTCCTAGGATCAACACAGTTTAACAGTCGGTCAATGATTGGTAAGCAGTGTGGTTAAAATCATTGCTAGTAGTATCTCTTTGCTGATAGATCTGTGTATAGTTTGGAAACACATCCAAAGTTCAATGTTTCTACAATTCTTCTCCAGACTTTAATTTCTGTATGCTAAAGGTCTCGTAGTCAGCAAAGACAAAGAGACAACTAAGGCTTTCTCTGGTCTTTCCTGAGTCTGCAGAGATACTTGCATAAGCCCACAACATTCGAGACCACCATGTTATGTGAAAGTTTATCAAGACCACCGTGGTTATGTGAAAGACAAGACAACTTGTCTTATCAGAACTTCTACTACATTTATGGCTTGTTGACTGGTCTGTTGCTTGCTCCAGACTGTAGCACGGCATTAAACTAGGTGTCAGGTTGGCCATCTGAGATTGTTTGCTACTGTTCCTGGATTGTTTCTCTACTGTTTGCAACAGTTTGCCCTGGCATGGATTTTACCAAGCTCCCATACCAAATCAAATCAGACCCTTTGGCAGCAGAGAGGTAAGACCTCACATCCTGCCCTGTACTCCACGTGAAGAAGTTGTACGGGAAGAAATGGAAGACTCTGGAAAATTAAAGTTTTACTGAGCTCTGCCCACCAGAGCAACAGCCAGCTCTACCCACCACCAGTCACTCCCATCAGGAAACTTGCACAAGCCTCATCCACCAGAAGGCAGACAGCATAAGCAAGAAGAACTACAATCCTGCAACCTGTGGAACAAAAAACACATGCACAGAAATATAGACAAGATGAAAAGGCAGAGGGCTATGTACCAGATGAAAGAACAACAACAAAAAAAAACCCAGAAAAACAACTAAATGAAATGGAAATATGCAAACTTCCAGAAAAAGAATTCAGAATAATGGTAGTGAAGATGATCCAGGACCTCGGAAAAAGAATGGAGGCAAAGATCGAGAAGATGCAAGAAATGTTTAACAAAGACCCAGAAGAATTAAAGAACAAACAGAGATGAACAATACAATAACTGAAATGAAAACTACACTAGAAGGAATCAATAGCAGAATAACTGAGGCAGAAGAACGGATAAGTGACCTGGAAGACAGAATAGTGGAATTCACTGCTGAGGAACAGAATAGAGAAAAAAGAATGAAAAGAAATGAAGACAGCCTAAGAGACCTCTCTGGGACAACATTAAACGCAACAACATTGGCAATAGAGGGGTCCCAGAAGGAGAAAAAAGGACCCAAGAAAATACTGAAAGAGATTATAGTCAAAAACTTCCCTAACATGGGAAAGGAAATAGCCACCCAAGTCCAGGAAGGGCAGAGAGTCCCATACAGGATAAACCCAAAGAGAAACACACCGAGACACATGGTAATCAAATTGGCAAAAATTAAAGACAAAGAAAAATTATTGAAAGCAGCAAGGGAAAAATGACAACATACAAGGGAACTCCCATGAGGTTAACAGCTGATATCTCAGCAGAAACTCTACAAGCCAGAAGGGAGGGGCATGATATACTTAAAGTGATGAAAGGGAAGAACTTACAACCAAGACTACTCTGCCTGGCAAGGATCTCATTCAGATTTGATGGAGGAATCAAAAGCTTTACAGACAAGCAAAAGCTAAGAGAATTCAGCACCACCAAACCAGCTCTTCAACAAATGCTAAAGGAATTTCTCTAAGTGGGAAACACAAGAGAGGAAAAGTACCTACAAAAACAAACCCAAAACAATTAAGAAAATGGTCATAGAAACACACATATCGATAATTACTTTAAACATGCATGGATTACATGCTCTAACCAAAAGACACAGGTTTGCTGAATGGATAAAAAAACAAGACCTATATATATGCTGTCTACAAGAGACCCAGTTCAGACCTAGGGACACATACAGACTGAAACTGAGGGGATGGAAAAAGCTATTCCATACAAATGGAAATCAAAAGAAAGCTGGAGGGAGCAGCAATAATCATATCAGATAAAACAGACTTTAAAATAAAGAAGTTACAAGAGACAAGGAAGGACACTACATAATGATCAAGGGATCAATCCAAGAAGAAGATATAACAATTATAAATATATATGCACCCAACATAGGAGCACCTCAATACATAAGGCAACTACTAACAGCTATAAAAGAGGAAATTGGCAGTAACACAGTAATAGTGGGGGACTTTAACACCTCACTTACTCCAATGGACAGATCATCCAAACAGAAAATTAATAAGGAAACACAAGCTATAAATTACAGTAGATCAGATAGATTTAATTGACATTTATAGGACATTCCATGCAAAAACAGCAGATTACACTTTCTTCTCAAGTGCGCACAGAACATTCTCCAGGATAGATCACATCTTGGGTCGCAAATGAAGCCTCAGCAAATTTAAGAAAATTGAAATCATATCAAACATCTTTTCTGACCACAACGCTATGAGATTAGATATGAATTACAGGGAAAAAAGGTAAAAAACACAAACACATGGAGGCTAAACAGTGCGTTACTAAATAAACAAGAGATCACCAAAGAAATCAAAGAGGAAATCAAAAAATACCTAGAGACAAATGACAATGAAAGCAAGAAAATCCAAAACCTATGGGATGCAGCAAAAGCAGTACTAAGAGGGAAGTTTATAGCTATATAAGCCTATCTCAAGAAACAAGAAAAATCTCAAATAAACAATCTAACCTTAAACCTAAAGGAACTAGAGAAAGAAGAACAAACAAAACCCAAAGTTGGCAGAAGGAAAGAAATCATAAAGATCAGAGCAGAAATAAATGAAATAGAAACAAAGAAAACAATAGCAAAGATCAATAAAACTAAAAGCTGGTTCTTTGAGAAGATAAACAAAATTGATAAACCATTAGCCAGACTCATCAAGAAAGAGAGGCAGAGGACTCAAAGCAATAAAATTAGAAATGAAAAAGGAGAAGTTACAACAGACAGCACAGAAATACAAAGCATCCTAAGAGACTACTACAAGCAACACTCTGCCAATAAAATGGACAACCTGGAAGAAATGGAGAAATTCTTACAAAGGTATAAACTTCCAAGACTGAACCAGGAAGAAATAGAAAATATGAACAGACCAATCACAAGTAATGAAATTGAAACTGATTAAAAATCTTCCAACAAACAAAAGTCCAGGACCAGATGGCTTCACAGGTGAATTCTATCAAACATTTAGAGAAGAGCTAACACCCATCCTTCTCAAACTCTTCCAAAAAATTGCAGAGGAAGGAATACTCCCAAACTCATTCTATGAGGCCACCATCACCCTGATATGAAAACCAGACAAAGATAGTATAAAAAAAGAAAATTACAGACCAATATCACTGATGAATATGGATGCAGAAATTCTCAACAAAATACTAGCAAACAGAATCCAACAACACATTAAAACTATCATAGACTATGATCAACTGGGATTTATCCCAGGGATGCAAGGATTCTTCAATATACACAAATCAATCAACGTGATACACCATATTAACAAATTGAAGAATAAAAACCATATGATCATCTCAATAGATGCAGAAAAAGCTTTTGACAAAATTCAACAGCCATTTATGATAAAAACTCTCCAGAAAGTGGGCATAGAGGGAACATACCTCAATATAATAAAGGCCAGATACGAACAACCCACAGCAAACATCATTCTCAATAGTGAAAAACTGAAAGCATTTCCTCTAAGATTGGGAACAAGACAAGGATGTCCACTCTCACCACTATTATTCAACATAGTTTTGGAAGTCCTAGCCACGGCAATCAGAGTAGAAAAAGAAATAAAAGGAATTCAGATCGCAAAAGAAGAAGTCAAACTGTCACTGTTTGTAGATGACATGATACTATACATAGAGAATCCTAACGATGCCACCAGAAAACTACAAGAGCTAATGAATGAATTTGGTAAAGTTGCAGGATACAAAATTAATGCACAGAAATCTCTTGAATTCCTATATACTAATGATGAAAAATCTGAAACAGAAATTAAGGAAACTCTCCCATTTACCACTGCAACAAAAAGATTACCCTACCTAGGAATAAACCTACCTAGGGAGACAAAACAGCTGTATGCAGAAAACTGTAAGATACTGATGAAAGAAATTAAAGATGATACCAACAGATGGAGAGATATACCATGTTCTTGGATTGGAAGAATGAATATTTTGAAAATGACTACACTAGCCAAAGCAATCTACAGATTCAAAGCAATCCCTATCAAATTACCAATGGCATTTTTTACAGAACTAGAACAAAAAATCTTAAAATTTGTAGGGAGACACAAAAGACCCCAAATAGCTAAAGCAGTCTTGAGGGAAATAAGTGGAGCTGGAGGAATCAGACTCCCTGCCTTCAGACTATACTACAAAGCTACAGTAATCAAGATAATATAGTACTGGCACAAAAACAGAAATACAGATCAATGGAACAAGATAGAAAGTGCAGACATAAACCCACGCACCTATGGTCAACTAATTTACAACAAAGGAGGCAAGGATATACAATGGAGAAAAGACAGTCTTCTCACTAATTGATGCTGGGAAAACTGGTCAGCTACATGTAAAATAATGAAATTAGAACACTCCTTAACACCATATAAAAAATAAACTCAAAATGGATTCAAAACCTAAATGTAAGACGGGACACTCTTAGAGGAAAACATAGGAAGAATACTCTTTGACATAAATCACAGCAAGATCTTTTTTGATCTGCCTCCTAGAGTAATGGAAATAAAAACAAAAATAAACAAATGGGACTTAATGAAACTTCTAAGCTTTTGCACAGCAAAGGAAACCATAACAAGACAAAAAGACAACCCTAAGAATGGGAGAAAATATTTGCAAATGAATCAATGGACAAAGGATTAATCTCCAAAATATATAAACATCTCATGCAGCTCAATATTAAGAAAACAAACAGCCCAATCCAAAAATGGGCAGAAGACCTACATAAACATTTCTCTAAAGAAGAGATACAGGTGGCCAAGAAGCAAAAGAAAAGCTGCTCAACATCACTAATTATTAGAGAAATGCAAATCAAAACTACAATGAGATATCACCTCACACCAGTTAGAATGGGCATCATCAGAAAATCTACAAATAACAAATGCTGGAGAGGGTGTGGAGAAAAGGGAACCCTCTTGCACTGTTGGTGGGAATGTAAATTGATACAGCCACTATGGAGAACAGTATGGAGGTTACTTAGAAAACTAAAAATAGAATTACCATATGACCCAGCAATCCCACTACTGGATATATACCCAGAGGAAACCATAATTCAAAAAGACACATGCACCCCAATGTTCACTGCAGCACTATTTACAATAGCCAGGTCATGGAAGTAACCTAAATGCCCATCAACAAAAGAACGGCTAAAGAAGTTTTGGTATATATATACAATGGAATATTACTCAGCCATAAAAAGGAACGAAACTGGTTCATTTGTAGAGACGTGGATGGATCTAGAGAGTGCCATACAGAGTGACGTAAGTCAGAAAGAGAAAAAGAAATATCGTATATTAATGCATATATGTGGAACCTATAAAAACGGTACAGATGAACCGGTTTGCAGGGCAGAAACTGAGACACAGATGTAGAGAACAAACTTATGGACACCAAGGAGGGGAAGCGGCAGGGGGTGGTGGTGGTGGTGTGCTGAATTGGGTGATTGGGATTGACCTGTATACACTGATGTGTATAAAATGGATGACTAATAAGAACCTGCTGCATAAAAAAATAAATTCAAAAATTCAAAAAAAAAAAAAAAAAAGAAAGAAATGGAAGACCCTCCTCAGGCTGAAACACCAGAGATCTTGAATAAACATTTCTAAATTTGTTGTATGTCTTTGGTCAATTTCTAGAATCTTAAAGTAGTTGTTTTTGACAATTATGTCCATTTTTATCATTGCTTTTCAAGGAGATGTTTTATTGAGCTCCTCACTAAACCATTCGAAAAGTTACCCCTGCTTACTCATTTAAAATGTACCTTGCGGGACTTCCCTGGTGGTGTAGTGGTTAAGAATCCGCCTGCCAGTGCAGGGGCCATGGGTTTGATCCCTGGTCCGGGAAGATTCCCCATGCCGCGGAGCAACTAAGCCCATGCGCCACAGCTACTGAACTCCAGAACCCGTTAGCCACAACTACTGAGCGTGTGTCACAACTACTGAAGCCCATGTGCCTAGAGCTTGTGCTCCACAACAAGAGAAGCTACCGCAATGAGAAGCCCACGCACTGCAACAAAGAGAAGCCCCTACTCGCCGCAACTAAAGAAAGCCTACACGTAGCAATGAACACCCAACACAGCCAAAAAAAAACCCAACAAATATACCTTGCATCTCTCAATTCCCTAGCACATAGTGCTTTGTACACAGAAATCGTTCTACTGTTTGAATTAAATGGAATTAAATGTAGGTGTTTGATTGCATTTATAAAATGGCATTTGTCCATTTGTACTTAATGTCCAAAATACATTCCTCTTTCTTTATCCCTCTTCTTCCAGATCAATTTTTTAAAACTACTGACTAAATACACTCTTGATTTTTGCCTAGCTACTCTTGTTATTTCTCTCTACCTCCTGAGCTGTCTCATTTTCTCATCTCTGTCTTTTATATGTTGGAATATCCTAACGTTATGATCTCAGATCCTCTTCTTTTCTCACTTGATACTTTTTTCTGGGAACCTTCATTCACAAGCTTGACTTCAGTGGGCTCCCTCTAAGTGCAGATGTACTAATGTCGAGGTCAGCTCTCTGAGCTCCACACTTTCACTTCCTTCAGTCTAATTGATACCTCCTTTCTGATGCCACAAACATATCACACACACAATATATCTAAGTCTGAACTCATGTTCTTCCTACCAGAACCTGTCCTGTTCAAGGGTTTTCTATTTAGTGGAATGGCAGGACAATCTATCCATTTGGGCCACTGTATAGTACATGGATATTCTTGCAATTGTACTTATTTGTGATTCCACATTCTGGTCATCACAAAAATGACTTTCATTGGTGCTTTTCATTCTACCCTCAGAGTTTATGATTTCTTATACAAACTTTCTCATAAAAAGTTAATGTGTCTCCATAAAATTGTACAGTTGTGTGCCCTTTCTTCTTGAAGAAAACAGCATTTTGGTGTTGTCTGCATAATGAAAATATGTGTACAACTGCCACTATACCAGAAGAATAAAATAATATAAACTTTAATACAGTACTCTTAAAAAGTTATTTCTTGGTTATGATATTATGATATTAAAAACACTGGTTGCAGTATTAAAAATATTGTGCTGAGGTAATTGTTTTTCTATATAGGAGTCAAAATTTTCCATCTACTTCAGAACAGTATTACATCCACTTCCCTACCAAAGTATTTAAGAGACACATACATGTCTGAAGAGGTTCCTAGAAAGGTCAGTGATAATGAGTAAGAGGTGAAAAAACAATACCTATGCTGAGAAGATCAACTGCTAGAGAAGTATAAAGGGGATTTTACAACAGTTTTCCAAAAGACTTACATTATTCTTCTGTCAAAGTTTATTCCAAAGGCTCAAAATCCCAGCCAGGAAAGAAAGATGAAGATGATATCATCATTACATGGATGACAAAAACAATTGAGGTTCAAGGGAGATGGCTTATACAATGTCACAGAGCTATTATGGAGGAGAATTTTCTGCTTTTAGATTCTGGGCTTTTTCTACTCTAATAGCAATCACATAGCCAGTTGTTACACTCATTTGGTCAGTGTGGAAGGCTGGCAAAATTTTCAAATTATAAACAAAACTGACAGAATTCAAAGAAAAATTGTCCATTCATTTCAAAATAGTAAATTAATTCAGTTCAACAGAGTTTTAATGAGCCTGTGTTCTAAACCTAAGTCTGTCCCAGGAATTGAGTTGTAAACAATTGTGCTTTTGGTATAACTCATGATCTGCTAGGACAGGGGCAAATGCTTAAGTAAACCACACCTAAACAAAGATTTTCTATCATTTCAGAAACATGAACTTTTTGCATGCTAATGAAGTTTCAGAAAAAGAATCAGTAATCATGTTAAAATCAAACAAACTTTTAAAAGAAACACATCTCTAAGCATTTATTCTCCAGTCACTTTCAGAATAGAGAAAAATATGAAATGATTTTAAGTTAAAGCTATGGGGATACTGTAGTTTTATATAAATATATATATATATGGAAATACAGCTTTGACATATTAATCATTCTAAAGCATATTTTTAATGTAATTTAAGGGAAAAAATCTGAGAAAGTATATGCTATTCCTACCTAGATTCATAGAGATGGGAAATTAGAAAGGTTATCATTAGACCTAAAAAATTCCACTTCTTTATTTCCCTCCCTTTAAAATTTTTTTTTTATCCTCTTTGTTTGAAATTATATTCCCACCTAAGAAAGCGGGTGGTTGTTTTTTCTTCCACTGTAGCTTTTAAAGATTCTCTCTCACTTGTGGTCCCAAGATAGAATATGTGTTTGGTGAAAGAGGATCAACACAATTTGTGACCAAAAAATGAAAAAGAACTCTCTTGCTTTTGTGCCATTTCAAGTGATTTATTTTACTCAGCAGGTCTCTCTTATTGGCCTGGGAGTTTACTTTGCCCAGTGAGCCAAGATGGGTTGGCTGCAAAAAGTCCTTAAAAGTGCCAGACTCACACTGATCCAAAAACAGCAACTATCAAACCAATAGCCTCTCAGTCTCTGGCAATGGCTGCATGCACTCAGCATCACCTGAGAATTTTATATTTGTTTGATTAACAAATAGGAGGTGGAAGAACAAAAAAATAACATGATATTTGGCACAAGGATGAAAAACAGTTAAGTTAAATAATGACTACAAATTATATCAAAATTAAATAAATGAAATAAATTACTACTTGGCAGGTAATATGATGGTTGCTATCACATGATCTATATCAAATAATCATATTGACTGCTACACGAAAAATTTTATTTTTTACAGATGAGAAAATAAGCCTAGATGTGTAAATAATTTGCTGACTAATGTATTTAGGTGATCATCAATTAGCTATTATTTGAATAAACAAATGAATATACATTTTATGTGGCAAAATTAGGAGCAGAACCTAGTTCTTAAAAATGAAACTACGATTTTCTTTCCAATTTCACCACTTGTTTCAATGTAGAATTTGGGGAACAATTAATTTTATAATGTAAAAACACTTTAGATCTATGAAATTGTAATATTAATAATTCCCCAAAATTATTTTATTTTGTAGTGTCTGAAAATAGTTTCAACCTATTTTCATTTATTATTTGGTTGCTGGTTCAATTTTTACTTCATATTTTTCAACTTATGTTAATAGAATTAATCTTTCCTGAGGATTGATTATATATAAGTTTAGCCTGAAGTGTTTATAAAATATTATTTTTTTGAAAACTATCAAGGCTTCAATCTCAATGTAAAGGACTTGCTAATCTATATGTCTAATTGACATCTTCCTGATTCCTAATTTCCTATTTATAAACACTTACTAGGCATGTCTGTTTGGTTAATTACTATTAACCCAGCAAACAAAATAGAACTCATAACCTTTCTTCTCTTAAAGAAGAAACCTTCTTTCTTTGTCTTCCTTGTAAAAGAGAAAACCAATAACCCTTTTTGAAAAAGATAAAGTACAAGACTGAAATACATTTCCTTCATGGGAGGAAGTAACTGGCAGAAAATTAGAGGCACGTGTATTCATTAGTATACTGCCTTGGGCAACATGTAAAATCAGAGGTCAGACTAGCAGGAATGTCAGAGTAACAGTGAAGTGGTTTGAATGGAGGAGGGTGGACCACTGAATTATACAGAAGATGTTGGAGGTGAAGAGACATTTTTTAAATAGGTAGAGAATAAAGACAATCTACAGGTAATCAATCCACAGATGCTTAATGCAGGCCTTGTTTTAATTCAGTTCAAAAGAATACACTCTGCATTCTTATGGGGTTCGTTTTAAGAATTAATTTTAATGTGTCAAATTTTCTGAAGATTTTACAACAACTAAGAAAAAACAGGGCTTCCCTGGCGGCACAGTGGTTGAGAATCTGCCTGCTAATGCAGGGGACACGGGTTTGAGCCCTGGTCTGGGAGGATCCCACATGCCGCGGAGCAACTAGGTCCGTGAGCCACAACTACTGAGCCTGCGCGTCTGGAGCCTGTGCTCCGCAACAAGAGAGGCCGCAATAGTGAAAGGCCCGCGCACCGCGATGAAGAGTGGCCCCCACTCGCCACAACTAGAGAAAGCCCTCGCACAGAAACGAAGACCCAACACAGCAAAAATAAATTAATAAATTAATAAACTCCTACCCCCAACATCTTTTAAAAAAAAAAGATTTCCCAATTCTAGTAGTTTAGAGACAATTAAAAAGAAAAGAAAAAACAGATATATATCACCATGTTTGTTAATGGCTTCTCTACCTTAAAAAAATGGTTTAAAAAAAAGTTTGTCCTCTGAAATGTTCAAAGAGGACAAGTATGGAAGGTAATTTAAAATTTCCAATGATCATCATCTCTCGTCTAATGATAGTGTAGCACACTAGTGAATTTCGCATGAATCATAAAGGGCTACTGGGCACTGAAATCTAAACATTCCACAACAGGAACTTAAGTGAAAGATCAATTTAACAGATGAAGTTCACCTCTAATCTCTGTAATTGTTGTAGGGCAGACGTACACTACTCAGAGCTAAAAGAAAGGAAACAGCAGTGGTTTGCTTCAGGTCAAGAGATAGATGTCTCTGGTATTATCAAGATGAGCTGGTGTCTTAGATCATGCATGGTAAGGCCACTTTTAGGCATAACCATGCGGTAAGTAATAAAGAATAAGAATCTGTACGTAGCTCCAGTAGTAGAAAGACCTCTGAATTCTGATGTTTCCTTCACACCCTAATGGTATAAGGGTCAAAAGCCTCAGTTTCTTGGCTACTTAATCAGATTTGTTTTTTTCCTCTGGAAAAAAAGGGCGAATTCAAGGAGCTGTGTAAATTTTATATATTAAAATGTTTGTATGACTTCTTTGCTGGTTTGCGAGTGAACCGAAGTATATCCCCGTAGGCAAAGATCTGTGTTTGGCCAGGCTCAGCTTGACCCATCATGAGTTTATCAACTAATTAATCTATATTTTGAATATGAAAGCTTTAAATATTGTTTCTTGGTTTAAATTATAGGATATTATTCAAGGATATATCAAAATCTCAGTTTCTTGATTTATAGTGAGATCTGATAGAACTACTAGATCATTTCTATAGCCATATTTAACTTTAAAAAGTATTAAGATATAGAAAGATAAGAATATTTGAAAGATATCTACCTCTGGTCATTCTGTTTATATACTGTATTTTACTGATTGCCCCAGGTCTATAAGTAGTTAAATTCATCTCATTAGTTCAGCAAGGATTATGTTGTTTCCTTGCACAAGCACTGTTCAAAGTGCTGTAGATTGAAAATAAATCAATATCTTTCATTCCTTGAAGATATAAGTAATTGAAGAAAGTATTAAAGGTGCTCTGATAAAAGCAAGGGTCATTATGAAGGCATAATATAAGTAGTGGCAAAATAATTTGTTTTTGATAATTTTAATTATAATATGAAATTTAGAGTTGGGTAATCATTTTTGTTTCAGCAGTAAAACACTTACAGGGACCAGAGTCTCCTGCTAGGATCTGAGCAACAGCTTATTTTACAACGAGAGCCAAGTAGTTTATGCTGCCAAGTAAGAAATCTATACATTCAAAAGATTAGCGTCAGGCCTAGGGTTTTCATTACTTGAACTGCACAAAACTTAAGTTGCACACTCAGGTTCACTTCTTCCACATGGAGAGTTCAATCAGATACTGGAATTAAGTCTTCAGGTACTGAAGTGAAGCTTTCATTTCTCTTAGAGTTAATAACATTAGCAATGTTCACATCAGAGTAAGGATGATGATGATTCCGTTAAAGTTCATGCCAGAAATCACTCTAAAGTTATAATAAAACTGCCTGAATATCAATAATAGTCTACCACTGAATAACTATTTTCTCCACAATAGTCTTTTTTTATTTGCCTAAGAACATGCAATCCATTTTCTTAAGGCCAGTAACAGAGGAAACCTTAAATGTAAACTTTGATGTAGTGCTTATATAGAAATTCTTACTAAATATTAATGCTAATAAAAGGTCACAGGTACATTGCTACTAGTTGTTTCAAAGGATCAAAATGCCTAAACTTTCAGCATCTATTTATGAATATAGCACTTATACAAATATAAAAGAAATCAATAACATATTTTTTCTTATAACTATACTTGAATAAGCAATAATAAACGGCAAAACTTAGGTTTCCAATTCCTTTGCTCATTACAGGTTTACAGAGAAAATTACTGAAATATGCTGGCATTTTTCCAGCTATTAGTAAAGTCTTTCTTGAGTTTCCCCTTTCTATAAATGGTCTTGTATATGATCAGATAGAGGAATCAAATGCTACAAAGGGAGTATTTCAGGATTATTTTGTGAATAAAAATGTCATGGACCAAAAGAATAATTGATGTTGCCCTTGGAACTCCACTTATGAAGGTCATGAAGCAATTTTTTTGTGAAAAGGCATGATAATACAAACACAATACAATTCACTTATCTGTTTGCAAAAACCAAGGCCTGGAGAGAAGCACGATTGCTTAAATCATAAATCTATAACTTTTTTAACTGTCCATCTCCAAAAGCTATTTTGTAGTTTACCAATGCTTCTGTAAATGTATTTTAGGAAGCTTTGTTCCAACTGACCTAAATTCAGTTTTTTCCCTTGTTTGGTTAGTGTTCATTCATTTATCAGTTTTAATTTTATTTTATCATATATATTCTAATGCAAAAAAGAAAAAAGTGTGGAAAACAATTATATCAATATTTCAGCTTAGATTTTTAATCGTAAGATTTGGTGGATGATTTAATTGTATTATTTAGTTCACCAAACTTGTAGAACACTTTTTCTGTTTTTCAACAACTTTATTTCAGGCAATTTAAAAAGGACTTCCTTCATGCCTACTCAAACCAACTACTTGTTCAAATGCCCACGGAATTCAATATGAATCATTTCCACTTGAGTGAAAAACTGTTTCACAAGCCAGCAAATCTCAGAAAGTAAGAGTATCTGTTCTGGTCATATACTGTCCACTGATACAACTCATCCTTTATTACCGTTGCCACATTTTTGTAACAGTGGATCCAGCTGTGGGACTGTTGAGAAAATATTTTATGTTTCTAAATGCTTAAGGCTTTATGATTATATATAATATTTCTGAATATATAAATTCTAATTATATAATTATAATACATATACATTACCATACTTTAATAACCATCTCTTTTAAATTTCTCAATTATAAAATGGTATTTGTCAAAATATTTTGTGTAACTACACCTCCCACCTCCACTTATAACCCAAGGAAGAGGTTCTACTAAGTGTTTCCAAGATAGAAACAGCAATGAATATTCCTAGGAAGGATTATGTTCTTAACATTAGAAGTTCCTATTATTAGAGTCCTTTTGTAAAAGTTAATGGAAACTTCAACTGATGCTTTATCTATGTATGTACATAATATTTTATTGAAGAAACCCAAGAAAAAGTAGCTCTTTTAAAAAGAAAAGAGAAATTTTAACGAAGCATTTGTCAAAAATATAGAAAATCTGAAGTTGTTACTAAACAATTTGGAAGATCACCTTTAGCCATTTGATAGATCATAAAGCTAAGGATCAAATTAAAAATGAACAGTAACGTCCTAGCTAAAATGAATAGTCGTCTGATTAAATATCTATTTTACTAATCTTTTATTGGCTGATTGATGAAATGTGTTATAAATTCAGTGGATGATTAGTGAAATAATGAGCAGGAACCTCATCAGCCTGTGCCCTGTGTAAGTTGCTGATGATCAGGATACCTGGCTGAGTCGTTTTGATCAGGAAATATTAATCTCTGTTCAAAGAAGCCACCATATCAGGGAAGACAAAATAAAAATAAAGACAAATAATTACAACCACAACAATGAGTATATTATATAAAAGTGTTTTCAACATGTCAAGAATTTTTCTAGAAGATATCCTCATTTTATGTTCCTCCTGCTTAGCAGATAAAAAAAAACTGAGGCACAAATCATTTTGCCCAATATTATGTAACTAGTAAATGACAAAGCTGGGATCTGAACACAGGCAAAATTGGATCCAGAATTTGAATTTTAAAACATTATGCTTAAAAGTGATCAGATACCAAAGGAGGAGGCCTGAGTGGTTATGAACTGTAGAAAAAACCATGAATTCCTGTTACCTGGGTTACAGCTTTTAGCAGCACATTTCTCATTGTCTTATATTTCTCCAAAGTTACTACTCCATTTTATTATATAACATGTTTGCACCGCAAATCCTCCAGGTCCACTAAGCTCTCAGCTTCATATTAATGTCTTCAGTTTCCTTAGTTCTCCAGACTTTTTTTTTTAATTAAGAAACTTATAAGCTATAAAATATGTGGATTATGCTAATAGCCCCTTGAAATCTTCAGTAAAAAATAAAGTTTGCTTATATACCCTGATTGTCATGTACATTTAAAAACTGGTTAAAGGACTAAACATTAAGTATGATAAACTCAATGAACTGAGCTGTGAAAAACAAATGGTTTCAGTTCTTGTCTTATGACAGATATTCATTAAATATCTAGTGCAAGTGGCAAAGAAGCATACAAATTAAGTTTGCAAGTAATGCTAAATTTGAGATTTCACCACTATATAGGTAGGACAGAAGAAGAAACCATGAGACCTCCTAGGACTCAGAAATACAGGCAGAGTAACAGAGGATGAAGGTGGTATCTATTATTAGAGATTTCTAGTCTGTGGTTATAAAGAAATCTGAGATTGAAGCAAACTCTCATCAGAGTATGGAAATTTCCTCTATGAATATGTATTTTAAATCTTAATTTTCACTCTGCTTCTGTGCTATTCTTTGGTTTAATTTTGAAGGAATATAAATGATTAATCTTGATCCTCAACTATTTATAAACTAGTTCATAGATTCTTTCTTATATGTCCACCTATTGTATATTCTGATTTGGAAAGAAACAGTGTGACAAAGGCTCAATTGTCAACAGAATGTCCTCATCCAGTGATGGGAGTGGGGGAGATGACACACAGCCATTAATTACAGTTGGCTGGGGATCAGGAGTCCAAGGTAACAGTTCTGGCTGTACCACTAAATTCTCTTTCTAATTTTAGAAATGTAGTTGACCTCACTGAACTTCAGTATTTTAGAATTCAGGATAATGTAATATTCAGGGTCATTTCCAGCTCCAAAACACATCAATTGTGTAAATAAGAATCTACTAAAAATACCTTGAGAAAAATATATTTTATATCTCACTGGGAACTATAAGGAGTTAATATGATGTGAGGGACTCACCTGAGACAGAAAGTTCTATAAACAGTATAGATCTTACTATTTTCTGAGCCTAAAGCAAAGTTTTTTAAACTAAGGATTTATGGATTGAGAAGGTAATTAACTTAGTATATTTACTTATGTTTTTTGTTTAAAATTTTCTATTTTTGATTCTCCTTATTTTTATAACCTATGGAAATGCTATAATATTCCTAATTAACCTAAATGTTCCTTTATGCATTAAATTGTGAAATATGCACAGTTTAAGCACCCCCGATGCATTTATAGGATATATCCTTCCTGTTGATTCTTTGACAATGTTAGCAATAAGAGATTATATAGATCTAATAAGCTTAAATCTTAAATTTCATACAGAAACTCTTGCTGACCCATACATTTTAATCTTCAGTGCAACTGAAATGTGCCACATGTTCTAGAAGCTTTTCCTTTATGAAAATGATAATGGACACCAATACTATCTGCAGTGCTATTCTGGGAAACTGACTAAATAAAAATAATTGAAACCCTAGAGATAATAGAACATCAAAACTTCCACATAGGGTAGCACAGTTAATTCAGAGAACTAGAAGGCCAATAGTCAGCAACTTAAGAAAATTCGCAAGTCATATGGAAGATTAGCCTGAATAAAATATATTTTTTCTTCTTCCCCAGGGACAGAAACAACTAAGAAGTACCAATATATTGAACAAAAAATTATCTAACTGATTTTTTTTAAAAACAACTTTTATTAAACCACCATAGGGATAACATGGGAATAAAGAAATTGCATTTACATGTCCTAATACAGAAAAGAAAGCAAAACATAGTGTGGTTGTATGAAAGCCTATATTTTTCAAATTATTAAAAGGCACAAGGGAAAACTGGTGCATATTGTGAATGTGTAGGTTTAAGTTAGATTGGAGGAATAGAGTTTGCTTTGAAATTTGTGAACAGAGAGCTTGCCAGGTCTTGTTTAGTCTCATTTAGTAAATCTCCATATTGGAGACTATAGAAATTTAGATAACACCAAAACTTATCAGATAGTCATCGAAAATCTGTTTTCATTTTTCCCTGATTTTGCATTCATTGTGAATATAACCCAAAAAACAGATTAAAGTTAACCAAACCAAAGTGGAATGTAATGTAATTATTTTCAGGTCAAATGGACACTGACTTGATCTGTTAGAAGAAATAAGGAATACCAGCTTGAAAAAAAAAAAAAACTATAACTACTAAACAGAAATTCTTTGGGAGAAATAGGCAGAGATTATGAGCGGTAATATAAAAGAATATGGAATTAAATAGTATCTTACTTCTGTTATAAATGTATGCCTCAATTTTCTCCTTAGTTTACTTCCTTCTTTTGCCTTTTTTTTCATCAAACACTGGTATAAAGTACTTTTAACAACTCACTGTTTCCTCAAAGTTTAATGGAATCACAAGTATAAATAGATTTCCATGTTACATAAGAAACAGTGGAGGTAATCTCATCATTTCTCACCTACATCAGACTTGAGTGTCTTCCAAAGCAGAGGAGAAAATGATCTCAGAATTATGTCATTGATAAAACTTTATCTAATAATTCCTGGTGTGACTGTGAATAGGCATTTGTTATGTTACTTCATTATCCTATTAACCCACTTTAAATAAAGCCAAATTCAGATCTGGCAAAAAATCTCTATATTCCTCACATTTTCAAGACTCCAAACCACCTTACCTGAAAGTGCGTCCTATAAATTAATTCTGCTTTTACACTATTAAACTCACATCTGCCCACAAAATCCAATATTTATTTATTTCTTGGCTCTCTAGGACTATACCTTCAAAAATGGTAGCCACTAGCTGCACGATGCTAATTTAAATAATAATTTAAGTATAAAAGTAACTTCAATTAAAAATCAATTCATCAACCCACAGCTAATATATTCAATGAGGAAAGACTGAAAGGTTTTCCTCTATGGTCAGGAATAAGACAAAGATGCCCACTCTCATCACTTCTATTCAACATAGTATTGGAAGTCCCTGTCAGAGTAATTAGTCAAGAAAAAGAAATAAAAAGCACACATTGTAAACAGATAACTAAAATTATCTCTGTTCACAGATAACATGATCTCGTATGTAGAAAACCCTAAAGGTTTCACAAAAAAGCTATTATAAATAATAAACGAATGCAGCAGAGTTGAAGAATACAAAATCACAAGCAAAAATCAGTTGTGTTTCTAAACACTAGCAATAAACAGAAAAAGAAGTTAAGAAAACAATTCCATTCACAATAGCATCAAAAGAATAAAATACTTAGGAATAAATCTAACCAAGAAGGTAAAAGATTTGTTCACTGAAAATATAAAACATTTCTTAGAGAAGTTAAAAAAGACACAAATAAATGAAAGACATCTGTGTTCATGGATTGGAAGACTTAATTGTTATGATGCCAATGCTGCCTAAACTGATCTAGGGATTCAATGCAACCCCTATCAAAATGCCAATGATATTTTTTGCAGACACAGAAAGGAATCATCCTAAAAATCATATGGGAACTCAAGAGAACTCAAATAGCAAAAATAGTTTTGAAAAAGAAAAACAAACTTGGAGGACTCATAATTCCTGATTTTGAAGCACGTTGCAAAGCTACAGTAATCAAAATTCTGTACTGGCATTAAGAGAGACATATAAACGAATGGAATAAAATGGAGGGTCCTTATATATACCCTTGAGCATATACTCAAATGACCTTCAACAAGGGTGTCAAGACCATTCAATGGGGAAAAGGATAGTCTCCAACAAATTGTACTGGGAAAATTGGATATCCACATGATAAAAAATAAAATTGGATTCTTACACTGTATACAAAAATTAACTCTAAATGGATTAAAGACCTAAACATAAAACCCAATACTATAAAAATCCCCAAAGGAAAACACAGGGAAAAACTTTTTGTCATTGGATTCAGCAATGACTTTTTGGATATGATAGCAAAAGCACAGGTGACAAAAGAATAAATAGACATATATTATGACATCAAACTTAAAAATTTTGTTCATCAAAGGATACAATGAACAGTAAACAGGCAAAACCTACGGAATGGGAGAAAATACTTGCCAATCAAAGATCTGATAAGGGATTAATATCCAGAATATATGAAAAACCACAACTCAATAACAAAAATCTAATAACCCAATTTCAAAAAAAAAAAAGGAGGGAAAAGACTTAAACAGACATTTCTCCAAAGATGATATATAAATGGCTAAGAAGCATATGAAGAGATGCTCAACATCACTAATCATGAGAGAAATGAAAATCAAAATCAGTGAGATATCACCTCACATTCATTAATATGGCTACTATTAAAAAGGAAAGAGAAAATAATAAATTTTGGCAGAGATGTGGAGAAATCGGTATGTGCACTGGGATTTAGTGGGATTGTAAAATCGGACATTTATAGTAAATAGTAAAAACAGTTAAAATTTTAAAATAACAGTAAGAATAATTAAAGTTAAAAATAGAATTACTCATACAATCCAGCAATCCCACTTCTGGGTGTGTATCCAAAAGAACTGAGAGCAGGATCTCGAAGTGTTACTTGCACACGCTTATAGTAGCATTATTTACACAATAGCCAAGAGGTGGAAGCAACCCAAATGTCCATTGACAGATAAACTGATAAACAAAATGTGATATATCCATACAATGGAACACCATGCAACCTTAAAAAAGAAGGAAATCCTGTCGAATATTACAATTAAGGACATTCTTAAGGACATGATGCTTGGTGAAGTAAGCTAGTTACAAAAGGACGAATACCGTATGACTCCACTTATATGAGGTATCTAAAGTAGTCAAACTAATAGATATAGAAAGTACAATAGTACTTTCAGGGGCTGGAGGGAAGGGACAAAGGGGAGTTATTGTTTAATACATACAGAATTTCAGTTCTGCAAGATGAACAGGTTCTGGAGATCAGCTTTACAACAATATAAATATATTTAACACTACTGAACAAAAACTGGTAAAGATAGTACATTTTATGTGTTTTTTACCACAGTAAAAAACATGAAAAAAAAGATTCAGTTCCTTTGTTACCCTACCTACATTTCAAGTGTTCAGTAATTACTGTATACCATATTGGACACCCAAATTATAAAATATTTCCATCTTTACAGGAATTTTGACTGTACAGCCCTGCTCTAGAAGCTTACTTTATCCTTTGCTCCAATCTGTTATTCTACCTTCACTTGTTTTTCTATAGACCAGATCTCACAGACGTTCACTACAGATATTTACACTTTCAACATATTGACTCCTTCCACTCTTCATTTCACCATTAACACAAGTATCAAACACTGTATCAACACAAATTTCCATCTTTTATTTGCCACCACGGCTGCTAAACAGTGCAAAAGAAAAACAACAGAAACAAAAACAAAACTGTGAGAATTGTGCTATTATAAATTCACTGTTTCCATTATCAGTCGATCAGCCTTCAAAATACCTGAAATTATCACACCCTCATCTCCTTCTCCACAGTCAAGCTATCCTAAAATTTTATCACCTTTTTCATGCCCTTCCACTTTTCTCTGCAAAAGCACTTGCCTCTGTGAAATAGAAATAAGTGCAGCTATAGCAGATAATCTGTCAGTTGTTGTCCTACTATAGGGGGTTCGAGGGATGTGGGGGCTGAAATTTTTTTTAAAAATATACGACCAAGAACTTAGAGTGGCACACACAAGCTTGATCTGTGAGACTCTGACATGTGAGGATGTGAGGAAGTCTCTCACAGCATGAAACTCTCCAGAGGCTATGGGAGCATGAGGGCAACATCCAGAAAGGGAGAAAAGTATTGAAAAGGGGGTTACATGTCTAGGTGATGTTGATCATCAGCATGACAGAGTCTCTGGGTTAGAGAGCTTGGAAGGGCAGCAGCAACTTAAGGTCTTCGTAGTCCCAGATTTTAAACTGTCCATGGCTAGCAGATGGTAAGCCCAGTTTCATGGGGTGGGCAAAGCAAGCAGACTGAAGATGGCAAAATAGCTGATTTGGGCTAGGTTTAAAATAATTGGATGTATAAAAATTTCAGTTTAGCACCAGCAGGAGTTTGTGCTAATAATGAATGGGTCTCAGCCTGCTGTGAAGAAACAATCAATCTGGGGGCCAATATACAAAGGCCATCTTTGGGTCATTTATATAACACCTACTTATTTGAACCACCTACAGCCTACACACTTCTTTCTTCTTTAAAGTTTCATAAATGAGGACCTTTCCTCTTTTTAATCTCTTCTTCTGCTCTGGATTCTATCCCTTGTTGATCATCAGGAAATGAGACTAAGCAATAGGGCCCTCCTTCACCTGGAATGTCATTTATGAAATATGGGAAGAGGAAAAAAAACGGTTGCTTTTAAGAAATTAGTGCTCTGCTTCTGCCGAACATAGGATAACTCTGTATTTATCTTGAATTTTCATTGAATAGTTTGAATTAACAAGGGGAAAAATGCTAAGTATATTAGGAACTTTTTTCTACTTCCTGCCCTAAAACTCAAGATTGTGATTATAGTTCTTTAGGTCACACAGGTTTATACCTTACTGGAAGAGAGGGAATGAAAAGAACACTTTTAATTACTTCTTTGCAATCTTTGTCACACAACAAACATAATGCTGTAATCCTTTATCTTGCCCAAGGGTGAGCTTTAAACCTAATACCTCTCTTTGATTCAAATACTTCTTTACTCTATATACGTATTTTTAAGTTTAACATTATTATATTTCTCTCATAATATTTAAGCAAAATCAGACTTTCTCTGTCTTAAAATAGATATATACTAGTGTGTAAGCACACACACACACACACACACACACACACACACACTCACTAATGGCCTCTGGATCTTGGTATTCAACTTCCCTCTAAACAGCAAGGCCTTTGAGGGAATATAATCAGTGTTAGCAGATATCTACAGAATGAGTTAAACTTCTCTTTTTATATCATAAGTCATAACTGCATACCCTTCTTACATTATTATATAATATATTTTATTCAAAATATGAATTTATATTTCAATATGATACATAGTTTTATGTTTTATAGTTTCTGTATTCTACTTAGAGACTTGAAAGATAAAGAGAATTTGTACAAATCTGCATCATTTTGTTAACTATGCTATCGTAGGCAAGTTACTTGATCTTACAGCTTTATTTGCTCCTAGATAACCAGGAATAAAACTGTGTGAACTACATAACACAATCAGAAGATGAAATATATACAGCTTGTCTGGTAAGTAGGAAACCTTCAATCAATATTTACTACTAGAACAGAAACATCTATGTACCAACAGTCATTCTGACTTCATCCTACATTTTCCCCTTACTAATCAAACCTCAGGAGAAGCACTGGGATCAGTCTTAGCCTCTTGTGGATTTTCATCACATTTTTGCTATAGATTCATTTAGGATTGTGCATATAATCTAGTTTGGCTACTGGAATATAAAAGAATTCTCTTTGGAATTCTAAGAAATATTGCTCCTCCTAATGAAAAGACAGCAAAGAGCATACGGACCCAAATCTTTATGCTATTCTTCCAGCTTTTGGACAATGGCTATGTGAAGACGATGCCAGGCACTACTGTGGCCCTCTTGACACCACTGAGGGAGTCACCACTGGCATACTAACTAAATCTGAAAAGGGTCTGGGTCCTAGATGACTTCACTGAATTGTGGAGCCAGCCCCAGACAAATAAAAGCCTATTGCTTAAGCAAAATTTAATTAAATACTGCCTTTCTCACAGCATTCTAATGCAGCTGCTAGTAGGAGGAGGAGGAGTATTACATGCTATCTTCAGAACTGAGCGTTCATGCCCATAAAATTGAGAGCAGTTGATGATTTTTATTGTCTCAATCTATTCATTATTATTACCCTTAGCTCTGCCTTCCACAACTTATTCATAGGTAATTTTTCTTCTTCTTAGAATGCTTTTCTTGGTTTTCCTTTTTGTCACTAAGAAAAACTGTTGTTCCCTCATATTTTACTAAATTTTTTAACTACCTCTCCAAATATTTGCAATATATTTCTCTAAACTTTTTTTCTGACTCACACAATTCTCCTTTATATTTTCCCTTTTACATCATGGGTCACATTTTTAATATTAATTCTCAATTTCTAGTTATTTTCTGTTTATTTCTTTTTACTTTTTAATTTTTTGTATTTTTGCCTTTGACATATATAAAACTCCTTTAACAGAAATGACATATTTGATTTATATGGCTTGTATGCATTCTACTTTTCTTCATTTATCCCTCTATTTCCCTGGTCTTTTTTTTTTTAGTATTCACATATTGCTTTCTTTCTGGAAGTCACATGTCATATATTCTGAGTTCTGAGCAATCTAGTTTGAGCTATACTCATCCTCTAAGAATCCAGTTTTCTAACATTTGTCTTTAGTAATGCATAGACATTTTAAAAAGCCAAACAAAGCAAAATACTCAAAAAGCCAAACAAAGCAAAATACTCAAAAAATATGCAATATTTTCCTAAAATAACATAGAACACAAATCATAAACAGGTAATATTAAAATACCTAGAGGTAAAATATGATTTATCTTTAACTGTGATGTATTATGGCTATGGAATTATAAGTCTATATTGATGCACTCATTACCCTCAGAACAATCAAATGAGATGTTAATAAATTAGGTACTATCCTTTTCTACAGGAAACATGCATCTAGGTTTACCTATTAGGTTGGATAGAAGAATGTAAAATGAACAGTCTGGGATATTTCTTTCAACTCTTTATCACAAACTTTAAGGAACCTAGAAATAACTAGTGGTAGCAAACATTAGCTCAGACAAAATTACTAAAATTTACCCCAATAATATAATAGCAGTGAGTAAAAACTTCTCTCTCCCTATTATCTTTACATAAAGCTGATAGTTTTATGAACGTATAAGAATAAAAGTCGATTACTATTTATTCAGACAAATCATGGAGATTCTAGGATATTTACATTTTCTTCTTTGTACTTAAAGTGTTATGAACACCATTGGTAACTTAGAAGATACTGAGATTCCTTCCCATACTAAGACTGTCAAGATTGTTCCTTAATGTGGAACAAAGTTCAGTCACTCTCACTTTTTTAAGCCCTGCCAGAGTAGATATAACAGTTTCAAAAGGTAAAACACCAAGTGGATATTATGTCAAAATTTAGAAGAAGACTGTGATCTCAGCTTTGTTTTGGGAAAAGCTAATCTTTGAAGAGTTCCTTTAAGAAATTCCTGACGAGACCTGAATTGCTTTCTGCTCCTGACTCCACCAGCTCTATATCTAGAAGCCCTTCTTGTAATCTATCTCTACCAGCGGTTACACAATTCTCTCATTGTTGAAACATATGCCCAGAAGCCTCCATTGTGGAAATCTAAATAAATGAATCATCTCTCCAGAGTGTAATGACTCCACTCAATGTCTACCTTCCCAGACACTCCCCATGCAAATATGGGGAATTGCTTTGTGACAATTCCTGAACTTGGTATCAGCGTTTCATTGAAAACTTTACATCAGCAATGATTCCATTCATCCTTACTTAATTCTCAAATATTAAGACCCCTTATTTTATTTTATCAGTTTCCTATAACCCTATGTGAACTTTTTTCCTTCCTCCCTCTATTTCTTAAATGATACAATCAAGTCCTTTGGAAACTATTCTAGGAAAAAAAAGACTTCTATACTCTACACACAATGTTTTCCTTGAACCTTACACCCATTGCTTTGCTTCACATGAAACTGGGCTTTCCCATAAGAACACACTATGACCTTGATCCAGACATGGCTTCCTGACATGTGACCTGTGAGTCACACAGGGCCTGTGCTCAAAAGAACTGCATGTTTGGTTTAATAATGGTGTTGTCACTGTTTGATTTTCTCAATAATATTACCTCTAACTTCTTTTTTAAATGTGGAAGTCTAATTTGCAATGAAGTATAGATGTAGACAGAGAAGATACATGCAATATGTCTTCTGTTGTTCCTTGTCACCCTATTTGTGTACATTTGTGATTCCCCAGGAATACACAATTCCAATGAATTTATACTGTAGGTGAGTTCAGTGAGACTAAAATGAGTACAAAGTAGTATGTATGGCTTCAACTGAGTAACTGGGGCACTGACAGTCCTGAGATGCTTGAGAGGCCACACTTTAAATTAGAAGCAGAACTTCCTTTGAATCTAGAAAGAAATCAATGGCATTCAAAAACAGAAATGAACAGAACTGTCCTCACCTCAGAGGCTTTAACTATGCTGTTCCCTCTGCTTGCAGGTTCTTTCCCTAAACATTTTCATGGCTTCTCTCTTATATTATCCAGGTCCCATTTCAAATATACCCCCAATATAAAAGAGCACTCCCTATCACTTTCTATTTCCTTTGCTCTCTTTTCTTTTCTTTATGACACTTTTCACTACCTAATACTCTAGATTTATTAGTTTGTTTATTGTCAGACTCATCCTCTAAAGTCTAAGGTCTGTGAGTGAAGGGAATCTGTCATTCCTTTTTGTAGTTGTGATTAAGGATGTCTGATGCACACTAGACATATAAGGAATATGCTGAATGACTATGTGAATTTGAAAGTTAATTACAATTAATCACTCATAAAAAGTTGAATATTCAAATAGTAACCATGAGAGATACTGGAAAAGTTCTCAATTCACTACAAACCCCCACAGCTTACTACAGTACAGTTTATTACAGTCTACTGTCGTAAATTTTAATCAAATATCAGATCAGTGGAATGCTTTTAAAATGTTTTAAAATAGAAACAAAACAAAAGAAGTCCTGTTTCCTAATAAATTGAATTAACAAGTTCATCTCTTATATAAAAAACTGACAATGCTTGCATATGAACAATTATAAATTTGATCGATAAAACACTAAACATGATATTTTTCCATTCTAATCTATCACTAAAATAACAATAAATCTCAAAGAAGTAAGATGTATTACTATAGAAAATTGAAAATTAGTTAACTTATATAATTAATCATTTCAAAATATCAGAGAGGGGAAAAACAGACTTTTGCATTTGAACATATAATCGATAGGGTTATCAAGATCAAAAGGCTTGCTAAAAACAACTAAATATTTAAGATACAAAAAGACCTGATAAAATAATAAAGTACTTCTTAGCTATGTGGTTATCCTACAAATTGAAGGAAGACTGAAATGTGAGGCTTCCCTGGTGGTGCAGTGGTTGAGAGTCCGCCTGCCGATGCAGGGGACACGGGTTCGTGCCCCGGCCCAGGAAGATCCCACATGCAGAGTGGCTGGGCCCGTGAGCCATGGCCGCTGGGCCTGCGCGTCCGGAGCCTGTGCTCCGCAACAGGAGAGGCCACAACAGTGAGAGAGAGGCCCGCGTACCACACACAAAAAAAGACTGATATGTGTTTGGATGAGAATTTTAGCAAGGATTGTAGACTCTCTGGGAAAATTTTACCTCTGATAAAAAGACCACTCATGGTATTTGAGAGACCAATTCAACACCTTTTATTTCCTACTTACAGGTGCAAGTATCTAAATATTTCTGGATGCTATCTAATACAGCTGCACCTGGATATTTACATATTTAGATACATATTACACTGATGACCTTCACAAATTAAAAAAAGGTTTGTTCTTATTTACTTGAAATAAAGTGATAATATATCTAGGAAAGATTTAATAGTGTTTAAAGAAAAAAATCAAATTACAAAATTCGATTTTATTAAAGATAAAAGGTAATTACCATTAAAGAATAAACTATATGTAGCAACAAATGTCTCTGCATATCTTAAAAGAGGTTTCATATATCAGCTTCTTGGGATCCTGCAGTTAAATGTTCTGTGGCACAGTGAGCATCAAACACAATGGATTTGAACTGTGCACTTTATTTACTCTAGGTACACCTCTTCAGACATTGAAAGGATTCAGATTTCTGAGTTATACAGAAAAAAAAACACAGGGGTAGAATTAAGCTGATAAGAATTACAAAAATGGCATTACTTTTGGCCTATTAAGTTCGTTTATTAAACGGTGAAAGTACCTTAAGGTCCTGACCCAATTCTAATCATTTATTTCTATTGTTCAAATTATAAGTGTTATTATGCAAACAACTTTAGACAGGTTGAATGTCTAAACTAACACTTAGGTTCACTCAAACATCAAATGGAAATTTTAGACCAAACAGATATCTATTTCAGACAATTGAATACAAATGGACAGTTTTTCAAAGAATTCATTCGCGTGAAAATCTAGTGAATCCAACCACAATCCTAATATGGCAGTCACATGTCAACACATACATAATTGAAATGTGTCTTAAAATATGAGTAGTCTATTTGCCTAAATTCTAAAGAAGACTTGTTTGAAAAAAGTTGTACTTTGTTCTATTATTTCCACAAAGTTTAAAAGAAAAACATGTTTGATAGTCAGTGGAAAAATAATATAATTCTGCTTTGACTTTTAAGTGATTGAAAATTTAATTTATAAATCAATATTCCAATGAAAGGATCATTGTGCTATTAAAAAAGAACACAAAAACAAAAACAAAATGAAACACATATGTCTGACCAACATCTTTTTCCAGAAATGAACTTATGCAGTATATGAACTAAAAAGCCACAATTGCTATATAATGATGTCTATTAGATATATTTATAGGTGAAGGAATGGGTTGCTATCTGAATTCTGCCATGGAATTTCATATTATATTTCAGTAGAAGGTGAAAGTTTTATTTTTATTTCTTGAGTTTGTTTTAAAGATAGCCTATGTTTACTTAGAATCTATGCATAATTTTATTCTGGATACTTTACAAAATCACTCACTTTTTAATTTGTAGTAAAGTTCAATATAAATTTTGTATGTATGGTAAAAACTGAGACATGGCATCTTAACTTCATTTTTGAAAGACAGCTCTTGCCGGAACTGAGAGAAAAATCGAGTTCCAGGAAGCACCCACTATAGTACAAATGCCCACCCCTCTGTCTTTACCTCTACCAGGTATTATTTTTTTTTTGCAAAACAGTGCATATTTATGTCACCCAGGTAGCTTTAAAACATATCTGCACCCCAAGCCCCACCCCCAGATACACAAATTTAATTAGTTTGATGGTAGGATCCAAGCCAAAGTATTTTTTAAATTCTCAGGTGATTGTACTATGCAACTGCGTTTAAGAAAAACTGGCTCAGAGCAAGAAAAATGAATTACTGCCACCTGTTATATTTTTTTAACCTAGATTATTGATATACGTTAATTTGTAATGTTGTAATTGACAGAAAGAATATCTTTTTTCATATTCAAGTTACATACATAATGTTTCTTATTATGAAGTCCCATTAGCAGCAGTGACAGGAATTTGCCCCTTCCCTTCCAGCTCTATTTCCAGATTCCTTGCCCCTATTCTTATCTATTTTGTGGAGGAAATGTGTTGAGGAGGGAGAAGAGGAGGGGGCAGGCCTAGGGCACCAATCTTAAGCTACAGCTGCCAAATAGGGGTGGTTTTCCCATGCAGTATCTCTTGTCTGTCACACAGTAGGTGCTCAATACATTTGTTTCCAATTGACAGTGGCTTTATTTTTATGGATTGTGATGATATAACTTACCTTCTGTTCTAGAAGCTCTCGTCACTGATTAGATAGATCAAGGACAAATAGTTCACCAACTGTTACAACATTATCTTCAGGTTTACAGAAGTGTGTGTGAGCTGAATAGGGAAAATGCATTTTCTTTTTCATCTCTGTTTGTTTGTTCTTTAATTCTTCTAGGTGTTTTTTCTTTAATTCTTCTAGGTCTTTGTTAAACATTTCTTGCATCTTCTAGATCTCTGCCTCCATTTTTTTCCGAGGTCCTAGATCATCTTCACTATCATTATTCTGAATTCTTTTTCTGGAAGGTTGCCTATCTCCACTTCATTTTGTTGTTTTTCTGGGGTTTTATCTTGTTCCTTCATCTGGTACATAGTCCTCTGCCTTTTCATTTTGTCTTTCTGTGAATGTGGTTTTTGTTCCACAGGCTGCAGGATTGTCGTTCTTCTTGCTTCTGCTGTCTGCCCTCTGGTGGATGAGGCTATCTAGGAGGCTTGTGCAATCTTCCTCATGGAAGGGACTGGTGGTGGGTAGAGCTGGGTGTTGCTCTGGTGGGCAGAGCTCAGTAAAACTTTAATCTGCTTCTATGCTGATGGGTTGGGCTGAGTTCCCTCCCTGGTGGTTGTTTGGCCTGAGATGACCCAGCACTGGAGCCTGCAGGCTCTTTGGTGGGGCTAATGGCAGACTCTGGGAAGGCTCACACCAAGGAGTACTGCTCAGAACTGCTGCCAGTGTCCTTGTCCCCACAGTAAGCCACAGCCACCCCCTGCCTCTGCAGGAGACCCTCCAACACTAGCAGGTAGGTCTGGTTCCATCTCCTGTGGGGTCACTACTCCTTCCGCTGGGTCCTGATGTGCACAGACTACTTTGTGTGTGTCCTTCAAGAGTGGAGTCTCTGTTTCCCCCAGTCCTTTCAAAGTCCTGCAATCAAATCCCGCTAGCCTTCGAAGTCTGATTCTCTGGGAATTTCTCCTCCCATTGCCAGACCCCAAGGTTGGGAAGCCTGACATGGGGCTCAGAACCTTCACTCCAGTGGGTGGACTTCTGTGGTGTACGTGTTCTCCAGTTTGTGAGTCACTCACCCAGTGGTTATGGGATTTGACTTTATTGTGATTGCACCCCTCCTACCGTCTCACTGTGGCTTCTCCTTTGTCTTTGGATGTGGGGTATCTTTTTTGGTGAGTTCCAGTGTCCTCCTGTCGATGATTGTTCAGCAGTTAGTTGTGATTCTGGTGCTCTTGCAAGAGGGAGCGAGCGCACGTCCTTCTACTCTGCCATCTTGAACCAGTCTTCTTTTTCTTTTTTATTATTTTATTTTTTTAATTTATTGTTGATTGATTTTAATTGAAGTATAGCTGATTTACAATTTTGTGTTAATCTCTGCTGTACAGCAAAGTGATTCAGTTATACATATATATACATTCTTTTTCATTATGTTTTATCATAGGATATTGAATATAGTTCCCTGTGCTATACAGTCTGACCTTGTTGTCCATCCATTCTGCATGTAAAAGCTTACATCTGCTAACCCCAACCTCCCACTCCATCCCTCCTCCATCCCCTCCCCTTGGCAACCACAAGTCTGTTCTCTATGTCTGTGAGTCTTTTTGTGTTTCACAGATAGGTTCATTTGTGTCATATTTTAGATTCCAGATATAAGTGATATCATAGGGTATTTGTCTTCCTCTGTCTGACCTACTCCACTTAGTATGATAATCTCTAGTCTATCCATGTTGCTGCAAATGGCATTATTTCATTCTTTTTTATGGCTGAGTAGTATTCCATTGTGTATGTATGCCACATCTTCTTTATCCATTTATCTGTCAATGGACATTTAGGTTGTTGCCATGTATTGGCTATTGTGGATAGTTCAAAAAATTTAAAAAAAAAGGAAAAAGAAAAAAAAGACCACCTCGTTCCCACAACCACAAGGAGATGAATTCTGCAAACAATCCATGAGCTTGAAACAAGTCCCTGAGCTTCACATGAGAACCACAGACCCAGCCAACACCTTGATTGCAGCTTGGTAAGACCCTGAGCAGAGAACCTATACACCCTCACCCAGACTTCTGACCTATAAAACTAGAAGATAATAAATGAGTGTTGTTAGAAGCCACTAAACTTGTGGTGATTTGTTATTCAGCAATAAAAACAAACAGGTTTCTAATTCTTTGGAGATGTTGGTGGTCAGATTTCCTTGTGTGGATCCCAGTAGTTCCAGGGAGCATTACAAGAGGTGAGTGTTCCTGGGCGTATATCCAGACAAAACTCGAGTCCAAAAAGATACATGCACCCCTATGTTCATAGCATTTTCTTTTTCTTTTAGTTATAATTAACATACAAAATTAGTTTCAGGTGTACAACATAGTAATTCATATTTTTGATAATGTATTTGAGTATTAAAGATTTACCCCTGGGCTTCCCTGGTGGCGCAGTGGTTGAGAGTCCGCCTGCCGATGCAGGGGACACGGGTTCGTGCCCCGGTCCGCGAAGATCCCACATGCCGCGGAGCGGCTGGGCCTGTGAACCATGGCCACTGAGCCTGCGCGTCTGGAGCCTGTGCTCCGCAACGGGAGACGCCACAGCAGTGCGAGGCCCGCGTACCGCAAAAAGAAAAAAAAAAAAAAAAAAGATTTACCCCTTTATTGCTCTAATATAATTTACTATACTTTTAAATTTCATTCTGAACTATTTCCTGAAAGTAAAATGAAAATAACATAGCAAATATCTATGTAACCATTTTCTAGAACTTTAGCATTTTAGTTTTCTTTTTCAAATCAATAAACCATTTGGGTTTAAAAAATAATTATTGCCATTAAGAGAAATATAAGAAATGACACACAAATTTACAAATGTTAGCACTTGCAATTTTAGCTTTTTTTTTAATGAAATAAGACAAATTTGAAACCTGTTCACTTAATGCTACTTGCTTTTTAAAATAAACACAGAAATAACAGTACTCTTTCTATTTTGTTACATAGGTAGTATAGATGGTAAGTTCAGAACTTTAAAGATTGAAATTAGCCTCAGATTTCACAAAATGTAGATCTAGTCAGGCAAACAGGATTAGTTTATTCCAAAGTGGGAAATACTTTGAAAATGAGAATTTAGGTAAATATGTCCTTAACTTAAAACAAATATTAACAAACTGAGAGGATACACATTGCCGTTTCCAATGAAATATGTATTTGGGAACACATATGAAAAAATATAAGCAGTAAAAGTAGGGAAATCCTGAAATGGATGTCTTTTTAAAAATAATTCTTTTAAAATTTGTTTCTTTTTTTAAACCATTTTATTGAGGTCCGACTGCTATACAAAAAGGTATACATATTTATTGCCTACAACTTGACGAGCTTAGCGATAAGTATACACTGTGAAACCATCACCACAGTCTATGCCATAACCTATCCATCATCTCCAAAAATTTCCTCCTGCCCTCTTTGTTGTCGTTGTTGTTGTTGTTATTATTATTATTTGTGATAAGAACACTTAACATAAGACCTACTCTGTTAGCAAATTTCTAGGCATACAATATCGTATTGTTCTCTCCAGGCAGTACTCTGTACAGCAGATCTCTCTCACTTATTCAGTTGGTCTGGCATTAGTGTGTCCTTTTTTTATTTTTGCATTTTGTTTTGCCTCATAAAAAATAATATTATAAAGCAATATAAATTAAAACATTGAACATTCTGTATTGGTTTTCACAAATTAAACTTTTTAGCCATCTTATGTTAAGAAAATTGGGTGATGCAACATTATTAAAACTGTCATTGGTATGCATTTTTTACATAAGGAAAAATTTATATGACCAAGTGCCATATTCAAATTAAGATTTTAATGCTTCATAAATGAAGTTATTTTTAACATATTATTTTTTGAGTGTGATTTTATAATACATGAGCATATTAGTTTTCCTGTGGTATCTTGGTGTTCAATGCTTGACAACAGTTGCATTCTTTTTTTTTAAAGATAGTTATTCTATCATTGAACCCATTTCCAGGAAGTGTATTGTTCTAAGACTAGCTGCATCTGCACAGTATTCTAATTGCCTTCACATCAAAACCAAAAGATAATTTGTAGTCAATTCCATTTAACAGGAAGATTTAAAAATACTAAAAAAATTTAAATAATGCATTTGAATCCAAAATATACATTAGTATAAACAGGTTTGCAAAGCTCAGTGGATAACTTCTGCTTTGGTATGAACATATATAAGCCATACTTTGTTTCAACCTGGGTTATGGAGTGATGAGATAAAAGGAGATAAGCTAATATACCTGGGTCATGGCCTAAGTGGCTATTCTATAAGGAAACATGTCTCCTGGAAAAACACTTTGCTGACAAAATTTATACCTGGAAGAGTTCTATCTTCATCAGTTTATCTTCTTCATCAAAGCTAATTCACCACTGTATCATTTTTGAGAAATTAAGTCTTCTGTATTTTAAGTTTAACTTTTTTCTTATTATGGTCCCACCTCACTAATTCCTAAGAAATTATTCTAAACTCATTTATAGTTACTTCCTTAGTGAAGACTTTGCATAGTCTGTAGACTATGAGGACATTCATATACAGTGACTTTCATCATTGATAAAAATATATTCAACCCTGTGCATACATTTTCCACCTACAAAGTTACATGATCAAGCCGGACTTACCACAAATGTTCAAATTATCTATAATTTGACACACATTTTGGGTAAAACTATACCTTTTAATTTTTTCCTACTCTAAAATTCCCTCACTTCAGGTACCTATTTATCTACTCACTGGAAAACAGACTATTTCTGACTTACTTTCCGACTTGCTATAAAAGCTTAAACTTCTAAATAAAGGGCAGTATATCCGTAACAATTTTTGTAATTTATATACAAGGTGTGAAGTTTATTCATATACCGCTGACGTATTAGATTTTCTAGTGCCTGAGGTGCTAGCATGTGAATGTAGTGAATGCTCACTAAAAGAAAATTGAATTATGAATCTATTATGAATCTTTCCCCAACTCCAAACAAAATAAAGCAAACAAGCAATAACACCTCCATCTCAAAAACATTTACTGCTCATCACTTTACACATAAATGGGCACTCAATCTCATTGCTGTGCACATTATCTTATCATTATTGTTTTTATTATTTGCCCAAATTGGTGTTACTAGAGAAAGCAAAAAAAAATTTTCATGGATAGATGGAAGAGAACATTACTAAAGGAAAAAAAAAAAAGAGAGAGAGAGAGATAAGAAACATCTGGGATCATGTTCTTTTCTTACGCCCTCAATGTGCATGGCTTTAGCATGTTACTAAGCTTCACTATAAATTGATAAAAAAAAGTAAACATCCAGGGCCTTTGTGTAAGTTAAGTGACTCAACTTAACTTACACAAAGAGTAAGTTAAGATATGAGAAGAGTATATCACATAGCTTCCTATTTAAAAGGAAGCAGGGATTAACAGCCACATGTATTGAACAGAAAGCTCTTTAATGACATTGTTCACATTGCAAAATGATTAGTTAAGGATTCACTAATTAAGAGGATTTTCACAATTAAGGATTAAGAATGTGAATGCTTTAATGACATTTAAAAGAATACCTTTTCAGATATTTTCCTAATGTACTTTAAAATTGGTAAGGATTCATTCCTTGGATTGATTTTGGTCATTTTAAATATGTCAATAGATCAAATGATATTTATTCTGTGCTCCTTGGATATGTTTGAAGTAAACAGAACCACATGCCATGCCCCTGTATTTCCTTTGTGTTTTAACTTACTATTTCAGACCGTAGCTATGAAGAATTCTGTGAGATTTTCCTTTAGTGGAAGAAAAAATAAAATGTGTCCACTCCTGTATAGCTAAATTTCACAAAGAGTAGGCACACACAATTTAGTCAGAGTCATCACTGGTTCTCAGGACTGACTTCTGCATCAGAACCTTTGGAGATGGAACTCCATAGTTTAGCAAGCTCCACAGGTGATTTTCATATTCTTACCATTCATCTCTCATCTCTTCCAATTAAGCTGACATTCATTGCTTTATTACATTATTACATAAGGGAATACAAAAGAAGAGTAATCAGTTTTATTTTTTAAACTAATAATGTGTGTGTGTGTGTGTGTGTGTGTGTGTGTGTGTGTGTGTGACTGAAAAAGCATATTTGGAATGTAGTGTATTTATATCGATATCTTATCAAGTATGAAATTTCCTTTGTTCCTCATCAATTTAACACAAGGACAAAAGTATCTTAAGTGTATGGGAAATTTTATAATTAATCACTTTGTGATTTTATCAAATTGTATGAATATGATGCAACTTATATGGAATGACCATAATAAGAACATTGATTAAGGTATAAAGAATGAGAACTATTACTAAAAATAATCATTGATTCAGCATAGTTCAAAGAATCATAAAAGGTAAATATGTAGTGAGAAAGAAGAAAACAAATTTAGTCATATTAATGTTACATTTGTAAGTGGCCAGTAAATCCCTAGAGTGTTAGCAAAATGGAAATCTCGTTTTTCAGAACTAAGCTTTCAGTCTCTTGGAATTAGAACAAACTGAAGTGAACAAAGCATCGCCATTTCTTTTTTGTCTCTGAGAACCCAACATGAGTTCAACTTTTCTTAGGCCATGAAAGTGAGGCAAAGGTTCACCTACTAGAGGTCAGGGGCTTTTTGATGTCAGATCACTCTGCATGACATAGCACTACATGTAGAATACAATGTGAGGCTTCAAAAAGACAACCTCAAATACCATAAAGAAGTCTTATCGCTTAGTTTATACACCATTTCTCAAGGAAAGGACTTTAACTGTAGTTTATATCCATTAAGATTTTAACTGTAGTTTATATCCATTAAGATTAGTCTAAAATAAAAAATCTTTTAAAAATATGATCTTCAAAGATACAATAATTTTAATTTTCTCAATCAAAATGTGAATGTTGTATGCTCTCTAATACCTCATCTTCTGTCAGTGAATGCCTATTTAACATCTAATGTGTTATTTCTACTGAATAATACATAGCTGAAAATTTTCTGTGTAGAAATTTTCCAAGTCGCTTCTGGCGACATGTACTAGTGGCAGAATCGTCCCTGATGGCCAAAATAACAACAATTCTTCTGGAAGAATTAATACAAACAGGGTGGGAAGAGAACATACTCCAAGACTCGAATTAGACTATTTTAACTCACTGTAATTCGGGTACTAGAAATGAACTACTGTTGAGAAGCAACAACTATCCCCATGACAACGTCTGTTTCTTCTAACGCTAGAATCACTTATTATTCCTTCCCCATGCATGGTAAACATTTGCTGAACAAAGAAGATAAATTACTTCTTCTCTGCCTGATATCATCAAGGCTTTACATATACATATTAATATTTTGAAACACATCACAGTTCTTTAACACACCTTTGTCAGGCAGCTGTTTTGCTGTGCCCTAACTCTACAATGCTATCCACTATGCACGTTGATCCACAAGGTCTAGCTCAAGATCTTTCCTTCAGGAAAGCATTTCTGGATGCTCTAAGCTGAAGGGTTGCATATTACTTCACTCATGTGTGTTATAGGATTCATTATGTAAACAAATATTTGTTTGCTCATTTTTCTTGTCCGTTATGCAGGATGATCCTTGATACTAGATATCATAATTTATATACCAACAACTTCCAGAGAGCCTGGCACAGAGGGTCTACTGAATGAACAAACGCATAAATGAATGAAAAAAATTAAAAATAATTTACCCTAGATTACCTATTATTAATAATTTTACCTTAGATTATTGAGGTAAAAGTACAGTTTATTTTTTCATTTCTCTTGTCCAGTTGAAACAGAAAAGATACATCAATTTTTTGAGTGTTTACTAATTCTATATACTTGTATACCTAATCGCAGTAGAAAAGGAGAGGACGACATAGCATCTACTAAGGATCTCTAATCTACTTGACTAAGTATATCTTGCAATCTCTTATTATATCAGGGAAACATATTATAAAGAAATAAAAAAACTAATGCTAATAATTCATTTTACAAAATAAATGTAGTAAAAATATCCATATAATTTCTATATATGATCTGGGTTTTCTTAATACAATTTTTAAAAGTCAGAAAAATCAGATAATTTCCAGAAACATGTTTTTAAAAAGATATATCTATAGATGTTTATTGAACATATGGATTCTAATTAGAAACATAGGAACTATCCAATAAACTTCTCAAAATTCGTGACTGGAATGAAGCTAAGTCTCTCAAATTATATGTCTATCTCTGTCTTTAAATTTTATGAGTAGAAATGGGTCAATTTTAAATTGTATATTTGTTAATGTTTAATGATGTAAATAATCTATGGAAATTTAATAAAATTTATTGCAAATTATATATTTTAAAATTGAATAAAATCTCCATTAAATTACTGAACCTCTAAGTAGTCAAAATGTATAATAACTGTGCACAGTCATAAAAGAAACTTAATTTTCCCTCATGAAAACAAAATGACTAATATAAATATTACTTCTCAAAAAATTTGGAAATTTAAAATCAGATTAATAGAAATATAAGAGTATAAAATAAAGGGTACATACTATTATTTTCATTAATCCACATTTAGGATATATGTGTAGTAAAATCTTTTAACAAAGAGAGCTACTTTTGTTCAAAATACAGTAAGTGCCCTATGTATGAACTTTCAAGTTGCCAACTTTCGAAGATGTGAACATGTCCAATTACATGTTAGTTCACGTGTTCACGTGTCTGGCGTACACTGTCACATGGGTGCATCCTCTAAAAGTAGTTGTGCTTTTCTGTACTTTACTGTACAGTACTGTATAGAGTACAGTAGTACAGTAATATAAGTTCCCTACATACAAACGAGTTCCATTCTGAGAGTGTGTTCGTAAGCCCAACAAAGTTAGCCTAGGTACCCAACTAACACAATTGGCTATATAGTACTGTACTGTAATAGGTTTAGAATGCTTTTCACACAAATAATACATAAAAAACAAACAAAAAATAAAGAAAACATTTTTAATCTTTCATCTGGCATTGAGTGAACAGGCAAGAAGAGTTACTGAGTGGAGGAGGGAGAGGAGGTAGGAGGTGGTAGAGCTGAAGGATCGTCAGCAATAGGAGACGGAGGGCAAGCTGCAATTTTACTCACGCCTGATGTTGATGGCACAGGTTCTGGTTCCTTGCTGGATTCAATTCTATCTACCCTCTTGAAAAAACGATCCAGTGACGTCTAGGTGGTAGGTCTTTTTATCTCGTCATAGATGACACGGTAGCGCTGGACTGCATTCTGAACGGCTGCTGCAACCTTCATGTACAATTCTACATTCAGGTCCTGTGCCTCAAAAATTAACAGTACCTCCTCAAATAAAGAAAATCCCCTTGCCATTTCCTGCATTGTGAATCTCTACGGTTCTTCAGTTACTTCTTCTTCGTCTCTCTTTGTCCTTTCTCTGGGCCTCCAATTCCATCAGGTCTTCATTAGTAAGCTCGCGTTGTAAAGCAAGGAGATCAATGAAGTCGTCCTCTTGCAGATTTAGCTACAGCTTCTCGCTGAGGGTCACTAAGTTGCTGAAGATCTCTTTGGACTCATCACCTTCTCAAATCCACGAAAATCCTGAACAAACTGAGGGCAAAGGTTCTTCCAAACTCCATTCATGGTGATGGCCGTAACTACACAACAAGGAAAGTCAATGTTTTTTATGGGCTTGTAGATGTTACAGCCCTTCCAAAATTGTCACAAGGTTGCTCCTGATTCATCACTCACCTTTACTGCCTGAAGAAAAGTGTAAAAGTGTGATGTAAATAATATTTCTTGAATGTCACTATAACTCCCTGCTCCATAGGTTGGATGAGCTGAGCAAAGTAGTATTTGGTGGCAGATGCACTACTTTAACATTGGGATGAAAGTCATCCATGATTGGGGGGTGAGCCAGAGCACTGTTGAGCAGCAAAAGAGTGTTGAATGAGATGTCCTTCTCCAAGCAATATTCCTCTACTTCCAGGATAAAGTAGTGGAAAAACCAGTCCTGGAAAATGGCCTGTATAACTCAGGCTTTGGGGTTACTCTTCCACACAACAGGAAGAGAGCCCTTGGCTATGCTTAAGGGCTCTTGAGTTCTCTGAATGATAAACTAAGAGAGGCTTCAGCTTAATATCTCCAGAAGCATTGCCACCAAACAACAGAGTTAGCCTATCCTTTGCTGCTTTATAGCCTGGCATCAACTTCTCCTCCTTACTGGTGTAACTTCAGTCTGGCATCCTCTTCCAGTACAGTCCTGTCTCATCCACATTAAATACCTGGTCGGGTAAATACGTGCCTTCATCAATAATTTCTCGAAGCATTTCAGGAAATTTCCAGGCAGCTACCGTATCTGCACTCGCTGCCTCACCACTTACTTTTACATTTTGAAGGTTGGCTCTAGCCTTGAACCGATGAAGCCAGCTATGGCTGGCATTAAAAGATATGCCCTCTGATTCTTCGCCATGATTCTTCTTCAAGTCTTCATAAAGGCTGTTAGCTTTCCCTTGAATCAGCATTAAGCTGAGCAGGACTCAACACTGATGCTGATCCTGCATCCACACACTGAGAAGTTTCTCTACCTCCTCCATCACTTTTCCACGCTTCTTCAATATTATTGTTGACATCATCGGCACAGCAGACTTCACATGCTCCATGACCTTGTCCTTGTTCTTTAGAATCATGCGATGGTTGAACGATTCATGTTATAAGAACGAGCGATGTCTATCATCTTTTTGCCTCACTCTATCATTAATATTTGGCAGTTCTTAGCAGCACCGGCTACATCACCACTGTTTTTACACTTGCTTCCGGACATCCTGGACTTGAAAAAAACATACAGTACTACTGTACTCTATACAGGACTGTACAGTACACAAAAGCACAACCACTTGTAGAGGATGCATACACGTGACAATGTACACCAGACACGTGAACTAACACGTGATTAGACATGCGAACATACATTCACATCTTTGAAAGTTCGCAACTTGAAGGTCTGTATGTAGGGAACGTACTGTATCTTTATTTCAGGCCCAGGATGTCTGGAAGCAAGCATAAAAGCAGTGGTATACAGCTGATCGCTTTAGTTGGGTACCTAGGCTAACTTTGTTGGATTTATGAACAAATTGGACTTATAAGCATGCTCTCGGAATGGAACTTATTCGTATGTAGGGGATTTACCGTCATAAAAACATTTACAATAAATTATTCAAGTTATATTCTATTATTATTTAGCAAAATCAATGCTATATTTATTATTAACAGCAATATTTTAAAACTTACAAAAATTGTTTATACAAGAAAGAGAGTAGTAGGATATAACTATAAATATGTATCTGGTGAGTTTACATTTTAATATTCTTTCAGGATAGTGGAGATGGTCAGAGGACTATTTTCAGTATTTAAAAATGTCTAAAAGTCTCATAATTCTGCCAAGATGGAGAATTATCAGAAACTATTGACTCTCTTTCCCCAAATCAACCCTAGATAAGCTTTAGAAGCAAAAGGCACAGATACTGAATATAAAGACACAACAACAACTACAGTTCAAGTGAGATATCTATGGGACTTCTATAGGATATTAGGATGTATGGAAATTGATGTAGCTTGGGATGGAGGGGACTGATGCACAATGAGAAAATAAGTAAATTAACACACTTCAAGTTATCTTCCTGCTTATTCCCCAGGTACCTATGGCAGTGAAAAGCAAAATTTGCTGAGGTAAGGATACTGTCTAGCATTCATTTCTCCATGCACTTCCCATCCAACATCCTGAAACTTGCAATTAGAGATGGGGTAAATCTCTACAATACAATGCTGCCTGGTAGTGTGGTGGTAAGAGGTTTGAACTCTGTCCTGAGGCTCAAACACTCCCCTCGCATTGAAGTAAGTTGACTGACATGAGTCTAATTTCTCATTTGTGAAATCTGAGATAATATACTTATGGTTTTTAAAATAATGCTTGGTAATGAACTTCACTGATGACGAAAATAAGGATAACAATGAGAAGAATGATGATAGTGATGAAGACAACAACGTTTCTTATGATAATGCACATTTAACACATACTAAGATTTCCTCTCTCTTGCTCAAAACTGCTGGCAATGATTGGAAAGTTAAGAGCACTGTTCTAGGCACATGGTAGATTTTTAGCAAGTTTTCCACTGCATATATTTACTATCAATCAATATTATATAAATCTATTACATAGGAGTTTGAAACTAATTTTCAGCTCCTCTTTTGCTTAGTTTACCAAATATTTAGTTGGCATTAAAGTTCTGCAATTTAGAGGTCTGCCCATCCTTTTCTCTGAATACAAATGGTAACATTTCTCCACTGGAATTATTTTGATTTTCAGCTGAAAGCAGGCAATTTATATGTAAACATCTGTAGGGATTTTGCAGATTGCAGAGAAGTAAGCTGTATACTGTTTACCACAGGAAGCCACTGAATAACCTGAAACTGAAAGTAGCTCCTGAGTCTGTATCTAGAGCCACACGGGCATCTTTGATTCATTCAGTTTCTAGACTAAGATGCACTTCATGACAGAGCTATAGAAACACTCTTGGCATAAGTCTACTCTTGTGGTAGATTTAACATTCATTAAAAGTATTAACTTAAAAATGCAAGTTTAAAAACTACCTGTAGAATATAATTTTCTTCCTCAGATTTGATAAATATCAAATCACATAAAATGTCATATTTTATATTCCAACAGTGTTGTCTTATTAGAGCATATCTACGATTTCCATTTGTGAATTAATCTATTTAAGGGAACTGTCTATGGGTAAAATATATTATTGATTTTTTTATTTTGTTTTAAGTGGACTTTAAATTTTCCTCCTTAATAATGTGGCTAAGGATATTTTGGTAAGTGTGACAATGGAAAATTTTAGCTGTTGTTTTAATTGTATCGCACAATCCATGGAGAAATGGACTTAATCTTTCTCTCCTGTATCATCAGCAACTTGCAGAGACATATGCAGTGCATATGTTAAGCACTAAGTGATTGTTATCAAGTAAATTACTCCAGCACCATATAAGACTCCTGAATACACAGAGAACCAACTACTTTTTTAAATCTTTTCTTTCTTTTTTGGATTTACTAATAAAATGTATTAAGCTACATTAGTGATCATTTAAAAAGGGAAGAAGCAAGTAAAAATTACAAGGTTCTGAGAAGTGATGAAGTAGTAAAATCTTCCAAAGGGAAGATAAATTGATGTTGAGAATTAATTAACATTTGGAATAAAGTTCTGAAAAATTGACATATAGATCCCCTGTGAGTAACTAAGTGATGTGGATTTTCATATTTAGGAATGAACAAAGAATATCCTAGAAATCACCACATTGAATTAGACAAAAAGTGACTAATTTTATCAAGGGTAACAGTCACAGACATCATTTTACTGACAAGAGTTATGATTATATTATTCAACTTTAAAATATAACCCACTTACTTCATTGAAGAGCTCTAACAGTATTTCATTTGTGCATTTATTTGTGGTTTATTTTTGTTAATAACATTTTCATACACCAGTATGCTTAAAAAATGGGAGATTTTTCTTCACATTTACTTGAACGGCTACGGCTGAAATTCTATAAACCCTAAATACATATTTAGGGTGAACCACATGGAACTGCATAAATATGACTGTTTTGAAATAAAAACTACAATTTCAAATGTTTTCACTGATACCTGTAGCTACAAACTTAAAGGGTTGCTTCTAGTCTTAGGAGTATTGTTTTGAATTCATGAAATTTAAAGCGATCCATGTTTTCAGCTTCAATAATTGAGTCAAATATGATCTATATACTCTAAGGTTATTAGTTTCCTATGCTTGATTGAGAGTTCGAGCAAGTTGCAACCCCTACTTTGCTTCTGTGTCTAGTTTTCTTAATTGAAAACTCAGATCTCAGGCTGTCTTGTGAACTGACGACCCTGTGATAGTCATAGTACTCTTGGCAGGAAAAAAAAAAAAAAATCATGGCTTCTTTTAACTTATTTCTGGAGCAACAACTACTATGATGAGGACTTTTATATACTTAGTTGTTATGCAGAAATCATTTGCCAAGAATCAAGGATGTTTATCCTCGCAGTTCACTTTGCTGATACAACGTTACTGCCAATTAGTCACTGCTGATTTAAATCACCTTTGAATTAGCCAACAAGAGTTGGGGGGTTCTGTGTACTTGCTCTTACAAATGCCCTGGCACAGCCTGCAACGGCGCAATGTAGTTCACAGTTTATTCTTGTGTGGAAGTGCTTCTTTCTTTCTGAACTCTCATGTTATGGGCTAAGGAAAATGAGTGTAGTTTTCATTTCACAGCTTATATCTAAGTACTTCTCATCCAGGAGAGCTTCAGAATTTTGCTGTAAGCTAAATGCATGTTTCTCTAAATGGTAGCTTTGACCTATGAAACATGAAATGGTTCTTTTAATAGAAAAATTCCTAAGTAGCTAGGAGTTATATAGTTCACTAAATAATTCTTAAACCAAAAATATAATAATTTATATACTATTTTATATATGTTATATATACATTTTTAAATGTAAATTTATTTATTTATTTTTGGCTGCGTTGGGTCTTTGTTGCTGCACGCGGACTTTCTCTAGTTGTGGCGAGCGTGCGCGGGCTTCTCATTGCGGAGCACGGGCTCTAGAGTGCAGGCTCAGTAGTTGTGGCGCACGGGCTTAGCTGCTCCACGGCATGTGGGATCTTCATGGACCAGGGATCGAACCTGTGTGCCCTGCACGGGCAGGCGGATTCTTAACCACTGCACCACCAGGGAAGCCCTATATATGTTATATATTTTAATATATGATTTTATATTATGCTTACCATAGTGATTCAAATATTTTCTATAGTAATTATACCTCTTTTACATTTGAAAGATAATGTACTATATATTACTGTATTACAACTATTATATGAAAAAAACCTTTAACATAAAATATGTTAAAGTTAAATTCTTAAACCAATGTAAGAATTTTTAAAAACTGAATATTTAGTGTATTCTTAAGTACTTACTTCAATAAATATGTATTGATGTACAAAGATAGCCTGTTAGGTATTATAGCATATGTAAATACAAAAACAAATATATCCCTTAACTCCCAAGTTCTTAAAATATACTTCAAAATGCAGAAAAATGCACATATACCCCTAATACCAGAAACAGAATGGTAAGTGCTAGCACAGAAACACAAGTCTATCTGAACACGGGAGAGAGAAAGAACAATTTCTATACGGGAGGGATCTGTCACTGAAGACTTCTTTTTGCAGACTGCCTATGGGAAAAAAGGGAAGCGAGCACTATATTATATTTATTGTGAATTACTAAATATGTTTTGTATCTGGCCATCCTCAGAACACAATTGTATGGGGATTAGAAAACATCTTATTCCACACAGTTGCAAGATGTAAATTTCAGGGTATACATGAGACTTCTACTATATAATAAACACAAAACCACGGACAGTATAATAATCACTTTTAAATGAAACTACTACCTTATAATCAAGCAAAAAGGCATCATTAAGAAGCATCAGTCTTCTAAAGTGATATGTCTCAACAATAAATGGCCCTGGAAATTTTATCATTTAAAAATAAAACCTATGGACACCTATATTTTGGTATTCAAGAGAGTGTGCGTTTATGTGTTGAGAAAGATAGAGTTTCTATCTTTAAATTTTTACAAATGATGTTGAGGAAAACAATGACAGTTCTCAAAATGATCAGTTTTTCATGGTTTTAACAGAAAAAGCATATGTCAAACAAACAGAAAGTGGAAACACTGTAATTCAGTACTTTGAAATCTATAACACAAAATATATGTCAACAAGGTACATTGTAAATATTGATTTTTAAAATTATCCTCTAAAATACTTTTAAAGTTGTCATTAAAAGGAAAGTGAAATTTCTATCCTTAGTCTTTAGCTGAAGTACGTAAAAGCAGTATTTAATATATGTTCAGTGCGATGTCTTCATATATTTTTCAGCACTAAGTTGTAAATCAGAAATGTACATCTCAGAGTTCTGTGAATCTCTACTGATTTGAGACAATGAATCCTTTGCTTAATATCCTCAATTATATTACTTCTCCTAACATTATTTATGGGTTTCCGGCTTTCATATGGAAATGTGTCAGAAAGTAAACACAGGTCAAATACATTAGAATTCTCACTCAAATGAGTTCATAATTCCAATAGAGTTTTTATCAGCAGACAGAGAAATTGCTAAGAAAAAAAAAAGACAAAGGAGCAGTTCAAAGCAGGTGGGTTTGCCACTAAACAGATGGGCTTTGGAAAGAGAGAAGAAAAAAGAAAAAAAAATGACTTCAGACGGAGCGAAAAGAGTAAATATTAATCAGAATGTTATTCCAGCATATAGGGTAGTGTGAAATGAGGTGTGAAGTCTGGAGTGGGTGAAGAAGACAAATATATAACATGCAGGCATACTTACACTAAGAAGTTATGATATTTGGATTTCTCACTTCTTTGCCATTGAAAGATCTCAAAATCCTTGAGATCATGCCCTAAGGATTGGTTACATTTGCCCAAGGAATGGTTACATTTGCATTATTTCTTAATTTATAGAAAAACTTAAGAAAATATTCCGTTTAAAGATACTTCACCTCTCTTGAAAATCTACCTCACAAGAATATGAGCTATATGAATAATGACAATTAATTAAAATAATTTTTTGTGATATTTTGGCTTTATTGTTCATGTTTTACATGTATGCTTGTTTTCTTTTGAGTTATAAACTCAAATGCCATTATAGGTTAAGCAGTTTTCAGCTATAGATAAAAAGACCTGTGTAAAGCAATAGCTGTGGTGAAGTTTGGAAACTAAAGACAATGGAGCACTTAAAAAAAAAAAAAAACAATCTGCTAGCCCAACAAAAACAAAAACAGGCAGCCCAGGAGGCCTGAAACATTCTAGAATGACATGGGTTAAACATATGCTTAATCTGGACAATTAATAATCATCCATTTAACTCTAATCAATCTCTCTTTACTTTATTAGAAGCCATGGCCCAAACTTCAGTCACCCTGTGTCACTAAAACAAACTCTTACCTTTTCTTCCCTTCTTTGCCCTTATCCATCAAAACCAGAAAGGGGTATGAATTCCAATGATCAGGAATTGGCTCTCGAACTCGTTAGCTGACATCTAGAGAAGGAAATGACATGATAACCAAGGTTCGTGTCATTACAAATTCATGGTCCAGTACAACGTGGTAATCCAATTAGGTTTACCTATATATGGTTCAATAGTCAAATTCCAGTGCCATTCTCCAAAACAGTGATTCAAATCAAATCTACATTTTTTAAAACTGTTTGTCTCCAATGACACTGTCATTCCTACTGTATCAAAGATAAGTCTTGCTAACTGGATTCTGAATGCATCCCAGTGTGCATCACTTGGAGTCTTATCTATGTTTATTCTGTATCTTACATCAATTTTTAACCTTTCTGTCCTGCTGGTTACTTTCCATTACTATGCAAGTATTAAGTGATCATGAGAAGTCAAACAAGGGAAGGAATAAGAAATACAAACTACTATGTTAGCTACATGTAGGCCATTGATAATCCTTGTGAGAATAGTTTCAGTCAACTATTAGGGCATGGGGAACGCATCAGCAGATGCTCCCTTTCCGTCCTTCTTCCATATTACCATAAGAGTAATTCCTCAACAATATAATTCTGATAACTTCAGTCCTCTACTTAATACTTTAATGGCTTCCAATTTCTCTCAAGATAAAATATACTTAGCTTAGAAAGCTAAGCATAATACATTCCTTCAAATATGACAGATTTTTTTCTTGACTCTGACCCCTCATTCATACTATTCCTTTTGATTGGAATAGTCTTAAGTTCTTCATTTGCTCCATCAAAAGTCTGATTAAAACACCATATTCTTAAGAGATGTTATTGCTGTCTTGTTTGTGTGTATGTGGGGGTTTGTGTGTATGTTTTAATCTCTAAACTAGATTAGATCCTCATGATGTCTGTACCCATTGGTGCCAAAATTTTATTCTAATACTGATGTCAATTAGTTTATATGAAGTGCTTATATATCTATTTAACTCCCATGAAGGTAGAAATTTTGTTACTTGCAAATGAACCATCAGGAAGTGCAGAATAATTAGAACATATAAATGAACTGAACACATGAATGAATGAATGAATAGAAGGCTGGATGTATAGATTTGTAAATGAATGAATGTTGCTGTTTTGTGAAAAAAATCTGAGGTCACAGAGTTAAATAAAAATTCTGTGTTAAAGACTGAGTTACTCTTTAAATCAAGGCTTGGATAATAATCATGCGCATTTATAAGAGGTCCATAAGAGACTAGTAAATTAAAATTTTTTGGTGAAATTTATGAAGTTATTACATGATTCCTGAAAAAGAACTGTTGTATTTAATTCTTACAATGCAGTGGAAATGATAAAGGCTTGGGAAAGATAATCCCTATTTATCCACATAAACAGAAAGTTGGTTAGGTACTTTTAATTCTCTAAACCTAGTTCTATCAGTAAAGCAGGTGATATTAATACCTATTTAAAGGCATAGTGAGAATTACAAAAATTCAAAAATTGACATGTGCCTGTCACATAGTAGGCATTTAATAAATAATACTTTGAGTTATGTTTCTTATGTTATGGACCTCTTTCATGTTGCTTTTGTTCCTAATAATCTTCTGGCTATTTTGGGGTCCAGGCCTACCCATTCTCTCACTGATAACCATATAAAATGATGTGTAAATACTCAGTTCCTATTACCATGAGAGACTAAAAATAGGAAAAGAATACTTTTTGATATAGTTCATTCATTTAACAAATATTCACTTGAAAACATAATAAAAGCCAGGATCTATCTAGGTCCCTAGGTAACTGACAATTATTAAGTGTTATGAATAAAAATAAAGCAGAAATGGAGAACTGGTATTGCTATGTGGAGTTATGGTTTGGGTTGCACTTTTTTTTTTTTTTTTCCCCGTACGCGGGCCTCTCACTGTTGTGGCCTCTCCCTTTGCGGAGCACAGGCTCCGGACGCGCAGGCTCAGCGGCCATGGCTCACGGGCCCAGCCGCTCCGTGGCATGTGGGATCCTCCCGGACCAGGGCACGAACCCGTGTCCCCTGCATCGGCAGGCGGACTCTCAACCACTGCGCCACCAGGGAAGCCCTGGGTTGCACTTTTAACAGAACTGTCAGGGAAACCCTTTCTGAAAATGGGGCACTTTACCAAAGACCTAAATATATCTGAAAGAAGAAGAAATAGCAAGTTCAAGGCCCTGAGACAGAAGAGTGCCTGGCATATTTAAGGAATACTAAGGTTGGAACAGAATAAGTAGAGGATTAGTGGCCAGAATAAAGGTTAAAAATAATAACATGAGAGGACTAGTAATACAGTGTTTTCTTCTACTCAGTGTAAGAAGGGAAAACCATTGAAGAGTATACGAAGGATATGACAGCAAGATTTGAGAAAAGGGAAATATACTGTGTAGAGAATAGACTGTAGTAATCAGTAAGACTAGTGAAGAGGCTATCACAATAATCCAAAAGAAAAGATGATAATGGCTTGAACTGGGGCAGTAGGTATGGAGACAGTGAGGCATGAACAGAGTCTAAAGGTGGCATCAATAGGATTTACTGGTAGATGACACAGGGGATATTAAAGGGAGAAGTCAGTAATGACTTCAAGATTTTTACCCTGTGCAACTGCCAGTTTCTGCAAAGTGGAAGGCTGTTCCAGGAGCAGGTGGGGGTATGGTGTGGCAGACACAGATGTGTTCTCAGGACGCTCTCAAGAAAGAAAGTCAGCCCAGCCTAGATGAATATGGCTAGTTGACGGCTGTCAATTGATGGTTCTTTCAGGGTTTGTCCAGCTGTCAAGCCAAGATCAGGGTGACTGTAGCAGAATAGCTAAGGAAGGTGATGGTGCCAATGAGACCATTTTTCTTAAAGCAGCTCCCAGAGAAGGACTAAGAAAGACATTCAGGGAAGTAGCCATTTCCATCCAACGTGAGACACTTCTAAAAAGGGCAATCTTTACTTCAAAGCTTCTCATTGAGCTGTAGAAACTGTCAGGTCCACATCTTGATCTAATTGCTCCCCCAAATGGATCATGTTTGCTCTCTTTAACTTTCACAGGTGCTACTCCTGACAAGTCTTCTGCATTCTGAGCTCAGTTTCTGCAGTAAGACTCCTCAGATTTTAAGGAAATAACCTGTCAAAGGAATTTAATTTCATTAATCCTTCTAAGAAATAGAATCCTCCCACTTAGACCAGATCTCTACAGAGGACAAAGTACAACATTCTGGCACGTGCATCAAGTGTAACAGCATAAGTGAAGACTCAACTTCCCTTTGGGCATAAGCATCGGCTTATATGGCCTGAGTACGTTAGTGTCCAAAACTATACATACGAACCTTCCTCAGGCAAAAAAAATAGCATCTAATGAAGTTTAATTACTTATCTCAGTGCCACAATCTGATGATATATAGAACAAATTCCTACTCTTTCAAATGAATGTTCTTAAAATGACTGAAATCAGCTATCACAGTTTCCTATATCTTCCCTCATTTTAAGCAAAGTATTGTGAATTTTTTTCTAACTTGCCTTGCATTTGTCATTTCCTCTGTTGCTAGCACTATAGTCTGACAAATCAAAACTTGTGACATTTCTCAGAATAGACCACCTACAAATTATCAATTATCAGCATTATCAATATTAAGTGAATGATATTACTGTTCTCTTTGATCTGGGGAAGAAAATATACTCTACTGGAAACCATAATTCAATCAATTAAAATAATTCACATATATACACTGCATAATAAGATTATACTTAAGTAGAAAGTAGAAAATAATAGTGTTAGCATTTACTTAAAATTTCTATTGTTTTAACTTTAAATATGGCAAATTTGGGTTCCTTATTTTGAAAAAGTGGGGTAACAGATGTAAGCATTTTGTAAATTATATAAATACACAGCTATGTACATAGATAACTACATAGTTATGATGTGTTGGTTGGTTTGACAGTTTGTATATCAAGCTGGTTAGCTCATCTATCATAATAGTCACATATTAACCAACATGTTTGATGTCTGATTCAATCAGCAGTTATCTATAAAGTTTAACAGGCACAAATCACCTAGCTCATTTTCAAGTTAATTGATTGCTTGAAGATAAACTTGTAAACAGTCAATCTAACTGATCTTAGAGAACTAGCCTAAAGTATTTTCAAAAGGTAGTGTACTTAGCGTGCACTTGTCCATTTATTCATTTTGCAAACTACTGATCAGTATTTATTGTATTTCAAAGGAAATGTGCTAAGTCTACTCCAATACTGTAGCACTCTAGTAAAATATGCACCAACGTTATTGTTTGAAACATTCACTCTCATTACTAAAAAACTATGTAAATGATAAAACTACATATATGCATATTCAAGATATTTTAAATTCAAAGATAAAGTTCTGCTGTTTTATGTTGGTATAAAATCATTATTGTTTTTTCTTTAAATGTAATTTATATAAAGAGCTAAAACATCTTATTTCAATTTCTCTTCAAATTTGACAAGGTATATAATGGAATGTCATTAATATTAATGAAAACCTGAATTTATAAATATTTGATTAATTTGTTAATAAATTCATTACTATACAATAATTATATATATTATATATACATATATATTATATGTAAATAATTATGGAAACACGTTTATATATTATGGAATTTTTTTTTCCAGAATTGGACCACTTGATAAGGGATTCATGATAACACGGATATAAACAACCGGATTAAATCATTCATCCATCCATTCATCATCCATTCTATACATAGTGTTTTGTTTCCCACTCTGTGTCGTTAGCCCAGTTTCTCTGAATGTGAAAGGTGCTTAATACTTATTTGGCTCTCATTTCGGAAGATCTTTCCCTTGCAAGAGCCAGAAACATTTATTATATTACGTATAGACAAAAAGTACTATTTAATCATGGCTGGTTAAACTGTTCCTTTGAACAAATCATCCAGTAACCTCAGTTTTACATTCACTGTATATTTATCTTAGCTGGGCAATGAAATCTGACCCTATATTGTAGAAAGAAGAGATGAACTTTGAGGGATGGCTAGTTTTCATTTTGTTTTGTTTTGTTTGGACTTGGGTTGGTCCTAAAAGCATAGCATATGTAACAAGAGAGCCTGCTCATCGTGGTCCCTTTTTGGTTTGTTACTTCTCTATATAGTGTGTATTGAAAGCTGGCTATTGAAATCAGAATGTGATGTGCAACTGGACTCACATTCTGACTCATTCTTCCAGAATAGACTGTATTCCTCTGAACTGACATAGAATTGATACATTCTAGTAAGATTCCATCACTAAGAATAGCTCAACATAAGAAGGCAAATTCCATAGAACTCTATGGATTCCCTGTAGCTCTAACATTTGAGTGGACATCCATTTTCTCAGAAATTTCTGGAGTTCTCAGAAGACAGCAGAGCTTCTTCTTAATGATTCTTAAAACTATCCATCTGTATTACCTATAGAGCTGGAAGTTTGAAATTTTTAGAAAAAAAAAATTAGAGAAAACATTTGTCTCTCTTCCCTTAGCATCTACTATAATTTCCTGTATACCAATAATCTAATTTTATGTAAAGTATCAGCCAAGTCTCAAGCCAAATGGAAACATAAAAATAGTAGCTCCCAAATCAGAACACATTTACAAACCTCCCTGGCCAAAGAGCTACACATTTTGAATACATTTTCATTAAGGAAAGCTACCATATGCATAAGGCTTGAATATTTGTACCTTTTCAGTTTTGCTCATTACTAATTTTAATGGGACTTTGTGTAATGAGAATAATGCCAAGGTATAAACAATATATTTCTGTAATGAAAATGGAGATAATGATTATGGCTTCTGATGCATGTAATGTGATAAAGGCAATAATAAGTACTTTTGGAGGCAATTACTTTACATAATATTTTTATTATGCATTATTTTCATTTAGGAGATTTTGTTGAAATAAACAAGTGCATCAGCAGTTTCAATGCTATTGTGTAAATAATATGCAGCACAATATGGTGTAAAATTTGAAAAAGAATAATAAGACTACTGCTAAATGTTTTATTGCAATCTTAATATTCCCTAAACTGTTCAGAAACCTAAAAGCAGAGTTGCATTATATGATGACCAATATAAAAAATTAATCCTTTTTAGAGTTTATATAATGGTTCCTTATTTAAAGAAAGATTAAAACCACCTTAATTGTCAGTCCTTTGGATTAACTTATAACGCTATAAGGGCCAGGATGAACTGTTATGTAAATAACAGTATTGAAAGTATTATAATGAAACAATAGGGAAGAAAAAAAATTTAGTCTTCCACAAAAATAACACAGACTGGCTCTAAAACCTGAGCATCCATCAGAATCAGACAGAAATCATGTCAAATATTGATTCCTGCATGGCCAATCCAGATATTCTTATACGTTTGGCCTTGGAACTAGCCTAGAACTTGTATTTTTAAGAAGGTGATCTATGATTTTGCTTATGAAACTCTGTCTCTGCGCAGAGCAAAACTAAGTTACAATAGTTAAAAGAATGCCTTGTCTATAGCAGGATAGGTGACTATACTGAGGAAACAGGAATACCTTATTAGAAACAAAAGTTAATTTATTTTTTGTTTACAATATATATGTATTTTGCAGATAATTTGACCCTTTCATACTTAATTTATTAAAAGCAGCTCAAATTCACATATTCACGCCCAAATATATCTTCAGACACATCTTGTTTAGACTTCTTAGTTTTTATAAGAGGTTGCCAACCTTACCTTATAATTTTATATGTTTTATATATGTTTAATATATTATACAAATGATAGTAATGCATATACTATTATATGCATATACTAATATTATATACATTATATTAATGCATATAAATTTAAGAGTAATAATGTGCCAACAATTTACATAAAGACACAGAATGTTATCTGAACTTTTGAAGAACCAAAATCCCTCCTGTATTCAATCCTACTCCCTTCGTCCCAGAGGTAATTATTATGTTGACTTTGGTTTTGTTATTACTTTGCTTTTATTTTTTGGTGACAAATGGATGATCCTCAAAATATTTAAAATCAAATACTAAACAACCAGAATGGATGTTGCTGGGTAGCTCTGGAGTAGGGTCCTGGAGACCCCATTTGGGCCAGGCATGTGTGCATTCAGATATTACTGGGACTGAAGCTCCTACAATATGGAATGCAGCAGGGGAGGAGGCGAGAGGAGGGGAGAATCTCTTTCAATGTAAGTACAAAGTAGAAACTAGGGAGGCGCCCCTGCAAGTAAAAGACCATGAAACAAAACAGTGAAGGCATCCAGAAATTCCTAGGCTAGGGGACAGAGCATTCTGGGCAACTGGCATGGTTTGGGCAGGGAATACCTGCAGTGAATAGGACAATGGCTGTTTATCAAACAGTATGGAAGTATAGTATGGCCTGACTTACAATGGTTTGACTTACAATTTTTTGTCTTTACAATGGTGCAAAAGCAATACACATTCAGTAGAAATCATACTTTGAATTTTTATCTTTTCTCAGGCTAGCATGGGATATTCTCGTGGTGCTGGGTCACAGCAGTGAGCTGCAGCTCTCAGTTAGCCACAGGATCAGGAGGGTAAATAACTAATAACTATAGTTGTAATCAAATATATATATCAAAATGTGGCCACATATATTTCATTTTTAATATTAAGCTTTATTTTTATTCATAAAATAAATAATTTTACTAAAATACTTGATGTAGCAATATTATCTATTAATTCTCTGTTCCATTTCCTCTTTTTCCTTTTTTTCAAAATTCTTTTTCCTATTTAAAGGAGAGAGATGTTACTTCTGATTGAGAGCTGATTGAACAGTCAATCCTAGGGTTATTTCCTGAAGGGCATCTCTCTCTCTGTTACTCTCAAAATTTGGTCATTTGATTCCAGTTTGGAGGATATTCCTTTGATCTCACTGCTACTTTTGAATTCTAATAATCAAAAGAACATTCTTTTGTTTGACCTTCTTTAGCACATCTTCATAGCAATTCACATGACCAATTTTTCTATAGATCGTTTTTCACTTCTCCTCAATAACAGGGAAAGGACTGGGTATTCTGTAGCATCAGTTCTTATAAGAAATGTATCAAGTACATTGAAGCTAAGTGATACTTGAGATTAGTTTGAAATTAAGTAAAATATATGTGGCTGTTGACTCACTCAATTATGGCAACAGTCAATAAGAGTGACACAGAGAATGTCATTTGTAAATTATAACTGATATGAAGACAATTGGACAGCTGGATTCAAAATTGGATACAGTTTGCAAAACACTTATTTCTATATTAAATTGTGAGAGTGATAACAGAATTTGGAAATACTTTCTCTCTCCACAATGACATAGTGAACAATGTGTACAATGATTACAGTTCTTTCTCTAGAAATTATTTAATTTATTTTTAATTTGCTGTTTCTGACTTTCTCTAAATAAATTCCCCAAAAGGCAGTTCTTGCATAGATGATTCAAGTCTATTGGATGCTATCTACAGATTGCACATAAAAAGAAACACTGAGAGAAGAGTTTATGGTCAACAAATAAGCACCTTATTATATCTCTAGATTGGCTTTGTAGACTTGACCAAGCTGATGTGCACATAATTCAGTGTACAGGATCCAAAAAAGTATTAACACATTAGTCAAATGAATTACTCAAAATAATACATATCACTTGGGATTACAGATTAGATTTCGCAATTCATCTTGAAAAATGAAAATCCTGCCAAAAATATCTCTATACATTTCACAACCATACTTCTTCCCAATGACACTAAAAAACATATTTGTTACTGAAATATAAGTATTATGTACTTCATCAAAGTAATAAAAATACTGGAATATCCATCTATTTTAAGGAAAGGTTTTTTTAAAACTGACTCAGACTTTGAATATATACTTTTAATCAAAATATTTTTAAAATTCTACTAAATATTCATATAGGAAAGTGAATTAGACTTTTTCACAAATAATCATTTCTGTGAATTATGAATAGATCAATAAGCTCAAATCAAAGATGCTTTTCAAGTAGGCAAACTCATACACTGTCAACCACACATTTTATATAATATTGACAGCATATCATGGTTTGATCACATTTGAAGATCTGTTTTCCCCCCTTTATTTATGGTTTACCTGCACAAGGCATAAGAGACCTTATACAATAAATTTATAAAGTCAAGAATTTCTTGCATAATTATTTGAACAGTGCTTTTAAAATAAGTGACAACGTTTGAAAAATTTCAGAGATATATTATTTTCATCTCAATATATCATAACTTCAAATTACATTATTGATGTGTTTCTTATATGGTAAATTTCTCAAGTTCCTAATATATTTTGTTTTGTCATTGATTATTTAATCCAAGTACCATCATGCTTACTGATCTGTGGAGACTGCATTTCTTAATTGACCTGTGACTCATCTACAAATATACAGACAAGTTGATATATCATTACAATATAAAAATAGCTACTGTGTCAATGATTCAATACAACCTTTTGAAGTAAGGAACAGACTAACAATGCTTCTGTCTAAACCCCCATAGTGGCTACATTTTCTTCAAAAACAAACTTCACATTTTATCATAAGCAGTGTATCATATGAAGTTAGTAGTATAATATTTATGCTTTTCTGGGGTCACTTAGTTTTATTTCAAAGGGCATCCACTGAACCATTAGTATTTGTTAAATGACGTAAAATGAGATCATTTTCTATGCTAATTAGTTTATAGATTTCCTTCACACAGACACACACACGCTAAACAGTTACAGCTAGCCTACAATAAGTTTAATTTGACCTACCATTTCTAACTGATTTGGAGCTTAATATGAACCTTTATGCCTCCAATTAAAACACTAGGGAAAACACCACAGGTGCATTCAAGCTTTTTTAGTCAATCTGTCATCGTAGTAAGCATGGCTGTCTGTTCTATTATTTTCCAGTGCCAGTGTGATATTCACACACCATCTGCCAACTTCCACTTATTGCTATCCAGGTTCCATTGATGGTTATTCATTTCTCATTTTGGTTATCATAAGTCAGCATGTTTGTGAAAATTTGGTACTGCCTGCTGAACTAATACATGTACAACTGCTATTGAATTTAGGCTTTGGGACTTATCGCTGCTCTGATAATTTCCTGTAATTCATCTTCCACAAAATTCACGGACTAACATATTGCACTGAAACCATGCAGTAAAATAAGGCATTCATTTTTCAAAAGGAAAGAATATGAGGCATTAGTTTTTCATCACTATTGTTAAAAGTGCAATTTTACTTGCATACACTGGTCTCTTAAAGCTCTTTGAATACAATCTTTTGAGTGAGCATATTAATTAGCAATTTGCCTCATAAATATTCGTATAAAAATCAAGCATTTCTGAAGTGCAAAGTGAACAGTTAAACCCCTACCCAAAGCCCCGATTCTAAACATGGAGAGGAATAGCCACAGTTCTCCACTGCTACTGATAACTATAACTTCATATATTATTGTGCACAATACCTCATGATCCTTTTTTCTCTCCTAAATTCAAACAGATACATCTAATATCAATTTTAAGTGTCTATCATTCCTGGTTCTTCTTATAAGCCTCCATATAACATACTTCAGCAAACTCTTTTCTCCCAAAACCCACAAAACCACTTAATTTCCCCTTTTAAACTCAGATTCTAAGGGTGATTTAGTTGTGCTTCTCAGATTATGGTGTCTATGCATTGCTTGTTTGATCAGTTTCTCCTTCATTTAAAGAATAATGCTACCTATCAGCAGGTGTGATTTTGCATAGTTTTATTGAATATAAGAAGAAGAGAGCTTGAGAGTTCTGGATGCTCCATTTAAGACCATCCTCCTGTTGCCTCCATGACTCCATGGGCAAAAGTAATTATTCCTTGGATGGCCACCCTGCCTTCCATGCCACCCTTACCTCACCACCACTGGTGTCTTATAACGATCAATACTAATCTCAATTGTCCTTTATTCCTCATTTTGTCAGGACCCATGAGAAACCCAGAACTCCAGTTCATCCCTTTTCCCCCAGATTCTTATGCCTATACAAGTCTGTACATACCCCTTTGTGACCCCATCTTCCACTCTTCCCAAAAACTCTTGAAATATTTCCCCCATGTCCTCCTCACATGCTCCATGACCAATCGTCATGTTCTGTTTTAACTAAAATTCAGCTGTCTCTGGGGGACACTGCCTCTTTCACGGCCCTCTCAGGTGGTATCAGCTTTAGACTCTCAAATTGTGTTCCACTGTATTTAAATGTGGGGTTTTACCAGTCTCCTATTGCTGCTCTGACAAATTACCACAAACTTAGAAACTTAAAACAACACAAATTTATTATCTTCTAGTTTGGGAGGTTAGAAGCCTAAAATGGGTTGGCAGAACTGAGTTCCTTCTTGAGCCTCAAGGAGAGAGTCTGTTCCTCTCTTTTTGCAGCTTCTAAAGGCTTCCCACATTCCTTGCCTCCCAGCCGCATCATTCTGACTTCTGCTTCTGTCATCACATCTCCCTCACTGACTCTGACCCCCCTGTCTCCCTCTTATAAGGACCCTTGTGATTTGGCCCACTGTGATGATCCAGAATAGTTTACCCAACTTAAGATCCTTAACTTAATTAAATCTGCAGTCACTTTGCCATGTGATAGAATATATTCAAAGATTCCAAGGATTAGGTCATGGACATATTTGGGTGGCCATTATTCTGTCTACCACAGGAGTATGTGTCCTTTTTGCTTCTAATTGCAGCCTCTAGACAATTATGCCTCCATCATCTTGAAAACCAAGTTTGAATCTCATTATCATCAGAATACTCCACCCACTACTCCACCTATTTATATATGGACACTTGACATGCTCTAGTCACTTCCTTAAAGGTTTTAGACCCCATCTCACTGTCATAATTACTGTCATAATTCTGGACGATTAATACTTCAGAGTATTAATTTCAAACATTTTGGCAGCTGAGATCCTTCACCTCCTCTCTTTGAACAATCCTGTCTTCTTTCTCATGCTAGTCATTCTCATCACGTCTCAGCCAAAGACATCTGTCATTACCAAAACCAGAATTGTTTCCAGTCTCAATATGAAACATCTCACTTTGAAACTTCTGGCACTTACCTATCAACCACACTTGCTCTAGTAACCATTAACTGAAAATTAATCAACCTTCACTGAAAGCTACAATCCACCAATCCTATTACTTTTCACTGTCTTCCATCCTTATGCTACCACTTTATCTTCAAGTAGCTCAAATATTGATGGATTGATGGTCTATAATCATGCCCTTGAAAGAAAAAAAAAAAGGAAATGAAGGAAGGGAGGAAAAGAGAGACAGAGACAGAGACAGACAGAGAGAGAGAGGAAGGGAAGGGAAGGGAAGGGGAGTGGAGGGGAAGGAAGGGGAGGGAAGGGAAAGGAGAGAGGAAGGAAGGGAGGGAGGGAGAAAAGGAGGGAGGGAAGGAGGGAGGAAGGAAGGAAGGAAGGGAGGGAGGAAGGGAGGAAGAGAGGGAGGAAGGAAGGAAGGAAGGCAGGCAATCCTCCACCTCTTAGCTTTTCACACATTAATTGACTCTCTTACTTAGATATGAGCATATATTTCAAATTAAATCCCTGCTAAAGGCACTTTTAAATATTTGATGCAACTGACTTTCTCATTTAACAAGTAAATGGAAGCCTAGTCTCACATGTGAAAATAACTTTTCACTATAACTTTTCAGACAAATGAGAAGGTTTGAAATAAGCACACTATCAATTTTTTTGAACATTAGAAAAGATAAAATTATAAACATTCAACTATATTTACTACTTCTTAAAAACACAAACTTCTAAATTTAAATCTCTTCAATAATTTCTTTGTTACAAATATAATTTACAGGGTACATTTAAAAATCCATAAATCCATTAAGCCAAGTTTGATAAATCAAGAGGTTGTTTCCCTCCTACCTAGAAATATGTTTTATTTAATAAAAGTATAACTTGTGATTCTTCAAATATTTGTTTAAGAGATATTTTAAGTTATAGTGTTAATGAAAGTATAGAAGAATAAACATACTTTATAACAGAAACAATTATATATTCAAGTATGTATATATTAAAAATTCAACACATTCTCAATAAACACTACATTTTCCTACTTATTTTATCTGTAGAGCTTCCAAAAACTTAAAGCAGTCCCCCATGTAAAAAGAATCACATACTTTTTCATAATTGCAGAATTTCACAATATTTTCAATCCATAAGAATATGTTTTGAGGGCTTCCCTGGTGGCGCAGTGGTTGAGAGTCCGCCTGCCAATGCAGGGGACACGGGTTCGTGCCCCGGTCCGGGAAGATCCCACATGCCGCAGAGCGGCTGGGCCCGTGAGCCATGGCCGCTGAGCCTGCCCGTCCGGAGCCTGTGTTCCGCAACGGGAGAGGCCACAACAGTGAGAGGCCCGCGTACCGCAAAAAAAAAAAAAAAAAAGAATATGTTTTGAATAACTAAAAAATGCAAGTATTGTAAATGTTACTTTAAAGCAGTTTTTTCATAAGTTTCTGTTAATCTGAAAGTAAGTAGATTTTTCTCTATAAATTGAGTATAATAATTAAAGCAAGATATTACACTGTGATCATCATCTACCATTACCCCTATTCTATAGATCCCCAGTAAATATGTATTTGATATGACTAATTCTCTACATCTTGACCTGGCTCTCCATGTGATGCAGCTTTATATTCTGTAACCATTCAGCTTCACGTTTCATGTTTTGCTATCTTAGCTGTTCTTTCTATTTTGAAGGCCATGCACTTCTAGCTATTTACTCTGCCCAAATCACTTTAGTGAAGTCACTGATCCCCTAGTGACTACACTTCTGTTGTCCTGCAGCTGAACAACTTCCAAAGGCAATAAAGTTATGCCACTTCTCTTCAAATACATTTTCTTCCCCTTCCTCCCCTTCTCCCTCTCCCTCTCCTTCTTCTAATTAAATATAATGTATCCTTGCTGCAGGGACTGCAGTGGAAAGGGAACATGGAAGAAAGGGTCTCTAACAAGAAACAGGAATGGGCCCTCTTCATTCCTGCATTAGTTACAAATGGGAGCTAACTGAAACAAAGCAACATCTGCCCCTGTTTATGGACAGAGGTTGCAGGTAGTTTACACAGTTTTAGGGATCTAACACAAAGGGCAACTTAAAGGATCTAGGCAAGTGGATAATTAAACTACGATAAGACAATCCTAAGTATTGCTATATCATAAGGCAGAAAAGCAAGGTACTAATTTTCAGTTGCATTGTAGGAGTTAGGTGAATGTTGGTTGACTTTAGGAGAAACATTCTATGATACAGGATCTCTAATCTTGCCTCCACTTGGGGCACAAGTAGAGAGTATCCTGTGCTCCAAAGGAGAACTAAGGTAAGTGGGAAATTTTGGTCCCAACCAACGGAGTGGATTTAAGGCTTGTATTCAAAATACAAATAAAAAAATGAAATTTTATATTAGTATTGATTATTTTCAATAATTATTAAAAAGCCATATTCAATGTACTGCATATTTATATGCCACGTGAGAGAAAAATTTGTAGGTCATTTTGTTCAAATCCATTATAACATTATGTATGCCTAAATATGATTTTGAAATAACTATTAAGTATTTAATGACAATTATCAGATAATGAGATGAGTGTGTGTCAGTCACTTTCTTAGCAATTTCCTGAGTAGACTGGTCAGGGATCATCTCTAATTCTATTATCTCTAACATTTCAGAGCAAGGAAAAAAAACCTCAATGAATATTTTTTACAACTTCAAAAGCCTCAGCATGAAATTCTCTATTAATTAGCCTTCAATGAGAATATCTCAACTGAGGGTTGGAGACTTCTGTTCCAAAATAGAATTATGATTTTTTTCTAATATTAACTGTTTCACTATTTTTAAAATTTTTTACTTTTTATTTTACACCATAATTAAGGTTACTTTCCATTTACAGTTACAACAAAATACTGGCTACATTACCTGTGTTATACAATATATCCTAGAGCCTATCTTACATCCAACAGTTTGTACCTCCCATTCCTCCACCCCTATATTGCTGTTTTACTATTTTTAAACACTGCCTGTGATATATTGGAATTGTATTATTGTTCTTGAGTAAAAATAGCGAATTTTTAAAAGTTTGTTTCACCTCAAGAAGAATATACTGAGTGCTTACAATGGACTCAACAACTTAAAGCAAGTTATAATCACTTTACAATGTTGTGTTAGTTTCTGCTGTATAACAAAGAGAATCCGCTATATGTATACATATATCCCCATATCCCCTCCCTCTTGCATCTTAAAAAGCAATTTTAAAATAATAAATTATGCATTTCTTTCTATATCTTTGAAAATTGTTTTATTATTTTAATTCAAAGTGCATGCTTTTATCTTTTTATCATGTATATTATTAAGATGTTGTTAGTACTCATTACATGTGTAAACTGACCGTTTTCTTTACTTAGAATTTAAATGTATGCACATACTCTCTGTATTTTAGAGAAGACGATCTTTTGGGGGAATACATCAGTGAACAAAGCTCTTATAAGAAATAACATTAACTTTTACACACACACAAGTACATATACACAGTCTTTGAGATCCCTGAAACTATGATCTACGATTTATGAAGCATATATACCGACACATATAATAAGACAGATACGGTTTCTTAAATTCTCTTTAACTCTTAAAGCAGATATAAGAAAATCTCAAATTTTTGAAAGATAAATTCTCCATGTTTTGTAAAATAAATACTGTTTTACTTCTTTCCACCATATCAGAAAAAAATGATTTTTTTAAGACAATTTAAGTTAGGTGACAAAACTTAAATAAAGTAATCAAGGTTACATATTTAAAATGAAAATAGGATTATCTACCACCACCACCAAAACAAAATCTTCAATTATGTTTTGCTTTTGATTTGACTTATGTCTTATGTCTACAGCTACCATACGATTCAGCAATCCCACTCCTGGGCATATATCTGGAAAAGACGAAAACTCTAGTTCTAAAAGATACATGCACTACAATGTTCATAGCAAAACTATTTACAGGGCTTCTCTGGTGACGCAGTGATTGAGAGTCCGCCTGCCGATGCAGGGGACACGGGTTCGTGCCCCAGTCCGGGAAGATCCCACATGCCGTGGAGCGGCTGGGCCCGTGAGCCATGGCCGCTGAGCCTGTGCGTCCGGAGCCTGTGTTCCGCAACAGGAGAGGCCACAACAGTGAGAGGCCCGCGTACCACAAAAAGAAAAACACTATTTACAATAGCCAAAAACATGGAAACAACCCAAGTGCTCAGCAACAGATGATTGGTTTAAGATGCGGTTTATAAATACTATGAAATATTACTCAACCTTAAAAAAGGAATGAAATATTGCCATTTGCCGCAACATGGATGGACTGAGAATATCACACTAAGTGTAGTCAGTCAGGCAGAGAAAGACAAATATTATATGATATCACTTATATGGTTACCAAAGGAGAAAGGGAGTAGGGGAGGGATAAATTAGGAGTATGGAATTAATAGATACAAACTACTATACACAAAATAGATTAGCAACAAGGATTTACTGTATAGCACAGTTAACTATATTAAATATCTTGTAATAACCTATAATGGAAAATAATCTGAAAATATATACATATATCTGAAATCACTTTGCTGTATATCTGAAATTAATACTGTAAATCAACTATACTTCAATTTAAAAAAGAATGTTTCATTTCCTGTGCAAGTGTGTACTTGCCTTTTTTTTAAAATTAAGTACCACTGTACACATAATTTTACAATATAAATTTTGGGAAATCTTTTCACATAGTAACATTCCATAGAGTAACATTTAAATGATTTGTTATAGGAACAAACTATTCTTAAAAGAAAAAGAAAACTACAATAAAATGGCTCTAGAAACAGCAATGTGAAACTCACTGTATGTAGAAAAATTGAAGAACGATAGATACATACAATTTTTATCTTTTCTCTCCATGTAATATTGATAAAAATTAATTAGCAATGATAACTCATAAGCCCTAAAACAAAGCAAACTCTTTTAAAGTTTTTCTTTGGATTTTCTCTTTGTGGTAATGGGAATAAAATTCACACAGCAGAAGGATAATGTACCCCATAATGTGACATGATGTACTGAGAATATGGTATTACATTTCTAATGATTACATTTCTAATGATATGCTTTCTAAAGCTGTCTTTATTACATGGTAGACAACCCTGCCCTTAGCGAATGGATCTGTTGAAGTGGCTAGGTCATTCTAATAGCCTTAAAATTTTAGATTTGTAGATTCTAGCACTTACACATCTCCTTTATCAAGGTGAGCAAATAAACAATGAAACCAAACTAAACAGCAAGAAAAGAAAAATCAAAATTTAAAATAGAACTAGTGATTTCTCAGTCTTTCTCTGTCTTTGTGTGTCTTTTTAATCTCCCAAGTACTCTTCCCATTAAAAAAAAAGATTTTATTTTATTTACATATAAAATCTATATTGAGATACGATAATTTGGAATAGTATAAATTTACTTTTTAATATAATACAAAGACATTTTTGTGCTGAGCTATTGAGCTATTTTTGTATTGAGCTATTTTCTCTCAGTGTCATACCTATCTTTCAGTACTCTGGTGGCACTGGGGCATTTGTTTTTCTTTGTTAGCTTCATTACTGCTACATTCAACTAATAGCAAACACTAGAGAGACTGAGTATCTAAATGAGTTTGAGTCGTCATTATATAACTAATTTGCTCCATATTCTTCTCAGCATCACCCTAGCAACAGTTCTCACCCCTGCCACGGATAGGTAGTTAAAATGGCTGCAGCTGTTTTCAATTTCCTGTTAGCACTGATCAGCTGTAGCCTCATCCTAAAAGGTCTGAGTCCAACCTCCACATAGGCCTTCTGAGCTCCTCAGACAATAACACTTCTTGGTCAGTGCCCTCTGCTCACTGAGCTGAGCCCTGTGTCTGTGGGAACACTTTTCCAAGATTCTAGGTTCTAATGACTCTAACCTCTTCCTTTTGTTCCTCCAGCCTTAGATGTGGTAGCTATTTTCTGCAGTTATTACTTTCGTTTTGCCACAAGTGTTTCAGTTTTCTCTTTTTAGTTAAATATTTTAAATCACCGTATTATTTTCTATCTGTTAAATATATCCAGTTTTTGATAACATTTATGGAGAACTGAAAGGAGAGTTCCTTCTAACCTTATTATAAGACAATGGCTGAACAAACTGAGAAATAATGACATTTTTGAACACCTGAGAGAACTGAAATTGTAGAGAGCAAACAGCAAGGTTGAAATCTGAAGAAAAACAGGTAGCTACAGTGAGAAACAGGATCAGAGCATTGGATGACCCAGGACAGATGTCACTGAACAAAAAGATTCAGGCAAAGATGATTTAAAAATTGCTTGACACTGAGTGATGTGAGAGTGAGGAGTTGCTGGGAGCTGTATTCAGAGGAGATTCACATTCACACCCTCTTATAGACTTTTCCTACAGGAAACTCTCAAGGTGCTCACAGGGATGGTCATGTAATCCTGGGGAAATTTTCCCCAGGATAATCAGTGCTTGCTTAAAAAGAGCAACTGCTACTGTACCAAATCCACCCAGAATCATGTTCCCTATTCTCAAAGAAAAATTTCACTGACACATTAAGAACCACAAGGAAGACTTTATTTAAGGTTATTGTAATAGGGGTCAAGAATTTTGCAACAGGAGAGAGAGACTGAACTCAATCCCAAAGGGTGCTGGGGGGAGGTGCAAGGAATTTAAACACTGGGATGAGGAAATGTTCTGGAGGATTTTGGGGTGATGCTGATAAATGTTGATTAGACCATCTGTGTTTGTTAACTGGTGTTTATTCAAGCTAGACTCCCACCCTCACACAGAAACTGAGAAATAGGGATACTATCCTTGTTAATGATTACATTTCAAAGAGATGTCTCCCAGGTTGTTGAAAAAGACTTTCCTGGTTGTAAAACTGGCAAGAGAATGAGAGAGGATTTACCTCTCAAAGAGGCAGAGAAATATTTTACAGTTGCAAGTTTTCAAATGTAAATGCTAAAGAAAAGGGTGGTCCAGGGTCTAACATCAGGAAGAAGCCTGTCTAATCTTTAATGACACTGAGGGGAACTGTAGACTCTCTTGGTCACTATCTACTTCCACTGTGACACTATGAAAAAGCCTTAATCTGCAGGGGAATGGACAAGAAAATTATACTCAGGAGTACTGGAGGAAACTCACGACATCTGTGGGAGAGGAACAGGCAAAATAAAAGCTCTACCTACGGGGGAAGGGTAGGAATACATAACTACAGCTGACAGAGGAGCAGGAGTAATTTTGAAGGCCACATTATCAAGACACAGATTCAGAGAGCTTATCTAAGACTAAGGTTTAATCAGTACATCAGAGATTGTCCCCACTCCTGTGTTCCCACCAGAATGCAAACAAGTGTCAAGGAAAATTAATGTTTTAATACAGATGGGAGTGTTATCCCAGAGACCAGCACATATACAAAATTCAAACAGGGAGACTCAAAAGGCAAGCAAAGAATAAACATCAAAAAAGCCCAACTCCTATCTGCATTAACACAAGCCCCCCAAAACGGCCCTGCAGAAAAAAATACATGCTCATATTCAAGTCTAAAAAAATGTTGTGTCCATTGTTTGGTTAAAACATATTTGCTTTCAAAAAATGCAAGGTATATGAAAGGCAAGGAAAAGCACAGTAAGAGGAGAGAAAGCCTTCATCAGAATCAGACTTGAGATATGATACAAATGTTTGAACTATCAGAGAGGGAATTTAAAATAACCAAGATTAATTTCTTAAAGGCTGTAACACAAAAGGTAGACAACAAACAAGATTAGAAAAGTACTTTCACCAGAGAGATGGAAATTTTAAAAATGAATCATATGGGAATGCTAGAAATGAAAAACAATTGAAACAACAAAAATATCTGTAGGAATGGAGATAAAGAATGTCTTTGACAGGCTCAT